>NC_091283.1:306995622-308195622 GCF_032444005.1 Ranitomeya imitator
CACTACCAACTCGTGGGCATGACACATATCTGTCAGGGTCTTCTCTCGGTACACTCTCTCAGCCACATCGTTCGTATGTGCCAAGTATCGGGCAAACAGGTGCTTTTCGGAATCGGAGTATCGTGACAGAGTCCATGTCTCGCATACACGTCGTACGATCTGGCTAGTGATGTTTGGTAGTTTGTAACTGCGGAGGAGAGTATAATATTGTCAGTACCTATTACTACACCTGGCTGTGGGTCACTTGACGTGGATACTGTCTTACCGGTCGTGGTACTGTCTGAGGGCAGTGGATGGATTAAGAACGACCTTCCCGGTAGTTGTCACAAAAAAGTTTGATATGATCTGTCGGTCAGCGGTAAGGGCAGGTCTGACATATGTTGCGTACACTTCAAACCACTGAAAAAAAAGGGAAAAAAGACACGATTATCTAAAGCCAGAGGACACCCCTCCAACGGATTTAACATGGGGACAAGAGAGGAGCTTGTTCCCCATGTGGAGTGGGGTTGCTTGGGTTCCCTGGCTTGGTGAAAACGTACCGATTCCTCTTCCTCTGAAAGCACGAACGATGCTACCTGAGTTGAGGCACACTTGTGTGTCTTCACACCGACAATAGTCCTGCGGCTGCCGGAGTACATGTGATGGGTCCTCCTATCCCACTCCGAAACCTAAGAAATGAAAATGGGGAAATAATTGTACTGGTTTAGCCAAGACCGCTGACCCACCGAGTCTGATGGCTTACCGTCATGTTACGAACAACGCCCGGTCTTTGGAGATTTCTTAGAATTAGAAGGGCCTGGAGGTACAGTAGGATTTCACTGCGTTCTGGGTCGGATCCCCCATCTTGCACAGCCGCTAGGCACGCCAGAAATCTGGGCCTTGCCTTCTCCAGTATTCTCTGGCAATCCTTCGGTGTCTTTGAGGGCTCCATCAGTGTTTCGTACCTGGGTGGGAAGAAGAAATTCACGGTTATTGTGTGATGTTCATGTCTATATGTGGATCGTTTGAACCGGATACCTTTTGCCGACCGACTCCTTGCAGACTGCCCTGTACAGTGACTTTTGTAGGTCGGTTGTAAACTCCATGAAAACCTCGCAGGCTCGGTACCGTTGAGGTTCCTGTGTGCTTAGCGGTGTGCCCCTCATCATATAGGTGGTGAACCTCCGAATATGCTTCAGTATCCTGAGGGAGGACTGGCTCGATAGTCGAAGGCTTCTAAGCGTTTCAAAATAGTCGTTTACTCGGCCATGCATTGTAACGTACTCCAGAGTAAGAGCTTTTGGGTTGATAAAGAACAGGAACCTAGCCAAGTTCGATACCTCCTGTTGGCAGTCGGGGACCCCAAGTGTAACCGATAGATACGACTGGAACCCCTTCAGTATGGGGTGATCCATCGAATGGCGCTTATACAAGCCGGCGGTCTTTGTAGCCAGGCGTTTTTGGTTTTTCCACTGCGTACCCTGAATCCTTAAAGCACTGCCATCCACGATCTCCTCATCGGCGATGTGGTCAGATAAGCTCCCGGTGTGTTCAGGCTCTGGGCATGGGTCTCCCTCCAACCCACCTGCCGGCTGTACATGGGCAGGCATGTCCGCCATAAGAGAATCTGGCTCCACCCGGGGCATGGAGCAGGGCACCAAACTGTCTGTTTGTTCCTGAGCGGGCCCTTCGGAGGTTAATGGCGTGTCGTGCGACTCAAAACTCGGCTTATTTACCACTAAGAAGCCGCGACCTTCCACAAAGGAGACAGTCTCCCACAGGGATTTGAGAGGCTTGAGCTCGCTGAACTGGATACTTGTTCCCTTTTCCGCAATACATTGAAGGGTATCCCTGGCGGTAGCTAAGGCATTTTGTACCTCAGAATCACTCTCGGTTCTCAGGCATACTCTTTTCAAATGTGTGGACATATATTTGGTTACTTTGTGGCACTTGGGGCAGGTAAGCGGTGTCCGTTTGTGGCTATGGGGGCAACAGAAATAGAAATGTCACTCCCGCTGCAGTCACACAACCCCGCTAAAAGGTACATCCGTACCGAGCTCTAAACGCAAACTTTTACTAGTCGCTAACTTCAAATAAATGCGGTCAAAGAATGGCTTCTACTTACCGCTCCATGTGGAAGTGTTTCCCGCACTCGAATTCAGCGTGAACGTCCGAAAATATATGTTTTTAAAGCGAGTAAATCTGCGCGCCGCTGGGACCTGAGGTAAACTGATTTACCTCACTGACGAGCTGCCTCACCTGCGCGCCGCGGCGGGCGCTTCCTGTTAACTGTTTCCACGTCGGCCGCGTCGGCCGCTTACTGTTATACGGCATCCCAGGTGGTGAGGCATCCCCAGGGTTGTCACCCTAACGGCTGATTATCACCGCTACGGTTGTTGGAAAAATCCCGTACAGTCTATATCTACCATACTATATACCTGACAGGAGCCCATACAGTCTAGTGTCTTCACCAGTGAGCTGACTAGACTGTATGGGCTGCAGTCAGGACCTGGCAGGAGCCAATATATTCTGCTGGTTTTAATAATTTATACCTTGAAGGAGCACATACATTCTAGTGTCATGTATAGGCTGCAGTCAGGGCCAGGAAGCAGCCCATAAAGTCTGCTAAAGTCTGCTATCTTCAAGAATATATACCTGACTGCAGCCCATACACTCTAGCATCTTCAGTACTGAGCCGGCTAGAGTGTATGGGCTGCAGTCAGGACCTGGAAGGAGCCCATACACTCTAGGCTCAACCCTCCATAAAGGGGCACTTTACTGTGTTTGTCAGAACTGTCCGAGGATTATTAGAGGTGATAGTTTCCCCCCAATTAGAAGGGACACCTGTGGATATTGGGGTCTTTACCTGCTACAGTCCTGGTGTGGACCCTCCACCCGCACTCCACCTATATGGCAGCTCTGTGCACACAGGACCTGTGATGAGGTCACAGGAGGGGAGGAGTCAGGGGTCACATGATCAGGGGCCTCAGTGTATGCAGGACTCTGCTGTGCTGGTTGTCATGGTCTGGATGAGGGGAAGATTATGTGTAGAGTCAGGAGGGGTTTACAGTGTGGATGTAGCAGAGCCGTGTGTGTACGGAGTGTATGGGGCGGAGCCGTATGTGTTCAAGGTGTACGGAGAGGAGCCGTGTGTGTACGAGGTGGATGGAGCGGAGCCGTGTGTGTATGAGGTGGATGGAGCAGAGCAATGTGTGTACGAGGTGTACGGAGCAGAGCCGTGTGTGTATGAGGTGGATGGAGCAGAGCTGTGTGTGTACGAGGTATATGGAGCGGAGCCGTGTGTGTACTAGGTGTACGGAGCGGAGCCGTGTGTGTATGAGGTGGATGGAGCAGAGCTGTGTGTGTACGAGGTGTATGGAGCAGAGCCGTGTGTGTACGAGGTGTATGGAGCGGAGCCGTGTGTGTACGAGGTGTACGGAGTGGAGCCGTGTGTGTACTAGGTGTACGGAGCGGAGCCGTGTGTGTACGAGGTGGACGGAGCGGAGCCGCATGTGTACGAGGTGTATGGATCAGAGCCATGATTACAATCAGCCTTTGGGGGCTAAATGGTTTTCTATCCTTGACCTTAGAGGGGCTTATAATTTGATACGCATGAAGAAGGTTGATGTGTGGTGATGGGAGAGCGTGCTCAGTACTTGATCGAGTATCCGGGTATTTGGGGGTCACACTCACGTGTTTACCGCCTATTAGACAGCCAATAAACACTCAGGGATTGCCCGCCATACACAGTAATGCCATAAACATGTTGGCTACTGGCATTACTCTGACTGCCCGCCACATAGTATCATCAAGTCTGTATAAGACCTGGTGACGCCATGTTTGGAGCATTGTACACGGACATAGTGTAGGGAGAGTTTCTGCTGGTGTTACATTAAACCAACAGCCCTTTTCCAGACTAACTCAAATACAAGTGCTTCTCACAAAATTAGAATATCATCAAAAAGTTAATTTATTTCTGTTCTTCAATACAAAAAGTGAAACTCATATATTATCTAGAGTTATTACAAACAAAGTGATCTATTTTAAGTATTTATTTATGTTAATGTTGATGATTATGGCTTACAGCCAATGAAAACCCATAAGTCATTATCTCAGTAAATTAGAATAATTAACAAAAAACACCTGCAAAGGCTTCCTAAGCGTTTAAAAAGGTCCCATAGTCTGTCTCAGTAGCTCCACAATCATGGGGAAGACTGCTGACTTGACAGATGTCCAGAAGGCAGTCACTGACACACTCCACAAGGAGGGTAAGCCACAAAAGGCCATTGCTAATGAAGCTGGCTGTTCACAGAGTGCTGTATCCAAGCATATTAATGGGAAGTTGAGTGGAAGAAAAAAGTGTGGTAAAAAAAAAGGTGCACAAGTAATCGGGATAACCGCAGCTTTGAAAGGATTGCTACGAAAAGGCCACTCATAAAATTGGGGAAATTCACAAGGAGTGGACTGCTGCTGGAGTAATTCGTTCAAGAGCCACCACACACAGACATCTCCAGGACATGGGCTACAAGTGTCGCATTCCTTGTCTCAAGCCACTAGTGACCAATAGACAATGCCAGAAGAGTCTTACCTGATCCAAGGAGAAAAAGAACTGGACTGTTGTCAGTGGTCCAAGGTGTTGTTTTCAGATGAAAGTAAATTTTGCATTTCATTTGGAAATCGAGGTCCCAGAGTCTGGAGGAAGAGTGGAGAGGCCACAATCCAAGCTGCTTGAGGTTTGGTGGGAAGTACCACAATCAGTGATGGTTTGGGGAGTCATGTCATCTGCTGGTGTAGGTCCACTGTGTTTTATCAAGACCAAAGTCAGTGCAGCCGTCTACCAGGAAACTTTAGAGCATTTCATGCTTCCCTTGCTTTTTGGAGATTAAAATTTCATTCTCCAGCAGGACTTGACACCTGTCCACACTGCAGAAGAACCAATACTTGGTTTACAAACAACAGTATCACTGTGCTTGATTGGCAGCAAACTCGCCTGACTTTAGCCCCATAGAGCTTAGCTGTGGAGTCTATAGTTTTGACTTGAGATGTGGATACTGTATATAGATTTTTAAACATGTCTTTCCCTCTTGCGGGCAGCATGTGCAGATGGCCGTGTGTATCCTTTGTAGACACCCATATATTTTGCAATTAATATCTTATGATGTGTGTATGCATCTATATATTCATCTTCTGAAGTGCAGGCAGTATTTGCATATCAATAATTTGCATATTTTACTTACATTTTCTGCTGCATTAAAGGGACACAAAAGCCTCTCAGTATAGCTTGCTACCAGTCCCCTTTGGTACAGCTGCGAACGCAGACGCATCCACGTCGCCAGACCACGATGACGTGGGGTGAGCGTCCCAGGTGGGAATGGAATGTGGACCCACTGGACCACAGAAGGGAACCTGGACCTACCCAGACTAGGGAAGGGCAGTGAGCAGGGACTGTGGCAGCTGAGCTTGTGGACAAGATGGCGACATGCAGAACTAGATAACACCGCACAATATCAGGTAACAGAGATAAAGTTTAACAAAATCACAGTACATAAACAGAACATAACTATGCCAGGCTCCAGATTACTCACGTCAAGAAAGGGTACATGTCTCAGGGAAACAGATGAAGGCAGGAGGACATCACGGATTGATGCTGTCCAGGGTTATCTGGCACGAGCATACTAGGATGGCCACTCTCTCAGGCTTCAGCGGGAGAACATCATACACCGACCTCGGACAGACATTGGACAATAGCATGGGTCATCACAGGTTGATGTAATCCAGAGTCATCTGGCACGGGCATACTAGGACTGCCTCTCTATCAGGCCTTAAGCATAGCACAGGCTCAGCAGGATAACATCAGACACCGACCCAGGACAGACATCACAGTGTGGACCCCGGGGTACCAGCGGGACATCGGGACACAGGCAGAACATCTGGACACAGGCTGGACATCTGGACATATGCTGTGCATCTGAACATCAGGACACAGGCTGGACATCAGGACATCTGGAAACGGGCCGGACATCATGACATCTGGAAACGGGCTGGACATCAGGACATCTGAACACAGGCTGAACATCAGGGCACAGACTGGACATCAGGACATTGGACACAGGCAGGACATTGGAGCACTGGCATGACATCGGGACACCGCTGTGCTGGCCTAGGTCATCAGCTGGGACACGGATGGCACAGAACCAGTCAGCGGTGGTTGGTCTCTGGGAACCAGACAGCGGTCGCCAGTCTCCAGACATTGGACACCATCTCCAGACAGTGGCTGTCAGGTCTCTAACTACGGCAGTCAGGCTCCAGGAATCGGACCTAGGAAGGTACTCAAGCTGGAATGTGCCAGCACCGCCGAGTTGGACTGGGGCCAGACTGAGTTAGCACTGCATAGCAGGCTGAGCACAGCATAGTAAAAGCTCAGCAAAAACACCGGATTCCATCTTTAAAGGACGAACCCAGGTTAGTTCACAGTCACTGGGTACAGGGTTTCAGACACAGAGGGACTTCAGGAACATAACACAGAGGACACAGTTCAGACAGGGTACAGGAATGGAAACAGGATCAAGGGTTTGGACCTGAGAATGCAGCCCTCAAGGAGGCGGAAAACAAAACACAACAGAAATGGGCCTGGATTTGTAACCTCCAGGAAAGGCGGATCTGGGTACTCAGCCCCCAGAGCAGGCGGAAGAACAGGGTCAGCTTTCCCAGAACTGAATGCAGACAGAACAGGAGCTGAACACCGCACACACATGGCAAGACTCAGATTTATTGTAAAGCTCTGGCAACGCCCAACAGGAAAGAGGGAGTTTAAATAGGAGCTGCCCCTCAGCAATAGGCTGGGGAAGGCAACTCAGGTGCACACACTAACCCTAATAAAAGCAGGGAAGGTGTGGCCACGACCACCCTAAGCACAAACAGAAACCATTACAGAACAGTTAACACAGGAACTGAGGCTTAGGGCACCTGACAGCGGCTGCGAGCCTGGACACATGTGGAAAGTCAGGCACCAGCTGCAGAGGGCCTTGCAACCCGTGGATAGCTTCCACAGTGGCAGCCAGGAACCGCACATGCGGATGGTCATGCAGCAGAGCAAAGCCATCACAACACATGTACAGCTACACAGAGGAGCAGGGAACTGAGCTGCATCCATACAGGTAACAGACAACAGTATCCCTGCTAGTTAGGCGGAGAGGAGCAAAGGGTTAAAGCAGAGACATGCAGAGTAACACCAGAGAAACAAGGTACAAACCCACTGGCATTACATCCTCTAAAGAAGGAAATTGAGTTTTCCAAAACGTGTAAGACTAGGACTGGTTATCTTGCTCTGTGGACTATGTGACGTCACACGCTGCTGTACCTGTGCCCATATTGCATTGGTTTTTGTGTTCAGACACGTCACCGTCCAGGCCCGCCTGTTCGCTACATTGCAGCTTTACTTGCTTCTTTATTTCGCCAAGGACCTCCGAACAGCACCGAGTGCAGCTCTTGTTTCAAGTGGATGCAGCTAAGAACTTTGCTGGACTGCATAGCGGGGAATGGGGTAATTACATACTTCATTACTGTATAGTGTTTCCTCTGTTTGTTGAGGTTTTTAATGTGTAGCTGAATGTGTGAAGGAACAAATTAAGAAAGATTCTCCATTTTGTGCTTTGACTCCATTTTCTTGTTGGTTAAAGATAAATTCTGTTATTTAATTAGGTAAAAGGTTACAGCTGCCATGAAGTAATTTTATCTTGTTTTTCTTAAGTCTGTTATTCAACTAGGCTATGGTTCATAATTGGTATAAAGACCTTGAGTGTTCTGACTCGTGCCAGGGAGGGGACTCGGGGGTGTATCGCTATACAAGACTGAGGCACCTGTTAGTATGTCTTTTCTATGCCAAAAAGACACGACCATATCTGTAGTTTCCGTTTTTTTCTGTATCCTCATGGGTTAAGTTTTTCCTGCATTCTTATAGGTTAAGAACTGTGAGCGTGTTCTTATGCTGATTGGTTGAAGTATAATTTCTATGACTATGAAAAGTCATACACAATAAACGGGGGCCAGAGATCTGCTTGATCCCCCATACGGAGGCACATGTCTCCGTCTGGTCATTTTCAGTTGCCGGCAACGCCCTGTAGATTAATTTGGAAATCACTGAGTTAACCGTGAAGGATCACTTTAGATCCTCCCTCAACAAATGCATATTGGCACATACGCTACGATAGACGTTTGACTGGGTGTGCAATATACCTGTTTGCAGCTTTTGTTTTCTCCCATAGGCTGTCCTTCTCTGAAGGCTTTTAGCACAGGTGTTTCTCATTTTGTCTAATTGGAATCCCCCCAAAAAAATATTTGGTGCGGGCACAGAAGAGCATATCTCACAATTTTGCATCCCTTACAAAATAATTTTCCTCCTATTGACGCACATTGATTGTCTTTTGATTGCACCTATAAAGAATGATGCCAACAAAAACTGCCCACCCAAACATGATAGGATACCCTCACATTGAATTCTACCACATATGCAGTATGATGACCCTCCTGTACCACCCACCTCAACTCCCCTGGAAAATTGTGATGACCCCAACACTGTATGATACCCAGCTGTCCAAATATGACCCCCACATAGCCCTACATACATTATAATGGCCCACAGACAGTATAATGGCCCCAACACAACCATCCACACTGTGTAATGGCCCCGCTAGCCCTTAAAACAATATAATCCACTCTACACAGCCTTCCAAACAGCATAAAAGCTCCTTCCCAGCCCTCCGCACGTTACGATGTACCCCACATAAACCTTCACAATTTAATTACTCGCATTCATTATAATAGCCTTTCAAACAGTATAATGGGCTCTACATAGCCCTGAACACAGTATAATGGCCCCCACAAAGTGCTAAAAAAAGTATAATGGCCTTGCAAACAGTACAATGGCCCCCACATAACCCTTCAAATAGTATAATGTTACCACATAGTCCAGTATATAGTATAATGGCCACCACATTGCCTTCTATTTAGTATAATAGTCCACACATACAATATAATGGGCCACAATGTACTCACTGATTTAAAATAATAAAATACTCAACTCTCCTGGTTTCCCTGCTTCTCCAGTCTCCATAGTCTGTGCTCTGAAACTCTTCACTTCTCAGCACAGCGACACAATTAAATGACGCACCTACAAAGGGAGAATGATGGTGACGGTTTCCCTATTTCATCA
The DNA here is from genome assembly GCF_032444005.1 of Ranitomeya imitator. Taxonomy (NCBI): domain Eukaryota; kingdom Metazoa; phylum Chordata; class Amphibia; order Anura; family Dendrobatidae; genus Ranitomeya; species Ranitomeya imitator. The sequence continues at coordinate 307,004,813 of NC_091283.1, forward strand.
TTGCTTTCAAATGTATTGGCATCCAGGATGCAGATACAATTGAACCTATGATGTTGGGTGGGACCCTCTGCCTCACAGACCCCATAGCAGCTGCAAGGTTTGTGCCATTGGCGGTGCGGCACTGCTTCCAACAACATTCTAGTCACCTCAGTGCTCATCTGTCCAGATTGGAGTTGACTCAGGAAGATCCTCGCAGAAGTAACTCCAATCTAGCGACGGAGGAAAGGAGAAGGAGAAAATGGTCAGCTCAGCCACATATGGAAGATCCATGGAGAGGAAACGTGTGGTGCCACAGGAAAAAGGTAGGTACAGAAATTCCAGCATCTAAATCTTTATAAAACACTATTGAAAAAAATATTTATACGGTCACAAGTCCAGTAACCAACTGATACACGCAAACACGTTTCCGACTGCTGTCTTTATTCATTGCACATACAATTGTGAATTGGTCACAAACATGATCAAACATGACCAATCACAAGGAAAGAAAGTCACAGCAGGTAGCAAAGAACTTGAGTAAAAAAGAGATTTGAAAACATGATAATCAGGGGTGCACAAAAAATGATGGGGCCGAGAAGAGCAGATCTCACTTTACAGCACTTACAGAGTAATGTTCCTCCTATTGAAGCCCTAGATTCCCCTTTAATTGCTCCTATAAAGTGTGATGCCAACTAAATTGCCCCCAAACACAGTAAGGTACCCCCAAAGTAAATTCCAACAGAGTACTCTCCGCATGCACAGTATGATGATCCTACTGTACATGGGGCTGGAACAAGGCATTTTGTTGCCCTAGGCAGTTGAAGACGATGCCCCCACCCACATGAACCCTCATCCCCATGTAAAGAAATAGGTCGGAGACTAATTTAACCCCTTAGTGACAGAGCCAATTTGGTATTTAACCCCTTTACCCCAAGGGTGGTTTGCACGTTAATGACCGAGCCAATTTTTACAATTCTGACCACTGTCCCTTTATGAGGTTATAACTCTGGAACACTTCAACGGATCCCGTTGATTCTGACAATGTTTTCTCATGACATATTGTACTTCTTGATAGTGGTAAAATTTATTTGATATTACCTGCGTTTATTTGTGGAAAAAAAACAAATTTGGCGAAAATTTTGAAAATTTCGCAATTTTCCAACTTTGAATTTTTATGCAATTAAATCACAGAGATATGTCACACAAAATACTTAAGTAACATTTCCCACATATCTAATTTACATTAGCACAATTATGGAACCAAAATTTATTTTTGTTAGGGAGTTAACGGTTAAAAGTTGACCAGCAATTTCTCATTTTTACAACACCATTTTTTTTAGGGACCAAATCTCATTTGAAGTCATTTTTAGGGGTCTATATGATAGAAAATAACCAAGTGTGACACCATTCTAAAAACTGCACTCCTCCAGGTGCTCAAAACCACATTCATGAAGTTTATTAACCCTTCAGGTGTTTCACAGGAATTTTTGGAATGTTTAAATAAAAATGAACATTTAACTTTTTTGCACAAAAAATTTATTTCAGCTCCAATTTGTTTTATTTTACCAAGGGTAACAGGAGAAAATGGACCCCAAACATTGTTGTACAATTTGTCCTGAGTACGCTGATACCCCATATGTGGGGTAAACCACTGTTTGGGTGCAAGGGAAAGCTCGGAAGGGAAGGAGCGCCATTTTACTTTTCAATGCAAAATTGACTGGAATTGAGATGGGACGCCATGTTGCATTTGAAGAGCTATTGATGTGCCTAAACATTGAAAGCCACCCCATGTGACACCATTTTGGAAACTAGACACCCTAAGGAACTCATCTAGATGTGTTGTGAGAGCTTTGAACCCCCCTACAGTTTATAACGCAGAGCCGTGAAAATAAAAAAACATTTTCCCACAAAAATTATTTTTTAGCCCCCAGTTGTGTATTTTCCCAAGGGTAGCAGGAGAAATTGGACACCAAAAGTTGTTGTCCAATGTGTCCTGAGTACGCTGATACCCCATATGTTGGGGTAAACCCAGGGCCGTCTTTAGAGTTTGTGCTGCCCTAGGCACTTTTCGTGCTGCCTCCCCCATTGGTGACTATGACTAATGTAGACACTGTCGGCAGTGACTTAGGCTACTTTCACATCACTGATTTTTGCCATTCACGGCAGATCCGGCAGGCAACACAATGGGTCAGCATAGGTATTTTCCTTTTAATGGGAGCAAACCTGGGGAATGACAAAGGTTTGTCCAAATAGCAATAACAATTAACAGTAAATACCATAATATTAATATACAACAAGATGCAAACATGAGAATGGACACCAGAGATAAGTGGGGCCAAATTCACTCTGAAGCCGCTTATCCCTCCCTACAAGTGACCCACACACCACGCCTGTCTCATTTGCAATTACAAAGCAAAAATGTGTGCAGATGGGAGTAGTAGACCTCACCTTCTTGATATTTCCAAGGCTAGCACTGCATGGCACAGGAAAGTTGAGGTAAATACAAGACGGTAGGAGGAAATTCACCAAAATGCTCTGCTTCTCCTCTTTGGCACAGAAGTCAACCGGGCAGTAAACTCCAGGCGGCGTCCTACCCTGTGGCTACCACCCCACCGGCCCTGCGGAGAAATCATACTGTATGTAATGTACAGTGGGCACATTACATACAGAACCAGAGACGTCGTCCGGCCCAATAACACCTTGCCCGTATGGCCCACTTATGGTCACCGCACCCAAGGCCACCTATGCAGCTATAGCTGTGAGGATGTACACGGGCAGAGCTGCCGTTCCAGAGTCTGGGAAAGCTGGGTAGAGTTATTGTGGCAAACGTTGCCATTTTTTGGGCTTAGTTTAGACTTTAAGAAGCTGCACAAACATCCCAACTATGACGCAGACCATCACCGGACACCACAAACCATCTCAAGCTGATAATCCGAGTGGTCAGACCTGTCTGAGGAAGCCAGCGCTACCCGAGGAAGTCTGTCCCCCCACTACCACCATCACGCAGGTATGTGATATTTCAGGTCTTAGAAACAATGAATGGGAAGAATAAGAAAATTAATAAACCGCCATATTGATCCTATAGTATGACAGCTACCAGCAGAAGAAAAACATATATAGCAAGGCCAAATCAGCAGGAGAAAAAGATGACACCATAATGAGCATATAGTATGAAGGATGTCAGGCAAACAAAGGAAATCATACTGCTCAAAACAACAAAGGGCTCATGTGTCAGATCTCAATGGATGAACGGTTCAAGTTAAAAAAATTTGCTAAAATTAAATTGTAAATTTCGTTGTCAATAGAAACCAAAGTCATCAACAAATGAGGGCCGGATCCTGGATCATTCGAAAATCAAAAGGAAAAAGAAAAAAAAATACATGCAGGCAAATCAAGTTTGTGTGACATTTATCACTCAGCAGTGTGTGCAGCTGCTCCACATCTGGACAGGCTCCTGACGAGACAGCGGATTGGGTCCGGCCGGATCTCCCCCCACATCTCGATCATGGCATCAGGGAGCTCCCGGACTGTGGCATTACTTGGTGGCAATTGCTGCACTGATCTAATATACGACATAAAACCCCAGAGACGGCATTGGATTCAGATCTAGTGATATGAGAGGGCCAGACACTGGCATCAATGCTGCCATCATCCGGGAGCTGGCTACACATGCTCACCACATGGGCATTATCTTGCACCAGGAGGAACACAGGGCTGACTGCACCATTCAAAGTCTAATTATGGCTCTGAGAATTTAATCTTGGTATGCACCACCATTAAGGGCACTGTTGGCATCTTTTGGATGTTTATTTAACCCTCTTTGGAACTGCTTACCTGGGTCATCACTGAGTCTGACCCACTACACAAGGCACAGGGTGGGCAGTATGATGGGTGATGCCAGGCACAGGGTGGGCAGTATGATGGGTGATGCCAGGCACAGGGTGGGCAGGGAGATTTGTGATGCCAGGCACAGGGTGGGCAGGGTGATAAGTGACAGGTGATGCCAGGCACAGGGTGGGCAGTATGATGGATGATGCCAGGCACAGAGTGAGCAGTATGATGGGTGATGCCAGGCACAGGGTGGGCAGGGTGATGAGTGATGCCAGGCACAGGGTAGGCATGGTGATGAGTGATGCCAGGCACAGGGTAGACAGGGTGATGCCAGGCACAGGGTGAGTATCCCCATAATGTCCAAACCAGACCAGAGGCAGATATCTATATATTACACCCCCCTCCCTGGACTGGGTGCAAATAATGCCAGTGCTGCTTCTGCTGTCTGTGCTCCAGCTTCCAGACAGAAACGAGCCTGAGGAGTCTGAGAGAAGTGGTGAGTCGCTGACAGAGCCATACAGCAAGCAGCGTGGTGGCAGGAAGGAGATCATGTTTACTCACTGTGTACTGCTCTGCCGCTGTGAGTCTCAGGCCAGCAATGTGTGTCCCAGCCAGGTCGGGAGACAGGGCGCCACCATTCCACCTCAGCCCCACCCCCGGTAAGTGGATTGTGTGTCAGCAGGAAGTAGGGAGAGTCGGCACCAGCATCACCTGTACTGACTGCCGCTTTGCCGCCCCCTGTCTTCAGGGATGCACCGACATCCTCTCCTCAGCAGTGACTCGCTGGTGACCCAATCCCCCCCACAGCAGCCAGAAGACACAGGTGGGTGGGTGGGGCGACCCCAAACTTTTGCAAAAAAAAAATAATTATTTTTTTTAAAGTTGCTCAGGTGCCGCCCCCCTCGAATTGTCCCGCCCTAGGCACATGCCTTCAAGTGCCTAGTGGCAAATACAGCCCTGCTCCTTGCTGAGCTTCTCGGTGAGGTCCTCACAACTGATGTTGGTGTTCTAGATGTTATTTCTCTGTCCCCAGATGGTATTTATAGGACAAACCCGTATGACTGATGGCCTGAGGCTTTTTACAGGGACCCTACGATGCCCCAGCCCCCACAAGTTGCCACCGTGCCTCCTGGATGTAAGGTCAGGCAGCTAACGTGGAATTAACTGTCCTGCCGGTCTCTGAAGCAAGGCTTGGAGACGATTGCTTCCTCGGTGTTCCAGCCACCGGCTTCTGCGCCTCAGGAGGAAGCCATTTGCAGGGCAGAACTCCTTCTGGTTTTCCTCTCTTTGTGCTATGACTTCGTTTCTCACCCGCTACAATACAATTCTCTTTCGTGTCCTTCCTTAGGATGCTGCCGCACGTGGGGTAGGCGCAGCTCCGTGACCTGTTATGAATAGGTAATTCAGAACCACTATGGACCTTGAAGTTCAGAGCACACAAAGTGACCTGACAATAACCAAAAAACATAGGACGAGCTCTGAGACGTGGGAACTCTGCTGACCGCAATCCCTAATCCTATCACACACACTAGAGGTAGCCGTGGATTGCGCCTAACGCTCCCTATGCAACTCGGCACAGCCTGAGAAACTAGCTAGCCCTGAAGATAGAAAAATAAGCCTACCTTACCTCAGAGAAATTCCCCAAAGGAAAAGGCAGCCCCCCACATATAATAACTGTGAGTAAGATGAAAATACAAACACAGAGATGAAATAGATATAGCAAAGTGAGGCCCGACTTACTGAATAGACCGAGGATAGGAAAGATAGCTTTGCGGTCAACACAAAAACCTACAAACAACCACGCAGAGGGGCAAAAAGACCCTCCGCACCGACTAACGGTACGGAGGTGCTCCCTCTGCGTCTCAGAGCTTCCAGCAAGCAAGAAAAACCAAAATAGCAAGCTGGACAGAAAATATAGCAAACAAAAGTAACACAAGCAGAACTTAGCTTATGCTGAGCAGACAGGCCACAGGAACGATCCAGGAGGAAGCAAGACCAATACCAGAACATTGACTGGAGGCCAGGATCAAAGCACTAGGTGGAGTTAAATAGAGCAGCACCTAACGACTTAACCTCATCACCTGAAGAAGGAAACTCAGAAGCCGCAGTACCACTCACATCCACCAACGGAAGCCCATAGACAGAATCAGCCGAAGTACCACTTGTGACCACAGGAGGGAGCTTGACCACAGAATTCACAACAGTACCTTCCCCTTGAGGAGGGGTCACCGAACCCTCACCAGAGCCCCCAGGCCGACCAGGATGAGCCACATGAAAGGCACGAACAAGATCGGCAGCATGGACATCAGAGGCAAAGACCCAGGAATTATCTTCCTGACCATAACCCTTCCACTTAACCAGATACTGGAGTTTCCATCTCGAAACACGAGAATCCAAAATCTTCTCCACTATATACTCCAACTCCCCCTCCACCAAAACCGGGGCAGGAGGATCAACAGATGGAACCATAGGTGCCACGTATCTCCGCAACAATGACCTATGGAATACGTTATGGATGGAAAAAGAATCTGGAAGAGTCAAACGAAAAGACACAGGATTAAGAACCTCAGAAATCCTATACGGACCAATGAAACGAGGCTTAAACTTAGGAGAGGAAACCTTCATAGGAATATAACGGGTTGACAACCAAACCAAATCCCCAACACGAAGTCGGGGACCCACACAGCGTCTGCGATTAGCGAAACGTTGAGCCTTCTCCTGGGACAAGGTCAAATTGTCCACTACATGAGTCCAAATCTGCTGCAACCTGTCCACCACAGTATCCACACCAGGACAGTCCGAAGACTCAACCTGCCCTGAAGAGAAACGAGGATGGAACCCAGAATTGCAGAAAAACGGCGAAACCAAGGTAGCCGAGCTGGCCCGATTATTAAGGGCGAACTCAGCCAACGGCAAAAAGGACACCCAATCATCCTGATCAGCAGAAACAAAACATCTCAGATATGTTTCCAAGGTCTGATTGGTTCGTTCAGTCTGGCCATTTGTCTGAGGATGGAAAGCCGAGGAAAAAGACAAATCAATGCCCATCCTAGCACAAAAGGCTCGCCAAAACCTCGAAACAAACTGGGAACCTCTGTCAGAAACGATGTTCTCTGGAATGCCATGTAAACGAACCACATGCTAGAAGAACAATGGCACCAAATCAGAGGAGGAAGGTAATTTAGACAAGGGTACCAAATGGATCATCTTAGAGAAGCGATCACAAACTACCCAAATGACCGACATTTTTTGAGAGACGGGGAGATCCGAAATAAAATCCAGAGATGTGTCCAAGGCCTCTTCGGGACCGGCAAGGGCAAAAGCAACCCACTTGCACGAGAACAGCAGGGCTTAGCCCGAGCACAAATCCCACAGGACTGCACAAAAGAAAGCACATCCCGCGACAGAGATGGCCACCAAAAGGATCTATCCACTAAATCTCTGGTACCAAAGATTCCAGGATGACCAGCCAACACCGAACAATGAACCTCAGAGATAACTTTATTCGTCCACCTATCAGGGACAGTTTCTCCGCTGGGCAACGATCAGGTTTATTAGCCTGAAATTTTTGCAGCAACCGCCGCAAATCAGGGGAGATGGTAGACACAATTACTCCTTCTTTGAGAATACCCGCCGGTCAGGCAAACCCGGAGAGTCGGGCATAAAACTCCTAGACAGGGCATCCGCCTTCACATTTTTAGAGCCCGGAAGGTACGAAACCACAAAGTCAAAACGGGAGAAAAACAGCGACCAACGAGCCTGTCTAGGATTCAACCGTTTGGCAGACTCGAGATAAGTCAAGTTCTTGTGATCAGTCAAGACCACCACGCGATGCTTAGCTCCTTCAAGCCAATGACGCCACTCCTCGAATGCCCACTTCATGGCCAGCAACTCTCGATTGCCAACATCATAATTTCGCTCAGCAGGCGAAAACTTCCTGGAAAAGAAGGCGCATGGCTTCATCACCGAGCAATCAGAACCTCTTTGCGACAAAACAGCCCCCGCTCCAATTTCAGAAGCATCAACCTCGACCTGGAACGGAAGCGAAACATCTGGTTGACACAACACAGGGGCAGAAGAAAAACGACGCTTTAACTCTTGAAAAGCTTCCACAGCAGCAGAAGACCAATTGACCACATCAGCACCCTTCTTGGTCTAATCAGTCAATGGTTTGGCAATGCTAGAAAAATTACAGATGAAGCGACGATAAAAATTAGCAAAGCCCAGGAACTTTTGCAGACTTTTCAGAGATGTCGGCTGAGTCCAATCCTGGATGGCTTGGACCTTAACCGGATCCATCTCGATAGTAGAAGGGGAAAAGATGAACCCCAAAAATGAAACTTTCTGCACACCAAAGAGGCACTTTGATCCCTTCACAAACAAAGAGTTAGCACGCAGGACCTGGAAAACCATTCTGACCTGCTTCACATGAGACTCCCAATCATCTGAGAAGATCAAAATGTCATCCAAGTAAACAATCAGGAATTTATCCAGATACTCACGGAAGATGTCATGCATAAAAGACTGAAACACAGATGGAGCATTGGCAAGTCCGAACAGCATCACTAGATACTCAAAATGACCCTCGGGCGAATTAAATGCAGTTTTCCATTCATCTCCTTGCCTGATTCTCACCAGATTATACGCACCACGAAGATCTATCTTAGTGAACCAACTAGCCCCCTTAATCCGAGCAAACAAGTCAGATAACAATGGCAAGGGATACTGAAATTTAACAGTGATCTTATTAAGAAGGCGGTAATCAATACACGGTCTCAGCGAACCATCCTTCTTGGCTACAAAGAAGAACCCTGCTCCCAGTGGTGATGACGATGGGCGAATATGTCCCTTCTCCAGGGATTCCTTCACATAACTGCGCATAGCGGCGTGTTCAGGCACGGATAAATTAAATAATCGACCTTTAGGGAGTTTACTACCAGGAATCAAATTGATAGCACAATCACAATCCCTAGGGCATCGGACTTGGGCTCTTCAAATACATCCTGATAATCAGACAAGAACTCTGGGACCTCAGAAGGAGTGGATGACGAAATTGACAAAAATGGAACATCACCATGTACCCCCTGACAACCCCAGCTGGATACCAACATAGAGTTCCAATCCAAAACTGGATTATGGGTTTGCAGCCATGGCAACCCCAACACGACCACATCATGCAGATTATGTAGCACCAGAAAGCGAATAACTTCCTGATGTGCAGGAGCCATGAACATGGTCAGCTGGGCCCAGTACTGAGGTTTATTCTTGGCCAAAGGTGTAGCATCAATTCCTCTCAACGGAATAGGACACCGCAAAAGCTCCAAGAAAAACCCACAACGTTTAGCATAATCCAAATCCATCAGATTCAGGGCAGCGCCTGAATCCACAAACGCCATGACAGAATACGATGACAAAGAGCATATCAAGGTAATGGACAGAAGGAATTTGGACTGTACAGTACCAATGATGGCAGACCTATCGAACCGCTTAGTGCGCTTAGGACAATCAGAAATGGCATGAGTGGAATCACCACAGTAGAAACACAGCCCATTCAGACGTCTGTGTTCTTGCCGTTCAACTCTGGTCAAAGTCCTATCGCACTGCATAGGCTCAGGTTTAATCTCCGACAATACCGCCAAATGGTGCACAGATTTACGCTCGCGCAAGCGTCGGCCGATCTGAATGGCCAAAGACATAGACTCATTCAAACCAGCAGGCATAGGAAAACCCACCATGACATCCTTAAGAGCCTCAGAGAGACCCTTTCTGAACAAGGCTGCCAGTGCAGATTCATTCCACAGATTGAGTACTGACCACTTCCTAAATTTCTGACAATATACTTCTATATCATCCTGACCCTGGCACAAAGCCAGCAAATTTTTCTCAGCCTGATCCACTGAATTAGGCTCATCGTACAGTAATCCAAGCGCCAGGAAAAACGCATTGACATTACTCAATGCAGGGTCTCCTGGCGCAAGAGAAAATGCCCAGTCCTGAGGGTCGCCGCGCAAAAAAAGAAATAATAATCAAAACCTGTTGAACAGGATTACCAGAAGAATGAGGTTTCAAGGCCAGGAATAGCTTACAATTATTTTTGAAACTAAGAAACTTAGTTCTATCACCAAAAAACAAATCAGGAATAGGAATTCTTGGTTCTAACATAGATTTCTGATGAATAGTATCTTGAATCCTTTGTACATTAGTAACGAGATTATCTATTGAAGAGCACAGACCCTGAATATCCATGTCCACACCTGTGTCCTGAAACACCCAAATGTCTAGGGGAAAAAAAAGACTGAACACAGAGCTGAGAAAAAAAAATTATGTCAGAACTTCTTTTTTCCCTCTATTGAGAATCATTAGTGTGTGCTCCTTGTACTGTTATGAAGGCAATCCAGTGACACAGTGTGCCAGCAATCAGAGCACATACAGTGATCTGACAATAACCCAAAAACAATAGAACGAGCTCTGAGACGTGGAATCTCTGTAGACCGCAATACCTGAACCTATCCTAAACACAACTAAAGGCAGCTGTGGATTGCGCCTGACACTACCTATGCAACTCGGCACAGCCTGAGGAGCTGACTAGCCTGAAGATAGAAAAACAAGCCTGACTTGCCTCAGAGAAATACCCCAAAGGAAAAGGCAGCCCCCCACATATAATGACTGTTAGCAAGATGAAAAGACAAACGTAGGGATGAAATAGATTCAGCAAAGTGAGGCCCGATATTCTAGATAGAGCGAGGATAGCAAAGAGAACTTTGCAGTCTACAAAAAACCCTAAAGCAAAAAACCACGCAAAGGGGGCAAAAAGACCCACCGTGCCGAACTAACGGCACGGCGGTACACCCATTGCGTCTCAGAGCTTCCAGCAAAACGAATAGACAAGCTGGACAGAAAAAATAGCAACAAAAGCAAAGAAGCACTTATCTAAGCAGAGCAGCAGGCCACAGGAAAGATCCAGAAGCTCAGATCCAACACTGGAACATTGACAAGGAGCAAGGAAGACAGAATCAGGGGGAGTTAAATAACAAAGCAGCCAACGAGCTCACCAGAACACCTGAGGGAGGAAGCTCAGAAGCTGCAGTACCACTTGTGACCACAGGAGTGAATTCAGCCACAGAATTCACAACAGCCCTGCTCGCAAGCTTACAAACTATGAGGAAAAGAGGAGACACGAGAGGTGGATGGTAACAAATGCTATAGTTATTCGGACCAGCCATAGTGTAAGGCTCGGGTGTTCATGTAGAGCTGCATGAACCAGTTAACTGCCTAAGTATGTAGCAGTACATACACAGAGGGCTAATAACTGCATAAAGTGAATGAGAACATTCATTTTTTTTTTTTTTTATATATATATAGGCCATACAGGGATCGTTACGTTAATGCATTGAGGCGGTAGGCCAGTCTGAACAAATGAGTTTTTAGGGCACGCTTAAAACTGTGGGGATTGGGGATTAATCGCATTAACCTAGGTAGTGCATTCCAAAGAATCGGCGCAGCACGTGTAAAGTCTTGGAGACGGGAGTGGGAGGTTCTGATTATTGAGGATGCTAACCTGAGGTCGTTAGCGGAACGGAGGGCACCGGTAGGGTGGTAGACTGAGACCAGAGAGGAGATGTAGGGTGGTGCTGAGCCATGGAGTGCTTTGTGGATGAGGGTATTAGTTTTGTACTGGATTCTGGAGTGGATGGGTAGCCAGTGTAATGACTGGCACAAGGTAGAGGCATCGGTGTAACGGTTGATGAGGAATATGATCCTGGCAGCAGCATTCAGGACAGATTGGAGCGGGGAGAGTTTGGTAAGAGGGAGGCCGATTAGTAGAGAGTTACAACAGTCCAGACGAGAATGAATAAGTGAAACAGTAAGAGTTTTTGCAGAGTCGAAAGTAAGAAAAGGGCAAATTCTAGAAATGTTTTTGAGATGCAGATAAGAAGAGCGAGCCAGTGATTGGATATGGGGGGTGAATGAAAGGTCAGAATCAAGGATGACCCCAAGGCAGCGGGCATGTTGCTTTGGAGTAATGGTGGAACCGCACACGGAGATGGCAATGTCAGGCAAAGGTAGGTTAGTAGAGGGAGAGAACACGAGGAGTTCAGTTTTTGACAGGTTTAGTTTCAGATAGAGGGAGGACATGATGTTAGAGACAGCGGTAAGAATCACTGGTGTTTTCTAATAAGGCAGGCGAGATATCAGGAGCAGAAGTGTATAATTGGGTGTCATCAGCATAGAGATGGTACTGGAAACCAAATCTACTGATTGTTTGTCCAATAGGGGCAGTATACAACGAGAAGAGGAGGGGGCCTAGGACTGATCCTTGAGGAACCCCAACAGTAAGGGGAAGGTGAGAGGAGGAGGAACCAGCAAAACATATAGTGAAGGATCGGTCAGAGAGATAGGAGAACCAAGAGAGAACGGTGTCCTTGAGGCCGATGGAGCGGAGCATAGTGAGGAGGAGCTGATGATCCACAGTATCGAATGCTGCAGAGAGATCGAAGAGAATTAGCATGGAGTAGTGACCATTAGATTTAGCTGTTAGTAGGTCATTAGAGACTTTAGTGAGGGCAGTTTCAGTAGAGTGTAAAGAGCGGAAGCCAGATTGAAGAGGGTCGAGAAGAGAGTTATCTGAGAGATAGCGGGTAAGACGGGAGTGGACCAGGCGTTCGAGGAGTTTAGAGATGAAGGGAAGATTAGAGACAGGTCTATAATTAGCGGCACAGTTTTGGTCGAGGGATGGTTTTTTAAGTAATGGATGTATGATGGCATGCTTAAATGAGGAGGAAAAAATACCGGAAGTGAGGGAAAGGTTGAATATTTTTGTTAGGTGAGAGGTGACAGCCGGGGAAAGGGACTGGAGGAGATGTGACGGAATGGGGTCACTGGTGCAAGTGGTCGGGTGAGAAGATGCAAGGAGCTTGCTTACTTCTTCTTCTGTAACTGGTTCAAAGTCAGAGAGTGAACTAGATGCAGTGGGGGAGGGAGGACAGTGCATGGTATGAAGAGATTGGGGGATGATTTCCTGTCGAATGTGGTCAATTTTTTCTTTGAAGTAATTGGCCAGATCGTCAGCGCAGAGATCCGTGGTTGGGGCCTGCTCTCTTGGGTTGAGTAGGGACTGGAACGTGTCAAAGAGATGTTTAGGGTTATTGGACAGGGAGGTGATGAGGGTGTTGAAATAGGTTTGTTTGGAGAGGTGAAGGGCAGAATTGTATGTCTTTAGCATGAACTTGTAATGGATGAAGTCTACGGGTAGATTAGATTTTCTCCAAAGGCACCTTTATAATGATTGCTATGAGTCACACAGCCCAGGTCGAATCTGTCCAAACCAAAGCTCAATGCTTGGTAAACAGGTGAAATCAAACAGCCATTCACCAATATCGTCCTGTGCAAAGAGAGCAAACCGCGCTGAGGAAGAAGCACAGCCGTGCTTGTGAAAGGGCGCTGAGTCTTACGGTTTTATCAAGTCACATGATGCCGGCATGTGTATGTCACCGGAAGTGACGTGAATGATGACAGATGTCGCCACTGGGCGCCATATTGGTGACGAACAAGTAACACTTCCTGCTGTTAAATTGTTTCTATGTTTGTTCACATATTATTAGCGTGTCTATATCATCAATTGTTAAATAAATAAGGCAGCACACTGCAGCGCTAGAACATACAAACTTGAAATACGAAATTTGAACTGCATTACTGCACTAGAAATATGAAAAATGAGAGCGTTTAGAGCATAAAAATGGCCAATTTTATATGTACCTGGTAGCCACTTTACGGCATCTCTCTTATACCAGGTCCTACGCTTGCCTTACCTCGCTGAGAATAAACGTCTCCATCTGAATGGGTACATGTGAAACCTCTTCCTAGACTAAAATTCTCTCTCTATGGAGGGGTACTGGACCTGCTGTAATTAAAACACCTGTGGCTAGAAGGCGGAGTGCACGATCAGAAGGCTAGAGAATACATTTCAAAAACCTGACCTGCACATCCAAACATAGACTAAGTGTGAACAGGTGCTGAACCTAGAGTCGCCAACTCGTATATAGTTAAATAAATAAGGCAGCACACTGCAGCGCTAGAACATACAAACTTGAAATACGAAATTTGAACTGCATTACTGCACTAGAAATATGAAAAATGAGAGCGTTTAGAGCATAAAAATGGCCAATTTTATATGTACCTGGTAGCCACTTTACGGCATCTCTCTTATACCAGGTCCTACGCTTGCCTTACCTCGCTGAGAATAAACGTCTCCATCTGAATGGGTACATGTGAAACCTCTTCCTAGACTAAAATTCTCTCTCTATGGAGGGGTACTGGACCTGCTGTAATTAAAACACCTGTGGCTAGAAGGCGGAGTGCACGATCAGAAGGCTAGAGAATACATTTCAAAAACCTGACCTGCACATCCAAACATAGACTAAGTGTGAACAGGTGCTGAACCTAGAGTCGCCAACTCGTATATAGTTAAATAAATAAGGCAGCACACTGCAGCGCTAGAACATACAAACTTGAAATACGAAATTTGAACTGCATTACTGCACTAGAAATATGAAAAATGAGAGCGTTTAGCGCATAAAAATGGCCAATTTTATGTGTACCTGGTAGCCACTTGTTCAGCACCTGTTCACACTTAGTCTATGTTTGGATGTGCAGGTCAGGTTTTTGAAATATATCATCAATTGTGACCTAAACAATGGTGAGTATCGCCCTTAGGTATGATACTAGTGAGAAGCCAGGAAGAACAAGTATAGTAAGATCACATGAGCGATCACATGAACGATCTTTCGCAATGTTCATTTTTGTTATTTTCTGTAAAGTAGTTAAAAATGATATACATTTCTCTTCATGTTTTGAATTAGAAAACAGTGTGCAATGTTCCCAATGCTGGAAATCAAAACTAGTATGAAGATTTTGTGATTAACTCATGTTTTTGAACATACTGCTATTATTTTCAACACTACTGTATTCAGGTCATACGACAGGCAAATAGAGAGGAAATTGGGGAAAACATCCTAGTAGGGTGGACGGTAGGAGAGAAGAACATTCAGTGAGGCTTGGAGGGACGCCTAGTTTAAGATCATGCATAGAGCAATCTTGGCCTTTAATATACCAATATCCAAAAATGAGAAATCTTCTGACACATGCAAACTTAAAGATTCAGACTTACTACATGGATTGTGGAGTTGCCCTTAAAGGGAACCTGTCACCCCATTTTTTCAGATTGAGCTATAAATACTGTTAAATAGGGCCTGCGCTGTGTGTTACTATAGTGTATGTAGTGTACCCCGATTCCCCATGTATGCTGAGAAATACATTACCAAAGTCGCCGTTTTCGCCTGTCAATCAGGCTGGTCAGGCTGTTTTCACTGTCATGAATCGTTGTGGCATATCCATGTTCTTATATCAGTACGACTCGCCCATGTATCAATCAGGCATTTTAATTGTGTGAAAGTGATAGCCATCCTGTGGGGACCACTATTTTTGTTTACTCTTCTCTGGTGAACAATCCCATTTTTCCTTTTCTTCTCTTCCCCTGTGATATATACCTGTCCCCTGCACCGCAGTTTTCACAGCATTATTAAATACATCCGGAGGTATATTCACTATAACAAGGGTTGGCTTTTGCTGCCTCTTTTGCTTTCCTTCTCTTAAATCTGGTCCTCTATCCTCCTAAACATGGGAAGGGATCGAGTGTAGCATAGATACATTCTGGCCTCACTCTTCTCTTAATCCTGTCAGGAACATATTTTTAAGAAACCTAACTTCCCTAGGATTCTTCAGGTCATAATCATGATCTGTGGACACTGCTGTACATCTAGCATAAAACCTGTCAATAGGCTCCTCTGAACCCTGAAATACTTTTGGTAATAGTGAAGCTAAGTCCTCTGTCTGCTTTCTGGCAACCACAAGTAACCTGGCTAGAAATTTCTGTCCCGACTCCCTAGTTTTCTTGTCTGCTGGTATCTCCTGTATTATGGCATTCACCTGAATTGCTTTTATTTTCTCAGCTAGCGACACTCCATCAGAGATGCAGCATAATGGTTCCTAATCATTCCACGCAGCATCATAGCTATAAGCTGTACCCTTCATGGCTTTATAAAAACCCAAGGGGATTTTTATACGGGTCTGGGAAACTATTCGCCAAGGCAAGTTGCTCAGATCTGCTCCATGGTTTATACTAATCAGTGGTATCCATCTTTGTGTTTTCATCTCCAATCTCCGGGGGTTTGCTTGTGGTCTGTGTCATTACAGGGAGGGCTATCACAGTGTCACCCCTCTCAGTCATAGCACAGAAGTCATATTGGGTTTTTCCTTTATCTTGTGGCTTGTTACATTTATTACAGATCCAGGTAGTGGATCTCATGGCTCTTTTATCCCTCTGCCTATCCTGTTGATTGCCTGCGTGCACTGGGGGTTGTGGCTGTGTGGGACTACTTTCTGTAGCCCCCACCAACCCTTCACTGGACTGGTCCTCTCCTATACACCTCCATTCGCTGTCTACTCTGCTTTATTGTCACCTGCAGGTGTAGGGGTAGTCTGATACCTGTCCTCACTTCCTTAGGCAAGGGCTTCCTTCTGCTGTCGGGGACTGTTTATTGGAGTGGAAAACTTATCCGGGGATCCCTTTGGTAGGCCAGGATATTGATTTGTAGTTGAATGCGTAGGAGGAGAGGAAACGTATGCTGGGAAGCCTGCCTGCATTTGCATTGCGACTGACGCTGGAATCATCCTTCCTTTTCACATGCACTCACTCTTTACTGGGCTGCTGCTGGAAGGGGGCTGATCTCATCCCACCCTGTTACAGGGGCGGAGGGAGCTGCTCAGACACTAACTCGGTAAGGGGGGGCTGCCTGTGCCTGCGGGGGAATGCTGCAAATCGCCTCATATATGCTCACATTGTAACTTCATCACGTTCCTCATTCTCAGTATTTAAAATGGACCATGTCATTCAGAGGTTCTGATCCACACTGCAACTTGCATCCTAAAGTCATATTTATCATTCCATGTGGCATGCTTCATACTTAAATGCTTCCATCTCTCAACATCCATTCCTTGGCATTCCTGCCTTTTCTAGAACTATGAGCGGTATCCTTATCTGCTTTATTTATCTTATATCTCGGATCCGTAATCTATCCTGACCTGGTTAATCTATCACCCATAACGGCTGTCAAAGGTAGCGACCCCTATCTTCAGCCCTGTTATGTATAAGCTGGATCCCACTGGTCTACTATCATAGCCAGCAATCCTGCTTCCAAAGCAATAAGCTGAACTGCAGTCCTCTGTTCTGTCCTGATGCTGATGCACACTGTCCTGAAAAAGTAGATCACTATGAACAACGCAGTTCCAACCACAAGCGCTATATACTCCTCATACATCTGGATCTGAGTCCTCACTAGACTCTGAATATGCAAGGTCTATTCCTGAATCCACTCTGGGTTCAATAAGATAATATTCATCCGTGACATTATCTTTCCACCTTGGCATATACCATCTAGAGTCTAATATATCTACCCAGCTTCTGATCAATCCATGAGGATGAGTTACTATATGACAAGAGTATTCTCTGCGCCTAAACTGGTGAACTCAACATAGACCCTTTTCACACAGCATGGGGTGCGCACATGGGAAGCATTTGTCTGATTTTTTCAATCGCATCCATACACGCAGTATTTCAGTACTTTCTCGCTCCTCACATTTTACCAAAATGCTATAGTGCCAATGGACAAAAACATAAATCACATCTATCTGTGGAATCTCTTACTTGGTTCACTATATCCTCTAATTCATTTCCTATCGGAGTACGGGATTGTATACAAAAATGAGCATTCATGTTCACATAGATTGTCTTCACATGCTCTTTCCCACTTCACTACAAACTCCCACCCAGGACCTTCCTGTAAGTTTTTTTTCAAATAGCAACTAACCCGAGAATTTTATCTTACTCACTGCTTTTAATGAGAAGGCTATTTATATACTGAGCACACATCATTTAGTCTCCATACATCATATCATGAGTGCTGCTCCGTACCCCACAACATAGATTCAACAATATATCAGAAAGAAACACAGTATAATCAGAATAGTTCAGCACAGAACTATCAGTACTACTTATCAATTATCAACTGACAAGGCACCAATAAACTCAACTAATATAATTAACTAACCAAAAGCAGAATAAGAGTACTAAAGAAGGAAAGTAACAATAGAACAAACATAGTACAAATATAGCATAGCAGAACAGAGCAGGATCAATACTCTTCACTTACAATCTTTACAGTATTAACAAACATTGACATTGTTACAGACAGACAGAGGAACCCTTATTATAGATAGACAAAACAAATTATGGAAAATCATCGTACTTCATAATGAAACAAAAACAATTGTTAACAGCACTTAAACATACAAAACAGACAAAGACAAGTAAGAGACAACAAAACAAATACCAGATACTTTCTTTTACCTGAGGGCTTTCCCGTTAGAAATCCCCAAAGACTGACTCTAGAAAGCCTCCTTTCCCGGAGAGAAAACTGTGTGAGTAATAAATCTACTCACTCACCCTGGATTTGGTTTTCTGTTCAGGACGGAGGCAGTCAATTGTTCAGTCTAAGATGAATGTTGAAGGAGAAATTATATTATCCCGCTGAAGGCCCCCAAGTTGTTAGAGAAGGGATTTCCAACCTACTCAGGTGTTCTGTCTTTAGGTACCTACGCAATGAAGCAATAATCAGAGAGACACACGACTCGTCTGTCCAAATAGTCTCTGGTCTTTATTTTTAGGGCTGGGCTTATAAAGGCCCAAGATCAAAAGGAAATGTAGAGTTACATAATAAATTGGCAAGGAGATATATTATACAATGAGTTGTCATACACATCCTGGTATACAAGAGAGATCACATGAGAAGAACGGGGGGGGGGGGGGGGAGGGAGGGGGGGTTGCTCTGCACATGTCTGCATTTTATTAGATTTCGGCTGAACACTCTGGAAAACAGACATAGAATCAGCGATTCTGAGAAATTCTGACCACTACTATGTGGAATGTCCGGGAAACTGTCCACAAGGAGAGACAGATGATAACATCTTGCACAATACTTTGTTATTCTGATATTTTTCTGATATTTAACAAAACAAAGATTAACCATTTCTTTAACAGTAATTGCCAAAAGAGGCTTCTTACAATATTAGTTTTCTGAATCTATTCCAAATTGGAAAGAGACTATCGGCCAAGTGACGGCCATATTCCATCTGGAAAGGATGAACGCAGAACGTGATAAGTTGAGATATGGAAAATTGCTTATGATAAAGCGGAAAGACTTCGTACTCAGTTATTATAAAAAGGAGGAACTTCAAAATCATGAGGCCCATTGACCAGACCAGTTCGTATTTACTGGAAGACTTGGGTGGAACATTGGGGAACTTAAATATAATTGATCCAAATGTGGAGGGAAAAGGGGGAGATACCGGCTAACAGAACATTGTATAGAGATTAAATAAGGAAGTGCAATATCCGAGGGGTTACTGTGGTCAAGAGAATGATAGGATAGAAGTGAACACTGGAAATATAAATAGTATGGCCTGCATCTCTGGGTGGAGGGAAGAAGTTAGGGAATTATATGTTTGTTTATTTTATTTTTCAATTACTCCATTTGGGATCCTTCCATTTTGAAAATGGAAGAAAGGAAACTAAATCTGAGAGTTTGTAAACTAAGTGTATATAATTTTATTATTTAATTATAGATGTTAAAAATCAATAAAAAGCTATTTTGTAAAAAAAATTGCTTTTTGTTCAGCAATGGAACATTGAGTGGTGAGCCTGCATACAGACCATGGAGGTTGAGTGTATGCCTTACAGTTTTCTTTATTACAATTGTAGCTGCTGTTTCCAGGTCTTTCTGTAGCTCTCCTCAGGTAATGTTTGGCTCTTGGAAAATTTTTTGTCTAAAACCTGGTCATGGCCGGTTTATGGTAAAATAATGTTCTTTCAATTACCAGACTACTGCCACAACAGTACTCACTAGAACCTTCAGTAGTTTATAAATGTTTCTGTATCCAATCCCATGAGTATATTTTGCAAGAATAAGGTTGCAAAGGTCTTGAGACAGCTCACTGGTTTTACCCATCATGAGATTTTTTGTGTGTGACATTCTGGTGAGGATTTCATGTCAATAGTACATTTCATGTCAAACAGAACTTAATATTTAGTAAAGAAACATTTGTTTGCAATTACAGAGGTCAGACGTTTCCAAGGCAATCTTGCCTTGCACAGGCATGTACTACGGAGGACACAGCATGAACTTCAACCCAATATTGCGGCCAGCATGCAGCTAGCGAGTAATGAAAGGGTGAATCAAACACCCGAAAACCCCACCCATATGACCGCAAACTTGTCCCGCCAAATTCAGATGACAGGTTCCCTTTAAGTTTCAGCTCCCTCCAAAGTTTTTCTGGAGACTGGCTAGGCCACTCCAGGGCTTTGAAATGCTTCTTACGAAGCCACTTTTTAGTTGCCAAGGCTGTGTTTGGGGTCAATGTCGTGCTGGAAGACCAAGCCATGACCCACCTTCAATGCTCTTACTGAGGAAAAGAGGTTGTTGGCCACAATCTTATGATACATGACCCCATTCATCATCCCTTCAATATGGTGCAGTCATCTGGTTTCTTTTGCAGAAAAGCACCATGAGGTTTCCCCTATCATGCTTCATGGTTGGGATGTACTCATTCTTCTCACTCAAAACACGGAGTGGAAGTTATACCACAAAGTTATATTTTGTTCTCATCTGACCACATGACCTCCTCCCATGCTTCCTCTGGATCATCCACATGGTCACTGACAGGTTTCCAACGGGCCTGGACTTGTGCCGGAGTGAGCAGGGGGAACTTGCGTGCCCTGAAGGATTTTAATATATGACAGCATAGTATGTTACTGACTAAGTTTGAGACTGTAGTCCCAGCTCTTTTTAGGTCTTTGACCAGGTCCTGCCATTTAGTTCTGGGCTGATTCCTGACTTTTCTTAGAATCATACTTACCCTTTGAGACGAGATCTTGCAGGGGGCGCCAAATCGAGGAAGATTGACAGTGATCTTGTGTTTCTTCTATTTTCTAATAATTGCACCAAGGGTTGTTGCCTTCTCACCAAGCAGCTTGCCTATTGTCCCATGCAAGTCTTGTGCAGGTCTACCCTGGAGTCCATCCCAGTCTTGTGCAGGTCTACAATTTTGTCCCTGGTGTCCTTAGACAGTCTTTTGTTCTTGGCCTAGGTGGAGAGCTTGGAGTTTGAGTGTGGGGACAAGGGTCTTCTATACAGGTAATGATTTCAAACAGGTGCAATTAATACAGGTAATGAGTGCAGAGTAGGAGAGCTTCTTAATGAAAAACTAACAGGTCTGTGAGACAGAATTCTTGCTGGTTGATAAGTGATCAAATACTTACCGTATTTTTCGGACTATAAGATGCACTTTTTCCTCCAAAAACGTGGAGGAAAATGGGGAGTGCGTATTATAGTCTGGATGTACCGATTCTGGTTATGTTGGGGAGGTGGGTGAGTGGCATCAGGGGAGCAGCGGGTCACAGGAGGCTGGAGCTGGCTGATGTGGATAACTCCTGTGCGCGCTGCTAAAGAGAAATGAATATTCACTGCCTTCCACGCCCATGGATGTGGAGGGCAATGAATATTTATTTACTCTTTAATAGTATCTTGGTATGATTGGCCCCCAACCCCGGTCTTGGTAAGCATGGCCCCCACCCCCATTTTGTTCTAGTATGCAAGGCCCCATCCTTATTCTGGTATGATTGGCCCCCCAGCCTGGTCCTGGTATGCATGGTCCCATCAGAAAACATAAAAAAAAACCAAATCATTACACTTACCTTCCAGGCACTCCCTCAAAGCATTTTGTTCCGATGCCAGCAGCTGCTTTATGCTTGTAAGCAGCGCAGCTTGCAAGCTGAAGGGCAGCTGCCTTAATACTCATTGCTCTGCACACCGGGACTGTGTGTGTGGTGGGAAGTGAGTATTCATTGGTCTTCAGTAGCGTGCACAGTGTCAGCCGCCGGCTTCCTGCTGCTGCCGGGCAGCCACGTGTGCCACTACTTAAGAGAAATGTATACTCATCTCTCTCCACGCCCAGAGAAGTGAATATTCATTTATCTTAAGCAGCTGCACATGTGACCACGGGCAGCAGCAGGAAGGCCCTGGCTGACACTGCACTACTGAAGAGCAATAAATACTTTTATTCTGGCAGCTGTGCTCTGCTTATGAGCTCCCTGCCATGCGCTGCTTACAAGCATAAAGCAGCTGCTGGCACCAGAACAAGATGCGGCGAGGGGGCGCAGGGAATGTAAGTGAAATTATTTTTTTTTATGTATTCTGATGGGGCCATTCATACCAGGATGGGGGTGGGGCCAATCATAATAATATTTATTTATATAGCTCCAACATATTCCGCAGCGCTTTACAGTTTAACAGTTTGAAACACAACAGTCATAAGTAACAATGTTAACAATACAATAATTAAAGCAAAATAAGACGACCCTACTCATGAGAGCTTACAATCTACAATGAGGTGGGGGAGATACAAAGTACAGGTGTGTATTTACAATGATGTATTTACAAGGATGGTCCAGCCATCTTCAGGGGGTCGGGGATAGATGGAAGTAGTGAATGGGCTATACACACATACACATAAAATGACTGATTAGTGAACGTGATCGGCCGCTCTGAACAAATGTGTTTTGAGGGAGCGCCTAAAACTATGCAAATTGCAGAAGGTCCTAATATCTAGAGGTAGAGCATTCCAGAGGATTGGCGCAGGAATGGGAGGTTCGGATCAGTGCAGAGGTTAGTCGAAAGTCGTTTGCAGAGCAAGGTTGTTGGTTAGGCCGATAGACCAAAATGAGGGAGGAGATGTAAGGGGGTGCTGCACTGTGGAGAGCTTTGTGGGTGAGAACAAGTACTTTGAGTTGGATTCTATAATGAATGGGCAGCCAGTGTAATGACTGGCAAAGAGCGGACACGTCTGAAAACAGATTAGCTAGATGGACAACCCTGGCTGCTGCATTAAGGATAGACTGGGACCATGCATACCAGAACCGGGATGGGGGCCAATCATACCAGAATAAGGTTGGGGACATGCATACTAGGATGAGATGGGGGCTCTGCATAACGGGATAGGGATTGGGGTCATGAATACTAGGACAAGATAGAACCCCGAATACCAGGATAGGGATTAGGCCATGCATACTAGGATGAGATTGGGGACCTGCATACCAGGATAGAAATGAGGATGATCATTCCTGCCAGGATAGGGATGAGAGGGCCATGCATACCAGAGTAGGGATGAGGGGACGTGTGTCACGGTTCCCACCATGCTGCCAACAATATGTCACGGATCCCAACAATATGTCAGGCATCCCGGATACCTTGATAACAAGGGGTTGTTTGATTTCCCCTGGTTCCTTCCTAAGGGGATTTAGCTACATCCCACTTCCGGTTTGGAACTTGCAGCTCTCGGGCGCCCCCTTTACCCTCAGGTCAGATCAGGTACTGCACCCAGGGTAATTAGTCGCCAGAAAGGCTGCCTGCTATGTACTGGCTATTGGGCACACTGCAGCGAGGACGATATAACTACTCCCACTCAGGCGGGAACAATAATTATCAATGCCGCTGGTCACTGCAAAGATGCCCAATTGCACAGAACAAGGTCACTGCAACTAGCTCCGATTTTCACCAAAGGTTAACGGGCCTGCAACCAACCCAAATCAGTAGCATTATTCACCTCAGAGGACACACAGTCGTATAGAGCATGAAGAGACAAGCTAGTAAAATTGTGTATTTTACTCCATAAAACATAGGCAGTATTAACAAAAAATATTAAAAAGATAGTATAAAGAAGACAAATCATGTGTATATCAGAATTACAAATTTAAAAGGGATTAACAGTGAAAATTGACTTACAATTCTTTTATATCATTCAATGGTATGCCGTATGCTGGCTGGGGGAGGGGACCTTCCCCACTTATGCTCACGTCAGATTGCACAGCCTGTTGTAGCTGAATCCCCAGCAAAAGACACTGCAAGAATCCTGCTTTACACAGATATTCCCTGCCTAAAGCCCAGGCACTCCCCCCTGTGGTGACATCACTTAGGGGCTGAAACCTCCCCTTTTCTTACAATATGAAAACTATTTTTTATGCATAATTTGCTGTGTGAACCTCACATAAGTACAACACGATGCTCATGATGTTCCCCACGTCAGGGGTGTTCTGTTAAGTGTAAATAAGGAGCCATTACATGAACTGCTTAAGGAGAAATCCGCACTTTGCACTCATTGCGCCTAGCTGCTTGCGCTTTAACCCCTTTCTGACATGAGATGTACTATCCCGTCGACGTGGGGTGGGCCCGTATGCCCACCGACGGGATAGTACGTCATACGCGATCGGCCGTGCTCACGGGGGGAGCGCGGCCGAGTGTCAGCTGCCTATCTCAGCTGACATCCGGCACTATGTGCCTGGAGCGCCCCCAGCACATTAACCCATGGCACACCGCGATCAAACATGATCGCGGTGTGCCAGCGGTACAGGGAAGCATCGCGCAGGGAGGGGGCTCCCTGCGGGTTTCCCTGAGACGGCCGCAGCAACGCGATGTGATTGTGTTGATGCGAGGGTCTCCTTACCTCCCTCCCTGTAGCAGGCCCGGATCCAAGATGGCCGCGCAATCCGGGTCCTGCAGGGAGGGAGGTGGCTTACCAAGTGCCTGCTCAGAGCAGGCGCTTGGTAAGCCTGCAGTACTCTCAGGCAGATCGGTGATCTGACAGAGTGCTGTGCAAACTGTCAGATCAGTGATCTGTGACGTCCCCCCCTGGGGCAAAGTAAAAAAAGTAAAAAAAAAAATTTCCATGTGTAAAAAAAAAAAAAAAAAATTATTCCTATAAATACATTTCTTTATCTAAATAAAAAAAAACAAACAATAAAAGTGCACATATTTAGTATCGCCGCGTCCGTAACGGCCCGACCTATAAAACTGGCCCACTTGTTAACCCCTTCAGTAAACACCGTAAGAAAAAAAAAAAAACGAGGCAAAAAACGCTTTATTATGATACCGCCGAACAAATAGTGGAATAGCACGCGATCAAAAAGACAGATATAAATAACCATGGTACTGCTGAAAACGACATCTTGTCCCGCAAAAAACGAGCCGCCATACAGCATCATCAGCAAATAAGTAAAAAAGTTATAGTCCTGAGAATAAAGCGATGCAAAAATAATTATTTTTTCTATAAAAGTTTTTATCGTATAAAAGTGCCAAAACATAAAAAAAATGATATAAATGAGGTGTCGCTGTAATCGTACTAACCAGAAGAATAAAACTGCTTTATCAATTTTACCAAACGCGGAACGATATAAACGCCTCCCCCAAAAGAAATTCATGAATAGCTGGTTTTTGGTAATTCTGCCTCACAAAAATCGGAATAAAAAGCAATCAAAAAATGTCACGTGCCCGAAAATGTTACCAATAAAAACGTCAACTCGTCCCGCAAAAAACAAGACCTCACATGACTGTGGACCAAAATATGGAAAAATTTTAGCTCTCAAAATATGGTAACGCAAAAAATATTTTTTGCAATAAAAAGCGTCTTTCAGTGTGTGACTGCTGCCAATCATAAAAATCCGCTAAAAAACCCGCTATAAAAGTAAATCAAACCCCATTCATCACCCCCTTAGTTAGGGAAAAATTTAAAAAATGTATTTATTTCCATTTTCCCGTTAGGGCTAGGGTTGGGGCTAAAGTTAGGGTTTAGATTACATTTACGGTTGGGAATAGGGTTGGGATTAGCGTTAGGGGTGTGTCAGGGTTAGAGGTGTGGTTAGGGTTACTGTTGGGATTAGGGTTAGGGGTGTGTTTGGGTTAGGGTTTCAGTTATAATTGGGGGGATTCCACTGTTTAGGCACATCAGGGGCTCTCCAAACGGGACATGGCATCCGATCTGAATGCCAGCCAATTCTGCGTTGAAAAAGTAAAACAGTGCTCCTTCCCTTCAGAGCTCTCCCGTGTGCCCAAACAGGGGTTTACCCCAACATATGGGGTATCAGCGTACTACGGAGAAATAGGACAACTTTTGGGGTCCAATTTCTCTGGTTACCCTTGGGAAAATACAAAACTGGGGGCTAAAAAAATAATTTTTGTGGGAAAAAAAAAGATTTTTTATTTTCACGGCTCTGCATTATAAACTGTAGTGAAACACTTGGGGGCTCAAAGTTCTCACAACACATCTAGATAAGTTCCTAGGGGGGTCTAGTTTCCAATATGGGATCACTTGTGGGGGGTTTCTACTGTTTAGGTACATTAGGGGCTCTGCAAACGCAACATGGCGTCCCATCAATTCCTGTCAATTTTGCATTGAAAAGTCAAATGGCGCTCCTTCCCTTCCAAGCTCTCCCATGCGCCCAAACTGGTTTACCCCCACATATGGGGCATCGGTGTACTCAGGACAAATTGTAAAACAACTTTTGGGGTCCATTTTCTCCTGTTACCCTTGGTAAAATAAAACAAATTGGAGCCGAAGAAAATTTTTTGTGAATAAAAGTTAAATGTTCATTTTTATTTAAACATTCCAAAAATTCCTGTGAAGCACCAGAAGGGTTAATAAACTTCTTGAATATGGTTTTGAGCACCTTGAGGGGTGCAGTTTTTAGAATGGTGTCACACTTGGGTATTTTCTATCATATAGACCCCTCAAAATGACTTCAAATGACGTGGTCCCTAAAAAAAAATGGTGTTAAAATGAGAAATTGCTGGTCAACTCCCAAAAAAAAAAAAAAAAATTTGGTTCCAAAATTGTGCTGATGTAAAGTAGACATGTGGGAAATGTTACTTATTAAGTATTTTGTGTGACATATCTCTTTGATTTAATTGCATAAAAATTCAAAGTTGGAAAATTGCGAAATGTTCAAAATTTTCGCCAAATTTCCATTTTTTTCACAAATAAACGCAGGTAATATCAAAGAATTTTTACCACTATCATGAAGTACAATACGTCACGAGAAAACAATGTCAGAATCACTGGGATCCGTTGAAGCGTTCCAGAGTTATAACCTCATAAAGGGACAGTGGTCAGAATTGTAAAAATTGGCCCGTCATTAACGTGCATACCACCCTCAAGGGTAAAGGGGTTAAGTGGCCGATATTCCGGATGTCCATCGGTAGACCTATGTAATTTGTATAGTTCCAGCCCAAATCGGTGCCGCGATATGTAACATAGTAACATAGTTAGTAAGGCCGAAAAAAGACATTTGTCCATCCAGTTCAGCCTATATTCCATCATAATAAATCCCCAGATCTACGTCCTTCTACAGAACCTAATAATTGTATGATACAATATTGTTCTGCTCCAGGAAGACATCCAGGCCTCTCTTGAACCCCTCGACTGAGTTCGCCATCACCACCTCTTCAGGCAAGCAATTCCAGATTCTCACTGCCCTAACAGTAAAGAATCCTCTTCTATGTTGGTGGAAAAACCTTCTCTCCAGACGCAAAGAATGCCCCCTTGTGCCCGTCACCTTCCTTGGTATAAACAGATCCTCAGCGAGATATTTGTATTGTTCCCTTATATACTTATACATGGTTATTAGATCGCCCCTCAGTCGTCTTTTTTCTAGACTAAATAATCCTAATTTCGCTAATCTATCTGGGTATTGTAGTTCTCCCATCCCCTTTATTAATTTTGTTGCCCTCCTTTGTACTCTCTCTAGTTCCATTATATCCTTCCTGAGCACCGGTGCCCAAAACTGGACACAGTACTCCATGTGCGGTCTAACTAGGGATTTGTACAGAGGCAGTATAATGCTCTCATCATGTGTATCCAGACCTCTTTTAATGCACCCCATGATCCTGTTTGCCTTGGCAGCTGCTGCCTGGCACTGGCTGCTCCAGGTAAGTTTATCATTAACTAGGATCCCCAAGTCCTTCTCCCTGTCAGATTTACCCAGTGGTTTCCCGTTCAGTGTGTAATGGTGATATTGATTCCCTCTTCCCATGTGTATAACCTTACATTTATCATTGTTAAACCTCATCTGCCACCTTTCAGCCCAAGTTTCCAACTTATCCAGATCCATCTGTAGCAGAATACTATCTTCTCTTGTATTAACTGCTTTACATAGTTTTGTATCATCTGCAAATATCGATATTTTACTGTGTAAACCTTCTACCAGATCATTAATGAATATGTTGAAGAGAACAGGTCCCAATACTGACCCCTGCGGTACCCCACTGGTCACAGCGACCCAGTTAGAGACTATACCATTTATAACCACCCTCTGCTTTCTATCACTAAGCCAGTTACTAACCCATTTACACACATTTTCCCCCAGACCAAGCATTCTCATTTTGTGTACCAACCTCTTGTGCGGCACGGTATCAAACGCTTTGGAAAAATCGAGATATACCACGTCCAATGACTCACCGTGGTCCAGTCTATAGCTTACCTCTTCATAAAAACTGATTAGATTGGTTTGACAGGAGCGATTTCTCATAAACCCATGCTGATATGGAGTTAAACAGTTATTCTCATTGAGATAATCCAGAATAACATCCCTCATCCCTCTAACTTTAATAGAACAAAGAAACTCATGTCTTACACCAGTTCCAACTAGTACTAGATGGGAGGAGGGAGGAGTGAGCAGCCTTCGCAGAAACTGCTATTTGCCGGGGGCAATAAAAATTCTTCACACACACACAGGCAACCAGCAGAGAAAAGAGGGGGGGGGGGGGGGGGTCGGAATAACCCGCAGCGAGTGTATTGTAAAGCTAGGCAGACTCAAACATGGCATATTCACATTATCGTGACAATGTATATCAGGATGTGGATGAGAGGACTATATACCAGGATAGGAGATACGGTATTAAGCACAAAATTTACCACATTTTTTGCTTCAGTTTTTATTTCCCTAATTTCCTCCTTTAAAACCTAGGTGAGTCTTATGGTCCGATGCGTCTTATAGTCCGAAAAATACGTTATTTCATGCAATAAAATGCAATTTAACCCCTTCATGACCTAGCCTATTTTGACCTTAATGACTTGGCCGTTTTTTGCAATTCTGACCAGTGTCCCTTTATGAGGTAACTCAGGAACGCTTCAACGGATCCTAGCGGTTCTGAGACTGTTTTTTCGTGACATATTGGGCTTCATGCTAGTGGTAAATTTAGGTCGATAATTTTTGCGTTTGTGAAAAAAATGGAAATTTGGCTAAAATTTTGAAAATTTTGCGATTTTCAAATTTTGAATTTTTATTGTTATATGAGAGTTATGTGACACAAAATAGTTAATAAATAACATTACCCACATGTCTACTTTACATCAGCACAATTTTGGAAACAAATTGTTTTTTGCTAGGAAGTTGTAAGGGTTAAAATTTCAGCGATTTCTCATTTTTACAACTAAAATTTACAAAACCATTTTTTTAGGGACCACCTCACATTTGAAGTCAATTTGAGGGGTCTATATGGCTGAAAATACCCAAAAGTGACACCAGTCTAAAAACTGCACCACTCAAGGTGCTCAAAACCACATTCAAGAAGTTTATTGACCCTTCAGGTGCTTCACAGCAGCAGAAGCAACATGGAAGGAAAAAATGAACATTTAACTTTTTAGTCACAAAAATGATCTTTTAGCAACAATTTTTTTATTTTCCCAAGGGTAAAAAGAGAAACTGGACTCCAAAAGTTAATGTACAATTTGACCTGAGTACGCCGATACCCCATATTTGGGGATGGAACCACTGTTCGGGCACACGACAGGGCTCGGAAGGGAAGGAGCGCCATTTGACTTTTTGAATGAAAAATTGGCTCCAATCTTTAGCGGACACCATGTCGCGTTTGGAGAGCCCCTGTGTGACTAAACATTGGAGCTCCCCCACAAGTGACCCGACTTTGGAAACTAGAACCCCCAAGGAGCTAGTCTAGATGCATAGTGAGCACTTTGAACCCCCAGGTGCTTCACAAATTGATCCGTAAAAATGAAAAAGTACTTTATTTTCACAAAAAATTTCTTTTAGACTCAATATTTTTCATTTTCACATAGGCAACAGGAAAAAATGGATCCTAAAATGTGTTGGGCAATTTCTCCTGAGTACACCGGTACCTCATATGTGGTCACAAACCACTGTTTGGGCACACGGCAGGGCTTGGAAGGGAAGGAGCGCCATTTGACTTTTTGAATGAAAAATTAGCTCCAATTGTTAGCGGACACCATGTCGCGTTTCGAGATCCCGTGTGCCTAAACATTGGAGCTCCCCCATATATGACCCCATTTTGGAAACTAAACCTTCCATGGAACTAATCTAGATGTGCGGTGACCATTTTAATCCCCCAAGTGCTTCACAGAAGTTTATTACGCAGAGCCGTGAAAATAAAAAATCATTTTTCTTTCCTCAAAAATTATTTTTAGCCCGCAATTTTTTATTTTCACAAGATTAACAGGAGAAATTGGACCATAATAGTTGTTGCCCAGTTTGTCCTGAGTATGCTGGTACCCCATATGTGGGGGTAAACCTCTGTTTGGGCACACCTCGGGGCTCGGAAGGGAAGTAGTGACGTTTTGAAATACAGACTTTGATAGAATGGTCTGCAGGCGTCACGTTGCGTTTGCAGAGCCCCTGATGTGCCTAAACAGTAGAAACCCCCCACAAGTGATGCCATTTTGGAAACTAGACCCCCCAAGGAACTTATCTAGATATATGTGGTGAGCACTTTGAACCCACAAGTGCTTCAGAGAAGTTTACAACGCAGAGCCGTGAAAATATAAAATCATTTTTCTTTCCCAAAAATTATGTTTTAGCAAGCAATTTTTTATTTTCACAAGGGTAACAGGAGAAATTGGACCCCAATAGTTGTTGTCGAGTTTGTCCCAAGTACGCTGATACCCCATATGTGGAAGTAAACCACTGTTTGAGCACACGTCGGGGCTCGGAAGGGAGGGAGCACCATTTGACTTTTTGAACGCAAGATTGGCTGGAATCAATGGTGGCGCCATGTTGCGTTTGGAGACCCCTTATGCGCCTAAACAGTGGAAACATCTCAATTCTAACTCCAACACTAACCCCAACACACCCCTAACCCTAATCCCAACTCTAGCCATAACCCTAATCACAACCCTAACCCCAACACACACCTAACCACAACCCTAACCCCAACACACCCTTAACCCTAATCCCAACCCTAACTGCAACCCGAACCCCAACACACCCCTAAGCCTAACCATAACCCTAACCACAAGCCTTATCTTAACCCTATTTCCAACCCTAAGGCTATGTGGCCACGTTGCGAATTTGTGTGAGATTTTTCTGCACCATTTTTGAAAAATCCGCAGGTAAAAGGCACTGCGTTTTACCTGCGGATTTACCGCAGAGTCCTATTGAGGAACAGGTGTAAAACGCTGCGGAATCCGCACAAAGAATTGACATGCTGCGGAAAATACAACGCAGCGTATCCGCACGGTATTTTCCGCACCATGGGCACAGCGGATTTGGTTTTCTATAGGTTTACATGGTAGTGCAAACCTGATGGAAAACTACGAATCCGCAGCGGCCAATCCGCTGTGGATCCGCAGCCAAATCCGCACCGTGTGCACATAGCCTAATTCTAACCCTAATTCTAACCCTAGCCCTAACTTTAGTTCTAACCCTAACCCTAGTGGAAAAATAAAAGTAAATATATTTTCTTTATTTTATTATTGTCCCTACCTATGGGGGTGATAAAGGGGGGGGGGGTTCATTTACTAATTTTTTTATTTTGATCACTGTGATATATATATTAGAGTGATCAAAATGTACCTGGAACGAATCTGCCGGCTGGCGCAGTGCGCCCGCCATTTTGGAAGATGGCGGTGCCCATGGAGAAGATGGACGGACACCGGGAGGCTCGGTAAGTATGAGGGGGTGAGATCGGAGCACAGGGGGTGGATCGGAGCACGGGAGGGGGGGGGATCGGAGCACGGGGTGGGGGGGCGGACAGGAGGATGGGGGAGTGGACAGGAGCAGATCACAGTATGGGACAGAACGGAGGACTGGGGAGATCGGTGGCGGTGGGCAGATCAGGGTTTCCAGCCATGGCTGATGATATTGCAGCATCGGCCATGGCTGGATTGTAATATTTCACCACTTTTCATAGGTGAAATATTACAAATTTCTCTGATTGGTTGTTGAAAGTGAAACAGCCAATCAGAGCGATCGTAGCCACGGGGGGGCGAAGCCACCCCCTGGGCTGAAGTACCACTCCCCCTGTCCCTGCAGATCGGGTGAAATTGGAGTAAACCACCCGATTTGCAGGGACGCGATCCCTCCATTATACCACATAGGCGTCACAGGTCGGATTGGCACTGACTTTCATGACGCCTACGTGGAGTCACAGGTCAGGAAGTGGTTAATTATGCATAAATCATACAATGTTATTTCCTGGCTTTTATTTTTAGATTCTGTCTCTTACAGTTGAAGTGTACCTACAAAATAAAAAAATTACAGACTTCATTCTTTGTAGCTGGAAAAACTTGCAAAAATCGGTATAGTATCCAATAGTTATTTTCCACATTGTATATATTTTCTCCAGGTCAGAGCTATTTTTGACAGTCAACAAAATACAATTTTCAAGTAATTCATTCTTTACACTCTAGGTATGATAATGACTTCTCGCTGTGTGGGATTTTTTTTATGTTTAAAAGGGTTGTTCTCTACTTGGACAATCCCTTCTCAAGCCTTATGTTTGATCCTGTTAAAATAAAAATAATTATTCAAACCTTCCATGCAGTTCCAGCAGTGTCAGCACTTGCGTTCATGAAGCTCATGTGAGTTTGTCAGGTCATGTGAGCCCTGCGGCCAATCAGCGCTGACGTCACTGTCCACAACTTCAAATCAAACAATAGGAGGAAGTAGGAAACCAGAGCTGCGACTGCTCTCTGTTAATGTTCAATACTTCCGATTGTGGTGACAGTGAAGCCGGCACCGATTGGGGGCAGGGCTTGTGTACTGTAAGGCTAGGTTCACACTGCGTTAGTGTGATCCGTTAAACGGACTACGTTACATCGCGGCATAAACGCGGTGTAACGTAGTCCGTTAACACCGCCATTACTTCCTATGGGCAGATGCATCGCTAGCACACGCCCACAATGGGCGTGCACTAGCGATGTGCCGTCATTGAGTGACGGACCTGAGACGCGGGCTGCAGCGTTTCCGGGTCCGTCACTGCTAGCGCAGATGGAGCTAGCATATGCTCCATCTGCGCTAGCGCTGTGCCAAAGTCGGCACTTGCGTTAGCGCAGTCCGTTAACATATGCGCTGAACGGACTGCATTAACGCAATGTGAACCTAGCCTAACAACCTCACATGAATCCTGACACCGCTGAATTGGTGCTGGCAAGGGAGCGGTGTATGAGTATTTTTGTTTTAACGAGGCCAAACATAAGGAATGACAAGGTGTTGTCCTAGTAGTAAGACAACTATTTAAGAAGTTACAATTGTTGGTTAAATATTTCCAACATTCTGAACATGAAAAAAAGGCTTCTCCCCTGTGCATCTTCTCTGATGGTTATTAACCTCTTTCTGACCTCGGATGGGATAGTACGTCCGAGGTCAGATACCGCGCTTTGATGCAGGGCTCCGGCGGTGAGCCCGCATCAAAGCTGGGACATGTCAGCTGTTTTGAACAGCTGACATGTGCCCTCAATAGCGGCGGGTGAAATCGCAATTCACCCGCCGCTATTATCTAGTTAAATGCCGCTGTCAAACGCTGACAGCGGCATTTAACCGGCGCTTCCGGCCGGGTGGCCGGAAATTAGCTCATTGTTGACCCCCGTCACATGATCGGGGTTCAGCGATGCTTCTGAATAGTAACCATAGAGGTCCTTGAGACCTCTATGGGTACTGATCGCCAGTAGCTGTGATCGCCACCCTGTGGTCGGCGCTCATAGCACACCTGCATTTCTGCTGCATAGCAGCGATCTGATGATCGCTACTATGTAGCAGAGCCGATCGCGTTGTGCCAGCTTCTAGCCTCCTATGGAGGCTATTGAAGCATGGCAAAAGTAAAAAAAAAAAAGTGAAAAAAATATAAAAAGTTTAAATCACCCCCCTTGCGCCCCATTCAAAATAAATCAATAGAAAAAAAAAAAAAATCAAACCTACACATATTTGGTATCGCCGCGTTCAGAATCGCCTGATCTATCAATAAAAAATAGCATTAGGCTGATCGCTAAACAGCGTAGCGATAAAAAAATTTGCAACGCCAGAATTACGTTTTTTTGGTCGCTGCGACATTGCATTAAAATGCAATAATGGGAGACCAAAAGAACGTATCTGCACCGAAATGATATCATTAAAAACGCCAGCTCGGCACGCAAAAAATAAGCCCTCACCCGACCCCAGATCATGAAAAATGGAGACGCTACGGGTATTGGAAAAAGACGCAATTTTGCTTTTTTTTTTTTTAGAAAAAGTTTGGAATTTTTTTTTTTACCACTTAGATAAAAAATAACCTATTCATGTTAGGTGTCTATGAACTCGTAATGACCTGGAGAATCATAATGGCAGGTCAAAAAACAAGTGTGGGACTGCACTTTTTTTGCAATTTCACCGCACTTGGAATTTTTTTCCCGTTTTCTAGTACAGGACATGCTAAAACCAATGAAGTCGATCAAAAGTACAACTTGTTTCGCAAAAAATAAGCCCTCACATGGCCATATTGACAGAAAAATAAAAAAGTTATGGCTCTGGGAAGGAGGGGAGCGAAAAACGAACACGGAAAAACGGGAAATCACAAGGTCATGAAGGGGTTAAAGAGATGAATTCCATGTAAAACATTTCCCACATTAGGAACAGGAAAAAGGCTTCTCCCCTGTGTGGATTCTCTGGTGGATATCAAGATGCACTTTCTGATAAAAACATTTCCCATATTCTGAACATGAAAAAGGCTTCTCACCTGTGTGAGTTCTCTGGTGCTTAACCAAATCTGATTTGTGGTTAAAACATTTCCCACATTCTGAACAGGAAAAAGGCTTCTCCCCCGTGTGAATTATTTGGTGTCTAGCAAGATTCACTTTCTGATTAAAACATTTCCCACATTCTGAACATGAAAAAGGCTTCTCCCCTGTGTGGGTTCTTTGGTGTATAACAAGATTCCACTTCTGGTTAAAATATCTCCCACACTTGGAACAAGAAAATCTATTCTCTGCTGTGTGAATTTTTTGATGCTTAAGAAAAGATTCTTTGAGGGGAAAATGATTTCCATATTCTAAAAGTGAAAATGGTTTCTTTACTTCAGGACTAATTTGTTTTTTAATGCTTATTTTGTGACTTTGATTTTCCTTAGTAGTCGGTAATGAATCAGAAGACAGGACCTGTTTCAAAAGATCAGACGATAGATCTTTGCTGTGAAGGGATGATGGTATATCTGGAGTAATGGCATTCACTTCAATTGTATCTTGTGGGATCTCAAGATTATCTGATTTAAAAACTGAAGATGTCAGCTGCCCCTCTGATCGCCTGGTGCAGTCATCTGATAAAAATAAAACCAATTAGTTTTCATAAAAAAATCCTTGAATTTTACATATTTTAACATTTGTACGTAAACTGTCCACAACATGACAAGTTATATTTTTGAAAATATTTTGGAGTTCCCCGAGTTGTCCTACAGATTTGGACAATAGTATTGGGGGAGGTATACTATGCTACTCTCGGCCACAAAATGACTATAGGTTTTTTGAGTTTTGTGTTGATGACAAGTTATGTTGAATACGTAATTATTCACTAAGACAATGACAGCTCACAGTCTTATAGAAAACCTCACAGGATGAACCAGTAGAGCGTGGTGTTCAACTGGTTGTCCATTCTGCCTCCGAAATATAGAGTAAAAAGTCTAACAATGTTATGTTGAGGAAAATTATACCAATAAACCTTCTACTCATCTCCCAAAAAAACAATTCCATACTCAGGTCCTTCATCTGTCAGTGAAAAACAGGTTTCTACATTACAAGTGGCTCAAAGGCTCTTGAAAAGCACCATGGCTTCAATACACCAATCCAGCAATATCCGCTCTCCCAAAGTCAAACTTTCCCCTTGCTTCTGAGCCTTGCAGTGTGCCCAAACTACATTTAGCATCCATGTATAAAGCACGTGTAAAGCGCCATGGAATAAATGGAGCTATAAAAATTAATAATGATAATAAATAATAATGTATTTGGCATTACTATAGTGATAAGAACCCACTTAATTTACAATGTGTGTGTCTCCTGGAGCACAATCTGGGCACAGTGTGTTGGGTAATAAAATGGCATATTTGCAATTTTCACTCTCCAACATCCACTGCGTGCTAATTTCTGGAAAGTGGCTATGGGGTCAACATATGCTCTACTACAAGACACAAAAGAGCACAGTGGGGTCAAAAATACTATGTTGTAAAATAAATCACCACTCTTGTGTCTTCAAGTTTCTTGGTGGTGTGGGAACAGGTTCCTACAGACTTGTTCAATGTGCAAGTAGCCCATGTGTTTCTGGTTCTATAATTGTTCTCTTGTTTCTACAAGACTAGGGAGTCCACCACTCCTTGTGGGTCATTTGCATCAAAGCTGTTCCATCCAGCATGTCCACATGGATATTCCCTCTCTGAACCCTGCTTATACAGGTACTATATAGATGATTAGGTTTTTAAATACATCAGATAGGGATTATATACATTAGTTTGGACTGCTCTATATGGGTATACCTTGATGATTGATGGATCAGCTTAGTATACATTTTTTTGCCAATAAACATATCAACTAAATACCCTGTTTTTTTTTCATCTTTTGACTAGCACTTGCTTATTACTGTGATTTATTTTACAACATAGTATTTTTGACCTCACTGTGCTCTTTTGTGTCTTCAAGTTTCTTGGTGATGAGTGAACAGGTTCCTACAGACTTGTTCAATGTGCAAGTAGCCCATGTGTTTCTGGTTCTATAGTCACTACTACAATACATTAATCCCCTGAGGGTTATAATTTCCAAAATGAAGTCAATTTATGGGGATTTCTACTGCTCTGGTTTTCTGCCATTTTCTCATATGGTATGTCCTATCTCCTCTGGGATCTGCTCCTGTGATGTTTGGTTCTGTTTCCAGGCAAGACCTTATTCATTCTACAGGTGGCACTGGTAATGGAGGAGACATTGAAACCAGAAGCTCTGGGCGACGCAGGCTCTGCCCTGCCACTGAGATTAGGGTACCTGGGATTTGTAGTACCATCCAATCTGGCAGTATGGATGTGTGTTGTCCAGCTCCCTGCTCCAGCCAGTTGGAAAGCACCACACCCTCCTAAAGCTCGAAGCATATTGCTGGAAGCTGTCAGATACAGCCTTCTCCTCTGGTTAATTCCTCTGTGCTCATCTCCCGGCTTGTTTGTTTCCTGTTGTGACCTCGGCTCGCTTACTGACTACTCTTGTGTCTTCTGATTTTGTATTTTCTCTGCTCTTCTGGTACTGACCAGGTTACCTGACTATTCTTGCTACATTTCGCATCACATAACAGAAGGTAACACCATGGCTGAAGCCTAGGGGTCTCTGTCTAAGATCAGACCCAAGTAGAAGGGTTAAAGTATGATTAACAAGGCAATCCCTGGGATCTGTAAAATGGAGTAGATAGCGCTAAGTCCTTTCATGGTGGACATCTTTTGAGCTGCCAGGTGACCACGAACAGTGCCCCCAATGCATCGTATCCGCAAACTATTTCTGCAAGATCTGCAGTCAAATAGCTTCTTAACCCTGCCATGTGTCCAGACAGTAGTGTACAATTGTATATAGGGTACTGTCAGATTCAAGAGAAATTGGAAAATAATTTGTAAGGTCCATTTGTTTCCTATTATCCTTTGTGAAGAATTCCAAAGTTATCACTACAAAGTGACACATCAGGTTCGAAAAATTGGGTCCTGATTAGGAACAAAAAAGGACTGCGGGAAGTGGTTAAGTCAAAGGATTTGAGCAGTAACTACTGTAGTCAAAAACTGTGACTAAAGACAATAACACATCTACTGAAATGATCAAAGTCAACAGTCTTCATCAGTAATAAATGAGTAATTAGTGGAGAAACCTCTCTGGGGTAATTAGAGTATGGGCCAATGGTAGATGTCACATCAGTTTCAAGAAGAAATATTAGACATTCAAATACTTTTTTTATAACAGGTTAGAGCTGATGTGTCAAAGTTTGGATGGAGGAGAATGTTGAGGTCTAGAGGCAAAATGGTGAACACCCGATTGTGATACGACCGGGCTATACAACCAATAAAGCAGCCACAGCCGGTGACTGAGAAGAATCTGTGACTTCTCTGCATTTAGTGGTTACTATTCACCTGGGTAGTCATATGTTGGAATCTCCTCTTTACACCGCTCATCACCCCTCACATATGTCTCTGTAGTATTAATATAGGTCAGATCTTCACCCTGAAACAAATATTGTAAAAGTCACAGACAGATGAAAAGAAAAGATAGTCACATCTATGATCAGCTCTAATCCTGCCATCAGAGCATTACAGCCCTTACTGGCGAATAGGGCCTGGCGAGCAGAGGAGGCCCGCAGCAGGCCGCCTCTTCTCTTTGGGCCCCAGAGGCTCAACTGATCATGCATCGTCAGACGCACGGCAAGTTAAAATCTGTTGCCTTGCGGGGAGACCACAAGCTGGCAGCTGATGTCAGAGGGCGTATAATGACACTCACATATGATGGTACGCGCCTCAGATGTATCAGGTGGAGGACACCGCTTGACCTCAGCCAGGTCAGGATAAACTATTTTTTTGTAAAGCTGCAGTATGACGCTGCATTATACTACTATGGGGGTGCATTATACTATTATGGGGCTGCATTATACGATGAAGTGCATTATACCACTATGGGAGGGCATTATACTATGAGATGCATTATACTACTATGGAGGTGCATTGTACTACTATGGGGGTGTATTATACAGGTCCTTCTAAAAAAATTAGCATATAGTGTTAAATTTCATTATTTACCATAATGTAATGATTACAATTAAACTTTCATATATTATAGATTCATTATCCACCAACTGAAATTTGTCAGGTCTTTTATTGTTTTAATACTGATGATTTTGGCATACAACTCCTGATAACCCAAAAAACCTGTCTCAATAAATTAGCATATTTCACCCATCCAATCAAATAAAAGTGTTTTTTAATAACAAACAAAAAAACCAACAAATAATAATGTTCAGTTATGCACTCAATACTTGGTCGGGAATCCTTTGGCAGAAATGACTGCTTCAATGCGGCGTGGCATGGAGGCAATCAGCCTGTGACACTGCTGAGATGTTATGGAGGCCCAGGATGCTTCAATAGCGGCCTTAAGCTCATCCAGAGTGTTGGGTCTTGCGTCTCTCAACTTTCTCTTCACAATATCCCACAGATTCTCTATGGGGTTCAGGTCAGGAGAGTTGGCAGGCCAATTGAGCACAGTAATACCATGGTCAGTAAACCATTTACCAGTGGTTTTGGCACTGTGAGCAGGTGCCAGGTCGTGCTGAAAAATGAAATCTTCATCTCCATAAAGCATTTCAGCCGATGGAAGCATGAAGTGCTCCAAAATCTCCTGATAGCTAGCTGCATTGACCCTGCCCTTGATGAAACACAGTGGACCAACACCAGCAGCTGACATGGCACCCCACACCATCACTGACTGTGGGTACTTGACACTGGACTTCAGGCATTTTGGCATTTCCTTCTCCCCAGTCTTCCTCCAGACTCTGGCACCTTGATTTCCGAATGACATGCAAAATTTGCTTTCATCAGAAAAAAGTACTTGGGACCACTTAGCAACAGTCCAGTGCTGCTTCTCTGTAGCTCAAAAGTGGCTTTACCTGGGGAATGCGGCACCTGTAGCCCATTTCCTGCACACGCCTGTGCACGGTGGCTCTGGATGTTTCCACACCAGACTCAGTCCACTGCTTCCTCAGGTTCCCCAAGGTCTGGAATCGGTCCTTCTCCACAATCTTCCTCAGGGTCCGGTCTCCTCTTCTCGTTGTACAGCGTTTTCTGCCACATTGTTTCCTTCCAACAGACTTACCATTGAGGTGCCTTGATACAGCACTCTGGGAACAGCCTATTTGTTGAGAAATTTCTTTCTGGGTCTTACCCTCTTGCTTGAGGGTGTCAATGATGGCCTTCTTGACATCTGTCAGGTCGCTAGTCGGGGGTTTTGAGTAATGAACCAGGCAGGGAGTTTATAAAAGCCTCAGGTATCTTTTGCATGTGTTTAGAGTTAATTAGTTGATTCAGAAGATTAGGGTAATAGGTCGTTTAGAGAACCTTTTCTTGATATGCTAATTTATTGAGACAGGTTTTTTGGGTTATCAGGAGTTGTATGCCAAAATCATCAGTATTAAAACAATAAAAGACCTGACAAATTTCAGTTGGTGGATAATGAATCTATAATATATGAAAGTTTAATTGTAATCATTACATTATGGTAAATAATGAAATTTAACACTATATGCTAATTTTTTGAGAAGGACCTGTACTACTATGGGGGTGCATTATACTATTATGGGGGTGCATTATACTACTATGGGGGTGCATTATACTACTATAGAGGTGCATTATATTCCTAAGGGGATGCAATATTCAACTATATATGACTATGGGATGCATTATACAGATGCAGAGTTTTTCTGAGTAGGCAGTGGGACTGTGGAAGGTTCGAGAGTTGGAGGCGGAGCTGGGGGGTGTAGCCTGGGCAGAGTCCCAAGTGGGCCCGAAAGTTTTGCCAGTATGGGACACCGAAATTCCTAGTGGCAGCCCTGCCTGCCATCTGCACCGTTCTCATTACACAAGTATAAAACATATAATACTGGTGAATAAAACAAGACTGAGTACAAGACCTTCACAGCCGTCTACATATCAGAGGGGAGATCTCATGACACCTTCTCTCCATCTACCTGATGATCCTGAGTAACATTGGGATTTTCTGGTTTATAGTCCTGTGGAAGAAGAGGACGGGGACATCTCTCTGGTGTTGTCATCCTACAGGATAGAACTGGAGGAAACACATACAGGGACTGAATTCATTCTTTACATACAGATAATTATAGGCCATGTGTATTTAGTCCTGTCTATTACCTGGTGATGTGAGGGGCTGGGGAACCTCCATCATGACTTCCTTGTATACATCTGTGTCCTGCTAAATACTCCCACTCCTCCTTGGAGAAATAGACGGCGACATCCTTATAGGAACCTGATACAAACAATGATACAGTCATCCCTAGAAACCTTCACAGCGTTACTGTATAATGTCCCAGCATTCCCAGCAGTGTCACCTCTCCAGTGAGCAGCTCAATCATCTTGTAGGCGAGTTCTAGGATTTTCTGGTCATTGATGTCCTCATGTATCAGGTGTGGTGGAGGCCCCGTGACTGGGCTCAGGGGTCTTCCCAATCCCTCAGACACAGGGTCCTGACAGCGTTCACTAGAGGTCTTCACTACTGTGTAATCCTGGTTATGGAGAGAC
Organism: Ranitomeya imitator; assembly: GCF_032444005.1. Classification (NCBI taxonomy): domain Eukaryota; kingdom Metazoa; phylum Chordata; class Amphibia; order Anura; family Dendrobatidae; genus Ranitomeya; species Ranitomeya imitator. The sequence goes on from NC_091283.1 coordinate 307,046,149, forward strand.
AAATTCATAAATTTCACTACAGACATTTCCAGAGTCCTCACCTGTCGAGTTCTGCCCATCTGTTATTCCCATAGATAAGAATGATGTAGTGTGACATCATCAGAATCTCTCACCTCTCCAGTAAGCCGGAAGAGGATCTCTAGGGTGAGGTGTATTATCCTCTCCGCCATCTTGTATCTGTCCATATCCATCTTTGATGGGTAAATCAGGAAAATTCTCTTATATAGAAGATCTTCACTGAGAGGATCTGATATTGTAGAGACCTGATTGAGAAGATAAGCTGATGTAACATCATAAAAATCCTGTGTAATAATACAATTATTGGAGATAAAAAGAAGCATATGAGATTGTTTATTTTACAGTATTTAGTTTTCTTTACATCTACTAATAAAACCTATATACACAGCTCAAAAAAATAAAGGGAACACTAAAGTACCACATCCTAGATATCACTGAATGAAATATTTCAGTTGCAAATTTTTATTCGTTACATAGTGGAATGTGTTGAGAACAATAAAACATAAAAATGATCAATGTAAATCAAAATAAATATCCCATGGAGGTCTGGATTTGGAATGATAATCAAAGTGGAAAATCAAATTACAGGCTGATCCAACTTCAGTGGAAATGCCTCAAGACAAGGAAACGATGTTCAGTTGTGTGTGTGTTGCCTCTATGTGCCTGTATGACCTCCCTACAAGCCTGGGCAAACTCCTGATGAGGCAGCGAATGGTCTCCTGAGGGATCTCCTCCGAGACCTGGACTAAAGCATCCGCCAACTCCTGAACAGTCTGTTGTGCAATGTAACGTTGGTGGATGGAGCGAGAAATGATGACCCAGATGTGTTCAATCGGATTCAGGTCTGGGGAACGGGCAGGCCAGTCCATAGCTTCAATGCCTTCATCTTGCAGGAACTGCTGACACTCCAGCCACATGAGGTCTGGCAATGTCCTGCATTAGGAGGAACCCAGGGCCAACTGCACCAGCATATGGTCTCACAAGGGGTCTGAGGATCTCATCTCGGTACCTAATGGCAGTCAGGCTACCTGTTGTGAATTCTGTGGCTGAATTCACTCCTGTGGTCACAAGTGGTACTGCAGCTTCTGAGCTTCCTCCCTCAGGTGTTCTGGTGAGCTCGTTAACTGCTTCGTTACTTAACTCCGCCTGATGCTGCTATCCTGGCTCCTTGTCAATGTTCCAGTGTTGGATCTGAGCTTCTCCTGATTGTTCCTGTGACCTGCTGCTCTGTATAGCTAAGTGCTTTTTTGCTATTTTGTTGCTTTTTTTCTGTCCAGCTTGTCTTTTGTTTTGCTGGTAGCTCTGAGAAACAAAGGGTGTACCGCCGTGCCGTTCGTTCGGCACGGTGGGTCTTTTTTGCCCCCTTTGCGTGGTTTTTGCTTTAGGGTTTTTGTAGACTGCAAAGTTCGCTTTACTATCCTCGCTCTGTCTAAGATTATCGGGCCCCACTTTGCTGAATCTATTTCATCCCTACGTTTTGTCTTTTCATCTTACTCACAGTCATTATATGTGGGGGGCTGCCTTTTCCTTTGGGGTATTTCTCTGGGGGCAAGTCAGGCCTATTTTTCTATCTTCAGGCTAGCTAGTTTCTTAGGCTGTGCCGAGTTGCATAGGTAGTTGTTAGGCGCAATCCACAGCCGCTTTTAGTTGTGTTTAGGATAGGATCAGGTGTGCAGTCTACAGAGTTTCCACGTCTCAGAGCTCGTTCTTTTGTTTTTGGGTATTTGTCAGATCACTGTGTGCGCTCTGATCGCTAGGCACACTGTGTCTCTGGATTGCCTTCATTACACCTTTCATTAGCAGACATAACAGCTACCTCTGGCGAGCACATGGAGGGCTATGTGGCCCTCCAAAGAAATGCCACCCCACACTATTACTGACCCAATGCCAAACCGGTCATGCTGAAGGATGTTGCAGGCAGCAGATCGCTCTCCACGGCGTCTCTAGACTCCGTCACATGTGCTCAGTGTGAACCTGCTTTCATCTGTGAAGAGCACAGAGCACCAGTGGCGAATTTGCCAATCCTGGTGTTCTGTGGCAAACGCCAATCTTCCTGCACGGTGTTGGGCTGTGAGCACAAGCCATGAGGAAATCACAGCTAGAATAAGATTGTTCCTGTACACAAAAATTGAACAAAGAAATTCACCGTGTAAAAACTGTACTTAAAAAATTACCTTTAAGTGACATCTTAACGCAGTAAGGTGATAACAAGGACGACTACCACCATTTAAAAAAAAAAAAGATACCAGGAGGTGCCTGTACCTATCACTAAACTGAACTGTTCCTACCTACCAGCGGAGGTTGGCACCCTACACCTGCGCAATGGCGCCCCCGATCACTGTCGACTGTCCCTCCTACCCCTATCCAGCCCTGTGGGATGGGGAAAGGAATAGGAGGAGAGATATTGAAAGGAGAGTTTGTTTGGACAGTATACCACAGTTATAGTGATTGAACAGATTGCTAAGACCAGCACAATAGCAACATGGATCAACATGCACCGTATCATGTAGCACACTATGAAGGGGTACGTTTCCTTATGTGCTTGACCTCTAAACCCTGCTATTGTGCCGGTCATAGCAATTTCTTCAGCAGCTAAGTAGTCTCTTTATACTATGTATACTTTATTCACTCCTGATGAACCTTGAAAGGGGAAATGCGTTGAGTGTGTTTCAGAACTCTTAGGTTTGTTTTTTTTCATAACTTCTTGATTTGATGACATGTACCTGTTCTTTAACATGCAGCTGAGCCTTATCTGGTTTTGAATATTTTTGGGCTTATTGCTTAACCCCTTTCTGCCATCGGACGTACTGTCCCATCCATGTGACCTGTGACTTAATTCCCGTGGATGGGATAGTATGTCATACCCGATCAGCAGCGCTCACGGGGGGGAGCACGGTCAATCGCAGCCGAGTGTCAGCCGATTATCACAGCCGACATCCGGCACTGTGACCGTTCCTGACACTTTAACCAACGAAACACTGCGATCAAACATGATCGCAGCGTTCCGGTGGCATAGGGAAGCATCGCGCAGGGAGGGGGCTCCCTGTGTGCTTCCCTGAGACCCTCGGAGCAATGCGAAGTGATCGTGTTATTCCAAGGGTCTCCTTCGTTCTCCTCACTGCAGACCCCGGATCTAAGATGGCCGAGGGGGTCCTTCCGGGTCCTGCAGGGAGGTTGGCTTGTGAGCAAAGTGTCAGATCAGCGATCTGATAATATATAGTGATCTCCCCCCCGGAGCAAAGTAAAAAAACTTTAAAAAAAAAAAAAAATTACACTGTAAAAATATTTTTTTGTAAAAATCCTAAATAAAGAAAAAAAAAAAAATATTGTTCCAATAAATACATTTCTTTATGTATATATAAAAAAATAAATAAGTACACATCTAGTATCGCCGCTACTGTAATGACCTGACCTATAAGACTGTCCCACTAGTTAACCCTTTCAGTGAACACCGTAAAAAAAAAAAATCAATAACAAAAATGACGAGGCAAAACACGATGGTTTATCATCATACCGCCGAACAAAACGTGGAATAACACGCGATCAAAAAGACAGATATAAATAAACATAGTACCGCTGAAAACATCATGTTGTCCTGCCAAAAATCGAGCCGCCATACAGCGTCATTAGCGAAAAAAATAAAAAAAAGTTATAGCCCTCAGAATAAAGCGATGCAAAAATTATTTTTTATATAAAATTGTTTTTATTGTATAAAAGCGCCAAAACATAAAAAAAAAGATATAAATGAGGCATCGCTGTAATCATACTGACCCGAAGAATAAAACTGCTTTATCAATTTTACCAAACGCGGAACGGTATAAGCACCCCTCCAAAAAAAGAAATTCATGAATTGCTGGTTTTTGTTCATGCTGCCTCACAAAAATCGGAATAAAAAGCGATCAAAAAAGTCACGTGCCCGAAAATTGGTACCAATAAAAACATCAACTCGTCCAGCAAAAAGCAAGACCTCACGCGACTGTTGACCAAAATATGGAAAAATTATAGCTTCCAAAATGTGGTGACGCAAAAACTATTTTTTGCAATAAAACGCATCTTTTAGAGACAGCTGCCAAATATAAAAACCAGCTATTAATAGTAAATCAACCCCCCCCTTTATCACCGCCTTAGTTAGGGAAAAATAATAAAATACAAAAAATGTATTAATTTTTCATTAGGGTTAGGGCTAAAGTAAGGGTTGGTGCTAAAGTTAGGGTTGGGATTACATTTACGGTTGGGGTTAGGGGTGTGTCAGGGTTAAGTGTGTTTAGGATTATGGCTGGGATTAGGGTTAGGGGTGTGTTGGGGTTAACGGTGTGTTGGGGTTAAGGGTGTATTGGGGTTAGGGGTGTGGTTAGGGTTGGGATTAGGGTTAGGGGTGTGTTGGGGTTAGGGTTGGAGTTAGAATTGGGGGGTTTCCACTGTTTAGGCACATCAGGGGCTCTCCAAACGCAACATGGCATCCGATCTCAATTCCAGCCAATTCTGCGTTGAAAAAGTAAAACAATGCTCCTTCCCTTCCGAGTGCTCTTGTACGCCCAAACAGGGGTTTATCCCAACATATGGGGTAGCAGCATGTCAGGGAAAATTGGACAACAACTATTGGGGTCCAATTTCTCTAGTTACCCTTATGAAAATAAAAATTTGGGGGCTAAAATTCATTTTTGTGGGAAAAGATTTTTTATTTTCACGGCTCTGCATTATAAACTGTAGTGAAAAACTTGGGGGTTCAAAGTTCTCACAACACATCTAGATAAGTTCCTTTGGGGGTCTAGTTTCCAATATGGGGTCACTTGTGGGGGGTTTCTACTTTCATCAGGGGCTCTGCAAACGCAATGTGACGCCAGCAGACCATGCCATCAAAGTCTGCATCCCAAATGGCGCTTCTTCCCTTCTGAGCTCTGCCATGCGCCCAACAGTAGTTTATCCCCACACATGGGGTGTCAGCGTACTCAGGACAAATTGTACAACAACTTTTAGTGTCCAATTTCTGCTGTTACCCTTGGTAAAATGAAACAAATTGGATCTCAAGTAAATTTTTTGTGAAAAAGTGAAATGTTAATTTTATTTTTTTAAACATTCAAAAAATTCCTGTGAAACACCTGAAGGGTTAATAGACTTCTTGAATGTGGTTTTGAGCATCTTGAGGAGTACAGTTTTTTAGAATGGTGTCACACTTGGGTATTTTATATTATATAGAACCGTCAAAGTGACTTCAAATGTAATGTGGTCCCTAAAAAAAAAAAAAAATTGTGTTGTAAAAATGAGAAATTGCTGGTCAACCCTTATAACTCCCTAACAAAAAAAATTTTGGTTCCAAAATTGTGCTGATGTAAAGTAGACATGTGGGAAATGTTACTTAAGTATTTTGTGTGAGACATATCTCTGATTTAAGGGCATGAAAATTCAAAGTTGGAAAATTGCGACATTTTCAAAATTTTCCATTTTTTTTCCACAGATAAATGCAAGTAATGTTGAGGAAATTTTACCACTAACATGAAGTACAATATGTCACGAGAAAACACTGTCAGAATCACCGGGATCCGTTGAAGCATTCCAGAGTAATAACCTCATAAAGGGACAGTGGTCAGAATTGTAAAAATTGGCCCGTCATTAACGTGCATACCACCCTCAAGGGTAAAGGGGTTAAGTGGCCGATATTCAGTGGTCAGAATTGTAAAAATTGGCCCAGTCATTAACATACAAACCACCCTTGGGGTTAAGGGGTGAATGCCCTGGGATCGTGCAATATTTATGCAGGCTCTATGATATTTATATAAGAAACTGGCTGTTTAGTTCCTACTCAGACAGTATAACTATTTGCCCTATAAGAGGAAGTGGAACTATATTGATCATTTATTAGTTTGAGCTCACTTGTATGTTAATTTTGGATAGTATTATCTTTTACTTGAAAGGAGAGTTTGTTTGGACAGTATACCACAATTATAGTGATTGAAGAGATTGCTAAGACTACATACTTGCCTTCCGCTGTCTGTCCCCGGCGCTGTGCTTCTCTGCACTGAGCGCCGGCCAGCCGGAAAGCAGAGCACAGCGGTGACGTCACCTCTCTGCTTTCCGGCCGCTGTGCTTACAGTGCAGAGAAGCAGAACGCCGGAGGACAGACAGCGGAAGGTAAGTATGTAGTGTTTGTTTTTTTTTGTACTTTTACGCTGGTAACCAGGGTAAACATCGGGTTACTAAGCGCGGCCCTGCGCTTAGTAACCCGATGTTTACCCTGGTTACCAGGGGACCGGCATCGCTGGTCGCTGGAGAGCTGTCTGTGTGACAGCTCTCCAGCGACGCTGCAGCGATCGGGATCGTTGTCTAGATGGCTGCAGCGTCGCTAAATGTGAAGGTACCTTAACACATCAATCCCCCACTATAATTGTGGCATACTGTCCAAACAAACTCATTTCATTATCTCTCCTCCTATATCTTTCCCCAACCCACAGGGCTGGATAGGGGTAGGAGGGACAGTCGATGGGGATAAGGGGTGCCATTGTGCAACTGTAGGATGCCAACCTCCGCTGGTAGGTAGGAACAGTTCAGTTTAGTGGGTACAGGCACCTCCTGGTATCTTTTAAATGGTGGCAGTGGTCCTTAATATCACCTTACTGTGTTAAGACGTAATTAAAAGGTAATTTTTTTTTAAACTAGTTTTTACACAGTGAATTTTTTTCTGTGAGCACAACCCCCATCTTTGGACATCGGGCACTCAGCCCATCCTCATGGAGTCGGTTTATAGCCGTTTGTGCAGACACATGCACATTTGTGGCCTGCTGGAGGTCATTTTGCAGGGCTCCTCCTTGCACAAAAGCTGAGCCCCTTCCACATCTCCTGGTGTACTGGCCTGTCTCCTGCTAGCGCCTCCAGCCTCTGGACACTACGCTGAGAGACACAGCAAACCTTCTTGCCAAAGCTCACATTGATGTGCAATCCTGGATGAGCTACACTACCTGAGCCACTTATGTGGGTTGTAGAGTTCGTCTCTTGCTACCATGAGTGTGAAAGCACAACCAACATTCAAAAGTGACCAAAACATCAGCCAGATAGCATTGGTACCGAGATATGGTCTGTGGTCCCCACCTGCAGAACCACTCCTTTATTGAGTGTGTCTTGATAATTGCCAATAATGTCCAGCTGTTGTCTATTCCATTTGCACAACAGCATGTGAAATTGGTTGTCAAACAGTGTTGCTTCCCAAGTGGACAGTTTGATTTCACAGAAGTTTGATTTACTTGTAATTCTAGTCTGTTGTTCAAGTGTTCCCTTTATTTTTTTGAGTAGTGTATTTTAGGCCGCAGACAACAAGCAGTTTCTTCCTCGGAGTCGGCAGCTGAATACGTTTCTTATAGACTCTTCTTCCATAACGCTAATTCTCGTCTCATTTACAGACACTGGAATCGGCATTAGCAATACTGCAGGAGATATTCATTACACGTGACAGGAGAAATAACTACTTCTTGATGAGAACGACATCATCTAATACTACGGCTCTAAAAACATATTTGTCCAGAGTGCGTCACTGACTCCATCACCACCGGCCGTCTATATGAATGATTCCAGTCTTCACCGCATTGTAATCTATCACATTAGATCTCATGTCTGAGTCACACACAGAAGTTTGAGGCTTTTATAAAAGCGTCATGCTGCTGCAGTGCAGTATAATGCAACCTCCACCAGAGGGAGCTTGAGAGGGAAGTGAGACTGCGTACACAGAGAGGCACTGCAGAGCAGCAGCATAGGCACCACCAAGTGCCAAGAGTGGTCCAACAAGCGGAGTCAAAAAATAACACTAGGCAGAAGTCCTAAAGAGATCAGCAATACACGTGGTCAGCAACAAGCCAGGAGTTTCAGCAACGGTCAGAAGCGGATAAGACAAAGTCAGGAGGCAGAAGAGAGTCCAAATACAAGCCAAGTCAGAAACCAGAGTATTAAAACCGAAATGCTGGAAAAAGGGCATACAGAGGGAGTCAACAGACACGGGGCAAGTCAGGGATCACAGCAGGACAAACCAAGAGCTACCAGAGTCAGGTTCACATGCCGAAGGCAGAACTATAGCTGACAGCGCCAGCAGGATGCATGGGAGCTAAATAGCAAACCTGAACCCAGAATAAGGCAGAGCAAAATTAAATTGACATGATCCCCCTCGGAAAAAGGGTAGACAGGATTAAACCCTGGAACGGATCATGACAAAAAGCTTTTTTGTTTGCACTAACACAGCAGACAGAAATTATCTGATCACAAAGTCTCCATCTACAGTGTTTTATGGGATTTATTTCTGGCCTTAGGCTTTCCTATATTACAGTACAAAAAAAAAAAAAAAACAGATACTAAAAATTATTTTTTTTGACACGCTAAACATTTGTTTTACTCTTTTGGGCCCCAGAACATAGATTTACACTGCAGGGATGGCACAGGGCGGCTACAACGAAGCCCTGGCAGTTTAACCACTTGCTGCTGCCAAAATCAAACATGACATCTAAGAAGGTGTGCCAGAGTTTGGCTGAATGCCCTCCAACCCAAAGTACTCGATAGTATGGGGCGGCCTAGTTACTACAATACTTACATGCCTAATAATGGTGTCTGGGCCTGAAATGTATGAAGGTCTATTAGGCTGGGCCATAGGCAGCGTCCAATAGGACAACACCTTCTTGATTAATATGTTTGGCCCCGATTATAATAATCCCTATACTCAACTCCCGTGCTAGCGCCGTTTGTATTGTTTAAATGTACCTGTAAATTCTAAATGTACCTGCAATGTTTGCTGAATTAAATAATAAAATACCTGTAGTAAAAACACCCGTTAAAAGTTCCCTCAATAATACAATACACATGTGCTTGCAGCGGCGGCGCTCAAAGAGACAAAGAAAACCCAGATATTGTGCAAAGAAAATAAACATTTATTTAACCAAAAAAATAACTGGGTTTAGGATCGGGGACTATCTGAACGTGAGATGTGGTTGACCTTGGGGGTGTGGAGCTGCGGATTGCGTGGCAGTTGATGAAGGCGTTACAGGGGAAGGGGCAACAAATTAAAGGATTGGATCATGGATGGAACTGGACACATTGGGAGTAGACAACACAGTGGAATCATGGGAATGGATAGACAAACTGGAAGGGACAGATACAAGGGAAAGTAGTGACACATTTGACAACAGAGACACATTGGTAGGTGAGGGTGGAGGTGGTAGGTCCAATTTTAGCAGGGTTTTTTTGACTCCGGGTCTTCGTCCTGATGGAAATGTTATTAGTTTTGGACCTTTGCTTTCTTGGCCAAGTGGGAGTGGTGCCTCTGTAGCAGTCTTTTGGTGTGGTGCTGGACTGGGCAGCGTTGTGGATGCTGCTGGCTGCAGGGGAAACATAGAAACAGTTATTAAGGTTGAGACTTTAAGCCCATCTAGTTCAACCCATAGCCTAACCTAACATGCCCTAAAATGTTGATCCAGAGGAAGGCGAAAAACCCCATGTGGCAAAGAGTAAGCTTCACATTGGGGAAAAAAAATTCCTTCCCGACTCCACATACGGCAATCAGACTAGTTCCCTGGATCAACGCCCCATCAAGGAACCTAGTGTATATAACCTGTAACATTATGCTTTTCAAGAAAGGAATCCAGTCCCCTCAAATTTTAGCAATGAATCACTCATTACAGCATCATACGGCAGAGAGATCCATAGTCTCACTGCTCTTACAGTAAAGAATCCGCATCTGTGATTATGCTTAAACCTTCTTTCCTCCAGACGTAGAGGATGCCCCCTTGTCCCCGTCTCAGGTCTACAAGTAAAAAGGGCATTAGAAAGGTCTCTGTACTGTCCCCTCATATTTATACATTAAAATAAGATCACCCCTTAGCCTTCGGTTTTCCAAACTAAATAACCCCAAGTGTAATAACCTGTCTTGGTATTGCAGACCCCCCAGTCCTCTAATAACTGAACTTGGTAGCGTGGTGGGTGCTGAACTTGGTAGCGGGGTGGATGCTGCTGGCTGCAGGGGTGATGAACTTGGGAGCGTCATAGATGTTGCTGGCCGCAGGGATCATGAAGTTGGCAGCGTGGTGGATCTGTGAACTGGAGGCGGGGGTGGTGGAGGAGATTTTGGCACTCTGGGAGTTAGAAAGTAGATGTTTGGCAGCTGGTAATATCTTCCGGCCTGTGGATTGTAACTTTGTGACTGCTGCAGCAATGCTTGGCTGTAAGCAGACTGGCAGGCCCACATGACGTTGACATGGAATTGAGGCGTAAGGTTTTCTGACACTTCCCGCTCTATTGAAGAAAAAAAAATATGTCACGCCGGTCTCTCAAGGTCGGATTACAGGCGATCAAGGCGATTATTGACATCCTGTGTAAGTGTATTCACATGGTTGAACCCACTCTTCAGTCTATCACCAAGCACCTTAATCCCATCCTGGAAGACCGAGCTTAAGTGCATAAACTTGGACATGAGTGACCTCTCCCAGGCCCTCTGCCGCTGATGAGAAGACCCAACAAAAGCAGCGGCAGAGGGCTGGGAGAGGGGAAAACCGGATGCATCCGCGGCTGCCTCTTCCTCAGCCTGTTAGGCCTGACAGGTTACTACATCGCTGGTGGATGATTGGGATTGTGCTTGTTCTTTGGCTGCTCGATGAGGGTCTGCTCCAACAGAGGACAATCCAGGTTGTGTGGCTGGAAAAAAAAAAAAAAAAAAACACACCAAAAAAGGTTAAATAATAGTAAGACAAAACAAAAGATACTCACATTCGGGTAGCAAGCGCAGGCATCAGAAAAGCAAGGTTCCAGTGGTATTTGTATTTGCTGAGTATCCTTTGAGCAGCACCACTTTTAACCTGGTTCTCCTGTCTCATGTCCTTGTTGAAGAGATCCTTCATCGAGCGCCAACGCACTCTTATTTGCTTCACTGTGGTGGGGAAAAAAAATGAAATAATTAATTGTAAAACAATGCACCTACATTTACAGTTTCACTGGCGCGTCACACCACATTCAAATACTTACCAAAATCATTTCTGATATGTGGCGTGACACGATCCCGATCATGCAGCAGCGATCTGGCCACTTCTTCCCAGAGTCGTCGAATCACAGCAGGATTGCTGACGATCACGGGTGTACCACAAGGTGAATTAGTTGCTCGTTTTCAATGTTCTGTTTGGCTTCTTCCCGTTGTGGAACCTATAGATCCAATAAAACAAAATAATTTTAAGTAAAAATCAAACAAAAATCAATTACAACTCTGATGAAAAGAATACTTATACCTCGTATTTGCTCCTGAGACACATGAGTCGGAGGTACCTGAAAAGAAATTACATGATTTACCACAGGTATATATTGCCAGTCAATACATACCAATCAGTATAGCAAATGTGATTACATAATCGGGGTCATGTCCACCCTGGGAAGCAGTCACCTCTTCACCTGAGGACATGGGTGAAAGCAGGCAGCAGTCGAGTCCCCAAAAAAAGGACACCAATACTTAGATTACAGGCAGTAGTCCAACAGCGCAGCAGTCAGCACAGGACAGGGACAGGTGGCAGCACCAGGAGAGATGGCAGCACAAGGAGAGTCGGCAGCACCAGGAGACAACCAGTCTAAAGGGACAAAAAAAAGTAAAATAAGAGAGACAGACATTTTCAAAGGTTCTATACTTACATAGCCAGTGTTGTCCTCACCAGGACAGCAGCACCAGGAGAGTCGGCAGCACCAGGAGAGTCGGCAGCACCAGGAGACAACTATTGAAAGAATAGGAGAATATGAGTCTTCATATATTAAAAATAATATTATTAGTACCAAAAACATGATAAAAAAATACATATAAATAAATAAGTACAATTTCAATTAAATATTACATTCATATGGATAAGAATTTGATCCTAACGGTGACAATATTAAGTTGCCGCCAACCTGGAAACATATGATGCAGCACTGAAGATGATGTCCAAATGGACAGTATATATAACCATTAAATTTAACCGTAAGGAAATCGTAAGCACAAACCCCACATATAGTGGGACAAAGGTAACAGCGTAATTCAAGTCAGGTTATATGGATAATCTAGACTGAAAACACATCACGTCTCTCACAATACAGCGCTGTTCAGAGAAATGTAAAAAACAGAATAAATAAAGAGTTAATTACCCATAATAGTATCTCCGATTCAGTCCAGTCCAGGGGGCGACCACTGACCCCGACGCGCGTTTTGCGAGCCTGACTGTCGCTTCCTCAAGGGGGGGGGGGGATATATAAATCAGGAGACAACTAGTCTTGTGCTTCCGTGCAGAGTCTTGAGAGTAATGGACTACCTGTCTCCACATCCCTTTTATACATCAGTGATTTTGCAGGTGTAACATCGTTTCCTGGACATGATTAGTGTGAAGTACGCATTGCGATTCGTACGCATGTCCTTCCGTACCAATGCGTTCCCATATACAGTAATAGTTTTTTTTTAACACAATCATCTGCAATCGTCTATATGCGGATGATTGCGCAATATTTGTTGCCTCCAAAAATGCAATATGTTGCGTTCGCCGCGCCCTGCTGCACACCGCCAAACTACGCATGCGTACTCAAAAGCATGCAAACACACGTCCTTCTGTACACCATGTTAAATATATGTACGCATGACGCATGCGGATCTATGCGGATGAAACGCTGTGTGCACAGACACAAATGTGAAACCAGCCTAAGAGAGCATCATACTGTGAAGAGGGAGCTGAACAGGGGGGAGACTCGGGACATTATTAAATGTTATGTGGGCACTTGTAGTTATAGGGGCACTCTGGTTATGGTGAGTGTCAGAGGGGCACACAGGGATCATTATTACTTTCAATGTGTGAAGAGGGCATTACTATATTCTAAAGGTTTATTTTACCATCTAGAGCAGGGGCGGGCAATTCATTTCCCTGGGGGGGGGGGGGGGAAGGGGGGGTACACATGAGAGACTGTGACCATTGTGAACCAATAGGCTGAAATTAATTCTGCTCAATATTGATACTGAATATTATAATTATTATATTATTGATAATTTTATTAATATTCATTGTATAAATTAATATTGAGCAGAATTAAGAATGCTGACATCCCCTTATATATCGTATGAGCCCCCCCAACAGCCTCCCCCATATGCGGCATGAGCCCGACACAGCTTCCCTATATACACTGCATGTCGCCCCCATAGCCCCCCCATGTGTGCAGCACCATGTCACCCCCCCATGTGTGCAGCACCATGTCGCCCCCCCCACCATGTGTGCAGCACCATGTCGCCCCCCCACCATGTGTGCAGCACCATGTCGCCCCCCCACCATGTGTGCAGCACCATGTCGCCCCCCCCACCATGTGTGCAGCACCATGTCGCCCCCCCCACCATGTGTGCAGCACCATGTCGCCCCCCCCACCATGTGTGCAGCACCATGTCGCCCCCCCACCATGTGTGCAGCACCATGTCGCCCCCCAATGTGTGCAGCACCACGTCGCCCCCCAATGTGTGCAGCACCACGTCGCCCCCAATGTGTGCAGCACCACGTCGCCCCCCAATGTGTGCAGCACCACGTCGCCCCCCAATGTGTGCAGCACCACGTCGCCCCCCAATGTGTGCAGCACCACGTCGCCCCCCAATGTGGGCAGCACCACGTCGCCCCCCAATATGTGTGCAGCACCATGTCACACCCCCATAGCATCCCCATGCCCAACCAAACAACCTATACACGAGGATAAAAAAAAACCACATACTCACCTCGGTCCCGTTCCCTGGCGCTCTGCTTCTCTGGAAATGTGAGAAGTGAAATGTGTCTGGTGTAATCTCTGCAGAGGAGTCCTGGCTGGAGAAGTTGTCGCATCGGTCTGGGCCAGATGGAAAAGACGTCATCTGTCCACACGCAGAGCCGCACTCCATACAGAGAATAATGGAGTCTCCAGCACCGACCTCCACCGCAGAGCCGCACTCCACATAGAATAATGGAGCCTCCAGCACCGACCTCCACCCGCAGAGCCGCACTCCATAGAGAATAATGGAGCCTCCATCACCGACCTCCACCCGCAGAGCCGCACTCCATAGAGAATAATGGAGCCTCCATCACCGACCTCCACCCGCAGAGCCGCACTCCACATAGAGAATAATGGAGCCTCCAGCACCGACCTCCACCCGCAGAGCCGCACTCCACAGAGAATAATGGAGCCTCCAGCACCGACCTCCACCCGCAGAGCCGCACTCCATAGAGAATAATGGAGCCTCCAGCACCGACCTCCACCCGCAGAGCCGCACTCCACATAGAGAATAATGGAGCCTCCAGCACCGACCTCCACCCGCAGAGCCGCACTCCACATAGAGAATAATGGAGCCTCCAGCACCGACCTCCACCCGCAGAGCCGCACTCCACATAGAGAATAATGGAGCCTCCAGCACCGACATCCACCCGCAGAGCCGCACTCCACATAGAGAATAATGGAGCCTCCAGCACCGACCTCCACCCGCAGAGCCGCACTCCACATAGAGAATAATGGAGCCTCCAGCACCGACATCCACCCGCAGAGCCGCACTCCACATAGAGAATAATGGAGCCTCCAGCACCGACCTCCACCCGCAGAGCCGCACTCCACATAGAGAATAATGGAGCCTCCAGCACCTACCTTCACCCGCAGAGCCGCACTCCACATAGAGAATAATGGAGCCTCCAGCACCGACATCAACCCGCAGAGCCGCACTCCACATAGAGAATAATGGAGCCTCCAGCACCGACCTCCACCCGCAGAGCCGCACTCCACATAGAGAATAATGGAGCCTCCAGCACCTACCTCCACCCCCAGAGCCGCACTCCACATAGAGAATAATGGAGCCTCCAGCACCGACCTCCACCCGCAGAGCCGCACTCCACATAGAGAATAATGGAGCCTCCAGCACCTACCTCCACCCCCAGAGCCGCACTCCACATAGAGAATAATGGAGCCTCCAGCACCGACCTCCACCCACAGAGCCGCACTCCACATAGAGAATAATGGAGCCTCCAGCACCGACCTCCACCCGCAGAGCCGCACTCCACATAGAGAATAATGGAGCCTCCAGCACCGACCTCCACCCCCAGAGCCGCACTCCACATAGAGAATAATGGAGCCTCCAGCACCGACCTCCACCCACAGAGCCGCACTCCACATAGAGAATAATGGAGCCTCCAGCACCGACCTCCACCCGCAGAGCCGCACTCCACATAGAGAATAATGGAGCCTCCAGCACCGACCTCCACATAGAGAATAATGGAGCCTCCAGCACCGACCTCCACCCGCAGAGCCACACTCCACATAGAGAATAATGGAGCCTCCAGCACTGACCTCCACCCGCAGAGCCGCACTCCACATAGAGAATAATGGGGCCTCCAGCACCGACCTCCACCCCCAGAGCCGCACTCCACATAGAGAATAATGGAGCCTCCAGCACCGTTCTCCACCCGCAGAGCCGCACTTCACATAGAGAATAATGGAGCCCCCAGCACCGACCTCCACCCGCAGAGCCACACTCCACATAGAGAATAATGGAGCCTTCAGCACCGACCTCCACCCGCAGAGCCGCACTCCACATAGAGAATAATGGAGCCCCCAGCACCGACCTCCACCCGCAGAGCCGCACTCCACATAGAGAATAATGGAGCCTCCAGCACCGACCTCCACCCGCAGAGCCGCACTCCACAGAGAATAATGGGGCCTCCAGCACCGACCTCCACCCGCAGAGCCACACTCCACATAGAGGATAATGGAGCCTCCAGCACCGACCTCCACCCGCAGAGCCGCACTCCACATAGAGAATAATGGAGCCTCCAGCACCGACCTCCACCCGCAGAGCCGCACTCCACAGAGAATAATGGAGCCTCCAGCACCGACCTCCACCCGCAGAGCCACGCTCCACATAGAGAATAATGGAGCCTCCAGCACCGACCTCCACCCGCAGAGCCGCACTCCACATAGAGAATAATGGAGCCTCCAGCACCGACCTCCACCCGCAGAGCCGCACTCCACATAGAGAATAATGGAGCCTCCAGCACCGTCCTCCACCCGCAGAGCCGCACTCCACATAGAGAATAATGGAGCCTCCAGCACCGACCTCCACCCGCAGAGCCGCACTCCACAGAGAATAATGGAGCCTCCAGCACCGACCTCCACCCGCAGAGCCACGCTCCACATAGAGAATAATGGAGCCTCCATCACCGACCTCCACCCGCAGAGCCGCACTCCACATAGAGAATAATGGAGCCTCCAGCACCGACCTCCACCCGCAGAGCCGCACTCCACATAGAGAATAATGGAGCCTCCAGCATCGACCTCCACCCGCAGAGCCACGCTCCACATAGAGAATAATGGGGTCTCCAGCACCGACCTCCACCCGCAGAGCCGCACTCCACATAGAGAATAATGGGGTCTCCAGCACCGACCTCCACCAGCAGAGCCGCACTCCACATAGAGAATGGAGCTTCCAGCACCGACCTCCACCCGCAGAGCCGCACACCACATAGAGAATAATGGAGCCTCCAGCACCGACCTCCACCCGCAGAGCCACACTCCACAGAGAATAATGGAGCCTCCAGCACCGACCTCCACCCGCAGAGCCGCACTCCACATAGAGAATAATGGAGCCTCCAGCATCGACCTCCACCCACAGAGCCGCACTCCACATAGAGAATAATGGGGCCTCCAGCACCGACCTCCACCCGCAGAGCCACACTCCACAGAGAATAATGGAGCCTCCAGCACCGACCTCCACGTAGAGAAAAATGGAGCCTCCAGCACCTACCTCCACCCGCAGAGCCGTACTCCACATAGAGAATAATGGGGCCTCCAGCACCGACCTCCACCCGCACTCCACATAGAGAATAATGGAGCCTCCAGCACCTACCTCCACCCGCAGAGCCGCACTCCACATAGAGAATAATGGAGCCTCCAGCATCGACCTCCACCCGCAGAGCCACGCTCCACATAGAGAATAATGGAGCCTCCAGCACCGACCTCCACCCGCAGAGCCGTACTCCACATAGAGAATAATGAAGCCTCCAGCACCGACCTCCATCCGCAGAGCCGCACTCCACATAGAGAATAATGGAGCCTCCAGCACCGACCTCCTCCCGCAGAGCCACACTCCACATAGAGAATAATGGAGCCTCCAGCACCGACCTCCTCCCGCAGAGCCACACTCCACATAGTGAATGATGGGGCCTCCAGCACCGACCTCCACCTGCAGAGCCGCACACCACAGAGAATAATGGAGCCTCCAGCACCGACCTCCACCCGCAGAGCCGCACACCACATAGAGAATAATGGAGCCTCCAGCACCGACCTCCACCCGCAGAGCCGCACTCCACATAGAGAATAATGGAGCCTCCAACACCGACCTCCACCCGCAGAGCCGCACTCCACATAGAGAATAATGGAGCCTCCAGCACCGACCTCCACCCGCAGAGCCGCACTCCACATAGAGAATAATGGAGCCTCCAGCACCAACCTCCACCCGCACTCCATATAGAGAATAATGGAGCCTCCTGCACCGACCTCCACCCGCAGAGCCGCACGCCACATAGAGGATAATGGAGCCCCCAGCACCGACCTCCACCCGCAGAGCCGCACTCCACATAGAGAATAATGGAGCCTCCAGCACCGACCTCCACCCGCAGAGCCACACTCCACATAGAGAATAATGGAGCCTCCAGCACTGACCTCCACCCGCAGAGCCGCACTCCACACAGATTGGAGCCTCCAGCACTGACCTCCACCCGCAGAGCCGCACTCCACAGAGAATAATGGAGCCTCCAGCACCGACCTCCACCCGCAGAGCCACACTCCACAGAGAATAATGGAGCCTCCAGCACCGACCTCCACGTAGAGAAAAATGGAGCCTCCAGCACCTACCTCCACCCGCAGAGCCGTACTCCACATAGAGAATAATGGGGCCTCCAGCACCGACCTCCACCCGCACTCCACATAGAGAATAATGGAGCCTCCAGCACCTACCTCCACCCGCAGAGCCGCACTCCACATAGAGAATAATGGAGCCTCCAGCATCGACCTCCACCCGCAGAGCCACGCTCCACATAGAGAATAATGGAGCCTCCAGCACCGACCTCCACCCGCAGAGCCGTACTCCACATAGAGAATAATGAAGCCTCCAGCACCGACCTCCATCCGCAGAGCCGCACTCCACATAGAGAATAATGGAGCCTCCAGCACCGACCTCCTCCCGCAGAGCCACACTCCACATAGAGAATAATGGAGCCTCCAGCACCGACCTCCTCCCGCAGAGCCACACTCCACATAGTGAATGATGGGGCCTCCAGCACCGACCTCCACCTGCAGAGCCGCACACCACAGAGAATAATGGAGCCTCCAGCACCGACCTCCACCCGCAGAGCCGCACACCACATAGAGAATAATGGAGCCTCCAGCACCGACCTCCACCCGCAGAGCCGCACTCCACATAGAGAATAATGGAGCCTCCAGCACCGACCTCCACCCGCAGAGCCGCACTCCACATAGAGAATAATGGAGCCTCCAGCACCGACCTCCACCCGCAGAGCCGCACTCCACATAGAGAATAATGGAGCCTCCAGCACCAACCTCCACCCGCACTCCATATAGAGAATAATGGAGCCTCCTGCACCGACCTCCACCCGCAGAGCCGCACGCCACATAGAGGATAATGGAGCCCCCAGCACCGACCTCCACCCGCAGAGCCGCACTCCACATAGAGAATAATGGAGCCTCCAGCACCGACCTCCACCCGCAGAGCCACACTCCACATAGAGAATAATGGAGCCTCCAGCACTGACCTCCACCCGCAGAGCCGCACTCCACACAGATTGGAGCCTCCAGCACTGACCTCCACCCGCAGAGCCGCACTCCACAGAGAATAATGGAGCCTCCAGCACCGACCTCCACCCACAGAGCCGCACTCCACAGAGAATAATGGAGCCTCCAGCACCGACCTCCACCCGCAGAGCCGCACTCCACATAGAGAATAATGGAGCCTCCAGCACCGACCTCCACCCGCAGAGCCGCACTCCACATAGAGAATGGGGCCTCCAGCACAGACCTCCACCCGCAGAGCCGCACTCCACATAGAGAATAATGGAGCCTCCAGCACCGACCTCCTCTCGCAGAGCAGCACTCCACATAGAGAATAATGGAGCCTCCAGCACCGGCCTCCACCCGCAGACCACACTCCACATAGAGAATAATGGAGCCTCCAGCACCGACCTCCACCCGCAGAGTCACACTCCACATAGAGAATAATGGAGCCTCCAGCACCGACCTCCACCCGCAGAGCCGCACTCCACATAGAGAATAATGGAGCCTCCACCCGCAGAGCCGCACTCCACATAGAGAATAATGGAGCCTCCAGCACCGACCTCCACCCGCAGAGCCGCACTCCACATAGAGAATAATGGAGCCTCCAGCACCGACCTCCACCCGCAGAGCCGCACTCCACATAGAGAATAATGGAGCCTCCAGCACCGACCTCCACCCACAGAGCCACACTCCACATAGAGAATAATGGAGACTCCAGCACCGACCTCCACCCGCAGAGCCGCACTCCACATAGAGAATAATGGAGCCACCAGCACCGACCTCCACCGCAGAGCCGCACTCCACATAGAGAATAATGGGGCCTCCAGCACCGACCTCCACCCGCAGAGCCGCGCTCCACATAGAGAATAATTGAGCCTCCAGCACCGACCTCCACCCGCAGAGCCGCACTCCACAGAGAATAATGGAGCTTCCAGCACCGACCTCCACCCGCAGAGCCACACTCCACATAGAGAATAATGGAGCCTCCAGCACCGACCTCCACCCGCAGAGCCGCACTCCACATAGAGAATAATGGAGCCTCCAGCACCGACCTCCACCGCAGAGCCGCACTCCACATAGAGAATAATGGGGCCTCCAGCACCGACCTCCACCCACAGAGCCGCGCTCCACATAGAGAATAATTGAGCCTCCAGCACCGACCTCCACCCGCAGAGCCGCACTCCACAGAGAATAATGGAGCTTCCAGCACCGACCTCCACCCGCAGAGCCACACTCCACATAGAGAATAATGGAGCCTCCAGCACCGACCTCCACCCGCAGAGCCGCACTCCACATAGAGAATAATGGAGCCACCAGCACCGACCTCCACCGCAGAGCTGCACTCCACATAGAGAATAATGGGGCCTCCAGCACCGACCTCCACCCGCAGAGCCGCGCTCCACATAGAGAATAATTGAGCCTCCAGCACCGACCTCCACCCGCAGAGCCGCACTCCACAGAGAATAATGGAGCTTCCAGCACCGACCTCCACCCGCAGAGCCACACTCCACATAGAGAATAATGGAGCCTCCAGCACCGACCTCCACCCTCAGAGCCGCACTCCACAGAGAATAATGGAGCCTCCAGCACCAACCTCCACCCGCAGAGCCGCACTCCACATAGAGAATAATGGAGCCTCCAGCACCGACCTCCACCCTCAGAGCCGCACTCCACATAGAGAATAATGGAGCCTCCAGCACCGACCTCCACCCTCAGAGCCGCACTCCACATAGAGAATAATGGAGCCTCCAGCACCGACCTCCACCCGCAGAGCCGCACTCCACAGAGAATAATGGAGCCTCCAGCACCGACCTCCACCCGCAGAGCCACACTCCACATAGAGAATAATGGAACCTCCAGCACCGACCTCCACCCGCAGAGCCACACTCCACATAGAATAATGGAGCCTCCAGCACCGACCTCCACCCGCAGAGCCGCACTCCACATAGAGAATAATGGAGCCTCCAGCACCGACCTCCACCCGCAGAGCCACACTCCACATAGAGAATAATGGGGCCTCCAGAACCGACCTCCACCCGCAGAGCCGCACTCCACATAGAGAATAATGGAGCCTCCAGCACCGACCTCCACATAGAGAATAATGGAGCCTCCAGCACCGACCTCCACCCGCAGAGCCGCACTCCACATAGAGAATAATGGAGCCTCCAGCACCGACCTCCACCCGCAGAGCCGCACTCCACAGAGAATAATGGAGCCTCCAGCACCGACCTCCACCCACAGAGCCACACTCCACACAGAGAATAATGGAGCCTCCAGCACCGACCTCCACCCACAGAGCCACACTCCACACAGAGAATAATGGAGCCTCCAGCACCGACCTCCACCCGCAGAGCCGCACTCCACATAGAGAATAATGGAGCCTCCAGCACCGACCTCCACCCGCAGAGCCACACTCCACATAGAGAATAATGGAGTCTCCAGCACCGACCTCCACCCGCAGAGCCGCACTCCTCATAGAGAATAATGGAGCCTCCAGCACCGACTTCCACCCACAGAGCCGCACTCCACATATATGGCTTTTTCTGTGTCCACAGGACCTGTGATGAGGTCACAGGAGGGGAGGAGTCAGGGGTCACATGATCAGGGGCCTCAGTGTATGCAGGACTCTGCTGTGCTGGTTGTCATGGTGCTGGATGAGGGGAAGTTTATGTGTGGGGTCAGGAGGGGTTAAGGCTATGTGCACACGTAGGAAAAGAGGTGCAGATTTTTCTACACAAAATCCGCATCGTGTGCACATATCATTTTACTGTGTGGAGGTAGCAGAGCCGCGTGTGTGTGTGCGCGAGGTGTACGGACCGTATATAACACGTGACCATCGTGACGTTTCAGTGTAATAACCTTTCTCAGACACTCGCTGGATGGGGGCGCTGTGGGCAGGAATATCTTATAGGACACTGCACAATTTATAAAGTAATTTCTGGAGAATGAGGCGACCCCCAGAATGTGGCAGGAGATCTCGCTTCCGCGGCTCCGGAGGGAAGAATCAATGTTTGGTTTCTGGATTGTACATTTGTCTGGAATAATGTGCAGCTGCCAGAACAGTTAACCCCCTGCTTTTGGAGCAGTAATTTGGCAGTCCTCGCTTGTGTGGACTAATTACAAAGCCCCCGTGGTGTGTGAAGACACGCAACCCCCTAAAGTGACCCCATTTCGGACCCTATACCCACCAGGGAAGTCATCTCAGGGTGTAATGGGCATTTTTATCCCACAGGTGTCACTGATTTATCACTTGGCTGTGAAGATAATATTACATTTGTTCTGAGGTGCAGCGAAGGGTTCAGCTCAGGGGGAAACATCTGAGTGGGCTCCTAACCAGGTGTCACGGTGGTGCCTCACCTGCCCTCTCAGCGCCTCCCTACTCACTATGGTTACCGCACGGCTTCTCTGCATGTTGCTTCCATTAGGGGGATTGGCCGGTCTCTACAGGAATATAACCCTGCTGTGTCCCTCAGAGATTAGGTTCCCCAGCCTATCCCGTGCCGGCAGGTCCTATATTAGGCAGCTCCACCCACCGCTCTGCTGAATGTTGGTTCCTAGGCAGTTCATGGTGCTTGTGGTTGGGTTGTGTTGCCTGTTGTACCTCACACTTGTGTCTCGGACCCCCGATCAGCTGCTCCAGTCCTGGGGACTATCGGCTGTCCAGCCTGTCCTCTCCACTAGTAGCTCTAGCGAAGACCTGGTGGACACCTAGTAATATAGACGCAAACAGGGACTAAATAACAGCAAAAAAGGGAAATATAAAGGGATGAAAGACGTAGGCAAAATACAGGGTGGAAAGGGTTAAGGATGAGAAGGGGGGAATATGGTTTATTAAGGAAAATGAAAGGGATAGAAGGAAAATGAAAAATATTGGTGTGTACAGGATAGGCAGGGGAAGGGGTTACAGTACAGGTATAAGACCTTATATATAAAACATTTAAGAGGCCGGAGGAAGGGAATGGGAAAGGCAAGGAAAGAAAAGGGGAAGGAAGAACGGCAGTAACAGGCGGAGGGACGACATATAGAGAAATACTGACTGTTATATAATGTGAGATACTGAGTGCTGGATCCTAATAGCCGCGCAGATCTCATGGAATCTCATCCACTTTGCTTGGACAGTTAAACAGCAGAATTTTTATTAAAAAAATCAGCAGAAAATCTGCAGCATTTGCTCTACATGTGAACAAGATCTAAATTTCACAGCAGTGGACGTGATTCCATGAAATCTCCGCTCTGTGATCTGAAGACGCTGCTGAACTCTGGGGTTTGATGCATTTTTTCTCTATAAGCTTCTTCTGAAAAAAACGTGAGAAAAAATGAATGAAGAGAAAAAAACCCTGTTACATTTTTAAGCGCAGAATCAAAGCTTTTCTGTACTGTTAATAAAGTGTTAAATGCGGCTAAATATCTGCCCCAAAAACGAATCAAATATGGGAGAAAAAAATCTGGTGCGAACACATGCAGAAAAAAAGCAGCAGAAAGATCTCGGCATTTACGCTACATGTGAACACGACCTCAGCATTACAGTTTGATTACAGTATTTTATGGGTTTAATAGAGAAAAATATCAATTACGCCTTTTTTCCCCCATAATTTACCGATTCCTGTAAATAATCTGATCGCTGTGTTGTGCGGGTTGTTACGATTATATTGACACAAATATGTTGGTTATTTACTGATTTGTTATGCTTATTAAAAAAAGCATTATAAATGACATTTTTTCATTATCAAGTGTTTTTCATTATTAGTTTTTAGTAATTTTATAGGATGAAAAAATCTCTTGTTCTCCTCTAGGACACAGAAACATCCATTGTACACAGCAGTGCATTTCTATCAGTATAATCTGCCTGTAGTCAGAGCCTGGAATATAGATCAAGTACACAGAATTCTACCAGAGCTTGTGGCTCATCAGCTGAAAGTACCTGTCAGTAATGTTGAGGCCGCGGGTTCAAGATCTGGGAGCCTAAAGGGAAATAAAAGCATTTTTGTAATTGCTTATTATTTTAAATACTTTTATAGGAACAAAAAATGTATTTTTCTTCACCTCAGTAATCAGACACCATAAAAGTACATTGTTATACAGTTGTGCTCAAAACTTTACATACCCTGGCAGAATTTTCTTGGCCTTTTTTCAGAGAATAAGAATGATAACAACAAAACTTTTTCTCCACTCATGGTTAGTGGTTGGGTGAAGTCATTTATTGTCAAACTACTGTGTTTTCTCTTTTTAAATCATAATGACAACCCAAAACATCCAAATGTCCCTGATCAAAAGTTCACATACCCTGGTGATTTTGGCCTGATAACATGCACAGAGGTTGACACAAATGGGTTTGAATGGCTACTAAAGGTAACATGCTCACCTGTGACAAATGCCAGGAACATTGTTCGGGATGCAAAGAAATACCCACAAATAACATCAGCTGAAATACTGAACTCTCTGAAAACAAGCGGTGTGGCTGTTTCAAGATGCATTATAAGGAGGCGCTTGAAGAAAAATGGGCTGTATGGTCTGGCTGAGACCAGACCATACAGATGAAAGCCATTACTGCGCAAATGCCACAAAGTATCTTGCCTACAATATGCAAAACAGCCCAGAGACAAGCCTGAAAACTTCTGGAACAAGGTAACTCAGATGAGACCAAAATTTAACTTTAACTGGTATGCAGACTTAGATGGATTGGTCTGCAGGCATCATGTTGCATTTGCAGAGCCCCTGATGTACCTAAACAGTAGAAACCCCCCACAAGTGACCCCATATTGGAAAATAGACCCCCCTAGGAACTAATCTAGATGTGTTGTGAGAACTTTGAACCTCCAAGTGTTTGACTACAGTTTATAACGCAGAGCCGTGAAAATAAAAAAAAAAATTTTTCCACAAAAATTATTTTTTAGCCCCCGGTTTTGTATTTTCCCAAGGGTAACAGGAGAAATTGGATCCCAAAATTTGTTGTCCAATTTGTCCTGAGTACGCTGACTCCATATGTGGGGGTAAACCCCTGTTTCGGCACACGGGAGAGCTCGAAAGGGAAGGAGCACTGTTTTAGTTTTTCAACGCAGAATTGGCTGGAATTGAGATCGGATGCCATGTCGCATTTGGAGAGCCCCTGATGTGCCTAAACAGTGGAAACCCCCCAATTCTAACTGAAACCCTAACCCAAACACACCCGTAACCCTAATCCCAACCATAACCCTAACCACACCCCTAACCCTAATCCCAACCCTAATCCCAACGCTAAAAGTAATCCAAACCCTAACTTTAGCCCCAACCCTAACCCTAACTTTAGCCACAACCCTAACTTTTGCCCCAACCCTAACCCCAACCCTAACTTTAGCCCCAACCCTAAACCCAACCCCAGCCCTAACCCTAGCCCTAACCCCAACCCTAACTTTAGCCCCAACCCTAACTTTATCCCCAACCCTAACCCTAATGGGAAAATGGAAATAAATACATGTTTTAAAATTTTATTATTTTTCCCTAACTAAGGGGGTGATGTGTTGTGAATTCTGCTTTTGGGTTCCCTCCAGTGGTTGTAGGTGGGAATGCAGTTGTCTCTGAGTCGCAGTCCTGGCCAGGTGTATCTGCTGATTGCAGTCCTGACTGGGATATTTAGGTGTGCAGGATTCATTAGTCCTTGCCAGTTGTCAATGTTTCTTGGGAAGTGTTGGATCTTTGTCTGGCTTCTCCTGCTTAGCTGCCAATTCAGCAAAGATAAGTGTCTGTTTCTTTTTCTGTGGCACACATGCAGTGTGCTTATATTCTGTGCTATTTATTTGTTTTCTCTTGTCCAGCTTAGACTGTGTCAGTGTTTTCTCAGTCTTGTTGGATTCTCTGGAGTTGCAGATATACGCTCCACATCTTTAGTTAGATGGTGGAGTTTTTGTATTTTCTGCTGTGGATATTTTTGGAAGGATTTTAATACTGACCGCTTAGTATCCTGCCCTATCCTTTCCTATTTTAGCAAGTGTGGCCTCTTTTGCTATATCCTGCCTGCGTGTGTCTTTTCCTCTACTACTCACAGTCATTATTTGTGGGGGGCTGCCCATTCTTTGGGGTTCTGCTCTGAGGCAAGGTAGAATTCCTATTTCCATCTATAGGGGTATTTAGTCCTCCGGCTGTGTCGAGGTGTCTAGGTTTTGTTAGGCACACCCCACGGCTACTTCTAGTTGCGGTGTTAAGATCAGGGATTGCGGTATAGTTACCACCTACTCCAGTGAAAGTTTTCATGCTGCTCCAAGGTCACCTGATCATAACAGTGATGAAGGGGGGATTGATTTACTTTTATAGCGTTTTTTGGCGGATTTTAATGATTGGCAGCTGTCTCACTAAAAGACGCTTTTTATTGCAAAAAATACTGTATATACTCGAGTATAAGCCGACCCCCCCTAATTTTTTTTTTTTTAATTCGTTTATTTGTTCAGAATAAAACAAACATTGCACACATTTGCGATTATCATCATTAATTATACCATAGAATACAAATAGTTACAGAGTATCATCATATCCAGAGGGTACGAAGGTAATGAAGTGTGCATGTTAAATCATTAGTTCCTTATAAGAAAATACCTATTATACAACTTTAACAACTTTAACCATTAATAGTGAGTCGCCAAAAGAAAAACAGATTTAAATCCTGCTCTATAAGTGATGCCCCCCAAAAACCACAAGCCCACCTTTCTATATAAATGTTTAGTCAGTGCAGACTATAGAGTACGATAAGAGGAATTCCATCTGCCCCATATCTTTTCAAATTTACCTGGACAACCTCTATTTTGATACATTGTTCTTTCATATGGGACAGTTGAATTCACCAGATCAATCCAAACTATAAGGGTCGGGGGGGAGCCACCCATCCATCTTAACGCCAATACCTTCCATGCCAAAAAGAGCGTCTCTCGGAGAAAGATTTCAGTATAATGATCCCAGGTCTCCGTATCCCACACCCCGAACAAACAGGTCAATGGTTCAAGCGGGACAGGGATCAACAGTAAAGACGTTAGTAGTGTCGTTACCTCTTTCCAGTAATGAAGAACTACAGGGCACCTCCAAATCATATGGATAAAATCTGCATCATGCGTATGACACCATAAGCAATCTGACGAGTGTAGGCGACCCATTTTAAAGAGTCGTGTCGGGGTCAGATAGGTCTGATATATGATATAAAGCTGGGTCATCCTATTATTGACTGAAGGGGAAACTTTAGTTGGAGATTCTAGAATATCTTCCCTTTCCTCACCCAGTACATCGGGAAGGAGTTCCTCCCACTTCCCCTTGATAGAATTGATGACAGACCCATCTCCCACGTATAGTAAATATGTATATAGAGAGAAAATGAGTCCTTGAGGGCCCTGTGAGTTGAGGATGCCTATCAAAGGTAAAGAAGAGATCGCCCGACCCGTACCTGCATTTCGTATGTGCGATTGGAAAGCTGACCTTAGTTGTAAATAACGGAAGAATTGAGACCTCGGGATGTTGTAATTATTCTGTAGTTGTTCAAAGGTTACAAAACACCCCTGGTCATGTATATCGCTCACCGAGATAACACCACAGGAGATCCAGAAATCAGTGGATGGGTGGTTTAGTAATTCTGGTAGATAACTGTTATTCCACAGTGGCATTTCGGCTATGACATCTACAAATTTAATAACTCTTTTAATTTGTCTCCATATTAATCTTGCCAGCCGGAGCAGAGGCAACAGATGATAAGCACTAACTTTCTCTATCTCCAAGAATCCCAGTGGGCAATCAATCCGGGCAGAATGAATTAAATGACTCTCGGAATTAGGTAGGGAGCTATTAGGCATCCACTTGCTTATCGCCTTAGCCTGCCCGGCAAGGTAGTACAGATAGAGGTCTGGTAGGGCCGCCCCCCCCCCCTTTTTTGGTCTCTGTAGAATAGATAATTTAAGTTTGGGAATGGTCTTCCAGCATTTAAAGGATTTGATTAAGGAGTTTAAATTTAAAAAAAATGACTTGGGTATTGGTACAGCACTATGTTGAAAGCAGTAATTAAGTTTGGGAAGCAATATCATTTTAATTAGATTAATGCGGCCTGCAACAGAGAGGGGGAGTCTACTCCAGGTTATAAATTTAGATTTGACCAAATCCAACAGTGGATAAATGTTAAGCTGTAGGTCTAACCGACTATATTGAGACATATGAATTCCCAGATATTTGAAGTTGGAAACCACAGGTAGCGACGTAAGAGTCCCGAGACAGGGAGCCGAAGTATGAGATAAAGGCATCAGGGCAGATTTATCCCAGTTTATATATAGACCGGAGAATTTGCTAAATTTATCTATGGTCGCTATCACTTGTGGTAGTGTTTCTTCTGCTTTATCCATAAATATTATCATGTCGTCAGCATAAAGGCCAATGGTGGAGAGTTTATTAACAAGTTTGACTATATTACATGAAAAGTGACCAGAGGTAATTATTATTGACGTTTCGGCCCAACCAGGGCCTTAATCATATAATCGTTTTAATGTGCATATAGAGGAGAAGGTCCTTGTGGATAAAGGCAAACACTTTAAATGCCAAATGATAGTGCGTATAATGACGCAACAACAGCCCTGAGGTGGGTTCTGGTGGATGAAGGAACTGAGCGGCGCTCCCGCGCCTTTATCCACAAGGACCTTCTCCTCTCCCCCTCTATATGCACATTAAAGCGATTATATGATTAAGGCCCTGGTTGGGCCGAAACGTCAATAATAATTACCTCTGGTCGCTTTTCATGTAATATAGTCAAACTTGTTAATAAACTCTCCACCACTTTGCAAATACACACATAGAGTGTGCGGTGTACTATATCATTTCATATACGTAGGGCTTATACAGCCCACTACATCTGCACCTCGCTCCCCCATTATACCGAGTGCGCGCCAATTTTATGTATATAAAGGCCAATGGTATCCACACGGTTCGCAATATTTATTCCCTTGATATCCGTGGAGGATCTTATGCGTATTGCCAAAGCCTCTATCGCAAGGGCAAAGAGAGCCGGGGACAGAGGACATCCCTGACGGGTTCCCCTGTGTAAGGTAAAAGAATCAGAGGTGGAGTTATTTACAATTACACGCGCCCTGGGATTCTTATACAGTGTATCTATCCCCCTAATAAATTTCTCTCCAAAACCGTATTTCTGTAGACACGCAGAAATGAAAGGCCACTCGAGAGAGTCGAACGCCTTGGCCGTATCCAGCGATGCCAGCGCCCAACTATTATCCGGCTCTAGAGAGCTATATTGAATCACCGATTGGACCCGTCTGATGTTGATAGAAGTACTTTTCCCAGGCATAAAGCCGGTTTGATCTGGGTGTATAAGGTCTAATATGAGCGTATTTAGTCTAGTGGCCAATATTTTAGTGAAAATTTTGTAATCTACGTTTACTAGTGATATGGGGCGATACGATCCACATTCCAGAGGATCCTTCCCTTCTTTTTTAAGTACAATAATGTTTGCATCATAAAATGTTTCAGGCATGGATTCTCCCTCCCATATACTTCGAAGTACCTTTAATAAAAGTGGTGCCAGGTGATCCCGATATTTCTTATACAGCTCAATAGGAAACCCATCAGGTCCAGGGGCCTTCCCGGTGGCCATATCCATTATAGCTTGCTCTACCTCCTCCAAAGTAAACTCAGCCTCCATAGAAGCTTGCTGAGCTGGACCCAGTGAGGGGGAATGTTATGTCCGATAAATAGTCTAGACATTCAGGAACACCAAAACCACTACCGGACTTGTATAAAAATTTATAGTAATCGTGAAAACACTGGAGGATCTCCTCTGTAGAGGATACCAATGAACCATCAAGTGCCCGGATCTGTAAGGCCATGTTCACACAGTGCGTTTTTTACTGCGGAACCGCAGCGTTTTTGCCGCTGCGGTTCCGCAGCTGTTTTCCATGCAGGGTACAGTACAATGTACCCTATGGAAAACAGGAACCACTGTGCACATGATCCTGAATTTCAAAAAAAAAAAGCCGCGCTGAATAGCTGCGGGAAAAAAGAAGTACCATGTCACTTCTTTTTTCGGAGCCGCAGCGGTTCTGCACCCATAGACCTCCATTGTGAGGTCAAACCCGCAGTAAAACCCGCAGATCAAAAATAGATCTGCGGGTTTTATTGCGGTTCGTGGTGCAGAACCGCTGCAGCAGGAAGTGCGGGGAAGCGGGCGGAAGTGCGTGGGTGGAGTGTGGCTGCCCCGATCCCACCCCCCCCATGCTCCGATGCCCCCCCCCGTGCTCCGATGCCCCCCCCCCCCGTGCCCTAATCTCCCCCCCTTATACTTACCCGGCCTCCCGATGTCCGTCCGGCCGTCTTCTCCCTGGGCGCCGCCATCTTGCAAAATGGCGGGCGCATTCGCAGTGCGCCCGCCGAATCTGCCGGCTGGCAGATTCGCTCCAAAGTGCATTTTGATCACTGAGATATAACCTATCTCAGTGATCAAAATAAAAAAATAGTAAATGACACCCCCCCCCCTTTGTCACCCCCATTGGTAGGGACAATAAAAAAAATTAAGAATTTTTTTTTTTTCACTAAGGTTAGAATAGGGTTAGGGGTAGGGGTAGGGTTAGGGTTAGGGGTAGGGTTAGGGGTAGGGGTAGGGGTAGGGTTAGGGGTAGGGTTAGGGGTAGGGGTAGGGTTAGGGTATTTTCAGCCATTTTAGCCCTAAAAAGCTTCCTAGGAAACACACAGTCTCTGCATAGAAAACTGCATCAAAAAAGGATAAAAAAACGCATCAAAAAAGGACAAAAAAAGGACCTGCGTTTTCTGCCAAGAGCTGCAGTTTTTTAAAAAACAGTCCTGAAAAAAAAAGGATGGAAATCAGGAACGTGTGAACATACCCTAATACTGTATTAGATGTGTTATGTTGGCGTACTAAAAAAGCCAATAGTTTACTGGCCTGGTTCCCCAATTCAAAATAGGATTGACGGGTAAAAAATAATTTGCGTTTTGATTTTGTGTCTATATGTCGGGTATATAACCTTTGGGAAGTAAGCCATGCCACCCTGTTCCCACTAGTTTGATTGGTTACATAAGCGGCCTCAGATTCCTTCAGCCGTCGCTCCATCTCGTCATCCTCTCCCGCCGTCCTCCTTTTAATATAAGAAATTGTGGAAGATAGACATCCCCTCAGATATGCTTTTAGAGTATCCCAAAACAAACTAAGATTTGAGGGGTCTGAATGGGTAGAAATAAAGCAGTTTAGCTGATCCTCTGTTCTATCGCTAGAATCTATTAATTTCAGCCAGAAGGGATTCAATTTCCAGGGTATAGTATTGTTTGACTGACCGTACTTAAGGTTAAGAATAACTGGACTGTGGTCTGATATCCCCCTATTGCCATGCTCAACGCCATCCACCCATAATGCCAGGTCACTAGATCCAAATATATAGTCTATACGAGATAGAGACCGTCTAGTTGACGTGTGGCAAGTGTAATCCCTAATCTCAGGGTGACGTATTCTCCATAGATCCAGCCATCCGCTACCATTCATAAACAGTGCCAATTGAGAGGGGGATTGAGTAGAAGGGCCCCCAGACATCCCGTCGTCCAGTCTCAATCTATCTAAGGAATTATCCATGACTAAGTTAAAATCTCCCATACAAATAATACTAGCATCAGGATAATTTAGGGAGAATCCCATTGCCATGCGAAGAACCGATATATTAGCCGGGGGTGGGTTATAGACGCAAAGTATCATGTATTCCCGCGTGTTAATAAAGGCGTGTACAAAAACAAAGCGACCTTCGGGATCTTGTCTTGCCTCTCTGGCCTCCTATCTAACACTTCTATGGATTAGCAGAGAGACCCCTCTTGAATAGCTGGTATGAAATGCGTGAAGGGACCACTGCACCCATAATAATAATAATAATTTTTATTTATATAGCGCCAACATATTCCGCAGCGCTTTACAAATTATAGAGGGGACTTGCACAGACAATAGACATTACAGCATAACAGAAATACAGTTCAAAACTTATACCAGGAGGAATGAGGGCCCTGCTCGCAAGCTTACAAACTATGAGGAAAAGGGGAGACACGAGAGGTGGATGGTAACAAATGCTATAGTTATTTGGACCAGCCATAGTGTAAGGCTCGGGTGTTCATGTAAAGCTGCATGAACCAGTTAACTGCCTAAGTATGTAGCAGTACAGACACAGATGGCTAATAACTGCATAAAGTGAATGAGAACATAATGCAAGGAACCTGATTATGTTGTTTTTTTTTGTTTTTTTTTTAAATAGGCCACATAGGGATCATTAGGTTAATGCATTGAGGCGGTAGACCAGTCTGAACAAATGAGTTTTTAGGGCACGCTTAAAACTGTGGGGATTGCGGATTAATCGTATTAACCTAGGTAGTGCATTCCAAAGAATCGGCGCAGCACGTGTAAAGTCTTGGAGACGGGAGCGGGAGGTTCTGAATATTGAGGATGCTAACCTGAGGTCGTTAGCGGAGCGGAGGGCACGGGTAGGGTGGTAGACTGAGACCAGAGAGGAGATGTAGGGTGGTGCTGAGCCATGGAGTGCTTTGTGGATGAGGGAAATAGTTTTGTACTGGATTCTGGAGTAGATGGGTAGCCAGTGTAATGACTGGCACAAGGTAGAGGCATCGGTGTAACGGTTGGTGAGGAATATGATCCTGGCAGCAGCATTCAGGACAGATTGGAGCGGGGAGAGTTTGGCAACAGGGAGGCCGATTAGTAGAGAGTTACAATAGTCCAGACGAGAATGAATAAGTGAAACAGTAAGAGTTTTTGCAGAGTCGAAAGTAAGAAAAGGGCGAATTCTAGAAATGTTTTTGAGATGCAGATAAGAAGAGCGAGCCAGTGATCGGATGTGGGGGGTGAATGAAAGGTCAGAATCAAGGATGACCCCAAGGCAGCGGGCATGTTGCTTTGGAGTAATGGTGGAACCGCACACGGAGATGGCAATGTCAGGCAAAGGTAGGTTAGTAGAGGGAGAGAACACGAGGAGTTCAGTTTTTGACAGGTTTAGTTTCAGATAGAGGGGTAGTGCGGTGTGTGTCCATGGCTTTTTGTGTACATTTAGCTGTGTCCTTGGTCAGATGTGTCTCTACAAGTGCTACAACATTGGGGTGATACCGTGTAATCTGTGAAAATACCTTGATTTTTTTACGGGGAGTCTTAATACCCCGTATATTCTAAGTCATGCATATAATCTCAGACCCCATATCCACACTTAAGAAAAGGAATAATATACACCATAGCTTGTGTAGAGATCAGGAACACCACGCAGAGCACAGAATTATCAATGGCGACTATCAAACATATGAAACAGTCAAAACTGGTATAAAAACCCAAACAAAACAAAGCTCGGTAGCGGTAGGTAAGTATGTAGTGGTTGTTTTTTTTACTTTAACGATGGTAACCAGGGTAAACATCGGGTTACTAAGCGCTGCCCTGCGCTTAGTAACCCGATGTTTACCCTGGTTACCGGCATCGTTGGTCGCTGGAGAGCGGTCTGTGTGACAGCTCTCCAGCGACCAAACAGCGACGCTGCAGCGATCCGGATCGTTGTCGGTATCGCTGCAGTGTCGCTTAGTGTGACGGTACCTTAAGAGAAGATCTGGTGAGGGATATGGCCTGCATCAGTTGCTCAGACGCTTGTTTAAGAGTCAGTTCACCCTGTTCTCCCTCCTCATTACTGTCAGAAAGACGATTTTTGCGTTGGTTCTGCGTGGGATTATTTCTGAGAGTGCGTACATTGTCAGAGGCGTCTTCTCTGGCATATTTCTTTAATTTGTCAGCAGCCCCCACTCCTTTAGAGTGCTGCATGGCGGTTAGCAGAAGGACCCTTCAGAGGGATCACACATATAGTTATAGCTGGTCTATTCCCCAATAGCTGATCCGGCAAAGTTAAATACTGAAATAGATCCTAGGGAGATCACCAGCCAGATAAGAGGATCGTCAGATATTTATAGAAGCAGCAACTCAGAATTCACCCAAGCACTACGCCCCAGAGTAGCCCACAGCTTCCACAGGCAGAACAGCAGGGAGGGAGGGGTTAATCCCTCCAAAGTTTATGGCAGAAACAGGAGCTTGTCAAATAAGGGGGGTGCAGGGCCCAATCTTCCAGGGCACACACCGCACTACCCCTCTATTATTTCAGTGATGTGCTCACCTCCTGAGTTGTACCGTGGTCATGCTGTATAGCGCCGCTCTCCTTACTGCTGGAGAGCATGCTACAGTGATGGCTGCCGTCTCCCCAGGTGCCGCCCACCGCCCCAGACCCGTATATCAGCGTTCCATAGCGCTCCCGCTTCAGCGCAGGTGTCTGCCTCCTCCAGGGGGAATATATCTGGCTCCGGTAACTGCCAGCGCTGTGTCCTGTGTGCTGGAACACGCGCCCCAAGATGGCCGCCGCAGCACAGGGATTTTACCGCCAGTCCAGGCCACTTCACCTCCCGGCGTCTCAGGGCTCCGAAATTGCAACTTCCAGGGATCGCTGGTCTCCTGGGGTCCTGAGAGCACCGTTCCAGCCGGTGCAGTCGGTGAGTCAGGGGATTTATGGCAGGATTAAGTTCAGGATGACCGGAGCTCTCCCAAGGTGCGTCCTCTCTCCTGGACTACATAGCCACGCCCCCCGACCCCCCTAATTTTGCCACAAAAAACTGGGAAAACGTATTGACTCGAGTATAAGCCTAGGGTAGGAAATGCAGCAGCTACCGGTGAATTTCAAAAATAAAAATAGATGCTCCATACCGTTCATTATTGCCCCATAAGATGCTCCATATAAAGCTGTGCCATATACAGGTCCTTCTCAAAAAATTAGCATATAGTGTTAAATTTCATTATTTACCATAATGTAATGATTACAATTAAACTTTCATATATTATATATTCATTATCCACCAACTGAAATTTGTCAGGTCTTTTATTGTTTTAATACTGATGATTTTGGCATACAACTCCTGATAACCCAAAAAACCTGTCTCAATAAATTAGCATATTTCACCCATCCAATCAAATAAAAGTGTTTTTTAATAACAAACAAAAAAAAACATCAAATAATAATGTTCAGTTATGCACTCAATACTTGGTCGGGAATCCTTTGGCAGAAATGACTGCTTCAATGCGGCGTGGCATGGAGGCAATCAGCCTGTGACACTGCTGAGATGTTATGGAGGCCCAGGATGCTTCAATAGCGGCCTTAAGCTCAACCAGAGTGTTGGGTCTTGCGTCTCTCAACTTTCTCTTCACAATATCCCACAGATTCTCTATGGGGTTCAGGTCAGGAGAGTTGGCAGGCCAATTGAGCACAGTAATACCATGGTCATTAAACCATTTACCAGTGGTTTTGGCACTGTGAGCAGGTGCCAGGTCGTGCTGAAAAAATGAAATCTTCATCACCATAAAGTATTGACCCTGCCCTTGATGAAACACAGTGGACCAACACCAGCAGCTGACATGGCACCCCACACCATCACTGACTGTGGGTACTTGACACTGGACTTCAGGCATTTTGGCATTTCCTTCTCCCCAGTCTTCCTCCAGACTCTGGCACCTTGATTTCCGAATGACATGCAAAATTTGCTTTCATCAGAAAAAAGTACTTGGGACCACTTAGCAACTGTCCAGTGCTGCTTCTCTGTAGCCCAGGTCAGGCGCTTCTGCCGCTGTTTATGGTTCAAAAGTGGCTTTACCTGGGGAATGCGGCACCTGTAGCCCATTTCCTGCACACGCCTGTGCACAGTGGCTCTGGATGTTTCCACACCAGACTCAGTCCACTGCTTCCTCAGGTTCCCCAAGGTCTGGAATCGGTCCTTCTCCACAATCTTCCTCAGGGTCCGGTCTCCTCTTCTCGTTGTACAGCGTTTTCTGCCACATTGTTTCCTTCCAACAGACTTACCATTGAGGTGCCTTGATACAGCACTCTGGGAACAGCCTATTTGTTGAGAAATTTCTTTCTGGGTCTTACCCTCTTGCTTGAGGGTGTCAATGATGGCCTTCTTGACATCTGTCAGGTCGCTAGTCTTACCCATGATGGGTGTTTTGAGTAATGAACCAGGCAGGGAGTTTATATAAGCCTCAGGTATCTTTTGCATGTGTTTAGAGTTAATTAGTTGATTCAGAAGATTAGGGTAATAGGTCGTTTAGAGAACCTTTTCTTGATATGCTAATTTATTGAGACAGGTTTTTTGGGTTATCAGGAGTTGTATGCCAAAATCATCAGTATTAAAACAATAAAAGACCTGACAAATTTCAGTTGGTGGATAATGAATCTATAATATATGAAAGTTTAATTGTAATCATTACATTATGGTAAATAATGAAATGTAACACTATATGCTAATTTTTTGAGAAGGACCTGTATAATGCTGCATACCGTTCATTATTGCCCTATAGATGCTCCATATAAAGCTGTGCCACATATAATGCTCCATACTGTTCATTATTGCCCCATAGATGCTCCATATAATGCTCTATATTGTTCATTATTGCCCCATAGATGCTCCATATAAAGCTGTGCAATATATAATGCTCCATACTGTTCATTATTGCCCCATAGATGTGCCATATAAAACTGTGCCATATAGTGCTCTGCACCGTTCATTATTGCCCCATAGATGTGTCATATAAAGCTGTGCCATATAGTGCTCTGCACCGTTCATTATTGCCCCATAGATGTGCCATATAAAGCTGTGCCATATAGTGCTCTGCACCGTTCATTATTGCCCCATAGATGTGCCATATAAAGCTGTGCCATATAGTGCTCTGCACCGTTCATTATGGCCATAGAAAGCTCTGCCATATAGTATTCTGCACCGTTCATTATTGCCCCATAGATGTGCCATAGAAAGCTCTGCCATATAGTGCTCTGCACCATTCATTATTGCCCCATAGATGTGCCATAGAAAGCTCTGCCATATAGTGCTCTGCACCGTTCATTATTGCCCCATAGATGTGCCATATAAAACTGTGCTACCGGTATATATAATGCTGCGGCTGCTGCAATAAAAAAAAAAAAAAAATGCCATACTCACATCTCGCTGCCGCAGCTCCTCAGCGACCCGTCTCGGCGTCTCTCCGTGCTGACTGTTCAGGCAGAGGGCAGCACGCACACTAATACGTAATCGCGCCCTCTGACCTGAACAGTCAGTGCAGAGGACAGGAAGACTGAGCGGCGCCCGGCGGGTGGAACGTGTACAGGTGAATATGTAATACTTACCTGCTCCCGGCGTCCCGCTCCTTCTCCCGGACAGCCGGTCTTCGGGTGCCGCAGCCTCTTCCTTTGTCAGCTGTCACCGCTCAATAGAGGAATGAATTTGCGGCTCCACCCCTATGGGAGTGGAGTCCATATTCATAAGTTTAATAAGCGGTCCCATGTGACCGCTGAAAAGGGGAAGAGCTGCGGCACCCGAAGACCGTGGGACAGGCAGGGGGAGCGCAGGAGCGCCGGGAGCAGGTAAGTATGCCTCAGACCTCTCTCCCCCTCACCCGCCGACCCTGCCGCCGACCGTGACTCGAGTATAAGCCGAGAGGGGCACTTTCAGCCCAAAAATTTGGGCTGAAAAATCTCGGCTTATACGGTAGTTTTTGCATCACCACATTTTGAGAGCTATAATTTATCCATATTTTGGCCCACAGAGTCATGTGAGGTCTTGTTTTTTGCGGGACGAGTTGACGTTTTTATTGGTACCATTTTCGGGTATATAACATTTTTTGATCGCTTTTTATTCCAATTTTTGGGAGGCAGAATGAACAAAAACCAGCAATTCCTGAATTTCTTTTAGAGGGGGTGTTTATACCGTTCCACGTGTGGTAAAATTGATAAAGCAGTTTTCTTCTTCAGGTCAGTACGATTACAGCGATACCTCATTTATATCTTTTTTTATGTTTTGGCACTTTTACACAATAAAAACTATGTTATATAAAAAATAATTATTTTTGCATCGCTTTATTCTGAGAGCTATAACTTTTTTATTTTTCTGCTGATGATGCTGTATGGTGGCTTTTTTTCTGTGGGACAAGATGACGTTTTCAGCGGTACCATGTTTATTTATATCCGTCTTTTTGATCGCGTGTTATTCCACTTTTTGTTCGCCGGTATGATAATAAAGCTGTGTTCACTGAAGGGGTTATCTAGTGGGATAGTTTTATAGAGCAGGTTGTTACGGACGCGGCAATACCAAATATGTGTACTTTTATTGTTTTTATTTTTTAAACATAAATAAATGGATTTATTGGGATTTTTTTTTTTTTTATTTGTGGATTTTTTTAAATTTTTTTTATACATTCTATTTTTTTTAACTTTCTAACATTGTCCCAGGGTGGGACATCACTATATTAGATCAGATCGCTGATCTGACACTTTGCATAGCACTGTGTCAGATCAGCGATCTGACAGGCAGTGCAGGAGGCTTTCCGGCACCTCCTCTGAGCAGGCACCGGCTAGCCACTTCACTTCAGGACCCGGAAGGAGCCCCGCGGCCATCTTGGATCCGGGGACTCCTTCCAGAACACCGGAACAACGCGATCTTCAGGTCTCTGTAAACAAATCAAAATTCAAGGCAACATTTGAAACAGTTCTTTTAAAGCTTCTTTGTAAAACCAGTAGAAAGCACCTAAATAGGTGCCAACTATGTACAATAAAGTTTGTGAATCATTCACTGTCCATGATACGAATGTCCTTTAAACAACTGAACTCTTTAGTGCAAAAACCTTGGCCAGGTAAAACGAACTTTCAGTTAACTTATTCACAGTCATATTCAAGCTTATCTATTTTGGCTGCTTCCAAGGCAACACTTGGCACTGTTACTTCCTGGCCTGGGAAGATCATAAGTCAAGGTTACGCCTGGTGACTAGTGTTGAGCATTCCGATACCGCAAGTATCGGGTATCGGCCGATACTTGCGGTATCAGAATTCCGATACCGAATTCCGATACTTCCCGCGTATCGGATACCGGAATCGGAAGTTCCCAGAATTCAAACTGCACGCAGCAGCCAATGAGGAATGAATGGAAGTGTGGGCACATCCTGTTTAGCATGGTGGGTATGTAAGTACTGGCAAGGCTGTGATTGGCTGCTGAAATGATGTCACTCTGCACTATAAAAAACGCTGCCGCCATTTTGTTTGCGCTCACTCTGCTGTGATTTCAGTTAGGGACAGGGCGCTGTGTTCTAACTGAGGGCCAGTTGAGATAGCTAATTGCTTTATTTTGCTTTCCCAAGGCTAATTTAGCAAAACGCTGTGTGTTGTTCACTGTTCACCTTGCTCTTGCCTTGCAGCGCTGTTTTAACAGCGTTCTGCAAGGTCTCTGTGTGTGTGTGTGTGTGTGTGTGCAGCTCACTCTGTAGTCTGTGTGCAGCCATATACCCGGTTGTATTCAGCTCAGGGGGGGTTCACACTGCCTCACACAGTTCTATCCATTGTCCTTTTTTGCTCATAGTGCAGCCTGCTGCACATTTTTTCTAAAATTTCCTATTAGTGTTTTTCCACCCGTCTCCAGCTAAATTATGGAAAAACACTACATAGGATAACCTAGAGGGGGGTTTTTGGGCCTTGCAGCGCCGTTTACGGCTGTTTGCACGGTCTCCGTGTGAGCGCAGCTCGCCCTGTAGTCTGTGTGCAGCCACAGCCGGTTGTATTCAGGTCAGGGTAAGTCACTGCCTCATACCGTGAAAAAACGTTTCCTTTTTTTCAAATAGTGCAGCCTGCTGAAAATTTTTCCAAAAATTTCCTATTAGTGTCTTTCCACCCGTCTCCAGCTAAATAGTGGAAAAACACTACATAGGATAACCTAGAGGAGGGTTTTTGGGCCTTGCAGCGCCGTTTACGGCTGTCTGCACGGTCTCCGTGTGAGCGCAGCTCACCCTGTAGTCTCAGGGTGCATTACTGCCTCATACCTTGAAAAAATTTTTCCTTTTTTTCAAATAGTGCAGCCTGCTGAAAATTTTTCCAAAAATTTCCTATTAGTGTCTTTCCACCCGTCTCCAGCTAAATAGTGGAAAAACACTACATAGGATAACCTAGAGGAGGGTTTTTGGGCCTTGCAGCGCCGTTTACAGCTGTCTGCACGGTCTCCGTGTGAGCGCAGCTCGCCCTGTAGTCTGTGTGCAGCCACAGCCGGTTGGATTCAGCTCAGGGTGCGTTACTGCCTCATGCATTGAAAAAAATTTCCTTTTTTTCAAATAGTGCAGCCTGTTGAAAATTTTTTTTTAAATTTCCTATTAGTGTCTTTCCACCCGTCTCCAGCTAAATAGTGGAAAAACACTACATAGGATAACCTAGAGGAGGGTTTTTGGGCCTTGCAGCGCCGTTTACGGCTGTCTGCACGGTCCCCGTGTGAGTTAAACTCGCTCTGTAGTCCGATCTGCAGAAAAAAAAAAAAGTAAAGTTCACCAAACACCACTTAACACTTGTGTAGGCCACATTTTATAAATAATAAAGTCTAGTCCACACTTTACAACATTAGTGTTTCTTACACCTGTTAGGAGGAGCATTTCAGGAATAAGCACACTAAGGCCTTAGTACTTTTCTGCTTATCTTTATCTGTCAACCAAGATGAAGAGGGCAGGGAGTAAGGCACGTGGGCGTGGGCGCAGAGCAGGGAGAGGAGCAGGGAGAGGACGTGGTGATTCTGTGCCTGCTGCGGGCACCGGTGACTCATCATCACTCAGTTTCAGCAGGGAACAGTCCTTCATGCGCAGCTTTGTCGGAGAGCGCCGTGCACCGCTGCTGCATGAAGATCAAATTGAAGCCGTTGTCGGATGGATGGCAGCTAACGCATCGGCATCGACTTCAATTAGTGCCACATCCTCTCAGGCACAGACCACTGGAGAGCAGCCATCTGTCTTTTCACCACCTGCCAAATTGGCCAGGCAGTCAGAGAGCCCAGGACAGGAGCCGTCTCTACTTCTGTTCTCTGAATCTCTTGGCTTGGAAACAGGGGGCCAGCCAAGCAGCATTGGAGAAATGGAAGAAGAGGCAGTGTGCAGTAATGCCCAACAGCTTTGTCTCTCTGACTCTGAAGAGGCGGGTGGGCCTATGCCTGCGGTGACCACAGCGCAGTACGCATCTGATGATGAAACTCAGGTGCCGCTTTCTGGTGCGTACTGTGCTGCCGAGACTACCCAGGAGGAGCAGTTGGTGGCAGAGGGTAGTGGAGATGATGAGGTCCTTGACCCATCGTGGCGTGAGGAACAGGAAGGTGGTGGGAGCAGCTCTGAGGAAGAGATTCCCCTTACGGGCCAAAGAGGGAGAGGAAGGGGGAAGACTGCGGAGCCTGTAGCCTCCACTTTGGCACCCGTTAGGAGCCTGTCTCTTCCAAAAGCCAAAAAGGGCGCTCCCAAGACTTGCAGTGCCTGGTCCTTTTTTGACACAGTTGCAGATGACATTTGTTTTGTCAAATGCAAGCTGTGTCATCAGAAAGTCAAAAGAGGTAAAAGTGTCAGCAACCTCAATACCACAAATGTGTGGAAACATGTGCGGACCAGGCACGTGGTGGAGTTACAAAAACACACTGAAGACGTAGGCCAACCAACAGCGGCAGCTACCACCTCTTCAGCTCGTGTTGCCTCTTCCTCCAGCTCACGCACAGCTGGTTTGGCTTCCTCCCAGGATCGCCATGGAAGAACCTTTGGCACTGTTGTCCAGAGACCTAGTGTAATTCCACCCACAGCACCACCTTCCCAGTCATCCTCACACTCCCAGTCTACTCTACAGCCATCGGTAGTACAGGCATGGGAGAAAAGGCGGGCATTCTCAGCCAACCACCCCCGAGCACAGGCTCTGAATGCAGGCATTGCCAAACTTTTGTCCCTGGAAATGCTCTCATTCAGGCTGGTGGAGACTGACAGTTTCTGTGACTTGATGGCATTGGCAGTCCCACAGTACAAGGTGCCCAGCCGCTTTTACTTCAGCAGGCAAGCTGTCCCTGCCCTGCACAAGCATGTTGAGGGAAACATAAAACACGCGCTACTGAACGCCGTCAGTAGCAAGGTCCACCTCACCACCGATGCGTGGACCAGTCAACATGGACAGGGGCGATACATTTCCCTCACTGCCCATTGGGTTAATGTTGTTGAGCCAGGTACAGATCGTGCGAGTGGCGCAGGACGTGTCCTGCCCACTCCAAGGATTGCAGGAATCCAGTCTGTACGCATTGACTCCTCCTCATACACAAGTTCCTCGGAATCATCGCTGCTGGAGCCGTCACAGTCCACCTCCACATGGACTCGTGAACGTTTACCTGTTACGACCGACATGAGCACAGCCGTTGCCAAACGTCAACAGGCCGTCTTGAAACTTGTTTCTTTGGGGAATCGAAGCCACACAGCGCAGGAGCTCTGGAATGCCATCAAGCAGGAGAGCGATGTGTGGTTAGTGCCAGCGAATCTCCAGCCAGGCATGGTAGTGTGTGACAATGGCCGAAATCTGGTGGCAGCTTTGGCCATTGGCAACCTCACTCACATCCCATGTCTGGCACATGTGCTCAATTTGGTTGTGCAGAGTTTTCTGAGGGACTATCCGGATCTTGATGCACTGCTGCACAAGGTCCGCCTAGAGTGTGCTCACTTGCGGCGTTCCAGCTTGGCAAGATCACGCATTGCTGCTCTGCAGCGCCGATTTCGCCTTCCGGAACACCGCATCATATGTGACCTACCTACCAGGTGGAATTCCACGTTACATATGTTGGAGCGGTTGTGTGAGCAGCAGCAAGCAGTAATGGAGTACCAGCTGCATCAGGCGCAAAAAAGTCGCAGTCAGCGCCGATCAGACTTCACAACCACAGAGTGGGCCACTATGAAGGACGTCTGCCAGGTTTTGCGTCCTTTTGATTATTCCACGCGGATGGCAAGTGCAGATGATGCACTAGTCAGCATGACTGTCCCCCTTATCTGCCTGCTTCAACAAACTTTGCAAGCGTTAAGGGATGATGTTGTGGAAGAGGTGGAGGATGAGGAGTCACCTTTTCCATCAGCTTCGGGAGAGTCAGCACCACGTGGTTCCTCACAAAGCGGTACGCAGGGGCCACTTTGTGAGGAGGATGAGGAGGAGTCAATGGAGGAGGAAGAGCTCCGTCCAGAGGAGGGAGCGACACAATTGTCCAGTGGTCAGTGTGTACAGCGAGGGTGGGGTGATGACGAGCGGGCAGAGGTCATGTCTCAAGCAGGGGACACCGTTTCTGGGCCAGTTGGCAGTCTGCAGCACATGGTGGATTTCATGCTGCAGTGCCTGAGAAACGACCGCCGCATCGACCACATTCTCAACATGCCTGATTATTGGGTGTTCACCCTCCTTGATCCTCGCTACCGTGACAATGTCCAAAACCTCATCCCGGCGTTGACACGGGAGCGTAAAATGCGGGAGTACCACGACACACTGGTGAATTCCATCATCTTCTCCAGTCCAACTGAGAGGAGTGCTGCTAGTGCTTTACAAAGCAGCTCAGTGCGTCGAGGCAGTGGGGGAGGCTCTGCACAAAGAGGGAGCAGAAGCAGTGCCTCTGCCCAAGGCAAGCCCAGTATGGCACAACTGTGGCAAACTTTTGTGTGCCCGCCCCAAATGTCTACACCATCACCGGAGGCTCCAGTCAGCAGGAGGCAACGGTTCCGTCAGATGGTGACAGACTACATGGCTTGCCCTCTTACTGTACTCCCAGACGGCTCTTCCCTGTTCAAGTTTTGGGTCTCTAAGCTGGATACATGGCCAGAGCTAAGCCAGTATGCATTGGAGGTGCTGGCTTGCCCTGCGGCTAGTGTCTTATCGGAACGTGTCTTTAGTGCCGCAGGTGGTGTACTAACAGACCGTCGCATGCGACTATCCTCCGATAACGTTGACCGGCTTACTTTCCTGAAAATGAACCAGGCCTGGATCTCGCAGGAATTTGCCACTCCTCTGCCTGATTAAGTAATTGGGTGTCATCCAGGTCTCCTGATGTGTTCATCTTTCTACCTCCTAAACTGCTATTCCTGGGCTCCAACACCGCCAGTTGCGGCTCAGAAGTGCAGGCTGCACAGTAAAAACATACGACCCAGTGTTATTGGGTTTCAGTAACGTCAGCTGATCCCCAGCTGTGTAGCCGGCAATGTGTCCTGCGACCGCCACGCTGGCACAACAGCCTAAATGTAAGGGAACCTGCCCCCCCCGGCGTTTGTTATTGAAAAAGCCACCTTGTGCAGCAGTAATGCTGCACAAGGAAAAGGTAGCTCTTTTAGTTTAGCTCCTTGCACACGCAGAACTTAACACTTATAAAATGTGTTCACTGATACCGTTATACCGTCCCGGAGCTGGGACTTTCCTTCGTAATGTGACGCAGCACAGCCGTCATTCCTACCCCCTTGGTGCCATGCGCTGCCTCCTCAGCCTTATTTTAAGCTGTCACGGAGCCTGCGCTGTTCTGTTATCCCTTGGCCATGCCCTATTTGCGCTGCCTGTCTTCTGACATAATTTGGTGTCAAGCTGGCTGCGCCTGTGCGGCCGCGCTGCCCGAGATCCCACCTCGCAGTGTCTTCTGATTGAATCACACTGCGGGCCTGGGATCCATGGGCATGCGCAGTGCATATCTTCCCCTCGGGCTCTCGCTCATCTCCCTCCGCCTTCTTTAGACTGTGCGCCGTCAGCTGATCCCTAATAGCATGCCACGGCCGTGACACCGCACAGTCTGAAGAAGAGGGAAGGAGGGGAGTGAGAGTCGAGGATATGCACTGTGCATGCCCATGGATCCAAG
Organism: Ranitomeya imitator; assembly: GCF_032444005.1. Lineage (NCBI taxonomy): Eukaryota > Metazoa > Chordata > Amphibia > Anura > Dendrobatidae > Ranitomeya > Ranitomeya imitator. Next base: position 307,090,672 of record NC_091283.1, read on the forward strand.
ACCCGCAGTGGGATTACATTAGACGACATTGCGAGGTGGGATCTGGAGCAGCGTGGACGCACAGGCACTGACAGCCTGACACCAAATTATGTCAGAAGACAGGCAGCACAAATTGGGCATGGCCAAGGGATAACAGAACAGCGCAGGCTCCGTGACAGCTTAAAACAACGCTGAGGAGGCAGCGCACGGCACCAAGGGGATAGGAATGACAGCTGTGCTGCGTCCCATTACGAAGGAAATTCCCACCTCCGGGACGGTTTTACGGTATAAAGGGACACATTTTTAGTGTTTACTTCTGTGTTTGCAAGGAGCATAATTAAAAGAGCAACCTTTTCCTTTTGCATCCTTAGTGCTACACAAGATGGCTCTTTCAGCTACAAACGTCTTGGGGGGGGGTTAAAGGTTCCCTTTCAACTTGCTCCAATCAGGCTTCGGCCTACACTCTGTTCCTCTGCTCCTCCTGCTGTCCCTGGGCTCTAACACCACCAGTTGGTGCCTGGAAGTGCTGTCCGCACAGTCAACAGTCGCTCCTCTGTTATTGGGGTTCAGTAACGTCAGCTGATCCCCAGCTGTGTGTGCGGCAATACCTCCAATCTGCTCCTCCTGCTGCCCTGGGCTCTAACACCGCCAGTTGGTGCCTGGAAGTGCTGTCTGCACAGTCAACAGTCGCTACTCTGTTATTGGGGTTCAGTAACGTCAGCTGATCCCCAGCTGTGTATCCGGCAACGTGTCATGCGACCGCCACGCTGGCACAACAAAAATGTAAGTGTAATAATTATATGGATACTATGGAATCTAATAGCATGGGATAAAGCCAGTCCGAGAACAAAGTTGCGGCAAAGAATATTTTACTCAAAACAGAAAAGTAAACAGATATTTCTGCAATTGTAACGAGGTCATCAGCTCTATATAGTAAATAATAGCAGACAGAACATAATACAGATATTCCTGTTACAGTGACGAGGTCCTCAGCACAATATAGTAAGTCACAGCAAATGGAGAGGCGAACAGATATATAAACAAGGAAGTCCGATAAGGTTATTAGTGCAAATGCACACAGTCCTTAAATGAGGAAGTCCAGCAAAACTCGATCACACATGTACACAGTAATTGTAGAAGGAGTCCAGTAATTCACAGATGAGGCTTTGTGTGAATGCAGTCCTGGGAAAGAGAGGATGAGGGAAAAAGAGAGAGCGCTATCTAAGCGTAGCAAATGAGTAAATATTCCTGAATGAGACAAGCACAACTTGAATCTTGCTCACCTGGTGTGGTTGTGCAAAAAGGCACAACTCTGGGAAAAGTTTTGCAAACAAGGAAGATACTTCCACAGGTACGCAGCCCGTTGCAGAGGTTCCAGAGATAGCTGAATGCAGACCACTGAGTAGTGAACAGAAGTAGCAGGGAGTTCACCAGCATAAGCTCAGGAGCCAGCAGCACAAAATACTCAGGCACCTTAGCACACATGACCCGGACTTAAATAATCTGGACAGACAGGAAGTTCCATGACAGGGCGAGATACAAGACTCCATCTTGGATCAGGGCGACCAGGCACTAGGAAATTACAGAATCCTTACAGTAAGGGAACCTGTCCCCCCCCCCCCCTAAGCGTTTGTTACTGAAAGAGCCACCTTGTGCAGCACTATTACTGCACAAGGAAAAGGTCGCTCTTTAAATTATGCTCCTTGTAAACGCTGAACTACACACTCATGTAATATGTCCCCTCACCCCGTCAAACCGTCCTGGAGGTGGGACTTTCCTTTGTAATGTGACGCAGCACAGCTTTCATTCCTACCCCCTTGGCTCCGTGCGCTGCCTCCTTAGCGTTGTTTGATTCCGTCATGGACCCTGCGCTGTTATGTTATTTCTTGGCCATGCACAGTTTGCACTGCCCGTCCTCTGACATCATTTGTTGTCGTCCTGGCTGCGCCTGTCCGTCCACGCTGCCCGAAATCCCACCTCGCAGTGTCGTCTAATGTGATCCCACAGTGGGCCTGGTATCCATGGCCATGCGCAGTGCATATACTAGCCTCTCACTCCCCTTCTTCACGCTTCTTCAGACTAGGCGGCGTCAGCTGATCCCTAATAGCATGCCACGGCCGTGACGCCGCACAGTCTGAAGAAGCAGGAAGGAGGGGAGTGAGAGGTGATGATATGCACTGCACATGCCCATGGATCCCAGGCCCGCAGTGGGATTACATTAGATGACACTGCGAGGATGGATCTCGGGCAGCTTGGACGCACAGGCACTGCCAGCCTGACACCTAAATGATGTCAGAAGACGGGCACTGCTAACTGTGCATGGCCAAGGGATAACATTACAGCGCGGGCTCCGTGACAGAACCAAACAACGTTGAGGAGGTGGCGCACGGCACCAAGGGGGTTGGAATGACGGCTGTGCCGTGTCACATTACAAAGGAAAGTCCCACCTCCGGGACGGTTTAACGGTGTGAGGGGACACATTATATGAGTGTGTACTTCAGCGTTTGCAAGGAGCATAATTTTAAGAGCCGCCATTTTCCATGTGCAGTATTACTGCTGTACAAGATGGCTCTTTCAGCAACAAATGCCTGGGGAGGGGTTAAAGGTTCCCTTTCAACTTGCTCCACTGCAGGCTTCAGCCTACACTCTGCTCCTCTTTGATTCCCTGGGTTTCAACACTGTCAGTTGCCACCTGGAAGTGTTGTCTACACAGAAAAAACACTCGCTGATGTGTCAGTGGGGTTCAGCACCGCCAGCTGTTCCCCTGCTGTGTAGTCGGCAACGTGTCCAGCACAAGCCACGCTGGCACAACAGAACAAAGGCTGCCACCAGTGTAGGCTTCAGCCTACACTCTGCTCCTCTCCTCCTCCTGCTGACCCTGGGCTCTAACACCGCCAGTTGGGGCCCGGATGTGCTAGCTGCACAGAGAAAAACACCAGCCAATGTGTCAGTGGGGTTCAGCACCGCCAGCTGTTCCCCTGCTGTGTAGCTGGCAACGTGTCCTGCAAACGCCATGCAGGCACCTGAACTGAAATTAAAGGGAACCTGCCCCCCCCAGGTGTTTCTATGTATAACAGCCACCTTGTACAGCAGTACTGCTGCATTTGTACAAGGTGGCTGACTTTTTCTCCTTGCCCATGTTGAACTCAACAAACACGTACAAAATGTGTCTCATTAGAGACCATTACACTGCCCCTGAGGTGTGACTTTCCTTTTTAATGACACGCAGCACCCCCCTTGGTAGCGCTGCCCGTCTTCTGCCATCATTGGTTGGCTGGCTGTGCCTGTGCGTCCGCCCTGCCCCACACAACGACCCTCGTTGTCTGATCTATTTTGACTGCGAGGGTGTGATTGATGGGCATGTGCAGTGCATATGTTCGCCTGTCTTCACTCATCTCCTTCCGCCTTCTTCAGACTGTGCGGCCTCATAGCCACGGCATGTGATAAGGGCTCAGCTGAGGCCGCACAGTCTGAAGCAGGTGTAAGGACATGAGTGAGCGGCGAACATATTTACTGCACAAGGCCATGAATCCCAGCCCCGCAGTGTGAATTTTTGAAAACACACTGTGGGTCTGGGATTCATGGCCATCGCTAACTGCACCGGCCAACATGAAATGAGGTCAGAAGACGGGCAGCGCTCACAGGGCATTGCCAAGGGATAACACAAGAGCGCAGATTCCTGTACAGCAAATAACAACGCTCAGGAAGATGCGCCCAGCACCTAGGTGTAAATTTGGACACCTGTGCTGCGTCTCCTTAAAAAGAAAAGTCACGCCTCCACTACAGTTTGACTGTATACTGGGATAAATTGTGTACGTGTTTCATTCAGCGTGTGCAAGTTGAAAAATTCATAGAGCAACCATTGACTTGTGCAGCATTAATGCTGCACAAGGTGTGGCTCTTGTACTTTGTAACACCTGAGGGTGGGTTACCTTTGAAATTGGTTCAACTAGGCTTCGGCCTAAACTCTGCTCCTCTCCTCGTCCTGCTGACCCTGGGCTCTAACACCGCCAGTTTTTGCCCGGAAGTGCTAGCTGCACAGAGAAAAACACCCGCCAATGTGTTAGTGGTGTTCAGCACCGCCAGCTGTTCCGCTGCTGTGTAGTCGGCAACGTGTCCAGCACAAGCCACGCTGGCACAACAGACCAAAAGCTGCCACCAGTGCAGGCTTCGGCCTACACTCTGCTCCTCTCCTCCTCCTGCTGACCCTGGGTTCTAACACCACCAGTTTTTGCCCAGACGTGCTAGCTGCACAGAGAAAAACACCAGCCAATGTGTCAGTGGGGTTCATCACCGCCAGCTGTTCCCCTGCTGTGTAGCTGGCAACGTGTCCTGCAAACGCCATGCAGGCACCTGAACTGAAATTAAAGGGAACCTGCCCCCCCCCAAGGTGTTTCTATGTATAACAGCCACCTTGTACAGCAGTAATGCTGCATTTGTACAAGGTGGCTGACTTTTTCTCCTTGCCCACGTGGAACTCAACACGTACAAAATGTGTCTCATTAGAGACCATTACATTGTCCCTGAGGTGTGACTTTCCTTTTTAATGACACGCAGCACCCCCTTTGGTAGCGCTGCCCGTCTTCTGCCATCATTGGTTGGCTGGCTGTGCCTGTGCGTCCGCCCTGCCCCACACAACGCCCCTCGTTGTCGCATTTATTTTGACAGCGAGGGTGTGCTTGATGGGCACGAGCAGTGCATATCTTCTCCTGTCTTCACTCATCTCCTTCCGCCTTCTTCAGACTGTGCGGCCTCATGGCCACGGCATGCGATAAGGGATCAGCTGAGGCCGCACAGTCTGAAGCAGGTGTAAGGACATGAGTGAGCGGCGAACATATTTACTGCACAAGGCCTCGAATCCCAGACCCGCAGTGTGAGTTTTAGAAAACACACTGTGGGTCTGGGATTCATGGCCATCGCTAACCGCACCGGCCAACATGAAATGAGGTCAGAAGACGGCAGCGCTCACAGGGAATTGCCAAGGGATAACACAAGAGCGCAGATTCCTGTACAGCAAATAACAACGCTCAGGAAGATGCGCCCAGCACCTAGGTTTAAATTTGGACACCTGTGCTGCGTCTCCTTAAAAAGAAAAGTCACGCCTCCACTACAGTTTGACTGTATACTGGGTTAAATTGTGCTCGTGTTTCATTCAGCGTGTGCAAGTAGAAAAATTCATAGAGCAACCATTGACTTGTGCAGCATTAATGCTGCACAAGGTGTGGCTCTTGTACTTTGTAACACCTGAGGGGGGGTTAAAGGTGGCCTTTGAAATTGGTTCAACTAGGATTCGGCCTAAACTCTGCTCCTCTCCTCCTCCTACTGACCCTGGGCTCTAACACCGCCAGTTTTTGCCCGGAAGTGCTAGCTGCACAGAGAAAAACACCCGCCAATGTGTTAGTGGGGTTCAGCAGCGCCAGCTGTTCCCCTGCTGTGTAGTCGGCAACGTGTCCAGCACAAGCCACGATGGCACAACAGACCAAAAGCTGCCACCAGTGCAGGCTTCGGCCTACACTCTGCTCCTCTCCTCCTCTTGCTGACCCTGGGCTCTAACACCGCCAGTTTTTGCCCGGACGTGCTAGCTGCACAGAGAAAAACACCAGCCAATGTGTCAGTGGGGTTCAGCACCGCCAGCTGTTCCCCTGCTGTGTAGCTGGCAACGTGTCCTGCAAACGCCATGCAGGCACCTGAACTGAAATGAAAGGGAACCTGCCCCCCCCAAGGTGTTTCTATGTATAACAGCCACCTTGTACAGCAGTAATGCTGCATTTGTACAAGGTGGCTGACTTTTTCTCCTTGCCCACGTGGAACCCAACACGTACAAAATGTGTCTCATTAGAGACCATTACATTGTCCCTGAGGTGTGACTTTCCTTTTTAATGACACGCAGCACCCCCTTTGGTAGCGCTGCCCGTCTTCTGCCATCATTGGTTGGCTGGCTGTGCCTGTGCGTCCGCCCTGCCCCACACAACGCCCCTCGTTGTCGCATTTATTTTGACAGCGAGGGTGTGCTTGATGGGCACGAGCAGTGCATATCTTCTCCTGTCTTCACTCATCTCCTTCCGCCTTCTTCAGACTGTGCGGCCTCATGGCCACGGCATGCGATAAGGGATCAGCTGAGGCCGCATAGTCTGAAGCAGGTGTAAGGACATGAGTGAGCGGCGAACATATTTACTGCACAAGGCCATGAATCCCAGACCCGCAGTGTGAATTTTAGAAAACATACTGTGGGTCTGGGATTCATGGCCATCGCTAACCGCACCGGCCAACATGAAATGAGGTCAGAAGACGGGCAGCGCTCACAGGGCATTGCCAAGGGATAACACAAGAGCGCAAACTCCTGTACAGCAAATAACAACGCTCAGGAGGATGCGCCCAGCACCTAGGTGTAAATTTGGACACCTGTGCTGCGTCTCCTTAAAAAGACAAGTCACACCTCCACTACAGTTTGACTGTACAATTGGCAAAATTGTGTACGTCTTTCATTCTGCGTGTGCAATGAGCAAAATTTAAAGAGCAACCTTTCACTTGTGGAGCATTACTGCTGCACAAGGTGTGGCTCTTCTACATTGTAAAACCTGAGGGTGGGTTAAAGGTTACCTTTGAAATTGGTTCAATTAGGGTTCGGCCTACACTCTGCTCCTCTCCTCCTCCTGCTGACCCTGGGCTCTAACACCACCAGATTTTGCCCGGATGTGCTAGCTGCACAGAGAAAAACACCCGACAATGTGTTAGTGGGGTTCAGCACCGCCAGCTGTTCCCCTGCTGTGTAGCCGGCAACGTGACCTGCAAACGCCACGCAGGCACCTGAACTGAAGTTAAAGGGACCCTGGCCCCCCCCCCCAGGTGTTTCTATGTATAATAGCCACCTTGTACAGCAGTAATGCTGCATTTGTACAAGGTGGCTGACTTTTTCTCCTTGCCCACGTGGAACTCAACACGTACAAAATGTGTCTCATTAGAGTCCATTACACTGCCCCTGAGGTGTGACTTTCCTTACTAATGATACGCAGCACCCCCCTTGGTAGCGCTGCCCGTCTTCTGACATCATTGGTTGGCTGGCTGTGCCTGTGCGTCTGCCCTGCCCAACACAACGCCCCTCGTTGTCTCATTTATTTTGACAGCGAGGGTGTGGTTGATGGGCACGAGCAGTGCATATCTTCGCCTGTCTTCACTCCCCTCCTTCCGCCTTCTTCAGACTGTGCGGCCTCATGGCCACGGCATGCGATAAGGGATCAGCTGAGGCCGCACAGTCTGAAGCAGGTGTAAGGACATGAGTGAGCGGCGAACATATTTACTGCACAAGGCCATGAATCCCAGACCCGCAGTGTGAATTTTAGAAAACACACTGTGGGTCTGGGATTCATGGCTATCGCTAACCGCACTCGCCAACATGAAATGAGGTCAGAAGACGGGCAGCGCTCACAGGGCATTGCCAAGGGATAACACAAGAGCGCAAACTCCTGTACAGCAAATAACAACGCTCAGGAGGATGCGCCCAGCACCTAGGTGTAAATTTGGACACCTGTGCTGCGTCTCCTTAAAAAGACAAGTCACGCCTTCACTACAGTTTGACTGTATAATGGGCAAAATTGTGTACGTCTTTCATTCTGCGTGTGCAATGAGCAAAATTTAAAGAGCAAACTTTCACTTGTGGAGCATTACTGCTGCACAAGGTGTGGCTCTTCTACATTGTAACACCTGAGGGTGGGTTAAAGGTTACCTTTGAAATTGGTTCAATTAGGCTTCGGCCTACACTCTGCTCCTCTCCTCCTCCTGCTGACCCTGGGCTCTAACACCGCCAGTTTTTGCCCGGACGTGCTAGCTGCACAGAGAAAAACACCAGCCAATGTGTTAGTGGGGTTCAGCAGCGCCAGCTGTTCCGATGCTGTGTAGCCGGCATTGTGTCCAGCACAAGCCACGCTGGCACAACAGACCAAAAGCTGCCACCAGTGTAGGCTTCGGCCTACACTCTGCTCCTCTCCTCCTCCTGCTGACCCTGGGCTCTAACACTGCCAGTTTGAGCCCGGAAGTGCTAGCTGCACAGAGAAAAACACCAGCCAATGTGTCAGTGGGGTTCAGCACCGCCAGCTGTTCCCCTGCTGTGTAGCCGGCAACGTGACCTGCAAACGCCACGCAGTCACCTGAACTGAAATTAAAGGGACCCTGGCCCCCCCCCAGGTGTTTCTATGTATAACAGCCACCTTGTACAGCAGTAATGCTGCATTTGTACAAGGTGGCTGACTTTTTCTCCTTGCCCACGTGGAACTCAACACGTACAAAATGTGTCTCATTAGAGTCCATTACACTGCCCCTGAGGTGTGACTTTCCTTACTAATGATACGCAGCACCCCCCTTGGTAGCGCTGCCCGTCTTCTGACATCATTGGTTGGCTGGCTGTGCCTGTGTGTCCGCCCTGCCCAACACAATGCCCCTCGTTGTCTCATTTATTTTTACAGCGAGGGTGTGGTTGATGGGCACGAGCAGTGCATATCTTTGCCTGTCTTCACTCCCCTCCTTCCGCCTTCTTCAGACTGTGCGGCCTCATGGCCGCGGCATGCGATAAGGGATCAGCTGAGGCCGCACAGTCTGAAGCAGGTGTAAGGACATGAGTGAGCGGCGAACATATTTACTGCACAAGGCCATGAATCCCAGACCCGCAGTGTGAATTTTAGAAAACACACTGTGGGTCTGGGATTCATGGCCATCGCTAACCACACCGGCCAACATGAAATTAGGTCAGAAGACGGGCAGCGCTCACAGGGCATTGCCAAGGGATAACACAAGAGCGCAAACTCCTGTACAGCAAATAACAACGCTCAGGAGGATGCGCCCAGCACCTAGGTGTAAATTTGGACACCTGTGCTGCGTCTCCTTAAAAAGACAAGTCACACCTCCACTACAGTTTGACTGTACAATAGCCAAAATTGTGTACGTCTTTCATTCTGCGTGTGCAATGAGCAAAATTTAAAGAGCAACCTTTCACTTGTGGAGCATTACTGCTGCACAAGGTGTGGCTCTTCTACATTGTAACACCTGAGGGTGGGTTAAAGGTTACCTTTGAAATTGGTTCAATTAGGGTTCGGCATACACTCTGCTCCTCTCCTCCTCCTGCTGACCCTGGGCTCTAACACCGCCAGTTTTTGCCCGGATGTGCTAGCTGCACAGAGAAAAACACCCGCCAATGTGTTAGTGGGGTTCAGCACCGCCAGCTGTTCCCCTGCAGTGTAGCCGGCAACGTGACCTGCAAACGCCATGCAGGCACCTGAACTGAAATGAAAGGGACCCTGGCCCCCCCCCATGTGTTTCTATGTATAACAGCCACCTTGTACAGCAGTAATGCTGCATTTGTACAAGGTGGCTGACTTTTTCTCCTTGCCCACGTGGAACTCAACACGTACAAAATGTGTCTCATTAGAGTCCATTACACTGCCCCTGAGGTGTGACTTTCCTTACTAATGATACGCAGCACCCCCCTTGGTAGCGCTGCCCGTCTTCTGACATCATTGGTTGGCTTGCTGTGCCTGTGCGTCCGCCCTGCCTAACACAACGCCCCTCGTTGTCTCATTTATTTTGACAGCGAGGGTGTGGTTGATGGGCACGAGCAGTGCATATCTTCGCCTGTCTTCACTCCCCTCCTTCCGCCTTCTTCAGACTGTGCGGCCTCATGGCCGCGGCATGCGATAAGGGATCAGCTGAGGCCACCCAGTCTGAAGCTGGTGTAAGGACATGAGTGAGCGGCGAACATATTTACTGCGCAACGCCAGGAATCACAGCTCTGCAGTGTGACTTTATTAAAAGACACTGCGGGTCTGGGATTCTTGGCCATCGCTAACCGCACCGGCCTACATGAAATGAGGTCAGAAGACGGGCAGCGCTCACAGATCAGTGCCAAGGGATAACACAAGAGCGCAGACTCCTGTACAGCAAATAACAACACTCAGGAGGCTGCGCCCAGCACCAAGGCGTTATTTTTGGACACCTGTGCTGCGTCTCCTTAAAAAGACAAGTCACGCCTCCACTACAGTTTGACTGTACAATGGGCAAAATTGTGTACGTCTTTCATTCTGCGTGTGCAATGAGCAAAATTTAAAGAGCAACCTTTCACTTGTGTAGCATTACTGCTGCACAAGGTGTGGCTCTTCTAAATTGTAACACCTGAGGGTGGGTTAAAGGTTACCTTTGAAATTGGTTCAATTAGGCTTCGGCCTACACTCTGCTCCTCTCCTCCTCCTGCTGACACTGGGCTTTAACACCGCCAGTTGGGGCCCGGATGTGCTAGCTGCACAGAGAAAAACACCCGCCAATGTGTTAGTGGGGTTCAGCAGCGCCAGCTGTTCCCCCGCTGTGTAGCCGGCAACGTGTCCTGCAAACGCAACGCAGACACAAAGCTGCCTCCAGTGCAGGCTTCGGCCTACACTCTGCTCCCCCTGCTTACCCTTTGCTCCAACACCGCTACTTGGGGCTCTAGGAAGACAATCTTGAATAGGCAACGCATCCGGTTTCCAGCACCGTCAGCTGGTTCTCGGCAGTGTCTTTGTCACGGGTACTCCCTCCTGCCCAGCCTGGTTCCGGCACCGTCAGCTGGTTCCGGGTAGTGTCAAGCTCACTGAGACGCCTATGCGTTGCCCCGTCATGTTGCGGTCGGGTTAGCCAACTCCATGGTGCCTCCAGTTTAGGGGCTTCCTACGTGGGCTGCGTGAATTGGCAGTCAAGGTTGGTTCTGTAGTGCCAGTAGGCCAAGCTCCCCCTGTAGGACTGTTGGTGTTCGGTAACTGCGGCTGCCTCGCGGCCTAGCTGTTCTCTCCTCTCCTGTGGACCTTCTGGTCCACATCCTGGTTCCAGCACCGTCAGCTGGTTCCGGGCTGAGCCTTTGGCTTAGGTGCCTCCTTCTGGGTATCTGAGTTCCGCCAACGTCAGGCGGTCCTTGGTAGTGCTTTTAAGCGCGGGTACCTACAGCTTAGTAACCGGGTTCCAGCACCGTCAGCTGGTCCTCGGTGCCATTGGCTCTTGCACACTGGGGCAACGCATCCCGGTTCCAGCACCGCCAGCTGGTTCCTGGAAGTGTTTTTGTCACGGGTACTCCCTCGTGCCCAGCCTGTTTCCAGCACCGTCAGCTGTTTCCGGGTACTGTCAAACTCACTGAGACGCCTATGCGTTGCCCCGTCGTGTTGCGGTCGAGTTAGCCAACTCCAGGGTGCCTCCAGTTTAGGAGCTTCCTATGTGGGCTGCGTGAATTGGTAGTCAAGGCTGGTTCTGTAGTGCCAGTAGGCCAAGCTCCCCCTGTAGGACTGTTGGGGTTCGGTAACTGCGGCTGCCTCGCGGCCTAGCTGTTCTCTCCTCTCCTGTGGGCCTTCTGGTCCACCACCTGGTTCCAGCACCGTCAGCTGGTTCCGGGCAGAGCCTTTGGCTTAGGTGCCTCCTCCTGGGTATCCAAGTTCCGCCAACGCCATGCGGTCCTCGGTAGTGCTTTTAAGCGCGGGCACCTACAGCTTAGTAACCGGGTTCCAGCACCGTCAGCTGGTCCTCGGTGCCATTGGCTCTTGCACACTGGGGCAACGCATCCGGGTTCCAGCACCGCCAGCTGGTTCCCGGCAGTGTTTTTGTCACGGGTACTCCCTCGTGCCCAGCCTGTTTCCAGCACCGTCAGCTGTTTCCGGGTACTGTCAAACTCACTGAGACGCCTATGCGTTGCCCCGTCGTGTTGCGATCGAGTTAGCCAACTCCAGGGTGCCTCCAGTTTAGGAGCTTCCCATGTGGGCTGCGTGAATTGGTAGTCAAGGCTGGTTCTGTAGTGCCAGTAGGCCAAGCTCCCCCTGTAGGACTGTTGGGGTTCAGTAACTGCGGCTGCCTCGCGGCCTAGCTGTTCTCTCCTCTCCTGTGGGCCTTCTGGTCCACCACCTGGTTCCAGCACCGTCAGCTGGTTTCGGGCAGAGCCTTTGGTTTAGGTGCCTCCTCCTGGGTATCCGAGTTCCGCAACGCCAGGCGGTCCTCGGTATTGCTTTTAAGCGCGGGCACCTACAGCTTAGTAACCGGGTTCCAGCACCGTCAGCTGGTCCTCGGTGCCATTGGCTCTTGCACACTGGGGCAACGCATCCGGGTTCCAGCACCGCCAGCTGGTTCCCGGCAGTGTTTTTTTCACGGGTACTCCCTCGTGCTCAGCCTGGTTCCAGCACCATCAGCTGTTTCCGGGTACTGTCAAACTCACTGAGACGCTTATGCGTTGCCCCGTCGTGTTGCGGTCGAGTTAGCCAACTCCAGGGTGCCTCCAGTTTAGGAGCTTCCTATGTGGGCTGCGTGAATTGGCAGTCAAGGCTGGTTCTGTAGTGCCAGTAGGCCAAGCTCCCCCTGTAGGACTGTTGGTGTTCGGTAACTGCGGCTGCCTCGCGGCCTTGCTGTTCTCTCCTCTCCTGTGGGCCTTCTGGTCCACCACCTGGTTCCAGCACCGTCAGCTGGTTCCGGGCAGAGCCTTTGGCTTAGGTGCCTCCTCCTGGGTATCCGAGTTCCGCCAACGCCAGGTGGTCCTCGGTAGTGCTTTTAAGCGCGGGCACCTACAGCTTAGTAACCGGGTTCCAGCACCGTCAGCTGGTCCTCGGTGCCATTGGCTCTTGCACACTGGGGCAACGCGTCCAGGTTCCAGCACCGCCGGCTGGTTCCCGGCAGTGTTTTTGTCACGGGTACTCCCTCGTGCCCAGCCTGGTTCCAGCACCGTCAGCTGTTTCCGGGTACTGTCAAACTCACTGAGACGCCTATGCGTTGCCCCGTCGTGTTGCGGTCGAGTTAGCCAACTCCAGGGTGCCTCCAGTTTAGGAGCTTCCTATGTGGGCTGCGTGAATTGGTAGTCAAGGCTGGTTCTGTAGTGCCAGTAGGCCAAGCTCCCCCTGTAGGACTGTTGGGGTTCGGTAACTGCGGCTGCCTCTCGGCCTAGCTGTTCTCTCCTCTCCTGTGGACCTTCTGGTCCACCACCTGGTTCCAGCACCGTCAGCTGGTTCCGGGCAGAGCCTTTGGCTTAGGTGCCTCCTCCTGGGTATCCGAGTTCCGCCAACGCCAGGCGGTCCTCGGTAGTGCTTTTAAGCGCAGGCACCTACAGCTTAGTAACCGGTTTCCAGCACCGTCAGCTGGTCCTCGGTGCCATTGGCTCTTGCACACTTGGGCAACGCATCCGGGTTCCAGCACCGTCAGCTGGTTCTCGGCAGTGTTTTTGTCACGGGTACTCCCTCGTGCCCAGCCTGGTTCCAGCACCGTCAGCTGGTTCCGGGTAGTGTCAAGCTCACTGAGACGCCTATGCGTTGCCCCGTCGTGTTGCGGTCGGGTTAGCCAACTCCATGGTGCCTCCAGTTTAGGAGCTTCCTATGTGGGCTGCGTGAATTGGTAGTCAAGGCTGGTTCTGTAGTGCCAGTAGGCCAAGCTCCCCCTGTAGGACTGTAGGGGTTCGGTAACTGCGGCTGCCTCACGGCCCAGCTGTTCTCTCCTCTCCTGTGGACCTTCTGGTCCACATCCTGGTTCCAGTACCGTCAGCTGGTTCCGGGCAGAGCCTTTGGCTTAGGTGCCTCCTTCTGGGTATCCGAGTTCCACCAATGTCAGGTGGTCCTTGGTAGTGCTTTCAGCCATGGGTACCTCCTGCTTAGTAACCGGGTTCCAGTAACGTCAGCTGGTCCTCGGTAGTTCCATTGGCTCTTGGACCTTTGGCTACCCATCCGGGTTCCAGTACCATCAGCTGGTTCTCGGCAGTGTCTTTTGCTCTTGTACCTTCTGCTCCCCATCCTGGTTCCAGTAACGTCAGCTGGTTCCGGGCAGAGCCTTTGGCTTAGGTGCCTCCTTATGGGTATCCGAGTTCCGCCAACGTCAGGCGGTCCTTGGTAGTGCTTTTTAGCACGGGTACCTCCTGCTTAGTAACTGGGTTCCAGTAACGTCAGCTGGTCCTCGGTAGTTCTATTGGCTCTTGGACCTTCGGGTAGCCAGCCGAGTTCCAGTTCCATCAGCTGGTTCTCGGCATTTTCTCAGCCTTCTGATACATTTCCAAGTTGAAGACCCTAAAGACGACGTCACGGAAGACCACCCCTAAGATGACGACGACACCAGAGACGACAACCACTGAGATGACGACGACCCTGGAGATGACGACCCTGAAGACCACCCCGATGACGACGACGATGGCGGAGACGACGACGGGAGACAACGATGGCGGAGACGACGACCCTGGAGACGACGACCCTGGAGACGACGACATGGAAGACCGAGAAGCAGAAGAACAAGAGGCTGCAGAACAAAGAGCAGAAGAACATTAAGCATAACACTTAATATCAGAGCAGAAGATATCTAAATTATATGCAGAAGAAGACTAAGCAGTGTATGGGGGTGAGTCCGTTCCTCCTCGTGGTGCCCCTGGATAAAGCCTGATGCTGCAGGCCAAACTGAACGCGGACAAATGTAACTTTTGTGACTGGCAGAACGGAAGGTGTAATCTTCAAACTTTTATAGATAACAACTACGGGAATGCCTGTCACAAATGAGAATATGATGAAGAAGTAGAATAGGAAGAATAATAATAGTTGAATAAAATGAATATGAAGAATGTAATTAAAAAAAAATAGATAGAAGATTTAGAAGAAGATGAATAAGGTGAAGAAGAAGTTGATGTCAAAGATGCTGATGATGATGAAGATGAAAGTGTGGGAAAAGTAAAAAAAAAAAAAGGGGAAGGGCGTGGAATAGTGAAACATCAATATCTGACAAAAAAAAAATTACATAGTCAATATCTTTATCAATCCGAACGTCTTTAAAAAAAAAAAAATTATGCTATTCTATTTGATTGGGCTACGCCTCTATGACTTTAATGTCTCCGCCACCTCCCCAAATACATCCTGCATTATTCTTAGTTGTTTTCCTTCATGTAGAATGAACCTACAAGGAAAGAAAGGGTTTATTTTAATTCCGATATTTTGGTCCCATTGACTTGCATTGGGATCGGGTATCGGTATCGGCGATATCCGATATTTTTTGAATATCGGCCGATCCAAACCGATACCGATACTTTCCGATATCGGAAGGTATCGCTCAACACTACTGGTGACAGGTAGACATCATGTGTCTTGTATTCGTGTACAGTCAGGTCATGTCCTGCAATAGGAGTTTGCATGGCCTGGGTACGCGTGATCACTGGTACTGTAGCCACTGCTGTTTCAGTTGTGGTTATGGTACACACTGTGGTCTTGGTGAAGGCTTTAGGGGTTGGTGTTGAAATTGGAGCAGTAGTGGTGACCACTTTGGCTCTAGGTGGCGCTGCTGGTGTCTTAGGTCAGGTACCCTTTAAATTAAAAGCTGCGTCTTTGTTTCCTTACGTTTAAGGCATACCATCCCTTGTCACCAAAATGCCGAGTGAAAGTTACCCCTGGATATAAGTCCCTGTCCGGGTGTCCTTCTCCGAGGTGAGATTCCACATCTCCCCGGTTGACAAACACCTCAGCATACAAGCCTGGCTCCTTGATGAACCCCCAACCTCTGTTTAGCTTAAAGGCCACTACAGTGCCCTGCCTCAGCGGGGGCCTGGTTAGTCTGTTTGTCCTTGTGGGCCTGAGCCTTAGCGCATAGATCTTTCATCAAATGCTTTGCACCCACCCTGGTACGCCTTGTCCTTTTCCTTCCACTTATAGGCGAGCTGCTGCTGATAGTCCTCCCAGCTAAGGACCTCCATTATTTCTCCTTCTTGCCTTTCTGCCCCGGGGAACCCCATTAGACCTGTCCCAGGGTTTTATCTCGCCTGGCATACTGGTGGGTGGGATCAAGGCTCTCATTAGGCTTTCCATCCCATTGGCCTGGTCCCATTCCCCCAGGATCTGAATCCGTCAGGATCCATAACAAAGTGGTGCAGCTAGCAGGCCCAATAGGAGTTCCTCGGTTAATGGGGCACGGTCTGTCTCCTTACCTGCTGCTGTGGTGTCTCCGGTGCCAGTCTCCTCCACTGTCATCAGGGGCCGCCAAATAGGACGCTGCTCCTACAGTTTCACTCCCAGCGCTGCCTTCCATTTGGTCTTGGTGCTCAGCTGCATCCGCAGGAGTTGGTCGCTCAGCTCCTTCACCTCCTCTTTCAGGAACTCTGGGACTTCTGGTGACAGCTCACTGCGGCTTCCATCCTGGTGGCTGGGGGAGTCCTCACCTTCCACCCCACGCTCCGGGTCCGGTCTGCTCGCCATGTCATCCTTCACGTTCCTTGCTGCATCCTCATCTGGTTCCCGATCTCTCCTTTGGGGGCGGAGCTTCATCTTCCTCCTGCCATTCATGATCAGTAGGCGGATCTCAGTTGCTGACGGGCATGTCCTCATGGTGCAAAAGTATTTGGAGTGGGCGGCCATTGCTTTCGCGCCCCACAGCTAGTCCCCGCCCATGATGGCGCACCTTTCTTCTCCAGCGCTTCCTGTGGCGCTATAATGGTGGCAGTTTTGGCAGCAATTCGCAATTAACAGTCTTTCAGCACAACACAGTCTCTTAGGCACACATGACCCGATTCTCAGGGTCGGTCCATCCTGTTCGTGATGCCAAAATGAGTCACACTCCAGGGCCTTGGGGTACCCGGTACCGGGTCCGGTGTTCACAGGGGGATGTCACGGTGGCGACCCGGTTCGTGGCCCTGGGCGCCCATGTAAAAGGGAAATTAATTAAAGTTCATATTCGTGACACCACTGTGGTATTCTGTCAGTGGGCACCAACGCTGCTTTAAGGAGTCCTCTGGGGTGATGTTAGGGCAGCTAGATGGTACAACTTCCCACAGGTGAAGTATATCCCCAGGGCTCCCGGTGTGTAGATGGAAGATGGTGAATGGTGCAGTAAAGAACGAGGACACATGTTTGCAGTCTCTTTACCTGGTTTTCTTAAGATTTCAGGCAGCCACAGTCCAGGGCACCAGATCACAGGACAGGCAGGGTCCCGCTGGCTTGGAAGCGAATCCAGAGTACCCTTTACCAGGTGGAGTTAAAAGCCTTCCTCATAGCGTGGTGGTGTTGTAGTCCCTTACTGCCTATGACTTCTGATAAGGTCCTCACAGTTCTCTCTGTCCTCCATGAAGGTGGGACATAAACCCATATGGCAGGTGACTCGAGTCTTTTTACAGGATCTCTATCGTGACCCGGGCTCTATGTGTCACTGTGCTTCCTGGGTATTAGGGTGAACAGGTATATATATATATATACATACACAGGGGAGTCACCTAGAAATAGGATCAAAAGCTCCCCTGTTGAGAATTCTGTGGCAGAGCTCCCTCCTGTGGTCACAAGTGGTACTTCGGCTGGTTCTCTCTGTGAGCTTCCGTTGGTGGAGGAAAGTGGTACTGCGGCTTCTGAGTTTCCTTCCTCAGGTGATGTGGTGAAGTCGTTAGGTGCTTCTCTATTTAACTCCACCAAGTGCTTTGATCCTGGCTTCCAGTCAATGTTCTAGTATTGGACCTGTTTCCTCCTGGATCGTTCCTGTGGCCTGCTGCTCTGCATAGCTAAGTTCCTCTTTGCTATTTGTTTGCTGTTTTTTTCTGTCCAGCTTGTCAATTTGTTTTTTTCTGCTTGCTGGAAGCTCTGGGACGCAGAGGGTGTACCTCCGTGCCGTTAGTTCGGTACGGAGGGTCTTTTTGCCCCCTTTGCGTGGTTTTTGTAGGGTTTTGTGTTGACCGCAAAGTTACCTTTCCTATCCTCGCTCTGTTCAGAAAGTTGGGCCTCACTTTGCTAAATCTATTTCATCTCTACGTTTGTCTTTTTATCTTAACTCACAGTCATTATATGTGGGGGCTGCCTTTTCCTTTGGGGGATTTCTCTGAGGCAAGGTAGGCTTATTTTCTATCTTCAGGCTAGCTAGTTTCTCAGGCCATGCCGAGTTGCATAGGCAGCGTTAGGCGCAATCCACGGCTGCCTTTAGTGTGGTTGGAGAGGATTAGGGATTGCGGTCAACAGAGTTCCCACGTCTCAGAGCTCGTTCTTGTTTTTTGGGTTATTGCCAGGTCACTGTATGTGCGCTTACCTCTATGTCCATTGTGGTACTGAATTACCTTTCATAACAGTACTGGAAGCCAAGTACTAATGATTCTCAATAGAGGGAAAAAAGAAGTTCTGAGACCATTTTTTTTTCTTTGCACTGTGTTTTGCCTTTTTTTTCCCCTAGACATTTGGGTGGTTCAGGACACAGGTGTAGCAATGGACATTAAAGGTCTGTCTTCATGTGTGGATCAGCTCACGGCAAGAGTGCAAAGTATTCAAGACTTTGTGGTTCAGAATTCTATGTTAGAACCGAGAATCCCTACTCCTGATTTGTTTTTTGGAGATAGAACTAAATTTCTGAGTTTCAAAAATAATTGTAAACTATTTCTGGCTTTGAAACCTCGCTCCTCTGGTGACCCAGTTCAACAAGTTAGGATCGTTATTTCTTTTTTGCGTGGCGATCCTCAGGACTGGGCATTTTCCCTTGCGCCAGGGGATCCTGCATTAAGTAATATCGATGCATTTTTCCTGGTGCTCGGATTGCTGTACGATGAGCCTAATTCTGTGGATCATGCAGAGAAGAATTTGCTGGCTCTGTGTCAGGGTCAGGATGAAATAGAGGTATATTGTCAGAAATTTAGAAAGTGGTCCGTACTCACTCAGTGGAATGAAGGTGCGCTCGCAGCTATTTTCAGAAAAGGTCTCTCTGAAGCCCTTAAAGATGTCATGGTGGGATTTCCTATGCCTGCTGGTCTGAATGAGTCTATGTCTTTGGCCATTCAGATCGGTCGACGCTTGCGCGAGCGTAAATCTGTGCACCATTTGGCGGTATTACCTGAGCTTAAACCTGAGCCTATGCAGTGCGATAGGACTTTGACCAGAGTTGAACGGCAAGAACACAGACGTCTGAATGGGCTGTGTTTCTACTGTGGTGTTTCCACTCATGCTATCTCTGATTGTCCTAAGCGCACTAAGCGGTTCGCTAGGTCTGCCACCATTGGTACGGTACAGTCAAAATTTCTTCTGTCCGTTACCTTGATCTGCTCTTTGTCATCGTATTCTGTCATGGCATTTGTGGACTCAGGCGCTGCTCTGAATTTGATGGACTTGGAGTATGCTAGGCGTTGTGGGTTTTTCTTGGAGTCCTTGCAGTGTCCTATTCCATTGAGAGGAATTGATGCTACGCCTTTGGCCAAGAATAAGCCTCAGTACTGGACCCAGCTGACCATGTGCATGGCTCCTGCACATCAGGAGGTTATTCGCTTTCTGGTGTTGCATAATCTGCATGATGTGGTCGTGTTGGGGTTGCCATGGCTACAAGTCCATAATCCAGTTTTAGATTGGAAATCCATGTCTGTGTCCAGCTGGGGTTGTCAGGGGGTACATGGTGATGTCCCATTTCTGAGTATTTCGTCATCCACCCCTTCTGAGGTTCCTGAGTTCTTGTCTGATTACCGAGATTTATTTGATGAGCCCAAGTCCGATACCCTACCTCCGCATAGGGATTGTGATTGTGCTATCGATTTGATTCCTGGTAGTAAATTCCCAAAAGCTCGACTGTTTAATTTATCTGTGCCTGAGCACGCCGCTATGCGGAGTTATGTGAAGGAGTCTTTGGAGAAGGGGCATATTCGCCCATCATCGTCGCCATTGAGAGCAGGGTTCTTTTTTGTAGCCAAGAAGGATGGTTCACTGAGACCTTGTATAGATTACCGCCTTCTAAATAAAATCACGGTTAAATTTCAGTACCCCTTGCCATTGTTATCTGATTTGTTTGCTCGGATTAAGGGGGCTAGTTGGTTCACCAAGATAGATCTTCGTGGTGCGTATAATCTTGTGCGTATTAAGCGAGGCGATGAGTGGAAAACTGCATTTAATACGCCCGAGGGCCATTTTGAGTATCTAGTAATGCCATTCGGACTTGCCAATGCTCCATCAGTGTTTCAGTCCTTTATGCATGACATCTTCCGAGAGTACCTGGATAAATTCCTGATTGTGTACTTAGATGACATTTTGATCTTCTCGGATGATTGGGAGTCTCATGTGAAGCAGGTCAGAAAGGTGTTTCAGGTCCTGCGTGCTAATTCTTTGTGAAGGGATCAAAGTGTCTCTTTGGTGTTCAGAAGGTTTCATTTTTGGGGTTCATCTTTTCCCCTTCTACTATCGAGATGGATCCTGTTAAGGTGCAAGCCATCCATAATTGGACTCAGCCGACATCTCTGAAAAGTCTGCAAAAGTTCCTGGGCTTTGCTAATTTTTATCGTCGCTTCATCTGCAATTTTTCTAGTATTGCTAAACCATTGACCGATTTGACCAAGAAAGGTGCTGATTTGGTCAATTGGTCTTCTGCTGCGGTGGAAGCTTTTCAAGAGTTGAAGCGTCGTTTTTCTTCTGCCCCTCTGTTGTGTCAACCAGATGTTTCGCTTCCGTTCCAGGTCGAGGTTGATGCTTCTGAGATTGGAGCAGGGGCTGTTTTGTCGCAGAGAAGTTCTGATTGCTCGGTGATGAAACCATGCGCCTTCTTTTCCAGGAAGTTTTCGCCTGCTGAGCGTAATTATGATGTGGGCAATCGAGAGTTGCTGGCCATGAAGTGGGCATTCGAGGAGTGGCGTCATTGGCTTGAAGGAGCTAAGCATCGCGTGGTGGTCTTGACTGATCATAAGAACTTGACTTATCTCGAGTCCGCCAAGTGGTTGAATCCTAGACAAGCTCGTTGGTCGTTGTTTTTTGCCCGTTTTGACTTTGTGATTTCATACCTTCCGGGCTCTAAAAATGTGAAGGCGGATGCTCTGTCTAGGAGTTTTGTGCCCGACTCTCCGGGTGTATCTGAGCCGGCGGGTATCCTCAAAGAGGGAGTAATTGTGTCTGCCATCTCCCCTGATTTGCGGCGGGTGCTGCAAAAATTTCAGGCTAATAAACCTGATCGTTGCCCAGCGGAGAAACTGTTTGTCCCTGATAGGTGGACGAATAAAGTTATCTCTGAGGTTCATTGTTCCGTGTTGGCTGGTCATCCTGGAATCTTTGGTACCAGAGAGTTGGTGGCTAGATCCTTTTGGTGGCCATCTCTGTCGCCGGATGTGTGTACTTTTGTGCAGTCCTGTGGGATTTGTGCTCGGGCTAAGCCCTGCTGTTCTCATGCCAGTGGGTTGCTTTTGCCCTTGCCGGTCCCGAAGAGGCCTTGGACACATATCTCTATGGATTTTATTTCAGATCCTCCCGTCTCTCAAAAGATGTCAGTCATTTGGGTGGTCTGTGATCGCTTCTCTAAGATGGTTTATTTGGTACCCTTGTCTAAATTGCCTCCCTCCTCTGATTTGGTGCCATTGTTTTTCCAGCATGTGGTTCGTTTGCATGGCATTCCGGAGAATATAGTTTCTGACAGAGGTTACCAGTTTGTTTCGAGGTTTTGGCGAGCCTTTTGTGGTAGGATGGGCATTGACTTGTCTTTTTCCTCGGCTTTCCATCCTCAGACTAATGGCCAGACCGAACGAACCAATCAGACCTTGGAAACATATCTGAGATGCTTTGTTTCTGATCAGGATGACTGGGTGTCCTTTTTGCCTTTGGCTGAGTTCGCCCTTAATAATCGGGCCAGCTCGGCTACCTTGGTTTCACCATTTTTCTGCAACTCTGGGTTCCATCCTCGTTTCTCTTCAGGGCAGGTTGAGTCTTCGGACTGTCCTGGTGTGGATACTGTGGTGGACAGGTTGCAGCAGATTTGGACTCATGTGGTGGACAATTTGACTTTGTCCCAGGAGAAGGCTCAACGTTTCGCTAATCGCAGACGCTGTGTGGGTCCCCGACTTCGGGTTGGGGACTTGGTTTGGTTATCTTCTCGTCATATTCCTATGAAGGTTTCCTCTCCTAAGTTTAAACCTCGTTTTATTGGTCCATATAGGATTTCTGAGGTTCTTAATCCTGTGTCTTTTCGTCTGACCCTTCCAGATTCATTTTCCATACATAACGTATTCCATAGGTCATTGTTGCGGAGATACACCTATGGTTCCATCTGTTGATCCTCCTGCCCCGGTTTTGGTGGAGGGGGAGTTGGAGCATATTGTGGAGATTTTGGATTCTCGTGTTTCAAGGCGGAAACTCCAGTGTCTGGTTAAGTGGAAGGGTTATGCTCAGGAAGATAATTCCTGGGTCTTTGCCTCTGATGTCCATGCTCCCGATCTTGTTCGTGCCTTTCATATGGCTCATCCTGGTCGTCCTGGGAGCTCTGGTGAGGGTTCGGTGACCCCTCCTCAAGGGGGGTACTGTTGTGAATTCTGTGGCAGAGCTCCCTCCTGTGGTCACAAGTGGTACTTCGGCTGGTTCTCTCTGTGAGCTTCCGTTGGTGGAGGAAAGTGGTACTGCGGCTTCTGAGTTTCCTTCCTCAGGTGATGTGGTGAAGTCGTTAGGTGCTTCTCTATTTAACTCCACCAAGTGCTTTGATCCTGGCTTCCAGTCAATGTTCTAGTATTGGACCTGTTTCCTCCTGGATCGTTCCTGTGGCCTGCTGCTCTGCATAGCTAAGTTCCTCTTTGCTATTTGTTTGCTGTTTTTTTTCTGTCCAGCTTGTCAATTTGTTTTTTTCTGCTTGCTGGAAGCTCTGGGACACAGAGGGTGTACCTCCGTGCCGTTAGTTCGGTACGGAGGGTCTTTTTGCCTCCTTTGCGTGGTTTTTGTAGGGTTTTGTGTTGACCGCAAAGTTACCTTTCCTATCCTCGCTCTGTTCAGAAAGTTGGGCCTCACTTTGCTAAATCTATTTCATCTCTACGTTTGTCTTTTTATCTTAACTCACAGTCATTATATGTGGGGGCTGCCTTTTCCTTTGGGGGATTTCTCTGAGGCAAGGTAGGCTTATTTTCTATCTTCAGGCTAGCTAGTTTCTCAGGCCGTGCCGAGTTGCATAGGCAGCGTTAGGCGCAATCCACGGCTGCCTTTAGTGTGGTTGGAGAGGATTAGGGATTGCGGTCAACAGAGTTCCCACGTCTCAGAGCTCGTTCTTGTTTTTTGGGTTATTGCCAGGTCACTGTATGTGCGCTTACCTCTATGTCCATTGTGGTACTGAATTACCTTTCATAACACTCCCCCTTGTGGCCTGGAGGGTGAACATGTTGTGTGTATTGTGATTACCTGATAAAAGATATCCTTCATCGGTTCAAAGCTTAACATCAATCTCCCCGTGAGGAAAGTAATGCCACTGTAACCAGGACCCTGGGGTGTTACACTTGATTGCAGTTGTTGCTGGTAAGGGCGGCCCAACCAGTTATTAGGTTTAGGGGGCAATCACTTTTCACACAGGGCCCTGTAGGTTTGGATTTTTTTCCTGTAATAATAAAGACCTTCATTTAAAAACTGTATTTTGTGTTATCTTTATCTAATATTTACTTTTGTTTGGTGATCTGACCCATGTATGTGTGACAAACATCAGACAAAGCTTTGGCCCGCAGCCCCCAATGCCCCTCCCCTTGACTTCTCAGCCCTGTTCCAAAGCCAGCTTCTCCACCATGACAGATGATCAGCTCTACATCCTTCTATCAAGATCACATCTCACCACTTGCACTCTTGACCCGCTCCCATCCCACCTCCTCCCTACCCTCGCAAAAGTCTTCATCCCAACCCTAACATGACTCTTCAACCTCTCACTTACAAACGGTGTCTTCCCCTCATCCTTCAAACATGCATCAATCACACCTATCCTCAAAAAACACTCCCTCGACCCATCCTCTGTGTCCAGCTATCGCCCGATATCCCTTCTCCCTTATGCCTCAAAACTACTGGAACAGCATGTCCATCTTGAACTGTCCTCCCACCTCTCCTCCTGCTCCCTCTTTGACCGGTTACAATCTGGCTTCCGAACACATTACTCAACAGAAACTGCCCTAACTAAAGTGACCAATGACCTACTAACCGCCAAGAGAAAGCAACACTACTCTGTCCGCCTCCTCCTGGACCTGTCTTCTGCCTTCGACACTGTGGACCACTCCCTCCTGTTACAGATCCTCTCATCTCTTGGTATCACAGACTTGGCCCTATCCTGGATCTCATCATATCTAACAGACCGGAAATTCCGTGTCTCCCTCTCCCACACCACCTCATCTCACCCCCTGTCGGTGTTCCCCAAGGCTCAGTTCTAGGACCCCTACTCTTCTCCATCTACACCTTCGGCCTGGGACAGCTCATAGAATCCCACGGTTTACAATATCATCTCTACGCTGATGACACGCAGATCTACCTATCTGGACCCGACCTCACTTCCTTACTGACCAAAATCCCACAATGTCTGTCTGCTATTTCATCCTTCTTTTCTGCTCGTTTTCTAAAACTGAGCATGGACAAAACAGAATTCATCATCTTTCCCCCACCTCACTCTACCCCTCCACCCGACCTATCCATCAATGTCAACGGCTGCTCACTTTCTGCGGTCCCGTAAGCTCGATGCCTCGGGGTGATCCTTGACTCTACCCTCTCTTTCAAGCCACATATCCAAGCCCTTGCCTCCTCTTGCCGATTACAACTCAAAAACATTTCCCGGATCCGTACATTCCTTGACCATGAAACCACAAAAACACTAGTACATGCCCTTATCATCTCCCGCCTCGACTACTGCAACCTCCTGCTCTCTGGCCTCCCCTCTAGCACCAGTCCAATCTATCCTAAACTCTGCTGCCCGACTAATCCACCTGTCTCCCGTTATTCCCCAGCCTGTCCTCTCTGCCAGGCCCTTCACTGGCTTCCTATTGCTCAGAGGCTACAGTTCAAAATACTAAGAATGACGTACAAAGCCATTCACAATCTGACTCCTCCATACATCTGTGACATGGTCTCCCGTTACCTACCTACACGCAACCTTCGATCATCTCATGATCTCCTACTCTACTCCTCTCTCATCTCTTCCTCCCACAACCGCATCCAAGACTTCTCTCGTGCTTCCCCTATACTCTGGAACTCTCTACCCCAACACATCAGGCTCTCACCTACCACAGAAACCTTCAAAAGGAACCTGAAGACCCACCTCTTCCGACAAACCTACAACCTGTAGTGATCCCCAGTCTACTGAACCGCCACATGACCAGCTCTACCCTCACCTAGTGTATCCTCACCCATCCCCTGTAGACTGTGAGCTCTCGTGGGCAGGGTCCTCTCTCCTCCTGTACTTGTGTGTGCCTTGTTTTACTCATGTTTATTGTACTTGTCTATATTTGCCCCATTCACATGTAAAGCGCCATGGAATAAATGGCGCTATAAAAACGAATAATAAGAATAATAAAACATGCAAAAGAATAGGAAATGTGTGTGCATATGTCTATGTATACACATATATATATGTGTGGAAAATGGAGAAGACGTGCTAAGTGCTAGCTCACAGGCCACTGCAACGCATGATGGAGCTTGTAGTATTAGAAAACAGTACGCCTGGGGACAAGAAGTGATTGAAAAACATCAGAGTTGCATCTGGCAGTCACTAAGTGATGCTATCTGCATGATAAAGATATATATCTATAATAGGAGTATGGATGCATTTACTGGCCCATAATAGATTAATGAATAAAAAATGAAACGAATTAAGGTAGTGGATAACGTTTTAAATATTTGGTACAGAAACCTTTGAAATTACAGAGGTCAGACATTTCCTGTAGTTCTTGACTAAGTTTACACACACTGCAGCAGGGATTTTGACCCATTCCTCCATACAGATCTGCTCCAAATATTTCAGGTTTCAGGGCTGTTGCTGTGTAACATTGATATTCAGCTCTCTCTAAAGATTTTCTATTGGTTTCGGGTCTGGAGACTGGCTAAACACACCAGGACCTTGAAATGCTTCTCACGGAGCCATTCCTTAGTTGCTCTTGCTGTGTGTTTTGGGTCATTGCCATGCTGAAAGACCCAGCCACGACCCATCTTCAATGCACCTACTGAAAGAAGGAGGTTGTTGGCCAAAATCTTGCGATCCACGACCCATTCATCCTCCCTTCAATATAGTGCAGTTGTCGTGTCTGCTTTGCAGAAAAGCACCCCCAAAGTATGATGTTTTCCCCACCTTGCTCCATGGTTGGAACAGTGTTTTTGGAGTTGCACTCATTCTTCTTCTTCCTCCAAATATGGCGAGAGGAGTTGATAGCAAAAAGTACTACTTTGTCTCATCTGACCACATGATCTTCTCCCTTGCCTCCTCTGGATCAACCAGATGGCCATTGGTAAACTTCCAACGGGCCTTGACATATGCTGGCGTGAGCATCAGGACCTTGCGTGCCCTGAAAGATTTTAATCCATGATGGCGTAGTGTGAAGTACTACTTCTGGCATCCCTGCATGGTGTCCCCTTCCCCCTCCATGAAGGGACGCCGGCTTACTCACTTCCCCAGACCCTAGGCACAATCATCTGCATTTTCCTGCTTCCTGGTTATGTGAGTGCTGCAGTGGGCACACCCAGTACACACATGTGCACACTCCTATATTCTTAAAGGGGCAGCACAAGCATATACTAAATACCCTCCAGCTTGTTTTTCAGAGCTATTTAGTACAATTACTACATCTGTAAGATGGCTTCCAGCCAATTGCTGGGAGTTATCCTGTTGAGACCTTAGCAATGATGTACAATGTGTGGGACAGAGGAGAGACTGTTGGGGTAAAATTAGAGTAATAATAATAATAATAATAATTTTATTTATATAGCGCCAACATATTCCGCAGCGCTTTACAAATTATAGAGGGGACTTGTACAGACAATAGACATTACAGCATAACAGAAATACAGTTCAAAACAGATACCAGGAGGAGTGAGGGCCCTGCTCGCAAGCTTACAAACTATGGGGAAAAGGGGAGACACGAGAGGTGGATGGTAACAATTGCTTTAGTTATTCGGACCAGCTATAGTGTAAGGCTCAGGTGTTCATGTAAAGCTGCATGAACCAGTTACCTGCCTAAGTATGTAGCAGTACAGACACAGAGGGCTAATACTGCATAAAGTGTTTGAGAACATGATGCGAGGAACCTTTTTTTTTTTTTTTTATTATAAATAGGCCACACAGGGATCGTTAGGTTAATGCATTGAGGCGGTAGGCCAGTCTGAACAAATGAGTTTTTAGGGCACGCTTAAAACTGTGGGGATTGGGGATTAATCGTATTAACCTAGGTAGTGCATTCCAAAGAATCGGCGCAGCACGTGTAAAGTCTTGGAGACGGGAGTGGGAGGTTCTGATTATTGAGGATGCTAACCTGAGGTCATTAGCGGAGCGGAGGGCACGGGTAGGGTGGTAGACTGATACCAGGGAGGAGATGTAGGGTGGTGCTGAGCCATGGAGTGCTTTGTGGATGAGGGTAGTAGTTTTGTACTGGATTCTGGAGTGGATGGGTAGCCAGTGTAATGACTGGCACAGGGTAGAGGCATCGGTGTAACGGTTGGTGAGGAATATGATCCTGGCTGCAGCATTCAGGACAGATTGGAGCGGGGAAAGTTTTGCAAGAGGGAGACCGATTAGTAGAGAGTTACAATAGTCCAGACGAGAATGAATAAGTGAAACAGTCAGAGTTTTTGCAGAGTCGAAATTAAGAAAAGGGCGAATTCTAGAAATGTTTTTGAGATGCAGGTAAGAAGAGCGAGCCAGTGATCGGATGTAGGGGGTGAATGAAAGGTCAGAATCAAGGATGACCCCAAGGCAGCGGGCATGTTGCTTTGGAGTAATGGTGGAACCGCACACGGAGATGGCAATGTCAGGCAAAGGTAGGTTAGTAGAGGGAGAGAACACGAGGAGTTCAGTTTTTGACAGGTTTAGTTTCAGATAGAGGGAGGACATGATGTTAGAGACAGCGGTAAGACAATCACTGGTGTTTTCTAAAAAGGTCGGTGTGATATCGGGAGCAGAAGTGTATAATTGGGTGTCGTCAGCATAGAGATGGTACTGGAAACCAAATCTACTGATTGTTTGTCCAATAGGGGCAGTATACAACGAGAAGAGTAGGGGGCCTAGGACTGATCCTTGAGGAACCCCAACAGTAAGGGGAAGGTGAGAGGAGGAGGAACCAGCAAAACATACAGTGAAGGATCGGTCAGAGAGATAGGAGGAGAACCAGGAGAGAACGGTGTCCTTGAGGCCGATGGAGCGGAGCATAGTGAGGAGGAGCTGATGATCCACAGTGTCGAATGCTGCAGAGAGATCCAAGAGAATTAGCATGGAGTAGTGACCATTAGATTTAGCTGTTAGTAGGTCATTAGAGACTTTAATGAGGGCAGTTTCAGTAGAGTGTAAAGAGCGGAAGCCAGATTGAAGAGGGTCGAGAAGAGAGTTATCTGAGAGATAGCGGGTAAGACGGGAGTGGACCAGGCGTTCGAGGAGTTTAGAGATGAAGGGAAGATTAGAGACAGGTCTATAATTAGCGGCACAGTTTTGATCGAGGGATGGTTTTTTAAGTAATGGATGTATGATGGCATGCTTAAATGAGGAGGGAAAAATACCGGAAGTGAGGGAAAGGTTGAATATTTTTGTTAGGTGAGAGGTGATAGCCGGGGAAAGGGACTGGAGGAGATGTGACGGGATGGGGTCACTGGTGCAAGTGGTCGGGCGAGAAGATGCAAGGAGCCTGCTTACTTCTTCTTCTGTAACTGCTTCAAAGTCAGAGAGTGAACTAGATGCAGTGGGGGAGGGAGGAAAGTGCATGGTATGAAGAGATTGGGAGATGATTTCCTGTCGAATGTGGTCAATTTTTTCTTTGAAGTAATTGGCCAGATCGTCAGCACGGAGATCCGTGGTTGGGGCCTGCTCTCTTGGGTTGAGTAGGGACTGGAACGTGTCAAAGAGACGTTTAGGGTTATTGGACAGGGAGGTGATGAGGGTGTTGAAGTATGTTTGTTTGGAGAGGTGAAGGGCAGAATTGTATGTCTTTAGCATGAACTTATAATGGATGAAATCTTCGGGTAGATTAGATTTTCTCCACAGACGTTCTGCGCACCTGGAGCACCGCTGCAGGAAACGTGTTTGCAGCGTGTGCCACGGTTGTTGCCGTCTGTGCCGAGTTGTTTTATGTATAGGAGGAGCAGCTTCATCCAGAGCACTTTGCAGGGTTTCATTGTAATGCTTCAATGCAGAATCAGGACATGAGATGGAGGAAATAGGGGCCAATGAGGACTGCAAGTTCATCATAAGTTTCTGGGTGTTAATGGCCTGTATGTTTCTATAGGTGTGGAAAGTGGGGGTGACCTGAGCGGGATGGCAGTTCTTGATAGAGAATGAAAGAAGGTTGTGGTCAGAGAGCGGGAGAGGGGAGTTTGTGAAGTCATCCACTGAGCAAAGTCGGGAGAGTATTCCCTTATCCCCATTATGGCAAAATCAGCGACTGGTGGACTTTGACAAATTTACTGGTTCCAGAGGTTGGGAATCAAGGGGAATTCAGACTTTAGATCAGTTAGTAGGAAATGGAACACTTAAAAGCTTTAACAAACTACAAAAAGAGTTTGGATTGCCTCACGGCCTCTTCTTTCGATACCTACAACTTAGATCTGCATGCCTAACTCAGTTTAGTGCTGTGGCACCGGATAGACGAAATAAATATTTACTAGACTCAATAGCAGCGGCAAAATACACGACCGGCTTAATTTCAAACATCTATCAGAAACTCTCTCACAGTCTCGCATGGGAGACCATCCCCTGACAGCTACATTAAAATAGGAAGCAGATGTGATGCGGATTAAGAAGTTTTGAATCCTCATTGGCTGTAGATCTTTCGCAAATATTGTATCAAGCTTACAAACTTATTGCACAACATTGGCCAGACGCTGAACCACCGACAGTTAATAAGTTAATAAATAAGCAAAACAATATTATTTGGTTGGAAATTTGACAACATCTGGGGAACCTGGTTGAATGTTCCATGTCTACCATCTGGAGTACTCCTGAGAGACAACATATGGCAATTTCTGGCTTCATGAACACTTGTAGTATCATCAATTCAGGTAAAATGAGATAAGTAGGGCAAGTACACATGCAAACTAATTATGATAACTGAATGGCAGATATTCTAATGTATACACACCACAAAAAAAATAATATGAATACAGATTTCTCTGGAGTATTATCGGGGGGAGGGATGGTTGTATTAGTTTGAATGAAAAAAAAATCAAATCAAATCCTTGGAAGAAGATGACAACTTTATTATATTTTATGTAGAACAATAACATATAATGATACCATGTAACATTGAAAATATCTTTGTCCTACTGATGTCTCTTTGTAAAAACTATTGTGCAATTTTCTTAATCAAAATTATCTAATAAAAAAGTGTGTCTTACAGACCAAGAAATATAGTAATTTCTAAAGTAATTTCCCATTCAATAATAGGTCTGTCTGTTATGTGTTTTTGTACAATTTGTCAATAATGTATATAGTTTCTGAGTTATTTTTGATGGTAAACAAAATACTATTTTCCAGTAATTCATTTTTCACACTCTAGGTATGATAATGTCATTTCCTCTGTATGGGATTTTGAATTCTCATTCCTCATGTTTGGTCCTGTTAAAGGTACACTGTCACCTGAATTTGGAGGGAACAATCTTTAGCCATGGAGGCGGGGTTTTTGGGTGTTTGATTCACCCTTTCCTTACCCGCCGGCTGCATGCTGGCTGCAATATTGGATTGAAGTTCATTCTCTGTCCTCCATAGTACACGCCTGCGCAAGGCAAGATTACCTTGTGCAGGCCTGTACTATGGAGGACAGAGAATGAACTACAATCCAATATTGCAGCCAGCATGCAGCCGGCGGGTAAGGAAAGGGTGAATCAAACACCCAAAAACCCCGCCTCCATGGCTAAAGATTGTTCCCTCCAAATTCAGGTGACAATGTCCCTTTAAAATATAAACACTTCTATAAACCTCCCATGCTGGCACGGTTCCAGCAGTGTCAGCACTTGCATTTTGGGGGCTCAGGTTTTTATGTCATATGAGCCCTGCTTCCAATTAGCGCTGGCTTCATTGTTCTCACCTTCAGACAAATCGATCAATAAGAGGAAGTCAAATAGAAGTCACAGCACTGGCTTCATGTTCATGTTCAATACATCGAGGGCAACAACCTCATATGAGCCCCAGGAATGTGAGTGACTATACCACTGGAACAGCACCGGTACGGAAGGTGAATGTGATTTTTTTTTATTTTAACAAGGCAAAACATGATGACAACTCCTTTAAGAAAATACAATTTCCATTTAAAACATTTCCCACATTAAGAACGTGAAAAAGGCTTTTCCCCTGTGTGAATTATCTGGTGCTTAAGCAAATCTGATTTCTGGCTAAAACAATTCCCACATTCTGAACAGGAAAAAGGCTTCTCCCCTGTGTGGGTTCTCTGGTGGTGAACAAGACGCGCTTTCTCGTTAAAACATTTCCCACATTCTGAACATGAAAAAGGCTTCTCCCCTGTGTGAATTCTCTGGTGATTAAGCAAATCTGACTTCTGGTTAAAACATTTCCGACATTCTGAGCATGAAAAAGGTTTCTCCCCTGTGTGGGTTCTCTGGTGGTAATCAAGATGCGCTATCTGGTTAAAACATTTCCCACATTCTGAACAGGAAAAAGGCTTCTCCCCTGTGTGGGTTCTCTGGTGTTGATCAAGAACCGATTTTTGGTTAAAACATTTCCCACATTCTGAACAGGAAAAAGGCTTCTCCCCTGTGTGATTTCTCTGGTGGTAATCAAGAACTGATTTTTTGTTAAAGCATTTCCCACATTCTGAACAGGAAAAAGGCTTCTCCCCTGTGTGAATTCTCTGGTGGTAATCAAGAACTCACTTTTGGTTAAAGCATTTCCCACATTCTGAACAGGAAAAAGGCTTTTCCCCTGTGTGGGTTCTCTGGTGGCAATCAAGAACTGATTTTCGGTTAAAACATTTCCCACATTCTGAACAGGAAAAAGGCTTCTCCCCTGTGTGAATTCTCTGGTGCTTAAGCAAATCTGGTTTCTGGCGAAAACATTTCCCACATTCTGAACAGGAAAAAGGTTTCTCCCCTGTGTGAATTCTCTTGTGCTTAAGCAAATCTGATTTCTGGCTAAAACATTTCCCACATTCTGAACAGGAAAAAGGCTTCTCCCCTGTGTGAATTCTCTGGTGCTTAAGCAAATTTGATTTCTGGCTAAAACATTTCCCACATTCTGAACATGAAAATGGCTTCTCCCCTGTGTGGGTTCTTTGGTGTATAACAAAAGCTGATTTGTGGTTAAAACATTTCCCACATTTTGAACAAGAACATCTGTTCTCTGCTGTGTGAATTGTTTGATGTTTAAGAAAATTCTTTTCAAGGGGAAAGCTATTTCCATATTCGGAAGGTGAAAACGGCTTCTTTGATTTAGGAGCAGTTCGTTTTTTAATGCTTATTTTGTGACTTTGATTTTCCTTAGTAGTTGGTAAGGAATCAGAAGACAGGACCTGTTTCAAAGGATCAGATGACAGATCTTTGCTGTGAAGGCATGATGGTATATCTGGCGTAATGACATTCACTTCAATTGTATCCCGTGTGATCTCAAGATCATCTGATTTAAAAATTGAAGATGACAGCTGCCCCTCTGATCTCCTGGTACAGTAATCTGCTAAGAATAAAACCAATTATTTTTACACAAAATATCAAAACAAATGCAATATTTTTTGAACATTTCTACTAAAAAAGGTCATTAAAAATGGCAAGTTATGTAATATATTTGAATTATTCACCAACAAAATGACAGTTCACAGTCTAATAGAAAACATAATAGGATGAACCAGTGGAGCGTGGGGTTCAACAGTCAACAGTTTGTTCATGCTGCCTCCCAAATATGGAATAAAAAGCCACCAAACATTGTTATGTAGACAAAATAATACCAATGAAAAGTTCTACTCATCTTACAAAAAACAAGTCCCCTCTCAGGTCCATCATCTGTCAATGGAAAAACAGAGGTTTCTACATTATTAGTGGCTTGAAAAGCAACATCGCTTCCATAAACCAATCTAGCAAAATCCACTCTTCCAAAGTTAAATCTCCCCCTTGCTTCCGAGCCTTGCAGTGTGCTCAAATCACATTTAGCATCCATGTATTTGGCATCACTATAGCGAGAAGAACTCACTTAATTTATGGTGCGTGTGTCTTCTGGAGCACAATCTGGGCACTATGTGTTGGGTAATAAAATGGTATATTTTCCATTTTTACTCTCCAACATCCACTGCGCGCTAATTAACGGAAAGTGGCTGTGGAGTCAAAATTGTCACTACTCCTAAAGATTAATTCACAGAGGGTTATACTGTCCAAAATGGAGTCACTTTATGGGGATTTCTACTGCTCTGGTTTTCTGACATTTTGTCATATTAGGGCTTTTACAAATGCTGTGTCCCATCTTCTCTGGGATCTGCTCTTATGCCATCTGCTTATTCATTCTATAGGCGGCGCTGGAAATGGAGGAGACATCAGAACCAGCAGCTCTGAGGGGCGCAGACTGTCGAGCCACCAAGTTTAAGTTGCGTGCAACCTGTGATACCATCCATTCTGACAGAGGTACCATCCATTCTGGCAGTTTGGGTGTGCACGCTGTCCAGCCATAGTAATCTGCTCCCTACTTCAGCCAACTGGAAAGCACCGCACCCCACCAAAGCTTGAAGCATATTGCTGGAAGCTGCGATTTACAGGCTGGTTCTCCTCTGGTTCAGTCCTCTGTACTCAGCTCCCAGCTTGGGTATTTGTTTGGTGTTGTGACTCCGGCCTGTTTACTGACTACTCTTGTGTCTTTTGATTTTGTATTTTCTCTTCCCTCACGGTTGAAGACAGACTACCTGACTATTCTTCTTGTCATCTCATACTACTGAAATGCAAATATCAATTTGGCCCAAGCCTAGAGGTCTGTGTGTAAATCCAGATGTAAAGGGGTTAAAGAAGTTAAAGGATGATGGGCAAAACTGCGACTGTATAACACACCTACTGAAATAATCAAGCTGAACAGTCTTTTTAAGTATAAAAAGAAAAAAATGAGTAACTAACGGCAAAACCTCTTCGGGGTAATTAGAGTATGGAACTCAGTGGCTCTTAGCAATATAAACTATCGTAAAGGCCAGTATTTTCTATCACATTAATTTCAACAAGAAATATACTTTTAAATAAAACTATATATAAGACTGTGTGCGCACATTGAGTATTTGCTACACGGTTTCTGCATCTCGTGGCAGAAAAACGCAGCTGACAATACACGCGGTTTTTTGTGCGTTTTTGCATATCCAAAGAGCTAAATAAAGATATATTTAAAAAAAATAATTGTGATGTAATTTCCTTGTTCAACCTCTTCAGCCAGATATCCTCATTAATATTAAATAAAGAGACACACCAGCCTATGTAGGAGCATTAACATATTTAACCTATATATGCTTTAACAAAAAAGCAATTGTCAGAAATCTGCATGAAATGCAATATCTGTTTTGTATTTCAAAATATTTAAAAAAAAATTGCCTGGGCTCCCGCATAATTTCCATAACCAGCAGAGGGAAAGCCGACAGCTGATGTAAATATGTAAATATTCTGGGAAGGAGCCAGTAGCCAAAGATTCGCAGGCTACGAGTATAAATATCAGCTCACAGTTATTTGCTTAGCCTTTTCTGGCTAGTTTACAGGGAAACCCCAGAAAAAAAATTGACATGGGTTCCTCCTATAAGCTCGAACCAGCTAAGGCTTGACAGAGAGCTGCGGGCTGTTATTAATAGCCTGGAAAGGGACCATGGATATTGGCATCCCCCAGGTTAGAAACTTCAGCTCTCAGCCACCCCAGAAATGACGCATCTTATAGATTCGCCAGTTCTGGCACTTAGCCTCGCTCTTCCCACTTGCCCTGTAGCGTTGGCAAGTGGGGTTCATATTTGTGGGGTTGATGTCGCCTTTGTATTATCAGGTGATATCAAGCCCACAGGTTAGTAATGGAGAGGCTTCTATAAGACACCTATCCATTACTAGCCCTAATGATACTGTATAAAACACAGACACCCAGAATAAAGTCCTTTATTTGAAATAATCACAGACTCCTTTATTGAATCAAAATGTACCATATTTACTGAATGCCTAATCTCCAACTCCCTTGTCTCCTGCAAACAATCAAAAAAATAATAAACCAACATATACTATCCTGTCTGCCTTAGTCCATGTAATACCAAGTGTCCCACGGCGATCTCACGTGTAGAACAGTCACATCAGGAGATGGGACTGCTATACCCGGCCTCCAGCGATATATTGACAGGAGGTAATTATTCCCGCAGTGTATCACTGCGCTGCTGTGAGAGTTCACCGGAGTTCATCAGCTGATCAGCTGCGATTCTCTCACTTAGGGCACTACCGCTGTGTGAGAACTTTCCCACGCAGCGATACCGTAAGTGAGAGCACCGGAGCTGATCAGCTAATCAACTCCAGTGAACTCTCACGGTGGCTCAGTGGTACACTGCGGGAGCGACTACCTCCTGTCAAAAGATGTAGCCAGATGGGAGTAGTAGTCCCATGAGACGACGCCTGGGTATACATGTCCGTCGCATGAGTACACACACGCATATTCTCTGCCCACACACAGACGCATACATATTCTCCGCCTACACTCTTCCTCCTTTTGACAGTATTTCCCTTTGACAATTTGCAGCGTTTTTGACAGCAAATCTGAATCTAGCCCGCAAACCTTTTTACACCTGTGTTTTTGCTGCAGATTTTACTGACTCAGTTGAAGTCAATGAGTCCAAAACGCAGCAGAAACGCAAAAAGAATTGACATGCTGCAGAAAATAAAACAATACAAATAAGGACAGAAATTTACTGATAATGTGCAGTACACTTCAGGATTGTCTTTGATTTCCCTTGTTTTAGTATTCCATTGCATTTTTGGAGCATTTACAGACGTAAAAAAATTCCACGAAAATGAATTGTGTGCATATAGCCCAATAGTGTAGAGCAGACGTTTGATAAATTTAGATCTCAAGCATTTGGAAAAGGGAATGGAGACTTTTCTAAGCCCTTAACGACCAGAGGTATTTTTGGTTTTGCATTTTCATTTTTTGCTCCCCTTCTTCCCAGAGCCATAACTTTTTTTCATTTTTTGTTAAATATTGTAATGAGAGCTTAGTTTTAACATATTGTGTACTGGAAAACGGGAAAAAAAATTCCAAGTGCGGTGAAAATTGAAAAAAAAAAGGGCAATCCCAAAGTTGTTTTTTGTCTTGATTTTTTACTATATTCACTAAATACTAAAACTGACCTGCCAGTATGATTCTCCAGGTTACCACGAATTCATAGACACCAAACATGTTTACGTTCTTTTTTATCTAAGTGGTTAAAAAAAAATTCCAAACTTTGTTAAAAAAATAAATAGCACCATTTTCCGATACCCGTAGCTTCTCCATTTTTCGTGATCTTGGGTTGGGTGAGGGCTGATTTTTTGCGCACTGAGCTGACGTTTTTAGTTATACCATTTTGGTGCATATACAATGTTTTTATCGTCAGTTATTGCATTTTAATGCAATGTCATGGAAACCAAAAAAAAAGAAAGTAATTCTGGCACTTTTACTTTTTTTGTCGCTACGCCGTTTAGCAATCAGGTTAATTCTTTTTTAATATTGATATATTGGGTGATTCTGAACTCGGCGATATCAAATAGGTTTATGTTTGTTTTTTTTTTATTGTTTTAAATAGGGCAAAAGGGGGTGATTTGAACTTTTATATTTTTTTAAAAACATTTTTTTTTCTACTTTTGGCATGCTTCAATAGTCTCTATGGCCACTTCTATTTTGGACTAGAAGCTGCCATAACCCGATCAGCTCAGCTACATACAAGCGATGATCAGATCACCTGGATGTAGCAGGATTACTCACTTGTATGTGCTCCCACCACGTGCAAGCCAGCAGTGACAACGATAGAGGTCTCCAGGAGACCTCTGGTTGTCATGCCAACCCATCGGTGACCCGATGTCGGAAAGGGGTTAAGGACTACTACGGAGTTACAGACTCAGATAACTGCGGCAGGGTGATCCCACCACAATCAAAATATCATGCAGATGAACAGGTAAAAAATAGACAGTTTTTTTATTCTATGATACATCCCTAACAACAACGTATGTATGAGGGGAGAGCTCAAACACTAAACCAGAGTTGCACCCATTTATGGTGAACCACTGGAGAAATTATGAGTCCTGTCTAGAAGAGTAGTGAAAGTATTAGTGCCCCCCATTTCAGGAGAGATCGTACATTAATCAGAATTATTGAGGATTGTAAGCCTAATGTACCGCATATACTCGAGTATAAGCCCACCCGATAATAAGCCGACCCCCCTAATTTTGCCACAAAAAAACTGGGAAAACTTAATGACTCGAGTATAAGCCTAGGGTGGGAAATGCAGCAGCTACCGGTAAATGTCAAAAGTAAAAATAGATAACAATAAAAGTAAAATTAACTGAGACATCAGTAGGTTAAGTGCTTTTAATATCCTTATTGAATCAGGAGCTCCATATAATGCTCCATAAAGTTTATGATGGCCCTTTAGATGCTCCATATTAAAATATGCCCCCCATTTCAGGAGAGATCGTACATTAATCAGAATTATTGAGGATTGTAAGCCTAATGTACCGCATATACTCGAGTATAAGCCGACCCGATAATAAGCCGACCCCCCTAATTTTGCCACAAAAAAACTGGGAAAACTTAATGACTCGAGTATAAGCCATGGGTGGGAAATGCAGCAGCTACCGGTAAATGTCAAAAGTAAAAATAGATACCAATAAAAGTAAAATTAACTGAGACATCAGTAGGTTAAGTGTTTTTGAATATCCTTATTGAATCAGGAGCCCCATATAATGCTCCATAAAGTTTATGATGTCCCTTTAGATGCTCCATATTAAAATATGCCCCATATAATCCTGCATAAAGGTTAATAATGGCCCCATAAGATGCTCCATAGACACATTTGCCCAATATAATGCTGCACAAACCTTGATTATGGCCCCATAAGATGCTCCATACAGACACTTGCCCCATTTGCTGTTGCTGCGATAAAAAAAAAAAAAAAAAAAAAAAAGAAATCACATACTCACCTCTCCGTCGCTCAGGCCCCCGGCACTTTTAATATTCACCTGACTTCTCTCCGGCGCCACTCCATCTTAAGCGTCTTCTGCACTGACGTTCAGGCAGAGGGCGCGCACTAACCACGTCATCGTGCCCTCTGTCCTGAGCGTCACTGCAGAAGATGCTGAAGACGGAACGGCGCACGGAACGGGGAGCAGGTGAATATCGCGCAGCGCTGCGCTCCCCGTTATAGTCACCTGCTCCTGGGGCTGTGAAGTTCCTGTTTCTCCGGTGCCGCAGCTTCTTCCTGTACTGAACGGTCACCGTTACCGCTCATTACAGTAATGAATATGCGGCTCCACCCCTATGGGAGGTAGAGCAAGCATATTCATTACTGTAATGAGCGGTACCATGTGACCGCTCAGTACAGGAAGAAGCTGGGGTGCCGGGGAGCCAGGGACCGTGCCAGGAGCTGGTGAGTATAATTAGACGCCACCGCTCCCCCTCCCCTGCCGACCCCTGGGTATGACTCGAGTATAAGCCGGGAGGGGGACTTTCAGCCCCCCAAAAACGGGCTGAAAATCTCGGCTTATACTCGAGTATATACGGTATTTTATGATGTGGAGTGAATCCATGAAACCAGGGCTCGAGCCATGCCAACACATCTCCTGCAGGGGTGAATAAATGTACATTACAGACCTAAAGTTTGGACATATAATTCCACGTGTTAATTCATAGTTTTGATGCCTTCAGTGTGAATGTACAATTTTCATAGTCATGAAAATACAGAAAAATCTTTAAATGAGTAGGTGTGTCCAAACTTTTGGTCTGTACTGTATATTACAGCCATCAGCGCCACACAGCTTAGAGATATATCATGGCACAGGTGTAATGTTTTTTATGTAGTATATCACAATTCTCCTTGAAGTTATTTGGTTTTAAAAGAAAAGCCGGATTGCTTACCGGTAAGGCCCTTTTAATGAGCCACGACAGCACCCACTTGAGAGATTTACAGAGAACCTTCACCTGGGTGGGATCACCGTGCTGAGGACAGCTCTCCCGAATGCCAAGTCAGATGTAGAAGGTGGATCAAGTCTATAATGCTTATAATAGGTCAAGGGTGATGACTAGCTTGCGGCCTTACATATGAGCTCGATGGAGATGTCTTTATTCTCTGCCCACGAGGATGATACAGCCCGGACCGAATGCGCTTTCACTCCTTCTGGAGGATTTTTGCTTTTTGATAAGTAGGCCAGACAGATGGCATCTCTGATCCAGCGGGACAAGGTAGCCTTCGTAACCCCGTGGCCTTTTCTGTGACCCTGAAAACATACAAACAGAGCCCTACTCT
Organism: Ranitomeya imitator; assembly: GCF_032444005.1. Classification (NCBI taxonomy): domain Eukaryota; kingdom Metazoa; phylum Chordata; class Amphibia; order Anura; family Dendrobatidae; genus Ranitomeya; species Ranitomeya imitator. The sequence goes on from NC_091283.1 coordinate 307,129,970, forward strand.
GGGTTCTCTCTTTGTAATTTAAGACTGCTCTTTTCACATCCAACATATGTAGCTTCTCTTCCTCTGGATTTGATGGATTGTCATAAAAGGAAGGCAACACGATCTCTTGAAATCTATGGTTACAGGATGCTACTTTGGGAAGATATGATGGATCAGGCTTGAGAACCACCCTGTCCTGGTATATCATTAACAAAGAAGGGTCTATGGAGAGCGCTTGGATGTCCCCTTCTCTTCTGGCTGAGGTCAAGGCTATCAATAAGGCTACCTTATACGTGAGATTTTTTAGAGGAATAGAAAGTAAGGGCTCAAAAGGGGGTTCAGTTAAAGCATCAAGAACTAGATTCAAGTCCCAGGGAGGTCCCAGGGAGTCTTTTTTGCAATCACATGCTGGGGTAGTAGTGTGCGGGCCTCTGATGCTAATAAGCTGAATAAGATTATCAAGAAGGCAAGTTCTGCTGTGGGCTGTAATCTGGACTCTTTTGGGGAGGTAGTGGAGAAAAGAACTCTGAAAAAGTGTATGGCAATTATGAACAATAATGAACATCCACTATATGAGCTATTCATGAGACAGAAGAGCACCTTCAGCAACCGACTAATACTTCTGAGGTGTAAGAAGGAAAAATATAGGAAATCGTTTGTGCGAACTGCCATGGGAATGTACAACAATAACATTAGGGTTAAACCACCAAGGTGAATGTCTACTTATTTCTCTACATTTCAGTTCACTCGTTGTGTATGTCCTATTCTAATGTATAATGTTCTTCTGTCAACTCTACTGTCATGTCAACTATGTAATTTTTTATGATTTTTATGACTTAAGTTGTGCTGCTGTTATACTATAATTTCCCACGGGATCAATAAAGTGTATCGAATCGTATCGTAAACGTGGGATATGTACTGGGGTACATCTTTCGTATGCTCTAATGAATCTTGTTATTCACCTGTCCCCCGGTATGTTAGCACTATAGAGGGCTCCTAAAGTGGACACCTGAGCCCTTAATGTATTGACTGACAAACCCAATGCATGGCCTTTTTGTAGGAACTCTAGGATGGCTTTAATAGGAACCTTGCTAGAGAAGGGTTTTGTATAGAAAGTCAGGAACTTTTTCCATACTCTACTGTATATTAAAGTTGTAGATTTCTTCCTGCTTAACAGTAAGGTGTTAATTAGTTCTCGAGAAAACCCTCTTAATGTCAGTATTTGCCTCTCAAGTTCCACGCCGTTAGGTGAAGGCCTTTCACTTGTGGATAGTAAAATGGACCCTGAGACAGTAGGTCTGGGATCACTGCCAGAATCCAGGGATCGCAAACTGAAATCGCTCGAAGACAAGAGAACCAAGGCCTTTTTGGCCAGAATGGTGCTATCAGAATGATCCTGGCCTTTTCTTCCCTTATCTTCTTGATGACCAACGGAATCAGCGTCATTGGAGGAAAGGCATAGGCTAGGTCGTAGTTCAACAGGTACTGGAGCGAGTCTATTATGTCTGGATGATCTACTACATTTAAGGAGGCGAACATCTGCACTTGTCTGTTTTTTCTGGTGGCGAACAGGTCTATTTGTGGAAGACCCCATATCTTCACTATGCTCCTGAATATTTGAGGATTGAGAGTCCATTCTCCTTGGTGGAGTGCATGGCGACTTGGGAAGTCGGCTTTTGAATTTTCTACTCCTCTAATATGGAGAGCCGTAAGTGACAGAAAATTGGGTTCTGCTAGGTTGAAAATGTTTGCCGCTGAAGACATTAGACTTCCTGATCGCGTTCCACCTTGACGATTTAAATATGCAACGGTTGTTGTGTTGTCTGATAGGATTCTCATATGGGATCCTTGGAGCTGAGGAAGGAAAGCATTTAAGGCATAATTAACCGCTTTTAGTTCCTTCCAGTTGGAGGACTGCTGAATCTCTACCGTATTCCAGCGACCTTGAGCTATATTTTTACCGAAATGGGCTCCCCACCCCTCTGGGCCTGAGTCATTGGTGACTATTTTAGTGGGGATTATTGTCCATGAGACACCTCTGGACAAATGATTTTTATCTAACCACCAATGCAGTGAATTAATCACGTCTTTTGATAGGGTAATTTTTGTATTTAAATGACCCTGACAATGTGATTGTGCATACAGAATCTCATGTTGCAAGGCCCTAGTATCATATTGGGCCCATTGAACCGCAGGGATGCAGGAGGAGAGTAAGCCTAAAAGAGACATAGCATCTCTTAGGGACATTGGAGGATTAGACCTTGCCATAGTAACTTTTGAAATTATGGTTAATTTTTTGGATTCTGGTAAGAAACATTTTTGACTTACAGAGTCCAACATTAGTCCTAGGAAGGACTGAAGTGTTTCTGGATGAAGCCTGGATTTTTTGAAGTTCACAATTCAACCTAAAGCCTGCAAAGATGAAATGGTATTAGCAAATCGTTCTTAACATTGCGAGGCTGAATTTCCAATTATTAAAAAGTCATTTAGGTAAGGTACGATTAACGTATCCTGATGAAGCAGATAAGCCATCACCTCGAGCATGACTTTTGTGAAAAGCCGAGGAGCCATGGAAAGGCTGAATGGCATAGCCGTAAATTGGAAGTGACGGATCCAGCCCTGTAGGTTGATCGCCACTCTGAGGTATTGTTGATGTTCTGCATAGATGGGAAGATGGTAGTACGCTGTTGTGAATTCTGTGGCTGAATTCACTCCTGTGGTCACAAGTGGTACTGCAGCTTCTGGGCTTCCTTCCTCAGGTGTTCTGGTGAGCTCATTAGCTGCTTCGTTACTTAACTCCACCTGATGCTGCTATCCTGGCTCCTAGTCAATGTTCCAGTGTTGGATCTGAGCTTCTCCTGATTGTTCCTGTGACCTGCTGCTCTGTATAGCTAAGTGCTTTTTTGCTATTTTGTTGTTTTTTTTCTGTCCAGCTTGTCTTTTGTTTTGCTGGAAGCTCTGAGACGCAAAGGGTGTACCGCCGTGCCGTTAGTCCGGCACGGTGGGTCTTTTTGCCCCCTTTGCGTGGTTTTTGCTTTAGGGTTTTTTGTAGACTGCAAAGTTCGCTTTACTGTCCTCTCTCTGTCTAAGATTATCGGGCCCCACTTTGCTGAATCTATTTCATCCCTGCGTTTTGTCTTTTCATCTTACTCACAGTCATTATATGTGGGGGGCTGCCTTTTCCTTTGGGGTATTTCTCTGGGGGCAAGTCAGGCCTATTTTTCTGTCTTCAGGCTAGCTAGTTTCTTAGGTTGTGCCGAGTTGCCTAGGTAGTTGTTAGGCGCAATCCACAGCCACTTTTAGTTGTGTTTAGGATAGGATCAGGTGTGTGGTCTACAGAGTTTCCACGTCTCAGAGCTCGTTTCTTTGTTTTTGGGTATTTGTCAGATCACTGTGTGCGCTCTGATCGCTAGGCACACTGTGTCTCTGGATTGCCTTCATAACACCTTTCATTAGCAGACATAACAGTACTAGGAGACTTCTAATGATTCTCAATAGAGGGAAAGAAAAAGTTCTGACATCATTTTTTTTTTTTTTTTTTTCCTCTGCTCTGTGTTCACTTTTTTTTTTTTCCCCTAGACATCTGGGTGTTTCTGGACACAGGTGTGGACATGGATATTCAGGGTCTGTGCTCTTCAATGGATAATCTCGTTATAAATGTACAAAAGATTCAAGATACTATTGATCAGAAATATATGCTAGAACCAAGAATTCCTATTCCTGATTTGTTTTTTGGAGATAGAACGAAGTTTAACATAGTAACATAGTAACATAGTTAGTAAGGCCGAAAAAAGACATTTGTCCATCCAGTTCAGCCTATATTCCATCATAATAAATCCCCAGATCTACGTCCTTCTACAGAACCTAATAATTGTATGATACAATATTGTTCTGCTCCAGGAAGACATCCAGGCCTCTCTTGAACCCCTCGACTGAGTTCGCCATCACCACCTCCTCAGGCAAGCAATTCCAGATTCTCACTGCCCTAACAGTAAAGAATCCTCTTCTATGTTGGTGGAAAAACCTTCTCTCCTCCAGACGCAAAGAATGCCCCCTTGTGCCCGTCACCTTCCTTGGTATAAACAGATCCTCAGCGAGATATTTGTATTGTCCCCTTATATACTTATACATGGTTATTAGATCGCCCCTCAGTCGTCTTTTTTCTAGACTAAATAATCCTAATTTCGCTAATCTATCTGGGTATTGTAGTTCTCCCATCCCCTTTATTAATTTTGTTGCCCTCCTTTGTACTCTCTCTAGTTCCATTATATCCTTCCTGAGCACCGGTGCCCAAAACTGGACACAGTACTCCATGTGCGGTCTAACTAGGGATTTGTACAGAGGCAGTATAATGCTCTCATCATGTGTATCCAGACCTCTTTTAATGCACCCCATGATCCTGTTTGCCTTGGCAGCTGCTGCCTGGCACTGGCTGCTCCAGGTAAGTTTATCATTAACTAGGATCCCCAAGTCCTTCTCCCTGTCAGATTTACCCAGTGGTTTCCCGTTCAGTGTGTAATGGTGATATTGATTCCCTCTTCCCATGTGTATAACCTTACATTTATCATTGTTAAACCTCATCTGCCACCCTTCAGCCCAAGTTTCCAACTTATCCAGATCCATCTGTAGCAGAATACTATCTTCTCTTGTATTAACTGCTTTACATAGCTTTGTATCATCTGCAAATATCGATATTTTACTGTGTAAACCTTCTACCAGATCATTAATGAATATGTTGAAGAGAACAGGTCCCAATACTGACCCCTGCGGTACCCCACTGGTCACAGCGACCCAGTTAGAGACTATACCATTTATAACCACCCTCTGCTTTCTATCACTAAGCCAGTTACTAACCCATTTACACACATTTTCCCCCAGACCAAGCATTCTCATTTTGTGTACCAACCTCTTGTGCGGCACGGTATCAAACGCTTTGGAAAAATCGAGATATACCACGTCCAATGACTCACCGTGGTCCAGTCTATAGCTTACCTCTTCATAAAAACTGATTAGATTGGTTTGACAGGAGCGATTTCTCATAAACCCATGCTGATATGGAGTTAAACAGTTATTCTCATTGAGATAATCCAGAATAACATCCCTCAGAAACCCTTCAAATATTTTACCAACAATAGAGGTTAGACTTACTGGCCTATAATTTCCAGGTTCCCTTTTAGAGCCCTTTTTGAATATTGGCACCACATTTGCTATGCGCCAGTCCTGCGGAACAGACCCTGTCGCTATAGAGTCACTAAAAATAAGAAATAATGGTTTATCTATTACATTACTTAGTTCTCTTAGTACTCGTGGGTGTATGCCATCCGGACCCGGAGATTTATCTATTTTAATCTTATTTAGCCGGTTTCGCACCTCTTCTTGGGTTAGATTGGTGACTCGTAATATAGGGTTTTCATTGTTTCTTGGGATTTCACCTAGCATTTCATTTTCCACCGTGAATACCGTGGAGAAGAAGGTGTTTAATATGTTAGCTTTTTCCTCGTCATCTACAACCATTCTTTCCTCACTATTTTTTAAGGGGCCTACATTTTCAGTTTTTATTCTTTTACTATTGATATAGTTGAAGAACAGTTTGGGATTAGTTTTACTCTCCTTAGCAATGTGCTTCTCTGTTTCCTTTTTGGCAGCTTTAATTAGTTTTTTAGATAAAGTATTTTTCTCCCTATAGTTTTTTAGAGCTTCAATGGTGCCATCCTGCTTTAGTAGTGCAAATGCTTTCTTTTTACTGTTAATTGCCTGTCTTACTTCTTTGTTTAGCCACATTGGGTTTTTCCTATTTCTAGTCCTTTTATTCCCACAAGGTATAAACCGCTTACACTGCCTATTTAGGATGTTCTTAAACATTTCCCATTTATTATCTGTATTCTTATTTCTGAGGATATTGTCCCAGTCTACCAGATTAAGGGCATCTCTAAGCTGTTCAAACTTTGCCTTCCTAAAGTTCAATGTTTTTGTGACTCCCTCACAAGTCCCCCTAGTGAAAGACAGGTGAAACTGCACAATATTGTGGTCGCTATTTCCTAAATGCCCAACCACCTGCAGATTTGTTATTCTGTCAGGTCTATTAGATAGTATTAGGTCTAAAAGTGCTGCTCCTCTGGTTGGATTCTGCACCAATTGTGAAAGATAATTTTTCTTGGTTATTAGCAGAAACCTGTTGCCTTTATGGGTTTCACAGGTTTCTGTTTCCCAGTTAATATCCGGGTAGTTAAAGTCCCCCATAACCAGGACCTCATTATGGGTTGCAGCTTCATCTATCTGCTTTAGAAGTAGACTTTCCATGCTTTCTGTTATATTTGGGGGTTTGTAACAGACCCCAATGAGAATTTTGTTACCATTTTTCCCTCCATGAATTTCAACCCATATGGACTCGACATCCTCATTCCCTTCGCTAATATCCTCCCTTAAAGTGGACTTTAGACAAGACTTTACATAGAGACAAACCCCTCCTCCTCTCCGATTTTTACGATCCTTTCTAAACAGACTGTAACCCTGTAAGTTAACTGCCCAGTCATAGCTTTCATCTAACCATGTCTCGGTTATTCCCACTATGTCAAAGTTACCTGTAGATATTTCTGCTTCTAGTTCTTCCATCTTGTTTGTCAGGCTTCTGGCGTTTGCGAGCATGCAGTTTAGAGGATTTTGTTTTGTTCCAATCTCCTCACTGTGGATTGTTTTAGAAATGTTCTTACCTCCCTTCTGAGTATGTTTTCCTGGGTCGTCTTTGTTCGAGTCTAATGTTTTTCTTCCCGTCCCCTCTTCTAAGTTTCTAAGTTTCAAAAATAATTGTAAGCTATTTCTGGCCTTGAAACCTCATTCTTCTGGTAATCCTAGTCAACAGGTTTTGATTATTATTTCTTTTTTGCGCGGCGACCCTCAAGACTGGGCATTTTCTCTTGCGCCAGGAGACCCTGCATTGAGTAGTGTCGATGCGTTTTTCCTGGCACTCGGATTACTGTACGATGAGCCTAATTCGGTGGATCAGGCTGAGAAAAATTTGCTGGCTTTGTGCCAGGGTCAGGATGATATAGAAGTATATTGTCAGAAATTTAGGAAATGGTCAGTACTCACTCAGTGGAATGAATCTGCGCTGGCAGCTTTGTTCAGAAAGGGTCTCTCTGAGGCTCTTAAGGATGTCATGGTGGGATTTCCTATGCCTGCTGGTTTGAATGAGTCTTTGTCTTTGGCCATTCAGATCGGTCGACGCTTGCGCGAGCGTAAATCTGTGCACCATTTGGCGGTATTGCCTGAGGTTAAACCTGAGCCTATGCAGTGCGATAGGACTATGACCAGAGTTGAACGGCAGGAATACAGACGTCTGAATGGGCTATGTTTCTACTGTGGTGATTCCACTCATGCTATTTCTAATTGTCCTAAGCGCACTAAGCGGTCCGCTAGGTCTGCCGTCATTGGTACTGTACAGTCCAAATTCCTTCTGTCCATTACCTTGATATGCTCTTTGTCGTCGTTTTCTGTCATGGCGTTTGTGGATTCAGGCGCTGCCCTGAATCTGATGGATTTGGATTATGCTAAACGTTGTGGGTTTTTCTTGGAGCCCTTGCAGTGTCCTATTCCATTGAGAGGAATTGATGCTACACCTTTGGCCAAGAATAAACCTCAGTACTGGGCCCAGCTGACCATGTGTATGGCTCCTGCACATCAGGAAGTTATTCGCTTTCTGGTGTTGCATAATCTGCATGATGTGGTCGTGTTGGGGTTGCCATGGCTACAAACCCATAATCCAGTATTGGATTGGAATTCCATGTCGGTATCCAGCTGGGGTTGTCAGGGGGTACATGGTGATGTTCCATTTTTGTCGATTTCGTCATCCACCCCTTCTGAGGTCCCAGAGTTCTTGTCTGATTATCAGGATGTATTTGAAGAGCCCAAGTCCGATGCCCTACCTCCGCATAGGGACTGTGATTGTGCTATCAATTTGATTCCTGGTAGTAAATTCCCTAAAGGTCGATTATTTAATTTATCCGTGCCCGAACACGCCGCTATGCGCAGTTATGTGAAGGAATCCCTAGAGAAGGGACATATTCGCCCATCGTCATCACCACTGGGAGCAGGGTTCTTCTTTGTAGCCAAGAAGGATGGTTCGCTGAGACCGTGTATTGATTACCGCCTTCTTAATAAGATCACTGTTAAATTTCAGTATCCCTTGCCATTGTTATCTGACTTGTTTGCTCGGATTAAGGGGGCTAGTTGGTTCACTAAGATAGATCTTCGTGGTGCGTATAATCTGGTGAGAATCAGGCAAGGAGATGAATGGAAAACTGCATTCAATACGCCCGAGGGTCATTTTGAGTATCTAGTGATGCCGTTCGGACTTGCCAATGCTCCATCAGTGTTTCAATCCTTTATGCATGACATCTTCCGTGAGTACCTGGATAAATTCCTGATTGTTTACTTGGATGACATTTTGATCTTCTCAGATGATTGGGAGTCTCATGTGAAGCAGGTCAGAATGGTTTTTCAGGTCCTGCGTGCTAACTCTTTGTTTGTGAAGGGATCAAAGTGTCTCTTCGGTGTGCAGAAAGTTTCATTTTTGGGGTTCATCTTTACCCCTTCTACTATCGAGATGGATCCAGTTAAGGTCCAAGCCATCCAGGATTGGATTCAGCCGACATCTCTGAAAAGTCTGCAAAAGTTCCTGGGCTTTGCTAATTTTTATCGTCGCTTCATCTGTAATTTTTCTAGCATTGCCAAACCATTGACCGATTTGACCAAGAAGGGTGCTGATTTGGTTAATTGGTCTTCTGCTGCTGTGGAAGCTTTTCAGGAGTTGAAGCGTCGTTTTTGTTCTGCCCCTGTGTTGTGTCAGCCAGATGTTTCTCTTCCGTTCCAGGTCGAGGTTGATGCTTCTGAGATTGGAGCAGGGGCGGTTTTGTCACAGAGAGGTTCTGATTGCTCAGTGATGAAACCATGTGCTTTCTTTTCCAGGAAGTTTTCGGCCGCTGAGCGTAATTATGATGTGGGCAACCGAGAGTTGCTGGCCATGAAGTGGGCATTCGAGGAGTGGCGTCATTGGCTTGAAGGAGCTAAGCATCGCGTGGTGGTATTGACTGATCATAAGAACTTGACTTATCTCGAGTCTGCCAAGCGCTTGAATCCTAGACAGGCCCGTTGGTCGTTATTTTTTGCCCGCTTCGACTTTGTGATTTCGTACCTTCCGGGCTCTAAAAATGTGAAGGCGGATGCTCTGTCTAGGAGTTTTGTGCCCGACTCTCCGGGTTTATCTGAGCCAGCGGGTATCCTCAAGGAAGGAGTCATTGTGTCTGCCATCTCCCCTGATTTGCGGCGGGTGCTGCAAAAATTTCAGGCGAATAAACCTGATCGTTGTCCAGCGGAGAAACTGTTTGTCCCTGATAGGTGGACTAATAAACTTATCTCTGAACTTCATTGTTCGGTGTTGGCTGGTCATCCTGGAATCTTTGGTACCAGAGAGTTAGTGGCTAGATCCTTCTGGTGGCCATCTCTGTCACGGGATGTACGTACTTTTGTGCAGTCCTGTGGGATTTGTGCTAGGGCTAAGCCCTCCTGTTCTCGTGCCAGTGGGTTGCTTTTGCCCTTGCCGGTCCCAAAGAGGCCTTGGACACATATTTCGATGGATTTCATTTCTGACCTTCCCGTTTCTCAAAAGATGTCAGTTATTTGGGTGGTCTGTGATCGCTTTTCTAAAATGGTCCATCTGGTGCCCTTGGCTAAATTGCCTTCCTCCTCTGATTTGGTACTTTTGTTCTTTCAGCATGTGGTTCGGTTGCATGGCATTCCTGAGAATATTGTTTCTGACAGAGGTTCCCAGTTTGTTTCAAGGTTCTGGCGAGCCTTTTGTGGTAGGATGGGCATTGACCTATCCTTTTCCTCGGCTTTCCATCCTCAGACTAATGGCCAGACCGAACGAACCAATCAGACCTTGGAAACATATCTGAGATGTTTTGTTTCTGCAGACCAGGATGATTGGGTGTCCTTTTTGCCGTTGGCTGAGTTCGCCCTTAATAATCGGGCCAGCTCGGCTACCTTGGTTTCTCCATTTTTTTGCAATTCTGGGTTCCATCCTCGTTTCTCTTCAGGACAGGTTGAGTCTTCGGACTGTCCTGGTGTGGATTCTGTGGTGGACAGGTTGCAGCAGATCTGGACTCAGGTAGTGGACAATTTGACCTTGTCCCAGGAGAAGGCTCAACTTTTTGCTAATCGCAGACGCCGTGTGGGTCCCCGACTTCGTGTTGGGGATCTGGTTTGGTTATCTTCTCGTCATATTCCTATGAAGGTTTCCTCTCCTAAATTTAAACCTCGTTTTATTGGTCCGTATAGGATTTCTGAGATTCTCAATCCTGTGTCTTTTCGTCTGACCCTCCCAGACTCCTTTTCCATACATAATGTATTCCATAGGTCGTTGTTGCGGAGATACGTGGCACCTATGGTTCCATCTGTTGAGCCTCCTGCCCCGGTTTTGGTGGAGGGGGAATTGGAGTATATTGTGGAGAAGATTTTGGATTCTCGTGTTTCTAGACGGAAACTCCAGTATCTGGTTAAATGGAAGGGTTATGCTCAGGAAGATAATTCCTGGGTTTTTGCCTCTGATGTTCATGCTCCCGATCTTGTTCGTGCCTTTCATGCGGCTCATCCTGGTAGGCCTGGGGGATCTGGTGAGGGTTCGGTGACCCCTCCTCAAGGGGGGGGTACTGTTGTGAATTCTGTGGCTGAATTCACTCCTGTGGTCACAAGTGGTACTGCAGCTTCTGGGCTTCCTTCCTCAGGTGTTCTGGTGAGCTCATTAGCTGCTTCGTTACTTAACTCCACCTGATGCTGCTATCCTGGCTCCTAGTCAATGTTCCAGTGTTGGATCTGAGCTTCTCCTGATTGTTCCTGTGACCTGCTGCTCTGTATAGCTAAGTGCTTTTTTGCTATTTTGTTGTTTTTTTTCTGTCCAGCTTGTCTTTTGTTTTGCTGGAAGCTCTGAGACGCAAAGGGTGTACCGCCGTGCCGTTAGTCCGGCACGGTGGGTCTTTTTGCCCCCTTTGCGTGGTTTTTGCTTTAGGGTTTTTTGTAGACTGCAAAGTTCGCTTTACTGTCCTCTCTCTGTCTAAGATTATCGGGCCCCACTTTGCTGAATCTATTTCATCCCTGCGTTTTGTCTTTTCATCTTACTCACAGTCATTATATGTGGGGGGCTGCCTTTTCCTTTGGGGTATTTCTCTGGGGGCAAGTCAGGCCTATTTTTCTGTCTTCAGGCTAGCTAGTTTCTTAGGTTGTGCCGAGTTGCCTAGGTAGTTGTTAGGCGCAATCCACAGCCACTTTTAGTTGTGTTTAGGATAGGATCAGGTGTGTGGTCTACAGAGTTTCCACGTCTCAGAGCTCGTTTCTTTGTTTTTGGGTATTTGTCAGATCACTGTGTGCGCTCTGATCGCTAGGCACACTGTGTCTCTGGATTGCCTTCATAACACCTTTCATTAGCAGACATAACAGTACGCATCCTTCAAATCTAGACCCGTCATGAAACATCTAGGAAACAAGAGTTTAATAGTGGACCTTATTGACTCCATCTTGAAGGTGTGGTCATGCAAAAAGGAATTTAATCTTTTTAGGTTAATTATAGTACGAAAAGAACCATCCGGTTTAGGAACCAGAAACAAAGAGGAATAAAATCCTCTCCCTTCCTGATCCTTTGGTACTTCTATCAGAACATTCTTAGCCAAAAGACTCAGAATTTCTGACTGAAGCGCTTCTTGCTGTTCCGGCGCTCTCAGTGATGTTACAATAAAATTATCCCTTGGTAGTTGGGAAAATTCTAATTTTAGTCCGGATTTTACTAGACGAAGGATCCACTGGTTTGAAGTTATGCGTTCCCATTTGTGGTGAAAATATTTCAGTCTTCCACCCATGGGGATTTCATTACTGATGGTATCTACCACATCTGGATGTTTCGGGATTACTAAATACGGCACCTTTTTGTTTTGTTTCCTTTGTTTCCCAGCGATCCCTTTGTGGCTCATACGGCCTTCTCCTGTTAAATGGCCGTCTTCTAAACACTCTCCTATAAGAAGGAAGAAACTGTTTAGGAAATCCCTTCCTTCTTTCTCCTGCTTTATTGAGTAGGTCGTCAAGAACCTTTCCAAACAGGAACTCACCCTGGCATGGGATTTTACATAGTCTGGATGTTGACTGTGCATCCCCCTTCCATCCTTTCAGCCAGAGGGCTCGACGAGCCGTGTTGACCAGGCCTGCTGATCTCGCTGCCAGTCGGAGAGAATCCGCTGAAGCGTCCGCTAAAAATGCCGCAGCACTTCTGATCAGTGGAACTGTCTTGAGAATTTTTTCTCATGTGATCTTGCCTTTTACCTGTTGCTCCAGCTGGTCTATCCAAATTAATAGTGACCTAGCTGTGCATGTGCCTGATATGGCCGGTTTAAAGGCTCCCGTGTTCGTCTCTCAAGATCTTTTAAGGGGAGCTTCAGCCTTACGATCTAGTGGATCTAGTAAGATTCCTGCGTCTTCTACCAGAAGGGAAGATTGCTTTGAGGTGGATGCTACCGCCGCATCTACCTTAGGGACTTTAGACCACACTGCTAATTCCTCATCACTAAAAGGGTAACGCCTTTTGGAAGATGATGGGAGAAACCCTTTGCCCTGTTTGTCCCATTCTTTTTTGACAGGGTCTTTAATAGCGGAAATGACTGGAAAGGCACGCTGTTTTTTCTGGCCTAGTCCTGCAAACATGATATTCTTAACCGACCTGACCTCCTTAGTATCTGGACACCCCATAGTGTTCCTAACGGATTTTATAAGATTGTCTATACTGTCGACTGGAAAACATGCTCCGCCTTCATCCTCAGAAGAGCTTGGAGATTATCCTGAGGTATTGGAGGATCAGATTAAGCCCTCTCCAGACTCTGAACTGGAGACGGGAGAAAGGCGCTTACTTCCATGTTTCTTTAGGGATTTTGATCCCAAAGACTGGATCTCCTGCCTTATTATGGCTCTGATATTTGTGGTCGTAACAGCCGCCTCATCCTGTAAGGTCTGATCTATACAGCTTTGACACAACCTTTTAAGATACATGTCGGGCAGGGGTTGCATACACAGGGCACACTCCTTATGCTTAGATTTACTGGTCTTCTTAGCCTAAGGGGAGAGGCAGAGAAGGAAGAGATCAGCTTATAGGTAGAGGATCATAAACACTCACCCAGTGAAGCTATCATCTTCATCATCATCATCATCATACCGGTTTTGGAGGTGGAGACGCTGTGTGGGGTCTGAGTAGATCTGCATCTCTACTCCTCGTTTTACTGCTCATGTAAGTGTCAGGTCCTTCCATGGAACGACCACTCCTTTTTGCCGATGATTTTGAGCCATTAGCGCTGCTTTTGACAGCGCTATCTTGCTCCACCACTGGTGGATGCTCGTTATGCGCCGGGGACAGCATACTGAGCGAATAGCTCTGTGCCCCAGCCTGCCATTTCAATTGCGTGGTCATCTGTATTGCGCCGCCCGCCATGAACCGGAAGTGCTCCGACCACTTCCGGTTCAATTAAGCAGCACGGACTTACCCGCACGACGCAGCCGCCACCGCCTCCTAGCACTCCACCGCTGGTAACTGGAAGATCGGCCCCACACACATGCCTCCTCCATAGGCCGGGCTTTGTCGCCCGGAACCTGCCGGATGGTGACCAGACGAGGGGGGAGGCTGCATGCAGTGGCTCCCCTGCCGCTGCTACTGATGTCGCAGCCCCTGCTGTCATCGAGAGGACCACACAGGCGGGTGCACAGGCTCAGGTAATTTGGAGGTGCTCCAACCACCTTCATCAGTAGGAATCCAGGGATTTCCGATAGGAACAGGAAACCAACTGAGGAGGAGAGGGGGACCGTCCTTTTTATCTCTGTAGGTTTCCTGTTCCTATGGGCGGGTCCCTCTCTCAAGTGAGTGCGGTCGTGGCGAGGGGTAAAATTGAAAATTCAGTATAAAGGGAAACGGTTACAGTACAGAAAGTCACACTTGGCCCTCACTGCACATTTAATGTTGTCGATCATAAAAGCAAAGTTTGTCCAGAAAGACTGGACCTGGACTTGTAGGGACCATATGAGCACATTCAGCAGCACAGAAGGAGGAGAAGGTAAATTCATCCAATAAGATAACAGGGTTATAGGAAGCCAACAGCATCATTACCCTCCGATTTCTCTTACAGGCCCATCATAGTATTTTTCTTCAAGTGGCTTTCTAACTTGTCAGCACATTCTACGTACACTATCATTTGACTTTGCAGTTTACAGATATGGGCAGGTTACGACCAGCATCTCCTGATTTCAGGGTGTAGGTTGACCCTCCAGGCTATATATTCTATAGAAAGGGCTTTTAAAGTCCAAAGTCATTTGAACAGTTTTGGGTGGAGGAGAATGTTGTGGTCTAGAGGCGAAATGGTGATCACACGATTGTGATACAGCCAGACTACACCACCGATAAAGCAGCCACAGACAGTGGCTGAGAAGAATCTGTGACTTCTCTGCATTTAGTGGTCACTACTCACCTGGGTAGTCATCTGTAGGAATCTTCTCTTTACACCTCTCATCACCCCTCACACATGTCTCTGCAGTATTAATACGGGTCAGATCTTCATCCTGAAACAAATATTGTAAAAGTCACAGACAGATGGAGAAGTCACATCTATGATCAGCTCTAATCCTGCCATCTCCACCATTCTTATTACAAACCGGATAAACCGGATTACTTACCGGTAATTGTATTTTAAGGAGTCCACGATAGCACCCACTGAGAGAGGGGATCCACCCCCAGGAACAGGAAGCCTACAGATAAAAAGGGGTGGTCCCCCTCCTCAGTTGGATTACAGAGTACAAGAGGAACCGCCAAGAAAACATTAGAACATCCTCATAAAAACTACTCAATATGTATAAACATATACCACCATCACCCGGAGTGAATTACATACACATCTCTATTATGTGCTACTAAGGGAGGGAAGTGGGTTCTTTCATGGACTCCATAAAATACAATTACGGTAAGTAATCCGTTTTTTATTCTCGCCATGACAGCACCCACTGAGAGATTTCAGGGAACCATCATCTGGGAGGGACCACCGTATTGAGGACAGGTCTCCTAAAAACCAAGTCAGAAGATGATGACAAATTGAGTCTATAGTGGCTGTAAAAGGTAGATGGTGAAGACCATGTTGCAGCATTACATATCCAATCAATCGATATGTCCGCCTTCTTAGCCCAGGAGAATGCCATAGACCGTGCCGAATGTGCCCTTATTCCATTCGGAGGACCTTCACCCTTTGCTGAGTAAGCCAGACAGATTGTATCTGTGATCCAATGTGATAAAGTGCTCCTTGTGACTCCAAACCCCTTCCTGTGGCTCTGAAAAGACACAAACAGAGCTCTACTCTGCCTTCAGGGATATTTAATATGTACTTTAATGATATGTACTTTAATGCGACAGACAGACGACGGACCTATCAGGGCATCAAAGACCAGATTCAGGTCCTAGTGAGGCAAGCGAGCAATGTGTACAGAGTCGCTACGCTCACACGCTGAAATAAACCATGCAACTCATCTAACTCCCGCAATATTACGACTAGATAGGGCTCCCAAAGCTGATATCTGAACCTTTAATGTGTTAACTGAAAAACCCAGCTCCCAACCCTTGAAAATTGCAGCAACTGGAACCTCACTAGAGAAAGGCCCAGTATGAAAATTAAGGAACTTTCTCCACACTCTACTGTATATCTTGGTCGTGGATTCTTTCCTACTCTGCAGACTGGTGCTCATCATGTTGTCAGAAATCCCCCTTAATCTCAACAACTGCCTCAAGTTCCACGCCTTCAAGTGGAGACCTCTCACCCAAGGATGACAGGATGGACCCCAAGAGAGCAGGCCTGGATCTGATGGGAAGTGTTATGACACGGTGGTTTAGGAGCAACATGGAACGAGCTCTGAAGGAAGTGGTAACTGTACTGACCGCAGTCCCTAAGCTCAACACAACATTAGAAGTAGCCGTGGGATGCTCCTAACTCTCCCTAGGCACCTCGTCACCGCCTAAGAGCTAACTACCCCTAAAGATAGAAGCAGGAAAACTATCCTGCCTCAGAGAAAATCCCCAAAGGATAGATTAGCCCCCCACAAATAATGACTGTGAGTGGAGAGGGAAAAGACATACACAGAATGAAACCAGGATGAGCACAGGAGGCCAGTCTAGCTTGATAGATAGGACAGGATGGAATACTGTGCGGTCAGTATAAAACACTACAAAAATCCACGCTGAGTTTACTAAAAATCTCCACACCTGACTAAAGGTGTGGAGGGTAAATCTGCTTCCCAGAGCTTCCAGCAAGACAGAATTAATTCATACTGATAACGCTGGATAAACAAAGAGAGCACAGAACGGATAAGTCCACAATCTGTGAACAGAAAAGAGCAAGCAAAAAACTTAGCTTTGCTGAACTGGTCAGGATAACAGGGAAATCCAAAAGAGATGTGAATCCAACCAGGAACCATTTACAAGTGGCAGTAGCTGAAGGACAGAGCAGGCAAAAATAGCCGAGCAGAAAAGACGATCAGTGAAAGAGGCTGCTGACAGCTAACTCCAAGGAGCAGCCATACCACTTGAAACCACAAGAGGGAGCCCAAGAGCAGAACTCACAAAAGTGTCACTTACAACCACCGGAGGGAGCCCAAGAGCGGAATTCACAACAGGGAAGATCCAGGGGTCGGATATGGACATGGCCCTGAGCCATGAAAACCAAGGTCTCTTGGGCCAGAAAGGAGCGAAGAGAATTATCCTTGCTCTCTCGTCCCTGATCTTCCTGATGACTTGTGGAAGCACCATCATTGGAGGAAACGCATAGGCCAGACTGAAGCGACAAGGGAACTGGAGGGAGTCGACCAACTCCGGCTGATCTGCCCTGTTCAGGGAGGCAAATCTTTGGACCTTTCTGTTGTCCCTGGTAGCAAACAAGTCTATTTCCGGAAGCCCCCACAAGTCCACTAAATTCCTGAATACTTGGTGACTGAGACCCCATTCTCTCTGATAGAACGTATGGCGACTGAGGAAGCCGCTTTAAGATTTTCCACTCCCCTGATGTGAAGGGCTGAGAGAGACAAGAGATGGGCTTCGGCCAGTTCGAGAATATCCACCACAGTAGACATCAGCACTTTTGATCAAGTTCCGCCTTGCCAATTTACGTATGCAACTGACATGGTATTGTCCGACAAAACTCTCACATGCGTCCCCCACAGCTGTGGGAGAAAGTGATGTAGAGCATAACTGACTGCCTTTAATTCCTTTAGATTTGAGGAGGCATCAGCCTCCTCTATGGACCTCTGCCCCTGAGCCAGGTTATCGTCCATATGAGCTCCTCATCCATCAGGACTAGCATCCGTAGTAACTATCCTGGACGGTTTCACTACCCATGGAATCCCCTTTCCCTCCTGGTCTCCCGGGACCTCCACCACGACATGCTTAGATAACAGACATAAAACTGTTGTGAATTCTGCTTTTGGGCTCCCTCCGGTGGTTGTAGATGGTAATGCAGTTGTGCCTGGACTGCAGGATTGGACAGGTGTATCTGCTAATTGCAAGGCTGACTGGGGTATTTAGCTTTGCAGGACTCTTTAGTCCCTGCCAGTTGTCAATGTTCCTTGTGAAGTGTTGGATCACTTTCTGACTTCTCCTGCTCGCTGGCAATTTCAGCAAAGATAAGTGTTTGGTTTTTGTTTCTGTGGCACACTGCCGGTGTGCTTGTTTCAGTTTTATTCCTGCTCTGATTGTAGGATTCACTGGAGTTGCAGATATACGCTCCTGCATCTTTTAGTAGATGTAGGAAGTTTTTGTATATTCTGCTGTGCTTGTTTTGAAGGGTTTTATACTGACCGCACAGAACTCTGTCCTATCCTGTCCTATCTAGTTAGAGTGGCCTCCTGTGCTAATCCTGTTTTTCTGCCTGTGTATGTTTTTTCCTCTCCGACTCACCGCCAATATTTGTGGGGGGCTGTCTATCATTTGGGGATTTTCTCTGAGGCAAGATAGTATTCCTATTTCCATCTTTAGGGGTATTTAGTTCTCCGGCTGTGACGAGGTGTCTAGGTGTGTTAGGTACACTCCACGGCTACTTCTAGTTGCGGTGTGAAGTTCAGGATTGCGGTCAGTACAGTGGCCACTTTCTCCAGTGAAAGTTCTCATGAAGCTCCTAGGTCACCGGATCATAACAGTACAACTGGCCTACAATGAGTTAATTGCATCTCAGAAGAAGGGAGGAAAGGTTTTGAGCCATTTTTTTTTCTCAGCCTGTTTTGTCTTCTCCTCCCTCTTAATCTCTGGGTGGCTGAGGAACCTAGTACTAGCATGAATGTTCAGTGCTTAGCTTCTCGTGTGGATCAGCTTGCTGCTAGGGTATAGGGTATTTCGGATTATATTGTTCAGACTCCTGCTTTAGAACCTAAGATTCCCACTCCTGATTTATTTTTTGGTGACAGATCCAAATTTTTGAGTTTCAATAATAACTGTAAACTGTTTTTTGCATTGAGACCCTGGTCCTCTGGTGATCCCATTCAGCAGGTTAAAATCATCATATCCCTGCTGCGTGGTGACCCACAGGATTTGGCATTTTCCCTGGAATCTGGCAATCCTGCTTTGCTTAATGTTGATTCTTTCTTTCAAGCATTGGGGTTATTGTATGATGAGCCTAATTATGTGGATCAAGCTGAGAAGACCTTGTTGGCCCTGTCTGAGGGGCAAGAGGCGGCTGAATTGTATTGTCAGAAATTCAGAAAATGGTCTGTGCTGACTAAATGGAATGATGATGCTTTGGCGGCAATTTTCAGAAAGGGTCTTTCTGAATCCGTTAAGGATGTTATGGTGGGGTTTCCCACACCCTCCAATCTGAGTGATTCTATGTCTTTGGCCATTCAGATTGACCGGCGCTTGCGGGAACGCAGAACTGTGCGCGCTATGGGGTTATCCTCAGAGCAAATTACTGAGCCTATGCAGTGTGATAGGATGCTGTCTAAAACGGAACGACAAGGTTTCAGACGTCTCAACAGGTTGTGTTTTTATTGTGGCGACGCTTCTCATGTCATTTCTGTCTACCCTAAGCGGACAAAAAGGATCACCAGTTCATTTACCATCAGTACTGTACAACCTAAATTTCTGTTATCTGTGTCCTTGATCTGCTCATTGTCGTCATTTTCTGTCATGGCGTTTGTGGATTCAGGCGCCGCCTTGAATTTGATGGACTTTGACTTTGCTAGGCGTTGTGGTTTTCCCTTGCAGCCTTTGCAGAACCCTATTCCTTTAAGGGGCATTGATGCTACACCCTTGGCTAAAGATAAGCCCCAGTTTTGGATACAGGTGACCATGCGCATGGCGCCAGCCCACCAGGAAGATTGTCGATTTCTGGTGTTGCATAATTTGCATGATGCTGTTGTGCTGGGTTTCCCATGGTTGCAGGTCCATAATCCTGTTTTGGATTGGAAATCCATGTCTGTAACTAGTTGGGGTTGTCAGGGGGTTCATAATGATGTTCCTCTGATGTCAATTGCCCCTTCTCCCTCTTCGGAAATTCCGGAGTTTTTGTCTGATTTTCAGGATGTATTCGATGAGCCTAAGTCCAGTTTCCTTCCACCAAACAGGGACTGCGATTGTGCTATTGATTTGATTCCAGGCTGTAAGTTTCCTAAGGGTCGACTTTTCAACCTTTCTGTACCTGAACACACCGCCATGCGGAGTTATATTAAGGAGTCTTTGGAGAAGGGGCATATTCGGCCATCTTCTTCACCGTTGGGAGCAGGGTTCTTTTTTGTTGCTAAAAAAGATGGTTCTTTGAGACCCTGTATTGATTATCGCCTCTTAAATAAGATCACGGTCAAGTTTTAATACCCCTTGCCTTTGCTTTCTGATTTGTTTGCTAGGATTAAGGGAGCTAGTTGGTTTACTAAGATTGACCTTCGGGGGGCATATAATCTTGTTCGTATTAAGCAGGGTTGATGAATGGAAAACTGCGTTTAACACGCCCGAAGGCCATTTTGAATACCTTGTGATGCCATTCGGACTCTCTAATGCTCCATCTGTTTTTCAGTCCTTCATGCATGATATCTTCCGGAGATATTTTGATAAGTTCTTGATCATTTATTTGGACGATATTTTGATTTTTTCCGATGATTGGGAGTCTCATGTGCAGCAGGTCAGGATGGTATTTCAGATCCTTCGTGACAATGCCGTGTTTGTGAAAGGGTCTAAGTGTCTTTTTGGGGTGCAGAAGGTTTCCTTTTTGGGCTTTATTTTTTCTCCCTCATCTATTGAGATGGATCCGGTTAAGGTTCAGGCCATTCATGATTGGATTCAGCCCACATCCGTGAAGAGTCTTCAGAAATTTTTGGGTTTCGCTAATTTTTATCGCCGTTTCATTGCTAATTTTTCCAGCGTGGTTAAACCCTTGACTGATTTGACTAAGAAGGGCGCTGATGTGGCGAATTGGCCCTCTGCGGCTGTCTCTGCCTTTCAAGAACTTAAACGTTGTTTTTCTTCTGCTCCAGTGTTGCGCCATCCGGATGTTTCTCTTCCGTTTCAGGTTGAGGTTGACGCTTCTGAGATTGGGGCAGGGGCCGTTTTGTCTCAGAGGGATCCTGTTGGTTCCTTGATGAAACCGTGTGCCTTCTTTTCCCGTAAATTTTCACCTGCGGAACGCAATTATGATGTCGGCAATCGGGAGTTGTTGGCTATGAAGTGGGCGTTTGAGGAGTGGCGACATTGGCTTGAGGGAGCTAAGCACCGTATTGTGGTCTTGACCGACCATAAGAATTTGATTTACCTCGAGTCTGCCAAGCGGTTGAATCCTAGACAGGCTCGATAATCCTTGTTTTTTTCTCGTTTTGATTTTGTGGTCTCGTACCTTCCTGGTACTAAGAATGTTAAGGCTGATGCCCTCTCTAGGAGTTTTTTGCCTGATTGTCCTGAGGTTTTGGAACCAGTCAGTATTTTGAAGGAAGGGGTGGTCCTTTCTGCCATTTCTCCTGATTTACGATGGGTTCTTCAGAAATTTCAGGCTGACAAACCTGACCGTTGTCCTGTGGGGAAACTGTTTGTTCCTGACAGATGGACTAGTAGAGTGATTTCTGAGGTTCGTTGTTCTGTGTTGGCTGGTCATCCTGGTATTTTTGGTACCAGAGACTTGGTTGGTAGGTCCTTTTGGTGGCCTTCTTTGTCGCGTGATGTGCGGTCTTTTGTGCAGTCCTGTGGGACTTGTGCACGGGCCAAGCCTTGTTGCTCCCGTGCTAGTGGGTTGCTCTTGCCATTGCCGGTCCCCGAGAGGCCCTGGACACATATTTCTATGGATTTTATTTCCGATCTTCCTGTTTCCCAGAGGATGTCGGTTATCTGGGTTGTTTGTGACCGATTCTCTAAGATGGTTCATTTGGTGCCTTTGCCTAAATTCCCTTCTTCTTCTGATTTGGTTCCGTTGTTTTTTCAGCATGAGGTCCGTTTGCATGGTATTCCGGAGAATATTGTGTCCGACAGAGGTTCCCAGTTTGTTTCTAGGGTTTGGCGGGACTTTTGTGCCAAGCTGGGCATTGATTTGTCTTTTTCTTCTGCATTTCATCCTCAGACAAATGGACAGACTGAGCGAACTAATCAGACCTTGGAGACCTATTTGAGATGCTTTGTGTCTGCTGATCAGGATGATTGGGTGGCTTTTTTGCCATTGGCCGAGTTCGCCCTTAATAATCGGTCTAGTTCGGCTACTTTGGTTTCGCCTTTTTTTTTGTAATTTTGGTTTTCATCCTTCTTTTTCTTCTGGGCAGGTTGAGCCTTCTGACCTTCCTGGTGTGGATTCTGTGGTCGACAGGTTGCAGCAGATTTGGGCTCATGTGGTGGACAATTTGGTGCTGTCTCAGGAGGAGGCTCAACGTTTTGCTAACCGTCGTCGGTGTGTTGGTTCCCGGCTTCGGGTTGGGGATCTGGTTTGGTTATCTTCCCGTCATGTTCCTATGAAGGTTTCTTCCCCTAAGTTTAAGCCTCGATTTATTGGTCCTTATAGGATTTCTGAGATTATTAATCCGGTGTCCTTTTGCCTGGCGCTTCCGGCCTCTTTTGCTATTCATAATGTCTTCCATAGATCTTTGTTGCGGAAATATGTGGAGCCCGTTGTTCCCTCTGTTGATCCTCCAGCCCCTGTGTTGGTCGATGGGGAGTTGGAATATGTTGTTGAGAAGATTTTGGATTCTCGTTTTTTGAGGCGGAAGCTTCAGTACCTTGTCAAATGGAAGGGTTATGGCCAGGAGGATAATTCTTGGGTTTCTGCCTCTGATGTCCATGCCGCTGATTTGGTTCGTACCTTTCATCGGGCTCATACTGATCGGCCTGGGGGCTCTGGTGAGGGTTCGGTGACCCCTCCTCAAGGAGGGGTACTGTTGTGAATTCTGCTTTTGGGCTCCCTCCGGTGGTTGTAGATGGTAATGCAGTTGTGCCTGGACTGCAGGATTGGACAGGTGTATCTGCTAATTGCAAGGCTGACTGGGGTATTTAGCTTTGCAGGACTCTTTAGTCCCTGCCAGTTGTCAATGTTCCTTGTGAAGTGTTGGATCACTTTTTGGCTTCTCCTGCTTGCTGACAATTTCAGCAAAGATAAGTGTTTGGTTTTTGTTTCTGTGGCACACTGCCGGTGTGCTTGTTTCAGTTTTATTCCTGCTCTGATTGTAGGATTCACTGGAGTTGCAGATATACGCTCCTGCATCTTTTAGTAGATGTAGGAAGTTTTTGTATATTCTGCAGTGGTTGTTTTGAAGGGTTTTATACTGACCGCACAGATCTCTGTCCTATGCTGTCCTATCTAGCTAGAGTGGCCTCCTGTGCTAATCCTGTTTTTCTGCCTGTGTATGTTTTTTCCTCTCCGACTCACCGCCAATATTTGTGGAGGGCTGTCTATCCTTTGGGGATTTTCTCTGAGGCAAGATAGTATTCCTATTTCCATCTTTAGGGGTATTTAGTTCTCCGGCTGTGACGAGGTGTCTAGGTGTGTTAGGTACACTCCACGGCTACTTCTAGATGCGGTATGAAGTTCAGGATTGCGGTCAGTATAGTGGCCACTTTCTCCAGTGAAAGTTCTCATGAAGCTCCTAGGTCACCGGATCATAACATAAAACCTCCAACTCAAGAGCCTCCTGTTTTGCCGGGGATCTAAGAGAGGTGATGACAAAGGAATCTGAGGGGACTCGACAAAACTCTAGTTTCAACCCCGATGTTACTAAGCCCAGGGTCCAGGCATTAGAAGTGATCTCCTGCCATCTGTGTCAAAAATTTTTTAACCTGCCGCCCACAGGAGGGTCAGGGTCAATGGAATTTATTACTCTTCCTGGGAGAGGATCCGCTAAAATGGGCACCTTCTTGTTTGGTCTCCTTTGTCTCCCAGCGATCTCGGTTTTCATAATTCCACCTTCTACCGAATGGTCACTTTCTGAAGGCCTTCCTGTAGGACGGAACAGACTGGTTAGGGAACCCCTTCTTTCTCTCTCCCGCCTTGGTGAGGATCTAATCGAGCACGCTGCCAAACAGGAACTCACCCTGGCATGGAATTGCGCACAATTTAGACTTTGCGCATCCCCCTTCCAGCCCTTCAGCCATAGGACACGACGAACAGAATTCACAAGACCAGCTGACCTTGTTGCCAGGCGTAGGGAGTCCACAGAAGCATCAGCTAGATATACTGTAGTTCCCCTGATCAATGGACTAGAGGACATCAGCCTCTCTCTAGACAATTCTTTCTTGATCTGTTCCTCCAGCTAGTCCACCCAAACAAGCATTGACCTTCCTGTACATGTGCTGGATAGAGCCGGTCTAAAGGCTCTGGAGCAGGACTCCCATGATCTTTTAAGTAATGTCTCTGCTTTGCAGTCTAGACTCTAGACTGGACAGGACCACAGAATCTTCTACAGGCAGGACAAAATGTCTAGAAGTCGAGGCCACTGCGGAGTCCACCTTGGGAACCTTGGACCAAGCTGTCAGGTCATCTTCCTCAAAGGGACAAAGGGATACCTCCTCCTGGAAGATGGAGAGGAACCCTCGCGCTGTCCCTGCTTGTTCCATTCCATCCTGACCAAATCCTTCACCACACCAATAAACGGGAAAGCTCGTATCTTTTTCTGCGAGAGACCTGCAAACATAATTTCCTTTGTAGATCTAACCTCTTTCACCTCTAAAAGCCCCATGGTATTTCTAACTGATTTCACCACATTATCCATACTCTCTATGGGAAAAAAAAGATAGCCCTTCTTCACCAGATGACGATGAATCAGAAGCACCAGGGAATCCAGCCTGTTCACAACCGGAAGCAGAACAGGAGACAGGGGTAACACTTCTTGCTTTAGACTTATGTTTGTTAGGCCTGTTTGAGCATCCTAAGGACTGAAGTTCCTCTCATCATTAATCGTATATCAGCAGATCTAACTGAGGACTCCTCCTCTAAAGTCTGGCTAATACAACTCTGACACAGTCTTTTAAGATAGAGGTCAGGAAGGGGTTGTGAGCACAAGGCACTCTTTGTGCTTGGCTTTTTTTTAGTTTTCTTAGCCTGATAGGGAGGTACACAGAAAGAAGGTGAATCAGCTTAGTAGGCAGAGTCATGTAACACTCACCCAGTGAAGCTGTGATGTGGTACCGGTTCTGGAAGCGGAGGCACAGCACGAGTTCTAGATGGTACAGCTTACTCCGTACACTCTTGTTAGTGGAGTTCCCTCTTGGGAGCGCCCAATGCTGTTCTTGGGATTGCTGTGCGGCTGCACTTCCACCACCTGTGGGTGCACCTCAGATTCTCCTGGAGAGGATATCTTTGGGACACATTGGCAACAGGAGGCCACCGGATCTTATACTTACAGCCCGTCCATCTCCAGAACAAGCCTCCCCGGACCCTAGGAAGTGAACCCAAGCAAATTTAGTTCAGTAATGGTGAATGGGCAGTGTGCATACGTGGGCCTAAACTCGGAAGCACTGCCCGATGGAAGAGCAGGGCAGCCGATGCACGCATCCCGCTCCACAAGATGAGTGCCGGTCTGGTCCTACTGCACCGCGTGAGCCAGGACAGCCTCTTCCGGATCCTGGCCTCACATCATCCACCATCAGACGAGGGTGAAGACTGACAGCCAGGGATCTCCAGACGCTGCTTCTGGTGCCGCAGCCCCTGCTGTTCCCCAGACACCACACAGGTGGCATGCACAGGCCCAGGTAACCTTTCCTGTGCAGGTTCCCACAGGAACAGGAAACCAACTGAGGAGGCAAGGGGGACAGCCCCTTTTTATCTGTAGGTTTCCTGTTCCTGGGGGCGGATCCCCTCTCTCAGTGGATGCTGTCAGCGATAATAAAAAACAACAACATAATACTGGTGGATGAAACAAAACTGAGCACAAAACCTTCACAGTTGTCTACACAGAGAGAGTGAGGGGAGATCTCATGACACCTCTCTATCTACCTGATGATCCTGAGAAACATTAGGATCTCCTTGTTTACAGTCCTGTGGAAGAAGAGGACGGGGACATCTCTCTGGTGTTGTCCTCCTACTGGATAGATCTGGAAGAAACATATACAGGGACTTAATTCATTCTTTACATACAGATAATTATAGGCCGTCTGTATTTAGTCCAGTCCATTACCTGGTGATGTGAGGGGCTGGGGAATCTCCATCATGATGTCCTTGTACAGATCTTTGTGTCCTTCTAAATACTCCCATTCCTCCATGGAGAAATAGACGGCGAGATCCTGATACCTTATAGGAACCTGACACATACAATGATACCGTCATCACCCCGATCCCTTCATAGCTCTATTGTATAATGTCCCAGCATTCCCAGCAGTGTCACCTCTCCAGTCAGCAGCTCAATCATCATGTAGGCGAGTTCTAGGATCTTCTGGTCATTGATGTTCTCATGTATCAGGGGGTGAGGTTGAGGCCCCGTGATTGGGCTCAGGGGTCTTCCCCATCCCTCAGACACAGGGTCCTGACAGCGCTCACTAGAGGTCTTCTTCACTACTGTGTAATCCTGGTTATGGAGAGACACATTAATAAATCTCACTACAGACATTTCCAGAGTCCTCACCTCTCCAGTTCTGTCCATCTGTTATTCCCATAGATAAGAATGATGTAATGTGACATCATCAGAATCTCTCACCTCTCCAGTAAGAAGGAAGAGGATCTCTAGGGTTAGGTGTAATATCCTCTCTGCCATCTTGTCTCTGTCCACATCCATCTTTGATGGGTTAATAAGAAAAATTCCCTCAATAGTAGATCTTCACAGAGGATCGGATATTGTAAATACCTGAATGAGAAGAAGATGAGCCGATGTAACATCATAAAATTCCTGGCGATAATAAGGGGAAACATACAAAAAGATAGAACTTGTAGATGTTGTACTCTCTAGTCTTGTATGGACTGGAACGCAAGTTGAATTGCTGACTAAGACATCTCCTCCATGCTCCCAATCACTGCCTATGTTACTCACTGCTTTGGCGACTGATTGGCTGTAAGAATCATAACTTCGTTAGGACTGAGCAGATAATACAGAGACTGGCGGGAACCCAAGCAGTAATGGTATATTTGCTATTTTACAGTGTTTAGTTTTCTTCTTTCCATCTCCTAATAAAACCAATATATTTAGGCCACAGACAACAAGTAGTTTCTCCCTCGGAGTCGGCAGCTGAATACGTTCCTCATAGACTCATCTTCCATAACGCTAATTCTCGTCTCATTTACCGACCCTGGAATCGGCATTAGCAATACTGCAGGAGATATTCATTACACGTGACAGGAGAAATAACTACTTCATGATGAGGACGACATCTTCATCTTCTACTACGGCTCTAGAAGCAGATTTGTCCAGAGTCCGTCACTGACTCCATCACCACCGGCCGTCTATATGAAGGTTTCCCGACAATAATGTGTGTTGCCCTGAACTATGAGAGTAATACAGGTTTCCTTGGTTCCCGTCTTTCATAGTTGGGTCGTTTGTATCTATCAGCGGAAAAGGAGCAAAACCATTGTGATTCTTATAAGGAGACAACACAAACCCCCTAAATATAACATTTTATAACAACCCCACAATCTGTGACTCTTCAGGGTAAATCGCTCTCTCCCCATTGGATTAGAGCTGATACTATGAAGCTAAAGGGACTAAACAGACTTTCTGTCACCTCCATAAAGGGGCACTTTACTGTGTTTGTCAGAACTGTCCGAGGATTATTAGAGGGGATAGTTTCCCCCTAATTAGAAGGGACACCTGTGGATATTGGGGTCTTTACCTGCTACAGTTCTGGTGTGGACCCTCCACCTGCAGAGCCGCACTCCACATATATGGCAGTTCTGTGCGCACAGGACCTGTGATGAGGTCACAGGAGGGGAGGAGCCAGGGGTCACATGATCAGGGGCCTCAGTGTATGCAGGACTCTGCTGTGCTGGTTGTCATGGTGCTGGATGAGGGGAAGTTTATGTGTGGGGTCAGGAGGGGTTTACAGTGTGGATGTAGCAGAGCCGTGTGTGTACGGGGTGTACGGAGCAGAGCCGTGTGTGTACAAGGTGTACGGAGTGGAGCCTTGTGTGTATGAGGTGTACGGACCAGAGCCGTGTGTGTACAAGGTGTACGGAGCGGAGCCGTGTGTGTATGAGGTGTACGGACCAGAGCCGTGTGTGTACAAGGTGTACGGAGCGGAGCCTTGTGTGTATGAGGTGTACGGACCAGAGCCGTGTGTGTACAAGGTGTACGGAGCGGAGCCTTGTGTGTATGAGGTGTACGAAGCAGAGCCGTGTGTGTACGAGGTGTACGGAGCGGAGCTGTGTGTGTACGAGGTGTACGGAGCAGAGCCGTGTGTGTACGAGGTGTACGGAGCGGAGCCTTGTGTGTATGAGGTGGATGGAGCAGAGCTGTGTGTGTACGAGGTGTACGGAGCGGAGCCTTGTGTGTATGAGGTGTACAGAGCGGAGCCGTGTGTGTACGAGGTGTATGGAGCAGAGCAATGTGTGTACGAGGTGGACGGAGCGGAGCCGCATGTGTACGAAGTGTATGGATCAGAGCCATGATTACAATCAGCCTTTGGGGGCTAAATGGTTTTCTATCCTTGACCTTAGAGGGGCTTATAATTTGATACGCATCAAGAAGGTTGGTGTGTGGTGATGGGAGAGCGTGCTCAGTACTTGATCAAGTATCCATGTATTTGGGGGTCACACTCACGTGTCTACCACCTATTAGACAGCCAGTAAACACTCAGGGATTGCCCGCCATACACAGTAATGACATAAACATGTTGGCTACTGGCATTACTGTGACTGCCCGCCGCATAGTACCATCAAGTCTGTATAAGACCTGGTGACGCCATGTTTGGAGCATTGTACATGGACATAGTGTAGGGAGAGTTTCTGCTGATGTTACATTAAACCAACAGCCCTTTTCCAGACTAACTCAAATACAAGTGCTTCTCACAAAATTAGAATATCATCAAAAAGTTAATTTATTTCTGTTCTTCAATACAAAAAGTGAAACTCATATTATCTAGAGTCATTACAAACAGAGTGATCTATTTCAAGTATTTATTTATGTTAATGTTGATGATTATGGCTTACAGCCAATGAAAACCCATAAGTCATTATCTCAGTAAATTAGAATAATTAACAAAAACACCTGCAAAGGCTTCCTAAGCGTTTAAAAAGGTCCCATAGTCTGTCTCAGTAGCTCCACAATCATGGAGAAGACTGCTGAATTGACAGATATCCAGAAGGCAGTCACTGACACACTCCACAAGAAGGGTAAGCCACAAAAGGCCATTGCTAATGAAGCTGGCTGTTCACAGAGTGCTGTATCCAAGCATATTAATGGGAAGTTGAGTGGAAGAAAAAAGTGTGGTAAAAAAAGGTGCACAAGCAATCGGGATAACCGCAGCTTTGAAAAGATTGCTACGAAAAGGCCACTCAAAAAATTGGGGAAATTCACAAGGAGTGGACTGCTGCTGGAGTCATTCGTACAAGAGCCACCACACACAGACATCTCCAGAACATGGGCGACAAGTGTCGCATTCCTTGTCTCAAGCCACTATTGACCAATAGACAACGCCAGAAGAGTCTTACCTGAGCCAAGGAGAAAAAGAACTGGACTGTTGTCAGTGATCCAAGGTGTTGTTTTCAGATGAAAGTAAATTTTGCATTTCATTTGGAAATCGAGGTCCCAGAGTCTGGAGGAAGAGTGGAGAGGCCACAATCCAAGCTGCTTGAGGTTTGGTGGGAAGTACCACAATCAGTGATGGTTTGGGGAGTCATGTCATCTGCTGGTGTAGGTCCACTGTGTTTTATCAAGACCGAAGTCAGTGCAGCCGTCTACCAGGAAACTTTAGAGTATTTCATGCTTCCCTTGCTTTTTTGGAGATTAAAATTTCATTCTCCAGCAGGACTTGGCACCAGTCCACACTGCAAGAAGTACAATACTTGGTTTACAAACAACAGTATCACTGTGCTTGATTGGCCAGCAAACTCGCCTGACCTTAGCCCAATAGAGCTGAGCTGTGGAGTCTATAGTTTTGACTTGAGATGTGGATACTGTATATAGATTTTTAAACATGTCTTTCCCTCTTGCGGGCAGCATGTGCAGATGGCCGTGTGTATCCTTTGTAGACACCCATATATTTTGCAATTAATATCTTATGATGTGTGTATGCATCTATATATTCATCTTCTGAAGTGCAGGCAGTATTTGCATATCCATAATTTGCATATTTTACTTACATTTTCTGCTGCATTAAAGGGACACAAAAGCCTCTCAGTATAGCTTGCTACCAGTCCTGTTGTGAATTCTGCTCTTGGGTTCCCTCCAGTGGTTGTAGGTGGGAATGCAGTTGTCTCTGAGTCACAGCACTGGCCAGGTGTATCAGCTAATTGCTGTTCTGACTGGGATATTTAAGTGTGCAGGATTCATTAGCCCTTGCCAGTTGTCAATGTTTCTTTGGAAGTATTGGATCTCTGCCTGGCCTCACCTGCTTAGCTGCCAGTTCAGCAAAGATTAGTGTATGTTTCTTTTTCTGAAGCACACTTGCTGTGTGCTTATTTTCAGTGCTGATCTTTTGTTTCTATTTGTCCAGCTTAGACTGTGTCAGCTGTTTTTCTCAGTCTGTTTGGATTCTCTGGAGTGGCAGTTATACTCTCCACGTCTTTAGTTAGATGGTGGAGTTTTTGTATTTTCTGCTGTGGATATTTTGGAAGGGTTTTTACTGACTGCACAGAACTCTGTCCTGTCCTTTTCTATTTAGCTAGAAGTGGCCTCCTTTGCTAAGCCTGTTTTCTGCCTGCATGTGTATTTTCCTCTCCAACTCACAGTCAATATTTGTGGGGGGCTGCCTATCCTTTGGGGGTCTACTCTGAGGCAAGATAGTTTTCCTATTTCCATCTTTAGGGGTATTTAGTCCTCCCGCTGTGTCGAGGTGTCTAGGTTTTGTTAGGTACACCCCACGGCTACTTCTAGTTTCGGTGATAGGATCAGGGTTTGCGGTCAGTATTAGTTACCACCTACTCCAGAGAATGTTTTCATGCTGCTCCAAGGCCACCTGATCATAACAGTACAACTGGCCAACAATGAGTTAAATGTATCTCAGAAGAAGGGAGGAAAGGTCTTGAGCCATTTTTTTTTCTTCAGTCTGTTTTGTCTTCTCCTCCCTCTTTATCTCTGGGTGGCTGAAGAGCCTTGTGTTAGCATGAATGTTCAGGAATTAGCTTCTCGTGTAGACCAGCTTGCTGCTAGGATACAGGGTATTTCTGATTATATTGTTCGTTCAAACTCCTGTTTTACAACCGAAGATTCCTACTCCTGATTTGTTTTTTGGTGACAGGTCCAAATTTTTGAGTTTTAAAAACAACTGTAAACTGTTTTTTGCATTGAAACCTCGATCCTCTGGTGATTCCATTGAACAAGTTAAAATCATCATCTCTCTGCTGCGTGGTCATCCACAGGATTGGGCAATTTCCCTGGAATCTGGGGATCCTGCTTTGCTTAATGTAGACTCCTTCTTTCAGGCATTAGGATTACTGTATGATGAACCTAATTCGGTGGATCAAGCTGAGAAGACATTGTTGGCCCTGTCTCAGGGGCAAGAGGCTGCTGAATTGTATTGTCAGAAATTCAGAAAATGGTCTGTGTTGACTACATGGAATAATGATGCTTTGGCGGCAATTTTCAGAAAGCATCTTTCTGAATCCGTTAAAGATGTTATGGTGGGGTTTCCCACACCCTCCAATCTGAGTGATTCTATGTCTCTGGCCATTCAGATTGACCGACGCTTGTGGGAGCACAGAACTGTGCGTGCTATGGCGTTATCCTCAGAGCAAATTCCTGAGCCTATGCAGTGTGATAGGATTCTGTCTAAAACAGAAAGACAAGGTTTCAGACGTCTCAATAGGTTGTGTTATTATTGTGGCGACGCTTCCCATGTCATTTCAGTCTGTCCTAAGCGGACAAAGAGGATCGCCAGTTCATTTACCATCAGTACTGTACAACCTAAATTTCTGTTATCTGTGTCCTTGATCTGTTCATTGTCATCATTTTCTGTAATGGCGTTTGTGGATTCAGGCGCTGCCTTGAACTTAATGGACTTTGACTTTGCTAGGCGTTGTGGTTTTCCCTTGCAGCCTTTGCAGAACCCTATTCCTTTAAGGGGCATTGATGCTACACCCTTGGCTAAAAATAAGCCCCAGTTTTGGACACAGGTGACCATGCGCATGGCGCCAGCCCTTCAGGAAGATTGTCGATTTCTGGTGTTGCATAATTTGCATGATGCTGTTGTGCTGGGTTTTCCCTGGTTACAGGTACATAATCCTGTTTTGGATTGGAAGTCCATGTCTGTGACTAGTTGGTGTTGTCAGGGGGTTCATAATGATGTTCCTCTGATGTCTATCGCCCCTTCTTCCTCTTCTGAAATTCCAGAGTTTTTGTCTGATTTTCAGGATGTATTCGATGAGCCAAAGTCCAGTTTCCTTCCATCGCACAAAGACTGCGATTGTGGCATTGACTTGATTCCAGGCTGTAAGTTTCCTAAGGGCCGACTTTTCAACCTGTCTGTACCTGAACATGCCGCCATGCGGAGCTACAGTATATTAAGGAGTCTTTGGAGAAAGGGCATATTCGGCCATCTTCTTCACCGATGTGAGCGGGGTTCTTTTTTGTTGCTAAAAAAGATGGTTCCTTAAGACCCTGTATTGATTATCGCCTCTTGAATAAGATCACGGTCAATATCCTTTACCTTTGCTTTCCGATTTGTTTGCTAGGATTAAGGGAGCTAGTTGGTTTACTAAGATTGACCTTCGGGGGCTTATAATCTTGTTCGTATTAAACAGGGTGATGAATGGAAAATTGCGTTTAACACGCCCGAAGGCCATTTTGAATACCTTGTGATGCTATTCGGACTCTCTAATGCTCCATCTGTTTTTCAGTCCTTCATGCATGATATCTTCCGGACTTATATTGATAAATTCTTGATTGTATATTTGGACGATATTTTGATTTTTTCCGATGATTGGGAGTCTCATGTGCAGCAGGTCAGGATGGTATTTCAGATCCTTCGTGACAATGCCTTGTTTGTGAAAGGGTCTAAGTGTCTTTTTGGGGTGCAGAAGGTTTCCTTTTTGGGCTTTATTTTTTTCTCCCTCGTCTATAGAGATGGATCCAGTTAAGATTCAGGCCATTCATGATTGGATTCAGCCCACATCCGTGAAGAGCCTTCAGAAATTTTTGGGTTTTGCTAATTTTTATCGCCGTTTCATTGCTAATTTTTCCAGCGTGGTTAAACCCTTGACTGATTTGACGAAGAAGGGCGCTGATGTGGCGAATTGGTCCCCTGCGGCTATCTCTGCCTTTCAGGAACTTAAACGTCGTTTTACTTCTGCTCCAGTGTGGCGTCAACCGGATGTTTCTCTTCCATTTCAGGTTGAGGTTGACGCTTCTGAGATGGGGCAGGGGCTGTTTTGTCTCAGAGGGATCCTGTTGGTTCCTTAATGAAACCGTGTGCCTTCTTTTCCCGTAAGTTTTCGCCTGCTGAACGCAATTATGATGTCGACAATCGGGAGTTGTTGGCTATGAAGTGGGCGTTTGAGGAGTGGCGACATTGGCTTGAGGGAGCTAAGCACCGTATTGTGGTCTTGACCGATCATAAGAATCTGATTTACCTCGAGTCTGCCAAACGGTTGAATCCTAGACAGGCTCGATGGTCCTTGTTTTTTTCTCGTTTTGATTTCATGGTCTCGTACCTTCCGGGTTCTAAGAATATTAATATACAACCATAATCCTCTAAGGGGTACACCAAGCAGAGGATAAGAAGTGAGATGAACAGTGGGTAAAGTTAAAATAACTGTTTATTAATACATATTAAAAAGGCAAGGGGGGAGAGGGGGGAAGTGGACCAAAAATAAAAATAAAAAAGACACAAAAAAAAAGGGACTTCCCAGTGGTAAAGGGAGAGAGAAGCCAGCAAAGATGGATATATTTATAGAATAGTATATGTGCCGCATGAACAGATGCCCCCTCCAACACAAAATATAGGAGGTCTAAACAACACAAGTGTGGCTACCAGGGTCTGGCTTTTTAGACCGTTAACATTAAACAGGCATATACTACCACCTAAACATATTGTCACAATTATGACACATATGAAAAGAAGGGGGACCAAAGATAAAGTAATTGTAAGGGATATCCCAAAGTACCAATACCGCAGAGGCTGAATGATTAAGCAGCTACTCCTAAGGCTGATGAGAAAAGCCCCTATGTAATAACAGAATAAATGGCTGAAAAGATGGCGTTGGTAAGGTGGATTTTTTTACCTGTGAAATGTCGTGGAGGAGATGAAGGCAAGTGCCGGGGGGTCAGGCAGGCATGCAGAGGCGTGTGGCTGTGTGTGGCTGCGCTCTCCCGACGCCCGTGTATGACACTTATCTTTGCTGAACTTGCAGCTAAGCAGGTGAGGCCAGGCAGAGATCCAATACTTCCAAAGAAACATTGACAACTGGCAAGGGCTAATGAATCCAGCACACCTAAATACCCCAGTCAGAACTGCAATCAGCAGATACACCTGACCAGGACTGCAACCCAGGGTCAACTGCATTACCACCTACAACCACTGGAGGGAGCCCAAAAGCAGAATTCACAACAGTACCCCCCCCCCTTGAGGAGGGGTCACCGAACCCTCACCAGAGCCCCCAGGCCGATCAGGACGAGCCAGATGAAAGGCACGAACCAAATCAGCAGCATGGACATCAGAGGCAAAAACCCAAGAATTATTCTCCTGGCCATAACCCTTCCATTTGACAAGGTACTGAAGCCTCCGCCTCGAAAAACGAGAATCCAAAATCTTCTCAACCACATACTCCAACTCCCCATCAACCAACACAGGGGCCGGAGGATCAACAGAGGGAACAACGGGCTCCACATATTTCCACAACAAAGATCTATGGAAGACATTATGGATAGCAAAAGAGGCCGTAAGCGCCAGTCGAAAAGACACCGGATTAATAATCTCAGAAATCCTATAAGGACCAATAAACCGAGGCTTAAATTTAGGAGAAGAAACCTTCATAGGAACATGACGGGAAGACAACCAGACCAGATCCCCAACCCGAAGCCGGGAACCAGCACACCGACGACGGTTAGCAAAACGTTGAGCCTCCTCCTGAGACAACACAAAATTGTCCACCACATGAGCCCAAATCTGCTGCAACCTGTCAACCACAGAATCCACACCAGGACAGTCAGAAGGCTCAACCTGCCCAGAAGAAAAACGAGGATGAAAACCAAAATTACAAAAGGAAGGCGAAACCAAAGTAGCCGAACTAGACCGATTATTAAGGGCAAACTCGGCCAATGGCAAGAAGGCCACCCAATCATCCTGATCAGCAGACAGAAAGCATCTCAAATAAGTCTCCAAAGTCTGATTAGTTCGCTCGGTCTGACCATTGGTCTGGGGATGAAATGCAGAAGAAAAAAACAAATCAATGCCCAGCCTAGCACAAAAGGCCCGTCAAAACCTAGAAACAAACTGGGAACCTCTGTTGGACACAATATTCTCCGGAATACCATGCAAATAGACCACATGCTGAAAAAACAACGGAACCTAATCTGAAGAGGAAGGCAATTTAGGCAAAGGCACCAAATGAACCATCTTAGAGAATCGGTCACAAACAACCAAGATAACCGACATCCTCTGGGAAACAGGAAGATCGGAAATAAAATCCATAGAAATATGCATCCAGGGCCTCTCAGGGACCGGCAATGGCAAAAGCAACCCACTAGCATGGGAGCAACAAGGCTTGGCCCGCGCACAAGTCCCACAGGACTGCACAAAAGAACGCACATCACGCGACAATGAAGGCCACCAAAAGGACCTACCAACCAAATCTCTGGTACCAAAAATACCAGGATGACCAGCCAACATGGAACAGTGAACCTCAGAAATCACTCTACTAGTCCATCTGTCAGGAACAAACAGTTTCCCCACTGGACAGCAGTCAGGTCTGTCAGCCTGAAATTCCTGAAGAACCCGTCGTAAATCAGGGGAAATGGCAGAAAGGACCACCCCTTCTTTCAGAATGCCGACCGGTTCAAAGACCTCAGGAGAATCAGGCAATAAACTCCTAGAGAGGGCATCAGCCTTAATATTCTTAGAACCCGGAAGATACGAGACCACAAAATCAAAACGGGAAAAAAACAAGGACCATCGAGCCTGTCTAGGATTCAGCCGTTTGGCAGACTCGAGGTAAATCAGATTCTTATGATCGGTCAAGACTACAATACGGTGCTTAGCTCCTTCAAGCCTATGTCGCCACTCCTCAAACGCCCACTTCATAGCCAACAACTCCCGATTGCCGACATCATAATTGCGTTCAGCAGGCGAAAACTTACGGGAAAAGAAGGTACATGGTTTCATCAAGGAACCAACAGGATCCCTCTGAGACAAAACGGCCCCTGCCCCAATCTCAGAGGCGTCAATCTCAACCTGAAACGGAAGAGAAACATCCGGTTGGCGCAACACCGGAGCAGAAGTAAATCGGCGTTTAAGCTCCTGAAAGGCAGAGACAGCCGCAGAGGACCAGTTCGCCACATCAGCGCCTTTCTTCGTCAAATCGGTCAAGGGTTTAACCACGCTGGAAAAGTTAGCAATGAAACGGCGATAAAAGTTTGCAAAACCCAAAAATTTCTGAAGGCTCTTCACGGATGTGGGCTGAATCCAATCATGAATGGCCTGAACCTTAACCGGATCCATCTCCATAGATGAGGGAGAAAAAATGAAGCCCAAAAAAGAAACCTTCTGCACCCCAAAGAGACACTTAGACCCCTTCACAAACAAAGCATTGTCACGAAGGATCTGAAATACCATCCTGACCTGTTCCACATGAGACTCCCAATCATCGGAAAAAATCAAAATATCGTCCAAATATACAATCAAGAATTTATCAATATAAGTCCGGAAGATATCATGCATGAAGGACTGAAAAACAGATGGAGCATTAGTGAGCCCGAATGGCATCACAGGGTATTCAAAATGGCCTTCGGGCGTATTAAACGCAGTTTTCCATTCATCACCCTGCTTAATACGAACAAGATTATATGCCCCCCGAAGGTCAATCTTCGTAAACCAACTAGCCCCCTTAATCCTAGCAAACAAATCGGAAAGCAAAGGTAAAGGGTATTGAAACTTGACCGTGATCTTATTCAAGAGGCGATAATCAATACAGGGTCTCAAGGAGCCATCCTTCTTAGCAACAAATAAAAAAAAATCCCGCTCCCAACGGTGAAGAAGATGGCCGAATATGCCCTTTCTCCAAAGACTCCTTAACATAACTCCACATGGCGGTATGTTCAGACACAGACAGGTTGAAAAGTCGACCCTTAGGAAACTTACAGCCTGGAATCAAGTCAATCGCACAATCACAGTCCCTGTGCGGTGGAAGGGAACTGGACTTGGGCTCATCGAATACATCCTGAAAATCAGACAAAAACTCTGGAATTTCAGAAGAGGAAGAAGAGGAGATTGACATCAAAGGAACATCATTATGAACCCACTGACAACCCCAACTAGTCACAGACATAGACTTCCAATCCAACACAGGATTATGTACCTGCAACCACGGAAAACCCAGCACGATAGCATCATGCAAATTATGCAACACCAGAAATCGACAATCTTCCTGATGGGCTGGCGCCATGCGCATGGTCACCTGTGTCCAAAACTGGGGCTTATTTTTAGCCAAAGGTGTAGCATCAATGCCCCTTAAAGGAATAGGGTTCTGCAAAGGCTGCAAAGGAAAACCACAACGCCTGGCAAACTCAAAGTCCATTAAGTTCAAGGCGGCGCCTGAATCCACAAACGCCATGACAGAAAATGATGACAATGAGCAGATCAAGGACACAGATAACAGAAATTTAGGTTGTACAGTACTGATGGTAAATAAACTAGCGATCCTCTTTGTCCGCTTAGGGCAGACTGAAATGACATGAGAAGCATCGCCACAATAGTAACACAACCTATTCTGACGTCTGAATCCTTGTCGTTCCATTCTAGACAGAAGCCTATCACACTGCATTGACTCAGGAATCTGCTCTGAGGACAACGCCACAGCGCGCACAGTTTTGCGCTCCTGTAAGCGCCGGTCAATCTGAATGGCCAGAGACATAGAATCACTCAGACCGGAAGGCGTGGGAAACCCCACCATAACATCTTTAACGGATTCAGAAAGACCCTTTCTGAAAATTGCCGCCAAAGCATCATTATTCTATTTAGTCAACACAGACCATTTTCTGAATTTCTGACAATACAATTCTGCCGCCTCTTGACCCTGAGACAGGGCCAACAAGGTCTTCTCAGCTTGATCCATAGAATTAGGTTCATCATATAATAATCCTAAAGCCTGAAAAAAGGAGTCTACATTAAGCAAAGCCGGATTTCCAGATTCCAGGGAAAACGCCCAATCCTGCGGGTCGCCACGCAGCAGGGAGATGACGATTTTAACCTGCTGAATGGAATCACCGGAGGATCGAGGTCTCAAAGCAAAAAACAGTTTACAGTTGTTTTTAAAACTCAAAAATTTGGACCTGTCACCAAAAAACAAATCAGGAGTAGGAATCTTCGGCTCAAAAATAGGAGTCTGAACAATATAATCAGAAATACCCTGTACCCTAGCAGCAAGCTAGTCTACACGAGAAGCTAATTCCTGAACATCCATACTAGCACCAGACTCCTCAGCCACCCAGAGATAAACAGGGAAGAGAAGACAAAACAGACTGAAGAAAAAAAAATGGCTCAACACCTTTCTTCCCTTCTTCTGAGATGCATTTAACTCATTGTTGGCCAGTTGTACTGTTATGATCCGGTGACCTTGGAGCAGCATGAAAACTTTCACGGGAATTGGTGGTAACTGTACTGACCGCAAATCCTGATCTTAACACCGCAACTAGGAGTAGCCGTGGGGTGTACCTAACAAACCCTAGACACCTCGTCACAGCCGGAGGACTAAATACCCCTAAAGATGGAAATAGGAATTCTACCTTGCCTCAGAGCAGAACCCCAAAGGATAGGCAGCCCCCCACAAATATTGGCTGTGAGTAGGAGAGGAAAGACAAACACAGGCAGAAAACAGGATTTAGCACAAGAGGCCACTTCTAGCTAAAATAGGAAAGGATAGGACAGAGTACTGTGCGGTCAGTATTAAAACCCTTCCAAAAATATCAACAGCAGATTATACAAAAATTCCTCCATCTAACTAAAGACGTGGAACGTATATCTGCAACTCCAGAGAATCCTACACTCAGAGCAGGAATACAATCAAAAAACAAGCACACAGCAAGTGTGCCATAGAAAAAGATACACTGATCTTTGCTGAATTGGCAGCTAAGCAGGAGAAGCCAGACAGAGGTCCAACACCTTCCAAGAAACATTGACAACTGGCAAGGACTAATGAGTCCTGCAAACCTAAATACCCCAGTCAGAATTGCAATCAGCAGATACACCTGTCCAGGACTGCAGCCCAGGGACAACTGCATTACCATCTACAACCACCGGAGGGAGCCCAAAAGCAGAATTCACAACAATCAAGGACACAGATAACAGAAATTTAGGTTGTACAGTACTGATGGTAAATGAACTAGCGATCCTCTTTGTCCTCTTAGGGCAGACTGAAATGACATGAGCAGCGTCGCCACAATAATAACAAAACCTATTCTGACGTCTGAATCCTTGTCGTTCCGTTCTAGACAGAATCCTATCACACTGCATTGGCTCAGGAATCTGCTCTGAGGACAACGCCACAGCGCGCACAGTTCTGCGCTCCCGCAAGCGCCGGTCAATCTGAATGGCCAGAGACATAGAATCACTCAGACAGAAAGGCGTGGGAAACCCCACCATAACATCTTTAACGGATTTAGAAAGACCCTTTCTGAAAACTGCCGCCAAAGCATCATTATTCCATTTAGTCAACACAGACCATTTTCTAAATTTCTGACAATACAATTCTGCCGCCTCTTGACCCTGAGACAGGGCCAACAAGATCTTCTCCGCTTGATCCACAGAATTTGGTTCATCATATAATAATCCTAAAGCCTGAAAAAAGGAGTCTACATTAAGCAAAGCCGGATTCCCAGATTCCAGGGAAAATGCCCAATCCTGTGGATCGCCACGCAGCAGGGAGATGACGATTTTAACCTGCTGAATGGAATCACCGGAGGATCGAGGTCTCAGAGCAAAAAACTGTTTACAGTTGTTTTTAAAACTAAAATTTTGGACCTGTCACGAAAAAAACAAATCAGGAGTAGGAATCTTCGGCTCTAAAACAGGAGTCTGAACAACATAATCAGAAATACCCTGTACCCTAGCATCAAGCTTGTCTACACGAGAAGCTAATTCCTGAACATCCATTCTAGCACAAGACTCCTCAGCCACCCATAGAAAAAGAGGGAAGAGAAGACTAAGCAGACTGCAGAAAACAAAATGGCTCAACACCTTTCTTCCCTTCTTCTGAGATACATTTAACTCATTATTGGCCAGTTGTATTGTTATGATCCGGTGACCATGGAGCCGCATGAAACTTTCTCTGGAGTAGGTGGTAACTGTACTGACCGCAAATCCTGAACTAACACCGCAACTAGAAGTAGCCGTGGGGTGTGCCTAACAAACCCTAGACACCTCGACACAGCCGGAGGACTAAATACCCCTATAGAGGAAATAGGAATTCTACCTTGCCTCAGAGCAGAACCCCAAAGGATAGGAAGCCCACCATGAATATTGACTGTGAGTAGGAGAGGAAAGACACACGCAGGCAGAAAACAGGATTTAGCAAAAGAGGCCACTCTAGCTAAATAGGAAAGGATAGGACAGAATACTAAGCGGTCAGTATTAAAACCCTTCCAAAAATATCCACAGCAGATAATACAAAAAATTCCACCATCTAACTAAAGATGTGGAGCGTATATCTGCAACTCCAGAGAATCCAACAAGACTGAGAAAATACTGACACAATCTAAGCTGGACAAGAAAAAACAAATGAATAGCACTGAATTATCAAGCACACAGCATGTGTGCCACAGAAACAAAACCAGACACTTATCTTTGCTGAATTGGCAGCAAGGCAGGAGGAACCAGACAGAGGTCCAACACCTCCAGACAACCATGGACAACTGGCAAGGACTAATGAATCCTGCACACCTAAATACCCCAGTCAGAACTGCAATCAGCAGATACACCTGACCAGGACTGCGACCCAGGGACAACTGCATTACCACCTACAACCACCGGAGGGAACCCAAAAGCAGAATTCACAACAGACTATAGAGTACGATAGGAGGAATTCCATCTGCCCCATATCTTTTCAAATTTACCTGGACAACCTCTATTTTGATACATTGTTCTTTCATATGGGACAGTTGAATTCACCAGATCAATCCAAACTCTAAGGATCGGGGGGGGAGCCACCCACCCATCCATCTTAACGCCAATACCTTCCGTGCCAAAAAGAGCGTCTCTCGGAGAAAGATTCCAGTATAATGATCCCAGGTCTCCGTATCCCACACCCCGAACAAACAGGTCAATGGTTCAAGCGGGACAGGGATCGACAGTAAAGACGTTAGTAATGTCGTTACCTCTTTCCAGTAATGAAGAACTACAGGGCACCTCCAAATCATATGGATAAAGTCTGCATCATGCATTTCGTATTTGCGATTGAAAAGCTGACCTTAGTTGTAAATAACGGAAGAATTGAGACCTCGGGATGTTGTAATTATTCTTTAGTTGTTCAAAGGTTACAAAAAAACCCTGGTCATGTATATCGCTCATCGAGAGAACACCACAGGAGATCCAGAAATCAGTGGATGGGTGGTTTAGTAATTCTGGTAGATAACTGTTATTCCACAGTGGCATTTCGGCTATGATATCTACAAATTTAATAACTCTTTTAATTTGTCTCCATATTAATCTTGCCAGCCGGAGCAGAGGCAACAGACGACAAGCACTAACTTTCTCTATCTCCAAGAATCCCAGTGGGCAATCAATCCGGGCAGAATGAATTAAATGACTCTCGGAATTAGGTAGGGAGCTATTAGGCATCCACTTGCTTATCGCCTTAGCCTGCCCGGCAAGGTAGTACAGATAGAGGTCCGGTAGGGCCGCCCCAACCCCTCTTTTTTGGTCTCTGTAGAATAGATAATTTAAGTTTGGGACTGGTCTTCCCCCATGTAAAGGATGTGATTAACCCCTTCATGACCGGGGGATTTTTCATTTTTCCGTGTTCGTTTTTCGCTCCCCTCCTTCCCAGAGCCATAACTTTTTTTTTTTCCGTCAATTTGGCCATGTGAGGGATTATTTTTTGCGGGACGAGTTGTACTTTTGAACGACATAATTGGTTTTAGCATGTTGTGTACTAGAAAACGGGAAAAAAATTCCAAGTGCGGTGAAATTGCAAAAAAAGTGCAATCCCACATTGGTTTTTTGTTTGGCTTTTTTGCTAGGTTCACTAAATGCTAAAACTAACCTGCCATTATGATTCTCCAGGTCATTACGAGTTCATAGACACCAAACATGACTAGGTTATTTTTTATCTAAGTGGTGAAAAAAAATTCCAAACTTTGCTAAAAAAAAAAAAAAAAAAATTGCGCCATTTTCCGATACTCGTAGCGTCTCCATTTTTCATCATCTGGGGTCGGGTGAGGGCTTATTTTTTGCGTGCCGAGATGACGTTTTTAATGATAGCATTTCGGTGCAGATACGTTCTTTTGATCGCCCGTTATTGCATTTTAATGCAATGTCGCGGCGACCAAAAAAACGTAATTCTGGCGTTTCGAATTTTTTTCCCGCTACGCTGTTTAGCGATCAGGTTAATGCTTTTTTTTAATTGATAGATCGGGCGATTCGGAGCGCGGCGATACCAAATATGCGTAGATTTGATATTTTTTTATTGATTTATTTTGATTGGGGCGAAAGGGGGGTGATTTAAACTTTTATGTTTTTTTTATTTTTTTCACATTTTTTTAAACTTTTTTTTTTTACTTTTGCCATGCTTCAATAGCCTCCATGGGAGGCTAGAAGCAGGCACAACGCGATCGGCTCTGCTACATAGCAGCGATCTGCTGATCGCTGCTATGTAGCAGAATTGCACGTGTGCTGTGAGCGCCGACCACAGGGGGGCGCTCACAGCGACGGGCAATCAGTAACCATAGAGGTCTCTAGGACCTCTATGGTTACCATTCACAAGCATCGCCGACCCCCGATCATGTGACGGGGGTCGGCGATGCCGTCATTTCCGGCCGCCCGGCCGGAAGCGGTAGTTAAATGCCGCTGTCTGCGTTTGACAGCGGCATTTAACTAGTTAATAGGTGCGGGCAGATCGCGATTCTGCCCGCGCCTATTACGGGCACATGTCAGCTGTTCAAAACAGCTGACATGTCCCGGCTTTGATGCGGGCTCACCGCGGAGCCCTGCATCAAAGCAGGGGAGCCGGCATCGGACGGTATAGTACGTCCGATGCCGGAAAGGGGTTAAGGAGTTTAAATTTGCAAAAAATGACTTGGGTATTGGTACAGCACTATGTTGAAAGCAGTAATTAAGTTTGGGAAGCAATATCATTTTAATTAGATTAATGCGGCCTGCAACAGAGAGGGGGAGTCTACTCCAGGTTATAAATTTAGATTTGACCAAATCCAACAGTGGATAAATGTTAAGCTGTAGGTCTAACCGACTATATTGAGACATATGAATACCCAGATATTTGAAGTTGCAAACCACAGCTAGCGACGTAAGAGTCCCGAAACAGGGAGCCGAAGTATGAGATAAAGGCATCAGAGAAAATAATGTCTTCAAAAGGAGATTTGTAGTTAAAATTCTGCGCTGCCGCTAAGATGAATTTCAGGAGAGTAAAGTTGATTCACAGTGGTTTTATTCAATGCGTTTCAGGGGTCTCATGCCCCCTTCATCAGGAAATACTACACAGAACATACAGGCATCACAGGTATAAATAGTTTTGCTAGGTTACAAAAAAAAAAGGGCACCAACAGGTCAGATGACTCAGTGTCAAAGTTCAATGATGACACACAATTAACAATTCAAACAATTAGGGAGGTATATACAATGAAAAAAAATAATGCAATGACTTCTTTTATATTTCTAGACAATATTTCCAAATTTGAAGCATTTAAGAGAAAAAAAAAAACAACAACACACGATCTCTACTTAAATAGACAAGAACCTGTAAGAAAAGGAATTACTCCAGTTCAGAAGCAAATGCCTTACAGATGAACTACCGTGTGGAATCAACAAGCTGCTTATTCTTATCGAAAATCCATTGGAATCTTTACATTGAATGTGGAATAAAATCATGTTTTATTATTATACATTAAAAAATATAACTATATGTACATAAAGATTAATTTGTGGTAGTTTGTGGTGATCTAAAATTACGAAAATTATAATTAGTGAGTTTAAAATTGTGTCACGTACATAAAAGTAGCAATTTAAGCAGCGAACCAGCGCTCGAAGTGAGCGCAGAAACACAGTGAAAGTAACACTTCACTG
Organism: Ranitomeya imitator; assembly: GCF_032444005.1. Lineage (NCBI taxonomy): Eukaryota > Metazoa > Chordata > Amphibia > Anura > Dendrobatidae > Ranitomeya > Ranitomeya imitator. The sequence goes on from NC_091283.1 coordinate 307,174,035, forward strand.
TCCAGGGATCAATGATAGATATCATATGTAACAAGAGACAATATGGCATTGCCAAGAGAGGGGAATGAATGAATACACAGCACTCAGTGATCACAAAGAACAGCAGCATGAGAAGGGACACCCAGCAGCAGAGTGAAGGAGGATTGAGATAAGTGCTCCTGTCAGGAGGGGTCATTACACCCTGTGAAGCTGCCAAAATCAGCACTCTCTCCCAGGATTTAATCCCAAGAGTAAAACTTGTATGGATAAAGGAGTGAAAGTGCTCCTCTCCCAGGCAGACTCAGAGTATGCCTACATGAGGAATTTGATCAATACAGGGCAGAGGAAGAAGAATTTTCTTATAAAAAATAAAAAAAAAAGGAATTACATGGATTAAAGGCGGAAATTACAACTAAACATATCAATGAACAACTCCAAGATAATCCTAAATATAAATATATATATATAAATCTTAAATGGCTCAAAGCACAAAGGATTAAAAAATCTATCATAGCTATACAAATAAAAATATAAATATAGAAATATCAAATTCATAAAAAAGGGGGGAGGGCTGCGCATTCAGATAAAACCTTTGCAGTTTCATTATATATACATATATATATATATATATATATATACACACACATACACGCATATATATATATATACATATATACACACACACACACATATGCAAATAAATAAAAGTATTAAAAAAGAAAAAAAAAAGTGCACTATTCAGATGAAAACCTCAGTTATTTCATTTAAGCCTTGTGGTTTTAGGCTACCTAATTTGTAGATCCAATATACTTCTTTCCTATTTAATTTCATGGATCTATTAGGTACATGCTTAGGTTTATGATCGATAGGGCTGATTTTTAAAAGTTTAAAGTCCTTATTGTGCACCAGGGCATAATGTCTGGACAGACCATGAGTGAGTAAGCCTTTTTTTATATTGTGACGATGGGAATTCAGTCTGAGGTGTAGGGGCTGTGTAGTTCTCCCCACATACTGTTTACCGCAGGGACATTCAATCTAATCTCATCCTAACCAGGTGAGCAAATTTTGGTATATATTCTCCTCTTTGTAACGTGGATAAGACCCTATTGCGCTCTTTGTCTCCCCATTGTTTTACAATAAAGGCATCAGGGCAGATTTATCCCAGTTTATATATAGACCGGAGAATTTACTAAATTTATCTATGGTCGCTATCACTTGTGGTAGTGTTTCTTCTGCTTTATCCATAAATATTATCATGTCATCAGCATAAAGGCCAATGGTATCCACACGGTCCGCAATATTTATTCCCTTGATATCCGTGGAGGATCTTATGCGTATTGCCAAAGCCTCTATCGCAAGGGCAAAGAGAGCCAGGGACAGAGGACATCCCTGACGGGTTCCCCTGTGTATGGTAAAAGAATAAGAGATGGAGTTATTTACAATTACACGCGCCCTGGGATTCTTATACAGTGTATCTATCCCCCTAATAAATTTCTCTCCAAAACCGTATTTCTGTAGACGCGCAGAAAGGAAAGGCCACTCGAGAGAGTCGAACGCCTTGGCCGTATCCAGCGATGCCAGCGCCCAACTATTATCTGGCTCTAGAGAGCTATATTGAATCACCGATTGGACCCGCCTGATGTTGATAGAAGTACTTTTCCCAGGCATAAAGCCGGTTTGATCTGGGTGTATAAGGTCTAATATGAGCATATTTAGTCTAGTGGCCAATATTTTAGTGAAAATTTTGTAATCCAAGTTTACTAGTGATATGGGGCAATACGATCGACATTCCAGAGGATCCTTCCCTTCTTTTTTAAGTACAATAATGTTTGCATCATAAAATGTTTCAGGCATGGATTCTCCCTCCCATATACTTCGAAGTACCTTTAATAAAAGTGGTGCCAGGTGATCTCGATTTTTCTTATACAGCTCAATAGGAAACCCATCAGGTCCAGGGGCCTTCCCGGTGGCCATATCCATTATAGCTTTCTCTACCTCCTCCAAAGTAAACTCAGCCTCCATAGAAGCTTGCTGAGCTGGACCCAGTGAGGGGAATGTTATGTCCGATAAATAGTCTAGACATTCAGGAACACCAAAACCACTACCGGACTTGTATAAAAATTTATAGTAATCGTGAAAACACTGGAGGATCTCCTCTGTAGAGGATACCAATGAACCATCAAGTGCCCGGATCTGTAATACTGTATTAGATGTGTTATGTTGGCGTACTAAAAAAGCCAATAGTTTACTGGCCTGGTTCCCCAATTCAAAATAGGATTGACGGGTAAAAAATAATTTGCGTTTTGATTTTGTGTCTATATGTTGGGTATATAACCTTTGGGAAGTAAGCCATGCCACCCTGTTGCCACTAGTTTGATTGGTTACATAAGCGGCCTCAGATTCCTTCAGCCGTCGCTCCATCTCGTCATCCTCTCCCGCCGTCCTTTTAATATAAGAAATTGTGGAAGATAGACATCCCCTCAGATATGCTTTTAGAGTATCCCAAAACAAACTAAGATTTGAGGGGTCTGAGTGGGTAGAAATAAAGCAGTTTAGCTGATCCAGTGTTCTATCGCTAGAATCTATTAATTTCAGCCAGAAGGGATTCAATTTCCAGGTTATAGTATTGTTTGACTGACCGTACTTAAGGTTAAGAATAACTGGACTGTGGTCCGATATCCCCCTATTGCCATGCTCAACACCATCCACCCATAATGCCAGGTCACTAGATCCAAATATATAGTCTATACGAGATAGAGACCGTCTAGTTGATGAGTGGCAAGTGTAATCCCTTATCTCAGGGTGACGTATTCTCCATAGATCCAGCCATCCGCTACCATTCATAAACAGTGCCAATTGAGAGGGGGATTGAGTAGAAGGGCCCCCAGACATCCCGTCGTCCAGTCCCAATCTATCTAAGGAATTATCCATGACTAAGGTAAAATCTCCCATACAAATAATACTAGCATCAGGATAATTTAGGGAGAATCCCATTGCCAGAACTGATATATTAGCTGGGGGTAGGTTATTGTTATGAAAGGTAATTCGGTACCACAATGGACATAGAGGTCAGCGCACATACAGTGACCTGGCAATAACCCAAAAAACAAGAACGAGCTCTGAGACGTGGAAACTCTGTTGACCGCAATCCCTAATCCTCTCCAACCACACTAAAGGCAGCCGTGGATTGCGCCTAACGCTCCCTATGCAACTCGGCACGGCCTGAGAAACTAGCTAGCCTGAAGATAGAAAATAAGCCTACCTTGCCTCAGAGAAATACCCCAAAGGAAAAGGCAGCCCCCACATATAATGACTGTGAGTTAAGATGAAAAGACAAACGTAGAGATGAAATAGATTTAGCAAAGTGAGGCCCAACTTTCTGAACAGAGCGAGGATAGGAAAGGTAACTTTGCGGTCAACACAAAACCCTACAAAAACCACGCAAAGGGGGCAAAAAGACCCTCCGTACCGAACTAACGGCACGGAGGTACACCCTCTGCGTCCCAGAGCTTCCAGCAAGCAGAAAAAAAACAAATTGACAAGCTGGACAGAAAAAAACAGCAAACAAATAGCAAAGAGGAACTTAGCTATGCAGAGCAGCAGGCCACAGGAACGATCCAGGAGGAAACAGGTCCAATACTAGAACATTGACTGGAGGCCAGGATCAAAGCCAGGAGTTAAATAGAGCAGCACCTAACAACTTCACCACATCACCTGAGGAAGGAAACTCAGAAGCCGCAGTACCACTTTCCTCCACCAACGGAAGCTCACAGAGAGAACCAGCCGAAGTACCACTTGTGACCACAGGAGGGAGCTCTGCCACAGAATTCACAACAGTACCCCCCCCTTGAGGAGGGGTCACCGAACCCTCACCAGAGCTCCCAGGACGACCAGGATGAGCCATATGAAAGGCACGAACAAGATCGGGAGCATGGACATCAGAGGCAAAGACCCAGGAATTATCTTCCTGAGCATAACCCTTCCACTTAACCAGATACTGGAGTTTCCGCCTTGAAACACGAGAATCCAAAATCTTCTCCACAATATACTCCAACTCCCCCTCCACCAAAACCGGGGCAGGAGGATCAACAGATGGAACCATATTTGCCACGTATCTCCGCAACAATGACCTATGGAATACATTATGTATGGAAAAAGAATCTGGAAGGGTCAGACGAAAAGACACAGGATTAAGAACCTCAGAAATCCTATACGGACCAATAAAACGAGGTTTAAACTTAGGAGAGGAAACCTTCATAGGAATATGACGAGAAGATAACCAAACCAAGTCCCCAACCCGAAGTCGGGGACCCACACAGCATCTGCGATTAGCGAAACGTTGAGCCTCCTCCTGGGACAAGTCAAATTGTCCACTACATGAGTCCAAATCTGCTGCAACCTGTCCACCACAGTATCCACACCAGGACAGTCCGAAGACTCAACCTGCCCTGAAGAGAAATGAGGATGGAACCCAGAGTTGCAGAAAAACGGTGAAACCAAGGTAGCCAAGCTGGCCCGATTATTAAGGGCGAACTCAGCCAAAGGCAAAAAGGACACCCAGTCATCCTGATCAGCAGAAACAAAGAATCTCAGATATGTTTCCAAGGTCTGATTGGTTCGTTCGGTCTGGCCATTAGTCTGAGGATGGAAAGCCGAGGAAAAAGACAAGTCAATGCCCATCCTACCACAAAAGGCTCGCCAAAACCTCGAAACAAACTGGGAACCTCTGTCAGAAACGATATTCTCTGGAATGCCATGTAAACGAACCACATGCTGGAAAAACAATGGCACCAAATCAGAGGAGGAAGGCAATTTAGACAAGGGTACCAAATGGACCATCTTAGAGAAGCGATCACAGACCACCCAAATGACTGACATCTTTTGAGAGACGGGAAGATCTGAAATAAAATCCATAGAGATATGTGTCCAAGGCCTCTTCGGGACCGGCAAGGGCAAAAGCAACCCACTGGCACGAGAACAGCAGGGCTTAGCCCGAGCACAAATCCCACAGGACTGCACAAAAGAACGCACATCCCGCGACAGAGATGGCCACCAAAAGGATCTAGCCACTAACTCTCTGGTACCAAAGATTCCAGGATGACCAGCCAACACCGAACAATGAACCTCAGACATAACTTTATTCGTCCACCTATCAGGGACAAACAGTTTCTCCGCTGGGCAACGATCAGGTTTATTAGCCTGAAATTTTTGCAGCACCCGCCGCAAATCAGGGGAGATGGCAGACACAATTACTCCCTCTTTGAGGATACCCGCCGGCTTAGATACACCCGGAGAGTCAGGCACAAAACTCCTAGACAGAGCATCCGCCTTCACATTTTTAGAGCCCGGAAGGTATGAAATCACAAAGTCAAAACGGGCAAAAAACAACAACCAACGAGCTTGTCTAGGATTCAACCGCTTGGCGGACTCGAGATAAGTCAAGTTCTTATGATCAGTCAAGACCACCACGCGATGCTTAGCTCCTTCAAGCCAATGACGCCACTCCTCGAATGCCCACTTCATGGCCAGCAACTCTCAATTGCCCACATCATAATTACGCTCAGCAGGCGAAAACTTCCTGGAAAAGAAGGCGCATGGTTTCATCACCGAGCAATCAGAACTTCTCTGCGACAAAACAGCCCCCGCTCCAATCTCAGAAGCATCAACCTCGACCTGGAACGGAAGCGAAACATTTGGTTGACACAACACAGGGGCAGAAGAAAAACGATGCTTCAACTCTTGAAAAGCTTCCACCGCAGCAGAAGACCAATTGACCAAATCAGCACCTTTCTTGGTCAAATCGGTCAATGGTTTAGCAATACTAGAAAAATTGCAGATGAAGCGACGATAAAAATTAGCAAAGCCCAGGAACTTTTGCAGACTTTTCAGAGATGTCGGCTGAGTCCAATTATGGATGGCTTGGACCTTAACAGGGTCCATCTCGATAGTAGAAGGGGAAAAGATGAACCCCAAAAATAAAACCTTCTGAACACCAAAGAGACACTTTGATCCCTTCACAAACAAAGAATTAGCACGCAGGACCTGAAACACCGATCTGACCTGCTTCACATGAGACTCCCAATCATCCGAGAAGATCAAAATGTCATCTAAGTACACAATCAGGAATTTATCCAGGTACTCTCCGAAGATGTCATGCATAAAGGACTGAAACACTGATGGAGCATTGGCAAGTCCGAATGGCATTACTAGATACTCAAAATGGCCCTCGGGCGTATTAAATGCAGTTTTCCACTCATCACCTCGCTTAATACGCACAAGATTATACGCACCACGAAGATCTATCTTGGTGAACCAACTAGCCCCCTTAATCCGAGCAAACAAATCAGATAACAATGGCAAGGGGTACTGAAATTTAACCGTGATCTTATTTAGAAGGCGGTAATCTATACAAGGTCTCAGTGAACCATCCTTCTTGGCTACAAAAAAGAACCCTGCTCCTAATGGCGACGATGACGGGCGAATATGCCCCTTCTCCAAAGACTCCTTCACATAACTCCGCATAGCGGCGTGCTCAGGCACAGATAAATTAAACAGTCGACCTTTTGGGAATTTACTACCAGGAATCAAATCGATAGCACAATCACAATCCCTATGCGGAGGTAGGGTATTGGACTTGGGCTCATCAAATAAATCCCGGTAATCAGACAAGAACTCAGGAACCTCAGAAGGGGTGGATGACGAAATAGTCAGAAATGGGACATCACCATGTACCCCCTGACAACCCCAGCTGGACACAGACATGGATTTCCAATCTAATACTGGATTATGGACTTGTAGCCATGGCAACCCCAACACGACCACATCATGCAGATTATGCAACACCAGAAAGCGAATAACCTCCTGATGTGCAGGAGCCATGCACATGGTCAGCTGGGTCCAGTACTGAGGCTTATTCTTGGCCAAAGGCGTAGCATCAATTCCTCTCAATGGAATAGGACACTGCAAGGGCTCCAAGAAAAACCCACAACGCCTAGCATACTCCAAGTCCATCAAATTCAGAGCAGCGCCTGAGTCCACAAATGCCATGACAGAATACGATGACAAAGAGCAGATCAAGGTAACAGACAGAAGAAATTTTGACTGTACCATACCAATGGTGGCAGACCTAGCGAACCGCTTAGTGCGCTTAGGACAATCAGAGATAGCATGAGTGGAATCACCACAGTAGAAACACAGCCCATTCAGACGTCTGTGTTCTTGCCGTTCAACTCTGGTCAAAGTCCTATCGCACTGCATAGGCTCAGGTTTAAGCTCAGGTAATACCGCCAAATGGTGCACAGATTTACGCTCGCGCAAGCGTCGACCGATTTGAATGGCCAAAGACATAGACTCATTCAGACCATGACATCCTTAAGGGCTTCAGAGAGACCTTTTCTGAAAATAGCTGCGAGCGCACCTTCATTCCACTGAGTGAGTACGGACCACTTTCTAAATTTCTGACAATATACCTCTATTTCATCCTGACCCTGACACAGAGCCAGCAAATTCTTCTCTGCCTGATCCACAGAATTAAGCTCATCGTACAGCAATCCGAGCGCCAGGAAAAATGCATCAATATTACTTAATGCAGGATCTCCTGACGCAAGAGAAAATGCCCAGTCCTGAGGGTCGCCACGCAAAAAAGAAATAACGATCCTAACTTGTTGAACTGGGTCACCAGAGGAGCGAGGTTTCAAAGCCAGAAATAGTTTACAATTATTTTTGAAACTCAGAAATTTAGTTCTATCTCCAAAAAACAAATCAGGAATAGGAATTCTCGGTTCTAACATAGAATTCTGAACCACAAAGTCTTGACTAGTTTGTACTCTTGCCGTGAGCTGATCCACACATGAAGACAGACCTTTAATGTCCATTGCTACACCTGTGTCCTGAACCACCCAAATGTCTAGGGGAAAAAAAAGGCAAAACACGGTGCAAAGAAAAAAAATATGGTCTCAGAACTTCTTTTTTCCCTCTATTGGGAATCATTAGTACTTTGGGCCTCCAGTATTGTTATGAAAGGTAATTCAGTACCACAATGGCCAAAGAGGTCAGCGCACATACAGTGACCTGGCAATAACCCAAAAAACAAGAACGAGCTCTGAGACGTGGGAACTCTGTTGACCGCAATCCCTAATCCTCTCCAACCACACTAAAGGCAGCCGTGGATTGCACCTAACGCTCCCTATGCAACTCGGCACGGCCTGAGAAACTAGCTAGCCTGAAGATAGAAAATAAGCCTACCTTGCCTCAGAGAAATACCCCAAAGGAAAAGGCAGCCCCCACATATAATGACTGTGAGTTAAGATGAAAAGACAAACGTAGAGATAAAATAGATTTAGCAAAGTGAGGCCCAACTTTCTGAACAGAGCGAGGATAGGAAAGGTAACTTTGCAGTCAACACAAAACCCTACAAAAACCACGCAAAGGGGGCAAAAAGACCCTCCGTACCGAACTAACGGCACGGAGGTACACCCTCTGCGTCCCAGAGCTTCCAGCAAGCAGAAAAAAAACAAATTGACAAGCTGGACAGAAAAAAACAGCAAACAAATAGCAAAGAGGAACTTAGCTATGCAGAGCAGCAGGCCACAGGAACTATCCAGGAGGAAACAGGTCCAATACTAGAACATTGACTGGAGGCCAGGATCAAAGCACTAGGTGGAGTTAAATAGAGCAGCACCTAACGACTTCACCACATCACCTGAGGAAGGAAACTCAGAAGCCGCAGTACCACTTTCCTCCACCAACGGAAGCTCACAGAGAGAACCAGCCGAAGTACCACTTGTGACCACAGGAGGGAGCTCTGCCACAGAAGTTTCAACAGGTTATAGACGCACAGTATCACGTATTCCCGCGTGTTAATAAAGGCGTGTACAAAAACAAAGCGACCTTCGGGATCTCGTCTTGCCTCTCTGGCCTCCCATCTAACACTTCTATGGATTAGCAGAGAGACCCCTCTTGAATAGCTGGTATGAAATGCGTGAAGGGACCACTGCACCCATGGCTTTTGTGTACATTTAGCTGTGTCCCTGGTCAGATGTGTCTCTACATGTGCTACAACATGGGGGTGATACCATTTAATCTGTGAAAATACCTTGATTTTTTTTACGGGGAGTCTTAATACATGCATATTTCAAGTCATGCATATAATCTCAGACCCCATATCCACACTTAAGAAAAGGAATAATATACACCATAGCTTGTGTAGAGATCAGGAACAGCACGCAGAGCACAGAATTATCAATGGTGACTATCAAACATATCAAACAGTCAAAACTGGTATAAAAACCCCCAAAAAACAAAGCTCGAACAGTGGAGGAGTATAATCCTACACTCGTACAGTCAAATAGAAAAGGGGATACCCTCACTGGAATCAGCATTCGGTATTGTTGGTAAGCTCAACACCTCTACGGAGAGCTTCATTTTTTTGTTACCATTAGATAAGGAAAATTGCTCAGGAGTCCGGCACATTAGACACCTTGTATGTTCGTAACCATTGGGTTACCTCCGCCGGATCCGTAAAAAACAAGGAAGAGCCTTCATGGACAACGCGGAGTCGAGCTGGGTAAAGCATGGAATAAATGATGTTTTTATCCCTGAGCCGCTTCTTAACTTTCACAAATCGAACTCGCTGTTTTTGGAGCTCCATAGAGAAATCTGGGAAAATTGATATAGTAGCGTTGTTGAATTTAATAGGGCCCTTCTTGTTATGATCCGGTGACCTTGGAGCCGCATGAAACTTGCTCTGGAGTAGGTGGAAACTGTACTGACCGCAAATCCTAAACTAACACCGCAACTAGAAGTAGCCGTGGGGTGTGCCTAACAAACCCTAGACACCTCGACACAGCCGGAGGACTAAATACCCCTATAGATAGAAATAGGAATGCTACCTTGCCTCAGAGCAGAACCCCAAAGGATAGGCAGCCCCCTACGAATATTGACTGTGAGTAGGAGAGGAAAGACACACGCAGGCAGGAAACAGGATTTAGCAAAAGAGGCCACTCTAGCTAAAAAGGAAAGGATAGGACAGAATACTAAGCGGTCAGTATTAAAACCCCTCCAAAAATAACCACAGCAGATGATACAAAAAATTCCACGATCTAACTAAAGACGTGGAACGTATATCTGCAACTCCAGAGAATCCAACAAGACTGAGAAAATACTGACACAATCTAAGCTGGACAAGAAAAAACAAATGAATAGCACAGAATTATCAAGCACACAGCATGTGTGCCACAGAAACAAAACCAGACACTTATCTTTGCTGAATTGGCAGCAAGGCAGGAGGAACCAGAAAGAGATCCAACACCTCCAAAGAACCATGGACAACTGGCAAGGACTAATGAATCCTGCACACCTAAATAACCCAGTCAGACTGCAATCAGCAGATACACCTGACCAGGACTGCAACCCAGGGACAACTGCATTACCAGCTACAACCACCGGAGGGAACCCAAAAGCAGAATTCACACCACCTTCTGCCTCGGAGTATCGTATCTCTGTCTCTGCAGTTAAGAAGACGCGCCAAAAAGGGCCAGGGTGGAGTTCCGGGGGGGAGAGGCCTCGTTGGATCATATGGGCCCTCTCCACAGAAAATGTTGAGGAGAATCCATCTCCCAGGGAGGTTTTAAGCCAGTCCTCTAGGAATTGCTCAGGTTGCTGACCCTCCGAGCGCTCTGGCAGGCCAATAATTCGAATGTTATTACAGCGCAGTCTATTTTCCAGGTCATCTGCTTTTTGTTTCCAGGCATTCACGGACCCGGCGGCTTTTGACAGTTTAGTTTCCATAGGGGTGATGGTATCTTCTATCTGAGACACTCTTGTTTCAACCTCTGAGATACGCCCTCTCATAGCTTGCATATCATGTCGCAAACGACCCACTTCAGTATGTACGTCTTCTATTTTCTCAGTAAGAGAAGATCTGGTGAGGGATATGACCTGCATCAGTTGCTCAGACGCTTGTTTAAGAGTCAGTTCGCCCTGTTCTCGCTCCTCATTACTGTCAGAAAGACGATTTTTGCGTTGGTTCTGCGTGGGATTATTTCTGAGAGTGCGTACATTGTCAGAGGCGTCTTCTCTGGCATATTTCTTTAATTTGTCAGCAGCCCCTGCTCCTTTGGAGTGCTGCATGGCGGTTAGCAGAAGGACCCTTCAGAGGGATCACACATATAGGTATAGCTGGTCTATTCCCCAATAGCTGATCCGGCAAAGTTAAATACTGAAATAGATCCTAGGGAGATCACCAGCCAGATAAGGGGATCGTCAGATATTTATAGAAGCAGCAACTCAAGATTCACCCAGGCACTACGCCCCTGAGCAGCCCACAGCTTCCACAGGCAGAACAGCAGGGAGGGAGGGGTTAATCCCTCCAAAGTTTATGGCACAAACAGGAGCTTGTCAAATAAGGGGGGTGCAGGGCCCAATCTTCCAGGGAACACACCGCACTACCCCTCTATTATTTCAGTGATGTGCTCACCTCCTGAGTTGTACCGTGGTCATGCTGTATAGTGCCGCTCTCCTTACTGCTGGAGAGCACGCTGCAGTGATGGCTGCCGTCTCCCCAGGCACTGCCCAGACCCAGCACCTGTATATCAGCGTTCCACAGTGCTCCCGATTCAGCGCAGGTGTCTGCCTCCTCCAGGGGGAATATATCTGGCTCCGGTAACTGCCAGCGCTGTGTCCTGTGTGCTGGAACACGCACCCCAAGATGGCCGCCGCAGCACAGTGATTTTACCGCCCGTCCAGGCCACTTCACCTCCCGGCGTCTTAGGGCTCCGATATTGCCACTTCCGGGGATCGACGGTCTCCTGGGGTCCTGAGAGCACCGTTCCAGCCGTTGCAGTTGGTGAGTCAGGGGATTTATGGCAGGATTAAGTTCAGGATGACCGGAGCTCTCCCGAGGTGCGTCCTCTCTCCTGGACTACATAGCCACGCCCCCCGACCCCCCTAATTTTGCCTCAAAAAACTGGGAAAACGTATTGACTCGAGTATAAGCCTAGGGTAGGAAATGCAGCAGCTACCGGTGAATTTATTTCAAAAATAAAAATAGATGCTCCATACCGTTCATTATTGCCCCATAGATGCTCCATATAAAGCTGTGCCATATATAATGCTGCATACTGTTCATTATTGCCCTATAGATGCTCCTTTTAAAGCTGTGCCACATATAATGCTCCATATTGTTCATTATTGCCTCATAGATGCTCCATATAAAGCTGTGCCATATATAATGCTCCATACTGTTCATTATTGCCCCATAGATGTGCCATATAAAGCTGTGCCATATAGTGCTCTGCACCGTTCATTATTGCCCCATGGATGTGCCATATAAAATGCTCCATACTGTTCATTATTGCCCCATAGATGTGCCATGTAAAGCTGTGCCATATAGTGCTCTGCACCGTTCATTATTGCCCCATAGATGTGCCATATAAAGCTGTGCCATATAGTGCTCTGCACCGTTCATTATTGCCCCATAGATGTGCCATATAAAATGCTCCATACTGTTCATTATTGCCCCATAGATGTGCCATATAAAGCTGTGCCATATAGTGCTCTGCACCGTTCATTATTGCCCCATAGATGTGCCATATAAAGCTGTGCCATATAGTGCTCTGCACCGTTCATCATTTCCCCATAGATGTGCCATAGAAAGCTCTGCCATATAGTGCTCTGCACCGTTCATTATTGCCCCATAGATGTGCCATAGAAAGTTCTGCCATATAGTGCTCTGCACCGTTCATTATTGCCCCATAGATGTGCCATATAAAACTGTGCTACCGGTATATATATTGCTGCGGCTGCTGCAATAAAAAAAAATGCCATACTCACCTCTCGCTGCCGCAGCTCCTCAGCGTCCCGTCTCGGCGTCTCTCCGCGCTGACTGTTCAGGCAGAGGGCGGTGCGCACACTAATACGTAATCGCGCCCTCTGACCTGAACAGTCACTGCAGAGGACGGGAAGACTGAGCGGCGCCCGGCGGGTGGAACGTGGACAGGTGAATATGTAATACTTACCTGCTCCCGGCGTCCCACTCCTTCTCCCGGACCGCTGGTCTTCGGGTGCCGCAGCCTCTTCCTCTGTCAGCTGTCACTGGCACCACTCAGTAGAGGAATGAATATGCAGCTCCACCCCTATGGGAGTGGAGTCCATATTCATAAGTTTGACCGCTGAACAGGGGAAGAGCTGCGGCACCCGAAGACCGTGGGACAGGCAGGGGGAGCGCAGGAGCGCCGGGAGCAGGTAAGTATGCCTCAGACCTCTCTCCCCCTCACCCGCCGACCCTGCCGCCGACCGTGACTCGAGTATAATCCGAGAGGGGCACTTTCAGCCCAAAAATTTGGGCTGAAAATCTCGGCTTATACTCAAGTATATACGGTAGTTTTTGCATCATCACATTTTGAGAGCTATAATTTATCCATATTTTGGCCCACAGAGTCATGTGAGGTCTTGTTTTTTGCGGGATGAGTTGACGTTTTTATTGGTACCATTTTCGGGTATATGACATTTTTTGATCGCTTTTTATTCAAATTTTTGGGAGGCAGAATGAACAAAAACCAGCAATTCCTGAATTTCTTTTAGAGGGGGCGTTTATACCGTTCCACGTGTGGTAAAATTGATAAAGCAGCTTTATTCTTCAGGTCAGTACGATTACAGCGATACCTCATCTATATATTTTTTATGTTTTGGCACTTTTACACAATAAAAACTATGTTATATAAAAAATAATTATTTTTGCATCACTTTATTCTGAGAGCTATAACTTTTTTATTTTTCTGCTGATGATGCTGTATGGTGGCTTTTTTTTCTGCGGGACATGATGACGTTTTCAGCGGTACCATGTTTATTTATATCCGTCTTTTTGATCGTGTGTTATTCCACTTTTTGTTCGCTGGTATGATGATAAAGCGGTGTTCACTGAAGGGGTTATCTAGTGGGATAGTTTTATAGAGCAGGTTGTTACTGGAGCGGCAATACCAAATATGTGTACTTTTATTGTTTTTATTTTTTATTTACATAAATAAATGGATTTATTGGGATTTTCTTTTTTTTTTAATTTGGGGATTTTTTTATTTTTTTTTATACATTCTATTTTTTTTAACTTTCTAACATTGTCCCAGGGTGGGACATCACTATATTAGATCAGATCGCTGATCTGAAACTTTGCATAGCACTGTGTCAGATCAGCGATCTGACAGGCATTGCAGGAGGCTTTCCGGCACCTCCTCTGAGCAGGCACCGGCTAGCCACTTCACTTCAGGACCCAGAAGGAGCCCCGCAGCCATCTTGGATCCGGAGACTCCTTCCAGGACACCGGAACAACGCGATCTTCAGGTCTCTGTAAACAAATCAATATTCAAGGGAACATTTGAAACAGTTCTTTTAAAGCTTCTTTGTAAAACCAGTAGAAAGCACCTAAATAGGTGCCAACTATGTACAATAAAGTTTGTGAATCATTCACTGTCCATGATACGAATGTCCTTTAAACAACTGAACTCTTTAGTGCAAAAACCTTGGCCAGGTAAAATGAACTTTCAAACAGTTAACTTATTCACAGTCATATTCAAGCTTATCTATTTTGGCTGCTTCCAAGGCAACACTTGGCACTGTTACTTCCTGGCCTGGGAAGATCATAAGTCAAGGTTACGCCTGGTGACAGGTAGACATCATGTGTCTTGTATTCGTGTACAGTCAGGTCATGTCCTGCAATAGGAGTTTGCATGGCCTGGGTATGCGTGATCATTGGTACTGTAGCCACTGCTGTTTCAGGTGTGGTTATGGTACACACTGTGGTCTTGGTGAAGGCTTTAGGGGTTGGTGTTGAAATTGGAGCAGTAATGGTGACCACTTTGGCTCTAGGTGGTGCTGCTGGTGTCTTAGGTCGGGTACCCTTTAAATTAAAAGCTGCGTCTTTGCTTCCTTACGTTTAAGGCATACCATCCCTTGTCACCAAAATTCCGAGTGAAAGTTACAGTGTCCCCTGGATATAAGTCCCTGTCCAGGTGGCCTTCTCCGAGGTGAGATTTCACATCTCCCCAGTTGACAAACACCTCAGCATACAAGCCTGGCTCCTTGATGAACCCCCATCCTCTTTTTAGCTTAAAGGCCACTACAGTGCCCTGCCTCAGCGGGGGCCTGGTTAGTCTGTTTGACCTTTGCGGGCCTGAGCCTTAGCGCATAGATCTTTCATCAAATGCTTTGCACCCACCCTGGTACGCCTTGTCCTTTTCCTTCCACTTATAGGCGAGCTGCTGCTGATACTCCTCCCAGTTAAGGACCTCCATTATTTCTCCTTCTTGCCTTTCTGCCCCGGGGAACCCCATTAGACCTGTCCCAGGGTTTTCCCAGCGATACACTCTCTGTTCGGCGTATTATCTCGCCTGGCATACTGGTGGGTGGGATCGGGGCTCTCATAAGGCATTCCATCCCATTGGCACAGGTAATATACAGATGATCAGGTTTTTAAATACATCAGATAGGGATTGCATACATTAGTTAGGACTGCTCTGATATGGGTATACCGTGAAGTTTGGTAGAGCAGCTTAGTATACATTTTTTGCAAAAAATGTATCAACCAAATACCCTGTTTTTTACATCTTTTACTAGCACTTGGGGATTACTGCAATTTTTTTCAAACTGAGTGTTTTTAGGTTTTACTATTCTCTTTTGTGTCTTCAGGTTTCTTGGTGGTGTGTGAACATGTTCCTACAGACTTGTTCACTGTGCAAGTAGCCCATGTGTTCCTGTTTCCATAATTGTTCTCTTGTGTCTACAAGACTGGGGAGTTATCCACCATTCCTCTTGGGCTATCTGCACAAAAGCTGTTCTACTTTGTATGCACACATGGATTTTTCCTCTCTGAACCCTGTTCACACAGGTAATATACAGATGATCAGGTTTTTAAATACATCAGATAGGGATTGCATACATTAGTTAGGACTGCTCTGATATGGGTATACCGTGAAGTTTGGTAGAGCAGCTTAGTATACATTTTTTGCAAAAAACGTATCAACCAAATACCCTGTTTTTTACATCTTTTACTAGCACTTGCGGATTACTGCAATTTTTTTCAAACTGAGTGTTTTTGGTTTTACTATTCTCTTTTGTGTCTTCAGGTCTCTTGGTGGTGTGTGAACATGTTCCTACAGACTTGTTCACTGTGCAAGTAGCCCATGTGTTTCTGTTTCCATAATTGTTCTCTTGTGTCTACAAGACTGGGGAGTTATCCACCACTCCTCTTGGGCTATCTGCACAAAAGCTGTTCTACTTTGTATGCACACATGGATTTTTCCTCTCTGAACCCTGTTCACACAGGTAATATACAGATGATCAGGTTTTTAAATACATCAGATAGGGATTGCATACATTAGTTAGGACTGCTCCGATATGGGTATACCGTGAAGTTTGGTAGAGCAGCTTAGTATACATTTTTTGCAAAAAACGTATCAACCAAATACCCTGTTTTTTACATCTTTTACTAGCACTTGCGGATTACTGCAATTTTTTTCAAACTGAGTGTTTTTGGTTTTACTATTCTCTTTTGTGTCTTCAGGTTTCTTGGTGGTGTGTGAACATGTTCCTACAGACTTGTTCACTGTGCAAGTAGCCCATGTGTTCCTGATTCCATCCCATTGGCCTGGTCCCATTCCCCCAGGATCTGAATCCGTCAGGATCTATAACATGGTGGTGCAGCTAGCGGGCCCACTAGGAGTTCCTCGTCTAATGGGGCACAGTCGGTCTCCTTACCTGCTGCTGTGGTGTCTACGGTGCTAGTCTCCTCCGCTGTTATCAGGGGCCGCCGGATAGGATGCTGCTCCTAGTTTCACTCCCAGCGCCGCCTTCCATTTGGTCTTGGCGCTCAGCTGCATCCGCAGGAGTTGGTCGCTCAGCTCCCTCACCTCCTCTTTCAGGAACTCTGGTACTTCTGGTGACAGCTCACCGCAGCTTCCATCCTGGTGGCTGGGGGAGTCCTCACCTTCCACCCCACACTCCGGGTCCGGTCTGCTCGCCAGGTCATCCTTCACGTTCCTTGCTGCGTCCTCATCTGGTTCCCGCTCTCTCCTTTGGGGGCGGAGCTTCATCTTCCTCCTGCCATTCAGGATCAGGAGGCGGATCTCAGTTGCTGATGGGCATGACCTCATGGTGCAAAAGTATTTGGAGTGGGCGGCCATTGCTTTCGCGCCCCACAGCTAGTCCCTGCCCATGATGGCGCACCTTTCTTCTCCAGCGCTCCTAGTGGCGCTATGATGGTGGCAGTTTTGGCAGCAATTCACAATTAACAGTCTTTCAGCACAACACAGTCTCTTAGGCACACATGACCCGATTCTCAGGGTCAGTCCATCCTGTTCATGATGCCAAAATGAGTCACCCTCCAGGGCCTTGGGGTACCCGCTACCGGGTCCGGTGTTCACAGGGGGATGTCACGGTGGTGACCCGGTTCGTGGCCCTGGGCCCCCATGTAAAAGGGAAATTGATTAAAGTTCATATTCGTAACGCCACCTGTGGTGTTCTGTCAGTGGGCACCAACGCTGCTTTAAGGGGTCCTCTGGGGAGCTAGATGGTACAACTTCCCACAGGTGAAGTATATCCCCAGGGCTCCCGTTGTGTGGATGGAATATGGTGTATGGTAAAGTAAAGAACGAGGACACATGTTTGCAGTTTCTTTACCTGGTTTAGTGAAGACTTCAGGCAGCCACAGTCCAGGGCACCAGATCACAGGACAGGCAGGGTCCCGCTCGCTTGGAAGCGAATCCAGAGTCCCCTTTACCAGGTGGAGTTAAAAGCCTTCCTCATAGCGCGGTGGTGTTGTAGTCCCTTACTGCCTATGATGTCTGATAAGGTCCTCACAGTTGTCTCTGTCCTCCATGAAGGTGGGACATAAACCCATATGGCAGGTGACTCGAGTCTTTTTACAGGATCTCTATCATGACCCGGGCTCTATGTGTCACTGTGCCTCCTGGGTATTAGGGCAAACAGTTGATATATAATCCAGCTGTCCTGCCGGTTTCTGCTGTCAGTCTTAGAGTCCCTCACAACCTCGGTGTTCCGGCTACCGGTAATCTGCACCAGCCAGGGAGGTAGCTAATTCACTGCTCTGCTCCACTGGTATCAATCTCCTGTGCTTCGCTCTCCTGGACGCTCACTGCAATCTGTTCTGCTTTCAGTATAATCTCGTTTAATCCCGTAGAATGTAAGTCCGCAAGGACAGGGTCCTCTCCCCTCTGCACCAGTCTGTCATTGTAAATTTGTTTACTGCAAACATTATCTGGAACCCCTTTTCTCATGTACAGCACCATGGAATTAATGGCACTATATAAATAAACAATAATAATCTCTGTCCAGGAGCTGCAGCACTTTCTCGTGGCTGCACGGCCCCTCATCTGTTCTTCCTGCCTCTGCTCCAGTCTGCTGTCCGTCACTATCTGACTCACTTTCCCTCCAAACCACAATATACTGTATATATATATATATATATATATATATATGTACACACACACACATATATATATATATATATATATATACACATATACACACACACAGGGGAGTCACCTAGAAATAGGATCAAAAGCTCCCCCTTGTGGTCTGGAGGGTGAACATGTTGTATGTATTGTGATTACCTGATAAAAGATATCCTTCATCGCTTCCAAGCGTAACATCACTCTCCCCGTGAGGAAAGCAATGCCACTGTAACCAGGACCCTGGGGTGTTACACTTGATTGCAGTTGTTGCTGCTAAGGGCGGCCCAACCAGTTATTAGGTTTAGGGGGCAATCACTTTTCACACAGGGCCCTGTAGGTTTGGATTTTTTTCCTGTAATAATAAAGACCTTCATTTAAAAACTATTTTGTGTTATCTTTATCTAATATTTACTTTTGTTTGGTAATCTGACACATGTACCTGTGACAAACATCAGACAAAGCTTTGGCCCGCAGCCCCCAATGCCTCTCCTCTTGATTTCTCAGCCCTGTTCCAAAGCCAGCTTTTCCACCATGACAGATGATCAGCTCTCCATCCTTCTATCAAGATCACATCTCACCACTTGCACTCTTGACCCGCTCCCATCCCACCTCATCCCTACCCTCGCAAAAGTCTTCATCCCAACCCGTAGGCCATGTTCACACAGTGCGTTTTTTACTGCAGAACCGCCGCGATTTTGCCGCTGCGGCTCCGCAGCTGTTTTCCATGCAGGGTACAGTACACTGTACCCTATGGAAAACAGGAACCACTGTGCACATGATGCGGGAATCGGGAAAAAAAGCCGCGCTGAATTGCTGCGGTAAAAAAGAAGTACCATGTCACTTCTTTTTGCGGAACTGCAGCGGTTCTGCACCCATAGACCTCCATTGTGAGGTCAAACCCGCAGTAAAACCCGCAGATGAAAAATATATCTGCGGGTTTTACTGCGGTTTGTGGTGCAGAACCGCTGCAGTGTGGCTGCCCCCCCGTGCCCCAATCCCACCCCCCATGCTCCGATGCCACCCCTCCGTGCTCCGACGCCCCCCCCCCCGTGCCCTCATCTCCCCCCCTTATACTTACCCGGCCTCCCGGTGTCCGTCCGTCCGTCTTCTCCCTGGGCGCCGCCATCTTCCAAAATGGCGGGCGCATGCGCAGTGCGCCCGCCGAATCTGCCGGCCGATTCGTTCCAAAGTGCATTTTGATCACTGAGATATAACCTATCTCAGTGATCAAAAAAAAAAAATAGTAAATGACCCCCCCCCCTTTGTCACCCCCATAGGTAGGGACAATAAAAAAAATAAAGATTTTATTTTTTTCCACTAAGGTTAGAATAGGGGTAGGGTTAGGGGTAGGGTATTTTCAGCCATTTTAACCCTAAAAAACTCCCTAGAAAACACACAGACTCTGCATAGAAAACTGCATAAAAAAACGCACTAAAAAACGCATCAAAAAACGCACTAAAAAAGCACCAAAAAAGACCTGCGTTTTCTGCCAAGAGCTGCGGTTTTTAGTGCAGAAAAAAAAGGATGGAAATCAGGAACGTGTGAACATAGCCTAACACAACTCCCATCCTCTGTGTCCAGCTATCGCCCGATATCCCTTCTCCCTTATGCCTCAAAACTACTGGAACAGCATGTCCATCTTGAACTGTCCTCCCACCTCTCCTTCTGCTCCCTCTTTGACCGGTTACAATCTGGCTTCCGAACACATCACTCAACTGAAACTGCCCTAACTAAAGTGACCAATAACCTACTAACTGCCAAGAGCAAGCGGTACTTCTCTGTCCTCCTCCTCCTGGACCTGTCTTCTGCCTTCGACACTGTGGACCACTCCCTCCTGTTACAGATCCTCTCATCTCTTGGCACCACAGACTTGGCCCTATGCTGGATCTCATCATATCTAACAGACCGGACATTCAGTGTCTCCCTTTCCCACACCACCTCCTCATCTCGCCCCTGTCTGTCGGTGTTCCCCAAGGCTCAGTTCTAGGACCCCTACTCTTCTCCATCTACACCTTTGGCCTGGGACAGCTCATAGAATCCCACGGTTTACAATATCATCTCTACGCTGATGACACGCAGATCTACCTATCTGGACCCAACCTCACTTCCTTACTGACCAAAATCCCACAATGTCTGTCTGCCATTTCTTCCTTCTTTTCTGCTCGTTTTCTAAAACTGAACATGGAAAAATAGAATTCATCATCTTTCCCCCACCTCACTCTACCCCTCCACCCGACCTATCCATCAATGTCAATGTCTGCTCACCTTCCCCGGTCCCGCACGCTCGGTGCCTCTGGGTGATCCTTGACTCTACCCTCTCTTTCAAGACACATATCCAAGCCCTTGCCTCCTCTTGCCGATTACAACTCAAAAACATTTCCCGGATCCGTACATTCCTTGACCATGAAACCACAAAAACACTAGTACATGCCCTTATCTCCCGCCTCGACTACTGCAACCTCCTACTCTCTGGCCTCCCCTCTAGCACTCTGGCACCACTCCAATCCATCCTAAACTCTGCTGCCCGACTAATCCACCTGTCTCCCCGTTACTCCCCAGCCTCTCCTCTCTGCCAGGCCCTTCACTGGCTTCCTATTGCTCAGAGGCTACAGTTCAAAACACTAACAATGACATACAAACCCATTCACAATCTGACTCCTCCATACATCTGTGACATGGTCTCCCGTTACCTACCTACATGCAACCTTCGATCATCTCATGATCTCTTACTCTACTCCTCTCTCATCTCTTCCTCCCCCAACCGCATCCAAGACTTCTCCCATGCTTCCCCTATACTCTGGAACTCTCTACCCCAACACATCAGGCTCTCACCTACCACGGAAACCTTCAAAAGGAACCTGAAGACCCACCTCTTCCGACAAGTCTACAACCTGCAGTGATCCCCAGTCTACTGAACCGCCACATGACCAGCTCTACCCTCACCTAGTGTATCCTCACCCATCCCCTGTAGACTGTGAGCCCTCGCGGGCAGGGTCCTCTCTCCTCCTTTACTTGCGTGTGCCTTGTTTTACTCATATTTATTGTACTTGTCTATATTTGCCCCATTCACATGTAAAGCGCCATGGAATAAATGGCGCTATAAAAATGAATAATAATAATAATAAAACATGCAAAAGAATAGGAAATGTGTGTGCATATGTCTATGTATACACATATATATATGTGTGAAAAATGGAGAAGACGTGCTAAGTGCTAGCTCACAGGCCACTGCAACGCATGATGGAGCTTGTAGTATTAGAAAACAGTACACCTGGGGACAAGAAGTGATTGAAAAACATCAGAGTTGCATCTAGCAGACACCAAGTGATGCTATCTGCATGATAAAGGTATATATCTATAATAGGAGTATGGATGCATTTACTGGCCCATAATAGATTAATGAATAAAAAATGAAACGAATTAGGGTTGTGGATAACGTTTTAAATATTTGGTACAGAAACCTTTGAAATTACAGAGGTCAGACATTTCCTGTAGCTCTTGACCAAGTTTACACACACTGCAGCAGGGATTTTGACCCATTCCTCCATACAGATCTGCTCCAAATCTTTCAGGTTTCAGGGCTGTTTCTGTGTAACATTGATATTCAGCTCTCTCCAAAGATTTTCTATTGGTTTCAGGTCTGGAGACTGGCTAAACACACCAGGACCTTGAAATGCATCTTACGGAGCCATTCCTTAGTTGCTCTTGCTTTGTGTTTTGGGTCATTGCCACACTGAAAGACCCAGCCACGACCCATCTTCAATGCACCTACTGAAAGGAGGTTGTTGGCCAAAATCTTGAGATCCATGACCCATTCATCATCCCTTCAATATAGTGCAGTTATTCTGTCTGCATTGCAGAAAAGCACCCCAAAGTATGATGTTTTCCCCACCATGCTCCATGGTTGGAACAGTGTTCATGGAGTTGCACTCATTCTTCTTCTTCCTCCAAATATGGCGAGAGTAGTTGATAGCAAAAAGTACTATTTTGTCTCATCGGACCACATGATCTTCTCCCTTGCCTCCTCTGGATCAACCAGATGGCCATTGGTGAACTTCTAACGGGCCTTGACATATGCTGGCGTGAGCATCAGGACCTTGCGTGCCCTGAAAGATTTTAATCCATGACAGCGTAGTGTGTCTGTAGTACTACTACTGACATCCCTGCATGGTGTCCCCTTCCCCCTCCATGCAGGGACGCCGGCTTACTCACTGCCCCAGACCCTCGGCACAATCATCTGCATTTTCTTGCTTCCTGGTTGTGTGAGTGCTGCAGTGGCGCACCTAGTACACACATGTGCATACTCCTTCATTCTTAAAGGGGCAGCACAATCATATACTAAATACCCTCCAGCTTGTTTTTCAGAGCTATTTAGTATAATTACTACACCTGTAAGATGGCTTCCAGCCAATTGCTAGGAGTTATCCTGTTGAGACCTTAGCAATGATGTACGTGTGGGACAGAGGAGAGACTGTTGGGGATAAGGGAATACTCTAATTTTACCCCATTATGGCAAAATCAGCAACTGGTGGACTTTGACAAATTTACTGGTTTCAGAGGTTGGGAATCAAGGGGAATTTAGATCAGTTAGTAGGAAATGGAACACTTAAAAGCTTTAACTACAAAAAGAGTTTGGATTGCCTCATGGCCTCTTCTTTCGATACCTACAACTTAGATCTGCATGCCTAGCTCAGTTTAGTGCTGTGGCACCGGATATACGAAATATTTACTAGACTCAATAGCAGCGGCAAAATACACGACCGGCTTAATTTCAAACATCTATCAGAAACTCTCTCACAGTCTCACATGGGAGACCATCCTCTGACAGCTACATTAAAATAGGAAGCAGCTGTGATGCGGATTATGAAGTTTTGAATCCCCAATGGCTGTAGATCTTTCGCGAACATTGTATCAAGCTTACAAACTTATTGCACAACATTGGCCAGATGCTCAACCACTGACAGTTAATAAGTTAATAAATAAGCAAAACAATATTATTTGGTTGGAAATTTGACAACATCTGGGGAACCTTGTTGAATGTTCCATGTCTACCATCTGGAGGACTCCTGAGAAATAACATATGGCAATTTCTGGCTTCATGAACACTTGTAGTATCATCAATCCAGGTTAAATTAGATAAGTGGGGCGAGTACACATGCAAACTAATTATGATAACTGAATGGCAGATATTCTACTGTATACACACCACAAAAAAAAAAAAATGAATACAGATTTCTCTGGAGTATTATCGGGGGAGGGATGGTTGTATTAGTTTGAATGAAAAAAAAAATCGAATCCTTGGAAGAAGACAACTTTATTATATTTTATGTAGAACAATAACATATAATGATACCATGTAACATTGAAAATATCCTTGTCCTACTGATGTCTCTTTGTAAAAACTATTGTGTCATTTTCTTAATAAAAATTATCTCATAAAAAAGTGTGTCTTATAGACCAAGAAATATAGTAATTCCTAAAGTAATTTCCCTTTCTCATTCAATAATAAGTCTGTCTGTTATATGTTTTTGTACAATTTGTCAATAATGTATTTAGTTTCTGAGTTATTTTTGATGGTCAACAAAATACTATTTTCCAGTAATTCATTTTTCACACTCTAGGTATGATGATGTCATTTCCTCTGTATGGGATTTTGAATTCTCATTCCTCATGTTTGGTCCTGTTAGGCTATGTGCACACGTCAGGTTTTTTTCCTGACAAAATCCGGAGATTTCTGGCAGAAATTCGCGTTTTTTTCCGCGCGGATTTTTCGCGGTTTTTGCGCGGATTTTTTGCGGATTTTTTGCGGAATTTCGGCCATTTTTTTTTTTTCTTCCTGAAAGTCATTTTGGCAAAGAAATCCGCAAAAAATCCGCAAAAAGAATGAGCATGTTCATTTTTTTTGCGGAATGCGTTTTTTTTGCGGTAAAAAACGCATCCATCTGCACAAAAAATCCGGAATGCATTCTAAATGATAGGATGCATATTTTTAGCGTTTTTGATGCGGAATTATAGCGTTTTTATAGCGAAATTCCGCAAAAAAAACGCTAAAAATCAGGACGTGTGCACATACCCTTAAAATATAAACACTTCTATAAACCTCCCATGCTGGCGCGGTTCCAGCAGTGTCAGCACTTGCATTTCGGGGGCTCAGGTTTTTATGTCATATGAGCCCTGCTTCCAATTAGCGCTGCCTTCACTGTTCTCACCTTCAGACAAATCGAACAATAAGAGGAAGTCAAAGAGAAGTCACAGCACTGGCTTCATGTTTAATACATCGAGGGCAGGGACAGTGAAGCTGGGGCTGATTGGACACAGGGCTTGTGTGATGCAACAACCTCATATGAGCCCCAGGAATGTGAGTGAGGATACCACTGGAACAGCACCGCTACGGAAGGTGAATATGATTTTTTAAAATTTTAACAAGGCAAAACATGATGACAACTCCTTTAAGAAAATACAATTTCCGTTTAAAACATTTCCCACATTAAGAACGTGAAAAAGGCTTTTCCCCTGTGTGAATTTTCTGGTGCTTAAGCAAATCTGATTTCTGGTTAAAACATTTCCCACATTCTGAGCATGAAAAAGGCTTCTCCCCTGTGTGAATTCTCTGGTGCTTAAGCAAATCTGATTTCTGGATAAAACATTTCTCACATTCTGAGCATGAAAAAGGCTTCTCCCCTGTGTGGGTTCTCTGGTGTTGATCAAGAACCGATTTCAGGATAAAACATTTCCCACATTCTGAACATGAAAAAGGCTTTTCCCCTGTGTGGGTTCTCTGGTGGTGAACAAGATGCGGTTTCTGGTTAAAACATTTCCCACACTCTGAGCATGAAAAAGGCTTCTCCCCTGTGTGGGTTCTCTGGTGGTGATCAAGAACCGATTTCCGGGTAAAACATTTCCCACATTCTGAACATGAAAAAGGCTTTTCCCCTGTGTGAATTCTCTGGTGCTTAAGCAAATCTGATTTCTGGCTAAAACATTTCCCACATTCTGAGCATGAAAAAGGCTTCTCCCCTGTGTGAATTCTCTGGTGCTTAAGCAAATCTGATTTCTGGATAAAACATTTCTCACATTCTGAGCATGAAAAAGGCTTCTCCCCTGTGTGGGTTCTCTGGTGGTGATCAAGATGTGCTTTCTTGTTAAAACATTTCCCACATTCTGAACAGGAAAAAGGTTTCTCCCCTTTGTGGGTTCTCTGGTGGTGATCAAGAACCGATTTTCGGTTAAAACATTTCCCACATTCTGAACAGGAAAAAGGCTTCTCTCCTGTGTGACTTCTCTGGTGCGTAAGCAAATCTGATTTCTGGTTAAAACATTTCCCACATTCTGAACAGGAAAAAGGTTTCTCGCCTGTGTGAATTCTCTGGTGGTAATCAAGAACTGATTTTCGGTTAAAGCATTTCCCACATTCTGAACAGGCAAATGGTTTCTCCCCTGTGTGAATTCTCTGGTGGTAATCAAGAACCGATTTTCGGTTAAAACATTTCCCACATTCTGAACAGGAAAAAGGCTTCTCCCCTGTGTGAATTATCTGGTGGTTAAGCAAACCTGATTTCTGGCTAAAACATTTCCCACATTCTGAACAGGAAAAAGGCTTCTCCCCTGTGTGAATTCTCTGGTGCTTAAGCAAATTTGATTTCTGGCTAAAACATTTCCCACATTCTGAACATGAAAAAGGCTTCTCCCCTGAGTGGGTTCTTTGGGTTATAACAAAATCTGATTTCTGGTTAAAACATTTCCCACATTTTGAACAAGAACATCTGTTCTCTGCTGTGTGAATTGTTTTATGTTTAAGAAAATGCTTTTCAAGGGGAAAACTATTTCCATATTCGGAAGGTGAAAACGGCTTTTTTGATTTAGGAGCAGTTCGTTTTTTAATGCTTATTTTGTGACTTTGATTTTCCTTAGTAGTTGGTAAGGAATCAGAAGACAGGACCCATTTCAAAGGATCAGATGACAGATCTTTGCTGTGAAGGCATGATGGTATATCTGGCATAATGACATTCACTTCAATTGTATGCCGTGTGATCTCAAGATCATCTGATTTAAAAATTGAAGATGACAGCTGCCCCTCTGATCTCCTGGTACAGTAATCTGCTAAGAATAAAACCAATTATTTTTCCACAAAATATCAAATTTAATAGTTTTTGAACATTTCTACTTAAACGGTCATTAAAAATGGCAAGTTATGTAATATATTTGAATTATTCACCAACAAAATGACAGTTCACAGTCTAATAGAAAACATCATAGGATGAACCAGTGGAGCGTGGCGTTCAACAGTCAACAGTTTGTTCATGCTGCCTCCCAAATATGAAATAAAAATCCATCAAACAATGTTATGTAGACAAAATAATACCAATGAAAAGTTCTACTCATCTTACAAAAAACAAGTCCCCTCTCAGGTCCATCATCTGTCAATGGAAAACCAGAGGTTTCTACATTATTAGTGGCTTGAAAAGCAACATCGTTTCCATAAACCAATCTAGCAAAATCCACTCTTCCAAAGTTAAATCTCCCCCTCGCTTCCGAGCCTTGCAGTGTGCTCAAACCACATTTAGCATCCATGTATTTGGCATTACTATAGCGAGAAGAACCCACTTAATTTATGGTGCGTGTGTCTTCTGGAGCACAATCTGGGCACTATGTGTTGGGTAATAAAATGGTATATTTTCCATTTTTACTCTCCAACATCCACTGCGCGCTAATTAGCGGAAAGTGGCTGTGGAGTCAAAACTGTCACTACTCCTAAAGATTAATTCACAGAGGGTTATACTGTCCAAAATGGAGTCACTTTACGGGGATTTCTACTGCTCTGGTTTTCTGACATTTTGTCATATTAGGGCTTTTACAAATACTGTGTCCCATCTTCTCTGGGATCTGCTCTTATGCCGTCTGCTTATTCATTCTATAGGCGGCGCTGGTAATGGAAGAGACATCAGAACCAGAAGCTCTGGGGGGCGCAGACTGTCGAGCCACCAAGTTTAAGTTGCCTGCAACCTGTGATACCATCCATTCTGGCAGGGGTACCATCCATTCTGGCAGTTAGGGTGTGCACGCTGTCCAGCTAGAATAATCTGCTCCCTACTTCAGCTAACTGGAAAGCACCGCAAGCTGAACAGTCTTTTTAAGTATAAAAAGAAAAAATGAGTAACTAACGGCAAAACCTCTTCGGGGTAATTAGAGTATGGAACTCAGTGGCTCTTAGCAATATAAACTATCGTAAAGGCCAATATTTTCTATCACATTAATTTCAAGAAATATACTTTTAAATAAAACTATATATAAGGCTGTGTGCGCACGTTGCGTATTTGCTACACGGTTTCTGCATCTCTTGGCAGAAAAACGCAGCTGACAATACACGCGTTTTTTATGTGTTT
The DNA here is from genome assembly GCF_032444005.1 of Ranitomeya imitator. NCBI lineage: Eukaryota > Metazoa > Chordata > Amphibia > Anura > Dendrobatidae > Ranitomeya > Ranitomeya imitator. The sequence goes on from NC_091283.1 coordinate 307,201,858, forward strand.
TTGCATACCCAAAGAGCTAAATAAAGATATATTTAAAAAAAATAATAATTGTGATGTAATTTCCATGTTCAACCTCTTCAGCCAGATATCCTCATTAATCTATAATATAACGCTGGGAGCGTCACTCTGTCCGAAGACTTTATAGACTGCGCAAGCGCAGTCTGGGCCTCACAGAGTGACGGTCCCAGGAGATCGCGGTATGCGTAAACACTGAACGCACACCGCGATCTCCAACAGAGAAGCAGGGACCGCCAGGAGGGTGAGTATCGGCTATATTCACCAGGCCCCGTTCCACCGCTGCGCGCCGCCATCTTCCCGGTCCTCGGCCTGTGACGTTCAGTTAAGAGGGCGCGATAACGCGCTTAATGCGCGCCGGCGCCGCCCTCTGACTGACCAGTCACAGCCAGAGGAGCGGGAAGATGGCGGAGCGCAGCGGTGGAACGGGGCCAGGTGAATATAGTAATTGCTGGGGGGACTGAGCTGGTGACGATACCGGCACCTGACCCCCACAGCGCGCTGGTGTCCCCGCCTGCTTAGGCCCCCCAGCACTCGGCGCCCAGCGACGATAGGTGAGTATGTTTATATATATATATATATATATATATATATATATATATATATATATATATGTATATATATATATATATATATATATATATTGCAGCAGCATACGGGGCATATACAATGGAGAATCTTATGGGGCCATAAACCATAATGGAGCAGTGTACGGGGGCATACACTATGGAGCATCTTATGGGGCCATAAACCATAATGGAGCAGTGTACGGGGGCATATAGTATGGAGCATCTTATGGGGGCCATCAACCTTTATGGAGCAGTGTACGGGGCATATACAATGGAGCATCTTATGGGGCCATAAACCATAATGGAGCAGTGTACGGGGGCATATAGTATGGAGCATCTTATGGGGGCCATCAACCTTTATGGAGCAGTGTACGGGGCATATACAATGGAGCATCTTATGGGGCCATAAACCATAATGGAGCAGTGTACGGGGGCATATAGTATGGAGCATCTTATGGGGGCCATAAACCTTTATGGAACAGCGTACGGGGCATACACTATGGAGCATCTTATGGGGACCATAAACCATGAAGGAGCAGTGTACGGGGGCATATACAATGGAGCATCTTATGGGGCCATAAACCATAATGGAGCAGTGTACGGGGCATATACCATGGAGCATCTTATGGGGGCCATAAACCTTTATGGAACAGCGTACGGGGCATATACTATGGAGCATCTTATGGGGGCCATAAACCTTTATGGAGCAGCGTATGGGGCATATGGATGGGAGCAGCAAATTAAAGAACGGTGGCGCAGGATGGGAGCAGCACATGACAGAACGGGGGCGCAGGATGGGAGCAGCACATGACAGAATAGGGCAGCACATGACAGAAAGGGGACGCAGGATGGGAGCAGCACATGACAGAACGGGGGCGCAGGATGGGAGCAGCACATTACAGAATAGGGCAGCACATGACAGAACGGGGACGCAGGATGGGAGCAGCACATGACAGGATGGGGGTGCAGGATGAGAGCAGCAAATGACAGAATGGAGGCGCAGGATGGAAGCAGCACATGTCAGAATGGAGGCGCAGGATGGGTGCAGCACATGTCAGAATGGAGGCGCAGGATGGGTGCAGCACATGACAGAACGGGGGCGCAGGATGGGAGCAGCACATGACAGAACGGGGGCGCAGGATGGGAGCAGCACATGACAGAACGGGGGCGCAGGATGGCAGCAGCATATGACAGAATGGGGGCACAGGATGGCAGCAGCACATGACAGAACGGGGGCGCAGGATGGGAGCAGCACATGACAGGATGGGGGCGCAGGATGAGAGCAGCAAATGACAGAATGGAGGCGCAGGATGGGTGCAGCACATGCCAGAATGGAGGCGCAGGATGGGTGCAGCACATGACAGAACGGGGACGCAGGATGGGAGCAGCACATGACAGAATAAGGCAGCACATGACAGAACGGGGGCTGTTGTGAGTTCTGTTTTTGGGCTCCCTCTGGTGGTTACTGATGGTACTGGGTGACTTGTGTTTTCTGCGGTCTCTGGGTTCCACCTGTTCCATCAGGATATGGGAGTTTCCTATTTAACCTGGCTTTCTTGTCATTTCCTGGCCGGCTATCAATGTAATCAGTGTGTCTTGTTTCCTCTGCTACCGGCTTCAGTAATCTTCAGGACAAGCTAAGTTCTGTTTTTTCTGTTTCTCGTTTTGTTTAATTTTAGTCTTAGTCCAGCTTGCAGATATGTGATTCTTTGCTGCTGGTTGCTCTAGTGGACTGTAATTACTCTTCAATGGTCCATGAGTTGGAACATGAGTTCAAGTAATTACAGGATGGTTTTTTGAAGGGTTTTTAGCTGACCGCGCAGTTCACTTTTGTATCCTCTGCTATCTAGCTTTAGCGGGCCTCATTTTGCTGAAACTGTTTTCATACTACGTATGTGCTTTCCTCTCATTTCACCGTCATATGTGGGGGGCTGCTATTTCTGTGGGTTATTTCTCTGGAGGCAAGAGAGGTCTGTGTTTCTTCTAATAGGGGAAGTTAGATCTTCGGCTGGTGCGAGACGTCTAGGATCATCGTAGGCACGTTCCCCGGCTACTGCTAGTTGTGTGTTTAGGTTCAGGGTCGCGGTCAGCTCAGGTTCCATCTCCCTAGAGCTCGTTTTGTGTCTGTGCTTGTCCTTTTGTTATTCCCTGCCATTGGGATCATGACAGTATAGCCGGCCCTAATGTGGTAATCGTTTTGGCTGAAGTAGGAGGAAAAGTAGTCTGAGGAAGTTTTTTTTTTTTTTTTCCCCTTCAGAGTTTGCTGCCTAGTCTTAATTGCAGCCTGGCTTCTTCTTACCTCCTCTTAATCCTTGAATGGCTCTGACTTCAGCTGTTTATCATGGAAATCCAGAGTTTAGCTTCTAGCCTGAACAATCTTGCTGCTAAGGTTCAAAATATACAAGATTTTGTTGTACATGCTCCTATGTCTGAACCTAGAATTCCTGTCCCAGAGTTTTTTTCTGGAGATAGATCTAGTTTTCTGAATTTTAGGAACAATTGCAAGTTGTTTCTTTCTTTGAAATCTCGCTCCTCTGGAGACCCTGCTCAGCAGGTCAAGATTATTATATCTTTCCTGCGGGGTGACCCTCAGAATTGGGCATTTGCATTGGCACCAGGGAATCCTGCGTTGCTTAATGTGGATGCGTTTTTTCTGGCATTGGGTTTGCTCTATGAGGAACCTGACCAAGAGATTCAGGCTGAAAAAGCTTTATTAGGCTACGTTCACATTAGCGTTCCGCTAATGTGCGTTGCTGTTGCGTCGGCGACGCAGCGGCGACGCGCCCCTATGTTTAACATAGGGGACGCGTCCGTTTTTTTGGTAGCGTTTTTCGACACGTGCGTCGTTTCCGACGCTAGCGTCGGACGCAAGAAAATGCAACAAGTTGCATTTTTTGTGCGTCCGATTTTCGTCAAAAAACGACGCACGCGTCGCAAAACGCAGCGTTTTTGCGCGCGTTTTGCGCGTGTTTTTTGTGCGTCGTGCGTTGCGTCGCCGACGCACCGGCGCGCAACGCTAATGTGAACGTAGCCTTAGCTCTCTCTCAGGGGCAAGATGAAGCAGAAATTTATTGTCAAAAATTTCGGAAGTGGTCGGTGCTTACTAAGTGGAATGAGTGCGCCCTGGCTGCAAAGTTCAGAGATGGCCTTTCTGAGGCCATTAAAGATGTTATGGTGGGGTTCCCTGCGCCTACAGGTCTGAATGAGTCTATGACTATGGCTATTCAGATTGATCGGCGTTTACGGGAGCGCAAACCTGTGCACCATTTGGCGGTGTCTTCTGAACAGGCACCTGAGACAATGCAATGTGATAGAATTCAGTCCAGAAGTGAACGGCAAAACTATAGGCGGAAAAATGGGTTGTGCTTTTATTGTGGTGATTCAGCTCATGTTATATCAGCATGCTCTAAACGCACAAAAAAGGTTGATAAGTCTGTTGCCATTAGTACTTTACAGTCTAAGTTCATTCTGTCTGTGACTCTGATTTGTTCATTATCATCCATTTCCGTCGATGCCTATGTGGATTCAGGCGCTGCCCTGAGTCTTATGGATTGGTCATTTGCCAATCGCTGTGGGTTTAGTCTGGAGCCTCTGGAAGTCCCTATTCCTTTGAAGGGAATTGACTCTACACCTTTGGCTATGAATAAACCTCAGTACTGGACACAAGTGACCATGCGTATGACTCCCGTTCATCAGGAGGTGATTCGCTTCCTGGTACTGTATAATTTGCATGATGTCCTAGTGCTTGGTCTGCCATGGTTACAAACTCATAATCCAGTCCTTGACTGGAAAACAATGTCTGTGTTAAGCTGGGGTTGTCAGGGGGTTCATGATGATGCACCTCCGATTTCTATCGCTTCATCTACTCCTTCTGAGGTTCCTGTGTTTTTGTCTGATTATCGGGATGTTTTTGAGGAGCCTAAGCTCAGTCCGCTTCCTCCTCACAGGGATTGCGATTGTGCTATAGATTTAATTCCTGGCAGTAAATTTCCTAAAGGTCGTTTGTTCAATCTGTCAGTGCCAAAGCATACTGCTATGCGGGATTATGTTAAGGAGTCCTTGGAAAAGGGACATATCCGTCCATCTTCGTCCCCTTTGGGAGCAGGTTTTTTTTTCGTGGCCAAAAAAGATGGTTCCTTGAGGCCTTGTATAGATTACCGTCTTTTGAATAAGATTACCGTAAAATATCAGTATCCTTTGCCATTGTTGACTGATTTGTTTGCTCGCATTAAGGGGGCTAAATGGTTCACTAAGATTGATCTTCGGGGTGCGTATAATCTTATACGAATAAAGCAAGGTGATGAGTGGAAAACCGCATTTAATACGCCTGAGGGCCATTTTGAGTATTTGGTAATGCCTTTTGGACTTTCTAATGCTCCTTCAGTCTTCCAGTCCTTTATGCACGATATTTTCCGTGAATATCTGGATAAATTTATGATTGTGTATTTGGATGATGTTTTGGTTTTTTCTGATGACTGGGAGTCCCATGTTCAGCAGGTCAGGAAGGTGTTTCAGGTCCTGCGGGCCAATTCCTTGTTTGTAAAAGGCTCAAAGTGTCTCTTTGGAGTCCAGAAGATTTCTTTCTTGGGGTATATTTTTTGCCCTTCTACTATTGAGATGGATCCCGTCAAGGTTCAGGCTATTTGTGACTGGACGCAGCCTACATCTCTTAAGAGTCTACAGAAGTTCTTGGGCTTTGCTAATTTCTATCGTCGTTTCATAACTAATTTTTCTAGTGTTGTTAAGCCTTTGACGGATTTGACTAAGAAGGGTGCTGATGTTGCTGATTGGTCTCCTGCGGCTGTGGAGGCCTTTCAGGAACTTAAGCGCCGGTTTTCTTCTGCTCCTGTGTTGCGTCAGCCAGATGTTTTGCTTCCTTTTCAGGTTGAGGTTGATGCTTCCGAGATTGGAGCGGGGGCGGTTTTGTCACAGAGAAGCTCCGATGGCTCAGTGATGAAGCCATGCGCGTTTTTTTCTAGAAAGTTTTCGCCGGCTGAGCGGAATTATGATGTTGGTAATCGGGAACTTTTGGCCATGAAGTGGGCATTTGAGGAGTGGCGTCATTGGCTAGAGGGTGCTAGACATCGTGTGGTGGTCTTGACTGATCACAAAAATCTGATTTACCTTGAGTCTGCCAGGCGTCTGAATCCTAGACAGGCTCGTTGGTCACTGTTTTTCTCTCGTTTTAATTTTGTGGTTTCATACCTGCCAGGTTCAAAGAATGTGAAGGCGGATGCTCTTTCTAGGAGTTTTGTGCCTGACTCCCCTGGAAATTCTGAGCCCACTGGTATCCTTAGGGATGGGGTGATTTTGTCGGCTGTCTCTCCAGACTTGCGACGTGCTTTGCAGGAGTTTCAGGCGGGTAAACCTGATCGTTGTCCGCCTGAGAGACTGTTTGTTCCGGATAATTGGACCAGTAGAGTCATCTCCGAGGTCCATTCTTCTGCGTTGGCAGGTCATCCTGGAATATTTGGTACTAGAGACTTGGTGGCCAGGTTTTTTTTGGTGGCCTTGTCGAGGGATGTGCGTTCTTTTGTGCAGTCTTGTGAGGTTTGTGCTCGGGCTAAGCCTTGCTGTTCTCGGGCCAGTGGATTGTTGTCACCCTTGCCTATCCCGAAGAGGCCTTGGACGCACATTTCCATGGACTTTATTTCAGATCTCCCTGTCTCTCAAAAAATGTCCGTCATCTGGGTTGTGTGTGATCGCTTTTCTAAAATGGTTCATCTGGTACCCTTGCCTAAGTTACCTTCCTCCTCTGAGTTGGTCCCTCTGTTTTTTCAGAACGTGGTTCGTTTGCATGGGATTCCGGAGAACATCGTTTCTGACAGGGGATCCCAGTTTGTGTCTAGATTTTGGCGGACGTTCTGTGCTAAGATGGGCATTGATTTGTCCTTTTCGTCTGCATTCCATCCTCAGACGAATGGCCAGACGGAACGAACTAATCAGACCTTGGAAACTTATTTGAGGTGTTTTGTTTCTGCTGATCAGGATGACTGGGTTACCTTTTTGCCGCTGGCCGAGTTTGCCCTTAATAATCGGGCTTGTTCAGCTACCTTGGTTTCTCCTTTCTTTTGTAATTCGGGGTTTTATCCTCATCCTCGTTTTTCCTCTGGTCAGGTGGAGCCTTCTGATTGTCCTGGAGTGGACATGGTGGTGGATAGGTTGCATCGGATTTGGAGTCATGTGGTGGACAATTTGAAGTTGTCCCAGGAGAAGGCTCAGCAGTTTGCTAATCGCCGTCGCCGCGTGGGTCCTCGACTTCGTGTTGGGGACTTGGTGTGGTTGTCTTCTCGTTTTGTTCCTATGAAGGTCTCTTCTCCTAAGTTTAAGCCTCGGTTCATCGGTCCCTATAGGATCTTGGAAATTCTTAACCCTGTGTCGTTTCGTTTGGATCTCCCGGCATCGTTTGCTATTCATAATGTGTTCCATCGGTCGTTGTTGCGGAAGTATGAGGTACCTGTTGTTCCTTCGCTTGAGCCTCCTGCTCCGGTGCTGGTGGAGGGAGAATTGGAGTATGTTGTGGAGAAGATCTTGGATTCTCGTGTTTCCAGATGGAAACTCCAGTATTTGGTCAAGTGGAAGGGTTATGGTCAGGAGGATAATTCTTGGGTGGTTGCCTCTGATGTTCATGCTGATGATTTGGTCCGCGCCTTTCATAGGGCTCATCCTGGTCGCCCTGGTGGTTCTCGTGAGGGTTCGGTGACCCCTCCTCAAGGGGGGGGTACTGTTGTGAGTTCTGTTTTTGGGCTCCCTCTGGTGGTTACTGATGGTACTGGGTGACTTGTGTTTTCTGCGGTCTCTGGGTTCCACCTGTTCCATCAGGATATGGGAGTTTCTTATTTAACCTGGCTTTCTTGTCATTTCCTGGCCGGCTATCAATGTAATCAGTGTGTCTTGTTTCCTCTGCTACCGGCTTCAGTAATCTTCAGGACAAGCTAAGTTCTGTTTTTTCTGTTTCTCGTTTTGTTTAATTTTAGTCTTAGTCCAGCTTGCAGATATGTGATTCTTTGCTGCTGGTTGCTCTAGTGGACTGTAATTACTCTTCAATGGTCCATGAGTTGGAACATGAGTTCAAGTAATTACAGGATGGTTTTTTGAAGGGTTTTTAGCTGACTGCGCAGTTCACTTTTGTATCCTCTGCTATCTAGCTTTAGCGGGCCTCATTTTGCTGAAACTGTTTTCATACTACGTATGTGCTTTCCTCTCATTTCACCGTCATTATATGTGGGGGGCTGCTATTTCTGTGGGGTATTTCTCTGGAGGCAAGAGAGGTCTGTGTTTCTTCTAATAGGGGAAGTTAGATCTTCGGCTGGTGCGAGACGTCTAGGATCATCGTAGGCACGTTCCCCGGCTACTGCTAGTTGTGTGTTTAGGTTCAGGGTCGCGGTCAGCTCAGGTTCCATCTCCCTAGAGCTCGTTTTGTGTCTGTGCTTGTCCTTTTGTTATTCCCTGCCATTGGGATCATGACAGGGGGCGCAGGATGGGAGCAGCACATGACAGAACGGGGGCCCAGCATGGGAGCAGCACATGACAGAACGGGGGTGCAGGATGGCAGCAGCACATGACAGAACGGGGGCGCAGGATGGAAGCAGCACATGACAGAACGGGGGCACAGGATGGGAGCAGCACATGACAGAACGGGGGCGCAGGATGGGAGCAGCACATGACAGGATGGGGGCGCAGGATGAGAGCAGCAAATGACAGAATGGAGGCGCAGGATGGGTGCAGCACATGCCAGAATGGAGGCGCAGGATGGGTGCAGCACATGACAGAACGGGGGCGCAGGATGGGAGCAGCACATGACAGGATGGGGACGCAGGATGGGTGCAGCACATGACAGGATGGGGACGCAGGATGGGTGCAGCACATGACAGGATGGGGACGCAGGATGGAGCAGCACATGACAGGATGGGGACGCAAGATGGAGCAGCACATACCAGGATGGAGACCATATACCAATATAAATGCTCGCCACCCGGGCGTAGAACGGGTGCAATAGCTAGTATTAAATAAAGACACACACCAGCCTATTTAGGAGCATTAACATAATTAACCTACATATGCTGTAACAAAAAAGCAATTGTCAGAAATCTGCATGAAATGGAATATCTGTTTTATATTTCAAAATATTTTTTTTAAAAATTGCCTGGGCTCCCGCATAATTTTCATAACCAGCAGAGGGAAAGCCGACACCTGAAGTAAATATTCTGGGAAGGAGCCAATAGCCAAAGATTCGCAGGCTACGAGTATAAATATCAGCTCACAGCTATTTGTTTAGCCTTTACTGGCTAGTTTACAAGGAAACCCCAGAAAAAAAATTGACATGGGTTCCTCCTATAAGCTCGAACCAGCTAAGGCTTGACAGACAGCTGTAGGCTGTTATTAATAGCCTGGAAAGGGACCATGGATATTGGCATCCCCCAGGTTAGAAACTTCAGCTCTCAGCCACCCGAGAAATGGCGCATCTTATAGATGCACCAGTTCTGGCACTTAGCCTCGCTCTTCCCACTTACGCTGTAGCGTTGGCAAGTGGGGCTCATATTTGTGGGGTTGATTTCGCCTTTGTATTATCAGGTGACATCAAGCCCACAGGTTAGTAATGGAGAGGCTTCTATAAGACACCTATCCATTACTAACCCTAATGATATTGTATAAAACAGAGACACCCAGAATAAAGTTTTTTATTTGAAATAATCACAGACTCCTTTATTGAATCAAAATGTACCATATTTACTGAATGCCTAATCAAAAAAAATAATAAACCAACATATACTATCCTGTCCGCCGTAGTCCATTTAATACCAAGTGTCCCACGGCGATCTCACGTGTAGAACAGTCACATCAGGAGATGTGACTGCTATACCTGGTCTCCAGCGATACATTGACAGGAGGTAATTATTCCCGCAGTGTATCACTGTGCTGCTGTGAGAGTTCACCGGATTTCATCAGCTGATCAGCTGCGATTCTCTCACTTAGGGCACTACCGCTGAGTGAGAACTTTCCCACGCAGCGATGCCGTAAGCGAGAGCACCGGAGCTGATCAGCTAATCAACTCCAGTGAACTCTCACGGTGGCTCAGTGGTACACTGCGGGAGCGACTACCCCCTGTCAAAAGATGTAGCCAGAAGGGAGTAGTAGTCCCATCAGACGACGCATGGGTAAACGCATGGGTAAACATGTCCGTCGCAAGAGTACACACACACACACACATTTTCCGCCCACACACACACGCACGTATTCTCCGCCCACACACAGAGACACACACATAGTCTCCGCCCACACACAGACGCATACATATTCTCCGCCTACACTCTTCCTCCTTTTGACAGTATTTCCCATTGACAATTTGCAGCGTTTTTGACAGCAAATCTGAAGCTAGTCCGCAAACCGTTTTACACCTGCGTTTTTGTTGCAGATTTGACTGACTCAGTTGAAGTCAATGAGTCCAAAATGCAGCAGAAAAGCAAAAAGAATTGACATGCTGCAGAAAATAAAACAATACAAACACGGACAGAAATTTACTGATAATGTGCAGTACACTTCAGGATTGTCTTTGATTTCCCTTGCTTTAGTATTCCATTGCATTTTTGGAGCATTTACAGACGTAAAAAAAAAAATGCCACGAAAATGGATTGTGTGCATATAGCCCAATAGTGTAGAGCAGACGTTTGATAAATCTAGATCTCAAGCATTTGCAAAAGGGAATGGAGACCTTATTAACCCCTTAACGACCAAAGGTATTTTTGGTTTTGCATTTTCATTTTTTGCTCCCCTTCTTCCCAGAGCCATAACTTTTTTTATTTTTTGTTAAATATTGTAACGTGAAGGCTTGTTTTTTGTGGGTTGAGCTATATTTTTGAACGAGAGCTTAGTTTTAACATTGTGTACTGGAAAAAGGTTAAAAAAAAATTCCAAGTGCAGTGAAATTGAAAAAAAGGGCAATCCCACAGTTGTTTTTTTTCTTGCTTTTTTACTATATTCACTAAATACTAAAACTGACCTGCCAGTATGATTCTCCAGGTTAACCCGAATTCATAGACACCAAACATGTCTATGTTCTTTTTTATCTAAGTGGTGGAAAAAAAATTCCAAACTTTGTTAATAAATAAATAAATAGCACCATTTTCCGATACCCGTAGCTTCTCCATTTTTCGTCATCTTGGGTTGGGTGATGGCTGATTTTTGCGCACTGAGCTGACGTTTTTAGTTATACCATTTTGGTGCATATACGATGTTTTGATCATCAGTTATTGCATTTTAATGTAACGTCATGGAAACAAAAAAAAAAAAGAAAGTAATTCTGGCACTTTGACTTTTTTGTCGCTACGCCGTTTAGCAATCAGGTTAATTCTTTTTTAATATTGATATATTGGGTGAATCTGAACTCGGCGATATCAAATAGGTTTATGTTTGATTTTTTTATTCTTTTAAATAGGGAAAAAGGGGTGATTTGAACTTTTATATTTTTTTTAAAAAACATTTTTTCTTCTACTTTTGGCATGCTTCAATAGTCTCCATGGACACTTCTATTTTGGACTAGAAACTGCCATAACCCGATCGGCTCAGCTACATACAAGCGATGATCAGATCACCTGGATGTAGCAGGATTACTCACTTGTATGTTCTCCCACCACGTGCAAGCCAGCAGTGACAACCATAGAGGTCTCCAGGAGACCTCTGGTTGTCATGTCAACCCATCGGTGACCCGATGTCGGAAAGGGATTAAGGACTACCACGGAGTTACAGACTCAGATAACTGAGGCAGGGTGATCCCACCACAATCAAAATATCATACAGATGAACTGGTAAAAAATAGACAGTTTTTTTAATTCTATGATACATCCCCAACAACAACGTACGCGTATGTATGAGGGGAGAGCTCAAACACTAAACCAGAGTTGCACCCATTTATGGTGAACCACTGGAGAAATTATGAGTCCTGTCTAGAAAAGTAGAGAAAGTATTAGTGCCCCCCATTTCAGAAGAGATTGTACATTAATCAGAATTATTGAGGATTGTAAACCTAATGTACCGCATATTCTCGAGTATAAGCCGACCCGATAATAATAATAATATTAGCCGACCCCCCTAATTTTGCCACAAAAAAACTGTGAAAACTTAATGACTCGAGTAGAAGCCTAGGGTGGGAAATGCAGCAGCTACCGGTAAATGTCAAAAGTAAAAATAGATAACAATAAAAGTAAAATTAATTGAGACATCAGTAGGTTAAGTGTTTTTGAATATCCTTATTGAATCAGGAGCCCCATATAATGCTCCATAAAGTTTATGATGGCCCTTTAGATGCTCCATATTAAAATATGCCGCATATAATCCTGCATAAAGGTTAATAATGGCCCCATAAGATGCTCCATACAGACACTTGCCCCATACAATGCTGCACAAACCTTGATTATGGCCCCATAAGATGCTCCATAAAGACATTTGCCCCATATAATGCTGCACAAACGTTAATTATGGCCTCATAAGATGCTCCATAAAGATATTTGCCCCATATAGTGCTGCACAAACGTTATGGCCTCATAAGATGCTCAATACAGACATTTGCCCATATAATGCTGCACAAACGTTAATTATGGCCCCATAAGATACTCCATATAGACACTTGCCCCATACAGTACTGCACAAACGTTATGGCCCCATAAGATGATCCATACAGACACTTGCCCCATATAGTGCTGAACAAATGTTGATTATGGCCCCATACAGACACTTGCCCCATATAGAGCTGCACAAACATTATGGCCCCATAAGATGCTCCATACAGACACTTGCCCCATTTGCTGTTGCTGCGATAAAAAAAAATCACATACTCACCTCTCCGGCGCTCAGGCCCCCGGCACTTTCAATATTCACCTGACTTCGATCCGGCGCCACTCCATCTTAAGCGTCTTCTGCACTGACGTTCAGGCAGAGGGCGCGCACTAACCACGTCATCGCACCCTCTGACCTGAGCGTCACTGCAGAAGACGCTGAAGACGGAGCAGCACCCGGAACGGGGAGCAGGTGAATATCGTGCAGCGCTGCGCTCCCCGTTATACTCACCTGCTCCTGGCGCTGTGAAATTCCTGTTTCCCCGGCGCCGCAGCTTCTTCCTGTATTGAACGGTCACCGTTACCGCTCATTACAGTAATGAATATACGGCTCCACCCCTATGGGAGGTAGAGCAAGCATATTCATTACTGTAATGAGCGGTACCATGTGATCGCTCAGTATAGGAAGAAGCTGGGGCGCCGGGGAACCAGGGACCGCGCCAGGAGCAGGTGAGTATAATTAGACGCCACCGCTCCCCCTCCCCTGACGACCCCTGGGTATAACTCGAGTATAAGCCGGGAGGGTTCAGCCCCCCAAAAATGGGCTGAAAATCTTGGCTTATACTCGAGTATATACGGTATTTTATGATGTGGAGTGAATCCATGAAACCAGGGCTCGAGCCATGCCAAAACATCTCCTGCAGGGGTGAATAAATGTACAGTACAGACCCAAAGTTTGGACATATAATTTCACGTGTTAATTCATAGTTTTGATGCCTTCAGTGTGAATGTACAATTTTCATAGTCATGAAAATACAGAAAAATCTTTAAATGAGAAGGTGTGTCTAAACTTTTGGTCTGTACTGTATATTACAGCCATCAGTGCCACACAGCTTAGAGATATATCATGGCACAGGTGTAATGTTTTTTATGTAGTTTATCACAATTCTCCTTGAAGTTATTTGGTTTTAAAAGAAAAGCCGGATTACTTACCGGTAATGCCCTTTTAATGAGCCACGACAGCACCCACTTGAGAGAGGGACCTGCCCATAGGAACAGGAAACCAACAGAGATAAAAAGGGCGGTCCCACTCTCCTCAGTTGTTTTTCAGAGTACGAGAGGAACCGCCGTTGTTAAATTAATATATATGTCCGTAAACTTTTGTACATTTTATCTTATTTATATTCACCCATGAACAAAATATACCGTATATGTAACCACACATAGCAACTAGGGTGGGAAGTGACAGGGTGCTGTCGTGGCTCATTAAAAGGGCATTACCGGTAAGTAATCCGGCTTTTTACCATTCGCCACGACAGCACCCACTTGAGAGATTTACAGAGAACCTTCACCTGGGTGGGATCACTATTCTGAGGACAGCTCTCCCGATTGCCAAGTCATTTGTAGAAGATAGATCAAGTCTGTAATGTTTATAAAAGATCAAGGGTGATGACCAGGTTGCGGCCTTACATATGAGCTCGATGGAGATGTCTTTATTCTCTGCCCACGAGGATGATACAGCCCGGGCCGAATGCGCTTTCACTCCTTCTGTAGGATTTTTGCTTTTTGATAAGTAGGCCAGACAGATGGCATCTCTGATCCAGCGGGACAAGGTAGCCTTCGTAACCCCGTGGCCTTTTCTGTGACCCTGAAAACATACAAACAGAGCCCTACTCTGTCTGCAGGACTGGGTTCTCTCTTTGTAATTTAAGACTGCTCTTTTCACATCCAACATATGTAGCTTCTCTTCCTCTGGATTTGATGGATTGTCATAAAAGGAAGGCAACACGATCTCTTGAGATCTATGGTTACAGGATGCTACTTTGGGAAGATATGATGGATCAGGCTTGAGAACCACCCTGTCCTGGTATATCATTAAAGGGAACCTGTCACCCCGTTTTTTCAGTAGGAGATAAAAATACCGTTAAATAGGGCCTGAGCTGTGCTTTACAATAGGGTATTTTTTGTCCCCTGATTCCCTACCTATGCTGCCGAAATACCTTACAAAAGTGGCCTTTTTCGCCTGTCAATCAGGCTGGTCAGGTCGGATGGGCGTGGTCACAGCGCTGTTTCTCCCCCACATCTTGCTTATGTTCCCGTTGGTGGCGTAGTGCTTCTCGCATGCGCAAGTGCCAAATGCACTGCGCAGCTGTAGAAAAAGAGTGCACTCGCCGCTATTCAGCGGTTTCTCGGTGGGCGCGGCCATCTTCCTGAGACCACGCGTGCGCAGATTGAGTCTCGTGCTTCCCGGGGCTTCAGGAAAATGGCCGCGGGATGCCGCGCGTGCGCAGATGGACATCGCGGCGGCCATTTTCCTGAAGCCGAGATTCGAACTAGGGCATAGAAGTTACATGGAAGTAAGCGCCGGACATACACTGGCACCCACGGTATTGGGTAAGACTTGCAGAGCTTTATTATTATTTTCACCTATTTTAGGTCTGATAAGTAACAACATATATGGCGGTATTAGGTGCATGTACGTTCCCCATAAGCACTATGCACTTTATGATCACATTTATGATTGACTGATATGTGCCTAATAGCCATTGGCTCTTGCCCTCTCTATGCCCTAGGTGTTACTTGCAGTGTTTGTTGTCTGCCGTACATGAACTATACGTGTCCCTTGTATGTTATGTCTGTTATTTTTTGACTATATTTAATAAAATTTGTTACGCCTTTTAGCTTATTATGCTTTTTGGGTTTATTTATACTCCGTAGTTTTTCTGTAGGATCTATAGATGTGAAGATGGTAGTATGCATCCTACAAATCTAGACCCGTCATGAAACATCTAGGAAACAAGAGTTTAATAGTGGACCTTATTGAATCCATCTTGAAGGTGTGGTCATGCAAAAAGGAATTTAATTTTTTTAGGTTAATTATAGTACGAAAAGAACCATCCGGTTTAGGAACCAGAAACAAAGAGGAATAAAATCCTCTCCCTTCCTGATCCTTTTGTACTTCTATAAGAACATTCTTAGCCAAAAGACTCAGATGACTGAAGCGCTTCTTGCTGTTACGGCGCTCTCAGTGATGTTACAATAAAATTATCCCTTGGTAGTTGGGAAAATTCTAATTTTAGTCGGGATTTTACTAGACGAAGGATCCACTGGTTTGAAGTTACACGTTCCCATTTGTGGTGAAAATATTTCAGTCTTCCACCCACGGGGATTTCATTACTGATGGTATCTACCACATCTGGATGTTTCGGGATTACTAAATAAGGCACCTTTCTGTTTTGTTTCCTTTGTTTCCCAGCGATCCCTTTGTGGCTCATATGGCCTTCTCCTGTTAAATGGCCGTCTTCTAAACGCTCTCCTATAAGAAGGAAGAAACTGTTTAGGAAATCCCTTCCTTCTTTCTCCTGCTTTATTGAGTAGGTCATCAAGAACCTTTCCAAACAGGAACTCACCCTGGCACGGGATTTTACATAGTCTGGATTTTGACTGTGCACCCCCCTTCCATCCTTTCAGCCAGAGGGCTCGATGAGCCGTGTTGACCAGGCCTGCTGATCTCGCTGCCAGTCGGAGATAATCCGCTGAAGCGTCCGCTAAAAATGCCGCAGCACTTCTGATCAGTGGAACTGTCTTGAGAATTTTTTCTCATGTGATCTTGCATTTTACCTGTTGCTCCAGCTGGTCTATCCAAACTAATAGTGACCTAGCTGTGCATGTGCCTGATATGGCCGGTTTAGAGGCTCCCGTGTTCATCTCCCAAGATCTTTTAAGGGGAGCTTCAGTCTTACGATCTAGTGGATCTAGTAAGATTCCTGCATCTTCTACCGGAAGGGAAGATTGCTTTGAGGTGGATGCTACCGCCGCATCTACCTTAGGGACTTTAGACCACACTGCTAATTCCTCATCACTAAAAGGGTAACGCCTTTTGGAAGATGATGGGAGAAACCCTTTGCCCTGTTTGTCCCATTCTTTTTTGACAGGGTCTTTAATAGCAGAAATGACTGGAAAGGCACGCTGTTTTTTCTGGCCTAGTCCTGCAAACATGATATTCTGAACCAACCTGACCTCCTTAGTATCTGGACACCCCATAGTGTTCCTAACGGATTTTATAAGATTGTCTATACTGTCGACTGGAAAACATGCTCCGCCTTCATCCTCAGAAGAGCTTGGAGATGATCCTGAGGTATTGGAGGATCAGATTAAGCCCTCTCCAGACTCTGAACTGGAGACGGGAGAAAGGCGCTTACTTCCATGTTTCTTTAGGGATTTTGATCCCAGAGACTGGATCTCCTGCCTTATTATGGCTCTGATATTTGTGGTCGTAACAGCCGCCTCATCCTGTAAGGTCTGATCTATACAGCTTTGACACAACCTTTTAAGATACGTGTCGGGCAGGGGTTGCATACACAGGGCACACTCCTTATGCTTAGATTTATTGGTCTTCTTAGCCTAAGGGGAGAGGCAGAGAAGGAAGGGATCAGCTTATAGGTAGAGGATCATAAACACTCACCCAGTGAAGCTATCATCTTCATCATCATCATCATACCGGTTTTGGAGGTGGAGACGCTGTGTGGGGTCTGAGTAGATCTGCATCTCTACTCCTCGTTTTACTGCTCATGTGAGTGTCAGATCCTTCCATGGAACGACCACTCCTTTTTGCCGATGATTTTGAGCCATTAGCGCTGCTTTTGACAGCGCTATCTTGCTCCACCGCTGGTGGATGCTCGGTATGCAATGGGGACAGCATACTGAGCAAATAGCTCTGTGCCCCGGCCTGCCATTTCAATTGCGTGGTCATCTGCATTGCGCCGCCCGCCGCGAACCAGAAGTGCTCCGACCACTTCCGGTTCAATGAAGCAGCACGGACTTACCCGCACGACGCAGCCGCCACCGCCTCCTAGCAGCACACTCCACCGCTGGTAACTGGAAGATCGGCCCCACACACATGCCTTCTCCATAGGCCGGGCTTTGTCGCCCGGAACCTGCCGGATGGTGACCAGACGAGGGGGGAGGCTGCATGCAGTGGCTCCCCTGCCGCTGCTACTGATGTCGCAGCCCCTGCTGTCATCGAGAGGACCACAAAGGCGGGTGCACAGGCTCAGGTAATCTGGAGGTGCTCCAACCACCTCCATCAGTAGGAATCCAGGGATTTCCGATAGGAACAGGAAACCAACTGAGGAGGAGAAGGGGACCGCCATTTTTATCTCTGTAGGTTTCCTGTTCCTATGGGCGGGTCCCTCTCTCAAGTGAGTGCGGTCGTGGCGAGGGGTAAAATTGAAAATTCAGTATAAAGGGAAACTGTTACAGTACAGAAATTCACACTTGGCCCTCACTGCACATTTAATGATGTCGATCATAAAAGCAAAGTTTGTCCAGAAAGACTGGACCTGGACTTGTAGGGACCATATGAGCACATTCAGCAGCACAGAAGGGGGAGAATGTAAATTCATCCAATAAGATAACAGGGTTATAGGAAGCCAACAGCATCATTACCCTCCGATTTCTCTTACAGGCCCATCATAGTATTTTTCTTCAAGTGGCTTTCTAACTTGTCAGCACATTCTACGTACACTGTCATTTGACTTTGCAGTTTACAGATCTGGGCAGGTTACGACCAGCATCTCCTGATTTCAGGGTGTAGGTTGGCCCTCCAGGCTATATATTCTATAGAAAGGGCTTTTAAAGTCCAAAGTCATTTGAACAGTTTTGGGTGGGGGAGAATGTTGTGGTCTAGATGCGAAATGGTGATCACACGATTGTGATACAGCCAGACTACACCACCGGTAAAGCAGCCACAGACAGTGGCTGAGAAGAATCTGTGACTTCTCTGCATTTAGTGGTCACTACTCACCTGGGTAGTCATAGGTAGGAATCTCCTCTTTACACCTCTCATCATCCCTCACACATGTCTCTGCAGTTTTAATACGGGTCAGATCTTCATCCTGAAACAAATATTGTAAAAGTCACAGACAGATGGAGAAGTCACATCTATGATCAGCTCTAATCCTGCCATCTCCACCATTCTTATTACAAACCGGATAAACCGGATTACTTACCGGTAATTGTATTTTAAGGAGTCCACGATAGCACCCACTGAGAGAGGGGATCCACCCCCAGGAACAGGAAGCCTACAGATAAAAAGGGGTGGTCCCCCTCCTCAGTTGGATTACAGAGTACAAGAGGAACCGCCAAGAAAACATTAGAACATCTTCATAAAAACTACTCAATATGTATAAACATATACCACCATCACCCGGAGTGAATTACATAAACATCTCTATTATGTGCTACTTAGGGAGGGAAGTGGGTTCTTTCATGGACTCCATAAAATACAATTACGGTAAGTAATCCGTTTTTTTATTCTCGCCATGACAGCACCCACTGAGAGATTTCAGGGAACCATCATCTGGGAGGGACCACCGTATTGAGGACAGGTCTCCTGAAAACCAAGTCAGAAGATGATGACAAATTGAGTCTATAGTGGCTGTAAAAGGTAGATGGTGAAGACCATGTTGCAGCATTACATATCCGATCAATCGATATGTCCGCCTTCTTAGCCCAGGAGAATGCCATAGACCGTGCCGAATGTGCCCTTATTCTTTCCGGAGGACCTTCACCCTTTGCTGAGTAAGCCAGACAGATTGTATCTGTGATCCAACGTGATAAAGTGCTCCTTGTGACTCCAAACCTCTTCCTGTGGCTCTGAAAAGACTCAAACTGAGCCCTACTCTGCCTTCAGGGATATTTAATATGTACTTTAATGATATGTACTTTAATGCGACAGACAGACGACGGACCTATTAGGGCATCAAAGACCAGATCAGGTCCTAGGGAGGCAAGCGAGCAATGTGTACAGAGTCGCTACGCTCACACGCTGAAATAAACCATGCAACCCATCTAACTCCCGCAATTTTACGACTAGATAGGGCTCCCAATGCTGATATCTGAACCTTTAATGTGTTAACTGAAAAACCCAGCACCCAACCCCCGAAAATTGCAGCAACTGGAACCTCACTAGAGAAAGGCCCAGTATGAAAATTAAGGAACTTCCTCCACACTCTACTGTATATCTTGGTCGTGGATTCTTTCCTACTCTGCAGACTGGTACTAATCAGGTTGTCAGAAATCCCCCTTAATCTCAACAACTGCCTCAAGTTCCACGCCTTCAAGTGGAGACCTCTCACCCAAGGATGACAGGATGGACCCCAAGAGAGCAGGCCCGGATCTGATGGGAAGATCCAGGGGTCGGATATGGACATGCTCTGAGCCATGAAAACCAAGGTCTCTTGGGCCAGAAAGGAGCGAAGAGAATTATCCTTGCTCTCTCGTCCCTGATCTTCCTGATGACTTGTGGAAGCACCATCATTGGAGGAAACGCATAGGCCAGACTGAAGCGACAAGGGAACTGGAGGGAGTCGACCAATTCCGGCTGATCTGCCCTGTTCAGGGAGGCAAATCTTTGGACCTTTCTGTTGTCCCTGGTAGAAAACAAGTCTATTTCCGGAGCTGGCCATGTGAGTGGAAGCAGGGAAGAGTGCTCCTGCTGCCAGAAGGACAAAAATCCTGTTTTAACCCCGATTTTCGGGTAAACTCACCTAAATCCGGCTGGCCGAAGGTCCGGAGAGTGCAGCGGTGCAGAGCAGCGGGTCCGGAGTCGGCAGCGATGACCAGGAGGCGGCAGAAAGACGCTGGCACCAACGATGCAGGAGGCGGCCAAGATGGCTCCAATGCTAGGGAGGATGCCGAGAAGGAGAACGCCGCATGTCAGCGGCGCATGGAGGTGGCCGCAAAGCTGCAGCAGTATGCTAGAGTGGAGGCTGCTGAGGAGGCAGAACCAGGATCTGGAGCTGGAGCTGACCAGGAGGAGGAGGAAGCAAGCAAGGCTGAGCAGCATGAGGTACAGAGGGGGAAGGAGAGAGGCAGCATGGCTGGGGCTAGTGGGGGACCTGAAGCCATATCACAGGGAGAGGAGCCGACTCTTAAGGTACCGTCACACTTTAGCGACGCTGCAGCGATACCGACAACGATCCGGATCGCTGCAGCGTCGCTGTTTGGTCGCTGGAGAGCTGTCACACATACAGCTCTCCAGCGACCAACGATCCCGAGGTCCCCGGTAACCAGGGTAAACATCGGGTAACTAAGCGCAGGGCCGCGCTTAGTAACCCGATGTTTACCCTGGTTACCATCGTTAAAGTAAAAAAAACAAACGCTACATACTTACCTACCGCTGTCTGTCCTCGGCGCTCTGCTTCTCTGGTCTGGCTGTGAGCACAGCGGCCGGAAAGCAGAGCGGTGACGTCACCGCTCTGCTTTCCGGCTGCCCGACGCTCACAGCCAGACCAGAGAAGCAGAGCGCCGAGGACAGACAGCGGTAGGTAAGTATGTAGCGTTTGTTTTTTTTACTTTAACGATGGTAACCAGGGTAAACATCGGGTTACTAAGCGCGGCCCTGCGCTTAGTTACCCGATGTTTACCCTGGTTACCAGCGAAGACATCGCTGAATCAGCGTCACACACGCCGATTCAGCGATGTCAGCAGGACCTCAACGATCAAAAAATGGCCCAGGCCATTCCGACACGACCAGCGATCTCACAGCAGGGGCCTGATCGCTGGTACGTGTCACACATAGCGAGATCGCTACTGAGATCGCTGTTGCTGTGACTCAGCAGCGATCTCGCTAGCGATCTCGCTATGTGTGACGGGGCCTTTAGAGATGTTATCACACTGATCTCTTCATGTCAGCAATCCCTGAACTCCTTGGCCCAGCAGATGCAGGAAGTTAAAGGGGACACGGCACAGATTAATGCGGCTCTGCAGAAAATGGACAAACGTATAGGAGTGGTGGAGGAGAGGGTGAGCACGGCAGAAGATCACATAGTTAAGCTACAAAAAGCTGAAAAGAAGTTTGCCCAAGCAATAGCCGAGCTCGCTGCCAAAAATGAGGATCTGGAAAATAGGTCCAGAAGGAATAACATACGTATAGTGGGGCTGCCTGAAAAGACTGAGGGGAGAAATCCCACTGAGTTTGTGGAGAACTGGCTGCTGGAGAAGATTGGGAACACAGTGTTGACAAAAGTTTTTGCTGTTGAACGTGCTCATAGGGTCCCGCCGCAGCCCCCTGCCCCAGGAGCGAATCCCCGTACCATGCTTGCTAAAATACTGAACTACAGGGACAGAGACATTATCCTTAGAAAGGCTAGAGAGATGGAGGATCTGACGGCTGGAGGTCAGAAAATCGCCATTTATCCGGATTATTCCGCTGCGGTTCAGAAGCAGCGGATGAAGTTTACTGGAGTCAAGCGGTGACTGAGGGAGCTGGGAGTGCAGTACTCAGTGATGTTTCCCGCCAAGCTGAGACTGGTGGCTTTTAATAAGACACATTTCTTCCTGACACCGGAGGACGCTGCCCAGTGGCTTGACACCAATGAGAAAAAGTTGAAAGGAGTGGGAGACTGATATGCCGGCGAGATTTGGCTGGAAATTGGTTTCTCTGTCGTTGGCGGAGAGTTTTGCGCTGGTTAGCGTCGGTTTTAAAAAAGTTGAGCAACTGCTGAGGGTTCTCCTAGGCCATGTTGAGGACTGGCCGGAGGGGACAGTACTGTCTACCAAATGTGGGGGAGGAGGGCTATAACGGATATTGTAAATTGGTTTGCTATTTTTCTTACATGTCATAGAAGTGCAATGTTAAGTTATAATAAAGTTAAAGTTAGGGGGAAATTATGTTTAGTGTGGCAGCGGGACACGAATGGAGAGGGTTAAGTGAGGGAGAGTGTTCGCAGTGGGCAGTGGAGCCCCACTCTTGCTGAGAGGAAAAATGCGTTACACTGGGGGGGTTAGGGGGGTAAGTTGGGAGGAGGTAGGGGGGCGGGAGGGGGTAGGGGGGATGGGAGGGGTGGGGCAGCTCATACTTGGGAAATTGGATAAAATGAGAAATGATGAGCCACAGGGGGGGAGAATGTATTAAAATATTGAGTTGGAATGTGAGAGGTCTGGCGGATAAAACACGGTGAGCGGCAAGTCTACAGTATGCTCAAGAGCAGAAGCTTTCAATGATATGTCTGCTGGAGACACATTTAGTGCGGGAGAGGGTGAATGTATTGAATAGGCGCTGGATACAGAAAGCATATCATTCTACTTTCTCGACGTACTCTAGGGGTGTGTCTGTGTTGATTCCTGCTGGGGTGCAATATGAGGAGGTAGCGGTAAAGGAAGATTTGGATGGTCAGTATGTGGTGGTGAAGTGTAAAATGAATGGAGTATTGATGTGTATAGTGGCAATGTATATTCCGCCCCCATACTCAAGCAAGAAGATAAGAGAGGTGCTGGAGAGGGTAGAGCGCTGGGGACCGTTACCATTACTAATTATCGGCGACCTTAATAATATATGTGATGACTTTTGGGACAAGAACAAGAACCCCCAGAATAGGACGGCGGGACATACCACTACGTTTGGGACTTATGTCGGGGAAGTGGGCATGATTGATTTATGGAGAGTTAGGCATATCGGGGAAAGGGCGTATTCATGCTACTCGCCAGCTCATGGTACGCTGTCTAGGATTGATCTGGCACTAGGTAACCGATTATTAGATACGATGGTGGGGGATGTGAGATATTTACCTAGGGCTCTCTCAGACCATAGTCCAGTTGAAGTGGAATTTAGACCAGTGGGGACACGGAACGGGAGCAGAAGGGAGTGGAAAATTCACCCTAATTGGTTACACAGTATAGATTTGGAGAAGATTAAGAAGGAACTAGGGGAATTTTTTGAGATAAATGAGGGAAGTGTAGATGTGCTTACTGTGTGGGAAGCCATGAAAGCGTACTTGAGAGGGCTGTTGTTTAGGGATATTAGCAGGTGTAAGCGGAAATCGAGAGAGGCAGAGAGGTTGGCGATTGATGGGCTGAGGGTGGCTGAGGATGAGATGGTAATAACGGGTACTCTGGAGGCTGGGAGGAGGTTGAAAGCAGCTCAAAACCAGCTAGAGGAGGTCTTGCTGAGTAAGGCTGAAAGGAAGAGGGAATTCATGAATCTGGCCTATTATCAGGAGGGTGAATCAGTGGGTCATTTACTGTCGCTGGTGGCATCTGCCCAGAGAAATACATCCTTTGTTCATTCTCTGGTGACTGGGAGTGGTGTTGCTGTTTCGGAGACTTCAGAGATTTTGGAGACTTTTGCAGATTTTTACGCAGACTTATACTCCTCTCGGGTAGATGGGTCAATGGAGGACACGGTGGCGTTCCTTGAGGAGTTGGAGCTCCCGAGGCTGAGTGACAGGGATAGGGAGGATCTGGAGGCTCCCATTACGGAAGAGGATCTGGGACGGGCATTACAGTCGATGGCTAATGGGAAGGCGCCTGGCGTAGACGGATTTCCTGCTGAAATTTATAAAAACTTGGGGGAAGTGTTGATCCCTAAATTGAAGGTGGTCTTGGAGGAGGCTAGGATTGGCGGAAGGCTGCCGGCATCTATGCGAGAGGCCACAATAGTGGTGATTCCAAAGGAGGGGAAAGACCTGACACAGCCGGATTCATATCGACCAATTTCTTTACTTACTATTGACGTTAAACTCCTGGCTAAGGTGTTGGCGATGAGGTTGACAAGTGTTATTTCTGGCCTGGTACACTCAGATCAATCTGGCTTTATGCCTGATAGGTCAACTGCGATCAACTTGCGAAGATTGTATGTGAACTTGCAACTCAGAGCTGATAACTGTGGCCAGAGAGTTAGTAAACTGCTAAGACGAGGGCACCATCCAATATTCTAGTAACAGTGCTCAACCTACTGCATGTCAAGCACAAGACACATAAACCAAAGAGAAAAAAGAAACATGCAACTACGCAGGGATCACAAAAATATAACAAAGTTTATTAATAACATGTCTAAAGCCACATATACAGATTTAAAAAACACTTAAAAAACCAACACAAACAAAAATAATATAAGTTAACCCAAGAAAAACCACACAGAATTCCCAGGCCCCACCTCACTCCTCACTAGAGCTTAACCCTTCCTGTTAATAGTCTGGCAACAAATATTACCAACCAGTATCTTGCCCTGATTTACCTATAATTTTAATACCCACAAATACAACCATGGGCAAAGAATAAGCAAAAAAATCTCCAATCTAAAGAGAGGGAGATACTAATAAAGCAGTAATACAGGAAAAGACAAAGCTATTACAGAGCTATTACAGAACCAGAAGGGAGATGGACATATGGGAACCAGCTCCCTCCTCGCTATATGTCCTCCTGAGCGGTATGACTGAACCTTGATCATGCAATATGAGCCTGTCCATTTAAGGTGTATCATGATTTTGTGTATTGTGGGTTTCTTATAGTGATATGTCCATCTCCCTTCGGGAGTAAGTCTATCTTGTTTAAGGTGGACGATGTGGATGGGGAGCCATTGGAGGATGGGCGACTGGAGGTGACGAGTAAATTTAAGTACCTGGGAATATGGGTATCTATGCCGGTCACTGACTATATACATGAGAATCTGACTCCAATCTTGGGTGCACTCAAGGCAAAAGCGGATGCATGGCTCAAGCTACATTTGTCTGTGGTAGGTAGGGTGAATCTTATCAAAATGATTCTGATGCCAAAAATACTGTATATTCTTCACAATGCACCGGTCTGGATACCACGTGGGAAATTTAGACAGATCAACTCTCTGTTTAGGAACTTGATTTGGGGGAGGCAACATCCGCGTATTAAACTAGAGACACTTCAGCGACCCAAGGATGATGGGGGTCTGGCATTGCCTAACCCTGAATTGTACTTCCTCGCAGCCCAGAGTCAGCATCTAAGGGGCTGGGCGCATGAAGGGTCATCTGGAGCGGTACAGCGGTTGATGGAAGTGGTGACAAAAAGAAGGCCAGTGGTACAATGTTTGGAGGATGGATCCTTGGAGAATTTGGGGAAGCTATACCCGACTTTGCTGTTGATACATAGTAACATAGTAACATAGTTAGTAAGGCCGAAAAAAGACATTTG
The DNA here is from genome assembly GCF_032444005.1 of Ranitomeya imitator. Taxonomy (NCBI): domain Eukaryota; kingdom Metazoa; phylum Chordata; class Amphibia; order Anura; family Dendrobatidae; genus Ranitomeya; species Ranitomeya imitator. The sequence continues at coordinate 307,227,161 of NC_091283.1, forward strand.
TCCATCCAGTTCAGCCTATATTCCATCATAATAAATACCCAGATCTACGTCCTTCTACAGAACCTAATAATTGTATGATACAATATTGTTCTGCTCCAGGAAGACATCCAGGCCTCTCTTGAACCCCTCGACTGAGTTCGCCATCACCACCTCCTCAGGCAAGCAATTCCAGATTCTCACTGCCCTAACAGTAAAGCATCCTCTTCTATGTTGGTGGAAAAACCTTCTCTCCTCCAGACGCAAAGAATGCCCCCTTGTGCCCGTCACCTTCCTTGGTATAAACAGATCCTCAGCGAGATATTTGTATTGTCCCCTTATATACTTATACATGGTTATTAGATCGCCCCTCAGTCGTCTTTTTTCTAGACTAAATAATCCTAATTTCGCTAATCTATCTGGGTATTGTAGTTCTCCCATCCCCTTTATTAATTTTGTTGCCCTCCTTTGTACTCTCTCTAGTTCCATTATATTCCTTCCTGAGCACCGGTGCCCAAAACTGGACACAGTACTCCATGTGCGGTCTAACTAGGGATTTGTACAAAGGCAGTATAATGCTCTCATCATGTGTATCCAGACCTCTTTTAATGCACCCCATGATCCTGTTTGCCTTGGCAGCTGCTGCCTGGCACTGGCTGCTCCAGGTAAGTTTATCATTAACTAGGATCCCCAAGTCCTTCTCCCTGTCAGATTTACCCAGTGGTTTCCCGTTCAGTGTGTAATGGTGATATTGATTCCCTCTTCCCATGTGTATAACCTTACATTTATCATTGTTAAACCTCATCTGCCACCTTTCAGCCCAAGTTTCCAACTTATCCAGATCCATCTGTAGCAGAATACTATCTTCTCTTGTAACTGCTTTACATAGTTTTGTATCATCTGCAAATATCGATATTTTACTGTGTAAACCTTCTACCAGATCATTAATGAATATGTTGAAGAGAACAGGTCCCAATACTGACCCCTGCGGTACCCCACTGGTCACAGCGACCCAGTTAGAGACTATACCATTTATAACCACCCTCTGCTTTCTATCACTAAGCCAGTTACTAACCCATTTACACACATTTTCCCCCAGACCAAGCATTCTCATTTTGTGTACCAACCTCTTGTGCGGCACGGTATCAAACGCTTTGGAAAAATCGAGATATACCACGTCCAATGACTCACCGTGGTCCAGCCTATAGCTTACCTCTTCATAAAAACTGATTAGATTGGTTTGACAGGAGCGATTTCTCATAAACCCATGCTGATATGGAGTTAAACAGTTATTCTCATTGAGATAATCCAGAATAACATCCCTCAGAAACCCTTCAAATATTTTACCAACAATAGAGGTTAGACTTACTGGCCTATAATTTCCAGGTTCACTTTTAGAGCCCTTTTTGAATATTGGCACCACATTTGCTATGCGCCAGTCCTGCGGAACAGACCCTGTCGCTATAGAGTCACTAAAAATAAGAAATAATGGTTTATCTATTACATTACTTAGTTCTCTTAGTACTCGTGGGTGTATGCCATCCGGACCCGGAGATTTATCTATTTTAATCTTATTTAGCCGGTTTCGCACCTCTTCTTGGGTTAGATTGGTGACCCTTAATATAGGGTTTTCATTGTTTCTTGGGATTTCACCTAGCATTTAATTTTCCACCGTGAATACCGTGGAGAAGAAGGTGTTTAATATGTTAGCTTTTTCCTCGTCATCTACAACCATTCTTTCCTCACTATTTTTTAAGGGGCCTACATTTTCAGTTTTTATTCTTTTACTATTGATATAGTTGAAAAACAGTTTGGGATTAGTTTTACTCTCCTTAGCAATGTGCTTCTCTGTTTCCTTTTTGGCAGCTTTAATTAGTTTTTTAGATAAAGTATTTTTCTCCCTATAGTTTTTTAGAGCTTCAATGGTGCCATCCTGCTTTAGTAGTGCAAATGCTTTCTTTTTACTGTTAATTGCCTGTCTTACTTCTTTGTTTAGCCACATTGGGTTTTTCCTATTTCTAGTCCTTTTATTCCCACAAGGTATAAACCGCTTACACTGCCTATTTAGGATGTTCTTAAACATTTCCCATTTATTATCTGTATTCTCATTTCTGAGGATATTGTCCCAGTCTACCAGATTAAGGGCATCTCTAAGCTGTTCAAACTTTGCCTTCCTAAAGTTCAATGTTTTTGTGACTCCCTGACAAGTCCCCCTAGTGAAAGACAGGTGAAACTGCACAATATTGTGGTCGCTATTTCCTAAATGCCCAACCACCTGCAGATTTGTTATTCTGTCAGGTCTATTAGATAGTATTAGGTCTAAAAGTGCTGCTCCTCTGGTTGGATTCTGCACCAATTGTGAAAGATAATTTTTCTTGGTTATTAGCAGAAACCTGTTGCCTTTATGGGTTTCACAGGTTTCTGTTTCCCAGTTAATATCCGGGTAGTTAAAGTCCCCCATAACCAGGACCTCATTATGGGTTGCAGCTTCATCTATCTGCTTTAGAAGTAGACTTTCCATGCTTTCTGTTATATTTGGGGGTTTGTAACAGACCCCAATGAGAATTTTGTTACCATTTTTCCCTCCATGAATTTCAACCCATATGGACTCGACATCCTCATTCCCTTCGCTAATATCCTCCTTTAAAGTGGACTTTAGACAAGACTTTACATAGAGACAAACCCCTCCTCCTCTCCGATTTTTACGATCCTTTCTAAACAGACTGTAACCCTGTAAGTTAACTGCCCAGTCATAGCTTTCATCTAACCATGTCTCGGTTATTCCCACTATGTCAAAGTTACCTGTAGATATTTCTGCTTCTAGTTCTTCCATCTTGTTTGTCAGGCTTCTGGCGTTTGCGAGCATGCAGTTTAGAGGATTTTGTTTTGTTCCAATCTCCTCACTGTGGATTGTTTTAGAAATGTTCTTACCTCCCTTCTGAGTATGTTTTCCTGGGTCGTCTTTGTTCGAGTCTAATGTTTTTCTTCCCGTCCCCTCTTCTTCTAGTTTAACGCCCTCCTGATGAGTGTAGCGAGTCTTCTGGCGAATGTGTGTTTTCCAGGTTTGTTGAGGTGTAGTCCGTCTCTGGCGAGGAGTCCATCATACCAGTAATTCACACCGTGGTCCAGGAATCCAAATCCTTGTTGTCTGCACCATCGTCTTAGCCAGTTGTTTGCATCAAGGATCCTGTTCCATCTCCTGGTGCCATGCCCGTCTACTGGAAGGATAGAAGAAAAAACTACCTGTGCATCCAGTTCCTTTACTTTCTTCCCCAACTCTTCAAAGTCCTTGCAGATTGTCGGTAGGTCCTTCCTTGCCGTGTCATTGGTGCCAACATGTATCAGAAGAAATGGGTGGACGTCCTTGGAGCTGAAGAGCTTTGGTATCCTATCGGTCACATCCTTGATCATCGCACCTGGAAGGCAGCATACTTCTCTTGCAGTTATGTCCGGTCTGCAGATGGCTGCTTCTGTGCCTCTCAGTAGTGAGTCTCCCACCACCACCACTCTTCGTTGCTTCTTGGCTGTACTTTTTGCTGTCACTTGTTGCTGTGTGCCCTTTTCTTTTTTGCTTGCTGGTATTGCTTCATTCTTAGGTGTGCCATCTTCATCCTCTACAAAGATTTGATATCGGTTCTTCAGTTGTGTGGTTGGTGATTTCTCCATGGTCTTCTTGCTTCTTTTGGTCACATGCTTCCACTCATCTGCTTTTGGAGGTTCTCTGACACTTTTTTCACCTTCTGTGACCAGTAGAGATGCTTCTGTTCTGTCTAGAAAGTCTTCATTCTCTTTGATGAGTTTCAAAGTTGCTATTCTTTCTTCCAGACCCCGCACCTTTTCTTCTAAAAGGGCCACTAGTCTACACTTCTGACAGGTGAAATTGGATTCTTCTTCTGGTCGATCTGTGAACATGTAGCACATGCTGCAGCTCACCATGTAGGTTGTCACATCTGCCATGTTGCTCCTAGATCCTGCTGACTTGCTGTGTGTTTTCCTTCTTGTGTAATCTACTCAGCCAAGCTCTCTTGCAATAATGTCCTACAGGCAAAAATTCGATCTTCTAGCTTAGGGAGACTTCGCTTCTCCCAGAAGGCACCTGGAATATGCAAATTAGCCTCCTGAAGCTTGAATCCCTGGTTTGGTGATGCTTTCGAAGCAGCTGGTCCCGGCTGTACCCAACGATCTTCTAGCTTAGGGAGACTTCGCTTCTCCCAGAAGGCACCTGGAATATGCAAATTAGCCTCCTGAAGCTTGAATCCCTGGTTTGGTGATGCTTTCGAAGCAGCTGGTCCCGGCTGTACCCAACGATCTTCTAGCTTAGGGAGACTTCGCTTCTCCCAGAAGGCACCTGGAATATGCAAATTAGCCTCCTGAAGCTTGAATCCCTGGTTTGGTGATGCTTTCGAAGCAGCTGGTCCCGGCTGTACCCAACGATCTTCTAGCTTAGGGAGACTTCGCTTCTCCCAGAAGGCACCTGGAATATGCAAATTAGCCTCCTGAAGCTTGAATCCCTGTTTTGGTGATGCTTTCGAAGCAGCTGGTCCCGGCTGTATCCAACGATCTTCTAGCTTAGGGAGACTTCGCTTCTCCCAGAAGGCACCTGGAATATGCAAACTAGCCTCCTGAAGCTTGAATCCCTGGTTTGGTGATGCTTTCGAAGCAGCTGGTCCCGGCTGTACCCAACGATCTTCTAGCTTAGGGAGACTTCGCTTCTCCCAGAAGGCACCTGGAATATACAAATTAGCCTCCTGAAGCTTGAATCCCTGGTTTGGTGATGCTTTCGAAGCAGCTGGTCCCGGCTGTACCCAACGATCTTCTAGCTTAGGGAGACTTCGCTTCTCCCAGAAGGCACCTGGAATATGCAAATTAGCCTCCTGAAGCTTGAATCCCTGGTTTGGTGATGCTTTCGAAGCAGCTGGTCCCGGCTGTACCCAACGATCTTCTAGCTTAGGGAGACTTTGCTTCTCCCAGAAGGCACCTGGAATATGCAAATTAGCCTCCTGAAGCTTGAATCCCTGGTTTGGTGATGCTTTCGAAGCAGCTGGTCCCGGCTGTACCCAACGATCTTCTAGCTTAGGGAGACTTCGCTTCTCCCAGAAGGCACCTGGAATATGCAAATTAGCCTCCTGAAGCTTGAATCCCTGGTTTGGTGATGCTTTCGAAGCAGCTGGTCCCGGCTGTACCCAACGATCTTCTAGCTTAGGGAGACTTCGCTTCTCCCAGAAGGCACCTGGAATATGCTAATTAGCCTCCTGAAGCTTGAATCCCTGGTTTGGTGATGCTTTCGAAGCAGCTGGTCCCGGCTGTACCCAACGATCTTCTAGCTTAGGGAGACTTCGCTTCTCCCAGAAGGCACCTGGAATATGCAAATTAGCCTCCTGAAGCTTGAATCCCTGGTTTGGTGATGCTTTCGAAGCAGCTGGTCCCGGCTGTACCCAACGATCTTCTAGCTTAGGGAGACTTCGCTTCTCCCAGAAGGCACCTGGAATATGCAAATTAGCCTCCTGAAGCTTGAATCCCTGGTTTGGTGATGCTTTCGAAGCAGCTGGTCCCGGCTGTACCCAACGATCTTCTAGCTTAGGGAGACTTCGCTTCTCCCAGAAGGCACCTGGAATATGCAAATTAGCCTCCTGAAGCTTGAATCCCTGGTTTGGTGATGCTTTCGAAGCAGCTGGTCCCGGCTGTACCCAACGATCTTCTAGCTTAGGGAGACTTCGCTTCTCCCAGAAGGCACCTGGAATATGCAAATTAGCCTCCTGAAGCTTGAATCCCTGGTTTGGTGATGCTTTCGAAGCAGCTGGTCCCGGCTGTACCCAACGATCTTCTAGCTTAGGGAGACTTCGCTTCTCCCAGAAGGCACCTGGAATATGCAAATTAGCCTCCTGAAGCTTGAATCCCTGGTTTGGTGATGCTTTCGAAGCAGCTGGTCCCGGCTGTACCCAACGATCTTCTAGCTTAGGGAGACTTCGCTTCTCCCAGAAGGCACCTGGAATATGCAAATTAGCCTCCTGAAGCTTGAATCCCTGGTTTGGTGATGCTTTCGAAGCAGCTGGTCCCGGCTGTACCCAACGATCTTCTAGCTTAGGGAGACTTCGCTTCTCCCAGAAGGCACCTGGAATATGCAAATTAGCCTCCTGAAGCTACGCAGGCTCCACGCAGGCTGTGGAGTAGATTGGGGCATGTACGTGGGATCACGGACTTGACTAGATACTCGCCGATATGGCATAATAACAATCTGAAAGAATTTGAGGCATTAGGGGTACTGATAGAGTGGCTGGGCAAAGGGATTCAGTATGTGTATCAAATAATTGAGCAAGGTGAACTGAAATCATTCTCCCAATTGCAGGCGGAATTTGGCCTTGGAAATGCAGGGGAGTATCAGTATCTGCGTATGAGGCATGCTTTTGGAGCTCAGAGTAGGAACGGAGGTATTAGGATTCAAAGGAATATAGTACTGGAGTATGTGTGTAATGACGGGACGACTGGAGGAGTCATATCCACTCTGTACAGGGATCTGTTGCACACTTTCCTATTGGGGTTTCCAATAATGGCGAGAGCTAAATGGGAAAGAGATCTGGGCCCAATGGATAATGAGACTTGGGAGTCGGTGTTGGAATGGATCCCAAAACTGTCGATGAGTGAACCATATAGATTGTCACAGCTTTATGTGGTACACAGAGTTTATAGGTCTCCGATGGTGCTATATAAGGCAGGATTGCGTAATGACTCTGAATGTCCGAGGTGTAGGTCTACGGATGCAGACATTTTCCATATGATGTGGACATGTCCGAGGTTGGTTGCCTTTTGGGTGGTAGTTTTAAGTCGTATGGAAGGTGCGTATGGATGCACGGTGCCAAGGGATCCAGTTGTATGCTTGTTGGGATGCGTGGATGAGATTGGGGTGGATAAACATCTAAAGATAGCTATAGCTAGATTGTTGTACATGGCTAGGAAGGTGATAGCTAGAAACTGGATTAGGGAAGAGCCGCCGTCAAGAGGAGAATTCCTCCAGTACGTATAACACGGCCTGACACTAGAAAAAGGGATTTATAAGAAGAAAGGGAAAACTGAAACGTTCAATAAAATGTGGTCTCCATGGATTGCTATGGGATAGTAATGTGAAGTGTGGCTTATACGATTGGTTGAGGGATTAGACACTCAATTGTTTTAATGATGGTAGTAATTAACAAGACGAGCTGCTTTGTGGGGTGGGGGAGGGGGGCTTTGGGATCGAAGGGGGTTGTTTGAAGGGAGAGGGGGGAAAAATACTCTGTATTGAAAATGCAAATGAAACATGTTAATTGTACTGTTATTCTTAATAAAAATTTATTTGAACAAAAAAAAAAGTCTATTTCCGGAAACCCCCACAAGTCCACTAAATTCCTGAATACTTGGTGACTGAGACCCCATTCTCTCTGATATAACGTATGGCGACTGAGGAAGCCGCTTTAAGATTTTCCACTCCCCTGATGTGAAGGGCTGAGAGAGACAAGAGATGGGCTTCGGCCAGTTCGAGAATATCCACCACAGTAGACATCAGCACTTTTGATCAAGTTCCGCCTTGCCAATTTACGTATGCAACTGACATGGTATTGTCCGACAAAACTCTCACATGCGTCCCCCACAGCTGTGGGAGAAAGTGATGTAGAGCATGACTGACTGCCTTTAATTCCTTTAGATTTGAGGAGTCATCAGCCTCTATGGACCTCTGCCCCTGGGCCAGGTTATCGTCCATATGAGCTCCCCATCCATCAGGGCTAGCATCCGTAGTAACTATCCTGGACGGTTTCACTACCCATGGAATCCCCTTCCCTCCTGGTCTCCCGGGACCTCCACCACAACATGCTTAGATAACAGACATAAAACCTCCAACTCAAGAGCCTCCTGATGTGCTTGAGATCTAAGAGAAGTGATGACAAAGGAATCTGAGGGGACTCGACAAAACTCTAGTTTCAACCACGATGTTACTAAGTCCAGGGTCCAGGGATTAGAAGTGATCTCCCGCCATCTGTGTCAAAAAATTTTTAACCTGCTGCCCACAGGAGGGTCAGGGTCAATGGAATTTATTACTCTTCCTGGGCGAGGATCCGCTAAAATGGGCACCTTTTTGTTTGGTCTCCTTTGTCTCCCAGCGATCTCGGTTTTCATAATTCCACCTTCTACCGAATGGTCACTTTCTGAAGGCCCTCCTGTAGGACGGAACAGACTGGTTAGGGAACCCCTTCTTTCTCTCTCCCGCCTTGGTGAGGATCTAATCGAGCACGCTGCCAAACAGGAACTCACCCTGGCATGGAATTGCGCACAATTTAGACTTTGCACATCCCCCTTCCAGCCCTTCAGCCATAGGACACGACGAACAGAATTCACAAGACCAGCGGACCTTGTTGCCAGGCGTAGGGAGTCGACAGAAGCATCAGCTAGATATGCTGTGGTTCCCCTGATCAATGGACTAGAGGACATTAGCCTCTCTCTATACAATTCTTTCTTGATCTGTTCCTCCAGCTAGTCCACCCAAACAAGCATTGACCTTCCTGTACATGTGCTGGATATAGCCGGTCTAAAGGTTCTGGTGCAGGACTCCCATGATCTTTTAAGTAATGTCTCTGCTTTGCAGTCTAGAGCAGTGTTTCTCAACTCCAGTCCTCAGGACCCACCAACAGGTCATGTTTTCAGGATTTACTTAGTATTGCACAGGTGATAATTTCATTACCTGCTCAAGCATTAATTCCATCACCAGGGCAATACTAAGGAAATTCTGAAAACATGACCTGTTGGTGGGTCTTGAGGATTGGAGTTGAGAAACACTGGTCTAGAGGGTCAGATAGGATCACATAATCTTCTACAGGCAGGACAAAATGTCTAGAAGTCGAGGCCACTGCGGAGTCCACCTTGGGAACCTTGGACCAAGCTGTCAGGTCATCTTCCTCAAAGGGACAAAGGGATACCTCCTCCTGGAAGATGAAGAGAGGAACCCTCGCGCTGTCCCTGCTGGCTCCATTCCATCCTGACCAAATCCTTCACCACACCAATAAACGGGAAAGCTCGCATCTTTTTCTGCGAGAGACCTGCAAACATAATTTCCTTTGTAGATCTAACCTCTTTCACCTCTAAAAGCCCCATTGTATTTCTAACTGATTTCACCAGGTTATCCATACTCTCTATGGGAAAAAAAAGATAGCCCTTCTTCACCAGATGACAATGAATCAGAAGCACCAGGGAATCCAGCCTGTTCACTACCGGAAGCAGAACTGGAGACAGGGGTAACACTCCTTGCTTTAGACTTATGTTTGTTAGGCCTGTTTGAGCATCCTAAGGACTGAAGTTCCTCTCATCATTAATCTTATATCAGCGCATCTAACTGAGGACTCCTCCTCTAAAGTCTGGCTGATACAACTCTGACACAGTCTTTTAAGATAGAGGTCAGGAAGGTGTTGTGAGCACAAGGCACATTCTTTGTGCTTGGCTTTTTTAGTTTTCTTAGCCTGATAGGGAGGTACACAGAAAGAAGGTGAATCAGCTTAGTAGGCAGAGTCATGTAACACTCACCCAGTGAAGCTGTGATGTGGTACCGGTTCTGGAAGCGGAGGCACAGCACGAGTTCTAGATGGTACAGCTTACTCCGTACCCTCTTGTTAGTGGAGTTACCCTCTTGGGAGCGCCCAATGCTGTTCTTGGGATTGCTGTCCAGCTGCACTTCCACCACCTGTGGGTGCACCTCAGATTCTCCTGGAGAGGACATCTTTGGGACACATTGGCAGCAGGACGCCACCGGATCTTATACTTACAGCCCGTCCATCTCCGGAACAAGCCTCCCCGGACCCCAGGAAGTGAACCCAAGCAATTTCAGTTCAGTAATGCTGAATGGGCAGTACGCATGCGTGGGCCTAAACTCAGAAGCACTGCCCGATGGAAGAGCAGGGCAGCCGATGCACGCATCCCGCTCCACAAGATGAGTGCCGGTCTGGTCCTACTGCACTGCGTGAGCCAGGACACCCTCTTCCGGTTCCTGGCCTCACATCATCCACCATCAGACGAGGGTGAAGACTGACAGGCAGAGATCTCCAGACGCTGCTTCTGGTTCCGCAGCCCCTGCCGTTCCCCAGACACCACACAGGTGGCATGCACAGGCCCAGGTAACCTTTCCTGTGCAGGATCCCGCAGGAACAAGAAACCAACTGAGGAGGTGAGGGGAACAGCCCCTTTTTATCTGTAGGTTTCCTGTTCGGGGGGGCGGATCCTCTCTCTCAGTGGGTGCTGTCTGCGATAATAAAAAAACCAACATAATACTGGTGGATAAAACAAAACTGAGCACAAAACCTTCACAGTTGTCTACACATCATAGGGGAGATCTCATGACACCTCTCTATCTACCTGATGATCCTTACGAACATTGGGATCTTCTTGTTTACAGTCCTGTGGAAGAAGAGGATGGGGACATCTCTCTGGTGTTGTCCTCCTACTGGATAGATCTGGAAGAAACATATACAGGGACTTAATTCATTCTTTACATACAGATAATTATAGGCCGTCTGTATTTAGTCCAGTCCATTACCTGGTGATGTGAGGGGCTGGGGATCCTCCATCGTGATGTCCTTGTACAGATCTTTGTGTCCTTCTAAATACTCCCACTCCTCCATGGAGAAATAGACGGCGACATCCTGACATCTTATAGGAACCTGACACATACAATGATACCGTCATCCCCCCGATCCCTTCATAGCATTACTGTATAATGTCCCAGCATTCCCAGCAGTGTCACCTCTCCAGTCAGCAGCTCAATCATCTTGTAGGCGAGTTCTAGGATCTTCTGGTCATTGATGTTCTCATGTATCAGGGGGTGAGGTGGAGGCCCCGTGAATGGGCTCAGGGGTCTTCCCCATCCCTCAGACACAGGGTCCTGACAGCGCTCACTAGAGGTCTTCTTCACTACTGTGTAATCCTGGTTATGGAGAGACACATTAATAAATCTCACTACAGACATTTCCAGAGTCCTCACCTCTCCAGTTCTGTCCATCTGTTATTCCCATAGATGAGAATGATGTAATGTGACGTCATCAGAATCTCTCACCTCTCCAGTAAGCTGGAAGAGGATCTCTAGGGTGAGGTGTAATATCCTCTCCGCCATCTTGTCTCTGTCCATATCCATCTTTGATAGGTTAATAAGGAAAATTCCCTAATAGTAGATCTTCACAGAGGATCGGATATACCTGAATGAGAAGAAGATGAGCCGTTGTAACATCATAAAATTCCTGGCGATAATAAGGGGAAACATATAAGAAGATAGAACTTGTAGATGTTGTACTCTCTAGTCTTGTATGGACTGGAACGTAAGTTGAATTGCTGACTAAGACATCTCCTCCATGCTCCCAATCACTGCCTATGTTACTCACAGCTTTGGCGACTGATTGGCTGTAAGAATCATAACTTCGTTAGGACTGAGCAGATAATACAGAGACTGGCGGGAACCCAAGCAGCAATGGTATATTTGCTATTTTATAGTGTTTAGTTTTCTTCTTTCCATCTACTAATAAAACCTATATATTTAGGCCACAGACAACAAGCAGTTTCTTCCTCGGAGTCGGCAGCTGAATACGTTCCTCATAGACTCATCTTCCATAACGCTAATTCTCGTCTCATTTACCGACCCTGGAATCGGCATTAGCAATACTGCAGGAGATATTCATTACACGGGACAGGAGAAATAACTACTTCATGATGAGGACGACATCTTCATCTTCTACTACGGCTCTAGGAACAGATTTGTCCAGAGTCCGTCACTGACTCCATCACCACCGGCCTCTATATGAAGGTTTCCCAACAATACTGTGTAGGGCCCCGTACTTTGAGAGTAAGGGCTTGTTTTCACTTGTGAGAAACACGTCCATGTCTCGCATGTGGAAACGAAGCTCTGGTGCCGGCACTCCGGAGCAGAGCGTGCGGCCGCATAGCATCACATGGAGCCGCACGCTCCGCTCCGGAGTGCCGGCACCAGAGCTTCGTTTCCACATGCGAGACACGGACGTGTTTCTCACAAGTGAAAACAAGCCCTAATACAGGTTTCCTTGGTTCCCGTCTTTCATAGTTGGGTCGTTTGTATCTATCAGCGGAAAAGGAACAAAATCATTGTGATTCTTATAAGGAGACAACACAAACCCCCTAAATATAACATTTTATAACAACCCCACAATCTGTGACTCTTCAGGGTAAATCGCTCTCTCCCCATTGGATTAGAGCTGATACTATGAAGCTAAAGGGACTAAACAGACTTTCTGTCACCTCCATAAAGGGGCACTTTACTGTGTTTGTCAGAACTGTCCGAGGATTATTAGAGGTGATAGTTTCCCCCAATTAGAAGGGACACCTGTGGATATTGGGGTCTTTACCTGCTACAGTTCTGGTGTGGACCCTCCACCCGCACTCCACCTATATAGCTGCTCTGTGCACACAGGACCTGTGATGAGGTCACAGGAGGGGAGGAGTCAGAGGTCACATGATCAGGGGCCTCAGTGTATGCAGGACTCTGCTGTGCTGGTTGTCATGGTGCTGGATGAGGGGAAGTTTATGTGTGGGGTTAGGAGGGGTTTACAGTGTGGATGTAGCAGAGCTGTATGTGTACGGAGCAGAGCCGTGTGTGTACAAGGTGTGCGGAGCGGAGCCATGTGTGTACGAGGTGTACAGAGCGGAGCCGTGTGTGTACGAGGTGTACGGAGCGGAGCCGTGTGTGTACGAGGTGTACGGAGCGGAGCCGTGTGTGTACGAGGTGTATGGAGCTGAGCCGTGTGTGTATGAGGTGTACGGAGCAGAGCTGTGTGTGTACGAGGTGGACGGAGCGGAGCCGTGTGTGTACGAGGTGGACGGAGCGGAGCCGTGTGTGTATGAGGTGTACGGAGCGGAGCCGTGTGTTAAAGGTGTACGGAGCGGAGCCATGTGTGTTCGAGGAGGACGGAGCAGAGACATGTGTGTACGAGGTAGACGGAGCGGAGCCGCATGTGTACGAGGTGTATGGATCGGAGCCATGATTATAATCAGCCTTTGGGGGCTAAATGGTTTTCTATCCTTGACCTTAGAGGGCTTATAATTTGATACGCATCAAGAAGGTTGATGTGTGGTGATGGGAGAGCGTGCTCAGTACTTGATCGAGTATCCGGGTATTTGGGGGTCACACTCATGTGTTTACCGCCTATTAGCCAGCCAGAAAACACTCGGGGATTGCCCGCCATACACAGTAATGACATAAACATGTTGGCTACTGGCATTACTGTGACTGCCCGCCACATAGTACCATCAAGTCTGTATAAGACCTGGTGACGCCATGTTTGGATCATTGTACACGGACATAGTGTAGGGAGAGTCTCTGCTGGTGTTACATTAAACCAACAGCCCTTTTCCAGACTAACTCAAATACAAGTGATTCTCACAAAATTAGAATATCATCAAAAAGTTTATTTCTGTTCTTCAATCCAAAAAGTGAATCTCATATATTATCTAGAGTCATTACAAACAAAGTGATCTATTTCAAGTATTTATGTTAATGATGATTATGGCTTACAGCCAATGAAAACCCATATGTCATTATCTCAGTAAATTAGAATAATTAACAAAAAACACCTGCAAAGGCTTCCTAAGCGTTTAAAAAGGTCCCAGAGTCTGTTTCAATAGGCTCCACAATCATGGGGAAGACTGCTCACTTGACAGATGTCCAGAAGGCAGTCACTGACACACTCCACAAGGAGGGTAAGCCACAAAAGGCCATTGCTAAAGAAGCTGGCTGTTCACAGAGTGCTGTATCCAAGCATATTAATGGGAAGTTGAGTGGAAGAAAAAATTGTGGTAAAAAAAGGTGCACAAGCAATCGGGATAACCGCAGCTTTGAAAGGATTGCTACGAAAAGGCCACTTAAAAAATTGGGGAAATTCACAAGGAGTGGACTGCTGCTAGAGTAATTCGTTCAAGAACCACCACACACAGACATCTCCAGAACATGGGCTACAAGTGTCGCATTGCTTGTCTCAAGCCACTATTGACCAATAGACAACGCCAGAAGAGTCTTACCTGAGCCAAGGAGAAAAAGAGCTGGACTGTTGTCAGTGGTCCAAGGTGTTGTTTTCAGATGAAAATAAATTTTGCATTTCATTTAGAAATCGAGGTCCCAGAGTCTGGAGGAAGAGTGGAGAGGCCACAATCCAAGCTGCTTCAGGTTTGGTGGGAAGTACCACAATCAGTGATGGTTTGGGGAGTCATGCCATCTGCTGGTGTAGGTCCACTGTGTTTTATCAAGACCGAAGTCAGTGCAGCCATCTACCAGGAAACTTTAGAGCATTTCATGCTTCCCTTGCTTTTTGGAGATTAAAATTTCATTCTCCAGCAGGACTTGGCACCAGTCCACACTGCAGAAAGTACCAATACTTGGTTTAAAAACAACAGTATCACTGTGCTTGATTGGCCAGCAAACTCGCCTGACCTTAGCCCCACAGAGCTGAGCTGTGGAGTCGATAGTTTTGACTTGAGATGTGGATACTGTATATAGATTTTTAAACATGTCTTTCCCTCTTGCGGGCAGCATGTGCAGATGGCTGTGTGTATCTGCAGCGCCCCAGAGATCTGGTCGTTGCAGTAATGTCGCTCTGCCACTAAGGGGAGTGATGGTATGTCTGATGGCACAAAAGGAGTTCTACTGACCAGGTATCACCAGCACACATTACACTTCACACTCCGGCCACTAGGGGGAGAAAAAGGCTTTATTTATTGGGCCACTCCTCACACTGGTAAAACTAGGGGTTGGATAGGAAGTTAGATCAGAAGCTGACTGGGTTGGATTCAGGTAGCACCCCTTAGCCGGGGGTGCTGCAGGGAGAAGATTCAGGGGGGTCCCTGTCAGGCGTGGGAACCTGGCAGGTGCCTAGCGAACAGAACGTTACGGAACCGCGCCTGCACTACCTTGCGGCGGTATCCTGAGAAAGAGACGCGAAGAGAAGGATATTGTGGAACAGTGAGAAACGAGATGAAGCACAAAGGAGAGCCAGTAGGAGTCGTGCCCCGAGAACGGCAACATCCTACTGAGGCGCGTAGCCGGTGGCCGGAACACCGAGGAAGTAACTGACTCTACGCCTTACTTAAAACTTTGCAGGACAGTTAATTATAGGTTGGCTGTCTACCTTAAATTTCCTACGCAGACATAGGGGGCAACGCGTGGAGAAGGGCATGTCTAGGGTCCCGGAAGAACTCCGAGCCTTCCCGTCAAACGGGTGCGTCCTAGCCATAACATACCTAGGGGACGAGAAACTAGAAACATCTGGAATGAAATAGAAGGAACGGGAAAGAACTAGAACGAACGAACGAGAACAGAAGTTGTGAGGACTATTCTGAATGCTCAGCAGGGTAGCACTACAACACACAGGCGCTATTGGTAGGCAACGATTTCCACCTGTGAAGGGAACTCTGGATGTGCCATCGGACCGGCCGGTCTCAGACATCCCTGTTAACTGTGCTCTGGATTGAGGATCCTGAAGTCTTCAGTAAAGAGGTAAAGAGACTGCAACCCTGTGTCCTCGTTATTGTCTGCACCTCACACCATCACCATCCACCTTACTGGGAAGCCCTGGGGACATACTTCACCTGTGGGAAGTTACACCATCTAGCTGGCTTCACATCACCCCAGTGGACCCCAAGCAGCGTCGGTCACCCTGACCGAATACCACAGGTGGCGTCACGAAACCTTGACAGACTCGCACCACCTTTCATTGGACGCCCCTTAGCAGGGACACGGACCGGGTCCAGCCACCATGACATCCCCAGAACTGAGCCAGCAGAGGACCGGTACCGAGTAACCCGCGGCCCTGCGTCTGGGAGCGCTCCATATCCTTTGTAGACACCCATATATTTTGCAATTAATATCTTATGATGTGTGTATGCATCTATATATTTATCTTCTGAAGTGCAGGCAGTATTTGCATATCCATAATTTGCATATTTTACTTACATTTTCTGCTGCATTAAAGGGACACAAAAGCCTGTCAGTATAGCTTGCTACCAGTCCCCTTTGTTACAGCTGCGAACGCAGACGCATCCACGTCGCCAGACCACGATGACGTGGGGTGAGCGTCCCAGGTGGGAATGGAATGTGGACCCACTGGACCACAGAAGGGAACCTGGACCTACCCAGACTAGGGAAGGGCAGCGTGCAGGGTCTGTGGCAGCTGAGCTTGTGGACAAGATGGTGAAATGCAGAACTAGATAACACCGCACAATTTCAGGTAAGAAGAAAGATAAAGTTTACCCTAGCAAAATCACTACATAAACAGAACATAACTATGCCAGGCTCCCGATTACTCACGTCAAGAAAGGGTACATGTCTCAGGGAAACAGACAGGAGGACATCACGGATTGATGCAGTCCAGGGTTATTTGGCATGGGCATACTAGGATGGCCTCTCTCTCAGGCTTCAGCCATAGCACAGGATCAGCGGGAGAACATCAGACACTGACCTCGGACAGACATCAGACAATAGCATGGGTCATCACAGGTTGATGTAGTCCAAGGTCATCTGGCACGGGCATACTAGGACAACCTCTCTATCAGGCCTTAGGCATAGCACAGGCTCAGCAGGATAACATCAGATACTGACCAGGACAGACAGCACAGTGTGGACACTGGGGTAGCGGTGGGACATCTGGACACAGGCAGAACATCTGGACACAGGCTGGACATCTGGACACAGGCTGGACATCAGGACATCTGGACACGGGCAGGACATCTGGACACGGGCTGGACATCAGGACATCTGAACACAGGCTGGACATCTGAACATCAGGGCACAGGCTGGACATCAGGACATTGGACACAGGCAGGACATTGGAGCACCGGCATGACATCTGGACACCGGTGTGCTGGCCTAGGTCATCAGCTGGGACACGGATGGCACAGAACCAGTCAGCGGTGGTTGGTCTCCGGGAACCAGACATCGGACACCATCTCCAGGCAGTGGCTGTCAGGTTTCTAACTACGGCCGCCAGGCTCCGGGAATCGGACCTAGGAAGGTACTCAAGCTGGATGGTGCCAGCACCGCTGAGTTGGACTGGGGCCAGACTGAGTTAGCACTGCATAGCAGGCTGAGCACAGCATAGTAAAAGCTCAGCAAAAACACCGGATTCCATCTTTAAAGGACAAACCCAGGTTAGTTCACAGTCACTGGGTACAGGATTTCAGACACAGAGGGACTTCAGGAACATAACACAGAGGACACAGTTCAGACAGGGTCAGATACAGGAATGGAAACAGGATCAAGGGTTCGGACCTGAGAATGCAGCCCTCAAGGAGGCGGGAAACAAAACACATCAGAAACGGGCCTGGATTTGCAGCCTCCAGGAAAGGCGGATCTGGGAACTCAGCCCCCAGAGCAGGCGGAAAAACAAGACACAAACAGAAACAGATCTGGGTACTCAGCCCCCAGAGCAGGTGGAAAAACAGGGTCAGCTTTCCCAGAACTGAATGCAGGCAGAACAGGAGCTGAACACTGCACACACATGGCAAGACTCAGACTTAATGTAAAGCTCTGGCAACGCCCAACAGGAAAGAGGGAGTTTATATAGGAGCTGCCCCTCAGCAGTAGGCTGGGGAAGGCAACTCAGGTGCACACACTAACCCTAATAAAAGCAGGGAAGGTGTGGCCACGCCCACCCTAAGCACAAACAGAAACCAATACAGAACAGTTAACAGAGGAACTGAGGCTTAGGGCACCTGACAGCGGCTGCAAGCCTGGACACATGTGGAAAGTCATGCACCAGCTGCAGAGGACCTTGCAACCCGCGGATAGCTTCCACAGCGGCAGCCAGGAACCGCACATGCGGATGGTCATGCAGCAGAGCAAAGCCATCACAACACATGTACAGCTACACAGAGGAGTAGGGACCTGAGCTGCATCCATACAGGTAACAGACAGCAGTATCCCTGCTAGTTAGGCAGAGAGGAGCAAAGGGTTAAAGCAGAGACATGCAGAGAAACAAGGTACAAACCCACCAGCATTACATCCTCTAAAGAAGGAAATCGAGTTTTCCAAAACGTGTAAGACTAGGACTGGTGTATCGCATCGGCTTTCTTGCTCCGTGGACTATGTGACATCACACGCTGCTGTACCTGTGACCGTATTGCCTTGGTTTTTGTGTTCAGACACATCACCGTCCAGGCCCGCCTGTTCACTACATTGCAGCTCTTCTTGCTTCTTTATTTCGCCAAGGACCTCTGTACAGCACCGAGTGCAGCTCTTGTTTCAAGTGGATGCAGCTAAGAACTTTGCTGGACTGCATAGCAGGGAATGGGGTAATTACATACTTCATTACTGTATAGTGTTTCCTCTGTTTGTTGAGGTTTTTAATGTGTAGCTGAATGTGTGAAGGAACAAATTAAGAAAGATTCTCCATTTTGTGCTTTGACTCCATTTTCTTGTTGGTTAAAGATAAATTCTGTTATTTAATTAGGTAAAAGTTTACAGCTGCCATGAAGTAATTTTATCTTGTTTTTCTTAAGTCTGTTATTCAACTAGGCTATGGTTCATAATGGTATAAAGACCTTGAGTGTTCTGATTCGAGCCAGGGAGGGGACTCGGGGGTGTATCGCTATACAAGACTGAGGCACCTGTTAGTATGTCTTTTTTATGCCAAAAAGACATGACCATATCTATAGTTTCCGTTTTTTTCTGTATCCTCATGGGTTAAGTTTTTCCTGCATTCTTATAGGTTAAGAACTGTGTGTTTTTATGCTGATTGGTTGAAGTATAAGTTCTATGACTATTAAAAGGCATACACAATAAACGGGCCAGAGATCTGCTCGATCCCCCATACAGAGGCACACATCTCCGTCTGGTCATTTTCAGTTGCCGGCAACACCCTGTAGATAATTTGGAATCACTTTAGATCCTCCCTCAACAGTTGGTGCCCGAAACGTGGGGCCCCAAACAGGAACGCCTCTGCCCAGGAGGACAACAAGACAAAGGACCCTCGGACCGGACACAGGCACTAGAAAATTGGGACTGATCATCCCCCACAACAACCACGGTAAGTTGGCAGTTATACTGTCCAGACTGACCGTTTGGTGTGGTTTTCCTGTGTTTGTGCTGCAAAGAGGATCTGAGGTTTGTCCCCGATGGTGGGGTGATTCTTGGGTGGAATCATATAGAGGTCTAGTTCCGTTGGGAGCCCAGTGCTCGAACCATACCTCATAAGGGACGGACACCCCGGATTGACCAGTGATGTAATTCTCTTTATAGTCAAAATATCCTGAATTCCTGATCATTGTTAGAATCAGGCACGGTGAGGTGATCGAAGATGGGTAGGATGCGTAACTTAGGAATATATAGATATATATGTAAATGTCCAGGGGTATCCGGAGGGAAAGTCTGAGACACCCTCCTCCTTTCACTGAGTACCGCGTTTTTGGGTTGTCCCAGCGGGGGACAGGTAGACCCAGTGGAATAGACTATACGGCCGCTCTAGTACTATGCACAACTAAAGTAAGGATATTTAGCTCTAAAGGAGAATCAGTTTTCGTGGAAGTAAAAGAAGACTTTGAATTTGTGTGAAGAATCTGATACTGTTAGCCCAAAGACGGGGAAAGAAATCTGTCAGGAATGCAGGAAAGATTCTCAATCATGGGTTTTTCTAAGGTGGTCTGGTTTATCATATGAATTGTGTGATGAAGGTTTTGTAGAAATTAATTAAGTCTGAGAACTGCTGTATTCTGTTTCTGTGTGAAATTTCTAAGATACCTGATGGGAGGGGTCAAACAGCTGCGCTATTGCTTTCTTTTTTCTGTGCTGAGGAATGCTGCGATTTTCTTATCTCTGCTTTGTCTCTCGTATGGAGGGGGCACGTAGCTGCGTTCTCTCTGTATTTTAACCAATATATCCTGGACTGCCGACAAGTTCTATGGGCGTCTTATGGTAGTATTTAAAGATCTGGGATTCTCATTGTAACAAAGCCCATACACACCTTTTTGTAGTAGCTTTAATGTCCGGCCTTAAATCTGAATTGAAAGAGGCAATAATGTCAGTTAGACCCGATATTGAGACTTCCACTCCGGATGATGCATTAAAAGTAGTAAAAAAAGGTTTTCAGAACTTAACCCGCTCTGCATCAACAGGGAAATCAAAGGTTAAACCAGTAGCCACAGTGATTTCTGCTCCGATCTCAGCCTCCACCGCAGCTACAAGGACACAGCTGGTTTCTTATCAGTGGCCCATGCAACAGACTCCAGCTCCAGCCCTCCTCCCATACACAAATCCAGTCCCATACTCCAATATCCCTTTTAACCCTATGGAAACCTCCCTCCCAAGCCCTGCCATGTCAATTCTCAGACCAAGAGCTTATTTTAATTAGAGTGGATGGCAGACCCAATAAATATACTCTCACAAAACCCATCCCTGTGGGACCTTTCCCTGAAGTTACTTCTCAGTTCGTAATCTCTCCCTCATGTCCGGTAAATTTACTGGGGGCAGATTTATTATCACAGTTCCGCTCCAGAATATAATTCCAAGATAATGGTCAGATGGTACTTACGTTATATAACCCCTATGCAGATGAACATAATGAGATGTGTATCTTACATGCCCTTCCCACGGTTATGATGGCCATGATAGGCCCAGATCCACCCCCAATAATGCCTTTAGAACCAGTAAAAGTGTTTCTCAAACCTGGTGCCCCTTTTCCCAAAGTCCATCATTACCCTTTGAAACATGATAAGGAGCAGGGCCTCAAGGAGCAAATACAAACGTTACTCGATAATGGTGCCCTGGTACCCTGTGTTTCCCATGTAACACGCCTTTGTTTCCTGTTAAGAAAAAAACCCCACCCTGCCAACCCCCTGTGTACCAGCTGGTACAAGATCTATGGGCAGTTACTGCAGCTACTGTTCTGGAAACACCGGTGGTGCCTAACCCACATACTCTTTTGTCCCAGATATTTCAGGATGCTGCTTGGTTAACAGTCATCGACCTTGCCAATGCCTTCTTCAGCATTCCATTACACCCAAATTGCCAGTTTCTGTTTGTATTTATTTATCAGGGACGACAATTGACGTGGACAGTTATGCCACAAGGGGCCCAAAACAGTCCCAATCAGTTTGCAAAAAAAATATGGGCGAGTGTCTTTTACCCTGGCAGTTAGAACACCCCTATGTCACGCTGCTTCAGTATGTGGATAATTTCTTGTTGTGTGCACGAACAGAGCAGGAAGCCATTGCTGCCACTGTTAGCCTCCTCAAGTATCTGGCAGATCTGAACTGTCGGGTTTCGGCCTCGAAACTTCGGTTTTGCCTTGGTCAAGTGAGATTTATGGTCACTGTCTACTTCATGGTGCCAGACACCTCACAAAAGAAAGAAAAATAGCCGTCAGCTCCCTTCCTTTCCCAAAAGATGAAACTGAACTCCAGTGTTTTCTTGGACTATGTAACGTAGTTATTAAGGTTGAAGGAAGACTTTAAGTACATCTAGTTCAACCTATAGCCTAACCTAACATACCCTAACATGTTGAACCAGAGGAAGGCAAAAAAAACCATGTGGCAAATAGTAAGCTCCACTTTGGGGAAAAAAATTCCTTCCCGACTCCACATACGGCAATCAGACTAGTTCCCTGGATCAACTCCCTATCAAGGAATCTAGTATATATACCCTGTAACATTATACCTTTCCAGAAAGGTATCCAGTCCCCTATTAAATTTAAGTAATGAATCACTCATTACAACAACATACGGCAGAGAGTTCCATAGTCTCACTGCTCTTACAGTAAAGAACCCGCGTCTGTTATTATGCTTAAACCTTCTTTCCTCCAGACGTAGAGGATGCCCCCTTGTCCCTGTCTCAGGTCTATGATTAAAAAGATCAACAGGAAGGTCTTTGTACTGTCCCCTCAGATATTTATACATTAAAATAAGATCACCCATTAGTCTTCGTTTTTCCAAACTAAATAGCCCCAAGTGTAATAACCTATCTTGGTATTGTAGACCCCCCAGTCCTCTAATAACCTTGGTCGCTCTTCTCTGCATCGAATGTACCGATTTTCGTCAGTGAATATCGGACACATCCCGCATAATGCAACCTCTCTACAATGCCCTGAAAGACAGTTCAAGATATGCTGATGATTTTGGCAGATTCCACACCGGATACGCTGTTACTACGGAAGATACTGTATTGCCCGGAGCTGCACTCCCTCCCTCCCTGTCAGCACAAGAAGAAGAACTTCAGGCTCTGTCTACTGCGTGTGTTCTGGCCAAAGACAGGCGGGCTAATATATACACGGACTCACAGTATGCATTTGGTATTGCTCATGATTTCGGAGCCCTATGGGCCAATCGAGGGATTATTACTACCGCCGGGACTCCAGTGAAGAATGCTGAAGCTGTTAAAAACCTCATAGACTCAATCAAATTACCTACTCAGGTGGCCATTATCAAGGTCAAGGCGCACGGTCCTAGGAACAGTCGACAGGCTGTTGGTAACACCTTTGCGGATATGCAAGCAAAAGCTGCTGCTCTCCTACCCGTTGAAATGATCATACCAACTATGGTGACCACACGCTCTCAGCATAAACAGTTACAAGAAACACTGACTCTACAGGAACCTGATGATCCACAACAGACTGAGGTTTTCTGCCGGACCCCGCAAGACCACTTAATGACGATGCAGAGAATGTCGCCAAAGGAAGAATTGAACAGTGGAAGGCTGATGGAGCATGTATGGACAATGGTCTCTGGAAAAAGGACCAATTTGTGTGTCTCCCTAAGCGGATGTACCCTGCTATTGCCACGTGGGCACATGGGCCCACATATCGAGGAAAAAACAGGCCCTAGCCCTGGTACAAAAATCCTACTGGGCTCCAGGTATATCTACAGTCCTGACAGCACTCAACCGTGCATGTAACATCTGTCAGACCTGCAATCCCGGTCAACCTCAACGTGTACCCCCGAAGCACCTTGCTAAGCCTGACTATCCTTTCCGAAGGCTCCAGGTGGACCACATCACGTTGCCTAAGTCTGGAAGGTTTGAATATTGTCTGGTGGTTGTCGACATGTTCTCCAGTTGGCCAGAAGCATTCCCTGTTACCAACATGACTGCAAAGATTACAGCGAACAAACTGGTGATGGAAGTTATATGCAGATATGGTGTTCCCGAAGTCGTCAAAAGTGACCAAGGCCTGGTCTTTTCTTCTCATATGTATCAGGAGGTTCTGACAATGCTTGGATCCACTGTAGCCCTTCATACTCCGTACCATCCACAATCCAGTGGGAGAGTTGAGAGGCTGAATGGCACACTGAAGGGACAATTGACCAAAATGATGCAGGAGACTACGGCTCCATGGCCAGAGCTCCTACCCATTGTACTGTACCATATTTGTACTACCTCTATTGCAAAACATGGCCTGTCCCCATATGAGATATTGTTTGGTGCTAGGTCCCCAGTTGCAAATTTCCAGTCTCAGTAGCTGTCAGAAGGAACTGACCGTGCTGTTCAATATGTTATTCAGCTTAGTAAAAGTCTTGCTAACACCCATGTTTTAGTTTCTTCTTCCCTTCTAGATTCAGTAGAAACTGACACTTGTCACAACTTGAAGTCATGGTGGTTTTGTGGTCGTGAAAAGGCATGTCAGAAAATATGGACTAGAACCCTTGTATGACGGTCCCTACCAAGTCCTCAGTATCACTCTTATGTCGGTAAAGCTGGAAGGAAGGCCGACGTGGATCCACGCATCGCACTGCAAGCTGGTCAAACAGACACGTAGCAAATAAGGGGATATAATGTTTTGGTTTTTCATATTTCCATATAATAATATTGGTAACTGCATGGGACAGCCTAAATTCTCCAATATCCCTGAATAATAAGTTTGTACAATATCATGAAAGATTAGTAGTACAGATGGGTATAGCCAATAAAATTGTGAGTTCTATTTTCACTTATCCTATGATTACACAAATGTGGGATAAATTGGTTAGGGCCACAGACTATCTAGATGATCAAATTTGGGATATATTGGATATACTTAATACTACTGTTGCTGTCCAAAGCCAACTTATCATAGTCATTAAAAAATATACTGTAGTACTGGATTACTTAACAGCAGCACAGGGCGGTATGTGTCAGGTTATTGGACCCGCTTGCTGTTATTATATAGATCCCAATAGCACTATGAAGTTAAAGTTAAAGTTAGAAGACATTAAAAGACTCAGAGATCAATATGATAAGGACAATGACAGTAATAATGACAGTTGCTGGGCAGACACCTTCTCCTTTCTTAATCCAGCCAATTGGTTTAAGGGATTATTTTGGGGCTGGATAGCTGGAATCTTGCAAAGTTTGTTACACATCGCTGCCTTTATCCTTGTCATGCATGTAATATTAAAACTTGTTCTTTGGTGTATTTCTGTATGTATTAGGAAATTCTGCACTAAGCTAATGATGATACCAAAAGCGTTGCCACCCCTGCTCTTCTCTACACCGATTTCACTAAGTCACCTGATGAAGATGTTGAAGCCAAGCGCATGGCTTTATTCAAAAGATCCCCACCAGTTATCAATAATTGTTATTCGTAAATTCTAGTATACAGGGGGGACGGGTACGCCGCAACAGCCATGGCTGGTAACATGGCACCAGTCATGTGAAGACCAGTACCCCTCGAGCTTATAACTTGGGATAGTACCTCTGATTCTGGACATTACTTAACAAAATTTATCTAGGGGGGAATGTGAAGGAACAAATTAAGAAAGATTCTCCATTTTGTGCTTTGACTCCATTTTCTTGTTGGTTAAAGATAAATTCTGTTATTTAATTAGGTAAAAGGTTACAGCTGCCATGAAGTAATTTTATCTTGTTTTTCTTAAGTCTGTTATTCAACTAGGCTATGGTTCATAATTGGTATTAAGACCTTGAGTGTTCTGACTCGAGCCAGGGAGGGGACTCGGGGGTGTATCGCTATACAAGACTGAGGCACCTGTTAGTATGTCTTTTTTATGCCTCCCTCAACAAATGCATATTGGCACATACGCTACGATGGCAGGGTGGGCAGATTAGGCTGATCTCCATACTTTAATTTTTATAAATCACCTGTTTGCAGCCTGGTTTGTCACTACCCCAAAGTTTGCTATTCGGTGTACAGTGCACACAAACTACCTCATATTGTGTTTTTATTGGTTTTCATTTACATATACAGTACAGACCAAAAGTTTGGACACGCCTTGTCATTTAAAGATTTTTCTGTATTTTCATGACTATGAAAATTGTACATTCACACTGAAGGCATCAAAACTATGAATTAACACATGTGGAATTATATACTTAACAAAAAAGTGTGAAACAACTGAAATTATGTCTTATATTCTAGGTTCTTCAAAGTAGCCACCTTTTGCTTTGATGACTGCTTTGCACACTCTTGGCATTCTCTTGATGAGCTTCAAGAGGTAGTCACCAGGAATGGTTTTCACTTCACAGCTGTGCCCTGTCAGGTTTAATAAGTGGGATTTCTTGCCTTATAAATGGAGTTGGAACCATCAGTTGTGTTGTGCAGAAGTCTGGTGGATACACAGCTGATAGTCCTACTGAATAGATTGTTAGAATTTGTATTATGGCAAGAAAAAAGCAGCTAAGTTAAGAAAAGCGAGTGGTCATCATTACTTTAAGAAATGAAGGTCAGTCTGAAAAACTGGGCAAACTTTGAAAGTGTCCCCAAGAGCAGTGGCAAAAACCATCAAGCGCTACAAAGAAACTGGCTCACATGAGGACCGCCCCAGGAAAGGAAGACCAAGAGTCACCTCTGCTTCTGAGCGTAGGTTTATCCGAGTCACCAGCATCAGAAATTGCAGGTTAACAGCAGCTCAGACTAGAGACTAGGTCAATGCCACACAGAGTTCTAACAGCAGACACATCTCTACTACAACTGTTAAGAGGAGACTTTGTACAGCAGGCCTTCATGGTAAAATAGCTGCTAGGAAACCTCTGCTAAGGACAGGCAACAAGCAGAAGAGACTTGTTTGGGGTAAAGAACACAAGGAATGGACATTAGACCAGTGGAAATCTGTGCTTTGGTCTGATGAGTTCAAATTTGAGATCTTTGGTTCCAACCACCGTGTATTTGTGCGACGCAGAAAAGGTGAACGGATGGACTCTACATGCCTGGTTCCCACCGTGAAGCGTGGAGTAGGAGGTGTGATGGTGTGGGGGTGCTTTGCTGGTGACAATGTTGGGGATTTATTCAAAATTGAAGGCATACTGAACCAGCATGGCTACCACAGCATCTTGCAGTGGCATGCTATTCCATTCCATCCGGTTTGCGTTTAGTTGGACCATCATTTATTTTTCAACAGAACAATGACCCCAAACACACCTCCAGGCTGTGTAAAGACTATTTGACCAAGAAGGAGAGTGATGGGGTGCTATGCCAGATGACCTGGCCTCCACAGTCACCAGACCTGAACCCAATCGAGATGGTTTGGGGTGAGCTGGACCGCAGAGTGAAGGCAAAAGGGCCAACAAGTGCTGAGCATCTCTGGGAACTCCTTCAAGATTGTTGGAAGACCATTCCCGGTGACTACCTCTTGAAGCTCATCAAGAGAATGCCAAGAGTGTGCAAAGCAGTCATCAAAGCAAAAAGTGACTACTTTGAAGAGCCTAGAATATAAGACATATTTTCAGTTGTTTCACATTTTTTTTGTTAAATTATATAATTCCACATGTGTTAATTCATAGTTTTGATGCCTTCAGTGTGAATGTACAATTTTCATAGCCATGAAAATACAGAAACATTTTTAAATGAGGTGTGTCCAAACTTTTGGTCTGTACTGTATACCTATTGTGCTGTTGATGTACTGTATACATAAAGTTTTTTACAATTTAGCATACTTGCTGTGAGGCCTACGTGCTCCTGGGAGTGGACCGACATAATAGCGCGAAAGGTATATACCTGTTTATGGTTTCTTGAGTGTATCTTATGTAAATTTGTAGACGTTTGACTGGGTGTGCAATATACCTGTTTGCAGCTTTTGTTTTCTCCCATAGGTTTGTCCTTCTCTGAAGGCTTTTAGCACAGGTGTTTCTAATTTTGTGTCTAATTGGAATCCCCCCAAAAAATATTTGGTGCGGTCACAGAAGAGCATATCTCACAATTTTGCATCCCTTACAAATTAATTTTCCTCCTATTGACGCACATTGATTGTCTTTTGATTGAACCTATAAAGAATGAGGCCAACAAAAACTGCCCACCCAAACCTGGTATGATACCCTCACATTGAATTCCACTACATATGCAGTATGGTGACCCTCCTGTACCCCCCACCTCAACTCCCCTGGAAAAGTGTGGTGACCCCAACACTGTATGATACCCCAACTGTCCAAATATGACTCCCACATGGCCCTACATACATTATAATTACCCACAGACAGTATAATTGCCCCAACACAACCATCCACACTATGTAATGGCCCCGCTAGCCCTTAAAACAATATAATCCACTCTACACAGCCTCTCCTACAGTTATAAAGTTCCTACTAAGCCCTCCGCACATTACGATGGACCCCACCCAAACCTTCACAATTTAATTACTCGCATTCATTATAGTAGCCTTTCAAACAGTATAATGGGCTCTACATAGCCCTGAACACAGTATAATGGCCACCACAAAGTGCTGAAAAAAGTATAATGGCCTTGCAAACAGTAAAATGGCCCTCACATAACCCTTCAAATAGTATAATATTACCACATAGTCCACCATATAGTATAATGGCCACCACATTGCCTTCCATTTAGTATAATAGTCCACACATACAATATAATGGGCCACAATGTACTCACTGATTTAAAATAATAAAATACTCAACTCTCCTGGTTTCCCCGCTGCTCCAGTCTCCATAGTCTGTGCTCTGAAACTCTTCACTTCTCAGCACAGTGACACAATTAAATGACGCACCTACAAAGGGAGAATGATGGTGACGGTTTCCCTATTTCATCATTGCTTTCAACTGTATTGGCATCCAGGATGCAGATACAATTGAACCTATGATGTTGGGTGGGACCCTCTGCCTCACAGACCCCATAGCAGCTGCAAGGTTTGTGCCATTGGCGGTGCGGCACTGCTTCCAACAACATTCTAGTCACCTCAGTGCTCATCTGTCCAGATTGGAGTTGATTCAGGAAGATCCTCGCAGAAGTAACTCCAATCAAGCGACAAAGAAAGAGAAAATGGTCAGCTGAGCCACATATAGAAGATCCATGGAGAGGAAACGTGTGGTGCCACAGGAAAAAGGTAGGTACAGAAATTCCAGCATCTAAATCTTTATAAAACACTATTGAAAAAAATATTTATACGGTCACAAGTCCAGTAACCGTCTGTTACACGCAAACACGTTTCCGACTGCTGTCTTTATTCATTGCACATACAATTGTGAATTGGTCACAAACATGATCAAACATGACCAATCACAAGGAAAGAAGGTCACAGCAGGTAAGAAAGAACTTCAGTAAAAAAGAGATTTGAAAACATGATAATCAGGGGTGCACAAAAAATGATGGGGCCAAGAAGAGCAGATCTCACTTTACAGCACTTACAGAGTAATTTTCCTCCTATTGAAGCCCTAGATTCCCCTTTAATTGCTCCTATAAAGTGTGATGCCAACTGAATTGCCCCAAACACAGTAAGATACCCCCAAAATAAATTCCAACAGAGTACTCTCCGCATGCACAGTATGATGATCCTACTGTACATGGGGATGGAACAAGGCATTTTGTTGCCCTAGACAGTTGAAGCCGATGCCCCCACCCACATGAACCCTCATCCCCATGTAAAGAAATAGGTCGCAGACTAATTTAACCCTTTAGTGACAGAGACAATTTGGTATTTAACCACTTTACCCCCAAGGGTGGTTTGCACGTTAATGACCGAGCCCATTTTTACAATTCTGACCACTGTCCCTTTATGAGGTTATAATTCTAGAACACTTCAACGGATCCCGTTGATTCTGACAATGTTTTCTCGTGACATATTGTACTTCTTGATAGTGGTAAAATTTCTTTGATATTACCTGCGTTTATTTGTGGAAAAAAACAGAAATTTGGCGAAAATTTAGAAAATTTCGCAATTTTCCAACTTTGATTTTTTATGCAATTAAATCACAGAGATATGTCACATAAAATACTTAATAAGTAACATTTCCCACATATCTAATTTACAATAGCACAATTTTGGAACTAACATTTATTTTTGTTAGGGAGTTAAAGGTTAAAAGTTGACCAGCAATTTCTCATTTTTACAACACCATTTTTTTTAGGGACCAAATCTCATTTGAAGTTATTTTTAGGGGTCTATATGATAGAAAATAACCAAGTGTGACACCATTCCAAAAACTGCACCCCTCCAGGTGCTCAAAACCACATTCAAGAAGTTTATCAACCCTTCAGGTGTTTCACAGGAATTTTTGGAATGTTTAAATAAAAATGAACACTGAACATTTAACTTTTTTCACAAAAAAATTATTTCAGCTCCAATTTGTTGTAATTTACCAAGGGTAACAGGAGAAAATGGACCCCAAAGGTTGTTGTACAATTTGTCCTGAGTACGCTGATACACCATATGTGGGGTAAACCACTGTTTGGGCGCAAGGGAGAGCTCGGAAGGGAAGGAGCGCCGTTTGACTTTTCAATGCAAAATTGACAGGAATTGAGATGGGACGCCATGTTGCGTTTGGAGAGCCACTGATGTGCCGAAACATTGAAACCCCCAACAAGTGACACAATTTTGGAAAGTAGACCCCCTAAGGAACTTATCTAGATGTGTGGTGAGTACTTTGACCCACCAAGTGCTTCACAGAAGTTTATAATGCAGAGGCGTAAAAATAAAAAATCATTTATTTTACAAAAATGATCTTTTTGCCCCCAATATTTTATTTTCCCAAGGGTAAGAGAAGAAATTGGATGCCAAAAGTTGTTCTACAATTTGTACTGAGTGCGCTGATACCCCATATGTGGGCGTAAACCACTGTTTGGGCGCATGGCAGAGCTCGGAAGGGAAGGAGCGCCATTTGACTTTTCAATGCAAAATTGACTGGAATTGAGATGGGACGCCATGTTGCGTTTGGAAAGCCATTGATGTGCCTAAACATTGAAACCCTGTTGTGAATTCTGTGGCAGAGCTCCCTCCTGTGGTCACAAGTGGTACTTCGGCTGATTCTCTCTGGGAGCTTCCGTTTGTGGAGGAAAATGGTACTGCGGCTTCTGAGTTTCCTCCCTCAGGTGATCTTGTGAGCTCGTTAGGTGCTTCTCTATTTAGCTCCACCTAATGCTTTGATCCATGCTTCCTGTCAATGTTCCAGTGTTGGACTTGTTTTTCCCTGGATCATTCCTGTGGCCTGCTGCTCTGCATAGCTAAGTTCTCCTTTGCTATTTGTTTGCTATTTTTTCTGTCCAGCTTGTCTATTTGTTTTGCTGGAAGCTCTGGGACGCAAAGGGTGTACCTCCGTGCCGTTAGTTCGGTACGGAGGGTCTTTTTGCCCCCTTTGCGTGGTTTTCTTTAGGGTTTTGTGTGGACCGCAAAGTTATCTTTCCTATCTTCGCTCTGTTAAGAAAGTCGGGCCTCACTTTGCTGAATCTATTTCATCTCTACGTTTGTCTTTTCATCTTAACTCACAGTCATTATATGTGGGGGGCTGCCTTTCCCTTTGGGGTATTTCTCTGAGGCAAGGTAGGCTTATTTTTCTATCTTCAGGCTAGTTAGTTTCTCAGGCTGTGTCGAGTTGCATAGATAGCGTTAGGCGCAATCCACGGCTGCCTCTAGTGTGGTTTGTTAGGATCAGGGATTGCAGTCTACAGAGTTCCCACGTCTCAGAGCTCGTTCTATTATTTTGGGTTATTGTCAGATCACTGCATGTGCTCTGATCGCTATTTCCATTGTGATACTGAATTGCCTATCATAACAAAAACCCCCACATGTGACACCATTTTGGAAAGTAGACCCCCTAAGGAACTCATCTAGATGTGTTGTGAGAGCTTTGAACCCCCAAGTGTTTCACTACAGTTTATAACGGAGAGCCGTGATAATAAAAAAAAACATTTTCCAACAAAAATTATTTTTTAGCCCCCAGTTTTGTATTTTCCCAAGGGTAACAGGAGAAATTGGACCCCAAAAGTTGTTGTCCAATTTGTCCTGAGTACGCTAATACCCCATATGTGGGGGGAACCACCGTTTGGGCGCATGGGAGAGCTCGGAAGGGAAGGAGCGCCATTTGGAATGGAGACTTAGATGGAATGGTCTGCAGGCGTCACATTGC
This sequence comes from Ranitomeya imitator, assembly GCF_032444005.1. Taxonomy (NCBI): domain Eukaryota; kingdom Metazoa; phylum Chordata; class Amphibia; order Anura; family Dendrobatidae; genus Ranitomeya; species Ranitomeya imitator. The sequence continues at coordinate 307,258,428 of NC_091283.1, forward strand.
GTTTGCAGAGCCCCTAATGTACCTAAACAGTAGAAACCCCCCACAAGTGACCCCATATTGGAAACTAGACCCCCCAAGAAACTTATCTAGATGTGTTGTGAGAACTTTGAACCCCCAAGTGTTTCACTACAGTTTATAATGCAGAGCCGTGAAAAAAAATCCTTTTTTTTTTCCACAAAAATTATTTTTTAGCCCTCAGTTTTGTATTTTCCCAATGGTAACAGGAGAAATTGGACACCAAAAGTTGTTGTCCAATGTGTCCTGAGTACGCTGAGTACGCTGATAACATATGTTGAGGTAAACCCAGGGCTGTATTTAGAGTTTGTGCTGCCCTAGGCACTTTTCGTGCTGGCTCCCCATTGGTGAGTATGACTAATGTAGACACTGTCGGCAGTGACTTAGGCTACTTTCACATCACCGATTTTTGCCATTCACGGCAGATCCGGCAGGCAACACAATGGGTCAGCATAGGCATTTTCCTTTTAATGGGAGCAAACCTGGGGAATGACAAAGGTTTGTCCAAATAGCAATAACAATTAACAGTAAATACCATAATATTAATATACAACAAGATGCAAACATGAGAATGGACACCAGAGATAAGTGGGGCCAAATTCACTCTGAAGCCGCTTATCCCTCCCTACAAGTGACCCACACACCACGCCTGTCTCATTTGCAATTACAAAGGAAAAATGTGTGCAGATGGGAGTAGTAGACCTCACCTTCTTGATATTTCCAAGGCTAGCACTGCATGGCACAGGAAAGTTGAGGTAAATACAAGACGGTAGGAGGAAATTCACCAAAATGCTCTGCTTCTCCTCTTTGGCACAGAAGTCAACCGGGCAGTAAACTCCAGGCGGCGTCCTACCCTGTGGCTACCACCCCACCGGCCCTGCGGAGAAATCATACTGTATGTAATGTACAGTGGGCACATTACATACAGAACCAGAGACGTCGTCCGGCCCAATAACACCTTGCCCGTATGGCCCACTTATGGCCACCGCACCCAAGGCCACCTATGCAGCTATAGCTGTGAGGATGTACACGGGCATAGCTGCTGTTCCAAAGTCTGGGAAAGCTGGGTAGAGTTATTGTGGCAAACGTTGCCATTTTTTGGGCTTAGTTTAGACTTTAAGAAGCTGCACAAACATCCCAACTATGACGCAGACCATCACCGGACACCACAAACCATCTCAAGCTGATAATCCGAGTGGTCAGACCTGTCTGAGGAAGCCAGTGCTACCCGAGGAAGTCTGTCCCCCCACTACCACCATCACGCAGGTATGTGATATTTCAGGTCTTAGAAACAATGAATGGGAAGAATAAGAAAATTAATAAACCGCCATATTGATCCTATAGTATGACAGCTACCAGCAGAAGAAAAACATATATAGCAAGACCAAATCAGCAGGAGAAAAAGATGACGCCATAATGAGCATATAGTATGAAGGATGTCAGGCAAACAAAGGAAATCATACTGCTCAAAACAACAAAGGGTTCATGTGTCAGATCTCAATGGATGAAAGGTTCAAGTTAAAAATTTTTGCTAAAATTAAATTGTAAATTTCGTTGTCAATAGAAACAAAAGTCATCAACAAATGAGGGCCGGATCCTGGATCATTCGAAAATCAAAGGGAAAAAGAAAAAAAAATACATGCAGGCAAATCCAGTTTGTGTGACATTTATCACTCAGCAGTGTGTGCAGCTGCTCCACATCTGGACAGGCTCCTGACGAGACAGCGGATTGTGTCCGGCCGGATCTCACCCCCACATCTCGATCATGGCATCAGGGAGCTCCCGGACTGTGGCATTACTTGGTGGCAATTGCTGCACTGATCTAATATACGATATAAAACCCCAGAGACGGCATTGGATTCAGATCTAGTGATATGAGAGGGCCAGACACCGGCATCAATGCCGCCATCATCCGGGAGCTGGCTACACATGCTCACCACATGGGCATTATCTTGCACCAGGAGGAACACAGGGCTGACTGCACCATTTAAAGTCTAATTATGGCTCTGAGAATTTAATCTTGGTACGCAACACCATTAAGGGCACTGTTGGCATCTTTTGGAGGTTTATTTAACCCTCCTTGGAAATGCTTACCCGGGTCATCACTGAGTCTGACCCACTAAACAAGGCACAGGGTGGGCAGCATGATGGGTGATGCCAAGCACAGGGTGGGCAGGGTGATGGTTGATGCCATGCACAGGGTGGACAGGGTGATTTGTGATGCCAGGCACAGGGTGGGCAGCGTGATAAGTGACAGGTGATGCAAGGCACAGGGTGGGCAGAGTGATGGGTGATGCCAGGCCCAGGGTGTGTAGTATGAGGGTAATGCCAGGCACAGGGTGGGTAGTATGAGGGTAATGCCAGGCATGGGGTGGGCAGTATGATAGGTGATGCAGGGCACAGGGTGGACAGTATGATGGGTGATGCCAGGCACAGGGTGGGCAAGGTGATGAGTGATGCCAGGCACAGGGTAGGCAGGGTGATGGGTGATTCCAGGCACAGGGTGGGCAGGGTGACGGGTGATGCCAGGCACAGGGTGGGTATCCCCATAATGTCCAAACCAGACCAGAGGCAGATATATATATATTACACCCCCCACCCCACTCACTATCTGGGACTGGGTGCAAACAATGCCAGTGGTGCTTCTGCTGTCTGTGCCCCAGCTTCCAGACAGAAATGAGCCTGAGGAGTCTGAGGGAAGTGGTGAGTCACTCACAGAGCCATGCAGCAAGCAGCGCGGGGGCAGGAGGGAGATCATGTTTACTCACTGTGTACTGCTCTGCCACTGTGAGTGCCAAGCCAACAATGTGTGTCCCAGCCAGGTCGGGAGACAGGGCGCCACCATTCCACCTCAGCCCCACCCCTGGTAAGTGGACTGTGTGTCAGCAGGAAGTAGGGAGAGTCGTCACCACCATCACCTGTACTGACTGCTGCTCTGCCGCCCCCTGTCTTCAGGGATTTACCGACATCCTCTCCTCATTCACTCCTCAGCAGTGACTCGCTGGAGACCCAATCTCCCCACAGCAGCCGGAAGACTGAGGTGGGTGGGCGGGTCATGGGCGGGGCGACCCCAGACTTTTGCAAAAAAAAAAAATTTAAAACTTGCTCAGGTGCTGCCCCGCTCGAATTGTCCCGCTCTAGGCACATGCCTTCAAGTGTCTAGTGGCAAATACAGCCCTGCTCCCTGCTGAGCTTCTCGGTGAGGTACTCACAACTGATGTTGGTGTTCTAGATGTTATTTCTCTTTCTCTCTGTCCCCAGATGGTATGGATAGGACAAACCCTTATGACTGATGGTCTGAGGCTTTTTACAGGGACCCTACGACGCCCCAGCCCCCACAAGTTGCCACCGTGCCTCCTGGGTGTAAGGTCGGGCAGCTAACGTGGTATTAACTGTCCTGCCGATCTCTGAAACAAGGCTTGGAGATGATTGCTTCCTCGGTGTTCCGGCCACCGGCTTCTGCGCCTCAGAAGGAGGCAGCCTTTTGCAGGGCAGAACTCCTTCTGGTTTTCCTCTCTTTGTGCTATGACTTTGTTTCTCACCCGCTACAATACAATTCTCTTTCGTGTCCTTCCTTAGGATGCTGCCGCACGTGGGGCAGGCGCAGCTCCGTGATACTCTGTCTAGGCCTCTGACAGGATCCCACCCCTGTCCGGGACCTCTCTGTCTGCAGCTCTGTGATGTTCCTCCTTCCCCTCTGTCTGCCTGACAGGGTTCTGCCTGGATCAAGTCCAGTCAGCTTCTGCCCAACTTCCTACCAAACCACCAGTTTTACCTAATTGTGAGGAGTGCCCTAATAGATAGGAGCGTAGCTCCCCCTGGTGGTCTGGAGTGTGAAATGTGGTGTATGGTTTGTGATACCTGGTAATGTGATCTCCTTTAGTGCCTTCAGACATAACATCACTCCCCCTGGTGGAAGAATAACATTACTGCAACGACCAGGACTCTGGGGCGCTGAAGTTACATACAAAATTATAAATATTGTTTACAGTAAACACATTTACAATGACAGACTGGTACAGAGGGGAGAGGACCCTGTCCTTGCGGACTTACATTCTATGGGATAATGGGGAAGAGACAGAAGGTCGGGGTGCAGCAGCTCTGGTGGTGGTGAGGCCGCAGCTCGGGTGGTCGTGAGGCGGCAGAATGATTATTGTACGCTGTAAGCTATCCTGAAGAGATGGGTTTTCAGGTTCTGTCTTAATGATCCGAGGGTGGTGGATAATCGGACGTGCTGAGGCGTGGAATTCCAGAGGATGGGGGATATTTGGGATAAATCTTGGAGGCAGTTGTGTGAGGAACAAATAAGTGTGGAGGAGAGTAGGAGGTCTTGGGAGGATCACAGATTATGTGAGGGAAGATATTGGAAGATTAGTTAAGAGATATAGGGAGAGGACAGGTTGTGGATGGCTTTGTAGCTCAGTGTTAGTAGTTTGAACTGGATTCTTTGGGGAATTGGGAGCCAGTGGAGGGATTTTCAGAGGGGAGAAACAGGGGAGTAGCTAGGAGAGAGGTGGATTAGTCGGGTAGTAGAGTTGAGGACAGACTGGAGTGGTGCAAGAGAGTTGGCTGGGAGGCCACAGAGGAGGGTGTTGCAGTAATCGAGGCGGGAGATGATGAAAGCATGCACAAGAGTTTTAGTAGATTGAGGGCTGAGGAAGGGACAGATTCTGGAAATATTTCTGAGTTGGAGGTGACAGGAGGTGGCAAGAGTTTGGATGTGTGGTTTGAAGGACAGGGCAGAGTCGAGATTTACTCTGAGGCAGCCAATTTCAGGTGCGGAAGAGAGCGTGATGACGTTTACCATAATAGATAGATCGGGTAGGGAAGAAAAGTGAGATGGAGGAAAGATGATGAGTTGAGTTTTGTCTACATTGAGTTTTAGGAAGCGAGAGGTGAGGGAGGATATGGCTGATAGACACTCCAGGATTCTGGACAGCAGAGAGGCGACTTCTGGGCCAGAGAGGTAGATCTGAGTGTCGCCCACATACAGGTGGTACTGGAAGTCATGGGACTTTATGAGTTGTCCTAGGCCAAAATAGCTGAATGTAACAATTGCCAAGTAGTAGAAACAATAAATGATTTTACAATATCACCCAAACAACCAGTTAGGTCATTATTCTTTATTTTAATTATGCTTTAACTTTGTACAAGGTTTTTTTTTTTTTTTTTGCATGACAGAAAAATCTACAAAACATTGAATTCAAGAAGGTTGTGTGCAAATAGATGGCACAGACAGCTGTGAAATTAATATGTGATAACATAATGTAGAATTAAAGAAAGATGGAATAATATATGTGGATGTGGCAGAGCTAAAAGTCATGCATTTGTTTCTTACGTGTCTTGGGATAACCAAGAATATTTTTATGCAAAATTTCATAGTAAAGTATGCCTATAGAAAAACATTAGTAATTCAATATAAAATGGCTATTTTCAGAATTTGGCATTGTCATTTGATAGAGTCCAAAACAATATTATTGTGTGTGATTTTAACATTAACCAGTTACATACAAGTTAAAAGCAAGAATCATTAGCTGTATGCTATAAAATATGACAAACGTTATTATATTCACTAATCCAACAAGTTCTAGAACCAAATTTCTACACATGGTGTTTATTGTAGAGATCCATAAACCCATTGCATAAGCCTTTTTTCACATTATCATCAAGGATAATTTTCATCATTTTTGTTTTATAACTAGAACGGCCAATTCTGTAGCATTATTCTTTCCATAACTATTATGTGGGAAACCTTGATAGAATCCCCTTAGACCCCGTTAAAATCAATGGTGTATGTCCGGATTTGAAAGTAGCTATTTGGCTCTATTTTAAGCCTCAGATATTACAATAGTCTGAACAGTGCCTGAGATGTAACTTCATATGAAACTACTGTGATACATTATAAATTACAAAATAGTTTTGAAGCTTTGTGTAGAAATATATCAGACAAAGAATATAAAACTACTAGACTCTCTAAAAGGATAGTTAAAAGTAACTATTAATATGAATACTAGTGATTATAAAAAAACACTCGATTTTTTAGATTTCTGTACAATATTGAGGTTTAGCAAGCATTGCACGTTGTGACTGTGGTTAGCTGACCGCATTGCTGCATAACTAACACTGGTCATTATCTGTACAGGCCGATGCATCTCTGTACTTGTGGCTATTTTATCTGTTAACCACACCGGGCACATAGCCGGATATCACAACTAACACAGCCCCTGGACACACTGGAAAATTATGCTGACACTGCATCATTCTAAATGTGTAATGTCAGCTGTTATGATCTGGTGGTTTAGGAACAAGATGAGACAAGCTCTGAAGGAGGTGGTATCTGTACTTACCGCAGACCCTGAACCTAGCATCACAACTAGAAATAGCCGTGGGGGGTACCTGACGCTCCCTAGACCCCTCGGCACAGCCTAAGATCTAACTTCCCCTAAAGATGGAAACAGGAAACCTATCTTGCCTCAGAGAAAATCCTCAAAGGAAAGATAGCCCCCCACAAATATTGACGGTGAGAGGAGGGGAAAATAACATACGCAGAGATTAAATCAGATTTTAGCATAGGAGGCCAGTCTAGCTTGATAGATAGGACAGGAATGGATACTGTGCGGTCAGTATAAAAACTACAAAACAATCCACACAGAGTTTACAAAATCTCCACACCTGACTAAAGGTGTGGAGGGTAAATCTGCTTCCCAGAGCTTCCAGCTAACAGAAAAAATCCATAATGACAAGCTGGACAAAAATAGAATGCACAGAACAATAAGTCCACAACATGTGGACTGAAAAGAGCAAAGCCAGAACTTATCTTTGCAGAACTGGTCAGGAAACCAGGAGAATCCAAGCAGAGATGTGAATTCAGCCAGAGAACATTGACAAGTGGCATAGGCTGAAGACTAGAGCCAGGTTAAATAGCAGAGCCAGGAGAGACGATTAGTGAAAGCAGCTGCTAAAGCTAAACCCAAGGAGCGGCAGTTCCACTCAAAACCACCAGAGGGAGTCCAAGGGCAGAATTCACAAAAGTGCCATTTACAACCATCGGAGGGAGCCCAAGAACGGAATTCACAACAGTACCCCCCCTTGAGGAGGGGTCACCGAACCCTCACCAGAGCCCCCAGGCCGATCAGGACGAGCCAAGTGAAAAGCACGAACCAAATCGGTAGCATGGACATCAGAGGCAACAACCCAAGAATTATCCTCCTGGCCATAACCCTTCCACTTGACAAGATACTGGAGCCTCCGCCTCGAAAAACGAGAATCCAAAATCTTCTCAACCTCATATTCCAACTCTCCCTCAACCAACACCGGGGCAGGAGGGTCAACCGAGGGAACAACGGGCGTCACATATCTCCGCAACAAAGATCTATGGAAAACATTATGAATGGCAAAAGAGGCTGGAAGAGCCAAACGAAAAGAGACCGGATTCATAATTTCAGAAATTTTATAAGGACCAATAAACCGAGGCTTAAACTTAGGAGAAGAAACCTTCATAGGAACATGACGAGAAGACAACCAAACCAAATCCCCCACACGAAGCCGGGGACCAACACGCCGACGGCGGTTAGCAAAACGTTGAGCTCTTTCCTGAGACAACATCAAATTGTCCACCACATGAGTCCAAATCTGCTGCAGCCTGTCCACCACAGAATCAACACCAGGACAATCAGAAGGCTCAACCTGCCCAGAAGAAAAACGAGGATGAAAACCAAAATTACAAAAGAAAGGTGAAACCAAAGTAGCCGAACTAGCCCGATTATTAAGGGCAAACTCGGCCAACGGCAAGAAAGACACCCAATCATCCTGATCAGCAGACACAAAGCATCTCAAATAGGTCTCCAAGGTCTGATTAGTTCGCCCAGTTTGGCCATTAGTCTGAGGATGAAACGCCGAAGAAAAAGACAAATCAATGCCCATCCTAGCACAAAAGGCCCGCCAAAATCTAGAGACAAACTGAGAACCTCTGTCAGACACAATATTCTCCGGAATGCCATGCAAACGAACCACATGCTGAAAAAACAATGGAACCAGATCTGAGGAGGAAGGCAACTTAGGCAAAGGTACCAAATGGACCATTTTAGAGAACCGGTCACAAACAACCCAGATAACAGACATCTTCTGGGAAACAGGAAGATCCGAAATAAAATCCATGGAAATATGCGTCCAGGGCCTCTCAGGGACCGGCAAAGGCAAAAGCAACCCACTAGCGCGGGAACAGCAAGGCTTGGCCCGGGCGCAAATCCCACAGGACTGCACAAAAGCACGTACATCGCGAGACAAGGAAGGCCACCAAAAGGACCTAGCAACCAAATCTCTGGTACCAAAAATCCCAGGATGACCAGCCAACACTGAACAATGAACCTCAGAAATTACCTTACTTGTCCATCTATCAGGAACAAACAGCTTCCCCACAGGACAGCGGTCAGGCCTATCAGCCTGAAATTCCTGAAGCACCCGGCGCAAATCAGGGGAGATAGCAGAAAGAATCACCCCCTCCTTAAGAATGCCAACCGGCTCAAGGACTCCAGGAGAATCAGGCGAAAAACTCCTAGAGAGGGCATCAGCCTTAACATTCTTAGATCCTGGAAGATACGAGACCACAAAATCAAAACGGGAGAAAAACAGGGACCATCGAGCCTGTCTAGGATTCAGCCGCTTGGCCGACTCGAGGTAAATCAGATTCTTATGATCGGTCAGGACCACAACATGGTGTTTAGCTCCCTCAAGCCAATGACGCCACTCCTCAAACGCCCACTTCAGAGCCAACAACTCCCAATTGCCGACATCATAATTGCATTCCGCAGGCGAAAACTTTCTGGAAAAAAAAGCACACGGTTTCATCAAAGAACCATCAGACTCCCTCTGAGACAAGACGGCCCCTGCCCCAATCTCAGAAGCGTCGACCTCAACCTGAAAAGGAAGAGAAACATCCGGTTGACGCGACACAGGGGCAGAAGTAAATCGGCGTTTAAGCTCTTGAAAGGCCTCAACAGCCTCAGAGGACCAATTCATCACATCAGCGCCCTTCTTCGTCAAATCAGTAAGGGGCTTAACCACACTGGAAAAGTTGGCAATGAAACGGCGATAGAAATTAGTAAAGCCCAAAAATTTTTGAAGACCCTTCGCAGATGTGGGTTGGATCCAGTCATGAATAGCTTGGACCTTAACAGGATCCATTTCTATAGACGAGGGAGAAAAAACAAAACCCCAAAAAAAGACCTTCTGAACTCCGAATAGGCACTTAGACCCCTTAACAAATAAATCATTATCACGAAGGATCTGGAACACCATCCTGACCTGCTTCACATGAGACTCCCAATCATTGGAAAAAATCAAAATATCATCCAAATATACGACCATGAATTTATCAAGATAAATGCGGAAAATATCATGCATGAAAGACTGGAACACAGATGGAGCATTAGAGAGCCCAAATGGCATCCCAAGGTATTCAAAATGGCCTTTGGGCGTATTAAATGCAGTTTTCCATTCGTCACCCTGTTTAATACGAACAAGATTATATGCCCCTTGGAGGTCAATCTTAGTAAACCAACTAGCCCCCTTAATCTGAGCAAACAAATCAGTAAGCAAAGGCAAGGGGTATTGGAATTTGACCGTGATCTTATTAAGAAGACGATAATCAATACAGGGTCTCAAGGAGCCATCCTTCTTAGCAACAAAAAAGGAACCCGCTCCCAATGGTGACGAAGAGGGCCGAATATGCCCTTTCTCCAAAGATTCCTTAACATAGCTCCGCATGGCGGCATGCTCTGGCACAGACAGATTGAAAAGTCGGCCCTTAGGGAACTTACAACCAGGAATCAAGTTAATAGTAGTGTTGAGCGATACCGTCCGATACTTGAAAGTATCGGTATCGGATAGTATCGGCCGATACCCGAAAAATATCGGATATCGCCGATACCGATATCCGATACCAATACAAGTCAATGGGACATCAAGTATCGGAAGGTATTCTCATGGTTCCCAGGGTCTGAAGGAGAGGAAACTCTCCTTCAGGCCCTGGGATCCATAGGGATGTGTAAAATAAAGAATAAAAATAAAAAATATTGATATATTTACCTCTCCGGCGGCCCCTGAACTCAGCGCGGGTAACCGGCAGGCTTCGTTGTTCAAAATCAGCGCTTTTAGGACCTGAGAATCACGTCCCGGCTTCTGATTGGTCGCGGGCCGCCCATGTGACCGCCACGCGACCAATCACAAGCCGCGACGTCACCGCAAGCTATTAACGCGCTCATTTTTAAAAATGAGCGCGTTAATGGTTTTCAAAGACGTAGCGGCTTGTGATTGGTCGCGTGGCCGCGACCAATCACAAGCCGCGACGTCACCGCAAGCTATTAACGCGCTCATTTTTAAAAATTAGCGCGTTAATGGCTTTCAAAGACGTAGCGGCTTGTGATTGGTCGCGGCCACGCGACCAATCACAAGCCGCTACGTCTTTGAAAGCCATTGACGCGCTCATTTTTAAAAATGAGCGCGTTAATAGCTTGCGGTGACGTCGCGGCTTGTGATTGGTCACGGCCACGCGACCAATCACAAGCCGCTACGTCTTTGAAAGCCATTAACGCGCTCATTTTTAAAAATGAGCACGTTAATAGCTTGCGGTGACGTCGCGGCTTGTGATTGGTCGCGGCCACGCGACCAATCACAAGCCGCTACGTCTTTGAAAGCCATTAACGCGCTCATTTTTAAAAATGAGCGCGTTAATAGCTTGCGGTGACGTCGCGGCTTGTGATTGGTCGCGTGGCGGTCACATGGGCGGCCCGCGACCAATCAGAAGCCGGGACGTGATTCTCAGGTCCTAAAAGCGTTGATTTTGAACAACGAAGCCTGCCGGTTACCCGCGCTGAGTCCAGGGGCCGCCGGAGAGGTAAATATATCAATATTTTTTATTTTAATTCTTTATTTTACACATCTCTATGTATCCGATACCGATACCCGATACCACAAAAGTATCGGATCTCGGTATCGGAATTCCGATACCGCAAGTATCGGCCGATACCCGATACTTGCGGTATCGGAATGCTCAACACTAGTTAATAGCACAATCACAGTCCCTATGTGGAGGAAGGGAACTGGACTTGGGCTCATCCAATAAATCCTGGAAATCCGACAAAAACTCAGGGACCTCAGAAGAGGAGGAAGAGGAAATTGACATCAAAGGAACGTCACTATGTACCCCTTGACAACCCCAACTAGTCACAGACATAGTTTTCCAATCCAGCACCGGATTATGTTCCTGTAACCATGGAAATCCCAGCACAACAACATCATGCAGGTTATGCAACACCAGAAAACGGCAATCTTCCTGATGTGCAGGAGCCATGTACACAGTCATCTGTGTCCAGTACTGAGGTTTATCCTTAGCCAAGGGTGTAGCATCAATGCCCCTCAAAGGAATAGGGCTCTGCAAAGGCTGCAAGGAAAAACCACAGCGCCTGGCGAATTCTAAGTCCATTAAGTTCACTGCAGCGCCTGAATCCACAAATGCCATGACAGAAAAGGACGACAATGAGCAAATCAGGGTCACAGATAAGAGAAATTTAGGCTGTATCGTACTAATGGTAACAGACCTATCGACTCTCTTAGTACGCTTAGGGCAATCAGAGATAACATGAGCAGAATCACCACAGTAAAAACACAGCCTATTCTGACGTCTGAATTCCTGCCGTTCTATTCTTGTCAAAATCCTATCACATTGCTTAGGTTCAGGACTATGCTCAGAGCATACTGCCATATGGTGCACAGCTTTGCGCTCGCGCAGACACCGATCAATCTGAATGGCTAGAGACATAGATTCGTTCAAACCGGCAGGCGTAGGAAAGCCCACCATAACATCTTTAAGGGTTTCAGAAAGACCTTTTCTGAAAATAGCAGCCAGAGCCTATTCATTCCATTTAGTGAGCACAGACCATTTTCAAAATTTCTGGCAGTATAACTCTGCTGCTTCCTGACCTTGACACAGGGGCAACAATGTTTTCTCAGCATGCTCTACAGAGTTAGGTTCGTCATACACTAATCCGAGCGCTTGAAAAAATGCGTCTACATTCAATAATGCCGGATTCCCTGTTTCAAGAGAAAAAGCCCAGTCTTGCGGATCACCACGCATCAAGGATATGATGATTTTCACCTGCTGAATGGGATCACCTGAAGAACGGGGTTTCAAAGCAAAAAACAATTTGCAGTTATTTTTAAAGTTCAAAAACTTGGATCTGTCCCCAAAGAACAAATCTGGAGTAGGAATTCTGGGCTCTAAAGCTGGAGTCTGGACAACATAGTCCTGGATATTCTGTACTCTTGTAGCCAGTTGATCCACACGAGAAAACAAACCCTGAACATCCATGCCAGAGCATATATCCTGCACAACCCAGATATCAGGAGGAAAAAAGAGGCAAACCAGAGCACAGAAAAAAAAATGGTTCAGAACTTTCTTTTCCTTCTTTTGAGATACATTTAATTCATTTTTGGCCACTTGTACTGTTATGATCTGGTGGTTTAGGAACAACATGAGACAAGCTCTGAAGGAGGTGGTATCTGTACTGACCGCAGATCCTGAACCTAGCAGCGCAACTAGAAATAGCCGTGGGGGGTACCTGACGCTCGCTAGACCCCTCGGCACAGCCTAAGATCTAACTTCCCCTAAAGATGGAAACAGGAAACCTATCTTGCCTCAGAGAAAATCCCCAAAGGAATGATAGCCCCGAACAAATATTGACGGTGAGAGGAGGGGAAAATAACATATGCAGAGATGAAATCAGATTTTAGCATAGGAGGCCAGTCTAGCTTGATAGATAGGACAGGAATGGATACTGTGCGGTCAGTATAAAAACTACAAAACAATCCACACAGAGTTTACAAAATCTCCACACCTGACTAAAGGTGTGGAAGGTAAATCTGCTTCCCAGAGCTTCCAGCTAACAGAAAAAATCCATAATGACAAGCTGGACAAAAATAGAATGCACAGAACAATAAGTCCACAACATGTGGACTGAAAAGAGCAAAGCCAGAACTTATCTTTGCAGAACTGGTCAGGAAACCAGGAGAATCCAAGCAGAGATGTGAATCCAGCCAGAGAACATTGACAAGTGGCATAGGCTGAAGACTAGAGCCAGGTTAAATAGCAGAGCCAGGAGAGACGGTTAGTGAAAGCAGCTGCTAAAGCTAAACCCAAGGAGCGGCAGTTCCACTCAAAACCACCAGAGGGAGCCCAAGGGCAGAATTCACAAAAGTGTCATTTACAACCACCGGAGGGAGCCCAAGAACGGAATTCACAACAGTCAGCGCCCTGAGCAGCCCCTGTAACAGGCATTGGGATAGCATTTTAATTATAAAGGATTGTTTTTTTATTACACGCAGCCCTGCTATAAAAATCTAATATAAAAACAAATACTGGGATAATAATCACTGTATCAAGTCACAATTTTGCACTATATGTGCTCATTGGTAATAAAACACACTGCCCTGATTACAGAATGCAATATGCAATCTCACAACAGATACATATGAAAATCTAATATAAAAACAAATACTGGGATAATAATCACTGTATCAAGTCACAATTTTGCACTATATGTGCTCATTGGTAATAAAACACACTGCCCTGATTACAGAATGCAATATACATTCTCACAACAACCACAAACAGCTACAAATAATATGAAAATATAATATAAAAACAAATACTGGGATAATAATCACTGCATCAAGTCACAATTTTGCACTATATGTGCTCATTGGTAATAAAACACACTGCCCTGATTACAGAATGCAATATACATTCTCCCAACAACCACAAACAGCTACAAATGATATGAAAATCTAATATAAAAAAAATACTGGGATAATAATCACTGGATCAAATTAACAATATCAAACTATATCAAAAGGGGAAGTCAGCCAGACACAGGGACAGCTGGCTGACAGGGGTCGGGGAGGGGTTACAGACTTTGATACACTTTGATAGGGGCGGGGCACCTGTCAGATTGAGTTTGACGAATCATTCCGATGCTACACTACTGAGGCGTCAATAAGACACCTATCCATTAGTAATCCTATAGTGGTTAAAGGGTTAAATAAAGACATTATTAAGACAAGTATTTTAATGAAATAAAACAACACACAATTTTGACCATATTTTTATTGTTCTGCTATTCCAAAGCGAAGCCCTCGATCTTCTGTAATAAAAATAAAATAAAAAAGTATACTCCCTGATCCGCCATAGTCCAATATATCGAGTGTCCCACCCAGAATCTGGGGGAGATAAAGCTTACAACCAGGAGCGCTTCTAATGCGACCACTCCCGGCTGTAAGCGACTGGGGAATGAATGAGAGAGAGCCGGCACAGGCTCAGTAACTAGCGGTGACGTCACCGAGCCTGCGCTCGCTCACTGCCTGACCGGAGGTAACCTCTGCACCGTGGGAAAATGCCGGGGAAGAGGATACAGCAGGTAATTTATCTATTCCATCAATCTATTCTATCAATCCATCAATTCTATTCTATCAATCTATCTATTCTATCAATCTATTTTTTCATTCTATCTATTCAATCAATTTATCTATTCATTCTATCTTCAGGAAGTTGTTTTTTTTTCTCTGTGTGCACTTTGTCATGCGCAAAGAGAAAAAAAAAAGCATGAAAAAAAAAAACGCACCTAAACCTGCATTTTTTGGTGCAGCTTCTTTCCTGCCAAGATGATCAGGTTTTGCTGCAGAAAAAAAACGCAGCAAAAACGCCCTGTGTGAACTTACCCTTAGGGTACCGTCACACTTAGCGATGCTGCAGCGATACCAACAACGATGACGATCGCTGCAGCGTCGCTGTTTAGTCGCTGGAGAGCTGTCACACAGAGAGCTCTCCAGCGACCAACGATCCCGAAGTCCCCGGGTAACCAGGGCAAACATTGGGTTACTAAGCGCAGGGCCGCGCTTAGTAACCCGATGTTTACCCTGGTTACCAGCGTAAACGTAAAAAAAACAAACAGTACATACTTACCTACCGCTGTCTGTCCCCGGCGCTCTGCTTCTCTGCACTCCTCTGCACGGACTGTGAGCACAGCGGCCGGAAAGCAGAGCGGTGACGTCACCGCTCTGCTTTCCGGCTGACCGACGCTCACAGCCAGTGCAGGAGGAGTGCAGAGAAGCAGAGCGCCGGGGACAGACAGCGGTAGGTAAGTATGTACTGTTTGTTTTTTTACGTTTACGCTGGTAACCAGGGTAAACATCGGGTTACTAAGCGCGGCCCTGCGCTTAGTTACCCGATGTTTACCCTGGTTACCAGTGAAGACATCGCTGGATCGGTGTCACACACGCCGATCCAACGATGTCCACGGGAGATCCAGTGACGAAATAAAGTTCTGCACTTTCTTCAGCGACCAACGATCTCCCAGCAGGGGCCTGATCGTTGGTCGCTGTCACACATAACGATTTCCTTAACGATATCATTGCTACATCACAAAAAGCAACAATATCGTTAACGATATCGTTATGTGTGACGGTACCTTTAGATGTAATAAAAAGTGGAGAGAATAAAAGTGATAGTTGCATTAGACGCAGAGAAGGAGTTTGATAAGGTAAAGTGGAACTGGATAAGACAGGTACTAGACAAAGTAGGTATGACATGTAATTTCAGAAACTTTGTAAGAGTCTTGTATACAAAATCCCACGGTAAAAATTAAAACCTCTGAACCTCTAGGAGTGTCCTTTGTCAACGTTTATATTTGATTTAGCACTTGAACCCTTGGCACACTACTTGGAGTAACAGAGGGAATTTGAAGGGATAAAAATAGGGGTCATGAGGATCAAAGCCTCATATTTTGCGGATGACATAATACTTTACATGGCAGATGTGGAGAGATTTGTCAGAAGTATTAGATTTTCAGGCTTCACCTTCAATAAAAGTAAATTTAGAAAATTATACAATTGTCAGAAAAAAATAGAAATGAGTGCTAGAAGGCTGTGTGGCTCTCTTGTAGGGTGCTCAAATAGGGTTCCACTCCATAAATAGGAAAAAGGGAATTTGGCACTGCAGCATGAGATGCTGAAATCATATAAATTTATTGCACATAAAAAAATAATCCAGTTATGTAATTGACGTTTCGCCCTGTACTGGCCTTCTTCAGAACTAAAATACAACAGATAAATAAAATTATATATATATATATATACACAAAATAAGCAAAAGAAGGCAGCACTCCAAGTCCTTTTCATCGTGAAAAAAAGTGTGACGTTTATTCAACCCACATCTCTGTGCGACGTTTCGGCTCACACTGAGCCTTTCTCAAGCAGTGAGTGTTACTGACAATTGTGTTTTTATAGGCAAAATCTACATTCATTTGCATATTATATTGGCCATCAATCATTAATACATATCTACATATGTACGCGTCCACTCTTCGCCAGTCGTTACACTGGCTACCCATTCATTACAGGATACAATTCAAAGTACTTGTTCTCACCCACAAAGCTCTCCACAGTGCGGCACCCCCTTACATCTCCTCCCTCATTTCTGTCTATCGGCCTAACAGACCACTGCGCTCTGCAAATGACTTTCAACTAACCTCTGCACTAATCCGTACATCCCACTCCCGACTCCAAGACTTCTCCTGTGCTGCGCCAATCCTCTGGAATGCTCTACCCCAAGAAATTAGGACCATCCACAATTTGCATAGTTTTAGGCGCTCGCTGAAAACATATTTGTTCAGAGCGGCCTGTCACATTCAGTAATCAAAGTCATTTTATGTCTGTGTGTGTGTGTAGCCCACTCACTATCTCCATCTATCCCCCAGCCCCTGAAGATGGCTGGACCATGATTGTAAATACATCATTGGAAATACACACCTGTGCTTTGTATCTCCCCCACCTCATTGTAGATTGTAAGCTCTCACGAGCTGGGTCATTTTATTTCGCTTTTATTATTGTATTGTTAACGTTGTTACTGTTTGTGTTTGAAACTGTTAAACTGTAAAGCGCTGCGGAATATGTTGGCGCTATATAAATAAAGATTATTATTATTATTATACATAAATTTTTACAACACATGTGCAAAAAGTCCTTTGTGTAATCCATATCTGGTAAAGTGCACTGTGCTAAGGTGCTAATATAATCATATATCTTCACAATTATTTCTCTTGTTTTTAACATACTCTTACTAAACATTTGTCTCATAATACACATGTTGTGATTGTTTACATCTCTTACCCTGCCGCACGCCGGTCAGACCACATGAGGACGCTTTCTCTGCCATTTTCGGCGTTCTATCACCTCTACTGCGCATGTCCTGACATCATTTTACTCTGTCATAGCCTGCCGGCCAATCACAATCTATTTGCGGTTTATTTCCCTTGGCGCATGCGCACTATCCTTCTGTCAGTGCCGAAGCGCCATCTTGGATGTGGCTTAATGTCTTCTTATGCTCCTCACTTTTAAAAATGCCTCTGTTATATGTATACAGCGATACACACCTGGTATGATCGTATCCCTAGGAAACTATATATTTTTAGTTATATTTTCTAATGATAGATACTATATGGCTTCATGGCTTTAGTTGACAGTCTGACACAACGGACGGCACCTTCCTCAGGCTGTCTCAGTTTGCCGATGTCCCTCCAACTTGATACATAGCCCTTCAAGGCCATACCATCACTATTGGAGTATCCATATAAGTGATTATATATTGCCAAATATCTATTCATATAATAGGCTTTCTTACACCACTATCTTTTACCATGCATTACTTTTATTAGATTAATAGGGCATTGTTACTGGCCGACAGTTATGACACCTTAATTATAAAAAATAAACAAAACATTTAAAAAAAAAAAAAGAAGAAAAAAGCAGTAGAAGAAAAAAATTTAATTCATCCTCCATGCGGTTATATTCCATCCGCCGGCAGGCTGAAGATTGCGTGCAAGTTGCTAAACGTGAAGATATCACTAAAACAATATAAAATAATATTAAAGTTGTAGCGCTATAACAAGATGACAAAATTCATTTATATACCATGCTCCAAACCTTAAACTAGGAGTCCATATACACCCGACTCCTAGTTATACCTTTACGGGGCTAATACATGTTAGGGTGAATTTTAAATTCCACATTGAGTCCTTTCGGCTTTAAAGTGTTAAGTTCATAAATCCATCTAAGATCTTGTTTTTTTAGAAGGCATACTCTGTCCCCTCCTCTCCTTTGTACGGGGATCTTATCTATGATCCTAAATCTGAGATCTTTCTCTGTGTGTCTCAATTCTGTGAAGTGTTTACAACATGTGTATTATGAGACAAATGTTTAGTAAGAAAGGAATAATAAGAGTATGTTAAAAACAAGAGAAATAATTGTGAAGATATATGATTATATTAGCACCTTAGCACAGTGCACTTTACCAGATATGGATTACACAAAGGACTTTTTGCACGTGTTGTAAAAATTTATGTATATATGTATTAATGATTGATGGCCAATATAATATGCAAATGATTGTAGATTTTGCCTATAAGAACACAATTGTCAGTAACACTCACTGCTTGAGAAAGGCTCAGTGTGAGCCGAAACGTCGCACAGAGATGTGGGTTGAATAAACGTCACACTTTTTTCACTTTGAAAAGGACTTGGAGTGCTGCCTTCTTTTGCTTATTGTGTATACATGTTGGGTAGATGAGTGGACCATTCTACCCAGGAGGCCAAGCACCCACCGGTGAGCATTGTGCTGTTCCAATTTTTCCATATATATATATATACTGGAGGGTGAACATGTTGTGTGTATTGTGATTACCTGATAAAAGATATCCTTCATCGCTTCCAAACGTAACATCACTCTCCCCATGAGGAAAGCAATGCCACTGTACCCAGGACCCTGGGGTGTTACACTTGATTGCAGTTGTTGCTGCTAAGGGCGGCCCAACCAGTTATTAGGTTTAGGGGGCAATAACTTTTCACACAGGGCCCTGTAGGTTTGCATTTTTTTCCTGTAATAATAAAGACCTTCATTTAAAAACTATATTTTGTGTTATCTTTGTCTAATATTTACTTTTGTTTGGTGATCTGACACATGTACGTGTGACAAACATGCAAAAGAATAGGAAATGTGTGTGCATATGTCTATGTATACACATATATATGTGTGTGGAAAATGGATAAGAAGTGCTAAGTGCTGGCTCACAGGCCACTGCAACGCATGATGGAGCTTGTAGTATTAGAAAACAGTATGCCTGGGGACAAGAAGTGATGAAAAACATCAGAGTTGCATCTGGCAGACACCAAGTGATGCTATCTGCATGATAAAGGTATATATCTATAATAGGAGTATGGATACATTTACTGGTCTATAATAGATTAATGAATAAAAAATGAAACGAATTAGGGTAGTGGATAACGTTTTAAATATTTGGTACAGAAACCTTTGTTTGAAATTACAGAGGTCAGACATTTCCTGTAGTTCTTGACCAAGTTTACACACACTGCAGCAGGGATTTTGACCCATTCCTCCATACAGATCTGCTCCAAATCTTTCAGGTTTCAGGGCTGTTGCTGTGTAACATTGATATTCAGCTCTCTCCAAAGGTTTTCTATTGGTTTCAGTTCTGGAGACTGGCTAAGCACACCAGGACCTTGAAATGCTTCTTACGGAGCCATTCCTTAGTTGCTCTTGCTTTGTGTTTTGGGTCATTGCCACGCTGAAAGACCCAGCCACGACCTATCTTCAATGCTCCTACTGAAAGAAGGAGGTTGTTGGCCAAAATCTTGCGATCCACGACCCATTCATCCTCCCTTCAATATAGTGCAGTTATCCTGTCTGCTTTGCAGAAAAGCACCCCCCAAGTATGGTGTTCTTGGAGTTGCACTCATTTTTCTTCCTCCAAACATGGCGAGAGGAGTTGATAGCAAAAAGTACTATTTTGTCTCATCTGACCACATGATCTTCTCCTTTGCCTCACCTGGATCAACCAGATGGCCATTGGTGAACTTCTAACAGGCCTTGACATATGCTGGCGTGAACATCAGGACCTTGCGTGCCCTGAAAGATTTTACTCCATGATGGCGTAGTGTGTTTGTAGTACTACTACTGGCATCCCTGCATGGTGTCCCTTCCCCCCTCCATGCAGAGACGCCGGCTTACTCACTGCCCCAGACCCTCGGCACAATCCTCTGCATTTTCCTTCCTAGTTGTGTGAGTGCTGCAACGGCGCACCTAGTACACACATGTGCACACTCCTTCATTCTTAAAGGGGCAGCACAAGCATATACTAAATACCCTCCAGCTTGTTTTTCAGAGCTATTTAGTATAATTACTACACCTGTAAGATGGCTTCCAGCCAATTGCTGGGAGTTATCCTGTTGAGACCTTAGAAATGATGTACAATGTGTGGGACAGAGGAGAGACTGTTGGAGAAAAGGGAATACTCTAATTTTACCCCATTATGGGAAAATCAGCGACTGGTGGACTTTAACAAATTTACTGGTTTCAGAGGTTGGGAATCAAGGGGAATTCAGACTTTAGATCAGTTAGTAGGAAATGGAACACTTAACCCCTTAATCCCATATGACGTACTATCCCGTCCAGGTGACCTGGGACTTAATTCCCATGGACGGGATAGTACGTCATATGCGATCGGCCGCGCTCACGGGGGGAGCGCGGCCGATCGCGGCCGGGTGTCAGCTGCCTATCGCAGCTGACATCCGGCACTATGTGCCAGGAGCGGTCACGGACCGCTCCCGGCACATTAACCCCCGGCACACCGCGATCAAAGATGATCGCGGTGTGCCGGCGGTGCAGGGAAGCATCGCGCAGGGAGGGGGCTCCCTGCGGGCTTCCCTGAGACGATCGGTACACGGTGATGTGCTCACCGTGTACCGAGCGTCTTCTCCCTGCAGTCCCCGGATCCAAAATGGCCGCCGGGCTGCATCCGGGTCCTGCAGGGAGCACTTCCGGGTCAGGATCAGGCTGCAGCTGCAGCTCTAATCCTGCCCGGCTGTATGTCAGATCACCGATCTAACAGAGTGCTGTGCACACTGTCAGATCGGTGATCTGTGATGTCCCCCCCTGGGACAAAGTGAAAAAGTAAAAAAAAAAATTTCCACACTTGTAAAAAAAAATAAAAAAAAAATTCCTAAATAAAGCAGAAAAAAAAAAATATTATTCCCATAAATACATTTCTTTACATAAAAAAAAAACAAAAAAAACAATAAAAGTACACATATTTAGTATCGCCGCGTCCGTAACGACCCGACCTATAAAACTGGCCCACTAGTTAACCCCTTCAGTGAACACCGTAAGAAAAAAAAAAAAAAAACGAGCCAAAAAACAACGCTTTATTATCATAACGCTGAACAAAAAGTGGAATAACACGCGATCAAAAAGACGGATATAAATAACCATGGTACCTCTGAAAACGTCATCTTGTCCCGCAAAAAACGAGCCGCCATATAGCATCATAACCAAAAAAATAAAAAAGTTATAGTCCTGAGAATAAAGCGATGCCAAAATAATTATTTTTTCTATAAAATAGCTTTTATCGTATAAAAGCGCCAAAACATAAAAAAAATGATATAAATGAGGTATCGCTGTAATCGTACTGACCCGAAGAATAAAACTGCTTCATCAATTTTACCAAACGCGGAACGGTATAAACGCCTCCCCCAAAAGAAATTCATGAATAGCTGGTTTTTGGTCATTCTGCCTCACAAAAAATCGGAATAAAAAGCGATCAAAAACTGTCACATGTCCGAAAATGTAACCGATAAAAACGTCAACTCGTCCCGCAAAAAACAAGACCTCACATGACTCTGTGGACCAAAATATGGAAAAATTATAGGTCTCAAAATGTGGAGACGCAAAAACTTTTTTGCTATAAAAAGCGTCTTTTAGTGTGTGACGGCTGCCAATCATAAAAATCCGATATAAAAAACTCGCTATAAAAGTAAATCAAACCCCCCTTCATCACCCCCTTAGTTAGGCTAGGTTCACATTGCGTTAATGGGTTAACGCTAACGGACAGCGTTGCACGGCGAAAATGTCACAATTAACGCCGTGCAACGGGTCCGTTAGCACAACCATTGACAGCAATGTGATTTTCGGGTGTAGCGCATCGCTAGAGCGTGCCATTTTCGGCTCGCGCTAGCAAGGTGCCGTTCTTTTGTGGCGCGCCTCAGACGCTGCTTGCAGCGTCCGCGGCGCGCCCGAGGTCCGATCCCCGATCTTCCAGAGCGGGGACGTTAACGCGACCACTAAACACGACACCTAAAAAGATTGCGTTAGCGCAATCCGCTAGTGCTAAACGGATTTCCCTAATGCAATGTGAACCTAGCCTTAGGGAAAAATAATAAAATTTAAAAAAATGTATTTATTTCCATTTTCCCATTAGGGTTAGGGTTAGGGCTAGGGTTAGGGTTAGGGTTTGTATTACATTTACGGTTGGGATTAGGGTTGGGATTAGAATTAGGGGTGTGTCAGGGTTAGGTGTGTGGTTAGGGTTACAGTTGGGATTAGGGTTAGGGGTGCGTTTGGATTAGGGTTTCAGTTATAATTGGGGGTTTCCACTGTTTAGACACATCAGGGGCTCTCCAAACGCGACATGGCGTCCGATCTCAATTCCAGCCAATTCTGCATTGAAAAAGTAAAACAGTGCTCCTTCACTTCCGAGCTCTCCCGTGCGCCCAAACAGGGGTTTACCCCAACATATGGGGTATCATCGTACTCGAGACAAATTGGACAACAACTTTTTGGGTCCAAGTTCTCTTGTTATCCTTGGGAAAATAAAAATTTGGGGGGCTAAAAATCATTTTTGTGGGAAAAAAAAGGATTTTTTATTTTCACGGCTCTGCGTTGTAAACTGTAGTGAAACACTTGGGGGTTCAAAGTTTTCACAACACATCTAGATAAGTTCCATGGGAGGTCTAGTTTCAATATGGGGTCACTTGTGGGTGGTTTCTACTGTTTGGGTACATCAGGGGCTCTGCAAATGCAACGTGACGCCTGCAGACCAATCCATCTAAGTCTGCATTCCAAATGGCGCTCCTTCCCTTCCGAGCTCTGCCATGCGCCCAAACAGTGGTTCCCCCCCACATACGGGGTATCAGCGTACTCAGGACAAATTGAACAACAACTTTTGGGGTCCAATTTATTCTGTTACCCTTGTAAAAATACAAAGCTGGGGGCTAAAAAATCATTTTTGTGAAAAAAAAAAGAATTTTTATTTTCACGGCTCTGCGTTATAAACTGTAGTGAAACACTTAGGGGTTCAAAGTTCTCACAACACATCTAGATAAGTTCCTTGGGAGGTCTAGTTTCTAATATGGGGTCACTTGTGGGGGGTTTGTACTGTTTGGGTACATCAGGGGCTCTGCAAATGCAACGTGACTCCTGCAGACCAATCCATCTAAGTCTGCATTCCAATTGGCGCTCCTTCCCTTCCGAGCTCTGCCATGCGCCCAAACAGTGGTTCCCCCCCACATATGGGGTATCAGCGTACTCAGGACAAATTGGACAACAACTTTTGGGGTCCAATTTATTATGTTACCCTTGTGAAAATACAAAACTGGGGGCTAAAAAATAATTTTTGCGAAAAAAAAAAAAAATTATTTTAACGGCTCTGCGTTATAAACTGTAGTGAAACATTTGGGGGTTCAAAGCTCTCAAAACACATCTAGATAAGTTCCTTATGGGGTCTAGTTTCCAAAATGGTGTCACTTGTGGGGGGTTTTAATGTTTAGGCACATCAGGGGCTCTCCAAACCAACATGGCGTCCCAACTTAATTCCAGTCAATTTTGCATTGAAAAGTCAAATGGCGCTCCTTCCCTTCCGAGCTCTGCTATGCACCCAAAAAGTGGTTTACCCCCACATATGGGGTATCGTCGCACTCAGGACAAATTGCACAACAACTTTTGTGGTCTAATTTCTTCTCTTACCCTTGGGAAAATAAAAAATTGGGGGCGAAAAGATCATTTTTGTGAAAAAATAAGATTTTTTATTTTTACGGCTCTGCATTATAAACTTCTCTGAAGCACTTGTTGGGTCAAAGTGCTCACCACACATCTAGATAAGTTCCTTAAGGGGTCTACTTTTCAAAATGGTGTCACTTGTGAGGGGTTCCAATGTTTAGGCACATCAGGGGCTCTCCAAACGCAACATGGCGTCCCATCTCAATTCCAGTCAATTTTGCATTGAAAAGTCAAATGGCGCTCCTTCCCTTCCGAGCTCTGCCATACGCCCAAACAATGGTTTACACCCATATATGGGGTATCAGCGTACTCAGGACAAATTGGCCAACAATTTTTGAGGTCCAATTTCTTCTCTTACTCTTGGGAAAATAAAAAATTGGGGGCGAAAAGATCATTTTTGTGAAAAAATATGATTTTTTATTTTTACGGCTCTGCATTATAAACTTCTGTGAAGCAATTGGTGGGTCAAAGTGGTCACCACACATCTAGATAAGTTCCTTAGGGTGTCTACTTTCCAAAATGGTGTCACTTGTGGGGGGGTTTCAATGTTTAGGCACATCAGTGGCTCTCCAAACGCAACATGGTGTCCCATCTCAATTCCTGTCAATTTTGCATTTAAAAGTCAAATGGCGCTCCTTCCCTTCCGAGCTCTGCCATGCGCCCAAACAGTGGTTTACTCCCACATATGGGCTATCAGCGTACTCAGTACAGATTGTACAACAATGTTTGGCATCCATTTTATCCTGTTACCCTTGGTAAAATAAAACAAATTGGAGCTGAAATAAATTTTGTGTGAAAAAAAAGTTAAATATTCATTCTTATTTAAACATTCCAAAAATTCCTGTGAAACCCCTGAAGGGTTAATAAACTTCTTGAATGTGGTTTTGAGCACCTTGAGGGGTGCAGTTTTTAGAATGGTCTCACACTTGGGTATTTTCTATCATATAGACCCCTCAAAATGACATCAAATGAGATGTGGTCCCTAAAAAAAAATGGTGTTGTAAAAATGAGAAATTGCTGGTCAACTTTTAACCCTTATAACTCCCTAACAAAAAAAAATTTTGGTTCCAAAATTGTGCTGATGTAAAGTAGACATGTGGGAAATGTTACTTATTAAGTATTTTGCGTGAGATATCTCTGTGATTTAAGGGCATAAAAATTTAAAGTTGGAAAATTGCGAAACTTTCTAAATTTTTGCCAAATTTCCGTTTTTTTCACAAATAAACGCAAGTTATATCGAATAAATGTTACTACTAAAATGAAGTACAATATGTCACGAGAAAACAATGTCAGAATCGCCAAGATCCGTTGAAGCGTTCCAGAGTTATAACCTCATAAAGGGACAGTGGTCAGAATTGTAAAAATTGGCCCGGTCATTAACGTGCAAACCACCCTCGGGGCTTAAGGGGTTAAAAGCTTCAACAAACTACAAAAAGAGTTTGGATTGCCTCACGGCCTCTTCTTTCGATACCTACAACTTAAGGTACCTTCACACATAACGATTTAGTTAACGATATCGTTGCAACATCACGCTTTTTGTGACGTAGCAACGATCCCGCTAACGATCTCGTTATGTGTGACAGCGACCAACGATCAGGCCCTTGCTGGGAGATCGTTGGTCGTGGAGAATGATCAGGACCTTTTTTTGGTCGCTGATCACCCGCTGTCATCGCTGGATCGGCGTGTGTGACGCCGATCCAGCGATGTGTTCACTTGTAACCAGGGTAAATATTGGGTTACTAAGCGCAGGGCCACGCTTAGTAACCCGATATTTACCCTGGTTACCATTGTAAAAGTAAAAAAAAAAAAACACTACATACTTACATTCCGATGTCAGTCACGTCCCCCGCTGTCAGCTTACCTGCACTGACTGTCAGCGCCGGCCGTAAAGCACGCTGAGCACAGCAGTGACATCACTGCTGTGCTCTGCTTTACAGCCGCTGCTGACACAGTCAGTGCGGGAAGCTGACGGCGGGGGACATGACAGAAATCGGAATGTAAGTATGTGTTTTTTTTTTTTACTTTTACAATGGTAACCAGGGTAAATATCGGGTTACTAAGCACGGCCCTGCCCTACCCGGGGACTTCGGCATCGTTAAAGACAGTTTCAATGATGCCGAAGTCGTTCCCCTGATCGTTAGTCGCTGGAGAGAACTGTCTGTGTGACAGCTCTGCAGTCACCACACAATGACTTACCAACGATCATGGCCAGGTCGTATCGCTGGTCGTGATCGTTGGTAAGTCGTTTAGTGTAACTGTACCTTTAGGCATGCAGATCTAACTCAGTTTAGTGCTTTGGCACTGGATATACGAAATAAATATTTACTAGACTCAA
The DNA here is from genome assembly GCF_032444005.1 of Ranitomeya imitator. Lineage (NCBI taxonomy): Eukaryota > Metazoa > Chordata > Amphibia > Anura > Dendrobatidae > Ranitomeya > Ranitomeya imitator. The sequence goes on from NC_091283.1 coordinate 307,284,734, forward strand.
TAGCAGCGGCAAAATACACGACCGGCTTAATTTCAAACGTCTATCAGAACCTCTCTCACAGTCTCGTATGGGAGACCATCCCCTGACAGCTACATTAAAATAGGAAGCAGATGTGATGCGGATTATGGAAGTTTTGAATCCCCAATGGCTGTAGATCTTTAGCGAACATTGTATCAAGCTTACAAACTTATTGCACAACATTGGCCAGATGATCAACCACTGACAGTTAATGAATTAATAAATAAGCAAAACAATATTATTTGGTTGGAAATTTGACAACAACTGGGGAACCTGGTTGAATGTTCCACGTCTACCATCTGGAGTACTCCAGAGAAATAACATATGGCAATTTCTGGCTTCATGAACACTTGTAGTATCATCAATCCAGGTTAAATGAGATAAGTAGGGCGAGTACACATGCAAACTAATTATGATAACTGAATGGCAGATATTCTAATGTATACACATCATAAAAAAGTAATATGAATACAGATTTCTCTGGAGTATTATCGGGGGAGGGATGGTTGTATTAGTTTGAATGAAAAAAAAAATCAAATCCTTGGAAGAAGATGACAACTTTATTATATTTTATGTAGAACAATAACATATAATGATACCATGTAACATTGAAAATATCTTTGTCCTACTGATGTCTCTTTGTAAAAACTATTGTGTAATTTTCCTAATAAAAATTGTCTCATAAAAAAGTGTGTCTTATTGACCAAGAAATATAGTAATTTCTAAAGTAATTTCCCTTTCTCATTAAAGGGAACCTGTCACCTGAATTTGGCGGGACCAGTTTTGGGTCATATGGGCGGAGTTTTCGGGTGTTTGATTCACCCTTTCCTTACCTGCTGGCTGCATGCTGGCCGAAATATTGGATTGAAGTTCATTCTCTGTCTTCCATAGTACACGCCTGCGCAAGGTAAGATTACTTTGCACAGGCATGTACTATGGAGGACAGAGAATGGACTTCAATCCAATATTTCGGCCAGTATGCAGCCAGCAGGTAAGGAAAGGGTGAATCAAACACCCGAAAACTCCGCCCATATGACCCAAAACTGGTCCCGCCAAATTCAGTTGACAGGTTCCCTTTAAATAATAGGTCTGTCTGTTATATGTTTTTGTACAATTTGTCAATAATGTATATAGTTTCTGAGTTATTTTTGATGGTCAACAAAATACTATTTTCCAGTAATTCATTTTTCACACTCTAGGTATGATAATGTCATTTCCTCTGTGTGGGATTTTGACTTCTCATTCCTCATGTTTGGTCCTGTTAAAATATAAACACTTCTATAAACCTCCCATGCTGGCGCGGTTCCAGCAGTGTAAGCACTTGCATTTCGGGGGCTCAGGTTTTTATGTCATATGAGCCCTGCTTCCAATTAGCGCTGGCTTCACTGTTCTCACCTTCAGACAAATCGAACAATAAGAAGAAGTCAAAGAGAAGTCACAGCACTGGCTTCATGTTCATGTTCAATACATCGAGGTCGGGGACAGTGAAGCTGGGGCTGAATGGGCACAGGGCTTGTGTGATGCAACAACCTCATATGAGCCCCAGGAATGTGAGTGACGATACCACTGGAACAGCACCGGTACGGAAGGTGAATATGATTTTTTTTTTTATTTTAAGAAGGCAAAACATGATGACAACTCCTTTAAGAAAATACAATTTCCGTTTAAAACATTTCCAACATTAAGAAGGTGAAAAAGGCTTTTCCCCTGTGTGAATTCTCTGGTGCTTAAGCAAATCTGATTTCTGGTTAAAACATTTCCCACATTCTGAGCATGAAAAAGGCTTCTCCCCTGTGTGGGTTCTCTGGTGGTGAACAAGAACCGATTTCCGGATAAAACATTTCCCACATTCTGAACAGGAGAAAGGTTTCTCCCCTGTATGAATTCTCTGGTGCTTAAGCAAATCTGATTTCTGGTTAAAACATTTCTCACATTCTGAGCATGAAAAAGGCTTCTCCCCTGTGTGGGTTCTCTGGTGGTGATCAAGAACCGATTTTCGGTTAAAACATTTCCCACATTCTGAACAGGAAAAAGGCTTCTCCCCTGTGTGAATTCTCTGGTGCTTAAGCAAATCTGATTTATGGCTAAAACATTTCCCACATTTTGAACAGGAAAAAGGCTTCTCCCCTGTGTGAATTCTCTGGTGCTTAAGCAAATCTGATTTCTGGCTAAAACATTTCCCACATTCTGAGCATGAAAAAGGCTTCTCCCCTGTGTGGGTTCTCTGGTGGTGAGAAAGATGCGCTTTCTCGTTAAAACATTTCCCACATTCTGAACAGGAAAAAGGCTTCTCCCCTGTGTGGGTTCTCTGGTGGTGATCAAGAACCGATTTCCGGATAAAACATTTCCCACATTCTGAACATGAAAAAGGCTTGTCCCCTGTGTGGGTTCTCTGGTGGTGAACAAGATGCGCTTTCTCGTTAAAACATTTTCCACATTCTGAACATGAAAAAGGCTTCTCCCCTGTGTGAATTCTCTGATGCTTAAGCAAACCTGATTTCTGGTTAAAACATTTCCCACATTCTGAACATGAAAAAGGCTTCTCCCCTGTGTGGGTTCTCTGGTGGTGATCAAGATGCGCTTTCTGGGTAAAACATTTCCCACATTCTGAACAGGAAAAAGGCTTATCCCCTGTGTGGGTTCTCTGGTGCTTAAGCAAATCTGAATTCTGGTTAAAACATTTCCCACATTCTGAACAGGAAAAAGATTTCTCCCCTGTGTGAATTCTCTGGTGGTGATCAAGAACCGATTTTCGGTTAAAACATTTACCACATTCTGAACAGGAAAAAGGCTTCTCCCCTGTGTGACTTCTCTGGTGCGTAAGCAAATCTGATTTCTGGTTAAAACATTTCCCACATTCTGAACAGGAAAAAGGTTTCTCCCCTGTGTGAATTCTCTGGTGGTAATCAAGAACTGATTTTCGGTTAAAGCATTTCCCACATTCTAAACAGGAAAATGGTTTCTCCCCTGTGTGAATTCTCTGGTGGTGATCAAGAACCGATTTTCGGTTAAAACATTTCCCACATTCTGAACAGGAAAAAGGCTTCTCCCCTGTGTGACTTCTCTGGTGCGTAAGCAAATATGATTTCTGGTTAAAACATTTCCCACATTCTGAACAGGAAAAAGGTTTCTCCCCTGTGTGAATTCTCTGGTGGTAATCAAGAACTGATTTTCGGTTAAAGCATTTCCCACATTCTGAACAGGAAAAAGGTTTCTCCCCTGTGTGAATTCTCTGGTGGTAATCAAGAACCGATTTTCGGTTAAAACATTTCCCACATTCTGAACAGGAAAAAGGCTTCTCCCCTGTGTGAATTCTCTGGTGCTTAAGCAAATCTGATTTCTGGCTAAAACATTTCCCACATTCTGAACATGATAAAGGCTTCTTCCCTGTGTGAATTCTCTGGTGCTTAAGCAAATCTGATTTCTGGCTAAAACATTTCCCACATTCTGAACATGAAAAAGGCTTCTCCCCTGTGTGGGTTCTTTGGTGTATAACAAAATCTGATTTGTGGTTAAAACATTTCCCACATTTTGAACAAGAACATCTGTTCTCTGCTGTGTGAATTGTTTTATGTTTAAGAAAATGCTTTTCAAGGGGAAAGCTATTTCCATATTCGGAAGGTGAAAACGGCTTCTTTGATTTAGGAGCAATTCGTTTCTTAATGCTTATTTTGTGACTTTGATTTTCCTTAGTAGTTGGTAAGGAATCAGAAGACAGGACCCATTTCAAAGGATCAGATGAGAGATCTTTGCTGTGAAGGCATGATGGTATATCTGGCGTAATGACATTCACTTCAATTGTATCCCGTGTGATCTCAAGATCATGTGATTTAAAAATTGAAGATGACAGCTGCCCCTCTGATCTCCTGGTACAGTAATCTGCTAAGAATAAAACCAATTATTTTTCCACAAAATATCAAATTTAATATTTTTTGAACATTTCTACTTAAACGGTCATTAAAAATGGCAAGTTATGTAATATATTTGAATTATTCACCAACAAAATGACAGTTCACAGTCTAATAGAAAACATCATAGGATGAACCAGTGGAGCGTGGCGTTCAACAGTCAACAGTTTGTTCATCCTGCCTCCCAAATATGGAATAAAAAGCCACCAAACGATGTTATGTAGACAAAATAATACCAATGAAAAGTTCTACTCATCTTACAAAAAACAAGTCCCCTCTCAGGTCCATCATCTGTCAATGGAAAAACAGAGGTTTCTACATTATTAGTGGCTTGAAAAGCAACATCGCTTCCATAAACCAATCTAGCAAAATCCACTCTTCAAAAGTTAAATCTCCCCCTCGCTTCCGAGCCTTGCAGTGTGCTCAAACCACATTTAGCATCCATGTATTTGGCATTACTATAGCGAGAAGAACCCACTTAATTTATGGTGCGTGTGTCTTCTGGAGCACAATCTGGGCACTATGTGTTGGGTAATAAAATGGCTTATTTTCCATTTTTACTCTCCGACATCCACTGCGCGCTAATTAACGGACAGTGGCTGTGGAGTCAAAATTGTCACTACTCCTAAAGATTAATTCACAGAGGGTTATACTGTCCAAAATGGAGTCACTTTATGGGGATTTCTACTGCTCTGGTTTTCTGACATTTTGTCATATTAGGGCTTTTACAAATGCTGTGTCCCATCTTCTCTGGGATCTGCTCTTATGCCGTCTGCTTATCAAATAATAATTGTGATGTAATTTCCATGTTCAACCTCTTCAGCCAGATATCCTCATTAATATTAAATAAAGACACACACCAGCCTATGTAGGAGCATTAACATAATTAACCTACATATGCTGTAACAAAAAAGCAATTGTCAGAAATCTGCATGAAATGCAATATCTGTTTTATATTTCAAAATATTTTTTTAAAAATTGCCTGGGCTCCCGCATAATTTTCATAACCAGCAGAGGGAAAGCCGACAGCTGATGTAAATATTCTGGGAAGGAGCCAATAGCCAAAGATTCGCAGGCTACGACTATAAATATCAGCTCACAGCTATTTGCTTAGCCTTTACTGGCTAGTTTACAAGGAAACCCCAGAAAAAAAATTGACATGGGTTCCTCCTATAAGCTCGCACCAGCTAAGGCTTGACAGACAGCTGCGGGCTGTTATTAATAGCCTGGAAAGGGACCATGGATATTGGCATCCCCCAGGTTAGAAACTTCAGCTCTCAGCCACCCGAGAAATGGCGCATCTTATAGATGTGCCAGTTCTGGCACTTAGCCTCGCTCTTCCCACTTGCCCTGTAGCGTTGGCAAGTGGGGTTCATATTTGTGGGGTTGATTTCGCCTTTGTATTATCAGGTGACATCAAGCCCACAGGTTAGTAATGAAGAGACTTCTATAAGACACCTATCCATTACTAGCCCTAATGATAATGTATAAAACACAGACACCCAGAATAAAGTCCTTTATTTGAAATAATCACAGACTCCTTTATTGAATCAAAGTGTACTATATTTACTGAATGCCTAATCTCCAACTCCCTTGTCTCCTGCAAACAATCAAAAAAATAATAAACCAACATATACTATTTTGTCCGCCGTAGTCCATTTAATACCAAGTGTCCCACGGCGATCTCACGTGTAGAACAGTCACATCAGGAGATGTGACTGCTATACCCGGCCTCCAGCGATATGTTGACAGGAGGTAATTATTCCCGCAGTGTATCACTGCGCTGCTGTGAGAGTTCACAGGAGTTCATCAGCTGATCAGCTGCGATTCTCTCACTTAGGGCACTACTGCTGTGTGAGAACTTTCCCGCGCAGCGATGCCGTAAGTGAGAGCACCGGAGCTGATCAGCTAATCAACTCCAGTGAACTCTCACGGTGGCTCAGTGGTACACTGCGGGAGCGACTACCTCCTGTCAAAAGATGTAGCCAGATGGGCGTAGTAGTCCCACCAGACGATGCCAGGGTATACATGTCCGTCGCATGAGAACACACACACAAACACACATATATTTTCCGCCCACACACAGAGACACACGCACGTATTCTCCGCCCACACACAGACGCATACATATTCTCCGCCTACACTCTTCCTCCTTTTGAGGGTATGTGTCCACGTTCAGGATTGCATCAGGATTTGGTCAGGATTTTCCATCAGTTTTTGTAAGCCAAAACCAGGAGTGGATGATAAATACAGAAGTTGTGCACATGTTTCTATTATACTATTCCGCTAATTGTTCCACTCCTGGTTTTGGCTTACAAATACTGATGAAAAATCCTGACCAAATCCTGATGCAATCCTGAACGTGGACACATACCCTGACAGTATTTCCCTTTGACAATTTGCAGCATTTTTGACAGCAAATCTGAAGCTAGTCCGTAAACCTTTTTACACCTGTGTTTTTGCTGCAGATTTTACTGACTCAGTTGAAGTCAATGAGTCCAAAACGCAGCAGAAACGCAAAAAGGATTGACATGCTGCAGAAAATAAAACAATACAAATAAGGACAGAAATTTACTGATAATGTGCAGTACACTTCAGGATTGTCTTTGATTTCCCTTGTTTTAGTATTCCATTGCATTTTTGGAGCATTTACAGAAGTAAAAACAAAAATGCCACGAAAATGGATTGTGTGCATGTAGCCCAATAGTGTAGAGCAGACGTTTGATAAATCTAGATCTCAAGCATTTGCAAAAGGGAATGGAGACCTTTCTAACCTCTTAACTACCAGAGGTATTTTTGGTTTTGCATTTTCATTTTTTGCTCCCCTTCTTCCCAGAGCCATAACTTTTTTATTTTTTGTTAAATATTGTAATGTGAGGGCTTGTTTTTTGTGGGTTGAGCTGTATTTTTGAACGAGAGCTTAGTTTTAACATATTGTGTACTGGAAAACGGGGGAAAAAATTCCAAGTGCGGTGAAATTGAAAAAAAAGGGCAATCCCACAGTTGTTTCTTGTCTTGCTTTTTTACTATATTCACTAAATACTAAAACTGACCTGCCAGTATGATTCTCCAGGTTACCACTAATTCATAGACACCAAACATGTCTACGTTCTTTTTTATCTAAGTGGTAAAAAAAAAATTCCAAACTTTGTTAAAAAATAAATAGCACCATTTTCCGATACCCGTAGCTTCTCCATTTTTCGTGATCTTGGGTTGGGTGAGGGCTGATTTTTTGCGCACTGAGCTGACGTTTTTAGTTATACCATTTTGGTGCATATACAATGTTTTTATCGTCAGTTATTGCATTTTAATGCAATGTCATGGAAACCAAAAAAAGAAAGTAATTCTGGCACTTTTACTTTTTTTGTTGCTACGCCGTTTAGCAATCAGGTTAATTCTTTTTTAATATTGATATATTGGGTGATTCTGAACTCGGCGATATCAAATAGGTTTATGTTTGATTTTTTTATTGTTTTAAATAGGGCAAAAGGGGGTGATTTAAACTTTTATATTTTTTTTAAAACATTTTTTTTTCTACTTTTGGCATGCTTCAATAGTCTCCATGGACACTTCTATTTTTGACTAGAAACGGCCATCACCCGATCGGCTCAGCTACATTCAAGCGATGATCAGATCACCAGGATGTAGCAGGATTACTCACTTGTATGTGCTCCCACCACATGCAAGCCAGCAGTGACAACGATAGAGGTCTCCAGGAGACCTCTGGTTGTCATGCCAACCCATCGGTGACCCGATGTCGGAAAGGGGTTAAGGACTACCACGGAGTTACAGACTCAGATAACTGAGGCAGGGTGATCCCACCACAATCAAAATATCATGCAGATGAACAGGTAAAAAATAGACAGTTTTTTTATTCTATGATACATCCCTAACAACAACGTATGTATGAGGGGAGAGCTCAAACACTAAACCAGAGTTGCACCCATTTATGGTGAACCACTGGAGAAATTATGAGTCCTGTCTAGAAGAGTAGAGAAAGTATTAGTGCCCCCCATTTCAGGAGAGATTGTACATTAATCAGAATTATTGAGGATTGTAAGCCTAATGTACCGCATATACTCGAGTATAAGCCGACACGATAATAAGCCGACCCCCCTAATTTTGCCACAAAAAAACTGGGAAAACTTAATGACTCGAGTATAAGCCTAGGGTGGGAAATGCAGCAGCTACCGGTAAATGTCAAAAGTAAAAATAGATACCAATAAAAGTAAAATTAACTGAGACATCAGTAGGTTAAGTGTTTTTGAATATCCTTATTGAATCAGGAGCCCCATATAATGCTCCATAAAGTTTATGATGGCCCTTTAGATGCTCCATATTAAAATATGCCCCATATAATCCTGTATAAAGGTTAATAATGGACCCATAAGATGCTCCATAGACACATTTGCCCAATATAATGCTGCACAAACCTTGATTATGGCCCCATAAGATGCTCCTTACAGACACTTGCCCCATATAGTGCTGAACAAACGTTGATTATGGCCCCATACAGACACTTGCCCCATATAGAGCTGCACAAACGTTATGGCCCCATAAGATGCTCCATACAGACACTTGCCCCATTTGCTGTTGCTGCGAGAAAAAAAAAAATCACATACTCACCTCTCCATCGCTCAGGCCCCCGGCTGTTATGAACTGGTGGTTTAGGAGCAACATGGGACGAGCTCTGAAGGAGGTGGTACCTGTACTGACCGCAGTTCCTAAGCTCAACACAACACTAGAAGTAGCCGTGGGATGTTCCTGTCACTCCCTAGACACCTCGTCACAGCCTGAGAACTAACTACCCCTAAAGATAGAAACAGGAAAGCTATCTTGCCTCAGAGAAAATCCCCAAAGAATAGATAGCCCCCCACAAATAATGACTGTGAGTGGAGAGGGAAAAGACATACGTAGAATGAAACCAGGATATAGCATAGGAGGCCAGTCTAGCTAGACAGATAGGACAGGACGGAATACTGTGCGGTCAGTATCAAAAACTACAAAAATCTCCACACCTGACTAAAGGTGTGGAGGGTAAATCTGCTTCCCAGAGCTTCCAGCTTAACTGAAAAAATCCATACTGACAAGCTGGACAAAAACATAGAATGTACAGAACAATAAAGTCCACAACATGTGGACAAAAAAAGAGCAAAGCAAGAAATTATCTTTGCTGAACTGGTCAGGATATCAGGGAAATCAAAGCAGAGATGTGAATCCAACCAGGAACCATTGACAAGTGGCACAAGCTGAAGGAAAGAGCCAGGCTAAATAGCCGAGCAGAATAGACAATCAGTGGAAGCAGCTGCTGACTGCTAAATCCAAGGAGCAGCCATACCACTTAAAACCACAGGAGGGAGCCCAAGAGCAGAACTCACAAAAGTGCCACTTACAACCACCGGAGGGAGCCCAAGAGCGGAATTCACAACACCCGGCACTTTCAATATTCACCTGACTTCGCTCCGGCGCCACTCCTTCTTAAGCGTCTTCTGCACTGACGTTTAGGCAGAGGGCGCGCACTAACCACGTCATCGTGCCCTCTGTCCTGAGCGTCACTGCAGAAGATGCTGAAGACGGAGCGGCGCTGCGCTCCCCGTTATACTCACCTGCTCCTGGTGCTGTGAAGTTCCTGTTTCCCCGGTGCTGCAGCTTCTTCCTGTACTGAACGGTCACCGTTACCGCTCATTACAGTAATGAATATGCGGCTCCATCCCTATGGGAGGTAGAGCAAGCATATTCATTACTGTAATGAGCGGTACCATGTGATCGCTAAGTACAGGAAGAAGCTGGGGTGCCGGGGAGCCAGGGACCGCGCCAGGAGCAGGTGAGTATAATTAGACGCCACCTCTCCCCCTCCCCTGACGACCCCTGGGTATGACTCGAGTATAAGCCGGAAGGGGGACTTTCAGCCCCCCAAAAATGGGCTGAAAATCTTGGCTTATACTCTAGTATATACGGTATTTTATGATGTGGAGTGAATCCATGAAACCAGGGCTCGAGCCATGCCAACACATCTCCTGCAGGGATGAATAAATGTACAGTACAGACCTAAAGTTTGGACATATAATTCCACGTGTTAATTCATAGTTTTGATGCCTTCAGTGTGAATGTACAATTTTCATAGTCATGAAAATACAGAAAAATCTTTAAATGAGTAGGTGTGTCCAAACTTTTGGTGTATACTGTATATCACAGCCATCAGCGCCACACAGCTTAGAGATATATCATGGCACAGGTGTAATGTTTTTTATGTAGTTTATCACAATTCTCCTTGAAGTTATTTGGTTTTAAAAGAAAAGCCGGATTGCTTACCGGTAATGCCCTTTTAATGAGCCACGACAGCACCCACTTGAGAGATTTACAGCGAACCTTCACCTGGGTGGGATCACCGTGCTGAGGACAGCCCTCCCGAATGCCAAGTCAGATGTAGAAGATAGATCAAGTCTATAATGCTTATAAAAGGTCAAGGGTGATGACCAGGTTGTGGCCTTACATATGAGCTCGATTGAGATGTCTTTATTCTCTGCCCACGAGGATGATACAGCCCGGGCCGAATGCGCTTTCACTCCTTCTGGAGGATTTTTGCTTTTTGATAAGTAGGCCAGACAGATGGCATCTCTGATTCAGCGGGACAAGGTAGCCTTCGTAACCCCGTGGCCTTTTCTGTGACCCTGAAAACATACAAACAGAGCCCTACTCTGTCTGCAGGACTGGGTGCTCTCTCTCTTTGTAATTTAAGACTGCTCTTTTCACATCCAACATATGTAGCTTCTCTTCCTCTGGATTTGATGGATTGTCATAAAAAAAAGGCAACACGATCTCTTGAGATCTATGGTTGCAGGATGCTACTTTGGGAATATATGATGGATCAGGCTTGAGAACCACCCTGTCCTGGTATATCATTAAGAAAGAAGGGTCTATGGAGAGCGCTTGGATGTCCCCTACTCTTCTGGCTGAGGTCAAGGCTATCAATAAGGCGACCTTATACGTGAGATTTTTTAGAGGAATAGAAAGTAAGGGCTCAAAAGGGGGTTCAGTTAAAGCATCAAGAACTAGATTCAAGTCCCAGGGAGGTCCCAGGGAGTCTTTTTTGCAATCACATGCTGGGGTAGTAGTGTGCGGGCCTCTGATGCTAATAAGCTGAATAAGATTATCAAGAAGGCAAGTTCTGCTGTGGGCTGTAATCTGGACTCTTTTGGGGAGGTAGTGGAGAAAAGAACTCTGAAAAAGTGTATGGCAATTATGAACAATAATGCACATCCACTATATGAGCTATTCATGAGACAGAAGAGCACCTTCAGCAATCGACTAATACTTCTGAGGTGTAAGAAGGAAAAATATAGGAAATCGTTTGTGCCAACTGCCATGGGAATGTACAACAATAACATTAGGGTTAAACCACCAAGGTGAATGTCTACTTATTTCTCCACATTTCAGTTCACTCGTTGTGTATGTCCTATTCTAATGTATAATGTATAATGTTCTTATGTCAACTCTACTGTCATGTCAACTATGTAATTCTTTTATGATTTTTATGATTTAAGTTGTGCTGCTGTGATACTATAATTTCCCACGGGATCAATAAAGTGTATCGTATCGTATCGTAAATATGGGATATGTACTGGGGTACATCTTTCGTATGCTCTAATGAATCTTGTTATTCACCTGTCCCCCGCTATGTTAGCACTATAGAGGGCTCCTAAAGCGGACACCTGAACCCTTAACGTATTGACTGACAAACCCAATGCGTGGCCTTTTTGTAGGAACTCTAGGATGGCTTTAATAGGAACCTTGCTAGAGAAGGGTTTTGTATAGAAAGTCAGGAACTTTTTTTCATACTCTACTGTATATTAAAGTTGTAGATTTCTTCCTGCTTAACAGTAAGGTGTTAATTAGTTCTCGAGAAAACCCTCTTAATGTCAGTATTTGCCTCTCAAGTTCCACGCCGTTAGGTGAAGGCCTTTCACTTGTGGATAGTAAAATGGACCCTGAGACAGTAGGTCTGGGATCACTGCCAGAATCCAGGGATCGCAAACTGACATCGCTCGAAGACAAGAGAACCAAGGCCTTTTTGGCCAGAATGGTGCCATCAGAATGATCCTGGCCTTTTCTTCCCTTATCTTCTTGATGACCAACGGAATCAGCGTCATTGGAGGAAAGGCATAGGCTAGGTCGTAGTTCAACAGGTACTGGAGCGAGTCTATTATGTCTGGATGATCTACTACATTTAAGGAGGCGAACATCTGCACTTGTCTGTTTTTTCTGGTGGCGAACAGGTCTATTTGTGGAAGACCCCATATCTTCACTATGCTCCTGAATATTTGAGGATTGAGAGTCCATTCTCCTTGGCGGAGTGCATGGCGACTTAGGAAGTCGGCTTTTGAATTTTCTACTCCTCTAATATGGAGAGCCGTGAGTGACAGAAAATTGGGTTCTGCTAGGTTGAAAATGTTTGCCGCTGAAGACATTAGACTTCCTGATCGCGTTCCACCTTGACGATTTAAATATGCGACGGTTGTTGTGTTGTCTGATAGGATTCTCATATGGGATCCTTGGAGCTGAGTAAGGAAAGCATTTAAGGCATAATTAACCGCTTTTAGTTCCTTCCAGTTGGAGGACTGCTGAATCTCTACCGTATTCCAGCGACCTTGAGCTATATTTTTACCGAAATGGGCTCCCCACCCCTCTGGGCCTGAGTCAGTGGTGACTATTTTAGAGGGGATTATTGTCCATGAGACACCTCTGGACAAATGATTTTTATCTAACCACCAATGCAGTGAATTAATCAAGTCGTTTGATAGGGTAATTTTTGTATATAAATGACCCTGACAATGTGATTGTGCATACAGAATCTCATGTTGCAAGGCCCTAGTATGATATTGGGCCCATTGAACCACAGGGATGCAGGAGGAGAGTGAGCCTAAAAGAGACATGGCATCTCTTAGGGACATTTGAGGATTAGACCTTGCCATAGTAACTTTTGAAATTATGGTTAATTTTTTGGATTCTGGTAAGAAACATTTTTCACTTAGAGAGTCCAAGATTAGTCCTAGGAAGGACTGAAGTGTTTCTGGATGAAGCCTGGAAAGATGAAATGGTATTAGCCAAACGTTCTTAACATTGCAAGGCTGAATTTCCAATTATTAAAAAGTCATTTAGGTAAGGTACGATTAACGTATCCTGATGAAGCAGATAAACCATCACCTCGAGCATGACTTTTGTGAAAAGCCGAGGAGCCATGGAAAGGCTGAATGGCGTAGCCGTAAATTGGAAGGGACGGATCCGGCCCTGTAGGTTGATCGCCACTCTGAGGTATTGTTGATGTTCTGCATAGATGGGAAGATGGTAGTACTCATCCTTCAAATCTAGACCCATCATGAAACATCTAGGAAACAAGAGTTTAATAGTGGACCTTATTGACTCCATCTTGAAGATGTGGTCATGCAAAAAGGAATTTGATCTTTTTAGGTTAATTATAGTACGAAAAGAACCATCTGGTTTAGGAACCAGAAAGAAAGGAATAAATCCTCTCCCTTCCTGATCCTTTGGTACTTCTATAAGAACATTCTTAGCCAAAAGACTCAGAATTTCTGACTGGAGTGCTTCTTGCTGTTCCGGCACTCTCAGTGATGTTACAATAAAATTATCCCTTGGTAGTTGGGAAAATTCTAATTTTAGTCCGGATTTTACTAGACGAAGGATCCACTGGTTTGAAGTTATGCGTTCCCATTTGTGGTGAAAATATTTCAGTCTTCCATCCACTGGGATTTCATTACTGATGGTATCTACCACATCTGGATGTTTCGGGATTACTAAATAAGGCACCTTTCTGTTTTGTTTCCTTTGTTTCCCAGCGATCCCTTTGTGGCTCATATGGCCTTCTCCTGTTAAATGGCCGTCTTCTAAACGCTCTCCTATAAGAAGGAAGAAACTGTTTAGGAAATCCCTTCCTTCTTTCTCCTGCTTTATTGAGTAGGTCGTCAAGAACCTTTCCAAACAGGAACTCACCCTGGCACGGGATTTTACATAGTCTGGATTTTGACTGTGCATCCCCCTTCCATCCTTTCAGCCAGAGGGCTCGACGAGCCGTGTTGACCAGGCCTGCTGATCTCGCTGCCAGTCGGAGAGAATCCGCTGAAGCGTCCGCTAAAAATGCCGCAGCACTTCTGATCAGTGGAACTGTCTTGAGAATTTTTTCTCATGTGATCTTGCCTTTTACCTGTTGCTCCAGCTGGTCTATCCAAACTAATAGTGACCTAGCAGTGCATGTGCCTGATATGGCCAGTTTAAAGGCTCCCGTGTTCGTCTCCCAAGATCTTTTAAGGGGAGCTTCAGTCTTACGATCTAGTGAATCTAGTAAGATTCCTGCGTCTTCTACTGGAAGGGAAGATTGCTTTGAGGTGGATGCTACCGCCGCAGCTACCTTAGGGACTTTAGACCACACTGCTAATTCCTCATCACTAAAAGGGTAACGCCTTTTGGAAGATGATGGGAGAAACCCTTTGCCCTGTTTGTCCCATTCTTTTTTGACAGGGTCTTTAATAGCGGAAATGACTGGAAAGGCACGCTGTTTTTTCTGGCCTAGTCCTGCAAACATGATATTCTGAACCGACCTGACCTCCTTAGTATCTGGACACCCCATAGTGTTCCTAACGGATTTTATAAGGTTGTCTATACTGTCGACTGGAAAACATGCTCTGCTTTCATCCTCAGAAGAGCTTGGAGATGATCTGAGGTATTGGAGGATCAGATTAAGCCCTCTCCAGACTCTGAACTGGAGACGGGAGAAAGGCGCTTACTTCCATGTTTCTTTAGGGATTTTGATCCCGGAGACTGGATCTCCTGCCTTATTATGGCTCTGATATTTGTGGTCGTAACAGCCGCCTCATCCTGTAAGGTCTGATCTATACAGCTTTGACACAACCTTTTAAGATACGTGTCGGGCAGGGGTTGCATACACAGGGCACACTCCTTATGCTTAGATTTATTGGTCTTCTTAGCCTAAGGGGAGAGGCAGAGAAGGAAGGGATCAGCTTATAGGTAGAGGATCATAAACAATCACCCAGTGAAGCTATCATCTTCATCATCATCATCATACCGGTTTTGGAGGTGGAGACGCTGTGTGGGGTCTGAGTAGATCTGCATCTCTACTCCTCGTTTTACTGCTCATGTGAGTGTCAGATCCTTCCATGGAACGACCACTCCTTTTTGCCGATGATTTTGAGCCATTAGCGCTGCTTTTGACAGCGCTATCTTGCTCCACCGCTGGTGGATGCTCGTTATGCAATGGGGACAGCATACTGATCGAATAGCTCTGTGCCCCGGCCTGCCATTTCAATTGCGTGGTCATCTGCATTGCGCCGCCCGCCGCGAACCGGAAGTGCTCCGACTACTTCCGGTTCAATGAAGCAGCACGGACTTTCCCGCACGACGGAGCCTCCACCGCCTCCTAGCAGCGCACTCCACCGCTGGTAACTGGAAGATCGGCCCCACACACATGCCTCCTCCATAGGCCGGGCTTTGTCGCCCGGAACCTGCCGGATGGTGACCAGACGAGGGGGGAGGCTGCATGCAGTGGCTCCCCTGCCGCTGCTACTGATGTCGCAGCCCCTGCTGTCATCGAGAGGACCACACAGGTGGGTGCACAGGCTCAGGTAATCTGGAGGTGCTCCAACCACCTCCATCTGTAGGAATCCAGGGATTTCTGATAGGAACAGGAAACCAACTGAGGAGGAGAAGGGGACCGCCATTTTTATCTCTGTAGGTTTCCTGTTCCTATGGGCGGGTCCCTGTTATGAAAGGTAATTCAGTACCACAATGGACATAGAGGTCAGCGCACATACAGTGACCTGGCAATAACCCAAAAAACAAGAACGAGCTCTGAGACGTGGGAACTCTGTTGACCGCAATCCCTAATCCTCTCAAACCACACTAAAGGCAGCCGTGGATTGCGCCTAACGCTGCCTATGCAACTCGGCACGGCCTGAGAAACTAGCTAGCCTGAAGATAGAAAATAAGCCTACCTTGCCAGAGAAATACCCCAAAGGAGAAGGCAGCCCCCACATATAATGACTGTGAGTTAAGATGAAAAGACAAACGTAGAGATGAAATAGATTTAGCAAAGTGAGGCCCAACTTTCTGAACAGAGCGAGGATAGGAAAGGTAACTTTGCGGTCAACACAAAACCCTACAAAAACCACGCAAAGGGGGCAAAAAGACCCTCCGTACCGAACTAACGGCACGGAGGTACACCCTCTGCGTCCCAGAGCTTCCAGCAAGCAGAAAAAAACAAATTGACAAGCTGGACTGAAAAAAACAGCAAACAAATAGCAAAGAGGAACTTAGCTATGCAGAGCAGCAGGCCACAGGAACGATCCAGGAGGAAACAGGTCCAATACTAGAACACTGACTGGAGGCCAGGATCAAAGCACTAGGTGGAGTTAAATAGAGCAGCACCTAACGACTTCACCACATCACCTGAGGAAGGAAACTCAGAAGCCGCAGTACCACTTTCCTCCACCAACGGAAGCTCACAGAGAGAACCAGCCGAAGTACCACTTGTGACCACAGGAGGGAGCTCTGCCACAGAATTCACAACAGTACCCCCTCCTTGAGGAGGGGTCACCGAACCCTCACCAGAGCTCCCAGGACGACCAGGATGAGCCATATGAAAGGCACGAACAAGATCGGGAGCATGGACATCAGAAGCAAAGACCCAGGAATTATCTTCCTGAGCATAACCCTTCCACTTAACCAGATACTGGAGTTTCCGCCTTGAAACACGAGAATCCAAAATCTTCTCCACAATATACTCCAACTCCCCCTCCACCAAAACCGGGGCAGGAGGATCAACAGATGGAACCATAGGTGCCACGTATCTCCGCAACAATGACCTATGGAATACGTTATGTATGGAAAAAGAATCTGGAAGGGTCAGACGAAAAGACACAGGATTAAGAACCTCAGAAATCCTATACGGACCAATATAACGAGGTTTAAACTTAGGAGAGGAAACCTTCATAGGAATATGACGAGAAGACAACCAAACCAAGTCCCCAACCCGAAGTCGGGGACCCACACAGCGTCTGCGATTAGCGAAACGTTGAGCCTTCTCCTGGGACAAAGTCAAATTGTCCACTACATGAGTCCAAATCTGCTGCAACCTGTCCACCACAGTATCCACACCAGGACAGTCCGAAGACTCAACCTGCCCTGAAGAGAAACGAGGATGGAACCCAGAGTTGCAGAAAAACGGTGAAACCAAGGTAGCCGAGCTGGCCCGATTATTAAGGGCGAACTCAGCCAAAGGCAAAAAGGACACCCAGTCATCCTGATCAGCAGAAAGAAAGCATCTCAGATATGTTTCCAAGGTCTGATTGGTTCGTTCGGTCTGGCCATTAGTCTGAGGATGGAAAGCCGAGGAAAAAGACAAGTCAATGCCCATCCTACCACAAAAGGCTCGCCAAAACATCGAAACAAACTGGGAACCTCTGTCAGAAACGATATTCTCTGGAATGCCATGTAAACGAACCACATGCTGGAAAAACAATGGCACCAAATCAGAGGAGGAAGGCAATTTAGACAAGGGTACCAAATGGACCATCTTAGAGAAGCGATCACAGACCACCCAAATGACTGACATCTTTTGAGAGACGGGAAGATCTGAAATAAAATCCATAGAGATATGTGTCCAAGGCCTCTTCGGGACCGGCAAGGGCAAAAGCAACCCACTGGCACGAGAACAGCAGGGCTTAGCCCGAGCACAAATCCCACAGGACTGCACAAAAGTACGCACATCCCGCGACAGAGATGGCCACCAAATGGATCTAGCCACTAACTCTCTGGTACCAAAGATTCCAGGATGACCAGCCAACACCGAACAATGAACCTCAGAGATAACTTTATTCGTCCACCTATCAGGGACAAACAGTTTCTCCGGTGGGCAACGATCAGGTTTATTAGCCTGAAATTTTTGCAGCACCCGCCGCAAATCAGGGGAGATGGCAGACACAATTACTCCCTCTTTGAGGATACCCGCCGGCTCAGATACACCCAGAGAGTCGGGCACAAAACTCCTAGACAGAGCATCCGCCTTCACATTTTTAGAGCCCGGAAGGTATGAAATCACAAAGTCAAAACGGGCAAAAAACAACGACCAACGAGCCTGTCTAGGATTCAACCGCTTGGCGGACTCGAGATAAGTCAAGTTCTTATGATCAGTCAAGACCACCACGCGATGCTTAGCTCCTTCAAGCCAATGACGCCACTCCTCGAATGCCCACTTCATGGCCAGCAACTCTCGATTGCCCACATCATAATTTCGCTCAGCAGGCTAAAACTTCCTGGAAAAGAAGGCGCATGGTTTCATCACCGAGCAATCAGAGCTTCTCTGCGACAAAACAGCCCCTGCTCCAATCTCAGAAGCATCAACCTCGACCTGGAACGGAAGCGAAACATCTGGCTGACACAACACAGGGGCAGAAGAAAAACGACGCTTCAACTCTTGAAAAGCTTCCACTGCAGCAGAAGACCAATTGACCAAATCAGCACCTTTCTTGGTCAAATCGGTCAATGGTTTAGCAATACTAGAAAAATTGCAGATGAAGCGATGATAAAAATTAGCAAAGCCCAGGAACTTTTGCAGACTTTTCAGAGATGTCGGCTGAGTCCAATTATGGATGGCTTGGACCTTAACAGGGTCCATCTCGATAGTAGAAGGGGAAAAGATGAACCCCAAAAATGAAACCTTCTGAACACCAAAGAGACACTTTGATCCCTTCACAAACAAAGAATTAGCACGCAGGACCTGAAACACCGTTCTGACCTGCTTCACATGAGACTCCCAATCATCCGAGAAGATCAAAATGTCATCTAAGTACACAATCAGGAATTTATCCAGGTACTCTCGGAAGATGTCATGCATAAAGGACTGAAACACTGATGGAGCATTGGCAAGTCCGAATGGCATTACTAGATACTCAAAATGGCCCTCGGGCGTATTAAATGCAGTTTTCCACTCATCGCCTCGCTTAATACGCACAAGATTATACGCACCACGAAGATCTATCTTGGTGAACCAACTAGCCCCCTTAATCCGAGCAAACAAATCAGATAACAATGGCAAGGGGTACTGAAATTTAACCGTGATCTTATTTAGAAGGTGGTAATCTATACAAGGTCTCAGTGAACCATCCTTCTTGGCTACAAAAAAGAACCCTGCTCCTAATGGCGACGATGACGGGCGAATATGCCCCTTCTCCAAAGACTCCTTCACATAACTCCGCATAGCGGCGTGCTCAGGCACAGATAAATTAAACAGTCGACCTTTTGGGAATTTACTACCAGGAATCAAATCGATAGCACAATCACAGTCCCTATGCGGAGGTAGGGTATCGGACTTGGGCTCATCAAATAAATCCCGGTAATCAGACAAGAACTCAGGAACCTCAGAAGGGGTGGATGACGAAATAGTCAGAAATGGGACATCACCATGTACCCCCTGACAACCCCAGCTGGACACAGACATGGATTTCCAATCTAATACTGGATTATGGACTTGTAGCCATGGCAACCCCAACACGACCACATCATGCAGATTATGACACACCAGAAAGCGAATAACCTCCTGATGTGCAGGAGCCATGCACATGGTCAGCTGGGTCCAGTACTGAGGCTTATTCTTGGCCAAAGGCATAGCATCAATTCCTCTCACCTTTTCTGAAAATAGCTGCGAGCGCACCTTCATTCCACTGAGTGAGTACGGACCACTTTCTAAATTTCTGACAATATACCTCTATTTCATCCTGACCCTGACACAGAGCCAGCAAATTCTTCTCTGCCTGATCCACAGAATTAGGCTCATCGTACAGCAATCCAAGCGCCAGGAAAAATGCATCGATATTACTTAATGCAGGATCTCCTGACGCAAGAGAAAATGCCCAGTCCTGAGGGTCGCCACGCAAAAAAGAAATAACGATCCTAACTTGTTGAACTGGGTCACCAGAGGAGCGAGGTTTCAAAGCCAGAAATAGTTTACAATTATTTTTGAAACTCAGAAATTTAGTTCTATCTCCAAAAAACAAATCAGGAATAGGAATTCTCAGTTCTAACATAGAATTCTGAACCACAAAGTCTTGAATACTTTGTACTCTTGCCGTGAGCTGATCCACACATGAAGACAGACCTTTAATGTCCATTGCTACACCTGTGTCCTGAACCACCCAAATGTCTAGGGGAAAAAAAAGGCAAAACACAGTGCAGAGAAAAAAAAAATGGTCTCAGAACTTCTTTTTTCCCTCTATTGAGAATCATTAGTACTTTTGGCCTCCAGTACTGTTATGAAAGGTAATTCAGTACCACAATGGACATAGAGGTCAGCGCACATACAGTGACCTGGCAATAACCCAAAAAACAAGAACGAGCTCTGAGACGTGGGAACTCTGTTGACCGCAATCCCTAATCCTCTCAAACCACACTAAAGGCAGCCGTGGATTGCGCCTAACGCTCCCTATGCAACTCGGCACGGCCTGAGAAACTAGCTAGCCTGAAGATAGAAAATAAGCCTACCTTGCCAGAGAAATACCCCAAAGGAGAAGGCAGCCCCCACATATAATGACTGTGAGTTAAGATGAAAAGACAAACGTAGAGATGAAATAGATTTAGCAAAGTGAGGCCCAACTTTCTGAACAGAGCGAGGATAGGAAAGGTAACTTTGCGGTCAACACAAAACCCTACAAAAACCACGCAAAGGGGGCAAAAAGACCCTCCGTACCGAACTAACGGCACGGAGGTACACCCTCTGCGTCCCAGAGCTTCCAGCAAGCAGAAAAAAACAAATTGACAAGCTGGACAGAAAAAAAACAGCAAACAAATAGCAAAGAGGAACTTAGCTATGCAGAGCAGCAGGCCACAGGAACGATCCAGGAGGAAACAGGTCCAATACTAGAACATTGACTGGAGGCCAGGATCAAAGCACTAGGTGGAGTTAAATAGAGCAGCACCTAACGACTTCACCACATCACCTGAGGAAGGAAACTCAGAAGCCGCAGTACCACTTTCCTCCACCAACGGAAGCTCACAGAGAGAACCAGCCGAAGTACCACTTGTGACCACAGGAGGGAGCTCTGCCACAGAATTCACAACAGGTCCCTCTCTCAAGTGAGTGCGGTCGTGGCGAGGGGTAAAATTGAAAATTCAGTATAAAGGGAAACTGTTACAGTACAGAAATTCACACTTGGCCCTCACTGCACATTTAATGTTGTCGATCATAAAAGCAAAGTTTGTCCAGAAAGACTGGACCTGGACTTGTAGGGACCATATGAGCACATTCAGCAGCACAGAAGGGGGAGAATGTAAATTCATCCAATAAGATAACAGGGTTATAGGAAGCCAACAGCATCATTACCCTCCGATTTCTCTTACAGGCCCATCATAGTATTTTTCTTCAAGTGGCTTTCTAACTTGTCAGCACATTCTACGTACACTGTCATTTGACTTTGCAGTTTACAGATCTGGGCAGGTTACGACCAGCATCTCCTGATTTCAGGGTGTAGGTTGGCCCTCCAGGCTATATATTCTATAGAAAGGGCTTTTAAAGTCCAAAGTCATTTGAACAGTTTTGGGTGGAGGAGAATGTTGTGGTCTAGAGGCGAAATGGTGATCACACGATTGTGATACAGCAAGACTACACCACCGATAAAGCAGCCACAGACAGTGGCTGAGAAGAATCTGTGACTTCTCTGCATTTAGTGGTCACTACTCACCTGGGTAGTCATCTGTAGGAGTCTCCTCTTTACACCAGTCATCACCCCTCAAATATGTCTCTGCAGTATTAATACGGGTCAGATCTTCACCCTGAAACAAATATTGTAAAAGTCACAGACAGATGGAGAAGTCACATCTATGATCAGCTCTAATCCTGCCATCTCCACCATTCTTATTACAAACCGGATAAACCGGATTACTTACCGGTAATTGTATTTTAAGGAGTCCACGATAGCACCCACTGAGAGAGGGGATCCACCCCCAGGAACAGGAAGCTTACAGATAAAAAGGGGTGGTCCCCCTCCTCAGTTGGATTACAGAGTACAGGAAAAACCGCAAAGAAAACATTAGAACATCTTCATAAAACCTACTCAATATGTATAAACATATGCCACCATCACCCGGAGTGAATTACATACACATCTCTATTATGTGCTACTAAGGGAGGGAAGTGGGTTCTTTCATGGACTCCATAAAATACAATTACGGTAAGTAATCCGTTTTTTTATTCTCGCCATGACAGCACCCACTGAGAGATTTCAGGGAACCATCATCTGGGAGGGACCACTGTATTGAGGACAGGTCTCCTGAAAACCAAGTCAGAAGATGATGACAAATTGAGTCCATAGTGGCTGTAAAAGGTAGATGGTGAAGAACATGTTGCAGCATTACATATCCGATCAATCAATATGTCCGCCTTCTTAGCCCAGGAGAATGCCATAGACCGTGCCAAATGTGCCCTTATTCCATCCGGAGGACCTTCACTCTTTGCTGAGTAAGCCAGACAGATTGTATATGTGATCCAACGTGATAAAGTGCTCCTTGTGACTCCAAACCCCTTCCTGTGGCTCTGAAAAGACACAAACTGAGCCCTACTCTGCCTTCAGGGATATTTAATATGTACTTTAATGATATGTACGTTAATGTGACAGACAGACGACGGACCTATCAGGGCATCAAAGACCAGTTTCAGGTCCTAGGGAGGCAAGCGAGCAATGTGTACAGAGTCGCTACGCTCACACGCTGAAATAAACCATGCAACCCATCTAACTCCCGCAATATTACGACTATATAGGGCTCCCAAAGCTGATATCTGAACCTTTAATGTGTTAACTGAAAAACCCAGCTCCCAACCCTCGAAAATTGCAGCAACTGGAACCTCACTAGAGAAAGGCCCAGTATGAAAATTAAGGAACTTCCTCCACACTCTACTGTATATCTTGGTCGTGGATTCTTTCCTACTCTGCAGACTGGTACTAATCAGGTTGTCAGAAAACCCCCTTAATCTCAACAACTGCCTGAAGTTCCACGCCTTCAAGTGGAGACCTCTCACCCAAGGATGATAGGATGGACCCCAAGAGAGCAGGCCCGGATCTGATGGGAAGATCCAGGGGTCGGATATGGACATGGCCCTGAGCCATGACAACCAAGGTCTCTTGTGCCAGAAAGGAGCGAAGAGAATTATCCTTGCTCTCTCGTCCCTGATCTTCCTGATGACTTGTGCAAGCACCATCATTGGAGGAAACGCATAGGCCAGACTGAAGCGACAAGGGAACTGGAGGGAGTCGACTAACTCTGGCTGATATGCCCTGTTTAGGGAAGCAAATCTTTGGACCTTTCTGTTGTCCCTGGTAGCAAACAAGTCTATTTCCGGAAGACCCCACAAGTCCACTAAATTACTGAATACTTGGTGACTGAGACCCCATTCTCTCTGATATAACGTATGGCGACTGAGGAAGCCGCTTTAAGATATTCCACTCCCCTGATGTGAAGGGCTGAGAGGGACAAGAGATGGGCTTCGGCCAGTTCGAGAATATCCACCACAGTAGACATCAGCACTTTTGATCAAGTTCCGCCTTGCCAATTTACGTATGCAACTGACATGGTATTGTCCGACAAAACTCTCACATGCGTCCCCCACAGCTGTGGGAGAAAGTGATGTAGAGCATGACTGACTGCCTTTAATTCCTTTAGATTTGAGGAGGCATCAGCCTCCTCTATGGACCTCTGCCCCTGGGCCAGGTTATCGTCCATATGAGCTCCCCATCCATCAGGGCTAGCATCCGTAGTAACTATCCTGGACGGTTTCACTACCCATGGAATCCCCTTCCCTCCTGGTCTCCCGGGACCTCCACCACGACATGCTTAGATAACAGACATAAAACCTCCAACTCAAGAGCCTCCTGTTGTGCCGGGGATCTAAGAGAGGTGATGACAAAGGAATCTGAGGGAATTCGACAAAACTCTAGTTTCAACCCCGATGTTACTAAGCCCAGGGTCCAGGGATTAGAAGTGATCTCCCGCCATCTGTGTCAAAATTTTTTTAACCTGCCGCCCACAGGAGGGTCAGGGTCAATGGAATTTATTACTCTTCCTGGAAGAGGATCCGCTAAAATGGGCACTTTTTTGTTTGGTCTCCTTTGTCTCCCAGCGATCTCGGTTTTCATAATTCCACCTTCTACCGAATGGTCACTTTCTGAAGGCCCTCCTGTAGGATGGAACAGACTGGTTAGGGAACCCCTTCTTTCTCTCTCCCGCCTTGGTGAGGATCTAATCGAGCACGCTGCCAAACAGGAACTCACCCTGGCATGGAATTGTGCACAATTTAGACTTTGCGCATCCCCCTTCCAGCCCTTCAGCCATAGGACACGACGAACAGAATTCACAAGACCAGCTGACCTTGTTGCCAGGCGTAGGGAGTCCACAGAAGCATCAGCTAGATATGCTGTAGTTCCCCTGATCAATGGACTAGAGGACATCAGCCTCTCTCTAGACAATCCTTTCTTGATCTGTTCCTCCAGCTAGTCCACCCAAACAAGCATTGACCTTCCTGTACATGTGCTGGATATAGCCGGTCTAAAGGCTCTGGTGCAGGACTCCCATGATCTTTTAAGTAATGTCTCTGCTTTGCAGTCTAGAGCAGTGTTTCTCAACTCCAGTCCTCAAGACCCACCAACAGGTCATGTTTTCAGGATTTACTTAGTATTGCACAGGTGATAATTTCATTACCTGCACAAGCATTAATTCCATCACCTGGACAATACTAAGGAAATTCTGAAAACATGACCTGTTGGTGGGTCTTGAGGATTGGAGTTGAGAAACACTGGTCTAGAGGGTCAAGTAGGACCACAGAATCTTCTACAGGCAGGACAAAATGTCTAGAAGTCGAGGCCACTGCGGAGTCCACCTTGGGAACCTTGGACCAAGCTGTCAGGTCATCTTCCTCAAAGGGACAAAGGGATACCTCCTCCTGGAAGATGAAGAGAGGAATCCCCGCGCTGTCCCTACTTGCTCCATTCCATCCTGACCAAATCCTTCACCACACCAATAAACAGGAAAGCTCGTATCTTTTTCTGCGAGAGACCTGCAAACATAATTTCGTTTGTAGATCTAACCTCTTTCACCTCTAAAAGCCCCATAGTATTTCTAACTGATTTCACCAGGTTATCCATACTCTCTTTGGGAAAACACGATAGCTCTTCTTCACCAGATGACGATGAATCAGAAGCACCAGAGAATCCAGCCTGGTCATTACCGGAAGCAGAACTGGAGACAGGGGTAACACTCCTTGCTTTAGACTTATGTTTGTTAGGCCTGTTTGAGCATCCTAAGGACTGAAGTTCCTCTCATCATTAATCGTATATCAGCGCATCTAACTGAGGACTCCTCCTCTAAAGTCTGGCTGATACAACTCTGACACAGTCTTTTAAGATAGAGGTCAGGAAGGGGTTGTGAGCACAAGGCACATTCTTTGTGCTTGGCTTTTTTAGTTTTCTTAGCCTGATAGGGAGGTACACAGAAAGAAGGTGAATCAGCTTAGTAGGCAGAGTCATGTAACACTCACCCAGTGAAGCTGTGATGTGGTACCGGTTCTGGAAGCGGAGGCACAGCACGAGTTCTAGATGGTACAGCTTACTCCGTACACTCTTGTTAGTGGAGTTGCCCTCTTGGGAGCGCCCAATGCTGTTCTTGGGATTGCTGTCCGGCTGCACTTCCACCACCTATGGGTGCACCACAGATTCTCCTGGAGAGGACATCTTTGGGACACATTGGCAGCAGGACGCCGCCGGATCTTATATTTACAGCCCGTCCATCTCCAGAACAAGCCTCCCCGGACCCCTGGAAGTGAACCCAAGCAATTTCAGTTCAGTAATGCTGAATGGGCAGTGCGCATGCGTGGGCCTAAACTCGGAAGCACTGCCCGATGGAAGAGCAGGGCAGCCGATGCATGCATCCCGCTCCACAAGATGAGTGCCGGTCTGGTCCTACTGCACCGCGTGAGCCAGGACACCCTCTTCCGGATCCTGGCCTCACATCATCCACCATCAGACGAGGGTGAAGACTGACAGGCAGAGATCTCCAGACGCTGCTTCTGGTGCCGCAGCCCCTGGCGCTCCCCAGACACCACACAGGTGGCATGCACAGGCCCAGGTAACCTTTCCTGTGCAGGATCCCGCAGGAACAAGAAACCAACTGAGGAGGTGAGGGGGACAGCCCCTTTTTATCTGTAGGTTTCCTGTTCGGGGGGGCGGATCCTCTCTCTCAGTGGGTGCTGTCAGCGATAATAAAAAAAAACAACATAATACTGGTGGATAAAACAAAACTGAGCACAAAGCCTTCACAGTTGTCTACACATCATAGGGGAGATCTCATGACACCTCTCTATCTACCTGATGATCCTGAGGAACATTGGGATCTTCTTGTTTACTGTCCTGTGGTAGAAGAGGACGGGGACATCTCTCTGGTGTTGTCCTCCTACTGGATAGATCTGGAAGAAACACACACAGGGACTGAATTCATTCTTTACATACAGATAATTATAGGCTGTGTGTATTTAGTTCTATTACCTGGTGATGTGAGGGGCTGGGGAATCTCCATCATGATGTCCTTGTACAGATCTTTGTGTCCTTCTAAATACTCCCACTCCTCCATGGAGAAATAGACAGCGACATCCTGATACCTTATAGGAACCTGACACATACAATGATACCGTCATCCCCCCGATCCCTTCATAGCATTACTGTATAATGTCCCAGCATTCCCAGCAGTGTCACCTCTCCAGTCAGCAGCTCAATCATTTTGTAGGTGAGTTCTAGGATCTTCTGGTCATTGATGTCCTCATGTATCAGGGGGTGAGGTGGAGGCCTCGTGATTGGGCTCAGGGGTCTTCCCCATCCCTCAGACACAGGGTCCTGACAGCGCTCACTAGAGGTCTTCTTCACTACTGTGTAATCCTGGTTATGGAGAGACACATTAATAAATCTCACTACAGACATTTCCAGAGTCCTCACCTCTCCAGTTCTGTCCATCTGTTATTCCCATAGATAAGAATGATGTAATGTGACGTCATCAGAATCTCTCACCTCTCCAGTAAGCCGGAAGAGGATCTCTAGGGTGAGGTGTAATATCCTCTCTGCCATCTTGTCTCTGTCCATATCCATCTTTGATTGGTTAATAAGGAAAATTCCCTCAATAGTAGATCTTCACAGAGGATCGGATATTGTAAATACCTGAATGAGAAGAAGATGAGCCGATGTAACATCATAAAATTCCTGTAGATAATAAGGGGAAACATATAAGAAGATAGAACTTGTAGATGTTGTACTCTCTAGTCTTGTATGGACTGGAACGTAAGTTGAATTACTGACTAAGACATCTCCTCCATGCTCCCAATCACTGCCTATATTACTCACTGCCTTGGTGACTGATTGGCTGTAAGAATCATAACTTCGTTAGGACTGAGCAGAAAATACAGAGATTGGCGGGAACCCAAGCAGCAATGGTATATTTGCTATTTTACAGTGTTTAGTTTTCTTCTTTCCATCTACTAATAAAACCTATATATTTAGGCCACAGACAACAAGCAGTTTCTCCCTCGGAGTCGGCAGCTGAATACGTTTCTCATAGACTCATCTTCCATAACGCTAATTCTCGTCTCATTTACCGACCCTGGAATCGGCATTAGTAATACTGCAGGAGATATTCATTACACGTGACAGGAGAAATAACTACTTCATGATGAGGACGACATCTTCATCTTCTACTACGGCTCTAGAAACAGATTTGTCCACAGTCCGTCACTGACTTCATCACCACCGGCCTCTATATGAAGGTTTCCCGACAATACTGTGTGGGGCCCCGTACTATGAGAGTATTACAGGTTTCCTTGGTTCCCGACTTTCATAGTTGGGTCGTTTGTATCTATCAGCGGAAAAGGAACAAAACCATTGTGATTCTTATAAGGAGACAACACAAACCCCCTAAATATAACATTTTATAACAACCCCACAATCTGTGACTCTTCAGGGTAAATCGCTCTCTCCCCATTGGATTAGAGCTGATACTATGAAGCTAAAGGGACTAAACAGACTTTCTGTCACCTCCATAAAGGGGCACTTTGCCGTGTTTGTCAGAACTGTCCGAGGATTAATAGAGGTGATAGCTTCCCCCCAATTAGAAGGGACACCTGTGGATATTGGGGTCTTTACCTGCTAAAGTCCTGGTGTGGATCCTCCACCTGCAGAGCCGCACTCCACCTATATGGCAGTTCTGTGCGCACAGGACCTGTGATGAGGTCACAGGAGGGGAGGAGTCAGGGGTCACATGATCAGGGGCCTCAGTGTATGCAGGACTCTGCTGTGCTGGTTGCCATGGTGCTGGATGAGGGGAAGTTTATATGTGGGGTCAGGAGGGGTTTACAGTGTGGATGTAGCAGAGCCGTGTGTGTACAAGGTGTACGGAGCGGAGCCATGTGTGTACGGGGTGTACGTAGCGGAGCCGTGTGTGTACGAGGTGTACGGAGTAGAGCCGTGTGTGTACGGGGTGTATGGAGCAGAGCCGTGTGTGTACAAGGTGTACGGAGCGGAGCCATGTGTGTACGGGGTGTACGTAGCGGAGCCGTGTGTGTACGAGGTGTACGGAGTAGAGCCGTGTGTGTACGGGGTGTACGTAGCGGAGCCATGTGTGTACGGGGTGTATGGAGCAGAGCCGTGTGTGTTTGTTAGAAAAAGTAACCGTTCCTTATTTTTTCAAGTAATACGGTGAGAATAGGAAAGATAAGCAAAATTGAATTGTGTGGATAAAACAAGTCTTATTTAATGTCCATTCAAAAAGTGATTACAAAAATGAAGAAAAAGTAAGTTTATCAGTTCATAGCACACAAATCAAGTATTAGATTATAAGAGAAAAATTAAGCATAGGTCTTACGTATGTCTTTGAGGCATGATGTGGTCCATGTGGAGAGTTCTCAAGGAATGAGAAAGTCTGCCCCCTACTGGTGCTGGGTCTACCCTTATATACTCTTTTGACCCATAGACTTCCATTGGTTACTATCTTTTCCTACCTCCTAGCCACATAAGGTGATCTACCTGGTGCTATATCCATAGCTCATACCATATTAGCAAAACCTAGTAATTTGCAAACATACATTGGCTCTTTACATTACTTCATGGTACATCCTAAATATAATTTGCTTTGGTTACGGGTAACCTAAGCAATCCACATATAGATACAGTTTGACAACTCCACTCATTAGTTTTGACATACAAACAACAGATGCGAAAGCCAAGGTCTTCAGGATCAAGATAAGTGAAAGCAGTCACAGGGGAGCGCAGAGGAATAGACCCAGGGAAGGGGAGATGAAAGGGAGTTGTCGAGCACCACTGCAGCTCCAGCTGAATACCTCCAAGGGAGGATAAGAATGCGTGTCAAACAGAAATCAGTCCCAGGAGCGCTGAAGGAAACTCAGACAACATATGTCGTTTGCCACAACGCGTTTCAACGGTAAACACCGTCTTCTTCAGGTGGGAGAAGAAGACGGTGTTTACCATTGAAACGCGTTGTGGCAAACGACATATGTTGTCTGAGTTTCCTTCAGCGCTCCTAGGACTGATTTCTGTTTGACACGCAAGGTCTTCAGGATAGCTGACACACACACTAGAGTTCAGAGCTACTGTTCAATAATTGATCGTTGCATTATTATTTTATTATTTTTATTATATTATTGTTTTACATTCCCCCCTGATTATGATTTGAGAAATATCATAATCAATCCTAAACTCTTTCTCTCACCATTCGTATCACATTCATTCTTTATTCTGAAAACCTTGTATCAACATCTGTTTTGAATGTCATCTAAATTTTGGAGACTAAAATCAAATTAAATCAA
Organism: Ranitomeya imitator; assembly: GCF_032444005.1. Taxonomy (NCBI): domain Eukaryota; kingdom Metazoa; phylum Chordata; class Amphibia; order Anura; family Dendrobatidae; genus Ranitomeya; species Ranitomeya imitator. The sequence goes on from NC_091283.1 coordinate 307,314,590, forward strand.
AGATTATATTTTTCTTTTTAGCATTTCTCTCAAAATATCATCCTCCTTTTTCATTTCTATCTTTATCTTTTTGTAAATATTTTTAATTTTACACATAATAACTATTTGATATATGATACACAGCAAAACTATAATAAATATAATAACAATCGGATTAGATAATACATTTCCTGCTGCCATTTTCGCTGAAGACTGTGACCAACTATTTACTGATTTTCCTAAATTTCTCCACCAAGATGAGCCTAACATACTCGTTCATTCATGTTCAATATCATTTAGATTCCCTTGCTCATGTCTGAATACAATTTCAGCTTCTTTTAGCTGTTTTGTTAACAAATTTAACAAACCCTTGTCTTTCTTTATCTCATTTGTCCACATATTCCAAGGAAAATTATTAATTTGGGACAAATTGAACTGTATTGGAAGGATTTTTAGGTTTCTTGAACCTATTGACGTAATATTAATACTTCCTTCCTTCTTTGAGAGAGTTTTCACATTTCCCTCAATACAATATAAACCTATTGTCAGACTTTCAGCATGTACACAAGATGAAAAGAATGCAGAAACAGCTTCTTTTTCTGACATAACTTGGAAACAAATCTTATTAGCGCTTACTGGTGTCACCAAGTCATGGATCGTGTGTACATTCTCAACTCTGGCATGACATGAGGTATGATTATGGAAACATGAATGGTATATGACTTTGTCCTGTCCAGGCAATTCTGGATTTTATTGTTCTATTCATCCTTTCCACAATACCAGCAGACTGTGGATGGTAGGGTACATGGAACTGTTGTTGTACCCCTAGAATAGTACAAACGGCTTGCATGATTTTTCCTGTAAAGTGACTTCCTCTATCGGAGGAGATCATTCTTGGGATCCCCCAAGTACAAAAGACATGGTTAACTAATGCTCTAGCTGTAGACAAAGCATCATCTTTTCTGACAGGTAAAATTTCAACCCATTTAGAAAAAAACATCTACTACCACCAATGCATACCTGAGACCATTTTTACCTGATGGTAGCGGACCAATGTAGTCAATTTGTAGTGTAGACCATGGACCATCTGCAGGTGCGGTTCGGAGTAGTGGCGGTTTCTGTCCTTTTGGTCTTGGATTAATTTGGGCACAAATGAGACATGATTGGACAACACCTTGTACTGTCTCTTCCATCTTTTCCCAGTAAAATTTTTCTCTGAGAATGTCTAACAATTTTTGCTGGCCCAAATGACCCAAGCTTTCATGATTATATTTTGTGAACTCGGCCTGTAGATGTTTTGGTACAACAGGACGCAACTCCCCATTTAAGTCATGACACAAAACACCGTTTTCACAAACAAAGGGAGGTTTTGGATCAACCCGGGAAGCAACAAGAGATTTGTCTTTTTCTTGTTCTTCCGCAAAAGAAGGGATATGCGTGTCTGTTCTTTGAACTGCTCTAACCTCGAGAAGTTCGGATTGAAACACTTCTTCTCCTGTCAGGGCTGCCTCTTTGGCTAACCTATCTGCGGTGGCATTTCCAACGGATAATTCGTCATCAGATTTTTTATGGGCAGGAACTTTAACAATAGCAAAACCATTAGGGGTTTTTGATGCTATCACAAAGATTGTTTTCAGTGTGTCACTATGTACAAGAGTCTTATTGGAAGAATCTACATAGCCTCTTTTCTCCCAAACTGGCAGATAATCTGTCAGTGACCTAACAACATAGGAGCTATCACTGTGGATTACAATGGGACACTGATCATCAGCTTCATTCAGCTGTAGCACCATTTTTACTGCTTCTAGCTCTGCCCTTTGAGCTGAAAAATGACTTGGTAATTTGTGTTTTACAACCTGTTCTCTTTTGGGATAAAAAATGACATATCCTGAATAGTAGTGTCCATCTGCATAGAATCTGGAACCATCCACAAAAATTGGTACATCTGTTGCTTCTGCCTCTGAAAAGCGATGGACTAGGATCCTGAAAAGACTGTAAACAATCATGAGTTTGTCCTTCATATTGCATCAACTGAGGAAGAACATATTTGGCCTTATAATCTACCTCAATTTGTTTGGGAGACAATGACAATAACCAATGAGCAAATCTCTGATGTGACACACCTGGGATATTATTCTCAAAGAAAAGTTTTAGTGTAGAATGGGGAGTTTGCAAAGTGATTTTGTTGAACCCAACAATGTGTTCAGTTGCTTTGACTGCAAAGTACACACCAACCAGGTGTCTTGCACATGTCTCAAAACCTCTTTCAACAGGTGAGAGAAGCTTAGAAAAGTAGCCCAAAATTCTCCACTCTTCTCCCTGCAACTGTAGCAGCACAGCAGATACAGAAGTCTCTGATGTGTGCAATTGCAAAGCAAATGGCGCGGAAGGATCTACTGTGGACAAAGCAGGTGCAGTTTGTAAATTCATTTTCAATTGTTCAAATGAGGTTTGTTGTTCATCACCCCAGGGACCAAAGTAATCACTATTTTCACCTTTTAGAAGATCGTACAAAGGCCTGGCCTTGTCTGCAAAATTTTCAATGAAGTCCCTTGAAAAGTTTATAAGACCCAAAAAATGTCTCAATGCCTTGTGTGATGTTGGAACTGGTAGAGAAGCAATTGCCTCTATTCTTTCCTGCAGTGGCTGTCTTTTTCCTGGACTCAACAACACTCCTAAAAATCTGACCTCAGTCTGCATCAATTTGACCTTTTTAGTGTTTAATTTCAACCCTGCATCATGCAGCAGCTCAAACAATTCTTTCAGAAGTGAAACATGTGACTCTTTGTCCTCAGTAGACAATAGGATATCATCCACATACTGCAAAATACAATCAGGCCTCGAAAATTTAGATAATACCTTTGCCAATGCCTGATGGAACACACTGGGTGACAAATGCGCCCCTTGAGGTAGCCTGCAGAACAAATATTGCTCATCCAAGAAGGTAAATGCAAACTTATACTGACAACTCTTTTCAAGAGGTATGCTGAAAAAACCATTACTGATGTCTAGTACAGAGAAATATTTTGCTTTTGCATTCAGCCTTGCCATCATATCATGAGTATCTGCAACAATGGGTGCTACATTGGGAGTATGTTTATTAAACATCCGCAAATCCAATATCATTCGATAAGAACCATCAGATTTTAAGACACACCACAAAGGATTGTTACTGACAGAATTAGCCTTTCGGATGACACCTTGTTTTAACAATTCCTGTATGATCTCTGACATAGACTCAATTGATTCTGGAGGCAATTTATACTGACGCTGAGGGGGTGGATCCTTTCCCTCGACATTTACAACAACATTTTTCATCAAACCCACTTCATTCCTGAACTGAGCCCAAAGAGAAGGCAAAAGCTGTACAATTTCTGTCAATACCTCATCACCACCAGTTTCAGGCCACAGGTGTTCTGCTGACACAACATCATTTAAGCAAATACTTCCAACATGGCTATAATCAATAGGATCAATAACTACAAGTTTACAACCATTAGAATCTTTCCAGATCACTTGATTCCCTAGATCAACAACCCATCCAAATTTCTGCATAAAATCTGTGCCAAGTATATTTTCAGAATCACGACAATACCAAATGTCAATTGTTGTTTTGAAAGAACTAGGTATTTCCAATGTCACATCCGTAACTAAGGTTGCTTTAGTTCCACCTTTTTCACTAAAACCAACAATTGTACAAACTGGTGAATCTGGTTGTAACTTCAAATCAAGATTTGTTACGCTTAATTGGGCTCCTGTATCAATCAAAAATACAACAGTCTGTCCTGCTAGATTTACCTTGATAAAAGGTCTCCCACAATTATCTAATGTCACTCGAGCCACAAATTCCAATGGATGAGGTGTAGGAATTGTCTGTGATTGTCAGAAAGATGGAGGAGACGGGAGAAGTCCAATGTCCTTTTTAAAAGCACTTGGAGTTCTATTTCTGGCCTCAGTCTCCTTCACGGTCATCTCTCTGATCTGTCTGATTAATGGTGCATACGGTGACTGCGTTTGTCTGTTGTCAGTGTGAGTGGGTGCATTTGATTGTAATGGAGGTGCAGAAGGCCTAGTGGATAGTTTTGGCATGAGTCCGTTTTCCCTTCCAAGTTTTTCTGTCCCTTGTGTACCTGTCTCTGATTCTGCTCTCAGGAATTTTCTGCACTGCCACTTTAAGTGTCCAGGTATACCACAGAAATAACAATGGATATTGTTCCTTTGTGTAGTATTTTTACCTCTATGATCTACATAATCTCTGCTCTGGAAGGTTACTGTAGGTCTAGGTTTCAACTGGCTATCTTCTTTCTCATGAACTACCGCTATTTTTGCCTTCACCTGATTTTGTTTCATGGATCTCCTTACTCTGTCGATAAAAACTGTTGCTTTTTGTAATGATGGCTGAGCACTAGCCATTTGCTCTGAGGCAGGATCCAAATATTTGAACTTTTTTACAAAAAATCTGATCATGGATGTTGGCTCCTGATTAGGCCCAATTTCCATCACCATTCTATAGGCCTGCTCAAATTTTACCAAAAATGCAAATGGATCCTCATTAATATTGGTACAAAGTGATTCCAATATTTCAGCTGTCGGGGTAGATTCTCCCGTAAAGAATAAATTTAATTGCCTAAGTCTGTCTTCTCTTGTACTATGAATCTGCTCATGCTCCTAATTCAATCTGGGTGTGGTCTGTAATCTTTTTCCCATATGTGAGGGTAACCATACTTTGAATATTTTATTTTTTTGTTCATCATTAAGATTGTATTTGTCTGTATTTGATTAAAAAATGTCTGCATTATAAAAGGCATCCATCTTGTCATTGAAGTTTGGAATGTCTTTTACAATTTTCATTAACTGATCGTGTATTTTCAGATTAATGCGTGCTGCTCTGTCATGGAATTTTTTCCGTTGTAATTCTTCTGCCTGAATATCTACTGACTCATCCAAATCTTGTGTATCAGGGACAAATGATACAGCGGCATTGTCTTCATGTTGGCCTGATCGTGTAAGAACAGAAGCCTTCTTTATATCTTGTCTCAATTTGGACAATAATTCTGTTCGAACATCAATCTGATCTTCCAATTGTTCAATATGTTCTGACAATATTAAACAATTTGGACAATCAAAGTAATCCTTGTCAGATTCGTGTGTGTCACCTTGTGTATCAGTATGACCAGTGTCTTGTGTGACAGTACATATCTCATGTGTCTGTGTGTCAGTTTTCTCAAAAACTAAATTATTGTATACTCGGACCATATGCATGACATTTTGAAGCTTCCTTTGTAACTTTTTTACTGAAAAAAACTTTTTATCAATTTTAAGATTCTCTGTTTCACATTGACTATACAAACTAGACCATAATTGTGAATCTGTATAGCTATGAACAAACAAACTGTATATTACTTTTCTTAGAATATTCATGAATAAAATCCATTTTCTCACCTAAGGATTTTCTTTTTCCTCCTGGAATGATCCGACCGTCAATGGATGGTCCTCTGTGTCTTTTCACTGATCTTCCGTCTGGATGAGTCGTGCAGCTTTCTGAAGACACGAATGCTCACTCCTCTGTAGGCCCTTCTGACTCTTGTGACGTGATATAGTGGAATTTCTGCGCCTTGAACAACAGGTGTTTAGCAAACCTCCCTTCCCCCCTGTACAAGGGGTGGAATTCCACACAAAAGCACAAAAAAATCAGATCTGGCTTAAGGCTTGCCAAAATGTTAGAAAAAGTAACCGTTCCTTATTTTTTCAAGTAATACGGTGAGAGTAGGAAAGATAAGCAAAATTGAATTGTGTGGATAAAACAAGTCTTATTTAATGTCCATTCAAAAAGTGATTACAAAAATGAAGAAAAAGTAAGTTTATCAGTTCATAGCACACAAATCAAGTATTAGATTATAAGAGAAAAATTAAGCATAGGTCTTACGTATGTCTTTGAGGCATGATGTGGTCCATGTGGAGAGTTCTCAAGGAATGAGAAAGTCTGCCCCCTACTGGTGCTGGGTCTACCCTTATATACTCTTTTGACCCATAGACTTCCATTGGTTACTATCTTTTCCTACCTCCTAGCCACATAAGGTGATCTACCTGGTACTATATCCATAGCTTATACCATATTAGCAAAACCTAGTAATTTGCAAACATACATTGGCTCTTTACATTACTTCATGGTACATCCTAAATATAATTTGCTTTGGTTACGGGTAACCTAAGCAATCCACATATAGATACAGTTTGACAACCCCACTCATTAGTTTTGACATACAAACAACAGATGCGAAAGCCAAGGTCTTCAGGATAGCTGACACACACACTAGAGTTCAGAGCTACTGTTCAATAATTGATCGTTGCATTATTTTATTATTTTTATTATATTATTATTTTACAGTGTTCAAGGTGTACGGAGTGGAGCCGTGTGTGTACGAGGTGTATAGAGTGGAGCCGTGTGTACAATGTGTACGGAGCGGAGCCGTGTGTGTACAAGGTGTACGGAGCGGCGCCTTGTGTGTATGAGGTGTACGAAGCAGAGCCGTGTGTGTACGAGGTGTACGGAGCAGAGCCGTGTGTACGAGGTGGATGGAGCAGAGCAATGTGTGTACGAGGTGGACGGAGTGGAGCCGCATGTGTACGAGGTGTATGGATTGGAGCCATGTGTGTACGAGGTGGATGGACCAGAGCATTTTGTGTACGAGGTGTAAGGAGCGGAGCCGTGATTACAATCAGCCTTTGGGGGCTAAATGGTTTTCTATCCTTGACCTTAGAGGGCTTATAATTTGATACGCATCAAGAAGGTTGATGTGTGGTGATGGGAGAGCGTGCTCAGTATTTGATCGAGTATCCGGGTATTTGGGGGTCACACTCACGTGTTTACCACCTATTAGACAGCCAAAAAACACTCAGGGATTGCCCGCCATACACAGTAATGACATAAACATGTTGGCTACTGGCATTACTGTGACTGCCCGCCGCATAGTACCATTAAGTCTGTATAAGACCTGGTGACGCCATGTTTGGATCATTGTACACGGACATAGTGTAGGGAGAGTTTCTGCTGGTGTTACATTAAACCAACAGCCCTTTTCCAGACTAACTCAAATACAAGTGATTCTCACAAAATTAGAATATCATCAAAAAGTTAATTTATTTCTGTTCTTCAATACAAAAAGTGAAACTCATATTATCTAGAGTTATTACAAACAAAGTGATCTATTTCACGTATTTATTTATGTTAATGTTGATGATTATGGCTTACAGCCAATGAAAACCCATAAGTCATTATCTCAGTAAATTAGAATAATTAACAAAAAACACCTGCAAAGGCTTCCTAAGCGTTTAAAAAGGTCCCATAGTCTGTCTCAGTAGCTCCACAATCATGGGGAAGACTGCTGACTTGACAGATGTCCAGAAGGCAGTCACTGACACACTCCACAAGGAGGGTAAGCCACAAAAGGCCATTGCTAATGAAGCTGGCTGTTCACAGAGTGCTGTATCCAAGCATATTAATGGGAAGTTGAGTGGAAGAAAAAAGTGTGGTAAAAAAAAGGTGCACAAGCAATCGGGATAACCGCAGCTTTGAAAGGATTGCTACGAAAAGGCCACTCATAAAATTGGGGAAATTCACAAGGAGTGGACTGCTGCTGGAGTCGCTCGTTCAAGAGCCACCACACACAGACATCTCCAGGACATGGGCTACAAGTGTCGCATTCCTTGTCTCAAGCCACTAGTGACCAATAGACAACGCCAGAAGAGTCTTACCTGATCCAAGGAGAAAAAGAACTGGACTGTTGTCAGTGATCCAAGGTGTTGCTTTCAGATGAAAGTAAATTTTCCATTTCATTTGGAAATCGAGGTCCCAGAGTCTGGAGGAAGAGTGGAGAGGCCACAATCCAAGCTGCTTGAGGTTTGGTGGGAAGTACCACAATCAGTGATGGTTTGGGGAGTCATGTCATCTGCTGGTGTAGGTCCACTGTTTTATCAAGACCGAAGTCAGTGCAGCCGTCTACCAGGAAACTTTAGAGCATTTCATGCTTCCCTTGCTTTTTGGAGATTAAAATTTCATTCTCCAGCAGGACTTGACACCTGTCCACACTGCAAGAAGTACCAATACTTGGTTTACAAACAACAGTATCACTGTGCTTGATTGGCAGCAAACTCGCCTGACCTTAGCCCCACAGAGCTGAGCTGTGGAGTCTATAGTTTTGACTTGAGATGTGGATACTGTATATATATTTTTAAACATGTCTTTCCCTCTTGCGGGCAGCATGTGCAGATGGCCGTGTGTATCCTTTGTAGACACCCATATATTTTGCAATTAATATCTTATGATGTGTGTATGCATCTATATATTCATCTTCTGAAGTGCAGGCAGTATTTGCATATCAATAATTTGCATATTTTACTTACATTTTCTGCTGCATTAAAGGGACACAAAAGCCTCTCAGTATAGCTTGCTACCAGTCCCCTTTGTTACAGCTGCGAACGCAGACGCATCCACGTCGCCAGACCACGATGACGTGGGGTGAGCGTCCCAGGTGGGAATGGAATGTGGACCCACTGGACCACAGAAGGGAACCTGGACCTATCCAGACTAGGGAAGGGCAGTGAGCAGGGACTGTGGCAGCTGAGCTTGTGGACAAGATGGTGACATGCAGAACTAGATAACACCGCACAATATCAGGTAAGAAAGATAAAGTTTACTCTAACAAAATCACAGTACATAAACAGAACATAACTATGCCAGGCTCCAGATTACTCACGTCAAGAAAGGGTACATGTCTCTGGGAAACAGACGAAGGCAGGAGAACATCACGGATTGATGCTGTCCAGGGTTATGTGGCACGAGCATACTAGGATGGCCTCTCTCTCAGGCTTCAGCGGGAGAACATCAGACACCGACCTCGGACAGACATCAGACAATAGCATGGGTCATCACAGGTTGATGTAATCCAGGGTCATCTGGCACGGGCATACTAGGACTGCCTCTCTATCAGGCCTTAAGCATAGCACAGGCTCAGCAGGATAACATCAGACACCGACCCAGGACAGACATTACAGTGTGGACCCCGGGGTACCAGCGGGACATCGGGACACAGGCAGAACATCTGGACACAGGCTGGACATATGCTGTGCATCTGAACATCAGGACACAGGCTGGACATCTGGACACAGGCTGGACATCAGGACATCTGGAAACGGGCTGGACATCAGGACATCTGAACACAGGCTGAACATCAGGGCACAGACTGGACATCAGGACATTGGACACAGGCAGGACATTGGAGCACTAGCATGACATCGGGACACCGCTGTGCTGGCCTAGGTCATCAGCTGGGACACGGATGGCACAGATCCAGTCAGCGGTGGTTGGTCTCCGGGAACCAGACATTGGACACCATCTCCAGACAGTGGCTGTCAGGTCTCTAACTACGGCTGTCAGGCTCCAGGAATCGGACCTAGGAAGGTACTCAGGCTGGAATGTGCCAGCACCGCCGAGTTGGACTGGGGCCAGACTGAGTTAGCACTGCATAGCAGGCTGAGCACAGCATAGTAAAAGCTCAGCAAAAACACCGGATTCCATCTTCAAAGGACGAACCCAGGTTAGTTCACAGTCACTGGGTACAGGGTTTCAGACACAGAGGGACTTCAGGAACATAACACAGAGGACACAGTTCAGACAGGGTACAGGAATGGAAACAGGATCAAGGGTTTGTACCTGAGAATTCAGCCCTCAAGGAGGCGGAAAACAAAACACAACAGAAACGGGCCTGGATTTGTAGCCTCCAGGAAAGGCGGATCTGGGTACTCAGCCCCCAGAGCAGGCGGAAAAACAAGACACAAACAGAAACGGATCTGGGTACTCAGCCCCCAGAGCAGGCGGAAGAACAGGGGTCAGCTTTCCCAGAACTGAATGCAGACAGAACAGGAGCTGAACACCGCACACACATGGCAAGACTCAGATTTATTGTAAAGCTCTGGCAACGCCCAACAGGAAAGAGGGAGTTTATGTAGGAGCTGCCCCTCAAGAATAGGCTGGGGAAGGCAACTCAGGTGCACACACTAACCCTAATAAAAGCAGGGAAGGTGTGGCCACGACCACCCTAAGCACAAACAGAAACCATTACAGAACAGTTAACACAGGAACTGAGGCTTAGGGCACCTGACAGCGGCTGCAAGCCTGGACACATGTGGAAAGTCATGCACCAGCTGCAGAGGGCCTTGCAATACGTGGATAGCTTCCACAGCGGCAGCCAGAAACCGCACATGCGGATGGTCATGCAGCAGAGCAAAGCCATCACAACACATGTACAGCTACACAGAGGAGCAGGGAACTGAGCTGCATCCATACAGGTAACAGACAACAGTATCCCTGCTAGTTAGGCGGAGAGGAGCAAAGGGTTAAAGCAGAGACATGCAGAGTAACACCGGAGAAACAAGGTACAAACCCACTGGCATTACATCCTCTAAAGAAGAAAATTGAGTTTTCCAAAACGTGTAAGACTAGGACTGGTTTTCTTGCTCTGTGGACTATGTGACGTCACACGCTGCTGTACCTGTGCCCGTATTGCATTGGTTTTTGTGTTCAGACATGTCACCGTCCAGGCCCGCCTGTTCGCTACATTGCAGCTCTACTTGCTTCTTTATTTCACCAAGGACCTCCGTACAGCACTGAGTGCAGCTCTTGTTTCAAGTGGATGCAGCTAAGAACTTTGCTGGACTGCATAGCGGGGAATGGGGTAATTACATACTTCATTACTGTATAGTGTTTCCTCTGTTTGTTGAGGTTTTTAATGTGTAGCTGAATGTGTGAAGGAACAAATTAAGAAAGATTCTCCATTTTGTGCTTTGACTCCATTTTCTTGTTGGTTAAAGATAAATTCTTGTTTTTCTTAAGTCTGTTATTCAACTAGGCTATGGTTCATAATTGGTATAAAGACCTTGAGTGTTCTGACTCCTGCCAGGGAGGGGACTCTGGGGTGTATCGCTATACAAGACTGAGGCACCTGTTAGTATGTCTTTTCTATGCCAAAAAGACACGACCATATCTGTAGTTTCCGTTTTTTTCTGTATCCTCATGGGTTAAGTTTTTCCTGCATTCTTATAGGTTAAGAACTGTGAGCGTGTTCTTATGCTGATTGGTTGAAGTATAATTTCTATGACTATGAAAAGTCATACACAATAAACGGGGGCCAGAGATCTGCTTGATCCCCCATACAGAGGCACATGTCTCCGTATGGTCATTTTCAGTTGCCGGCAAAGCCCTGTAGATTAATTTGGAAATCACTGAGTTAACCGTGAAGGATCACTTTAGATCCTCCCTCAACAAATGCATATTGGCACATACGCTAAGATGGCAGGGCGGGCAGATTAGGCTGATCTCCATACTTTAATTTTTATAAATCACCTGTTTGCAACCTGGTTTGTCACTACCCCAAAGTTTGCTATTCGGTGTACAGTGCACACAAACTACCTCATATTGTGTTTTTATTGGTTTTCATTTACATATATACCTAGTGTGCTGTTGATGTACTGTATACATAAAGTTTTTTACAATTTAGCATACTCGCTGTGAGTCCTATGTGTTCCTGGGAGTCTGGGACCGACATAATAGTGAGAAAGGTGTATACCTATTTATGGTTTCTTGAGTGTATCTTATGTAAATTTGTAGACGTTTGACTGGGTGTGCAATATACCTGTTTGCAGCTTTTGTTTTCTCCCATAGGCTGTCCTTCTCTGAAGGCTTTTAGCACAGGTGTTTCTCATTTCGTCTAATTGGAAACCCCCCAAAAAATATTTGGTGCGGGCACAGAAGAGCATATCTCACAATTTTGCATCCCTTACAAAATAATTTTCCTCCTATTGACGCACATTGATTGTCTTTTGATTGCACCTATAAAGAATGATGCCAGCAAAAACTGCCCACCCAAACATGATAGGATACCCTCACATTGAATTCCACCACATATGCAGTATGATGACCCTCCTGTACCACCAACCTCAACTCCCCTGGAAAACTGTGGTGACCCCAACACTGTATGATACCCAACTGTCCAAATATGACCCCCACATAGCCCTACATACATTATAATGGCCCACAGACAGTATAATGGCCCCAACACAACCATCCACACTGTGTTATGGCCCCGCTAGCCCTTAAAACAATATAATCCACTCTACACAGCCTTCCAAACAGCATAAAAGCTCCTTCCCAGCCCTCCGCACGTTACGATGGACCCCACATAAACCTTCACAATTTAATTACTCGCATTCATTATAATAGCCTTTCAAACAGTATAATGGGCTCTACATAGCCCTGAACACAGTATAATGGCCCCCACAAAGTGCTAAAAAAAGTATAATGGCCTTGCAAACAGTACAATGGCCCCCACATATCCCTTCAAATAGTATAATGTTACCACATAGTCCACTATATAGTATAATGGCCACCACATTGCCTTCCATTTAGTATAATAGTCCACACATACAATATAATGGGCCACAATGTACTCACTGATTTAAAATAATAAAATACTCAACTCTCCTGGTTTCCCCGCTTCTCCAGTCTCCATAGTCTGTGCTCTGAAACTCTTCACTTCTCAGCACAGCGACACAATTAAATGACGCACCTACAAAGGGAGAATGATGGTGACGGTTTCCCTATTTCATCATTGCTTTCAACTGTACTGGCATCCAGGATGCCGATACAATTCAACCTACGATGTTGGGTGGGACCCTCTGCCTCACAGACCCCATAGCAGCTGCAAGGTTTGTGCCATTGGCGGTGCGGCACTGCTTCCAAGAACATTCTAGTCACCTCAGTACTCATCTGTCCAGATTGGAGTTGATTCAGGAAGATCCTCGCAGAAGTAACTCCAATCTAGCGACAAAGAAGGAGAAAATGGTCAGCTCAGCCACATATAGAAGATCCATGAAGAGGAAACGTGTGGTGCCACAGGAAAAAGGTAGGTACAGAAATTCCAGCATCCAAATCTTTATAAAACACTATTGAAAAAAATATTTATAAGGTCACAAGTCCAGTAACCGTCTGTTACACGCAAACACGTTTCCGACTGCTGTCTTTATTCATTGCACATACAATTGTGAATTGGTCACAAACATGATCAAACATGACCAATCACAAGGAAAGAAGGTCACAGCAGGTAACAAAGAACTTCAGTAAAAAAGAGATTTGAAAACATGATAATCAGGGGTGCACAAAAAATGATGGGGCCGAGAAGAGCAGATCTCACTTTACAGCACTTACAGAGTAATTTTCCTCCTAATGAAGCCCTAGATTCCCCTTTAATTGCTCCTATAAAGTGTGATGCCAACTAAATTGCCCCCAAACACAGTAAGATACCCCCAAAATAAATTCCAACAGAGTACTCTCCGCATGCACAGTATGATGATCCTACTGTACATGGGGCTGGAACAAGGCATTTTGTTGCCCTAGGCAGTTGAAGCCGATGCCCCCACCCACATGAACCCTCATCCCCATGTAAAGAAATAGGTCGGAGACTAATTTAACCCCTTAGTGACAGAGCCAATTTGGTATTTAACCCCTTTACCCCAATGGTGGTTTGCACGTTAATGACCAAGCCAATTTTTACAATTCTGACCACTGTCCCTTTATGAGGTTATAACTCTGGAACACTTCAACGGATCCCGTTGATTCTGACAATATTTTCTCGTGACATATTGTACTTCTTGATAGTGGTAAAATTTCTTTGATATTACCTGCGTTTATTTGTGAAAAAAAAAAACGGAAATTTGGCGAAAATTTTGAAAATTTCGCAATTTTCCAACTTTTAATTTTTATGCAATTAAATCACAGAGATATGTCACACAAAATACATAATAAATAACATTTCCCACATATCTAATTTACATTAGCACAATTTTGGAACCAAAATTTATTTTTGTTAGGGAGTTAACGGTTAAAAGCTGACCAGCAATTTCTCATTTTTACAACACCATTTTTTTAGGGACCAAATCTCATTTAAAGTCATTTTTAGGGGTCTATATGATAGAAAATACCCAAGTGTGACACCATTCTAAAAACTGCACCCCTCCAGGTGCTCAAAACCACATTCAAGAAGTTTATTAACCCTTCAGGTGTTTCACAGGAATTTTTGGAATGTTTAAATAAAAATGAACATTGAACATTTAACTTTTTTTTTCACAAAAAATTTATTTCAGCTCCAATTTGTTTTATTTTACCGAGGGTAACAGGAGAAAATGGACCCCAAAAGTTGTTGTACAATTTGTCCTGAGTACGCTGATACCCCATATGTGGGGTAAACCACTGTTTGGGCGCAAGGGAAAGCTCGGAAGGGAAGGAGCGCCATTTGACTTTTCAATGCAAAATTTACAGGAATTTAGATGGGACGCCATGTTGCGTTTGGAGAGCCACTGATGTGCCTAAACATTGAAACCCCCCACAAGTGACACCATTTTGGAAAGTAGACCACCTAAGGAACTTATCTAGATGTGTGGTGAGTACTTTGACCCACCAAGTGCTTCACAGAAGTTTATAATGCAGAGCCATAAAAATAAAAAATCATATTTTTTTACAAAAATGATCTTTTTGCCCCCAATTTTTTATTTTCCCAAGAGTAAGAGAAGAAATTGGATGCCAAAAGTTGTTGTACAATTTGTACTGAGTACGCTGATACCCCATATGTGGGGGTAAACCACTGTTTGGGCGCATGGCAGAGCTCGGAAGGGAAGGAGCGCCATTTGACTTTTCAATGCAAAATTGACTGGAATTGAGATGGGACACCATGTTGCGTTTGGAGAGCCATTGATGTGCCTAAACATTGAAAGCCACCACATGTGACACCATTTTGGAAAGTAGACCCCCTAAGGAACTCATCTAGATGTGTTGTGAGAGCTTTGAACCCCCAAGTGTTTCACTACAGTTTATAACGCAGAGCCGTGAAAATAAGAAAACAATTTCGCACAAAAATTATTTTTTAGCCCCCCGATTTGTATTTTCCCAAGGGTAGCAGGAGAAATTGGACCCCAAAAGTTGGTGTCCAATTTGTCCTGAGTACGCTAATATCCCATACGTGGGGGGAACCACCGTTTGGGCGCATGGGAGAGCTTGGAAGGGAAGGAGCGTCATTTGGAATGCAGACTTAGATGGAATGGTCTGCAGGCGTCACATTGCGTTTGCAGAGCCCCTAATGTACCTAAACAGTAGAAACCCCAAACAAGTGACCCCATAATGGAAACTAGACCCCCCAAGGAACTTATCTAGATGTGTTGTGAGAACTTTGAACCCCCAAGTGTTTCACTACAGTTTATAATGCAGAGCCGTGAAAAAAAAAATCCTTTTTTTTCCACAAAAATTATTATTTAGCCCCAGTTTTGTATTTTCCCAAGAGTAACAGGAGAAATTGGACACCAAAAGTTGTTGTCCAATGTGTCCTGAGTACGCTGATACCCCATATGTTGGGGTAAACCCAGGGCCGTATTTAGAGTTTGTGCTGCCCTAGGCACTTTTCATGCTGCCTCCTCCATTGGTGAGTATGACTAATGTAGACACTGTCGGCAGTGACTTAGGCTACTTTCACATCACCGATTTTTGCCATTCACGGCAGATCCGGCAGGCAACACAATGGGTCAGCATAGGCATTTTCCTTTTAACGGGAGCAAACCTGGGGAATGACAAAGGTTTGTCCAAATAGCAATAACAATTAACAGTAAATACCATAATATTAATATACAACAAGATGCAAACATGAGAATGGACACCAGAGATAAGTGGGGCCAAATTCACTCTGAAGCCGCTTATCCCTCCCTACAAGTGACCCCCACACCACGCCTGTCTCATTTGCAATTACAAAGCAAAAATGTGTGCAGATGGGAGTAGTAGACCTCACCTTCTTGATATTTCCAAGGCTAGCACTGCATGGCACAGGAAAGTTGAGGTAAATACAAGACGGTAGGAGGCAATTCACCAAAATGCTCTGCTTCTCCTCTTTGGCACAGAAGTCAACCGGGCAGTAAACTCCAGGCGGCGTCCTACCCTGTGGCTACCACCCCACCGGCCCTGTGGAGAAATCATACTGTATGTAATGTACAGTGGGCACATTACATACAGAACCAGAGACGACGTCCGGCCCAATAACACCTTGCCCGTATGGCCCACTTATGGTCACCGCACCCAAGGCCACCTATGCAGCTATAGCTGTGAGGATGTACACGGGCAGAGCTGCCGTTCCAGAGTCTGGGAAAGCTGGGTAGAGTTATTGTGGCAAACGTTGCCATTTTTTGGGCTTAGTTTAGACTTTAAGAAGCTGCACAAACATCCCAACTATGACGCAGACCATCACCGGACACCACAAACCATCTCAAGCTGATAATCCAAGTGGTCAGACCTGTCCTAGGAAGCCAGCGCTACCCGAGGAAGTCTGTCCCCCCACTACCACCATCACGCAGGTATGTGATATTTCAGGTCTTAGAAAAAATGAATGGGAAGAATAAGAAAATGAAAACACCGCCATATTGATCCTTTAGTATGACAGCTACCAGCAGAAGAAAAACATATATAGCAAGACCAAATCAGCAGGAGAAAAAGATGACGCCATAATGAGCATATAGTATGAAGGATGTCAGGCAAACAAAGGAAATCATACTGCTCAAAACAACAAAGGGCTCATGTGTCAGATCTCAGTGGATGAAAGGTTCAAGTTAAAAATTTTTGCTAAAATTAAATTGTAAATTTCGTTGTCAATAGAAACGAAAGTCATCAACAAGTGAGGGCCGGATCCTGGATCATTCGAAAATCAAAAGGAAAAAGAAAAAAAAAATACATGCAGGCAAATCCAGTGTGTGTGACATTTATCACTCAGCAGTGTGTGCAGCTGCTCCACATCTGGACAGGCTCCTGACGAGACAGCGGATTGTGTCCGGCCGGATCTCCCCCCACATCTCGATCATGGCATCAGGGAGCTCCCGGACTGTGGCATTACTTGGTGGCAATTGCTGCACTGATCTAATATACGACATAAAACCCCAGAGACGGCATTGGATTCAGATCTAGTGATATGAGAGGGCCAGACACTGGCATCAATGCCGCCATCATCCGTGAGCTGGCTACACCTGCTCACCACATGGGCATTATCTTGCACCAGGAGGAACACAGGGCTGACTGCACCATTTAAAGTCTAATTATGGCTCTCAGAATTTAATCTTGGTACGCAACACCATTACGGCACTGTTGGCATCTTTTGGAGGTTTATTTAACCCTCCTTGGAACTGCTTACCCGGGTCATCACTGAGTCTGACCCACTACACAAGGCACAGGGTGGGCAGTATGATGGGTGATGCCAGGCACAGGGTGGGCAGTATGATGGGTGATGCCAGGCACAGGGTGGACAGTATGATGGTTGATGCCAGGCACAGGGTGGGCAGGGTGATGGTTGATGCCAGGCACAGGGTGGGCAGGGTGATGGTTGATGCCAGGCACAGGGTGGGCAGGGAGATTTGTGATGCCAGGCACAGGGTGGGCAGGGTGATAAGTGACAGGTGATGCCAGGCACAGGGTCGGCAGAGTGATGGGTGATGCCAGGCCCAGGGTGGGTAGTATGAGGGTAATGCCAGGCACAGGGTGGGCAGTATGATGGGCGATGCCAGGCACAGGGTGGACAGTATGATGGGTGATGCCAGGCACAGAGTGAGCAGTATGATGGGTGATGCCAGGCACAGAGTGGGCAGGGTTATGAGTGATGCCAGGCACAGGGTAGGCAGGGTGATAAGTGATGCCAAGCACAGGGTAGGCAGTGTGATGGGTGATGCCAGGCACAGGGTGGGTATCCCCATAATGTCCAAACCAGACCAGAGGCAGATATATATATATTACACCCCCCACCCCACTCACTATCTGGGATTGGGTGCAAACAATGCCAGTGCTGCTTCTGCTGTCTGTGCTCCAGCCTCCAGACAGAAACGAGCCTGAGGAGTCACTGACAGAGCCATGCAGCAAGCAGCGTGGGGGCAGGAGGGAGATCATGTTTACTCACTGTGTACTGCTCTGCAGCTGTGAGTCCCAAGCCAACAATGTGTGTCCCAGCCAGGTCGGGAGACAGGGCACCACCATTCCTCCTCAGCCCCACCCCTGGTAAGTGGACTGTGTGTCAGCAGGAAGTAGGGAGAGTCAGCACCAGCATCACCTGTACTGACTGCCGCTCTGCCGCCCCTGTCTTCAGGGATGCACCAACATCCTCTCCTCATTCACTCCTCAGTAGTGATTCGCTGGAGACCCAATCTCCCCACAGCAGCCGGAAGACTGAGGTGGGTGGGCGGGCCATGGGCGGGGCGACCCCGGACTTTTGCAAAAAAAAATAAATTTTTTTTTTAAACTTGCTCAGGTGCCGCCCCCCTCGAATTGTCCCGCCCAAGGCACATGCCTTCAAGTGCCTAGTGGCAAATACAGCCCTGCTCCCTGCTGAGCTTCTCTGTGAAGTCCTCACAACTGATGTTGGTGTTCTAGATGTTATTTCTCTCTGTCCCCAGATGGTATGGATAGGACAAACCCGTATGACTGATGGCCTGAGGCTTTTTACAGGGACCCTACGACGCCCCAGCCCCCACAAGTTGCCACTGTGCCTCCTGGGTGTAAGGTCAGGCAGCTAACGTGGAATTAACTGTCCTGCCGGTCTCTGAAGCAAAGCTTGGAGACGATTGCTTCCTCAGTGTTCCGGCCACCAGCTTCTGCGCCTCAGAAGGAGGCAGCCTTTTGCAGGGCACAAATCCTTATGGTTTTCCTCTCTTTGTGCTATGACTTTGTTTCTCACCCGCTACAATACAATTCCCTTTCGTGTCCTTCCTTAGGATGCTGCCGCACATGGGGCAGGCGCAGCTCCTTGACCCTCTGTCTAGGCCTCTGACAGGATCCCACCCTTGTCCAGGACCTCTCTGTCTATGGAGCGCCCCCAGACACAGGGCCACGGGGTACTCGATTCGGGGTTATCACAGTGGCTGGACCCGATCTGTGACCCTGCTAAGGGGTGTCCAATGAAAGGTGATGGTGCGTGGTGCAAGGTGCGAGGAATAACGAGGATACAGGGTTGCAGTCTCTTTACCTTTTACTGAAGGTTTCAGGATCCTCAATCCAGAGCACTGTCAACAGGGCTGTCTGAGACCGGCCGGTCCAAAGGCACATCCAGAGTTCCCTTTGCAGGTGGAAATCAGTGCCTACCAACTAGCGCCTGTGTGTTGTAGTTCTTCCCTGCTGGGCATTCGGGATAGTCCTCACAACTTCTGTTCTCGTTCTTTCTAGATCTTTCTCTCTCTGTCCCCCAGGTTTGTTATGGCTAGGACGCACCTTTATGACACCTAGGCCTGGAGTTATTCTGGGACCCTAGTGTCGCCCCTCTCCCACGATTGCCTCCTATGTCCTTTTTAGGCGATGTTTGGTAGACAGCCAGCCTGTAATTAACTGTCCTGCCGCTGTTTGAAGTAATGCGTGGAGACTGTTACTTCCTCGGTGCTCCGGCCACCGGCTACGCGCCTCAGTAGGATGTTGCCGTTCTCGGGGCACGACTCCTACTGGCTCTCCTTTGTACTTGATCTCTTTTCTCACTGTCCACAATATGCTTCGCTTCGTGTCCTTTCTTTAGATACCGCCGCAAGGTAGTGCAGGCGCGGTTCCGTAACAATCTGTCCTTTCGGCTAGGTACCTGCCAGATTCCCAGTTCTGACAGGTCCTGCCTGGAGCTCTCCCAGGCAGCATTCTTCCTGACTTCCTGTCCAACCCCTAGTTTTACCAGTGTGAGGAGTGACCTAATAAATAGTGCCTTTTGCTCCCCCTAGTGTCCGGAGTGTGAAGTGTAATGTGTGCTGTGATACCTGGTCAGATGAACTCCTTTAGTGCAATCAGACATAACATCGCCCTCCTTAGCGGCAGAGCGACATTACTGCAACAACCAGGTCTCTGGGGCGCTGCACTCCCCCCCGGTTAAATCCAGTACTCCCGGACTGGGAAAAGAAGAATAACAATACATGTTAATAGAAAACACACAAAATTCTTGTATACTATGAACAAATAAATATAACAGTGCTTTCCGTTATGGAAGGTAAGGACGCTTGAACGTTGCAAAAGATTGGTCATGCACAGTCCATGACTCCCAGTTCAGTAGGTGCAACCATAGAACAGCAGGGACCCCGGGTAAACAAAGGGGCCCCTGTGAAAGTTTTGGAGTGATTCACTGTCCATCACACCATTGTCCATTTTTAAACCTATAACACAGATATTTACACAAGCATTTTCAACCAAATAGCAACTATCGTTAATATCTCCAAGGTCTATAGCAAACTGAAGTCTGATCCTTGGTGCTACGCGTAGACCTCCGTGGCGCAGGGGTTGCTACTGGCCTGACAGGACCCGCTACGCTTGCTATCGCTAGTTACATAGTTACATAGTTATTAAGGTTGAAGGAAGACTATAAGTCCATCTAGTTCAACCCATAGCCTAACCTAACATGCCCTAACATGTTGATCCAGAGGAAGGCAAAAAAACCTGTGTGGCAAAGAGTAAGCTCGACATTGGGGAAAAAAATTCCTTCCCGACTCCACATATGGCAATCAGACTAGTTCCCTGGATCAACGCCCTATCAAGGAATCTAGTGTATATACCCTGTAACATTATGCTTTTCCAGAAAGGTATCCAGTCCCCTCTTAAATTTAAGTAATGAATCACTCATTACAACATCATACGGCAGAGAGTTCCATAGTCTCACTGCTTTTACAGTAAAGAATCCGCGTCTGTTATTATGCTTAACCCCTTCGCGCCATGCGCCGTACTAGTACTGCGCTGCCGGCACTGCATTTGTGCCAGCAGCAGTACTAGTACGGCGCACCGATCACCGCGGTCTTGCGCTGAGCGCCGCGGTGATCGGGTGCGGGTGTCAGCTGTATATGACAGCTGACACCCCGCAGCAATGCCCACGATTGGCGCTATCGCCGATCGCGGGCATTTAACCCCTCTGATGCCGCTGTCAGTAGTGACAGCGGCATAGAGGGGGATCGCGCAGGGACGGGGGCTCCCTGCGCTCTCCCACCGGAGCAACGCAATGAGATCGCGTTGCTCCGGTGACCCGGAAGGAGTCCCCGGATCCAAGATGGCCGCCGGACTCCTTCCGGGTCATGAAATGACCTGGCTAGCCGGCACCTGCTGAGAGCAGGCGCTGGAAAGCCAGCTAAACTGCCTGTCAGATCGTTGATCTGACAGTGTGCTATGCACAGTGTCAGATCAGCGATCTGATCTAATACAGAGATGTCCCACCCTGGGACAATGTTAGAAAGTTAAAAAAAAAAAAAAATAGAATGTGTAAAAAAAAAAAAAAAAAAAAATCCCCAA
Organism: Ranitomeya imitator; assembly: GCF_032444005.1. Classification (NCBI taxonomy): domain Eukaryota; kingdom Metazoa; phylum Chordata; class Amphibia; order Anura; family Dendrobatidae; genus Ranitomeya; species Ranitomeya imitator. Next base: position 307,335,933 of record NC_091283.1, read on the forward strand.
ATAAAAAAAAAAAACATTACCCAATAAATCCATTTATTTATGTAAAAAAAAAAAAACAATAAATGTACACATATTTGGTATCGCCGCGTCCGTAACGACCCGCTATATAAAACTATCCCACTAGTTAACCCCTTCAGTGAACACCGCAAAAAAAAAAACAAAAAAAAAACAAGCGATCAAAACGACGGATATAAATAACCATGGTACCGCTGAAAACGTCATCTTGTCCCGCAAAAAAAAGCCGCCATACAGCATCATCAGCAGAAAAATAAAAAAGTTATAGCTCTCAGAATAATGCGATGCAAAAACAATTATTTTTTTATATAAAATAGTTTTTATTGTGTAAAAGCGCCAAAACATAAAAAAAATTACATACATGAGGTATCGCTGTAATCTTACTGACCTGAAGAATAAAACTGCTTTATCCATTTTACCACACGTGGAACGGTATAAACGCCCCCCCTAAAAGAAATTCAGGAATTGCTGTTTTTTGTTCATTCCGCCTCCCCAAAATCGGAATAAAAAGCGATCAAAAAATGTCATCTGCCCGAAAATGTTACCAATAAAAACGTCAACTCGTCCCGCAAAAAACAAGACTTCATATGACTCTGTGGGCCAAAATATGGATAAATTATAGCTCTCAAAATGTGGTGATGCAAAAACTATTTTTTGCAATAAAAAGCGTCTTTTAGTGTGTGACAGCTGCCAATCATAAAAATCCGCCAAAAAAACGCTATAAAAGTAAATCAAACCCCCCTTCATCACCCCCTTAGTTAGGGAAAAATAATAAAATGTAAAAAAATGTATTTATTTCCATTTTCCCATTAGGGCTAGGGTTAGGGCTAGGGCTAGGGTTAGGGCTAGGGTTAGGGCTAGGGTTAGGGTTTCAGTTATAATTGGGGGTTTCCACTGTTTAGGCACATCAGGGGCTCTCCAAACGCGACATGGCGTCCGATCTCAATTCCAGCCAATTCTGCTTTGAAAAAGTAAAACAGGGCTCCTTCCCTTCTGAGTTCTCCTGTGTGCCCAAACAGTGGTTCCCCCCAACATATGGGGTATCAGCGTTCTCAGGACAAGTTGGACAACAACTTTTGGGGTCCAATTTGTCCTGTTACCCTTGGGAAAATAAAAACATAGGGGATAAAATATCATTTTCGTGGAAAAAAAACATTTTTTATTTTCACGGCTCTGCGTTATAAACTGTAGTGAAACACTTGTTGGTTCAAAGCTATCACAACACATCTAGATAAGTTCCTTGGGGGGTCTAGTTTCCAATATGGGGTCACTTGTGGGGGGTTTCTACTGTTTTAGGTACATCAGGGGCTCTGCAAATGCAACATGACGCCTGCAGACCAATCCATCTAAGTCTGCATTTCAAATGGCGCTCCTTCCCTTCCGAGCTCTGCCGTGCTCCCAAACAGTGGTTCCCCCCAACATATGGGGTATCAGCGTTCTCAGGACAAGTTGGACAACAACTTTTGGGATCTAATTTGTCCTGTTACCCTTGGGAAAATAAAAACGTGGGGGCTAAAATATCATTTTCGTGGAAATTTTTTTTTTTTATTTTCACGGCTCTGCGTTATAAACTGTAGTGAAACACTTGTTGGTTCAAAGCTCTCACAACACATCTAGATAAGTTCCTTGGGGGGTCTAGTTTCCAATATGGGGTCACTTGTGGTGGGTTTCTACGGTTTAGGTACATCAGGGGCTCTGCAAATGCAACATGACACCTGCAGTCCATTCCATCTAAGTCTGCATTTCAAACGGTGCTCCTTCCCTTCCGAGCTCTGCCATGCACTCAAACGGTGGTTCCCCCCCACATGTGGGGTATCAGCGTACTCAGGACAAATTGGACAATAACATTTGTGGTCCAATTTCTCCTGTTACCCTTGGGAAAAAAAATTGCGGGCTAAAACATCATTTTGTGGAAAGAAAAAATGATTTTTTAATTTTCACAATGCTACATTCTAAACTTTAGTGAAACAATTGGGGGTTAAAAGTGCTCACCACACATCTAGATAAGTTCCTTAGGGGGTCTTCTTTCCAAAGTGGGGTCACTTGTGGGGGGTTTCCACTGTTAAGGCACGTCAAGGGCTCTCCAAATGCGACATGGTGTTCGATCTCAATTCCAGCCAATTTTGCATTGAAAAGTCAAATGGCACTCCTTCCCTTCCGAGCTCTGCCATGCGCTCAAACAGTGGTTTATCCCCATATATAAAGTATCGACGTACTCAGGACAAATTGCACAACAACTTTTGGGGTCCAATTTATCCTGTTACCCTTGGGAAAATAAAAAATTTGGGGCAAAAAGATCATTTTTTGTGAAAATTAATATAAAATTTTTTTTTACGGCTCTACATTATAAACTTCTGTGAAGCACTTGGAGGTTCAAAGTGCTCACCACACATCTAGATTAGTTCCTTAGGGGGTCTACTTTCCAAAATGGTGTCACTTGTGGGGGTTTCCACTGTTTAGGCACATCAGGGGCTCTCCAATCGTGACATGGGCTCCGATCTCAATTCCAGCAAATCTTGCATTGAAAAGTCAAATGGCGCTCCTTCCCTTCCGAGCTCTGCCATGTGCCCAAACAGTGGTTTACCCCCACATATGAGGCATCGGCGTACTCAGGACAAATTGTACAACGACTTTTGTGGTCCAATTTCTCCTGTTACCCTTGGTAAAATGAAACAAATTGGACCTGAAGTAAAAATTTTGTGAAAAAAAAGTTAAATGTTCAATTTTTTTAAACATTCAAAAAATTCCTGTGAAGCACCTGAAGGGTTAATAAACTTTTTGAATGTGGTTTTGAGTACCTTGAGGGGTGCAGTTTTTAGAATGGTGTCACTTTTGGGCATTTTCTGTCATATAGACCCCTCAAAGTCACTTCAAGTGTGAGGTGGTCCGTAAATAAATGGTTTTGCAAATTTTGTTGCAAAAATGAGAAATCGCTGGTCAACTTTTAACCCTTATAACGTCCTAACAAAAAAAAATTATGTTTCCAAAATTGTGCTGATGTAAAGCAGACATGTGGGAAATGTTGTTTATTAACTATATTATGTGATATAACTCTCTAATTTAAGGGCATAAAAACTAAGAGTTTGAAAATTGCTAAATTTTCATAATTTCCGACAAATTTTTGTCTCCTCATAGGGATTGCGATTGTGCAATTAATTTGATTCCTGGTAGTAAGTTTCCTAAGGGCCGATTGTTCAATTTATCTGTGCCAGAACAAGCCGCTATGCGGAGTTATATAAAGGAATCCTTGGAGAAAGGCCATATTCGCCCGTCGTCATCACCGTTAGGAGCAGGGTTCTTTTTTGTGGCCAAGAAGGATGGTTCTTTGAGACCTTGTACTGATTACCGCCTTCTTAATAAAATTAGTCAAATTTCAGTATCCTTTGCCGTTGCTGTCTGATTTGTTTGCTCGTATTAAAGGGGCTAGTTGGTTCACCAAGATAGATCTTCGAGGGGCGTATAATCTTGTGCGTATTAAACAAGGCGATGAATGGAAAACAGCATTTAATACGCCCGAGGGCCATTTTGAGTACCTGGTTATGCCATTCGGGCTTTCCAATGCTCCATCAGTATTTCAGTCCTTTATGCATGACATCTTCCGAGAGTACCTGGATAAATTCCTGATTGTGTATTTTGGATGATATTTTGGTCTTTTCGGATGATTGGTATTCTCATGTGAAGCAGGTCAGAATGGTGTTCCAGGTCCTTCGTGCGAATTCCTTGTTTGTGAAGGGGTCAAAGTGTCTCTTTGGAGTTCAGAAGGTTTCATTTTTGGGGTTCATTTTTTCCCCTTCTACTATCGAGATGGACCCTGTTAAAGTTCAGGCCATTTACAATTGGACTCAGCTGACATCTGTGAAGAGCCTGCAAAAGTTCCTGGGCTTTGCTAATTTTTATCGGCGCTTCATCGCTAATTTTTCTAGTGTTGCTAAACTGTTGACTGATTTGACCAAGAAGGGTGCTGATGTGGTCAATTGGTCTTCTGCAGCTGTGGAGGCTTTTCAGGAGTTGAAGCGTCGTTTTTCTTCTGCCCCTGTGTTGTGCCAGCCAGATGTTTCGCTCCCGTTTCAGGTTGAGGTTGATGCTTCTGAGATTGGAGCAGGGGCTGTTTTGTCGCAAAGAAGTTCTGATGGCTCGGTGATGAAGCCATGTGCTTTCTTTTCTAGAAAGTTTTCGCCTGCTGAGCGTAATTATGATGTTGGTAATCGTGAGTTATTGGCCATGAAGTGGGCATTCGAGGAGTGGCGTCATTGGCTTGAAAGAGCCAAGAATCGCGTGGTGGTCTTGACAGATCACAAGAATTTGACTTATCTTGAGTCTGCCAAACGGTTGAATCCGAGACAGGCTCGATGGTCGTTATTTTTCTCCCGTTTTGATTTTGTGGTTTCGTACCTTCCGGGCTCTAAGAATGTGAAGGCTGATGCCCTGTCAAGGAGTTTTGTGCCTGACTCTCCGGGTGTTCCTGAGCCGGCGGGTATTCTCAAAGAGGGGGTAATTTTGTCTGCCATCTCCCCTGATTTGCGGCGGGTGCTGCAAAAATTTCAGGCTGATAGACCTGACCGTTGCCCAGCGGAGAAACGGTTTGTCCCTGATAGATGGACTAGTAGAGTTATCTCTGAGATTCATTGTTCAGTGTTGGCTGGACATCCTGGAATCTTTGGTACCAGAGATTTGGTGGCTAGATCCTTTTGGTGGCCGTCTTTGTCACGGGATGTGCGTTCTTTTGTGCAGTCCTGTGGGACTTGTGCTCGGGCTAAGCCCTGCTGTTCTCGTGCCAGTGGGTTGCTTTTGCCCTTGCCGGTCCCGAAGAGGCCCTGGACGCATATTTCTATGGATTTTATTTCGGATCTCCCCGTCTCTCAAAAGATGTCGGTCATTTGGGTGGTTTGTGATCGCTTTTCTAAAATGGTCCATTTGGTACCTTTGTCTAAATTGCCTTCCTCCTCTGATTTGGTGCCATTATTTTTCCAGCATGTGGTTCGTTTACATGGTATCCCGGAGAACATCGTTTCTGACAGAGGTTCCCAGTTTGTTTCGAGGTTTTGGCGATCCTTTTGTGCTAGGATGGGTATTGATTTGTCTTTTTCCTCGGCTTTCCATCCTCAGACAAATGGCCAAACCGAACGAACTAATCAGACTTTGGAAACATATCTGAGATGCTTTGTTTCCGCTGATCAGGATGATTGGGTGTCCTTTTTGCCGTTGGCTGAGTTCGCCCTTAATAATCGGGCCAGCTCGGCTACTTTGGTTTTGCCGTTTTTCTGCAAATCTGGTTTCCATCCTCGTTTCTCTTCAGGGCAGGTTGAGTCTTCGGACTGTCCTGGTGTAGATACTGTGGTGGATAGGTTGCAGCAGATTTGGACTCATGTGGTGGACAATTTGACATTGTCCCAGGAGAAGGCTCAATGTTTCGCTAACCGCCGGCGCTGTGTGGGTCCCCGACTTCGCGTTGGGGATTTGGTTTGGTTGTCGTCTCGTTATGTTCCTATGAAGGTTTCCTCTCCTAAGTTTAAGCCTCGTTTCATTGGTCCGTATAAGATTTCTGAGGTTATCAATCCTGTGTCATTTCGTTTGGCCCTTCCTGCTTCTTTTGCCATCCATAATGTGTTCCATAGGTCGTTATTGCGGAGATACGTGGCGCCTGTGGTTCCATCCGTTGATCCTCCTGCCCCGGTATTGGTTGAGGGGGAGTTGGAGTATGTGGTGGAGAAGATTTTGGATTCTCGTATTTCGAGACGGAAACTCCAGTACCTGGTCAACTGGAAGGGTTATGGTCAGGAAGATAATTCCTGGGTTTTTGCCTCTGATGTTCATGCTGCCGATCTGGTTCGTGCCTTTCATTTGGCTCATCCTGGTCGGCCTGGGGGCTCTGGTGAGGGTTCGGTGACCCCTCCTCAAGGGGGGGGGGTACTGTTGTGAATTCTGTTGTCGGGCTCCCTCCTGTGGTCATGAATGGTACTTCGGCTGGTTCTGTCCATGGACTTCCTCGGGTGGGTGTTTCTGAGTTTCCTTCCTCAGGTGACGAGGTTAATTCGTTAGCTGGCTGCTCTATTTACCTCCACTTAGATCTTTGCTCCATGCCACCTGTCAATGTTCCAGTATTGGTCTAGTTCACTCCTGGATCGTTCTTGTGACCTGTCTTCCCAACAGAAGCTAAGTCCTGTTTCTTTCTCTTTGGTTTGCTATTTTTCTGTCCAGCTTGCTATTTTTATTGCTGTCTTGCTTGCTGGAAGCTCTGGGACGCAGAGGGAGCGCCTCCGCACTGTGAGTAGGTGCGGAGGGTCTTTTTGCGCCCTCTGCGTGGTCTTTTTGTAGGTTTTTGTGCTGACCGCACAGCAACCTTTCCTATCCTCGGTCTGTTCAGTTAGCCGGGCCTCACTTTGCTAAATCTATTTCATCTCTGTGTTTGTATTTTCATCTTTACTCACAGTCATTATATGTGGGGGGCTGCCTATTCCTTTGGGGAATTTCTCTGAGGCAAGGTAATAATAATAATAATAATAATTTTTATTTTTTTATAGCGCCAACATATTCCGCAGCGCTTTACAAACTATAGGTAGGCTTTATTTTTCTATCTTTAGGGCTAGCTAGTTCCTTAGGCTGTGCCGAGTTGCATAGGGAGCGTTAGGCGCAATCCACAGCTATTTCTAGTGTGTGTGATAGGATTAGGGATTGCGGTCAGCAGAGTTCCCACGTCCCAGAGCTCGTCCTTATTATCAGTAACTATCAGGTCATTCCGTGTGCTCTTAACCTCCAGGTCCATTATTGTCCTGACCACCAGGTCATAACAGTTCCCCCCCACATATGAGGTATCAGCGGACTCAGGACAAATTGGACAACAACTTTTGAGGTCCAATTTCTCCTGTTACTCTCGGGAAAATACAAAACTGGGGGCTAAAAAATAATTTTTGTGGGGAAAAATTTGTTTTATTTTTACGGCTCTGCATAATAAACTTCTGTGAAGCCCTTGGTGGGTCAAAGTGCTCACTACACCTCTAGATAAGTTCCTTAGGGGGTCTACTTTCCAAAATGATGTCACTTGTGGGGAGTTTCAATGTTTAGGCACATCAGTGGCTTCTTAACGCAACATGGCATCCCATCTCAATTCCTGTCAATTTTGCATTGAAAAATCAAACGGCGCTCCTTCCCTTCCGAGCTCTCCCATGCGCCCAAACAGTGGTTTACCCCCACATATGGGGTATCAGCGTACTCAGGACAAATTGTACAACAACTTTTTGGGTCCAATTTCTTCTCTTACCCTTGGGAAAATAACAAATTGGGGGCGAAAATATAATTTTTGTGAAAATATGATTTTTTATTTTTACGGTTCTGCATTATAAACTTCTGTGAAGCACTTGGTGGGTCAAAATGCTCACTACACCTCTAGATAAGTTCCTTGGGGGTCTACTTTCCAAAATGGTGTCACTTGTGGGGGGTTTCAATGTTTAGGCACATAGAAATTGTCATTGAAAAGGCAAATGGCGCTCCTTCGCTTCCGAGCTCTGTCATGCGCCCAAACAGTGGTTTACCCCCACATTTGGGGTATCGGCGTACTCAGGACAAATTGTACAACAACTTTTGGGGTCCATTTTCTCCTGTTACCCTTGGTAAAATAAAACAAATTGGAGCTGAAGTAAATTTTTTGTGAAAAAAAGTTAAATGTTCATTTGTATTTAAACATTCCAAAAATTCCTGTGAAACACCTGAAGGGTTAATAAACTTCTTGAATGTGGTTTTGAGCACCTTGAGGGGTGCAGTTTAGAATGGTGTCACACTTGGGTATTTTCTATCATATAGACCCCTTAAAATGACTTCAAATGAGATGTGGTCCCTAAAAAAAAATGGTGTTATAAAAATGAGAAATTGCTGGTCAATTTTAACCCTTATAACTCCCTAACAAAAAAAATTTTGGTTCCAAAATTGTGCTGATGTAAAGTAGACATGTGGGAAATGTTACTTATTAAGTATTTTGTGTGACATATCTCTGTGATTTAATTGCATAAAAATTCAAAGTTGGAAAATTGCGAAATTTTCAAAATTTTCGCCAAATTTCCATTTTTTTCAAAAATAAACGCAGGTAATATCAAAGAAATTTTTACCACTGTCATGAAGTACAATATGTCATGAGAAAACAATGTCAGAATCACTGGCATCCGTTGAAGCGTTTCAGAGTTATAACCTCATAAAGGGACAGTAGTCAGAATTGTAAAAATTGGCCCGGTCATTAACGTGCAAACCACTCTTGGGGGTAAAGGGGTTAAGGATGGCTTGTTTCACCTGCATGGAGAGCTCCTTTGACCACATGTTTACTTCACAGCAAAACCTTCCAAATGCAAGCACCACACCTCAAATCAACTCCAGGCCTTTTATCTGTTTAATTGAGAATGACATAACGAAGGGAATGTCCACCCCTGTCCATGAAATAGCCTTGGAATCAATTGTCCAATTACTTTTGGTCCCTTTGAAAACAGGGTGGCACATGTTAAGGAGCTGAAACTCCTAAGCCCTTCATCCAATTTTTTTTTTTTTTATTTAAATAGATTTTTATTAACAATATAAAGAAGAACATCAGAATGCCATTTACATTGCATTATATCACATACACATTTTCTTGTTTTAATAAACCCCAACATTACCCCAACTACCCCCCTCCCCCCTACGACAGCTCAGTCCCAATCTTCACCTCACTGAGGCCTTCTCTGCCTCGTGTGATTTATCCTCATCCAGGTCTTAGGAAACTCGACGACTATACTCCTTAATCCAAATCAAGCCAAGGAGACCATATTTTATTAAACATTTCTATTTTCCCCCTTTTTTTGTACACCCCCTTTTCCAATTTTAGACCATGTTGAACATATTGGAGAAATTCCCTTCTCACAGGTGGTTCCACATTTATCCAATTTCGTGCTATTACTTTCCTGGCCATGTAGAGTAGCCTAGCGATTGCAATTTTCCAAGTATTGTCAACTCCAATTTCTTCCACATATCCCAGCACGCATACTATCGGGTCTCTAAGAACTCTGCACTTATACGCTGCTTCAACTCGGCTCAAAACCACCACCCAATAGGCAGCCAGTCTCGGACACGTCCACATCATGTGATATATTCCTGCATTCTCACTCGCACACCTCGGACACTCAGAATTGGCACGCAATCCCGCTTTATATAGCACTTCCGGAGATTTATATACCCTATGCAGAATGTATAGCTGCGAGATCCTATATGGTTCACTCAAGGATAGTCGCGGAACCCACTCCATCACTGATTCCCAGGTTTCATTTTCCATCGGTCCCACTTCTCTCTCCCACTTAGCTCTCGCCTTTATAGGGAAATCTAGCAGGAACGTGTGCATAAGGTCCTTATACAGAGTGGAAATAACTCCCCTTGTAACATAGTAACATAGTAACATAGTTAGTAAGGCCGAAAAAAGACATTTGTCCATCCAGTTCAGCCTATATTCCATCATAATAAATCCCCAGATCTACGTCCTTCTACAGAACCTAATAATTGTATGATACAATATTGTTCTGCTCCAGGAAGACATCCAGGCCTCTCTTGAACCCCTCGACTGAGTTCGCCATCACCACCTCCTCAGGCAAGCAATTCCAGATTCTCACTGCCCTAACAGTAAAGAATCCTCTTCTATGTTGGTGGAAAAACCTTCTCTCCTCCAGACGCAAAGAATGCCCCCTTGTGCCCGTCACCTTCCTTGGTATAAACAGATCCTCAGCGAGATATTTGTATTGTCCCCTTATATACTTATACATGGTTATTAGATCGCCCCTCAGTCGTCTTTTTTCTAGACTAAATAATCCTAATTTCGCTAATCTATCTGGGTATTGTAGTTCTCCCATCCCCTTTATTAATTTTGTTGCCCTCCTTTGTACTCTCTCTAGTTCCATTATATCCTTCCTGAGCACCGGTGCCCAAAACTGGACACAGTACTCCATGTGCGGTCTAACTAGGGATTTGTACAGAGGCAGTATAATGCTCTCATCATGTGTATCCAGACCTCTTTTAATGCACCCCATGATCCTGTTTGCCTTGGCAGCTGCTGCCTGGCACTGGCTGCTCCAGGTAAGTTTATCATTAACTAGGATCCCCAAGTCCTTCTCCCTGTCAGATTTACCCAGTGGTTTCCCGTTCAGTGTGTAATGGTGATATTGATTCCCTCTTCCCATGTGTATAACCTTACATTTATCATTGTTAAACCTCATCTGCCACCTTTCAGCCCAAGTTTCCAACTTATCCAGATCCATCTGTAGCAGAATACTATCTTCTCTTGTATTAACTGCTTTACATAGTTTTGTATCATCTGCAAATATCGATATTTTACTGTGTAAACCTTCTACCAGATCATTAATGAATATGTTGAAGAGAACAGGTCCCAATACTGACCCCTGCGGTACCCCACTGGTCACAGCGACCCAGTTAGAGACTATACCATTTATAACCACCCTCTGCATTCTATCACTAAGCCAGTTACTAACCCATTTACACACATTTTCCCCCAGACCAAGCATTCTCATTTTGTGTACCAACCTCTTGTGCGGCACGGTATCAAACGCTTTGGAAAAATCGAGATATACCACGTCCAATGACTCACCGTGGTCCAGTCTATAGCTTACCTCTTCATAAAAACTGATTAGATTGGTTTGACAGGAGCGATTTCTCATAAACCCATGCTGATATGGAGTTAAACAGTTATTCTCATTGAGATAATCCAGAATAACATCCCTCAGAAACCCTTCAAATATTTTACCAACAATAGAGGTTAGACTTACTGGCCTATAATTTCCAGGTTCACTTTTAGAGCCCTTTTTGAATATTGGCACCACATTTGCTATGCGCCAGTCCTGCGGAACAGACCCTGTCGCTATAGAGTCACTAAAAATAAGAAATAATGGTTTATCTATTACATTACTTAGTTCTCTTAGTACTCGTGGGTGTATGCCATCCGGACCCGGAGATTTATCTATTTTAATCTTATTTAGCCGGTTTCGCACCTCTTCTTGGGTTAGATTGGTGACCCTTAATATAGGGTTTTCATTGTTTCTTGGGATTTCACCTAGCATTTCATTTTCCACCGTGAATACCGTGGAGAAGAAGGTGTTTAATATGTTAGCTTTTTCCTCGTCATCTACAACCATTCTTTCCTCACTATTTTTTAAGGGGCCTACATTTTCAGTTTTTATTCTTTTACTATTGATATAGTTGAAGAACAGTTTGGGATTAGTTTTACTCTCCTTAGCAATGTGCTTCTCTGTTTCCTTTTTGGCAGCTTTAATTAGTTTTTTAGATACAGTATTTTTCTCCCTATAGTTTTTTAGAGCTTCAATGGTGCCATCCTGCTTTAGTAGTGCAAATGCTTTCTTTTTACTGTTAATTGCCTGTCTTACTTCTTTGTTTAGCCACATTGGGTTTTTCCTATTTCTAGTCCTTTTATTCCCACAAGGTATAAACCGCTTACACTGCCTATTTAGGATGTTCTTAAACATTTCCCATTTATTATCTGTATTCTCATTTCTGAGGATATTGTCCCAGTCTACCAGATTAAGGGCATCTCTAAGCTGTTCAAACTTTGCCTTCCTAAAGTTCAATGTTTTTGTGACTCCCTGACAAGTCCCCCTAGTGAAAGACAGGTGAAACTGCACAATATTGTGGTCGCTATTTCCTAAATGCCCAACCACCTGCAGATTTGTTATTCTGTCAGGTCTATTAGATAGTATTAGGTCTAAAAGTGCTGCTCCTCTGGTTGGATTCTGCACCAATTGTGAAAGATAATTTTTCTTGGTTATTAGCAGAAACCTGTTGCCTTTATGGGTTTCACAGGTTTCTGTTTCCCAGTTAATATCCGGGTAGTTAAAGTCCCCCATAACCAGGACCTCATTATGGGTTGCAGCTTCATCTATCTGCTTTAGAAGTAGACTTTCCATGCTTTCTGTTATATTTGGGGGTTTGTAACAGACCCCAATGAGAATTTTGTTACCATTTTTCCCTCCATGAATTTCAACCCATATGGACTCGACATCCTCATTCCCTTCGCTAATATCCTCCCTTAAAGTGGACTTTAGACAAGACTTTACATAGAGACAAACCCCTCCTCCTCTCCGATTTTTACGATCCTTTCTAAACAGACTGTAACCCTGTAAGTTAACTGCCCAGTCATAGCTTTCATCTAACCATGTCTCGGTTATTCCCACTATGTCAAAGTTACCTGTAGATATTTCTGCTTCTAGTTCTTCCATCTTGTTTGTCAGGCTTCTGGCGTTTGCGAGCATGCAGTTTAGAGGATTTTGTTTTGTTCCAATCTCCTCACTGTGGATTGTTTTAGAAATGTTCTTACCTCCCTTCTGAGTATGTTTTCCTGGGTCGTCTTTGTTCGAGTCTAATGTTTTTCTTCCCGTCCCCTCTTCTTCTAGTTTAACGCCCTCCTGATGAGTGTAGCGAGTCTTCTGGCGAATGTGTGTTTCCCAGGTTTGTTGAGGTGTAGTCCGTCTCTGGCGAGGAGTCCATCATACCAGTAATTCACACCGTGGTCCAGGAATCCAAATCCTTGTTGTCTGCACCATCGTCTTAGCCAGTTGTTTGCATCAAGGATCCTGTTCCATCTCCTGGTGCCATGCCCGTCTACTGGAAGGATAGAAGAAAAAACTACCTGTGCATCCAGTTCCTTTACTTTCTTCCCCAACTCTTCAAAGTCCTTGCAGATTGTCGGTAGGTCCTTCCTTGCCGTGTCATTGGTGCCAACATGTATCAGAAGAAATGGGTGGACGTCCTTGGAGCTGAAGAGCTTTGGTATCCTATCGGTCACATCCTTGATCATCGCACCTGGAAGGCAGCATACTTCTCTTGCAGTTATGTCCGGTCTGCAGATGGCTGCTTCGGTGCCTCTCAGTAGTGAGTCTCCCACCACCACCACTCTTCGTTGCTTCTTGGCTGTACTTTTTGCTGTCACTTGTTGCTGTGTGCCCTTTTCTTTTTTGCTTGCTGGTATTGCTTCATTCTTAGGTGTGCCATCTTCATCCTCTACAAAGATTTGATATCGGTTCTTCAGTTGTGTGGTTGGTGATTTCTCCATGGTCTTCTTGCTTCTTTTGGTCACATGCTTCCACTCATCTGCTTTTGGAGGTTCTCTGACACTTTTTGCACCTTCTGTGACCAGTAGAGATGCTTCTGTTCTGTCTAGAAAGTCTTCATTCTCTTTGATGAGTTTCAAAGTTGCTATTCTTTCTTCCAGACCCCGCACCTTTTCTTCTAAAAGGGCCACTAGTCTACACTTCTGACAGGTGAAATTGGATTCTTCTTCTGGTCGATCTGTGAACATGTAGCACATGCTGCAGCTCACCATGTAGGTTGTCACATCTGCCATGTTGCTCCTAGATCCTGCTGACTTGCTGTGTGTTTTCCTTCTTGTGTAATCTACTCAGCCAAGCTCTCTTGCAATAATGTCCTACAGGCAAAAATTCGCGCGCCGTATGGCGCGCGGTTTGGTGATGCTTTCGAAGCAGCTGGTCCCGGCTGTACCCAACGATCTTCTAGCTTAGGGAGACTTCGCTTCTCCCAGAAGGCACCTGGAATATGCAAATTAGCCTCCTGAAGCTTGAATCCCTGGTTTGGTGATGCTTTCGAAGCAGCTGGTCCCGGCTGTACCCAACGATCTTCTAGCTTAGGGAGACTTCGCTTCTCCCAGAAGGCACCTGGAATATGCAAATTAGCCTCCTGAAGCTTGAATCCCTGGTTTGGTGATGCTTTCGAAGCAGCTGGTCCCGGCTGTACCCAACGATCTTCTAGCTTAGGGAGACTTCGCTTCTCCCAGAAGGCACCTGGAATATGCAAATTAGCCTCCTGAAGCTTGAATCCCTGGTTTGGTGATGCTTTCGAAGCAGCTGGTCCCGGCTGTACCCAACGATCTTCTAGCTTAGGGAGACTTCGCTTCTCCCAGAAGGCACCTGGAATATGCAAATTAGCCTCCTGAAGCTTGAATCCCTGGTTTGGTGATGCTTTCGAAGCAGCTGGTCCCGGCTGTACCCAACGATCTTCTAGCTTAGGGAGACTTCGCTTCTCCCAGAAGGCACCTGGAATATGCAAATTAGCCTCCTGAAGCTTGAATCCCTGGTTTGGTGATGCTTTCGAAGCAGCTGGTCCCGGCTGTACCCAACGATCTTCTAGCTTAGGGAGACTTCGCTTCTCCCAGAAGGCACCTGGAATATGCAAATTAGCCTCCTGAAGCTTGAATCCCTGGTTTGGTGATGCTTTCGAAGCAGCTGGTCCCGGCTGTACCCAACGATCTTCTAGCTTAGGGAGACTTCGCTTCTCCCAGAAGGCACCTGGAATATGCAAATTAGCCTCCTGAAGCTTGAATCCCTGGTTTGGGGATGCTTTCGAAGCAGCTGGTCCCGGCTGTACCCAACGATCTTCTAGCTTAGGGAGACTTCGCTTCTCCCAGAAGGCACCTGGAATATGCAAATTAGCCTCCTGAAGCTTGAATCCCTGGTTTGGGGATGCTTTCGAAGCAGCTGGTCCCGGCTGTACCCAACGATCTTCTAGCTTAGGGAGACTTCGCTTCTCCCAGAAGGCACCTGGAATATGCAAATTAGCCTCCTGAAGCTTGAATCCCTGGTTTGGGGATGCTTTCGAAGCAGCTGGTCCCGGCTGTACCCAACGATCTTCTAGCTTAGGGAGACTTCGCTTCTCCCAGAAGGCACCTGGAATATGCAAATTAGCCTCCTGAAGCTTGAATCCCTGGTTTGGGGATGCTTTCGAAGCAGCTGGTCCCGGCTGTACCCAACGATCTTCTAGCTTAGGGAGACTTCGCTTCTCCCAGAAGGCACCTGGAATATGCAAATTAGCCTCCTGAAGCTTGAATCCCTGGTTTGGTGATGCTTTCGAAGCAGCTGGTCCCGGCTGTACCCAACGATCTTCTAGCTTAGGGAGACTTCGCTTCTCCCAGAAGGCACCTGGAATATGCAAATTAGCCTCCTGAAGCTTGAATCCCTGGTTTGGTGATGCTTTCGAAGCAGCTGGTCCCGGCTGTACCCAACGATCTTCTAGCTTAGGGAGACTTCGCTTCTCCCAGAAGGCACCTGGAATATGCAAATTAGCCTCCTGAAGCTTGAATCCCTGGTTTGGTGATGCTTTCGAAGCAGCTGGTCCCGGCTGTACCCAACGATCTTCTAGCTTAGGGAGACTTCGCTTCTCCCAGAAGGCACCTGGAATATGCAAATTAGCCTCCTGAAGCTTGAATCCCTGGTTTGGTGATGCTTTCGAAGCAGCTGGTCCCGGCTGTACCCAACGATCTTCTAGCTTAGGGAGACTTCGCTTCTCCCAGAAGGCACCTGGAATATGCAAATTAGCCTCCTGAAGCTTGAATCCCTGGTTTGGTGATGCTTTCGAAGCAGCTGGTCCCGGCTGTACCCAACGATCTTCTAGCTTAGGGAGACTTCGCTTCTCCCAGAAGGCACCTGGAATATGCAAATTAGCCTCCTGAAGCTTGAATCCCTGGTTTGGTGATGCTTTCGAAGCAGCTGGTCCCGGCTGTACCCAACGATCTTCTAGCTTAGGGAGACTTCGCTTCTCCCAGAAGGCACCTGGAATATGCAAATTAGCCTCCTGAAGCTTGAATCCCTGGTTTGGTGATGCTTTCGAAGCAGCTGGTCCCGGCTGTACCCAACGATCTTCTAGCTTAGGGAGACTTCGCTTCTCCCAGAAGGCACCTGGAATATGCAAATTAGCCTCCTGAAGCTTGAATCCCTGGTTTGGTGATGCTTTCGAAGCAGCTGGTCCCGGCTGTACCCAACGATCTTCTAGCTTAGGGAGACTTCGCTTCTCCCAGAAGGCACCTGGAATATGCAAATTAGCCTCCTGAAGCTTGAATCCCTGGTTTGGTGATGCTTTCGAAGCAGCTGGTCCCGGCTGTACCCAACGATCTTCTAGCTTAGGGAGACTTCGCTTCTCCCAGAAGGCACCTGGAATATGCAAATTAGCCTCCTGAAGCTTGAATCCCTGGTTTGGTGATGCTTTCGAAGCAGCTGGTCCCGGCTGTACCCAACGATCTTCTAGCTTAGGGAGACTTCGCTTCTCCCAGAAGGCACCTGGAATATGCAAATTAGCCTCCTGAAGCTTGAATCCCTGGTTTGGTGATGCTTTCGAAGCAGCTGGTCCCGGCTGTACCCAACGATCTTCTAGCTTAGGGAGACTTCGCTTCTCCCAGAAGGCACCTGGAATATGCAAATTAGCCTCCTGAAGCTTGAATCCCTGGTTTGGTGATGCTTTCGAAGCAGCTGGTCCCGGCTGTACCCAACGATCTTCTAGCTTAGGGAGACTTCGCTTCTCCCAGAAGGCACCTGGAATATGCAAATTAGCCTCCTGAAGCTTGAATCCCTGGTTTGGTGATGCTTTCGAAGCAGCTGGTCCCGGCTGTACCCAACGATCTTCTAGCTTAGGGAGACTTCGCTTCTCCCAGAAGGCACCTGGAATATGCAAATTAGCCTCCTGAAGCTTGAATCCCTGGTTTGGTGATGCTTTCGAAGCAGCTGGTCCCGGCTGTACCCAACGATCTTCTAGCTTAGGGAGACTTCGCTTCTCCCAGAAGGCACCTGGAATATGCAAATTAGCCTCCTGAAGCTTGAATCCCTGGTTTGGTGATGCTTTCGAAGCAGCTGGTCCCGGCTGTACCCAACGATCTTCTAGCTTAGGGAGACTTCGCTTCTCCCAGAAGGCACCTGGAATATGCAAATTAGCCTCCTGAAGCTTGAATCCCTGGTTTGGTGATGCTTTCGAAGCAGCTGGTCCCGGCTGTACCCAACGATCTTCTAGCTTAGGGAGACTTCGCTTCTCCCAGAAGGCACCTGGAATATGCAAATTAGCCTCCTGAAGCTTGAATCCCTGGTTTGGTGATGCTTTCGAAGCAGCTGGTCCCGGCTGTACCCAACGATCTTCTAGCTTAGGGAGACTTCGCTTCTCCCAGAAGGCACCTGGAATATGCAAATTAGCCTCCTGAAGCTTGAATCCCTGGTTTGGTGATGCTTTCGAAGCAGCTGGTCCCGGCTGTACCCAACGATCTTCTAGCTTAGGGAGACTTCGCTTCTCCCAGAAGGCACCTGGAATATGCAAATTAGCCTCCTGAAGCTTGAATCCCTGGTTTGGTGATGCTTTCGAAGCAGCTGGTCCCGGCTGTACCCAACGATCTTCTAGCTTAGGGAGACTTCGCTTCTCCCAGAAGGCACCTGGAATATGCAAATTAGCCTCCTGAAGCTTGAATCCCTGGTTTGGTGATGCTTTCGAAGCAGCTGGTCCCGGCTGTACCCAACGATCTTCTAGCTTAGGGAGACTTCGCTTCTCCCAGAAGGCACCTGGAATATGCAAATTAGCCTCCTGAAGCTTGAATCCCTGGTTTGGTGATGCTTTCGAAGCAGCTGGTCCCGGCTGTACCCAACGATCTTCTAGCTTAGGGAGACTTCGCTTCTCCCAGAAGGCACCTGGAATATGCAAATTAGCCTCCTGAAGCTTGAATCCCTGGTTTGGTGATGCTTTCGAAGCAGCTGGTCCCGGCTGTACCCAACGATCTTCTAGCTTAGGGAGACTTCGCTTCTCCCAGAAGGCACCTGGAATATGCAAATTAGCCTCCTGAAGCTTGAATCCCTGGTTTGGTGATGCTTTCGAAGCAGCTGGTCCCGGCTGTACCCAACGATCTTCTAGCTTAGGGAGACTTCGCTTCTCCCAGAAGGCACCTGGAATATGCAAATTAGCCTCCTGAAGCTTGAATCCCTGGTTTGGTGATGCTTTCGAAGCAGCTGGTCCCGGCTGTACCCAACGATCTTCTAGCTTAGGGAGACTTCGCTTCTCCCAGAAGGCACCTGGAATATGCAAATTAGCCTCCTGAAGCTTGAATCCCTGGTTTGGTGATGCTTTCGAAGCAGCTGGTCCCGGCTGTACCCAACGATCTTCTAGCTTAGGGAGACTTCGCTTCTCCCAGAAGGCACCTGGAATATGCAAATTAGCCTCCTGAAGCTTGAATCCCTGGTTTGGTGATGCTTTCGAAGCAGCTGGTCCCGGCTGTACCCAACGATCTTCTAGCTTAGGGAGACTTCGCTTCTCCCAGAAGGCACCTGGAATATGCAAATTAGCCTCCTGAAGCTTGAATCCCTGGTTTGGTGATGCTTTCGAAGCAGCTGGTCCCGGCTGTACCCAACGATCTTCTAGCTTAGGGAGACTTCGCTTCTCCCAGAAGGCACCTGGAATATGCAAATTAGCCTCCTGAAGCTTGAATCCCTGGTTTGGTGATGCTTTCGAAGCAGCTGGTCCCGGCTGTACCCAACGATCTTCTAGCTTAGGGAGACTTCGCTTCTCCCAGAAGGCACCTGGAATATGCAAATTAGCCTCCTGAAGCTTGAATCCCTGGTTTGGTGATGCTTTCGAAGCAGCTGGTCCCGGCTGTACCCAACGATCTTCTAGCTTAGGGAGACTTCGCTTCTCCCAGAAGGCACCTGGAATATGCAAATTAGCCTCCTGAAGCTTGAATCCCTGGTTTGGTGATGCTTTCGAAGCAGCTGGCCCCGGCTGTACCCAACGATCTTCTAGCTTAGGGAGACTTCGCTTCTCCCAGAAGGCACCTGGAATATGCAAATTAGCCTCCTGAAGCTTGAATCCCTGGTTTGGTGATGCTTTCGAAGCAGCTGGCCCCGGCTGTACCCAACGATCTTCTAGATTAGGGAGACTTCGCTTCTCCCAGAAGGCACCTGGAATATGCAAATTAGCCTCCTGAAGCTTGAATCCCTGGTTTGGTGATGCTTTCGAAGCAGCTGGTCCCGGCTGTACCTAACGATCTTCTAGCTTAGGGAGACTTCGCTTCTCCCAGAAGGCACCTGGAATATGCAAATTAGCCTCCTGAAGCTTGAATCCCTGGTTTGGTGATGCTTTCGAAGCAGCTGGTCCCGGCTGTACCCAACGATCTTCTAGCTTAGGGAGACTTCGCTTCTCCCAGAAGGCACCTGGAATATGCAAATTAGCCTCCTGAAGCTTGAATCCCTGGTTTGGTGATGCTTTCGAAGCAGCTGGTCCCGGCTGTACCCAACGATCTTCTAGCTTAGGGAGACTTCGCTTCTCCCAGAAGGCACCTGGAATATGCAAATTAGCCTCCTGAAGCTTGAATCCCTGGTTTGGTGATGCTTTCGAAGCAGCTGGTCCCGGCTGTACCCAACGATCTTCTAGCTTAGGGAGACTTCGCTTCTCCCAGAAGGCACCTGGAATATGCAAATTAGCCTCCTGAAGCTTGAATCCCTGGTTTGGTGATGCTTTCGAAGCAGCTGGTCCCGGCTGTACCCAACGATCTTCTAGCTTAGGGAGACTTCGCTTCTCCCAGAAGGCACCTGGAATATGCAAATTAGCCTCCTGAAGCTTGAATCCCTGGTTTGGTGATGCTTTCGAAGCAGCTGGTCCCGGCTGTACCCAACGATCTTCTAGCTTAGGGAGACTTCGCTTCTCCCAGAAGGCACCTGGAATATGCAAATTAGCCTCCTGAAGCTTGAATCCCTGGTTTGGTGATGCTTTCGAAGCAGCTGGTCCCGGCTGTACCCAACGATCTTCTAGCTTAGGGAGACTTCGCTTCTCCCAGAAGGCACCTGGAATATGCAAATTAGCCTCCTGAAGCTTGAATCCCTGGTTTGGTGATGCTTTCGAAGCAGCTGGTCCCGGCTGTACCCAACGATCTTCTAGCTTAGGGAGACTTCGCTTCTCCCAGAAGGCACCTGGAATATGCAAATTAGCCTCCTGAAGCTTGAATCCCTGGTTTGGTGATGCTTTCGAAGCAGCTGGTCCCGGCTGTACCCAACGATCTTCTAGCTTAGGGAGACTTCGCTTCTCCCAGAAGGCACCTGGAATATGCAAATTAGCCTCCTGAAGCTTGAATCCCTGGTTTGGTGA
Organism: Ranitomeya imitator; assembly: GCF_032444005.1. Classification (NCBI taxonomy): domain Eukaryota; kingdom Metazoa; phylum Chordata; class Amphibia; order Anura; family Dendrobatidae; genus Ranitomeya; species Ranitomeya imitator. Next base: position 307,355,871 of record NC_091283.1, read on the forward strand.
TGCTTTCGAAGCAGCTGGCCCCGGCTGTACCCAACGATCTTCTAGCTTAGGGAGACTTCGCTTCTCCCAGAAGGCACCTGGAATATGCAAATTAGCCTCCTGAAGCTTGAATCCCTGGTTTGGTGATGCTTTCGAAGCAGCTGGCCCCGGCTGTACCCAACGATCTTCTAGCTTAGGGAGACTTCGCTTCTCCCAGAAGGCACCTGGAATATGCAAATTAGCCTCCTGAAGCTTGAATCCCTGGTTTGGTGATGCTTTCGAAGCAGCTGGTCCCGGCTGTACCCAACGATCTTCTAGCTTAGGGAGACTTCGCTTCTCCCAGAAGGCACCTGGAATATGCAAATTAGCCTCCTGAAGCTTGAATCCCTGGTTTGGTGATGCTTTCGAAGCAGCTGGTCCCGGCTGTACCCAACGATCTTCTAGCTTAGGGAGACTTCGCTTCTCCCAGAAGGCACCTGGAATATGCAAATTAGCCTCCTGAAGCTTGAATCCCTGGTTTGGTGATGCTTTCGAAGCAGCTGGTCCCGGCTGTACCCAACGATCTTTTAGCTTAGGGAGACTTCGCTTCTCCCAGAAGGCACCTGGAATATGCAAATTAGCCTCCTGAAGCTTGAATCCCTGGTTTGGTGATGCTTTCGAAGCAGCTGGTCCCGGCTGTACCCAACGATCTTCTAGCTTAGGCAGACTTCGCTTCTCCCAGAAGGCACCTGGAATATGCAAATTAGCCTCCTGAAGCTTGAATCCCTGGTTTGGTGATGCTTTCGAAGCAGCTGGTCCCGGCTATACCCAACGATCTTCTAGCTTAGGGAGACTTCGCTTCTCCCAGAAGGCACCTGGAATATGCAAATTAGCCTCCTGAAGCTTGAATCCCTGGTTTGGTGATGCTTTCGAAGCAGCTGGTCCCGGCTGTACCCAACGATCTTCTAGCTTAGGGAGACTTCGCTTCTCCCAGAAGGCACCTGGAATATGCAAATTAGCCTCCTGAAGCTTGAATCCCTGGTAGTTCCGTCACCACACACATACTCCAACACTATATCATCTTGAACCCTGATATCAGCCTTCTTATTCTGAGCTCTAAAGGCATGTCTCATCTGCGCATACTGATATTCCCCTGTGGATCGCAAACCAAATTCTTCCTGCAATTGGGAGAAGGACTTCAGTTCCTGTCGCTGGATTATCTGGTGAACAAAGCAAATTCCCTTATTCTGCCATTCCATCAGTCCTCCCAGGGCCTCAAATTCCTTTAAATTGTTATTAGACCATATTGGTGTGAATTTAGTCAGCCCTTTAACCCCACGAATCTGCCTTAGTCTATTCCACAATTTACGAATCAGGAACAGGGTTGGGTATACTTTCCCCAAAGCGCTCAAAGAGCCATCTTCCAAACACCTAGCCATCGGTCGTCGGTCCGTCACCTCTTCCATTAGCTGTTGTACTGCACTGGATGACGCCCCTCGCGCCCAGCCCTTCAAATGCTGGCTCTGGGCCGCAAGGAAGTATATTTCCGGGTTGGGCAAAGCCAAACCACCATCTTCCTTGGGTCGCTGAAGCGTCTCCAGGCTAATACGTGGATATTGTCTTCCCCATATCAAACTTCTAAAAAGGGCGTTAATCTGCCTGAACTTCCCCCGCGGGATCCAAATTGGTGCGTTATGTAGAACATAAAGAATTTTAGGCATCAGGACCATTTTAATAAGATTTACCCTACCGACGACCGATAGATGTAGCTTATTCCAGGCATCTACCTTTGCCTTGAGTACCCCCATAACAGGAGTCAAATTTCTTTGCAGGAACTCCGCAATTGGCACCGAAATCCATATTCCGAGGTATTTAAATTGGGAAACCACCTTCAGCCTCTCATCCCCAACATCCTCACTCACATTCTCTCCTACGTCATCCACCCTAAAAAGAACCGACTTATCCCAATTAATTGTTAGTCCCGACACAGTACCAAATCTCTCAACAATTTCAACGGCCCCTCTTAGTGAATCGTCTGGATCCGCCAGGAACAGCAAAACATCATCCGCATATAGCGCTATTTTTTCCTCTACTTTCCCATACCTAAACCCAGGGACCCCATCCGCCTGCCGAATCTTAGCAGCAAGAGGTTCTACAGCCAACGCGAACAGGAGGGGTGAAAGCGGGCATCCCTGCCTAGTCCCCCTAGCCAGCCCTATAGGTCGAGATAGCTCCCCGTTTACTCTAATTCTAGCGGACGGTAATGAGTACAACAGCTGTATCCAGGCCACAAACTGCGGACCAAACCCCATGCATTCCAGCACCTGCCAGAGGTACCCCCATTCGACACTGTCAAACGCCTTATGTGCATCCAGCGATACAATCACTCTTCGACCACAGTTGTCAGACTCTACCTGCAAATTTACATATAACCTCCGCAAATTGATCGCCGTTGATCTATCCGGCATAAAGCCAGATTGGTCCGAATGCACCAGACTCGCAATAACACTAGAGAGGCGGAGAGCCAACACCTTAGCCAGAAGCTTGACATCAATAGTTAGTAAAGAAATTGGGCGGTACGACTCCGGTTTCCCCAAGTCCTTATCCTCCTTTGGAATGACCACTATTATGGCCTCTCTCATAGAGGCTGGCAAGCGCCCACAGGACCTAGCTTCCTCCAATACCATTTTTAATCTAGGAATCAACACTTCTGCCAACCCTTTATAGATCTCAGCGGGTAGCCCATCGACCCCAGGCGCCTTCCCATTAGCCATAGACATCAATGCCCGACTCAATTCCTCCTCAGTGATAGGGGCCTCAAGGCTCTCCCTATCTGTCTCACTCAGTCTCGGCAGATCCAGACCTTCCAAGAAAGTCAGTGTGTCCTCGACCGATTCACCAACCCGAGAGGAATACAAATCTGCATAGAAGTCCGCGAAGGCTCTCAAGATTTCAGGCGTTTCCGTTATTTTACCTCCACTAGCAGAGTCCAAAGAATGTATATATGAAGAACCTCTCTGAGCAGCAGCCACTACCGACAGCATATGTCCCACTGTTTCTCCCTCCTGATAGAACAATACCCTTTGGAAATCCCGCTTCCTCTCGGCTTTGCCTAACAGAATTTTTTCCAAATGATCTTGTGCGTTTTTCATCCTTCTCTCTGCCTCAGGGGTTCCCAGCATAGCCATCCCATCTTCTGCTTCCTTCAACTCCTCAACTGCCACTTTTTCTGCCTCTCTCGTCCTCCGCTTACACCTACTAATGTCCCTAAACAGTAGTCCCCTCAGATACGCCTTCATTGCATCCCAAATCATAAGAGCATCAGTACTTCCATCATTTAAGAGAAAGAATTCCGCTACCTCTCGTCCTATACTTTCCAACTCAATACTCTGTAACCAATTAGGATGAATCTTCCATTCTCTCACACTTAGCGAATGAGCCCCCTCCAATCTAACCTCTACTTCAATTGGACTATGGTCCGACAAGGCCCTTGGCAGATATCTCACCTCCCCAACCAACGTGTCCAAAATCCTGTTACCCAGAGCCATATCAATCCTAGAGAGCGTGGCATGCGCCGGTGAATAACATGAGTACCCTCTCTCCCCAATATGTCTAACCCTCCAAAGATCAATCAAACCTATCTCCTGTATATAGGTGCCAAATGTTGTTATGTGTCCCTCCGACCTATTCTGAGTATTTTTATTTTTATCCCAATATTCATCACAGATGTTATTTAGATCCCCGATAATTATTAACGGTGCCAGCCCCCATCTTTCCACTCGCTCCATTACTTCTCTAATTTTCCTGCTAGAGTAGGGAGGCGGAATATACATCGCTGCAACACACAACGTCACTCCATACAGTATACACCGTATTAGTACGTACTGCCCATCCACATCCACACATACCTTCACCTCCTCATACTGAACTCCCGCTGGAACCAAGATTGAGACTCCTCTTGCATACGTGGAGAAGGTAGAATGATATCCCTTCTGGATCCACCGTCTATTCAGAACATCCACCTTTTCCCTTACCAAATGCGTCTCCAGCAAGCATATCATTGAGGCCCGTTGGTCTCCATATTGCAAACACGCGGCACGTCTAGATTTCTCCCCTAGGCCTCTCACATTCCAGCACAAAATCTTAAAACGGGTCCCCATCACTTGGCTCATCTTCACTATAAGTATCGTCAATTTTGAGCCCAAGCTGTCTAACTACCTTCCCCCCCCTCCCAACTCCCCCTCCCACCCTTCCCCCCTCACATCTAACCATTCCACCTCTTTTCAAGAGTGGGGCATCATCGCCCATAGCGAACACTCTGTTTGGCATTACCTTCCCAACCCTCCTCCCACCACTGTACATAACAGGATTTCAGACATTTTGAAAAATAACGTATCTCAAAACATTTTAACGTAGAATTATTTACACACGCAAGAAACCTGCATACATTTAAAATATGCCGCATACCCTTCCTCCCCCTTTCCCAGCAACCATTACACCATCCCTTTAACTTTAACTGAATACAATCCAGCTCCCTTCTTCACCCCCCACACCCCCTGAGTTGTCAATCACATGACTCTTTGCCAACTGACAGATAAGTAACCAAGATCAGACTCTTCCCACAGTTTCAGTCTCCTTTTCCTTTAAGCTTTTTAGCATTAATATCGATCCACTGGGTAGCTTCCTCCGGCTTCTGAAAAAAATGAATTTTATCAAACGCCACCACCCTCAGTCTTGCTGGAAACATCATGGAGTACTGTACTCCCAACTCCCTCAGCCGTCTCTTGATACCCGTGAACATCATCCGTTGTCTCTGCACCAAAGTAGAATAGTCTGGGTATATAGCAATCTTTTGGCCTTCAACTGTCAGATCCGTCATGTCTCTGGCCTTCCTCAGGATAATGTCTCTGTCTCTATAGTTTAGAATTTTGGCAAGCATGGTACGGGGATTCGCTCCAGGGACAGGTGGTTTCGGCGGGACCCTATGCGCTCTTTCTACCGCGAACACTTTTGTTAGCGCCATATCTCCAAATGTTTCTAACAGCCATTTTTCAATATATTCCGTTGAATTCCTCCCTTCAGCTTTTTCAGGGATGCCCACTATGCGAATATTGTTTCTTCTGGACCTGTTCTCAAGGTCCTCATTTTTCGCAGCCAATTCAGCTATTGCTTGAGTGAACTTTTTCTCTGCTTTTTGCAGCTGCACTATATGGTCTTCTACAGTGCTCACTCTCTCCTCTACCTCCCCCACACGTTTGTCAATCTTCTGCATGGCTGCGTTTATCTAGGCTGTGTCTCCCTTAACCTCCTGTATCTGTAAGGTCAGAGACTGTTTACATGAAGAGACTAGCGCAAAAACGTCTCTTAGGGTAGGCTCAGCTTCTGGCGCCATTTCCTCGGGTCCCCCTTCTGCCACCGCCATTTTACTCTCCTTTCTCCCCTGTTGTACCTCATGTTCTCCTGCTGGGCTCTCCTCCTCCTCTTCGGTATCAGCTCCGGCTCCCTCCTCTGCGGCCTCCGCTCTCGCAAACTGCTGGAGCTTTGCCGCTACCTCCATGCGCTTTCTACATGCGGCGTTCTCCTTGTCTGCCTTCTCCCTCGTGTCGGCGCCATCTTGGATTGCGCCTGCATCCCCGGCTCCCGCGTCCTTCTGCCGTCTCCTGGTCATGTTCGCCGGCTCCAGCACCACCGCTCAGCACCGCCGGACCCTCCAAGTCTCCCCGCAGCCGGTAAGCCCCCCGCAGGGACCAAACAGCAGCGGCTCTGCAGGATTTTAGAATGTACAGCGGCGGGAGCTCACAGCCGCACGTCCGCTCACATGAGCTCTCAGGCCACGCCCCCCCCTTCATCCAATTTTAATGTGCATACCCTCAAATGAAAGCTGAAAGTCTGAACTTCAACTGCATCTGAATTGTTTTGTTTAAAATTCATTGTGGTAATGTCTAAAACCCAAATTAGAAAAATGTCTCTGTCCAAATGTATATGGACTTAACTGTATATTGGGCCCTCTGAAAACTGAGTTTAGTCTAGGACTATTTGTCTGCACTACTAATAGACACCTGTTGCAATATTATTATTTATTATTATAGCGCCATTTATTCCATGGCGCTTTACATGTGAGGAGTGGTATACATAATAAAAACAAGTACAATAATCTTAAATAATACAGGTCACAACTGGTACAAGAGGAGAGGGAACCCTGCCTGCGAAGGCTCACAATCTACAATATCTAACTAGGGCTATCCCTATAAAAGAATAAAACACCATAATTATACTGTATTTTCACATGCGTTCTATTCGTGACTGACTGCCACTAGAGTGGCTTATAAACTTATTAAGTATGTAGTTTGAAGTCTGGGATCTGCCTATATGTAACTGGTTTTCTGACTGTTTCGGATAACATGATACATGATTTTAGGTTTTTTGTCTAGTCTCGCTCGAATATAGGTCAATATTAAATAGTCTCTTCAGGAGTTGTCTTTGGTGAGGACGATGAAACCCATAGAAATGAGGCTTGGAGAGTGAGTGTGTATACCTCACCTCACCGTATCTACTGAAACGTGGGGTAAATGTTTTTTCTATTAGTCACCTTCTGACTAACCTTCAGGGAGTTAATTATGGGTATAGTTTTACATTGGGAATAAATAAAGTTTAGTTTTATCCTTTTGTCAGCAAACATAAGGAATGACAAGAGACAACCCATTTAAGAAGGTCCAGTTTTGGTTAAAAAGATTCCAACATTCTGAACATAAAAAAGGCTTCTACTAGTACTGCTCTGCGGGAACTGCTTTCCTGCAAACAGCAGTACTACTACGGCGTCACGATCGCGCGGTCTCACGGTAAGCGCCGCAGTGATCGTGTGCAGGTGTCAGCTGTATGTGACAGCTGACACCCCGCAGCAATGCCCACGATCGTGGGTCTTTAACCCCTCTGATGCCACTGTCAGTAGTGACAGCAGCACAGAGAACATTCGCACAGGGAGGGGGCTCCCTGCGTGCTCCCATCAGAATAACGCCATGTGATCGCATTGTTCCGGTGGTCTCCATGGAGAACCCCAGCTCCAAGATGGCCACGGGGTCCTTCAGTGAGGTGGCTTGTCAGCGCCTGCTGAGAGTAGGCGCCAGCAAGCCTCCTATACTGCCTGTCAGATTGCTGATATGACACTGTGCTATGCAAAGTGTCAGATCAGCGATGTGACATAATATAGTGATGTCCCAACCTGGGACGATACTATAAAGTTTAAAAAAAAAATTAGAATGTGTAAAAATATTTTTTTTAAATCCCCAAAGAAAGAAAAAAGTAACATTTTTTCCAATAAATCCATTTATGTACAGTACAGACCAAAAGTTTGGAGACACCTCATTTAAAGATTTTTCTGTATTTTCATGACTATGAAAACTGTAAATCCACACTGAAGTCATCAAAACTATGAATTAACACATGTGTAATTATATACGTCACAAAAAAAGTGTGAAAGAACTGAAAATATGTCTTACATTCTAGGTTCTTCAAAGTAACCACCTTTTGCTTTGATGACTGCTTTGCACACTCTTAGCATTCTCTTGATGAGCTTCAAGAGGTAGTCACCGGAAATGGTTTTCACTTCACAGGTGTGCCCTGTCAGGTTTAATAAGTGCGATTTCATGCCTTATAAATGGGGTTGGGACCATCAGTTGTGTTGAGCAGAAGTCTGATGGATACACAGCTGATAGTCCTACTGAATAGACTGTTAGAATTTGTATTATGGCAAGAAAAAAGCAGCTAAGTAAAGAAATGAGTGGCCATCATTACTTTAAGAACTGAAGGTCAGTTAGTCTGAAAAATTGGGAAAACTTAGAAAGTGTCCCCAAGTGCGGTTGCACAAACCATCAAGCTCTACAAAGAAACTGGATCACATGAGGACCGCCCCAGGAAAGGAAGACCAAGAGTCACCTCTACTTCTGAGGATAAGTTTATCCGAGTCACCAGCCTCAGGTTAACAGCAGCTCAGATTAGAGACCAAGTCAATGCCACACAGAGTTCTAGCAGCAGACACATCTCTACAACAACTGTTAAGAGGAGACTTTGTGCAGCAGGCCTTCATGGTAAAATAGCTGCTAGGAAACCACTGCTAAGGACAGGCAACAAGCAGAAGAGACTTTTTTGGGCTAAAGAACACAAGGAATGGACATTAGACCAGTGGAATTCTATGTGCTTTGGTCTGGAGTCCAAATTTGAGATCTTTGGTTCCAACCACCATGTCTTTGTGCGACGCAGAAAAGGTGAACTGATGGATTCTACATGCCTGGTTCCCACCGTGAAGCATGGAGGAGGAGGTGTGATGGTGCTTTGCTGGTGACACTGTTGGGTAGCATGACTACCACAGCATCTTGCGGCGGCATGCTATTCCATCCGGTTTGCGTTTAGTTGGACCATCATTTATTTTTCAACAGGACAACGACCCCAAACACACCTCCTGGCTGTGTAAGGGCTATTTGACCAAGAAGGAGAGTGATGGGGTGCTACACCAGATGACCTGGCCTCCAGTCACCAGACCTGAACCCAATCGAGATGGTTTGGGGTGAGCTGGACTGCAGAGTGAAGGCAAAAGGAACTACAAGTGCTAAGCATCTCTGCGAACTCCTTCAAGATTGTTGGAAGACCATTTCCAGTGACTGCCTCTTGAAGCTCATCAAGAGAATGCCAAGAGTATACAAAGCAGTCAAAGCAAAAGGTGGCTACTTTGAAGAACCTAGAATATAAGACATATTTTCAGTTGTATCACTCTTTTTTGTTAAGTATATAATTCCACATGTGTTAATTCATAGTTTTGATGCCTTCAGTGTGAATTTACAATTTTCATAGTCATGAAAATACAGAAAAATCTTTAAATGAGGTGTCTCCAAACTTTTGGTCTGTACTGTAAATAAAAAAAATAATAATAAAAGTACATATATTTGGTATCGCTGCTTCTGTAACGACCAGTTCTAGAAAACTGTCCCATTAGTTAACCCCTTCAGTGAACACCGTAAAAAATATAAATAAAAAACTAGGCAAAAAACAATGCTTTACCATCATACCGCTGAACATAAAGTGCAATAAAACGTGATAAAAAAGACTGATGTACCGTATATACTCGAGTATAAGCCGAGATTTTCAGCCCAAATTTTTGGGCTGAAAGTGCCCCTCTCGGCTTATACTCGAGTCACGGTAGCGATGTGGTCGGCGGGTGAGGGGGAGAGGGCGCTGAGGAATACTTACCTAGTCCCAGCGATCCTGGCGCTGTCCCTGCCGTCCCACGGGCTTCTGTGCTGCAGCTTCTTCCCCTCTTCAGCGGTCACGTGGGACCGCTCATTAGAGATATGAATAGGCGGCTCCACCTCCCATAGGGGCGGAGCCGCCTATTCATTTCTCTAATCAGCGGTGCCGGTGACCGCTGATAAAGAATCTGCGGCACCAAAGACCAGCTGTGACAGGAGGGGACAGCGCGAGGATCGCCAGGACTAGGTGAGTATGTTATATTCACCTGTCCACGTTCCGGCTGCCGGGCGTCGCTCCATCTTCCCGGCGTCTGCGCTCTGACTGTTCAGGTCAGAGGGCACGATGACGCATATAGTGTGCGCGGCGCCCTCTGCCTGATCAGTCAGAGCGGAGAGACGCCGGGACCAGACGCTGGGAGCTGCAATCAAGAGAGGTGAGTATGTGTGTTTTTTTTTTTATTGCAGCAGCAGCGGCCATGGCACAGATTTATGTGGAGCTCTATGGCGAGACATGAACGGTGCAGAGCACAGTATGGGGCAGAGCTATGGGAGACATGAACGCTGCAGAGCACTATATGGGGCAGAGCTATGGGAGACATGAACGCTGCAGAGCACTATATGGGGCAGAGCTATGGGAGACATGAACGCTGCAGAGCACTATATGGGGCAGAGCTATGGGAGACATGAACGGTGCAGAGCACTATATGGGGCAGAGCTATGGGAGACATGAACAGAGCAGAGCACAGTATGGGGCACAGCTATGGGAGACATGAACGCTGCAGAGCACAGTATGGGGCAGAGCTATGGGAGACATGAACGCAGCAGAGCACTATATGGGGCAGAGCTATGGGAGACATGAACGCAGCAGAGCACAGTATGGGGCAGAGCTATGGGAGACATGAACGCAGCAGAGCACAGTATGGGGCACAGCTATGGGAGACATGAACGCTGCAGAGCACAGTATGGGGCAGAGCTATGGGAGACATGAACGCTGCAGAGCACAGTATGGGGCAGAGCTATGGGAGACATGAACGCTGCAGAGCACAGTATGGCACAGCTATGGGGCAATATGAACAGTGCAGAGCACTATATGGCACAGCTATGGGGAAATAATGATCTATTTTTGTTTTTGAAATTCACCGGTAAATGCTGCATTTCCACCCTAGGCTTATACTCGAGTCAATAGGTTTTCCCAGTTTTTTGTGGCAAAATTACGGGGGTCGGCTTATACCCGGGTCGGCTTATACTCGAGTATATACGGTAAATAAAAATAGTAACGCTGAAAACGTCATCTTGTCCCGCCAAAAACAAGTCATCATACAGCTCCATCAGCACAAAAATAGAAAAGCTATAGCTTTCAGAATAAAGCGATGCAAAAATAATTATTTCTCTATAAAATAGTTTTTATTGTGTAAAAGCGCCAGAACAATAAAAAAAAGATATAAGTGAGGTATTGCTGTAATTGTATTGACCCGAAAAATAAAGCTGCCTTATCAATTTAACCAGTCGCGGAACGGTATAAAAATTAAAAAAAAAAAAAAAAAAAGCAATTCCTGAATTGCTGGTTTTTGTTCATTTGCCTCCCGAAAAAAAAAAAGCAATCGAAAAAATGTCATGTGCCCGAAAATGGTACCAATAAAAATGTCAACTCGTCCCGCAAAAAACAAGACCTCACGTGACTGGGCCAAAATATGAATAAATTATAGCTCTCAAAATGTGGTGATGCAAAAACTATTTTTTTTTGCAATAAAAAGTGTCTTTTAGACAAAGAGACGCCATTGCTGCCCACCGGCTGGAGCGAGGAGCCGGAGAGGGATTGCCGCTCTGACCGAGCAGCCAAAGAGAAGGAGACAGAAGTGTCGGCGCCGTAGTCGGCGTTATAGACCCGGGCGCACCGCCGGGAAGGTCCGGGTGAGGGAGTGACGGCGGAGCGGGAGGGAGGCTGCCTGTAACTGCAGCGGCGGCCATCTTGATCCCAGAGCACCACGGAGACAGGCAGTTTGCGGCCCTGGGCGCCGGTATAGCTCCCCCGCTCCCCTCCTCCTGTGTCCCCGCACATTTAATCCACCTGCTGCGGCCCTACCCATCTGCTGAGGAGGACCTGGATTTATCTCCGGCGGAGCAGTGGGACCTCTGGCATGCTCTCCTTCTCTGGGAATTCTTTTTTGGCGCCAAACGCCGCCATCTTGCCGCCCAGCAGACTCCAAGGCAGTAACCTACCCCCTGCTGAGACATAACAGAGCGGCACCTGGGAGGCATCAGGCCACATCTCTACACCGGGTAGAGGTTGCATTGGGGGAGGGAGACCTGCCGATGGGGGATAAGGTAGCTTGATGTAGCTGCTCCTGCCTCACATGCCCCCCCCCCCCTGCGACCACTTATAACCTTATAAAATCCACTTATATATATGGGCAAGTCCAAAAAGCGTGCCGGACAGTCTCTGGATAATAAAGCGCTTACAGAAGATATGGATCGCTTTCTTACTACAAAAAATCCACAACGCAATACCAGATCCATGTCTTCCAAGATCCCTGGGGAATGCTCCTCTTCTTAGGACTCCTTAGCCTCACACGGCTCGCCTGATAGAGCAACGGAAGATGGGCATGATACTCCTGAGTTCTCAGATGACTTAACTATCCACGATATTGGTAAATTTGTCAGAATTCTCCCCACTAAAAATGATCTGGAGACATTCGCCCGCAGAATAGAAAACTCTTCTAAGAAAGAACTGCAGATTCTAAAATCAGAATTCACCTCTAGGGTGGAGGATGTGGAGAAATCCCAGGAACTCATCTTGCAGGAACTACACACCCACAGAGAGTTGATTACTAGCCAAGCCATGAGATTGGAGGACATGGTAACTGGGCTGGAGGATCTGGAGAACCGTAACAGACGAAGCAACATCAGAATCCGTGGCCTCCCGGAATCTGTGAGCCCTTCCGAGCTGAACATAACGGTACAAAAACTGTTCCTTGAGATCTTAAATGACAAGAGGGAGGGTTCCATAGAATTTGACCGGATCCACAGAGCATTTGGGCCTAAATGATCATCAGAACTAAGGCCTAGAGATGTCATCTGCAGAATACACTATTATAAAGTTAAAGAATCCATCATGACCGCAGCCAGACAAAAGGGTACCATTACCTTTCGCGGAACCCAGATCCTAATACTCTCGGACCTGTCTAGACGGACCTTGCAGCTGAGAAGGGCCCCGAGACCATTTTTATCTTTTCTAAAGGAAAAAGACATTCCTTACAAGTGGGGATTCCCATTCCAGCTAATAGCTTTCAAGGGAGGGAAAAGAGCAACTTTTCGCAATTTGGGTGACTTGGCCACCTTCTTGGGAACCTTTGAATTACCTTTAACGGATCTCCCCGATTGGCCGAGATCCCCCCAGCTCCCAGACATCCCACTGAGATGGTTGAAGGCTCAGCATGCCAAACAGCACAAGAAAAATGGCTCCGCTTCTTGCCAAACCTGAGGGGGTTCTCTTACTCTCCCTTTTGTTCCTAGAGTATAATAACCTGCATATATACTCCCCATTGGGTTTCCTTAACCCTTGATCCGGTATACGTCGGGTTTGCCAGTGTCTACAAATATGGGCAATTTTCAACCAAGTGGACTGCATGACTTGTGTTTTTTTAAAGATTAGGAGGTCTAATTACCCCCGCCACAGTTTGCATTTTTAGTTAGATCTTAAAGTTAATCTTAGTGGGGTAAGATGTTGGATAATTTTGATAGACCTTAACCAATGTTTTCTTTGATGGTCATTATTTGCTTAGGCCGTGAGGGTGGCGGGGTGGGGGGGGTCAGGGCTGAACCTCACCCTCGGCTTTTTTTCACCCCAAATGATGTGTCTGGTGGACTCTCGTTACACCATCGCGTCAAGATTTCCGCTTAAAGATGTATATATACTATGCACTAAATTTTTCTTTTTTTTCTTCTTCTAAATCTGTTTGTTTTCTGTTCTTTCCCCGTCTCTTTCCTGTCCCTTTCCCAATCCCTCCATCTATTCCCAACTCTGGAACTGCATATGACAATCCGAGGAATTCGGTGTCCGTTCTCATATAATTAATCATTCAAACAACGCCTTGATTATGGCTGGAGTTAAATTTTGTTCCCTTAATGCCAAGGGGTTAAACATTCCAGAAAAAAAAAGCAGATCTTTTACTCCAATCATAAGCAACGTGTCCTGGTCCTGCTACTTCAGGAGACGCACTTTAAATCTGGTGTGACCCCTGAGTGCACATCTTTTTATTACCCGAAGTGGTACCATAGCACAAACCCTCACGCCAAGTCCAGGGGAGTCTCGGTGGGTTTTCATAAGTCCTTCCTCCCAGAGGTCCTTGACTCGGTGATTGATACGGAGGGGAGATTTATCTTCTTGAAGTTGGCTTGGAGATCTCGTGAACTAATTTTGGCGAATGTCTATTTCCCTAACCAGGACCAGCAGAAATTTGGCTATTCGTGCAAAAAGCTTCTGGAGAAGTTTGCGGGTGATTCGCTGATCATTCTTGGAGGTGACTTTAACCTTCCGATGAATCCTCTGGTCGATGGGTAAGTCCTCTTACTCCCTGTCCTCCATTAAAAAAGTAAGAAAGCAGATGAGCAATCTCCGCCTGGTTGACCTGTGGAGGGATCTCCATCCGGATGAGAGGGATTATAGCTTTTATTCATAAGTACATTCCACTTATAGTAGGATCGACTATTTTTTGTGTCCCACTCCCTACTGGACATGGGGGTGGGGGTGGAGGTGGGGGCGGTGTTGTGGTCTGACCATGCTCCCATTTATTTCTCAATACAATTAGATCCCTCTGCGAAAACTAAGTTCTCTTGGCGACTAAACAAGAATTTATTACAAGACCCAATATGCGTTTCAGAGATTAAACGATCTATCGAGGGTTTTGTGGTGGACCATGCTGAGGACCCCACGTCTCCTTCAATAAAATGGGAGGCGTTAAAGAGTGTCCTGGGGGTTTCCTTATCTTACAGGGTGCCCGCCTTAAGAAGATTCGCATTGCAGAGATAGCTGACCTCTCCTCCCAGATTTCTAAACTCGAGACACAACATAAACAGGATCTCTCCCCGCTCACCCTGTCCAATCTATCTACAGATAGGCAAAAGTTACTCACAATATTCGATCAGAAATCCCGCTGCCTTAGGGAGAAAACTAGGAGCCGTTTCTACCATCTAAGTAATAAAAGTGGCAAATTTCTGGCGAGGGCTCTACACCCACGGGGTCCGCAAACATTTATACCCTCCATAAGAAATGCCAAGGGCAAACTTGCCCATTGTACATAGGATATACTATCCAGCTTCTACGACTGTTATAATTCCCTACATAACATAAAGAGTCACTACAGGGATCTCTCGGCCCACTCACTTCATGACAAAATCAAAACCTATTTACAACTAACCAAGTTGCCCGCTGTTCCAGAGGAGATATTGGCGAGTCTGGAGGACTTCTCTTTGGAGGAGGTTTCCTCTGTAATTGGGGACCTGAAGCTGGGTAAGAGTCCTGGCCCCAATGGTTACACGGCGGGATTCAACAAACAGTTTGCGGATCTGTTGGGCGCTCCATTTCTAGCCACGTGTAATTTTGTGGCATCGGGGATCCTTCCCTCCACAAGCCCTAGCAGCCCATATAACGGTTATCTCGAAGCCAGAGAAAGATCCCTCGCTCTGTAGCAGTTATCACCCTATCTCGCTCATCAATATCGATGTTAAAATATATGCCAAAATGATCGCTAAAAGAATGGGGGGTCTCTTGCCCCACCTGATTAATCAGGACCAGGTGGGTTTTGTTCCAGGGAGGGAGGCAAGGGACAACACCATAAGGGCTATCTTCCTGATAGACAGAGCTAACAGGACGGGGGATCCCATGTGTATATTCTCAGTCGACGCCAAAAAGGTTTTTGACAGGGTGGGGTGGGAGTTCCTGCACCAAACCTTGGAGGGTATCGGATTAAGAACGAAAACTCTGAGGAGTATTAAGGCCCTTTATGAATTGCCCTCTGCACAGATTAAAGTCAATGGCTCTTTGTCAGATCCCTTGCTTATTCGAAACGGCACGAGACAGGGGTGCCCTCTCTCCCCCTTGCTTTATGTACTGACTATGGAACACTTGGCCAACGCGATCCGTAACAACCCATCTATAAAAGGGGTGAAGATGCTCAGAAGAGCACAAGCTGGCACTTTTTGCTGACGACGTGCTCATGTTTATCACCTCCCCCATAACCACATTGCTCAATATCCTATCGGAACTGAATCGCTTTGGTCAACTGAGTAATTTTAAAATTAACTCTCATAAATCCGAAATATTAAATATTTCTTTACCACCCTCTCTTGCCTCCCAGTTACACTCTTTCCTGTTTAAATGGCGTGCGGATTCCCTTAGATACCTAGGCATAAACCTAACTTCGAAAACGTCACAGTTATACAAGGTCAATCATAAAATAGCCCTTCGTAGAGTAGAGCTTGACCTGGAGAGATGGAATAAATTGCATTTATCCTGGCTTGGGAGGATCAACACTATAAAGATGGACCTACTACCACATCTCCTTTATTTTTTCCAGACTATTCCAATGGTCTTACCCGCTTCCTTTTTCTCCAGGCTCAAGACAATAATCACAAGATTTGTGTGGTCGGGTAGACGCCCTCACTTGTATCAACTATTGAGCAAACCTAAACAAAAGGGAGGATTGAGTCTTCCCAATTTCCTATTTTACAATTATGCCTCTCTTGGAACATGCCTTTTAGATCTTTATCATCAGATTCATTAAAAAAAATGGGTGGATTTAGAATCAGAAATACTAATTAACAATCCCAAGGCAAGCATTTGGCGGAGGGGGGATGTGAAGGATCAGAGAGAGGGCCTGCGGTTTTGAATTCCGCTCTTGGGCTCCCTCCGGTGGTTGTAAGTGGCACTTTTGTGAGTTCTGCTCTTGGGCTCCCTCCGGTGGTTTTAAGTGGAATGGCTGCTCCTTGGATTTAGCAGTCTGCAGCTGCTTCCACTAATTGTCTTTCTGCTCGGCTATTTATGCCTGGCTCTTTCTTCAGCCAGTGCCACTTGTCAATGTTTCCTGGCTGGATTCACTTCTCAGCTTGGATTTTCCTGGTTTCTTGACCAGTTCAGCAAAGATAAGTTCTGGCTTTGCTCATTTCAGTCCACATGTTGTGGACTTATTGTTCTGTGCATTCTATATTTGTCCAGCTTGTCAGTATGGATTATTTCTGTTAGCTGGAAGCTCTGGGAAGCAGATTTACCCTCCACACCTTTAGTCAGGTGTGGAGATTTTTGTAAACTCTGTGTGGATTGTTTTGTAGTTTTTATACTGACCGCACAGTGTCCTTTCCTGTCCTATCTATCAAGCTAGATTGGCCTCCTATGCTAAAATCTGATTTCATTTCTGCGTATGTTATTTTCCCCTCCTCTCACCGTCAATATTTGTGGGGGGCTATCTTTCCTTTGGGGATTTTCTCTGAGGCAAGATAGGTTTCTTGTTTCCATCTTTAGGGGTAGTTAGATCTTAGGCTGTGCCGAGGGGTCTAGGGAGCGTCAGGTACCCCCACGGCTATTTTTAGTTGCGCTGCTAGGTTCAGGGTTTGCGGTCAGTACAGATACCACCTCCTTCAGAGCTTGTCTCATGTTGTTCCTAAACCACCAGATCATAACAGTACAAGTGGCCAAAAATGAATTAAACGCATCTCAAAAGAAGGAAAAGAACGTTCTGAACCATTTTTTTTCTGTGCTCTGTTTTGTCTCTTTTTTCCTCTTGATTTCTGGGTGGTTCAGGATTTATGCTCTGGCATGGGTGTTCAGGGTTTGTTTTCTCGTGTGGATCAACTTGCTGCAAGAGTACAGAGTATCCAAGATTATGTTGTCCAGACTCCGGCTTTAGAGCCTAGAATTCCTACTCCTGATTTGTTTTTTGGGGACAGATCCAAGTTTTTGAACTTTAAAAATAACTGCAAATTGTTTTTTGCTATGAAACCCCGTTCTTTTGGTGATCCCATTCAGCAGATAAAAATCATCATACCATTGCTGCGGGGTGACCCTCAAGACTGGGCTTTTTCTCTTGAATCAGGGGATCCGGCGTTATTGAATGTAGACGCATTTTTTCAAGCGCTCGGATTATTGTATGACGAACCTAATTCTGTGGATCATGCAGAAAAAACCCTGTTGGCCTTGTGTCAAGGTCAGGAGGCGGCAGAATTATACTACCAGAAATTTAGAAAATGGTCTGTGCTCACTAAATGGAATAAGGAGGCTCTGGCTGCATTTTCAGAAAAGGTCTTTCTGAAGCCCTTAAAGATGTTATGGTGGGCTTCTCTACGCCTGCCGGTTTGAGCGAATCTATGTCTCTAGCCATTCAGATTGATCGGCGTCTGCGCGAGCGCATAGCTGTGCACCATATGGCAGTGTCCTCTGAGCTGAGTCCTGAGCCTATGCAATGTGATAGGATTTTGACTAGAACAGAACGGCAGGAATTCAGACGTCAGAATAAGCTGTGTTTTTACTGTGGTGATTCTGCTCATGTTATCTCTGATTGCCCTAAGCATAATAAGAGAGTCGCTAGGTCTGTTACCATTAGTACTATACAGCCTAAATTTCTCTTATCTGTGACCCTGATTTGCTCATTGTCGTCCTTTTCTGTCATGGCATTTGTGGATTCAGGTGCTGCCCTGAACTTAATGGACTTAGAATTCGCCAGGCGCTGTGGTTTTTCCTTGCAGCCTTTGCAGAGCCCTATTCCTTTGAGGGGTATTGATGCTACACCATTAGCCAAGGATAAACCTCAGTACTGGACGCAGATGACTATGTACATGGCTCCAGCACATCAGGAAGATTGCCGTTTTCTGGTGTTGCATAACCTGCATGATGTTGTTGTACTGGGTTTTCCATGGTTACAGGAACATAATCCGGTGCTGGATTGGAAAACTATGTCTGTGACTAGTTGGGGGTGTCAAGGGGTACATAGTGACGTTCCTTTGATGTCATTTTCCTCGTCCCCCTCTTCTGGGGTCCCTGAGTTTTTGTCGGATTTCCAGGATGTATTTGATGAGCCCAAGTCCAGTTCCCTTCCACCGCACAGAGACTGTGATTGTGCTATTAACTTGATTCCTGGCTGCAAGTTCCCTAAGGGCCGACTTTTCAATCTGTCTGTGCCAGAGCATGCCGCCATGTGGAGTTATGTTAAGGAGTCTTTGGAGAAGGGGCATATTCGACCGTCTTCGTCACCATTGGGAGCGGGTTTCTTTTTTATTGCTAAGGATGGCTCCTTGAGACCCTGTATAGATTATCGTCTTCTTAATAAGATCACGGTCAAATTCCAATACCCCTTGCCTTTGCTTTCTGATTCGTTTGCTCGGATTAAGGGGGCTAGTTGGTTTACTAAGATTGACCTTCGAGGGGCATATAATCTTGTCCGTATTAAACAGGGTGACGAAAGGAAAACTGCATTTAATACGCCCGAAGGACATTTTGAATACCTTGTGATGCCATTCGGGTTCTCTAATGCTCCATCTGTGTTCCAATCCTTCATGCATGATATTTTCCGCAATTATCTTGATAAATTCATGATAGTGTATTTGGATGATATTTTGATTTTTTCCGATGATTGGGAGTCTCATGTGAAGCAGGTCAGGATGGTATTCCAGATCCTTCGTGATAATGCTTTGTTTGTGAAGGGGTCTAAGTGCCTATTCGGAGTTCAGAAGGTCTCTTTTTTGGGTTTTATTTTTTCCCCCTCGTCTATAGAAATGGATCCTGTTAAGGTCAAAGCCATTCATGACTGGATTCAACCCACATCTGTGAAGAGCCTTCAGAAATTTTTGGGCTTTGCTAATTTCTATCGCCGTTTCATTGCCAACTTTTCCAGTGTGGTTAAGCCCCTTACTGATTTGACGAAGAAAGGCGCTGATGTGACGAATTGGTCCTCTGCGGCTGTTGAGGCCTTTCGGGAGCTTAAACGCCGATTTACTTCTGCCCCTGTGTTGCGTCAGCCAGATGTTTCTCTTCCTTTTCAGGTTGAGGTTGACGCTTCTGAGATTGGGGCAGGGGCCGTTTTGTCTCAGAGGAGTTCTGATGGTTCTTTGATGAAACCGTGTGCTTTTTTTTCCAGAAAGTTTTTGCCTGCGGAGCGCAATTATGGCGTCGGTAATCGTGAGTTGTTGGCTATGAAGTGGGCATTTGAGGAGTGGCGACATTGGCTTGAGGGAGCCAAGCACCGCATTGTGGTCTTGACTGATCATAAGAATCTGATTTGCCTCGAGTCGGCCAAGCGGCTGAACCCTAGACAAGCTCGATGGTCCCTGTTTTTCTCCTGTTTTGATTTTGTGGTCTCGTATCTTCCGGGATCTAAGAATGTTAAGGCTGATCCCCTCTCTAGGAGTTTTTTGCCTGACTCTCCTGGAGTCCTTGAGCCGGTTGGCATTCTTAAGGAAGGGGTGATTCTTTCTGCCATCTCCCCTGATTTGCGGCGGGTGCTTCAGGAATTTCAGGCTGATAAACCTGACCGCTGTCCTGTGGGGAAGCTGTTTGTTCCTGATAGATGGACAAGTAAGGTAATTTCTGAGGTTCATTGTTCAGTGTTGGCTGGTCATCCTGGGATTTTTGGTACCAGAGATTTGGTTGCTAGGTCCTTTTGGTGGCCTTCCTTGTCGCGGGATGTGCGTACTTTTGTGCAGTCCTGTGGGACTTGCGCCCGGGCCAAGCCTTGCTGTTCCCGCGCTAGTGGGTTGCTTTTGCCTTTGCCGCTCCCTGAGAGGCCCTGGACGCATATTTCCATGGATTTTATTTCGGATCTTCCTGTTTCCCAGAAGATGTCTGTTATCTGGGTGGTTTGTGACCGGTTCTCTAAAATGGTCCATCTGGTACCTTTGCCCAAGCTGCCTTCCTCCTCAGATTTGGTTCCATTGTTTTTTCAGCATGTGGTTCGTTTGCATGGCATTCCGGAGAATATTGTGTCTGACAGAGGTTCTTAGTTTGTTTCTAGGTTTTGGCGGGCCTTTTGTCCTAGGATGGGCATTGATTTGTCTTTTTCTTCGGCGTTTCATCCTCAGACTAATAGTCAAACTGAGCGAACTAATCAGACCTTGGAAACTTATTTGAGATGCTTTGTGTCTGCTGATCAGGATGATTGGGTGGCTTTCTTGCCGTTGGCCGAGTTTGCCCTTAATAATAGGGCTAGTTCGGCTACTTTGGTCTCACCTTTCTTTTGTAATTTTGGTTTTCATCCTCGTTTTTCTTCGGGGCAGGTTGAGCCTTCTGATTGTCCTGGTGTGGATTCTGTGGTTGACAGGCTGCAGCAGATTTGGACTCATGTGGTGGACAATTTGACGTTGTCTCAGGAAAAGGCTCAACGTTTTGCTAACCGCCGTCGGTGTGTTGGTCCCCGGCTTCGTGTGGGGGATTTGGTTTGGTTGTCTTCTCGTCATGCTCCTATGAAGGTTTCTTCCCCTAAGTTTAAGCCTCGGTTTATTGGTCCTTATAAGATTTCTGAAATTATCAATCCGGTGTCTTTTCGTTTGGCTCTTCCAGCCTCTTTTGCCATTCATAATGTTTTCCATAGATCTTTGTTGCGGAGATATGTGGTGCCCGTTGTTCCCTCGGTTGATCCTCCTGCCCCGGTGTTGGTTGAGGGAGAGTTGGAATATGAGGTTGAGAAAATTTTGGATTCTCGTTTTTCGAGGCGGAGGCTTCAGTATCTTGTCAAGTGGAAGGGTTATGGCCAGGAGGATAATTCTTGGGTTGCTGCCTCCGATGTCCATGCTGCCGATTTGGTTCGTGCTTTTCACTTGGCTCGTCCTGATCGGCCTGGGGGCTCTGGTGAGGGTTCGGTGACCCCTCCTCAAGGGGGGGGTACTGTTGTGAATTCCGCTCTTGGGCTCCCTCCGGTGGTTTTAAGTGGAATGGCTGCTCCTTGGATTTAGCAGTCTGCAGCTGCTTCCACTAATTGTCTTTCTGCTCGGCTATTTATGCCTGGCTCTTCAGCCAGTGCCACTTGTCAATGTTTCCTGGCTGGATTAACTTCTCGGCTTGGATTTTCTTGGTTTCTTGACCAGTTCAGCAAAGATAAGTTCTGGCTTTGCTCATTTCAGTCCACATGTTGTGGACTTATTGTTCTGTGCATTCTATATTTGTCCAGCTTGTCAATATGGATTATTTCTGTTAGCTGGAAGCTCTGGGAAGCAGATTTACCCTCCACACCTTTAGTCAGGTGTGGAGATTTTTGTAAACTCTGTGTGGATTGTTTTGTAGTTTTTATACTGACCGCACAGTATCCTTTCCTGTCCTATCTATCAAGCTAGACTGGCCTCCTATGCTAAAATCTGATTTCATTTCTGCGTATGTTATTTTCCCCTCCTCTCACCGTCAATATTTGTGGGGGGCTATCTTTCCTTTGGGGATTTTCTCTGAGGCAAGATAGGTTTCTTGTTTCCATCTTTAGGGGTAGTTAGATCTTAGGCTGTGCCGAGGGGTCTAGGGAGCGTCAGGTACCCCCACGGCTATTTTTAGTTGCGCTGCTAGGTTAAGGGTTTGCGGTCAGTACAGATACCACCTCCTTCAGAGCTTGTCTCATGTTGTTCCTAAACCACCAGATCATAACAGCCTGCCCTATCTCACAAGAAACTTGACCCTCTTTGTTAAACATAACAGTCAAAAGCTAAACATCCCGTCCGTACCGGGCCCCTTGACCCCGATTTTTGACAATCAAGACTTTCCAGCAGGCCTAGATAAAGTTATGTTCCTACATAAACACAGGGATAGCCATCCAGTAGTACATGACTATATAACCCAATCTGATATTAAATCTGTGCAGTCCCTTTTTGGAGGGTCGGGACCTCCCCCCGGCTCGTGGTTCTTTTATGAACAAATTAGAAGCTATATTACTAAAATATCCAAACAGGTAGATTTGTTTAGACCTCTTACTCCCTTTGAGTTGGCTTGCCTGGATGGAGACCCTCCAACGCGTACGGTTTCACTCCTCTATAGGATGTTTCAGGAGCACCAGATGTCTACGTCTGGTCCTCCGACTTTCTTCTCGAGGTGGGAAAACGATTTGCATAAACCATTAACAATGGAGGACAGGGATAAGAGTCTCCTCTTCACGTTTCGATCATCATTATGTGCAGACTTTCAAGAGAGGAGTTATAAACTGTTGACTCGCTGGTATAGATGTCCAGACAGTGTTCACGTTATGTTTCCCTCTACCCCAGACACATGTTGGAGATGTTGGAAGGAGAAGGGTTCGTATGCTCATATCTGGTAGTCCTGCCCACCCATTAGGGGGTTCTGGGAGCCTGTTTTTGCTCTGTTCAGCGGACTGTCCATTTATAGGGTTTGTCCTACGATGGAGGTGGCTCTGCTGTCTATTTGTGATCGCTCTATAGCCAAATATAAGAAAAGCCTTCTTAGACATTTTTTGACAGCTGCACGCAATCTAATATCTCGTTATTGGAAACAATCAAACTCCCCTTCAAAATCTGAATTTGTGGCGGAGCTAAACCACCTCCTTCGTATGGAGCAGTTGGTTGGTCAGGATACCAGAACCTCGGATAAAGTTTTGAGAGTCTGGACCCCTTGTTGGTGTTCAGGGAAACGGAGGAGCATAATTTCTGGCTTGGTTGATCTACTAGGATGCTATCGGGTTTTTGTATGTACGTTCATTTCAGGTAGTGGAACACACTTAAATACTAACTAGCAACTGAGTTGGACGAGACACCGGAGACCTTGTCCTCTTTCCCCACCCCATCTTCTCTCTCCTTCCCGCTAACTTTCTACTTCTTCTATTAATTATAATGTTGGCTTAATTCATATCAAAGTTCATATAAAAGGGACATCCTGGTTACTCTTATCCCAGCATTAACTAACCTCAATCAATAGAGCGGGTCCTGGAGAATTAGACTTATAGTGGTCAGGACTATTATTGCCCAAAGCAATAGACCACTTCATAGTCGATGGGAAGACGTATCTGGGCCCGTTATCTAGAACGTGATCACTGTTCGCGGACTCTCATCTGTAAAGTCTCTAAAATAGCGCTCTATATACCCAAGGAGACACAGAAGTCTTTTTACAGGCTGATTTTGAATACTTTATTATTTTTCTATGTATCACAATACTTGACTGTGTTGGGAGTACCTGATATGTTTCTGATTGTTATTATTTTACCTTGCAAAGTTCTGTTATATGCAAATTCTTTTAATAAACTTGATTTACACAAAAAGTGTCTTTTACTGTGCGTCAGCTGTCAATCATAAAAGCCCACTATAAATAGTAAATCAACCCCCCCTTTATCACACCCCAAATTAGGGAAAAATAAAATAAAACAATGTATTTATTTCCATTTTCCCATTAGGGTTAGGGTAGGAATTAGGGTTAGGTTTTTGGTGGGATTAGGTTTAGGGGTGTGTTGGGGTTAGGTTTGTGGGTAGGGTTGGGATTAGGGTTAGGGGCAGAGTTAGAGTTGGGGGGTTTCTACTGTTTAAGCACATAAGGGGCACTTCAAACGTGACATGGCATCTGATCTCAATTCCAGCCAATTTTGCATTGAAAAGTCAAACGGCGCTCCTTCCCTTCCAAGCTCTGCTATGCATCCAAACAGTGGTTTACCTGCATATATGGGGTATCAGTGTACTCCAAACAAATTGTACAACAACTTTTGGGGTCCAATTTCTCCTGTTACCCTTAGTAAAATAAGATAAATTGGATCTGAAGTAATTTTTTGGTGAATGTTCAGTTTCTTTTAAAACATTTCAAAAAATTCCTGTGAAGCACCTGAAGGGTTAATAAACTTCTTGAATATGGACTTGAGATCCTTGAGAGGTGCAGTTTTTAGAATGATGTCAATTTTGGGCATTTTCTGTCATATAGGCTCCTCAAAGTCACTTCAAGTGTGAGGTGGTCCCTAAAAAAAATGGTTTTGCAAATTTTGTTGTAAAAATGAGAAATCGCTGGTCAACTTTTAACCCTTATGACTGCCTAACAAAAAAATTATGTTTCCAAAATTGTGATGATGTAAAGCAGACATGTGGGAAATGTTATGTATTAACTATTTTGTGTGATATGACTAATTTAAGGGCATAAAAACTAAAAGTTTGAAAATTGTGAAATTGTCACCAAATTCCCGTTATTTTCACAAATAAACTTAAGTCATATCGAATAAATTTTACCACTGTCATAAAGTACAATATGTCACTAGAAAACTGTCAGAATCATCAGGATCTGTTGAAGTGTTTCAGAGTTATGACCTCAAAGTGACAGTGGTCAGAATTGAAAAAAAAATGGCCTGGTCAGGAAGTTGAAAATAGGCTTCAGGGTGATGGGGTTAAGAAAATGAAAAAGGCTTCTCTTCTGTGTGACTGCTCTGATGTCTAACAAGAAGTGCTTTCCGGTTAAAACATTTGCCACATTCTGAACAGCAAAAAGGCTTCTCCCCTGTGTGGGTTCTCTGGTGACTATCAAGAACATATTTCCAGTTAAAACATTTCCCACATTCTGAACAGGAAAAAGGCTTCTCCCCTGTGTGAATTGTTTTATGTGTAACAAGATTCCTTTTGTGGATAAAACATTTCCCACATGCTAAGCATGAAAAAGTTTTCTCCCCTGTGTGGGTTCTCTGATGGCTATCAAGAGTCGATTTCTGAATAAAACATTTCCCACATTCTGAACAGGGAAAAGGCTTCTCCCCTGTGTGGGTTCTCTGGTGGCTATCAAGAGCTGATTTTTGGATATAACGTTTCCCACATTCTGAACATGAAAAAGGCTTCTCCCCTGTGTGGGTTCTCTGGTGCCTATCAAGAACATATTTCCGGTTAAAACATTTGCCACATTCTGAACAGGAAAAAGGCTTCTCCCCTGTGTGAATTTTTTTATGTATAAGAAGATTCGTTTTGTGGATAAAACATTTCCCACATTCTAAACATGTAAAAGATTTCTCCCCTGTGTGGGTTCTCTGGTGGCTATCAAGAGCTGATTTCTGGTTAAAACATTTGCCACATTCTGAACAGGAAAAAGGCTTCACCCCTGTGTGAGTTCTCTGGTGTCTATCAAGAGCTGATTTCCGGTTAAAACATTTGCCACATTCTGAACAGGAAAAAGGCATCTCTCCTGTGTGAGCTCTCTGGTGGGTAACAAAATTTGATTTATCTGCAAAATATTTCCCACATTTTAAACAGGAAAAAGGTTTCACTCCTGTGTGAGTTCTCTGGTGAGTATCAAGAAGTGATTTTGAGTAAAAACATTTCCCACATTCTGAACATGAAAAAGGCTTCTCCCCTGTGTGAAATCTCTGGTGCCTATCAAGAAGTGATTTCCAGTAAAAACATTTCTCACATTCTGAACATGAAAATGACTTCTTTGCTTTAGGAGCAGTTTGTGTTTTAATGCCTCTTTTGTGACTTTGATTTTCCTTAGTAAGCGGTAATGAATCAAAAGATGGGATCTGTTCCATAGGATCAGATGACAGATCTTTGCTGTGAAGGGATGATGGTATATCTGTAAAAATGGCATTCACTTCAGTTGTATCCTGTATAATCTCAAGATCATCAGATTTAAAAATTGAAGATGTCAGCTGTCCCTCTGATCTCCTGGTACAGTCATCTGGCAAGACAAAAAACAATAATTTAAATAAAATATCCTTGAGCTTTATATTTTTTTTTAACATTTCTACTTACATTTCCATTTTTATGGACAGTTTATGTAAAAAAAAAATATTTACCAAGACAATGACAGTTCACAGTCTAATAGAAAGCCTTATAGGATGAACCAGTAGTGCGTGTTGTTCAATCTGCCCCCAAATATTGAATAAAAAGAAACCAATCAATGTTAATTAGGCGAACATAATACCAATTCTCAAAGAGTCCCCACTCAGGTCCATCATCTGTCAATAGAAAAACAGAGGTTCCCACACTATTAGTGGCTCAAAGGCTGTTAAAAGCAACAAGGTTTCCATAAACCAATTCAGCTCTCACTTCTGAGTCTTGCAGTGTGCTAAAACCACATTTAGGATCCATGTATTTAGCAATATTATAGTGAGAAGAATCCACTTAATTTACGGTGTGTGTCTCCTGGAGCACAATCTGGGCACTATGTGTTGGAGAGTGAAAATTACACATTTGCCATTTTATTATCCAACATCCACTGCGTGTAAATTTCCAGAGAGTGACCGTGGAGACAAAATATTCAGTCCTCCTAAAGATTATAACCCTTAGTGAATTAATTTATAAAATGGAATCACTTCATGGGGATTTTGACTGTTCTGGTTTTCTGTCATTTAGTTATATTAGGGCTTCTGAACATGGTGTGTCCAATCTCATCTGGGATCTGTTCCTGCTGTCCAGCTGGAGTAATCTGCTCCCTACTTCAGTACCACACCCTACAAAAGCTCAAAGCATATTGCCGGAATCTGCAAGATTCAGTATTGTTCTCCTCTGGTTCAGTCCTCTGTGCTTAGCTTGCGGCTTGTGTATTTGTTTCCTGCTGTGACTGTGGCCCGTGTACTGACTAATTTGGGTCTTCTCAATCTTTTTTTTTTTTCCTTCCGGTTCTGACCCAGACACCTGACTATTCTTCTTGCCATCTAACATCACAGAATGGCAGGTAACACCATGGTCCAAGTCTAGGGGTGCCAGTGTAAGTCCAGATCCATGTAAGGGTGCTAAAAGGCAATGAGCAAGGCAATCCTTGGGATACGGAAAACAGAGAAGATAGTGCCACACATGTTAATGGTGGTCATCTTTCGAGCTGCCAGGTGACCACGAACAGTGCTCCCAATACATTGTGTCTCAAACTATTCCAACAAGATCTGCATTCAAAATAGCTAAAATGGCGCTCCTTTCCTTCTGAACACTCATGTGCCCAGACAGTAGTGTACACAATATATAGGGTACTGTTCAAAGTTGAAAAATAATTTATAACATCCATTTGTTTTCTATTATCCTTTGTGAATAATCCAAACTTATCACCACATAGAGTGACACACGTCAGATTTTTAAAATGGGGCTTGATTAGGAACACAAAACTGGCTGCGGGAGGAGGTTAAATCAGTATTTTGTACACCAACTACTGTAGGTGAAAACGGAGTATAGACAATAACACATCTACTGAAATGATCAAACTCAACAATCTTCATCAGTAATAAATGAGTAGCTAGTGGTAAAACCTCTCTGGGGTAAGTAGCACGGGTCTCGGTGATTTCACAATCCAAACTAGCGTAAAGTCCAATATTTCCTGTCACAGGAGTTTCAAGAAGAAATATTAAGCATTTAAAGAGAACTGTGTATAATCGTGCAGAGCGGAGATGTTTTAAAGTGAACCTGTCAGCAGGATTGTGCACAGTAACCTACAGACAGTGTCAGGTCGGCGCCGTTATACTGATTACAATTATACCTTGGTAGATGAAATCCATCTTGTGGTTGTTTAATCTGTATTTATAGTTTCAGATAATGAGATTCATGTGCTTCGGGGTGGGGTTGTGGGAGGGGCTTTGTGGTATGAATCTGTATTGGCTTATGACCGGTCAATGATCCCATACTGACCTTCCCCCATTTTTACATAATAATAATAATGTTGATAATGCCTACAATATTGTGGCTATTGTGAGGCTTAGAAAAAAATTACACCCAGCAAAATGTCACCGGTGATGGCGTCTCTGCCCAGTAGCATCTATAATAAGAGATAGATGCTACTGGACAGGCGCCACCGGTGTCATTTTGCTGGATGTAATTTTTTTCGAAGCCTCACAATAGCCACAATATTATATGCATTATCAGCAATATCAACACTATTATATGCATTATGTAAAATAGGGGGCAGATCACTAAAAGGATCAGTGACCTGTCATAAGCCAATACAGATGAATATGTAAGCAGAGCACCACATAAAACCTGAGCACAAGAATCTCATTAACTGAAAACTAGAAATACAGATTAAACAACCACAAGACGGATTTCATCAACAGGTATCACTGTAATCAGTATAACGGCGCTGACCTGACACTGTCTGTAGGTTCCTGTGCACAGCCCTACTAACAGGCTCACTTTAAATTTAGATATCAGGCATTTGGAAGAGGAGATGGAGAGCTTTTTTTTAAGACTATCAGGGAGTTACAGATTCACTTCAGTCAGGTAGGACAATCCCACCACAATCAAACTATCATACAGAATGAACAGGTAAAAAAACGACAATTAAAATATCTTACATCCCCAACAACAATGTATGTACGAGGGGAGAACTCTAACACTAAACCGGAGTTGCACTCATTTATGGTGGACTATTGGAGCCACTACGAGTCCTAACAAGAAGATTAGAGAAAGTATTAGTGTTCCACATTTCATGAGAGATTGTGCAGTAATCTGAATTCCTTAGGATGGAAAACAATGTCATTTATGATGTGGAGTGATTCCATGACACCAGGGCTTGAGCCAACACATCTCCTGCAGGGGTGAATAAATGTATATTACAGCCATCAGCTACACACAGCTTAGAGATGTTTCATGGCATAGGTGTAATGGTTTTCCTGTAGATCATCACAATCCTCCTTGAAATTACTTAGTTTTAATAAAATTTGAAAACTCATCGTAAAGGGAAACTCTGTTATTGTACAGAAATTCACACTTGGCCTCACTGCACATTTAATGTTGTCGATCATAAAAGTGAAGTTTGGCCAGAAAGACTGGACCTGGTCATGTTGGGACCATATGAGCACATTCAGCAGCTCAGAAGGGAGAGAAGGTAGATTCATCCAATAAGATATCAGGGATCTAGGAAGCCAACAGCATCATTACCCTCCACTTTCTTTTACAGGCCCATTATAATATATTAATTCAAGTGATTTTCTAACTTCTAACTCCTTGAGCAGCATGTCGATGCTCAACTTTCCTCCCACCTCTCATCTAACTCTCTCCTTGACAATCTCCAATCTGGCTTCCGCCCCCACCACTCCACCGAAACTGCCCTGGCAAAAATTACTAATGACTTAGTCACAGCCAAAGCTGACAGACAGTTCTCCATCCTCCTCCTTCTTGATCTGTTCTCTGCTTTCGACACAGTTGATCACTGCCTACTGCTACAGATTCTTTCTTCCCTTGGCATCAAAGACATTGCCCTGTCCTGGATTGCCTCATACCTACCCAACCGCACATTTAGCGTTTTTTCCACTCCCACACTACCTCCTCTTCCCGCCCTCTCTCTGTTGAAGTCTCTCAAGGCTCTGTCCTAGGGCCCCTACTTTTTTCCATCTATACCCTTGGCCTAGGACAACTCAAAGTCCCATGGCTTCCAGTACCACCCGTATGCAGACGCCACTCAGATCTACCTCTCTGGCCCAGATGTCACCTCCCTGCTGTCCAGAATCCCGAAGTGTATGTCAGCCATATCCTCCTTCACCTCTCGCTTCCTAAACCTCAATGTAGACAAAACCGAATTCATCATCTTTCCCCCACCTCACTTATCCCCCCTACCCGATCTATCTATTATGGTAAACTGCATCACGCTCTCTCCCACACCTGAAATCCGCTGCCTCGGGGTAACTCTCGACTTTGCCCTGTCCTTCAAACCTCACTTCCAAGCTCTTGCCACCTCCTGTCGCCTCCAACTCAAAAATATTGCCAGAATCCGTTCCTCCTCAGCCCACAATCTACCAAAACTCTTGTGCATGCCCTCATCATCTCCTGCCTCGATTACTGCAACACCCTCCTCTGTGGCCTCCCAGTTAACTCTCTTGCACCACTCCAGTCTGTCCTCAACTCTGCTGCCCGCCTAATCCACCCCTCTCCTCGCTACTCCCCTGCTACTCCCCTCTGCAAATCCCTCCACTGGCTCCCAATTCCCCAAAGAATCCAGTTCAAACTAGTAACACTGATCTACAAAGCCATCCACAACCTGTCCCCTCCCTATATCTCTGAACTAATCTCCCAACATCTTCCCTCACGTAATCTTCGATCCTCCCAAGACCTCCTTACTCTCCTCCACACTTATTCGTTCCTCACACAACCGCCTCCAAGATTTCTCCCGAATATACCCCATCCTCTGGAATTCCATGCCTCAACACGTCCGATTATCCACCACCCTCAGATCCTTCAGACGGAACCTGAAAACCCAACTCTTCAGGAAAGCCTACAGCCTACAATAACCATGCCATCGCCTCACCGCCGCAGCCAGAGCCGCCGCCTCACCGCCGCCAGAGCTGCCGCCTCACCCCTACCTTCTGTCTCTTCCCCACTATCCCATAAAATGTAAGTCCGCAAGGACAGGTCCTCTCCCCTCTGTACCAGTCTGTCACGGTAAACCTGTTTATTGTAAATGATATCTATAACCCTGTATGTAACCCCTTCTCATGTACAGCACCATGGAATTAATGGTGCTATATAAATAAATATTATTATTATTATTAACAACTTGTCAGAACATTCTACATACACTGTCAATTGGCTTTGTAGTTTCCAGATCTGGGCAGGTAAGAGTCACTGTCTTCTAATCTCAGGGAATAGGTGGATCCTCCAGGTGGTTAATTCTATAGAAAAGGGTTTTCAATGAGCAAAGTCATTTGAACAGTTTTGGGAGGAGGAGAATGTTGTGGTCTTGAGGCCAAATGGTGATCACACGATTGTGATACGACCAGACTATACCACCGATAAGGCAGCCACGGTCGGTGACTGAGAAGAATCTGTGACTTCCCTGCATTTAGTGGTTACTACTCACCTGGGTAGTCACATGTAGGAATCTCCTCTTTACACCGCTCATCATCCCTCACATATGTCTCTGTAGTATTACTATGGGTCAGATCTTCATCCTGAAACAAATATTGTAAAAGTCACAAACAGTTGGAGAAAGTCACATCAATAATCAGCTCTAATCCTGCCATCTTGACCATTCTCATTACAAAAGTATAAAACATATAATATTGGTGGATAAAATAAAACGGAGCACAAGATCTTCACAGTTGTTTACATATCAAAGGAGAGATCTCATGACACCTTCTCTCCATTTATGTGATGATCCTGAGGAACATTGAGATCTTCTTGGTTACAGTCCTGTGGAAGAAGAGGACGGGGACATCTCTCTGGTGTTGTCATCTTACTGGAAAGATCTGGAGGAAACATATACAGGGACTTAATTCATTCTTTACATACAGATAATTATAGACCATGTCTATTGAGTCCTGTCTATTACCTGGTGATGTGAGGTACTGGGGAACCGCCATCATGACGTCATTGTACAAATCTTTGTGTCCTTCTAAATACTCCCACTCCTCCATGGAGAAATAGACAGCGACATCCTGACACCTTATAGGAACCTGACACATACAATGATACCGTCATCCCCCCAATCCCTTCATAGCATTAATGTATAATATCCCAGCATTCCCAGCAGTGTCACCTCTCCAGTCAGCAGCTCAATCATCTTGTAGGTGAGTTCTAGGATCTTCTGGTCATTGATGTCCTCATTTATCAGGGGGTGAGGTGGAGGCCCCATGATTGGGCTCAGGGGTCTTCCGCATCCCTCAGACACAGGGTCCTGACAGCGCTCACTAGAGGTCTTCTTCACTACTATGTAATCCTGGTTATGGAGAACACATTAATAAATCTCACTACAGACATTCCAAGAGTCCTCACCTCTCCAGTTCTTTCCATCTGTTATTCCCATAGATAAGAATGATGTAATGTGACGTCATCAGAATCTCTCACCTCCCTAGTAAGCCGGAAGAGGATCTCTAGGGTGAGGTGTAATATCATCTCCGCCATCTTGTCCTTGTCCATTTCCATCCTTGATGAGTAGATCAGGAATATTCTGTTATGTAGAAGATCTTCACTGAGAGGATCCGATATTGTAGAGATCTGAATGAGAAGAAGATGAGCCGATGTAACAAAAATCCTGTGTAATAATACAATTACTGGAGATAATAAGGGAAACATATGAGATTTATTATTTTACAGTATTTAGTTTTCTTCTTTCCATCTACTAATAAAACCTATATATTTTAGGCCACAGACAACAAGCAGTTTCTTCCTCGGAGTCGGCAGCTGAATACGTTCCTCATAGACTCATCTTCCATAACGCTAATCTCATTTACCGACACTGGAATCGGCCTCAGCAACACTGCAGGAGATATTCATTACACGTGACAGGAGAAATAACTACTTCATGATGAGGACGACATCTTCATCTTCTACTACGGCTCTGGAAACATATTTGGCCAGAGTTCATCACTGACTCCATCACCACCGGCCGTCTATATGAAGGTTACCCGTCTTCCCTGCACTGTAATCTTCTATCCCGTCAGATCTCAGCTCTGATTCACACACAGAAGTTTGAGGCTTTTATAAAAGCTTTTTTGTTTCCACAAACACCGGAACAGAAATTATCTGATCCCAAAGTCTCCATGTACATTGTTTTATGGGATTTATTTCTGGCCTTAGGCTTTCCTATATTACAGGGAAACCACCAACAAAAAAGATATTAACCCCTTCACGATATGTGCCGTACATAATATCAACAGTTGACATGTGACCCCAACAGCTGCGGGTGGAATTGCGATCCACTCGTGGCTATTAACCTGTTAAATGCCGCTGTATCTCTGCTCACGTCGGAAGCGCATCACTAATCCCGCCCAATGGTGCTCGTGTCATTGACATTGCACTAAAATACAATAATGGGTCAAGAAAATATTGTAACTACATTAAAATGATATCAATAAAATAATGTCATCTTGGCATGCAAAAAATAAGCCCTCACCCCACCCCAGGTCATGAAAAATGAAGAAGCTACGGGTCTCAGAAAATGACAAAAAAAAAACAAACACATTGGATTTTTTTCACCACTTAACCCATTTCTGCCTGCAGAGGTACTATTCTGTCCATGTGACCTTGGACTTGCTTACCATGGATGGAATAGTACGTCATTACCAATTGGCGGCGCTCACGGGGGGGACGGGGGTTAGGGCGGCCGATTGGGGCCGGGTGTCAGCTAATTCTCACAGCTGACACCCGGCACTAAGTGCCAGGAGTGCTCACGGAGAAAGTGTAAAAATAAGAGTGAACTTAAAAAAATTGTACTTTTAAATAATTGTAAAAATATTTTTTTTAAAAAATTTACCGTATATACTCGAGTATAAGCCGACCAGAGTATAAGCCGACCCCCCTAATTTTGCCACCATAAAAATGGGAAAACTTATTGACTCGAGTATAAGCCTAGGGTAGGAAATGCAGCAGCTACCGGTGAATTTCAAGAATAAAAATAGATGCTCCATACCGTTCATTATTGCCCCATAGCTGTGCCATATAAAGCTGTGCCACATATAATGCTCCATATCGTTCATTATGGCCCCATAGAAAGCTGTGCCATATAGAATGCTCTGCACCGTTCATTATTGCCCATAGATGCTCCATATAAAGCTGTGCCACATATACGATACACTTTATTGATCCCGTGGGAAATTATGGTATCACAGCAGCACAACTTAAATCATAAAAATCATAAAGGAATTACATAGTTGACATGACAGTTTGTTGACAGAAGAACATTATACATTATACATTAGAATAGGACATACACAACAAGTGAACTGAAATGTAGAGAAATAAGTAGACATTCACCTTGGTGGTTTCACCCTAATGTTATTGTTGTACATTCCCATGGCAGTTGGCACAAACGATTTCCTACATTTTTCCTTCTTACACCTAAGTAACCGGCTAATACTTCTGAAGGTGCTCTTCTGTCTCATGAATAGCTCATATAGTGGATGTGCATTATTGTTCATAATTGCCATACACTTTTTCAGAGTTCTTTTCTCCACTACCTCCCCAAAAGAGTCCAGATTGCAGCCCACAGCAGAACTTGCCTTCTTAATAATCTTATTCAGCTTATTAGCATCAGAGGCCCGCACACTACTACCCCAGCACATGATTGCAAAAAAGATGGCACTTGCCACCACAGATTGGTAGAACATTTCTAACATTTTGCTACACACATTAAAAGACCTCAGTTTCCTTAGGAAATACAATCTGCTCATCCCCTTCTTGTAGACAAACTCTGAGTGGCATCTCCAGTCCAGTTTGCTATCCAAATGGACCCCCAAATATTTGTAACTCTCCACCTGCTCTACCTCCTGACCAGCAATAGTGATCGGTAAGCATTCCATCTTTATCCTGCTATAGTTGGCCACCAACTCCTTAGTTTTCTTAACATTTAGTTGTAGATAGTTACCATTGCACCAATCCACGAAATTCGACACCACCCTTCTATATTCCTCATCCCCCTGATCTCCCCTAATGCATCCCACAACCACGGAGTCATCCGAAAATTTTTGAAGGTGGCAAAGTTCAGATTTATACTGAAAGTCTGAAGTATACAGTGTGAATAGAAAGGGCGCAAGCACTGTTCCCTGGGGGGCACCTACACTGCTCAGTAATCTGCTTGACACAACTGCTCCCATCTGTACAAACTGTGGCCGATCTGATAGGTAGTCAGTTATCCAATTTCTCATCCCCTCCTCAACCTTCATATCAGTCATCTTTTTGTGTAGTAAAAGTGGCTGCAGGGAGTTAAATGCACTCGAGAAATCGAAGAACATCGCTCGCACCGTGGTTCCGTCAGTCTCCAGAAATTAATGTACCCTATGTTACAGAGAAAGGATAGCATCATCCACCCCCAATCTATGTTGGTAAGCAAACTGAAGGGGATCGATAAAAGCATTGACCCTCGGTCTTAAGTGAGCAAGCACTAATCTTTCCAAGGCCTTCATAGCGTGAGATGTTAAGGCTACAGGACGATAGTCATTTAGGGTTGCAGGAGAAGAAGTCTTGGGTACCGGCACCAGACAGGAAGTTTTCCATAACACAGGTACCCTCTGTGTTTGTAGACTTCCATTAAATAGGCGAGTAAAGACAGTACACAGCTGGTCTGCACAAACTTTAAGGACACGTGAGCTGAGTCCATCAGGTCCTGCAGCTTCACCAATGTTAAGTGACTTAAACTGCCTCCTCACATCATTTTCGGATACTCTAAAATAGGTCTGCTCATCCTCCAATATCGATGTTGCAGAATTTGCACCCAGTTACATAGTAACATAGTTAGTAAGGCCGAAAAAAGACATTTGTCCATCCAGTTCAGCCTATATTCCATCATAATAAATCCCCAGATCTACGTCCTTCTACAGAACCTAATAATTGTATGATACAATATTGTTCTGCTCCAGGAAGACATCCAGGCCTCTCTTGAACCCCTCGACTGAGTTCGCCATCACCACCTCCTCAGGCAAGCAATTCCAGATTCTCACTGCCCTAACAGTAAAGAATCCTCTTCTATGTTGGTGGAAAAACCTTCTCTCCTCCAGACGCAAAGAATGCCCCCTTGTGCCCGTCACCTTCCTTGGTATAAACAGATCCTCAGCGAGATATTTGTATTGTCCCCTTATATACTTATACATGGTTATTAGATCGCCCCTCAGTCGTCTTTTTTCTAGACTAAATAATCCTAATTTCGCTAATCTATCTGGGTATTGTAGTTCTCCCATCCCCTTTATTAATTTTGTTGCCCTCCTTTGTACTCTCTCTAGTTCCATTATATCCTTCCTGAGCACCGGTGCCCAAAACTGGACACAGTACTCCATGTGCGGTCTAACTAGGGATTTGTACAGAGGCAGTATAATGCTCTCATCATGTGTATCCAGACCTCTTTTAATGCACCCCATGATCCTGTTTGCCTTGGCAGCTGCTGCCTGGCACTGGCTGCTCCAGGTAAGTTTATCATTAACTAGGATCCCCAAGTCCTTCTCCCTGTCAGATTTACCCAGTGGTTTCCCGTTCAGTGTGTAATGGTGATATTGATTCCCTCTTCCCATGTGTATAACCTTACATTTATCATTGTTAAACCTCATCTGCCACCTTTCAGCCCAAGTTTCCAACTTATCCAGATCCATCTGTAGCAGAATACTATCTTCTCTTGTATTAACTGCTTTACATAGTTTTGTATCATCTGCAAATATCGATATTTTACTGTGTAAACCTTCTACCAGATCATTAATGAATATGTTGAAGAGAACAGGTCCCAATACTGACCCCTGCGGTACCCCACTGGTCACAGCGACCCAGTTAGAGACTATACCATTTATAACCACCCTCTGCTTTCTATCACTAAGCCAGTTACTAACCCATTTACACACATTTTCCCCCAGACCAAGCATTCTCATTTTGTGTACCAACCTCTTGTGCGGCACGGTATCAAACGCTTTGGAAAAATCGAGATATACCACGTCCAATGACTCACCGTGGTCCAGTCTATAGCTTACCTCTTCATAAAAACTGATTAGATTGGTTTGACAGGAGCGATTTCTCATAAACCCATGCTGATATGGAGTTAAACAGTTATTCTCATTGAGATAATCCAGAATAACATCCCTCAGAAACCCTTCAAATATTTTACCAACAATAGAGGTTAGACTTACTGGCCTATAATTTCCAGGTTCACTTTTAGAGCCCTTTTTGAATATTGGCACCACATTTGCTATGCGCCAGTCCTGCGGAACAGACCCTGTCGCTATAGAGTCACTAAAAATAAGAAATAATGGTTTATCTATTTCATTACTTAGTTCTCTTAGTACTCGTGGGTGTATGCCATCCGGACCCGGAGATTTATCTATTTTAATCTTATTTAGCCGGTTTCGCACCTCTTCTTGGGTTAGATTGGTGACTCTTAATATAGGGTTTTCATTGTTTCTTGGGATTTCACCTAGCATTTCATTTTCCACCGTGAATACCGTGGAGAAGAAGGTGTTTAATATGTTAGCTTTTTCCTCGTCATCTACAACCATTCTTTCCTCACTATTTTTTAAGGGGCCTACATTTTCAGTTTTTATTCTTTTACTATTGATATAGTTGAAGAACAGTTTGGGATTAGTTTTACTCTCCTTAGCAATGTGCTTCTCTGTTTCCTTTTTGGCAGCTTTAATTAGTTTTTTAGATAAAGTATTTTTCTCCCTATAGTTTTTTAGAGCTTCAATGGTGCCATCCTGCTTTAGTAGTGCAAATGCTTTCTTTTTACTGTTAATTGCCTGTCTTACTTCTTTGTTTAGCCACATTGGGTTTTTCCTATTTCTAGTCCTTTTATTCCCACAAGGTATAAACCGCTTACACTGCCTATTTAGGATGTTCTTAAACATTTCCCATTTATTATCTGTATTCTCATTTCTGAGGATATTGTCCCAGTCTACCAGATTAAGGGCATCTCTAAGCTGTTCAAACTTTGCCTTCCTAAAGTTCAATGTTTTTGTGACTCCCTGACAAGTCCCCCTAGTGAAAGACAGGTGAAACTGCACAATATTGTGGTCGCTATTTCCTAAATGCCCAACCACCTGCAGATTTGTTATTCTGTCAGGTCTATTAGATGTCAGTTCCCATCCACTATCAGTTGGCATTACACATGTACTGCTAAATCTATTGAAATACTCATTCATCTCATTAGCCTTGTCCATTGTTCCTGGATC
Organism: Ranitomeya imitator; assembly: GCF_032444005.1. Classification (NCBI taxonomy): domain Eukaryota; kingdom Metazoa; phylum Chordata; class Amphibia; order Anura; family Dendrobatidae; genus Ranitomeya; species Ranitomeya imitator. The sequence continues at coordinate 307,393,552 of NC_091283.1, forward strand.
ATTTTCAGGCCTCAGCTTAAGCCCAGTCAGTAATTTCATTCCTGCCCAAACCTCTCTGGTATTATTGTGGGACAGTTTATTTTCAAGTTTAATTCTGAAGGCTTCCTGGGCCTCCTTTATTTTATGCTTCAATTCATGCTGTATCATTTTAATTTCCTCTTTGTCACCCAGTTTAAATGCCTTTTTTTTCCTGTTGAGCAAATGCTTCAATTCCTTTGTTATCCATGGCTTGTTGTTTGCAAAACACCTAATCTTTTTAGTCGGCACCAACATATCAGTGCAGAAGTTAATGTAGTCAGTCACTCTACCAACCACTTCATTAACATTTGTATACTCGTCCATTGTCCCAAGCAACACATCCCAGTCTGTAAGATGAAAGCAATCCTGTAAGGCCTGTTCATTGGTTGGACTCCACATTCTAACTGATTTAATCTTAGGAGGCTGTGTACTAACAACAGGTTGGTAGACTGGTGACAATAGTACAAGATTGTGATCAGACTTCCCCAAGGGCGGCAGGGTAGAGGATGAATAAGCATTCTTGACATTCGCATAGAGTAAAGGCCCCGTCACACATAGCGAGATCGCTAGCGAGATCGCTGCTGAGTCACAAGTTTTGTGACGCAACAGCGATCTCAGTAGCGATCTCGCTATGTGTGACACGTACCAGCGATCAGCCCCCTGCTGTGAGATCGCTGGTCGTGTCGGAATGGCCTGGGCCATTTTTTGATCGTTGAGGTCCCGCTGACATCGCTGAATCGGCGTGTGTGACGCCGATTCAGCGATGTCTTCGCTGGTAACCAGGGTAAACATCGGGTAACTAAGCGCAGGGCCGCGCTTAGTAACCCGATGTTTACCCTGGTTACCATCCTAAAAGTAAAAAAACAAACGCTACATACTTACCTATCTGTTATGGCAATCCAGTGACACAGTGTGCCAGCAATCAGAGCACATACAGTGATCTGACAATAACCCAAAAATAATAGAACGAGCTCTGAGACGTGGAATCTCTGTAGACCGCAATAACTGAACCTATCCTAAACACAACTAAAGGCAGCTGTGGATTGCGCCTGACAATACCTATGCAACTCGGCACAGCCTGAGGAACTGACTAGCCTGAAGATAGAAATACAAGCCTGACTTGCCTCAGAGAAATACCCCAAAGGAAAAGGCAGCCCCCCACATATAATGACTTAGCAAGATGAAAAGACAAAACGTAGGGATGAAATAGATTCAGCAAAGTGAGGCCCGATATTCTAGATAGAGCGAGGATAGCAAAGAGAACTTTGCAGTCTACAAAAAACCCTAAAGCAAAAAACCACGCAAAGGGGGCAAAAAGACCCACCGTGCCGAACTAACGGCACGGCGGTACACCCTTTGCGTCTCAGAGCTTCCAGCAAAACGAATAGACAAGCTGGACAGAAAAAGTAGCAACAAAAGCAAAGAAGCACTTATCTAAGCAGAGCAGCAGGCCAAAGGAAAGATCCAAAGCTCAGATCCAACACTGGAACATTGACAAGGAGCAAGGAAGACAGAATCAGGCGGAGTTAAATAACAAAGCAGCCAATGAGCTCACCAGAACACCTGAGGGAGGAAGCTCAGAAGCTGCAGTACCACTTGTGACCACAGGAGTGAATTCAGCCACAGAATTCACAACACCTATCGCTGTCTGTCCTCGGCGCTCTGCTTCTCTGGTCTGGCTGTGAGCGCCGGGCAGCCGGAAAGCAGAGCGGTGACGTCACCGCTCTACTTTCCGGCCGCTGTGCTCTCAGCCAGACCAGAGAAGCAGAGCACCGAGGACAGACAGCGATAGGTAAGTATGTAGCGTTTGTTTTTTTTTACTTTAACGATGGTAACCAGGGTAAACATCGGGTTACTAAGTGCGGCCCTGCGCTTAGTTACCCGATGTTTACCCTGGTTACCGGGGACCTAGGGATCGTTGGTCGCTGGAGAGCTGTCTGTGTGACAGCTCTCCAGCGACCAAACAGCGACGCTGCAGCGATCCGGATCGTTGTCGGTATCGCTGCAGCGTCGCTATGTGTGACGGGGCCTTAAGTCCAACGTAATCGTTAATTATGGCCCCATAGATGTTCCATAGAAAGCTGTGCCATATAGAATGCTCTGCACCGTTCATTATGGCCCCATAGATGCTCCATATAAAGCTGTGACATATATAATGCTCTGCACTGTTCATTATGGCCCCATAGATGCTCCATATAAAGCTGTGCCACATATAATGGTCTGCACCGTTCATTATGGCCCCATAGATGTTCCATAGAAAGCTGTGCCATATAGAATGCTCTGCACCGTTCATTATTGCCCCAATAGATGCTCCATATAAAGCTGTGCCACATATAATGCTCTACACCGTTCATTATGGCCCCATAGATGCTCCATATAAAGCTGTGCCACATATAATGCTCTGCACCGTTCATTATTGCCCCATAGATGCTCCACATAAAGCTATGCCATATGGAATGTTCTGCACCGTTCATTATGGCCCCATCGATGCTCCAAATAAAGTTGTGCCCCATATAGAATGCTCTGCACCGTTCATTATGACCCCATAGATGCTCCACATAAAGCTGTGCCATATAGAATGCTCTGCACCGTTCATTATGGCCCCATAGATGATCCACATAAAGCTGTGCCATAAAGAATGCTCTGCACCGTTCATTATGGCCCCACAGATGATCCACATAAAGCTGTGCCCCATATAGAATGCTCTGCACCGTTCATTATGGCCCCATAGATGCTCCATATAAAGCTGTGCCACATATATAGCTCTGCACCGTTCATTACGGCCCCATAGATGCTCCATAGAAAGCTGTGCCATATATAATGCTCTGCACCGTTCATTATGGTCCCACAGATGATCCACATAAAGCTGTGCCCCATATAGAATGCTCTGCACCGTTCATTATGGCCCCATAGATGCTCCATATAAAGCTGTGCCCCATATAGAATGCTCTGCACCGTTCAGTATGGCCCCATAGATGCTCCATATAAAGCTGTGCCACATATAATGCTCTGCACCGTTCATTACGGCCCCATAGATGCTCCATAGAAAGCTGTGCCATATATAATGCTCTGCACCGTTGATCATTACCCCATAGATGCTCCTTATAAAGCTGTGAGATATAGAATGCTCTGCACCGTTCATTATGGCCCCATAGATGCGCCATATAAAGCTGTCCAATATATAATGCTGCTGCTGCTGCAATAAAAAAAAAAAAATAACATACTCACCTCTCTTCGCTCAGAACGCCGGCGCTTTCAATATTTACCTGCTCCTCGTGCGGCTGTCTCCAGCACTGATGCTCAGCAGAGGGCGCGCACTTACTACATCACCGCGCCCTCTAACCTGAGCTTCACTGTCAGAGGACGCTGGAGACGGAGCGGCACCGGAGCGAGGAGCAGGTAAATATTGCGCAGCGCTCCCCTCCTCGTATACTTACCTGCTCCCGGCGCAGTCCCTGCTGTCCCGATGCTGCATCTTCTTCCTGTATTGAGCGGTCACAGTTATCGCTCATTTTCAGTCATGAATATGCGGCTCCACCTCTATGTTAGGTGGAGCCGCATATTCGTTACTGTAATGAGCGGTACCATGTGACCGCTCAATACAGGAAGAAGATGCAGCGCTGGAAGAAGCAGGGACTGCAGGGACCGCGCCGGGAGTAGGTGAGTATAACTAGACAGCCCCCGCTCCCCCTCCCCTGCCGACCCCCGGGTATGACTCGAGTATAAGCCGAAAGGGGGACTTTCAGCCCCAAAAAATGGTTTGAATATCCCGGCTTAGATTACCGTATATACTCGAGTATATCAAATAAATATTTGAGTGAAAAAAAAATCAAAACAATAAAAGTACACATATTTAGTATTGCTGCATCCGTAACGACCCAACCTATAAAACTGTCCCACTAGTTAACCCCTTTAGTGACCATAAAAAAACAAGGCAAAAAAACAATACTTTAACATCATACCGCTGAACAAAAAGTGGAATAACACGCGATCAAAAAGACTGATATAAATAAACATGGTACTGCTAAAAACATCATTTTGTCCCACAAAAAACAAGCTGCCATATAGCTCCATCACCAGAAAAACAAAAAAGTTGTACCTGTCAGAATAAAGCGATGCAAAAATAATTATTTTCTATATAAAATTGTTTTTATGGTATAAAAGCGCCAAAACATACAAAAAAAAAAAAAAGATATAAATGAGGTATCGCTGTAATCATACTAACCCCCCAAAAGAACTTAATGAATTGCTGGTTTTTGTTCATTCTGCCTCACAAAAAAAGGAATAAAAAGCGATCAAAAAATGTCATGTGCACGAAAAAGGTACCAATAAAAACGTCAACTCGTCCCGCAAAAAAAAGACCTCACATGACTGTGGACCAAAATATGGAAAAGTTATAGCTCTCAAAATGTGGAGATGCAAAAACAATTTTTTGCAATAACAAAGCGTCTTTTAGTGTATGACAGCTGCCAATCATAAAAACCCACTATAAATACTAAATGAAACCCCCCTTTATCACCCTCTTAGCTAGGGAAAATGGAAAATTTTCTTTTTATTTATTTCCATTTTCCTGTTAGGGTTGGGGCTAAAGTTAGGATTACAGTTACGGTTGGGATTAGGGTTAGGGATGTGTTTGGGTTAGGGTTGGAGTTAGAATTGGGGGGTTTCCACTGTTTAGGCACAGCAGGGGCTCTTCAAACACGACATGGTGTTTGATTTCAATTCCAGCCAATTCTGGGTTGAAAAAGGCAAACGGCACTCCTTCCCTTCCAAGCTCTGCCATGCGCCCAAATAGTGGTTTATTCCCACATATGGAGCATCAGCGTACACAGGACAAATTGTTCAACAACTTTTGGGGTCCAATTTCTCCTGTTACCCTTGGGGAAAATAAAAAGATTTGAAACTAAAAGATTATGTTTGTGGAAAAAATATGATTTTTTTTATTTTCACGCCCGGGCGCTATAAACTTTAGTGAAACACTTGGGGGTTCAAAGTTCTCACCTCACATTTAGTTAAGTTCCTTGGGGGGTGTAGTTTTAAAAATGGGGTCACTTGTGGGGAGTTTCCACTGTTTAGGCACATCAGGGGCTCTGCAAACGTGACATGACGCCCGCAGACCATTCCATCAAAGTCTGCATTTCAAAACATCATAACTTCCCTTCCAAGCTCTGCCATGCGCCCAAACAGTGGTTTACCCCCACATATGGGGTATCAGCATACCCAGGAAAAATTGCACAACAACTTTTCTGGTCCAATTTCTCCTGTTACCCTTGGGAAAATAAAAATAATTGGATCTGAAGTAATTTTGGGGGAAAAAACAGTTAAATGTTCAATTTTTTTTAAAACATTCCAAAAATTCCTGTGAAACACCTGAAGGTTTAATAAACTTCTTAAATGTGGTTTTGCGCACCGTGAGGGTTGCAGTTTTTAGATTGGTGTCACTTTTTGGTATTATCTATCATTTTGACCCCTCAAAGGGACTTCAAATGTGATGTGGTCCCTAAAAAACAAACAAACAAAAAAAACAACAAATGGTGTTGTAAAAATGAGAAATCGCTGGTCAACTTTTAACCCTTATAACTTCCTAACAAAATAATATTTTGGTTCCAAGATTGTGCTGATGTAAAGTAGACATGTGGGAAATGTTACTTCTTAAAGGGAACCTGTCACCCCGAAAATTGCGGGTGAGGTAAGCCCACCGGCATCAGGGGCTTATCTGCAGCATTCTGTAATGCTGTAGATAAGCCCCCGATGTTACCTGAAAGAGGAGAAAAAGACGTTATATTATACTCACCCAGGGGCGGTCCCGCTGCTGGTCCGGTCGGATGGGTGTCTCTGGTCCGCTGCGGCGCCTCCCATCTTCATTACAAGACGTCCTCTTCTGATCTTCAGCCACGGCTCCGGCGCAGGCGCACTTTGCTCTGCCCTGTTGAGGCCAGAGTAAAGTACTGCAGTGCGCAGGCGCCGGGCCTCTCTGATCTTTCCGGCGCCTGCGCAGTGCAGTACTATCCTCTGCCCTCAACAGGGCAGAGCAAAGTGCGCCTGCGCCGGAGCCGTGGCTGAAGATCAGAAGAGGACGTCTTGTAATGAAGATGGGAGGCGCCGCAGCGGACCAGAGACACCCATCCGACCGGACTAGCAGCGGACCGCCCCTGGGTGAGTATAATCTAATGTCTTTTTCTCCTCTTTCAGGTAATATCGGAGGCTTCAAAGTTGGAAAATTGTGAAATTTTCAACATTTTCGACAAATTTTGTCCACAAATAAACGCAGGTAATATCAAAGAAATGTTACCACTAGCATGAAGTACAATATGTCACGAGAAAACAGTCTCAGAGTCGGCGGGATCCGTTGAAGCGTTCCAGGGTTATAACCTCATAAATGGACAGTGGTCAGAATTGTAAAAATTGGCCCGGTCATTAAGGGGTTAAAAAAGAGCCCAGACATGTTGGGTATCTAGGAGCTCATAATGATCTGGAGAATCATATTGGCAGGTCTGCTATAGCATTTGGTGAATATGGTGAAAAAGAAAAAACAAAAACAAAAGAGGAAAAAACAAATTTTATTATTTTTTAACATATTAAACATTTGTTTAAAAAAAATAACTCTCTGGGCCCCAGAACATAGACGTACACTGCAGGGACGGCACAGGGGCGGCTGCAACAAAAACCCTGGCAGTTTAACCACTTGCTACTGTGAAAAGAAAGCATGGCATCTTAGGTGTGACAGAGTTCGTCTGAATGCCCTAAGTACTGGATAGTATGGGGCGGCCTAGTTACCACGATACTTACATGCCTAATAATGGTGTCTGGGCCTGCAATGTACGAACGTCTATTAGGCCGGGCCAGAGGCAGCGTCCAATAGGACAACCCCTTCTTAATTAACCCATTTATGACATGTCCCTTACTAATACGGCGTGTTGTGAATTCTGCTCTTGGGTTCCCTCCAGTGGTTGTAGGTGGGAATGCAGTTGTCTCTGAGTCGCAATCCTGGCCTGATTACAATTTTGACTAAGATATTTAGGTGTGCAGGATCCTTTAGCTCTTGCCAGTTATCAATGTTCCTTGTGAAGTGTTGGATCACTTTCTGGCTTCTCCTGCTTGCTGCCAAATTCAGCAAAGATAAGTGTTTTGTTTTTGTATCTGTGGCACACTGCTGTGTGCTTGTTTCAGTTTTATTCCTGCTCTGATTGTAGGATTCACTGGAGTTGCCGATTTACGCTCCTACATCTTTAGTTAGATGTAGGAAGTTTTTGAATATTCTGCTGTGGATGTTTTTGAAGGTTTTTAATACTGACCGCACAGAACCCTGTCCTATTTTAGCTAGAGTGGCCTCCTGTGCTAAATCCTGTTTTTCTGCCTGTGTATGTTTTTTCTTCTCCGACTCACCGCCAATATTTGTGGGGGGCTGTCTATCCTTTGGGGATTTTCTCTGAGGCAAGATAGTATTCCTATTTCCATCTTTAGGGGTATTTAGTCCTCCGGCTGTGACGAGGTGTCTACGTATGTTAGGTACACTCCACGGCTACTTCTAGTTGCCGTGTTAAGTTCAGGATTGCGGTCAGTATAGTGGCCACCATCTCCAATGAAAGTTCTCATGCTGCTCCAAGGTCACCGGATCACAACAACGGCGCATGTCGTGTCTCCCCCTTTGATGTGGGCTCCGGCGGTGAGCCCACATCAAAGTCGCAATAGCGACGGGTGAAATCGTGATTCTCCCCCCCGCTATTAACCCCTTCATGACCCAGCCTATTTTGACCTTAACCCCTTCATGACCCAGCCTATTTTGACCTTAAAGACCTTGCCGTTTTTTGCAATTCTGACCAGTGTCCCTTCATGAGGTAATAACTCAGGAACGCTTCAATGGATCCTAGCGGTTCTGAGACTGTTTTTTCGTGACATATTGGGCTTCATGTTAGTGGTAAATTTAGGTCAATAAATTCTGTGTTTATTTGTGATAAAAACGGAAACTTGGCGAAAATTTTGAAAATTTCGCAATTTTCACATTTTGAATTTTTATTCTGTTAAACCAGAGAGTTATGTGACACAAAATAGTTAATAAATAACATTTCCCACATGTCTACTTTACATCAGCACAATTTTGGAAACAAAATTTTTTTTTGCTAGGAAGTTATAAGGGTTAAAATTTGACCAGCGATTTCTCATTTTTACAACGAAATTTACAAAACCATTTTTTTTAGGGACCACCTCACATTTGAAGTCAGTTTGAGGGGTCTATATGGCTGAAAATACCCAAAAGTGACACCATTCTAAAAACTGCACCCCTCAAGGTGCACAAAACCACATTCAAGAAGTTTATTAACCCTTCAGGTGCTTCACAGCAGCAGAAGCAACATGGAAGGAAAAAATGAACATTTAACTTTTTAGTCACAAAAATGATTTTTCAGCAACAATTTTTTTATTTTCCCAATGGTAAAAGGAGAAACTGAACCACGTAAGTTGTTGTCCAATTTGTCCTGAGTACGCTGATACCTCATATGTGGGGGTAAACCACTGTTTGGGCGCACGGCAGGGCTTGGAAGGGAAGGAGCGCCATTTGACTTTTTGAATGAAAAATTGGCTGCACTCTTTAGCGGACACCATGTCACATTTGGAGAGCCCCCGTGTGCCTAAAAATTGGAGCTCCCCCACAAGTGACCCCATTTTGGAAACTAGACGCCCCAAGGAACTTATCTAGATGCATAGTGAGCCCTTTAAACCCCCAGATTCTTCACAAATTGATCCGTAAAAATGAAAAAGTACTTTTTTTTCACAAAAAAAAGTTTTTTAGCCTCAATTTTTTCATTTTCACATGGACAACAGGATAAAATGGATCCTAAAATTTGTTTGGCAATTTCTCCTGAGTACACCGATACTTCACATGTGGGGGTAAACCACTGTTTGGGCACATGGTAAGGCTCGGAAGGGAAGGAGCGCCATTTGACTTTTTGAATGAAAAATTATCTCCATCGTTAGCGGACACCATGTCGCGCTTGGAGAGACCCTGTGTGCTTAAACATTGGAGCTCCCCCACAAGTGACCCCATTTTGGAAACTGGACCCCCCAAGGAACTTATCTAGATGCCTAGTGAGCACTTTAAACCCTCAGGTACTTCACAAATTGATCCGTAAAAATGAAAAAGTACTTTTTTTTCACAAAAAATTTATTTTCGCCTCAATTTTTTCATTTTCACATGGGCAACAGGATAAAATGGATCCTAAAATTTGTTGAGCAATTTCTCCCGAGTACGCCGATACCTCATATGTGGGGGTAAACCACTGTTTGGGCACACGGCAGGGCTCGGAAGGGAAGGCGCGCCTTTTAACTTTTTGAATGGAAAATTAGCTCCAATTGTTAGCGGACACCTTGTCGCATTTGGAGAGCCCCTGTGTGCCTATGCAATGGAGCTCCCCCACAAGTGACCCCATTTTGGAAACTAGACCCCCCAAGGAACTTACCTAGATGCATACTGAGCACTTTAAACCCCCAGGTGCTTCACAGAAGTTTATAATGCAGAGCCATGAAAATAAAAAATAATTTTTCTTTTCTCAAAAATGATTTTTTAGCCTGGAATTTCCTATTTTGCCAATGGTAATAGGAGAAATTGGACCACAAATGTTGTTGTCCAGTTTGTCCTGAGTATGCAGATACCCCATATGTGGGGGTAAACCACTGTTTGGGCACACGGCAGGGCTCAGAAGGGAAGGCACGCCATTTGGCTTTTTAAATGGAAAATTATCTCCAATCATTAGCGGACACCATGTCGCGTTTGGAGAGCCCCTGTGTGCCTAAACATTGGAGATCCCCCACAAATTACCCCATTTTTGAAACTAGACCCCCAAAGGAACTAATCTAGATGTGTAGTGAGCACTTTGAACCCTCAAGTGCTTCACAGAAGTTTATAACGCAGAGCCATGAAAATAAAATAAAAAAATTATTTTCTCAAAAATGAATTTTAGCCCGCAATTTTTTATTTTCCCAAGGGTAACAGGAGAAATTTGACCCCAAAAGTTGTTGTCCAGTTTCTCCTGAGTACGCTGATACCCCATGTGTGGGGGTAAACCACTGTTTGGGCACACGTGGGGGCTCAGAAGGGAAGTAGTGACTTTTGAAATGCAGACTTTGATGGAATGGTCTGCGGGCGTCACGTTGCGTTTGCAGAGCCCCTGGTGTGCCTAAACAGTAGAAACCCCCCACAAGTGACCCCATTTTGGAAACTAGACCCCCAAAGGAACTTATCTAGATGTGTGGTGAGCACTTTCAACCCCCAAGTGCTTTACAGAAGTTTATAACGCAGAGCCGTGAAAATAATAAATACGTTTTCTTTCCTCAAAAATAATTTTTTAGCCCAGAATTTTTTATTTTCCCAAGGGTTACAGGAGAAATTGGACCCCAAAAGTTGTTGTCCAGTTTCTCCTGAGTACGCTGATACCCCATGTGTGGGGGTAAACCACTGTTTGGGCACACGTGGGGGCTCAGAAGGGAAGTAGTGACTTTTGAAATGCAGACTTTGATGGAATGGTCTGCGGGCGTCACTTTGCGTTTGCAGAGCCCCTGGTGTGCCTAAACAGTAGAAACCCCCCACAAGTGACCCCATTTTGGAAACTAGACCCCCAAAGGAACTTATCTAGATATGTGCTGAGCACTTTGAACCCCCAAGTGCTTCACAGACGTTTACAACGCAGAGCCGTGAAAATAAAAAATCATTTTTCTTTCCTCAAAAATGATGTTTTAGCAAGCAATTTTTTATTTTCTCAAGGGTAACAGGAGAAATTGGACCCCAGTAATTGTTGCGCAGTTTGTCCTGAGTATGCTGGTACCCCAAATGTGGGGGTAAACCACTGTTTGGGCACACGTCGGGGTTCGGAAGTGAGGGAGCACCATTTGAATTTTTGAATACAAGATTGGCTGGAATCAATGGTGGCGCCATGTTGCGTTTGGAGACCCCCTGAAGTGCCTAAACAGTGGAAAGCCCTCAATTCTACCTCCAACACTAACCCCAACACACCCCTAACCCTAATCCCAACTGTAGCCATAACCCTAATCACAACCCTAACCCCAACACACCCCTAACCACAACCCTAACCCCAACACACCCCTAACCCTAACCACAACCCTAATTCCAACCCAACCCTAAGGCTATGTGCCAACGTTGCGGATTCGTATGAGATTTTTCAGCACCATTTTTGAAAAATCCGCGGGTAAAAGGCACTACGTTTTACCTGCGGATTTTCCGCGGATTTCCAGTGTTTTTTGTGCGGATTTCACCTGCGGATTCCTATTGAGGAACAGGTGTAAAACGCCGCGGAATCCGCACAAAGAATTGGCATGCTGCGGAAAATACAACGCAGCGTTCCCGCGCGGTATTTTCCGCACCATGGGCACAGCGGATTTGGTTTTCCATATGTTTACATGGTACTGTAAACCTGATGGAACACTGCTGCGGATCCTCAGCCAAATCCGCACCGTGTGCACATAGCCTAATTCTAAAGGTATGTGCACACGCTGCAGAAAATGCTGCGGATCCGCAGCAGTTTCCCATGAGTTTACAGTTCAATGTGAACCTATGGGAACCAAAAATCGCTGTACACATGCTGCGGAAAAACTGCACGGAAACGCAGCGGTTTACATTCCGCAGCATGTCACTTCTTTCTGCGGATTCCGCAGCGGTTTTACAACTGCTCCAATAGAAAATCGCAGTTGTAAAACCGCAGTGAAATGCGCAGAAAAACCGCGGTAAATCCACCATAAATCCGCAGCGGTTTAGCACTGTGGATTTTTCAAATCCGCTGCGGAAAAATCCGCATAGGACCAGAATATGTGTGCACATACCGAAACCCTAACCCTAACCCTACCCCTAACCCTACCCCTAACCCTACCCCTACCCCTAACCCTAGTTCTTACCCCAACCTTAGTGAAAAAAAAAAAAATTCTTTATTTTTTTATTGTCCCTATCTATGGGGGTGACAAAGGGGGTCATTTACTATTTTTTTTATTTTGATCACTGAGATATAACCTATCTCAGTGATCAAAATTCACTCTGGAACGAATCTGCCGGCCGGCAGATTCGGCGGGCGCACTGCACATGCGCCCGCCATTTTGGAAGATGGCGGCGCCCAGGAAAGAAGACGGACGGACCTCGGGCGGCCAGGTAAGTATAAGGGGGGGGGAGATCAGGGCACGGGGGGGCGTCGGAGCACGGGGGGGTGGATCGGAGCATGGGGGGGGTGGATCAGAACACGGGAGGGAGGATTGGAGCACGGGGGAGGATTGGAGCACGGGGTGAGGGATCGCTGTGCGGGGGGGTGGATCGGAGCACGGGGGGGGGGGGGGTCGCTGTGTGCGGGGGGGGGGGGGACCGGAGTGCGGGGGGGTTTGATTGGAGCGCGGGGGGTGTGATTGGTGCACGGGGGAAGCGGACAGGAGGACGGGGGAGCGGAGCACAGGACCGAGGGGAGCGGACCACAGATCGGGGGGCTGGGGGGGCGATCGGAGGGGTGGGGTGGGTGCACATAAGTGTTTCCAGCCATGGCCGATGATATTGCAGCATCGGCCATGGCTGGATTGTAATATTTCACCAGTTTTTTAGGTGAAATATTACAAATCGCTCTGATTGGCAGTTTCACTTTCAACAGCCAATCAGAGCGATCGTAGCCACGAGGGGGTGAAGCCACCCCCCCTGGGCTAAACTACCACTCCCCCTGTCCCTGCAGATCGGGTGAAATGGGAGTTAACCCTTTCACCCGGCCTGCAGGGACGCAATCTTTCCATGACGCATATGCTGCGTCATTGGTCGGAATGGCACCGACTTTCATGACGCAGCGTATGCGTCAAAGGTCGGGAAGGGGTTAAAGACCTTGCCGTTTTTTGCAATTCTGACCAGTGTCCCTTTATGAGGTAATAACTCAGGAACGCTTCAACGGATCCTAGCGGTTCTAAGATTGTTTTTTCGTAATATATTGGGCTTCATGTTAGTGGTAAAATTTAGGTCAATAAATTCTGCGTTTATTTGTGATAAAAACGGAAATTTGGCTAAAATTTTGAAAATTTCGCAATTTTCACATTTTGAATTTTTATTGTGTTAAACCAGAGAGTTATGTGACACAAAATAGTTAATAAATAACATTTCCCACATGTATACTTTACATCAGCACAATTTTGGAAACAAAATTTTGTTTTGCTAGGAAGTTATAAGGCCAGCGATTTCTCATTTTTACAACGAAATTTACAAAACCATTTTTTTTAGGGACCACCTCACATTTGAAGTCAGATTGAGGGGTCTATATGGCTGAAAATACCCAAAAGTGACACCATTCTAAAAACTGCACCCCTCAAGGTGCACAAAACCACATTCAAGAAGTTTATTAACCCTTCAGATGTTTCACAGCAGCAGAAGCAACATGGAAGGAAAAAATGAACATTTAACTTTTTAGTCACAAAAATGATCTTTCAGCAACAATTTTTTTATTTTCCCAATGGTAAAAGGAGAAACTGAACCACGAAAGTTGTTGTCCAATTTGTCCTGAGTACGCTGATACCTCATATGTGGGGGTAAACCACTGTTTGGGCGCACGGCAGGGCTTGGAAGGGAAGGAGCGCCATTTGACTTTTTGAATGAAAAATTGGCTGCACTCTTTAGCGGACATCATGTCACATTTGGAGAGCCCCCGTGTGCCTAAACATTGGAGCTCCCCCACAAGTGACCCCATTTTGGAAACTAGACGCCCCAAGGAACTTATCTAGATGCCTAGTGAGCACTTTGAACCCCCAGGTGCTTCACAAATTGATCCGTAAAAATGAAAAAATACTTTTTTTTCACAAAAAAATTCTTTTAGCCTCAATTTTTTCATTTTCACATGGGCAACAGGATAAAATGGATCCTAAAATTTGTTGGGCAATTTCTCCTGAGTATACCGATACCTCACATGTGGGGGTAAACCACTGTTTCGGCACATGGTAAGGCTCGGAAGGGAAGGCGCGCCTTTTGACTTTTTGAATGGAAAATTAGCTCCAATTGTTAGCGGACACCATGTCGCGTTTAGAGAGCCCCTGTGTGCCTATGCATTGGAGCTCCCCCACAAGTGACCCCATTTTGGAAACTAGACCCCCCAAGGAACTTATCTAGATGCATAGTGAGCACTTTAAACCCCCAGGTGCTTCACAGAAGTTTATAACGCAGAGCCATGAAAATAAAAAATAATTTTTCTTTCCTCAAAAATGATTTTTTAGCCCGCAATTTTTTATTTTCCCAAGGGTAACAGGAGAAGTTTGACCCCAATATTTGTTGTCCAGTTTCTCCTGAGTACGGTGATACCCCATATGTGGGGGTAAACTACTGTTTGGGCACATGCCGGGGCTCGGAAGTGAAGTAGTGAAGTTTTGAAATGCAGACTTTGATGGAATGCTCTACGGGCGTCACGTTGCGTTTGCAGAGCCCCTGATGTGGCTAAACAGTAGAAACCCCCCACAAACCCCCCACAAGTAACCCTTATCCCAACTGTAGCCGTAACCCTAACCACAACCCTAACCCCAACACACCCCTAACCCTAACCACAACCCTAATTCCAACCCAACCCTAAGGCTATGTGCCCACGTTGCGGATTCGTGTGAGATTTTTCCGCACCATTTTTTAAAAATCCGCGGGTAAAAGGCACTGCGTTTTACCTGCGGATTTACCGCGGATTTCCAGTGTTTTTTGTGCGGATTTCACCTGTGGATTCCTATTGAGGATCAGGTGTAAAACGCTGCGGAATCCGCACAAAGAATTGACATGCTGCGGAAAATACAACGCAGCGTTTCCGCGTGGTATTTTCCGCACCATGGGCACAGCGGATTTGGTTTTCCATATGTTTACATGGTACTGTAAACCTGATGGAACACTGCTGCGGATCCGCAGCGGCCAATCTGCTGCGGATCCGCAGCCAAATCCGCACCGTGTGCACATAGCCTAATTCTAAAAGGTATGTGCACACGCTGCGGAAAACGCTGCGGATCCGCAGCAGTTTCCCATGAGTTTACATTTCAATGTAAACCTATGGGAAACAAAAATCGCAGTACACATGCTGCGGAAAAACTGCACGGAAACGCAGCGGTTTACATTCCGCAGCATGTCACTTCTTTCTGCGGATTCCACAGCGGTTTTACAACTGCTCCAATAGAAAATCGCAGTTGTAAAACCGCAGTGAAATGCGCAGAAAAACTGCGGTTTAGCACTGCGGATTGATGAAATCCGCTGCGGAAAAATCCACAGAGGACCAGAATACGTGTGCACATACCGTACCCTACCCCTACCCCTACCCTTAGTGGGAAAAAGAAAAATCCCTACCTATGGGGGACAAAGGGGGGGGGGGGGGTCATTTACTGTTTTTTTTATTTTGATCACTGTGAGGTTTTATCACAGTGATCAAAATTCACATTGGAACGAATCTGCCGGCTGGCAGATTAGGCGGGCGCACTGCGCATACGCCCGCCATTTTGGAACATGGCGGCGCCCAGGAAAGAAGACGGACGGACCCCGGGAGGCTCGGTAAGTATAAGGGGGGGAGATCAGGGCACGGGGGGGCGTCGGAGCATGGGGGGGGTGGATCGGAGCATGAGGGGGTGGATGGGTGTGCGGGCGGGTGGATCGGTGTGCGGGCGGGTGGATCGGTGTGCGGGGGGGGTGGATCGGTGTGCGGGGGGGGTGGATCGGTGTGCGGGCGGGTGGATCGGTGTGCAGGGGGGGTGGATTGGAGCACGGGGGGTGGGATTGGAGCACGGGGGGAGCGGACAGGAGGACGGGGGAGCGGAGCACAGGACAGAGGGGAGCGGACCACAGATCGCAGGGCTAGGGGGGCGATCGGGTGGGGTGGGGGCACAAAAGTGTTTCCAGCCATGGCCGATGATATTGCAGCATCGGCCATGGCTGGATTGTAATATTTCACCAGTTTTTTAGGTGAAATATTACAAATCGCTCTGATTGGCAGTTTCACTTTCAACAGCCAATCAGAGCGATCGTAGCCCTGGGCTAAACTACCACTCCCCCTGTCCCTGCAGATCGGGTGAAATGGGAGTTAACCCTTTCACCCGATCTGCAGGGACGTGATCATTCTGTGACACAGCATATGCGTCACAGGTCGGATTGGCACCGACTTTCATGACGCATACGCTGTGTCACAGGTCGGGAAGGGGTTAACCTGTTAAATGCCGCTGTGAAATGCTGACAGTGGCATTTAACCGGCGCTTCCGGCCACGCGGCTGGAGAGGAGCGTATTGCCGACTCCCGTCAAATGATCGGGGGTCAGCGATGCATCAGGATGGTAACCATAGAAGTCCTTGAGACCTCTATGGTTACTGATGCCGGCCTGCTGTGAGCGCCACCCTGTGGTCGGCGCTCATAGCAAGTCTGCAATTCAGCTACATAGCAGCGATCTGATGATCGCTGCTATGTAGCAGAGGCGATCGAGTTGTGCCAGCTTCTAGCCTCCCATGGAGGCTATTGAAGCATGGCAAAAGTTAAAAAAACGTTTTTAAAAATATGAAAAAAAAAAAAAAAAAATTATAAAAGTTTAGATCACCCCCCTTTCGCCCCATCCAAAATAAAACAATAAAACAAAAATCAAACCTACACATATTTGGTATCGCCGCGTTCAGAATCGCCCGATCTATCAATAAAAGAAAAGCATTTGTAGCGCCCCCATGGGGCCTTGGGGTACTCAGTACCGGGTCCTTCGGTTCACGGGGGGAGGGGGGGAAGTTACGGCGGCTGACCCGGTCCGTGGCCCTGGGACGTCCGTGTAAAAGGGAAAGGTCTTTAAAGGGGAAATGTTTGTGACGCCACCTGTGGTATTCGGTCAGGGTGGACGACGCTGTTATACGGGGTGCGCTGGGGTGATGTTATGGCAGCTAGATGGTATAACTTCCCACAGGTGAAGTATGTCCCCATGGCTTCCCAGTGTATAGATGGTGGATGGTGAGAGGCGCAGTGAAGAACGAGGACACAAGGTTGCAGTCTCTTTACCTTTACTGAAGACTTCAGCATCCACAGTCCAGGGCACCAGATCACAGGGGAGGCAGAGTCCGGCCAGTTTGGAGTCAAGTCCAGAGTCCCCTTGTCCAGGTGGAAATCAGTAGCCTTCCTCTAGCGCCGTTGTGTTGTAGTCCCTTACTGCTAAGCCTCTCATAAGGTCCTCACAGATGTTGTAGATGTTACGTCTCTCTCTCTGTCCCCCAGATGGATAAGACAAACCCATATGATCGGTGGCTTGAGGCGTTTTACAGGGACTCTATCATGCCCCAGCCTCTAAGGGGTGCCACCTTGCCACCTGGGTGTAGGGGCTGACAGGTAACATGAAATTAGCTGTCCTGCGGTGTCTCTAGAGCAAGGCATAAAGGATCGTTGCTCCCTCGGTGTTCCGGCTACCGGGATCCTGCGCCTCAGAAGGAGGCAGCCTGTGTAGGGCTGTTCCCCTCGTGGAATCCACTCCTTTGCTACGACTTCTTTCACCCTCTCTGCAATACAGTTCTCTTTCAGTGTCTCTTTCTAGAAGCTGCAGCTCTCAGGGCATGCACAGCTCCATGTCCTTTTTCCTCTATCTCTGACAGGATCCCACCCCTGTCTGGGACCAACTACCTGAGCAAAGCTCAGGCAGCAACTCACTAACTTCCTCCCCAGGCAACCAGCTTTACCCAAGTGTGAGGAGAGCCCTAGTAAATAGGAGCAGAGCTCCCCCTGGTGGCCTGGAGTGTGAAATGTGTGGCATGTTTGTGATACTTGGATGCAGTGGTCCTTCTTTGCCTCCAAACGTAATATCACTCCCCCCTAGAGGAGAATGGTATTACTGCAACGACAAGGACCCTGGGGCGCTGCACATTAACCTGATCGCTAAACGGCGTAGCGAGAAAAAAAAAATGAAATGCCAGAATTACGTTTTTTTTGTCGCCGTGACATTGCTTTAAAATGCAATAAGGGGCGATCAAAAGAACGTATCTGCACAAAAGTGGTATCATTAAAAACGTTAGCTAGGCACGCAAATAATAAGCCCTCACCCGACCCCAGATCACAAAAAAAATGGAGACGCTACGGGTATCGGAATATGGCGCTTTTTTTTTTTAGCAAAGTTTTGACATTTTTTTTCACCACTTAGAAAATAACCTAGACATGTTTGTTGTCTATGAACTCGTGATGACCTGGATAATCATAATATAAGGTCAGTTTTAGCATTTAGTGAACCTAGCAAAAAAGCCAAACAAAAAAACAGTTTGGGATCACATTTTCTTTTTTAATTTCACCACGCTTGGTATTTTTTTCCAGTTTTCTAGTACATGACATGGTAAAACCAATGGTGGTGTTCAAAAGTACAATTCGTCCTGCAAAAAATAAGCCCTCACATGACCATATTGATGGAAAAATAATTATGGCTCTGGGAAGGAGGGGAGCGAAAAACGAAAACGCAAAAACCACACACGGATGCAATACACCCCCGAATACTGCAGGAATTAAGTACAGTCATTGATAGACCATTATTTTTAATCTTTAAAGACTCCATAATAACAGGGTCTGTACCACAGGACTGGCATATAGCAAATGTGGGGCCAATATTTAAAAAGGGGCCAAGAACTGAACTCGGAAATTATAGGCCAGTAAGCTTAACCTCTATTGTGGGTAAAATCCTGGAGGGTATTCTAAGGGATGCTATACTGGAGTATCTGAAGAGGAATAACCTCATGACCCAATATCAGCATGGGTCTCGTATTAAAGCTTTTGATACCTCTGTGGGTCATTTGCATTTAAGCTGTTCCATCCTGCATGTCCACATGGATATACCTTCTCTGAACCCTGCTTATACAGGTACTATACAGATGATCAAGTTTTAAATACATCAGATAGGGATTATATACATTAGATAGGATTGCTCTATAAGGGTATACCTTGACGATTGGTGGAGCAGCTTAGTATACATTTTTTTGCAATAAAAGGTATCAACTAAATACCCTGTTTTTATCATCTTTTGGCAAGCACTTGCTTATTACTGTGATTTTTTTACAACAGAGTATTTTTGACCTCACTGTGCTCTTTTTTGTCTTCAGGTTACATATACTAGATTCCTTGATAGGGTGTTGATACAGGCAACTAGTCTGATTGCCGTGTGTGGAGTCGGGGAGGAATTTTTTTCCCAAATGTGGAGCTTACTATTTGCCACATGGGTTTTTTTTTTTTGCCTTCCTCTGGATCAACATGTTAGGGCATGTTAGGTTAGGCTATGGGTTGAACTAGATGGACTAAAAGTCTTCCTTCACTCTTAATAACTATGTTACTATGTTAGGGTGAGGTGTAATATCCTCTCCTCCATCTTGTCTCTGTCCATATCCATCTTTGATGGGTAATTCTGAAAAATGATTTTATATGAAGGATCTGCACTGAGAGGATCCGATATTGTAGAAACCTGAATGAGAAGAAGATGAGCCGATGTAACATCATCAAAATCCTGTGTAATAATACAATTACTGGAGATAATAAGGGAAACATATGAGATGTATTATTTTACAATATCTAGTGTAAAATAAAGCCAGGCTGAATCAAAAGAATGCGGAAACGTCTGAACAAAAGGATGACCGTCATAAAAAATTATGTAGGCAGGCAGACTTGAGTTTGGAAGCGTTTCACTATGACTCAATTAAGAAAATCAGAATAGGCAAAATTGACGTAATATGAGAACATTGTCGAGCAAAGAAGTTTAACTTTAAATCGCCTGGTGTGTGGTGGTCAATGGTGAAGTCAGTTTGTCACCTTTAACTCCAACTCCCGAACGTTTTTCATACATGTTGGGAACAGCTCAGGAGTCTAAGCATTTACTACAAGTTATTAGGAGACAATTCATCTTTCCAGATGACATCCTTTGGTACGTCAGATGGACTTGAAGCAGGATTTATGTTGACTTTTAAAGTTCAGGGACAAATATATCAGAAAATAGGTTTGATGCTTCCTGTAGAAAATCAAGACCCAACATTTTTACAAATTTACTGTTTGGCCGATGAACAGAAACAAGCTGATCAACGTTGTGAAGTTATACCTGAGACAAAAAGACATTGTGTTGATAGAAAACTCTTTGCAAATTCAACACAATCAGTTAATAAACCTTTATAAAGCAGCCTCATAAAGAATGGCGAGTGCGGAATATCAGGGTGTAATAAGAGCAGACAAGACACCGGCTGGTGGCACAAAAGGAGATTTACTTCTCCCGATGTTAATGAAGTAGCTATTGTAATGGTTGGACGGGACTTTATAAGCCGAGATATAATTATACAGTGCCGGAGAGAACATGTTCAGCGTATTACAGAAACACATAGATCATATGATGCTCTGTAATATCCTATAATATTGTGGAATGGTCAAGATGGCGATCACTATAATCTAACAGACTGATCCCAACACTGCGAGGCCGACCAATAAACCAAGCAATAACAAATATCAGCTATGGACGTCTACCAAATAATGATCATACAACAATGGAGGCAACTTTTTCATAAATGTATAGTAGATCTATCCAACAACGAAGAAAAAAAGAAATCCGCACCGCTGCTTGCCATAGACCCATAATTTCCATGCCATCCACTTAGCTGTGACTTCAATGCCTCAAATCTTTTTGGACCACCTCGGGTGCTACATCCATGAACAAAACATAGTCCAGAATCAAAGGAAAACCGGTTTTTACGTAGAGTCCACGACAGCACCCACAACGAGAGAGGGGATCCGCCCACCTTCCGCACAGGAACATACATGTTAAAAAGGGGCGGTCCCCCTCACCCTCCAGTTTGTGTTCCAGAGTACAAGGGATACCGCCAATGAATCAGTACATGACAATATTATCTTAAATAATACTAAATACCACCACCTCTATAGAGTGATCTCTAAGGTACACCTTCCAACAGAGTGCAGGAATAAGTAACTAAATACGGGGGGGAATGTATGGGTGCTGTCGTGGACTCTGTAAAATCCTATTACCGGTACGTAAAAACCGGTTTTCCTATCGCCACGACAGCACCCACAACGAGAGACTTTCAAAGACTATTTAACTGGGAGGGACCACAGCACTAAGTACTGAACGGCCAAACTGTAAGCTGGAATTAGAAGATAGATCAAGGCGATAGTGCTTATAAAAGGTGGAAGGTGATGACCAAGTTGCCGCCTTACATATCATTTCAATGGGGACATCTGCCTTCTCCGCCCAGGATGATGCCATGGCCCGAGTGGAGTGCGCCCTGATGCCTTCTGGTGGTGTTACTCCCCTGGCAGAATAGGCAAGACATATCGCTTCTCTAATCCATCTAGCGATAGAGTTCTTCGTGACACCAGAACCCTTTTTCCGATTCTGGAAAGAAACAAACAGAGCCCTACTCTGTCTCCAGCTTTGTGTCCTATCCAGGTATTCTAATATCGCCCTCTTTACATCTAGAGTATGATATTTTTTCTCCTCTTCTGAACCTGGATTTTCATAGAAAGATGGTAAATAAATCTCCTGACTTCTATGAAATTTAGTTGCTACTTTTGGTAAATATGCAGGATCGGGTTTTAGGACAATCTTATCCTGGAGAATTATTAGATAGGGAGGATCTACTGATAACGCATGTATATCACTGACCCTCCTGGCAGATGTTAATGCTAAGAGTAAAGCTGTTTTTAAGGTTAAATTTTTTATTGAAATAGAGTCTAATGGCTCGAACGGAGGTTCAGTCAACGCCTCAAGTACCAAATTTAAATCCCAAGGGGGTATTCTTACACTATGGATTGGGTTAGAACGCTGACATGCCTTAATAAATCTAGCAACCCATCTATTACCAGCTATATCACTGTTATATAGAGCTCCCAAGGCTGAAACATGAACTCTTAGAGTGTTGACCGCTAAGCCCAATTCCCAGCCTTTCTGAAGGAATTCTAAAATAGCTGAAATCGGAGCCTTATCTCCTAATGGTTGCTGATGAAACAAAAGGAATTTTTTCCAAATTTTCGAGTAGATCTTTGTAGTGACCTCCTTCCTACTTTTCAATAAAGTAGCTATTAAAGCATTAGAGAACCCTCTCTCCTTCAGAAGCTCCCTCTCAAGTTCCAAGCCGTTAAGTGAAGAGTCTCCAAATTTGGATGATGAAATGGACCCTGAGAGAGGAGTTCCGGAACCACTGGCAACACCCAGGGATCGGTCACAGACATTGTCCTGAGGAGAGAGAACCAAGGCTTCCTGGGCCAGAAGGGGGCAATTAAGATTACTCTGGCTCTTTCCTCCCGGATCTTCCTGAGAACTATCGGAATCAGACACATTGGGGGAAAGGCATATGCCAGCTGGAAGTCCCAACGGACACGAAGGGAATCCACTATAAATGGTTGGTCTGTTATTTGTAAGGATGCGAACCTCCTGACCTTCCTGTTTTTCCTCGTAGCAAACAGATCTATTGTCGGCCACCCCCACAGATTGACTATCTGATCGAATATCTGTTGGTTTAGGGACCACTCTCCCTGATGAAGGGAATGGCGACTGAGGTAGTCCGCCTCTATATTGAGTTCCCCTCTTATATGAACTGCCGACAGGGATTGTAAGTGTTTCTCGGCCAGGGACAATATCTGTGCTGTAGTGGTCATCAGGGATCGAGACCTTGTCCCCCCCTGATGATTGATGTAGGCTACCACAGTCATATTGTCTGTTTGTATCTGTACATGCGTATTCCTCAGGGATGGTAGTAAGGAAAGAAGAGCCTGATTGACTGCAGTAAGCTCTCTTAGATTTGAGGAATTCTGGGACTCCTGAATCGACCATCGCCCTTGGGTTAGAATGTCTCCCATATGGGCTCCCCAACCGAACGGGCTGGCATCTGTTGTAACTATATTGTTCGGAGTGATGGTCCAGAGAACTCCTTTTGACAAATGTGCGGAATTGAGCCACCATCTCAGATCGTGAATAGTGGCGGGTGATAATTTGAACTTTCTGCTCAGAGCACCGTGAAGATCTTTTTCTGCTTGAAGAACTTCGTACTGAAGCATTCGGGTATGAGCCTGAGACCATCTTACCGCCGATATACACGCAGTCAAAGATCCTAGTAGAGACATTGCGTCTCTTAGACTTAAGCTTGTAACTGTCCTTACTGCCATGATCCTTTGAACGATCTTCCGCTTCTTCTCTTCTGGTAGGAAGGATGACTGATCTTCTGAGTCTAGAAGAACTCCTAGGAACATTTGACGTCTTGTGGGTTCCAGTTTTGACTTTTCCCAGTTGATAATCCATCCGAGCTCCTGTAGGGATGATATTATGGCATTTATCCTAGACGTACACTGGTCAATCGAATTTCCTACTATCAAAAAATCGTCTAGATAGGGCACCACAAGGGTTTCTCTCTCCCTAATATGGGCCATTACTTCAGAAACAACCTTAGTAAAAACTCTAGGTGCCATGGACAGGCCAAAGGGCATTGCCAAAAATTGAAAATGTTTAATCTGATGGTTTACCCATACTGCCATCCTGAGGAATTGCTGGTGATTTCTGTGAACTGGAAGATGGTAGTACGCATCTTTTAGATCCAAGACCGACATGTAGCACCTAGGAAACAAAAGCTTAGTTGTTGACTTAATGGATTCCATCTTAAAAGCGTGGTACTGAAGATATTTATTTAATTTACGTAAATTTATGATAGTCCTAAAGGACCCATCAGGTTTAGAGATTAAGAATAGCGGAGAATAGAAACCCGACTTCTCCTGATGTTCTGGTACTTCTTCAATAACTCGCTTTGTAAGCAATTGTTGAATCTCTAATTCTAAGGCCTGTTGTTGGGCCGGAGTGTCCAGTGATGTTATCACAAAATGATCTGGGGGAGTTCTCAAAAATTCTAATTTTAATCCGGACTCAACCACCCCCATTATCCAGGCACTAGAAGTGATCTTTTTCCATTTATCTGAGAAGAACTTTAGTCTTCCCCCCACTGGTAGATCTGTTTTATCTGTAATTACGCCTACGTCTTGAGAAAGATGGAGGGTTCTTATAGTATCCACCTTTCTTCTTTTGATCTGATGTTTTCCAGTCGCGATTATATCCCTGCTGGTCCGCCTGGAATCTTCTGAAGGGCATGCGTCTTCGGAAGGCGTTCCTAAAAGTGGGATTAAACGTTTTAGGAAATCCCTTCTTCCTATCTTCTGCCTTTGCAAGGATGTCATCCAGCACCGGGCCGAATAGGTACTCACCCCTACATGGAATGGAGCAAAGTTTAGCTTTAGCCTGAGCATCCCCCTTCCATGTCTTTAGCCATAGTGCCCGTCTGGCTGCATTCGAAAGACCTGCCGATCTTGCGGCCAATTTCAGGGAATCAATTGAGGCATCTGCTAGATAAGCTGCTCCTTCTCTGACCTGAGACAGGGAATTCAACAATTTCTCCCTGGGTACCTTCGCTTTAAGCTGCTCCTCCAGCTGAGTCACCCAGACCATAATTGATCTGGCCATGCAGGTGCCTGCGATGGCAGGCTTAAAGGCTCCAGATGATGACTCCCATAGTTTTTTAAGGAGCATGTCAGCCTTTCTGTCTGAAGGATCCTTGAGGAGCCCTACATCCTCTAATGGTAGCGAGGCTGTTTTCGAAGTAGAGGCTACTGCCGCATCTATCTTCGGAACCTTCATCCACTGAGATAAAGTGTCATCTTCAAAGGGGTACCTTCTTTTTGCAGCTGAAGGTAAAAACCCCTTATCCAGCTTGTCCCACTCCCGTCTGACCAGATCTTTAACTGAATCCACTACTGGGAAAGCTTTCCGACTTCTCTGGCTCAGCCCTGCGAACATGATCTCCTGGGTTGTTTTCGGTTCTTTACTGTCCGCAACCCCCATAGTTGCACGGACTGCCTTAATTAAGGTCTCCATACCATCCGTGGAAAAGCAAGGCCTTCCCTCCTTATCTGAAGAGGATGCCGAAGAACTTTCCGAACATTCGCCCTCTTGTACCGAAGGGCTGGAATCGGACACCAACTCCACACTGCTTTTTTCATGTCGTTTGGTTTTAAGGGATGATTTTATTTCTTCCCTAATTACCTCCCTCAAATCCGATACCCGGAGAGGGGCCTCTTCTTCCAACATACGACATATGCATGATTGGCATAATTTCTTTGCATAGGTGTCAGGCAGAGGCTCTGTGCATACAGCACACTGCTTATGTTTAGATTTGGAGACCTTTTTCCCCTACAATAAAGCATAGTGTAGAAAAAACAGCTGTATCAGGCAATGGTCTACATAATACACTCACCACTGCTGGAAAATGTAGAGTACCGGTTTTTGAGGTGGTGAGGTGCGACGTGACGCTGGTTTGCCAGGGTCCTGCTGCAAACGTTCACCGCTATGAGACCTGTGCTCTCCTGCCTGTCGGTGTTCGGCGTCTCCTGCCGAAGACATGCTGCCGCACACACATCTCACCTGAGCGCTGCTTCTTTTCAAAAAGTCCCGCGCTCCTCCTCCCGGTCTCCTCCGGAAGTTGTAACTCCACTTCCGGGTCATAAGCGCCGACCTGCTCCTGCAGCGTCGCGCGCGTGTGAATGACCCAGGGCGGCGTGCCTTCCCCCGGGAACGTCACCGCTCCTCGCCAGACGAGGGGGGAAGCTGGACACAGGACTTCCCCCGACGCTGCTTCCGGGCCCCCGACTCTGCCGTTCTCCCCGGACACCGCACAGAGGCTTGGCGGACCCGGGTAAGACAAAACGACCTGTAGGCTCCCGCCGGCCGGACAGGAACCCAAACTGGAGGGCGAGGAGGACCGCCCCTTTTTAACCTGTAGGTTCCTGTCCGGAAGGTGGGCGGATCCCCTCTCTCGTTGTGGGTGCTGTCGTGGCGATAGGAAAAAAATGATGTGCACCCCCAGGTCCCATAAAATAGTTTCCTTTATTTGGACATTTGGCGGTTACAGACGAGGAGAAACGTGCAGGTAAAAGGACGACAGCCGTTTCGCACAAATGTGCTTCTCCCTGTAGTCTGTAACCGACAAATGTCCAAATAAAGGAAACTATTTTATGGGACCGGTGAGTGCACATCATTTTTTTATTTGATTCTGGGCTATAATAGATCTGTATGGCAAGGTGGAAAGTGAGCGTCTTTTGTACAAGCAGCCGAAGCAAGAAATATTCAGAGTGGATGAATACATTAATTTAAGAAATGCTATTGTCAATTGTGGCAATGTGGTGGACATTGGGGGAATGGTTATTTTTCCGGCTACTTTTACGGGACGTCCCAGACACATGCACGAGTACGCTCAGGACGCCATGACACATGTTCGGTCGGATATACGGCCTTCCAGATTTGCTTATTACAGTTACCTGTAACTTGGCCTGACATAAGGGAAGAGCTTCTGAATGGTCAGGGCCCCTCTGATCAACAAGATTTAAAGGGAACCTTTCAGCTGGATTGTGCATAGTAACCTACAGACAGGCACAATTATACTAATACTTTGATAACTTGGTGATGAAATCTGTCTTGTGGTTGTTGTTTAATCTTTATTTGCAATTTTCAGTTAATGAGATTCTCGTTATCCGGGGCGGTCTGTGGGCGGGGCTTTATGTAGTGCTCTGCTTACATATTCATACTAAAGGCTTCTGACAGGTCACTGACCAGTCACTGACCTGCCTCCTATTTTACATACTGAATATCATATGTTTTAAAAAAAATAAACTCAGATTCAGCAGGCAGGTGCCATTGGCGGCGACGGTGCCTGCGCCATAGCATGTTCACATCTATAATGTCCTTTTAATTATTATATTTGACGATATAAACCTATTCAGAAAATTGAAATCTCAAAATTGTGCCGGCCTTACCTGTGCCAAAGCATCTATGGTCTGAAGGATGTTACTGCACAGGTGCTGAGCATGCCATTTTGTTAAAGGAAAAAAAAATTGACTCCACCAAGATGGCATCACCAACTAAAATAATTAAATGGGTATTATAGATGTGATCATGCTACAGCTCAGGCATCGCCACCAGCCCCTGCCTGCTGAATGTGCATTTATTTTTCTTCAAAACATTATATTCAGTATGTAAAATAGGGGGCAGGTCAGTGAGGGATCAGTAACCTGTCAGAAGCCATCAGTATGAATGTCTAAGCAGGGCGCCACATAAAGACAGAATAGGTTCTGGATCAGGAAAACACTAATTACTAAAGTTGCTAAGGTACCTCCCAATAATGGAGGTTGCCTTAAATATCAAAAGTCTCTGTCATGCAACGTGAAGGAAAGGCTAAGTGCAACATGAAGGGATAAGGGAAAGGGAACCAAACCCTAGAAAAGGGGGGAGTGAAGACCCCTAGATAGATCTAATGTCACCCTGTCTGCCCTATTGTCCCTACATAGGTTCTGCACCTATCGCCGAGCAGGATACCTAATCCTTGCCTGACCCTGGCGATAAGTCCTGCAACGGGAAGGACAGGATAGCGCTAGTCACTCCCCACTACTGCTAAAGACAGCTAGGATACACAAAACAAGGGGAAACTTAGCTTGAGTAGACTCAGAGAGAATCACTGTTGTCCTTCAAACTCCACAGAGGACGCTAGGCGACTGCTGCAGCTCCAGGCCTCAACAGGGAAGTGCAAATAGAATATATCACCCAGACTTGCCAGCAGCAAGTATATCACACTCAGGTCCAGGTGTGGCCATTAGCAGCAGGGCGGTGACCACTCATCTGCAAAGCAAACTACTGAGACATTCTGCAGACAGATGCAGTGCAACGATCTGCAGCCTCTGACACATCCGTCTCCTGGCTATTGGCTGAGGATGTTTGCAGACGTGCAGGTGCTGCCCCTGTGATAGGCCGGAGCGCGCCCGCAGCACACTGCCAGGAGACCTGCGCCACACACCCGACTAGAAGTCACCTCAGTGTCCATCCTAACAATGGAGAAGATTATTTCACTGCGAACAATGCAGAGGAAAGAGCGGCTCCACCACCGAACACAACAGAACTATAGATGGAGGCGCACGGCTCAGTCACACTAGGACTGCCCTGAATCCAGCGCTCTGGAAACTCCAGTCAGTAATATCACTGAGGGCTCAGGAAAGAGAAAGTATCACAGACCTGGAAGGTAATTGGGGTTAATGTACCACGGGACACAAGAAAGCGCGGAGGCCCGAGATCCGCACCTTCAGAGATCTGCAGGATCCAATCACTTATGGGGAAATTGTACTTACTGTAGTAGACTTCTGCCAAACGTTACCTGATCTTAAAGGGCAACTCCAGCAGACGAGCTGAATAACCGCACTGTGCACACAGGACCTGTGATGAGGTCACAGGAGGGGAGGAGTCAGGGGTCACATGATC
The DNA here is from genome assembly GCF_032444005.1 of Ranitomeya imitator. Taxonomy (NCBI): domain Eukaryota; kingdom Metazoa; phylum Chordata; class Amphibia; order Anura; family Dendrobatidae; genus Ranitomeya; species Ranitomeya imitator. Next base: position 307,421,862 of record NC_091283.1, read on the forward strand.
AGGGCCTCAGTGTATGTAGGACTCTGCTGTGCTGGTTGTCATGGTGCTGGATGAGGGGAAGTTTGTGAGGTCAGGAGGGGTTTACAGTGCGGATGTAGCAGAGCCGTGTGTGTGCGAGGTGTATGGAGCAGAGCTGTGTGTGTGCGTGGTGTACAGAGCGGAGCCGCATGTGTGCGGAGCCGTGTGTGTACGAGGTGTACAGAGCAGAGCCATGTGTGTATGAGGTGTACGGAGCAGAGCCGTGTGTGTTCGAGGTGTACAGAGCAGAGCCGTGTGTGTACGAGGTGTACGGAGCAGAGCCGTGTGTGTACGAGGTGTACGGAGCAGAGCCGTGTGTGTACGAGGTGTACGGAGCAGAGCCGTGTGTGTACGAGGTGTACGGAGCAGAGCCGTGTGTGTACGAGGTGTACGGAGCAGAGCCGTGTGTGTACGAGGTGTACGGAGCAGGCCCGTGTGTGTACGAGGTGTACGGAGCAGAGCCGTGTGTGTACGAGGTGTACGGAGCAGAGCCGTGTGTGTACGAGGTGTACGGAGCAGAGCCGTGTGTGTTCGAGGTGTACAGAGCAGAGCCGTGTGTGTACGAGATGTACGGAGCAGAGCCGTGTGTGTACGAGGTGTACGGAGCAGAGCCGTGTGTGTACGAGGTGTACGGAGCAGAGCCGTGTGTGTACGAGGTGTACGGAGCAGAGCCGTGTGTGTACGAGGTGTACGGAGCAGAGCCGTGTGTGTACGAGGTGTACGGAGCAGAGCCGTGTGTGTACGAGGTGTACGGAGCAGAGCCGTGTGTGTACGAGGTGTACGGAGCAGAGCCGTGTGTGTACGAGGTGTACGGAGCAGAGCCGTGTGTGTACGAGGTGTACGGAGCAGAGCCGTGTGTGTACGAGGTGTACGGAGCAGAGCCGTGTGTGTACGAGGTGTACGGAGCAGAGCCGTGTGTGTACGAGGTGTACAGAGCGGAGCCGTGTGTGTACGAGGTGTACGGAGCAGAGCCGTGTGTGTACGTGGTGTACAGAGCGGAGCCGCATGTGTGCGGAGCCGTGTGTGTACGGAGCAGAACGTCTATAACATGTGAACATGGTGACGTTTCAGTGTAATAACCTTTCTCAGACACTCGCTGGATGGGGGCGCTGTGGGCAGGAATATCTTATAGGACGCGGCACAATTTATAAAGTAAGTTCTGGAGAATGAGGCGACCCCCAGAATGTGGCAGGAGATCTCGTTTCCGCGGCTCCGGAGGGAAGAATCACTGTTTGGTTCTTGGATTGTACATTTGTCTGGAATATTGTGCAGCTGCCAGAACAGCGATCCCCCCCCCCCCCCCAGTGTGACCCCATCTCAGATCGACAGTCCTCAGGGAATCCATCTGGGGTGGGGGGCATTTTTTTCCCACCATTACATCATAGATCTTTATATTTCTGGGTCATGGAAAAATATTTTTTTTCCACTAAAATGTTTTAGATCTAAATTTTTCAATTTCACAGAGTAAAATGGAGCCACAATTTATATGGAAATTTCTCCCACAGCTGAGGCCAGAAATGACTGCGCACGGCCGGGCTCCAATGGGGAGAGTCACTATTTTGCTTTTGGAGCAGTAATTTGGCAGTCCTCGCTTGTGGGGGCCAATAACAAAGCCCCGGTGGTGTGTGAAGACACGCAACCCCCTAAAGTGACCCCATTTCGGACCCTGTACCCACCAGGGAAGTCATCTCAGGGTGTAATGGGCATTTTTATCCCACAGGTGTCACTGATTTATCACTTGGCTGTGAAGATAATATTACATTTGTTCTGAGACGCAGCGAGGGGTTCAGCTCAGGGGGAAACATCTGAGTGGGCTCCTAACCAGGTGTCATGGTGGTACCTCACCTGCCCTCTCAGCGCCTTCCTACTCACTATGGTCACCTTGCAGCTTCTCAGCATGTTGCTTCCATTAGGGGGATTGGCCAGTCTCTACAGGAATATAACCCTGCTGTGTCCTTCAGAGATTAGGTTCCCCAGCCTAGCCTGTGCCGGCAGGTCCTATATTAGGCAGCTCCACCCACCGCTCTGCTGAATGTTGGTTCCTAGGCAGTTCATTCTGCTTGTGTCCGGTTGGGGGTTCCTGTTGGACCTCACACTTTTGTGTCTGACCCCTGATTAGCTGCTCCAGTTCTGGGGACTTCCTTGTAGTAGTACCTGGTGTCTTCCGGCTGTCCAGCCTGTCCTCTCCACCAGTAGCTGTAGTGAAGACCTAGTTACACCCTCCAGGGTAAGCCCGGCCCGTGGCGCAGTGGGTCCACATCCACCAGTATTACACCAAGTAATTGTGCACATGTCCCAAATTTTGAAGCACAGATCATGCGGCGCACATAGCATCAAATTTTGGCCACACCCCAATCCACGCCCATTTACCATTTCTTTCTGCCCTGACAGGAGGAGTTGTCAGAGGGGCGCTGGTAGTGAGGGAAATTCAGCAGACACTTGAGACTGCAGAGTGTAGACCCAAATCCGGGACTGTCCACTGTATCCGGGACAGTTGGGACTAGAGAGGAGCGGGGGGATTCAGGGGTCTCTGGTCCAGCACGTGGGACCTGGGGATTATTGTTTGTTCCTCCATTCACAGTCGGAGCCTCCAGAACTTTCTCATCTTTATGTAGCGTCACTATACGACATCCGGCTTTGTGTCTGTACGGCCGAGTTCACACGGTGCAGAAATACTGCGTGTTTTGTTTTCTGCAGGATTCACACCAAACTCCTAAGATTTGATGCGTTTTTGGTGCAGATGTGAAGCCGCATTTTTAATGCTTTTTATAGCACAGAAAAGCTTTGATTCTGCACTTAATAAAGTTTTTGCAGTTTTTTAGCTGCGTTTTTATTAGGCTCCACATAGAAGACGAGAAAAAAAGCCCCAAAACCGCACAGATCAGCCACGTCCTTGGGGCACAGTGGACGTCTTCTATGTTACAGTAGTTTTTATTAAGGATTTTTTTACAGAAATTGGGTAAAGAAAAAGGAGGAGACGGATTATAAATACACAGTAATATCGACACAGACAGGAACCAATAACAGCAAAAAAGGAGAAATATAAAGGGATGAAAGGCAAAATACAGGGTGGAAAGGGTTAAGGATGAGAAGGGGGAGGGAAATATGGTTTATTAAGGAAAATGGGGAAAATAAAAGGGATAGAAGGAAAATGAAAAAGATTGGTGTGTAGAGGATAGGCAGGGGAAGGGGTTAATGTACATATATAAGACCTTATATATAAAACATTTAAGAGGCCGGAGGAGAAGAAAAGGAATGGGAAAGGCAAGGAAAGAAAAGGGGAAGGAAGAACGTCTGTAAGAGGCGGAGGGACGACATATAGAGAAATACTGACTGTTACATAACGTGAGATACTGACTGCTGGATCCTAAGGCTGTGCGCAAACGTTGCATTTTTTCCCTTTTTTCGCTATAAAAACGCAATAAAAATGCATAAAAACGCAAACATATGCATCTCATCAATTAGAATGCATTCCGCAATTTTTGTGCACATGATGCGTTTTTTTCTGCGAAAAAAACGCATCGCGGTAAAAAACGCAGCATGTTCATTAATTTTGCGGATTTTTCACGTTTTTTTCCCGCTATTTAATGCATTGGGGAAAAAAGGCGTCAAAAACGCGGAAAAAAGGCATGCGGATTTCTTGCAGAAAATGTCCGGTTTTCTTCAGGAATTTTCTGCAAGAAATCCTGACATGTTCACATACCCTAACAGCGGCCCAGTTCTTATAAAAGCCTGCTGAACTCTGGGGTTTGATGCATTTTTTTCTCTATAAGCTTCTTCTGACAAAAACTGAAGAAAAAAAAATGTATGAAGAGAAAAAAACCGCCGTTACATTTATAAGCGCAGAATCAAAGCTTTTCTGTACTATTAATAAAGTGTTAAATGCGGCTTCATATCTGCCCCAAAAATGCATCAAATATGGGGGAAAACGCATAAAAGAAACGCAGAAAATACGCAATAATCAGAGAGGATTGTCACTGCGTCACCTGGTGCGGACTCCTGCAGAAGAAAGAACTCGGCATTTACTCTACATGTGAACACGGCCTCAGCATTAGTTTATTACATTATTTTATAGGTGTAATAGAGAAAAATATCAATTGCGCCATTTGTCCCCATAATTTACCGATTCCTGTAAATAATCTGATCGCTGTGTTGTGCGGATCGTTACGATTATATTGACACAAACATGTCCGTGTTATTTACTGATTGGTGATGCTTATTATTTAACCACTTAACCCCCAGAGATTTTTTAGTTTTTCGCTCCCCTTTTTTCCAGAGCCATAACTTTTTTATTTTTCCATCAATATGGCCATGTGAGGGATTTTTTTTTGCGGGACAAGCTGTACTTTTGAACGATACCATTGGTTTACCATGTCGTGTAACAGAAAACGAGAAAAAAATTCCAAGTGCGATGAAATTGCAAAAAAAGTGCAATCCCACACTTGTTTTTTGTTTGGCTTTTTTGCTTGGTTCACTGAATGCTAAAACTGACCTGCCATTATGATTCTCCAGGTCAGTACGAGTTCAGAGACACCAAACATGTCTAGGTTTTTTTTAATCTAAGTGGTGAAAAAAAATTCCCAATTTTGCTGAAAAAAACAAATTGCGCAATTTTTTGATACCCGTAGCGTCTCCTTTTTCGTGATCTGGGGTTGGGTGAGGGCTCAGTTTTTTTGTGCCAAGCTGTTGTTTTTAATGATACCACTTTTGTGCAGATACGTTCTTTTGATCGCCCGTTGTTACATTTTAATGCAATGTTGCGGCGACCAAAAAAACGTAATTTTGGCGTGATTTTTTTCTCGCTACGCCGTTTAGCGATCAGGTTAATCCTTTTTATTTATTGATAGATCGGGCGATTCTGAACGTGGCAATACCAAATATGTGTAGGTTTGATATTTTTTTTATTGTTTTATTTTGATTGGGGCGAAAAGGGGGTTGATTTGAACTTTTATATTTTTTTATATTTTTAAACACATTTTTTCTTTTGGCATGCTTCAATAGCCTCCATAGGAGACTAGAAGCATGCACTACATGATCGCCTCTGCTACATAGAGGTGAAGCACAGATCACCTCTATGTAGCAGAAATTCAGCATTGCTTCGAGCGCTGACCACAGGGTGGCGCTCACAGCAATCTGCCATCAACAACCATAGAGGTCTTAAGGAGACCTCAGGATGTTATGGTAATGCACCGATGACCCCGGATCATGTGACGGGGGTCAGTGGTGCGAGCGCTTCCGACCGTGCGGCCGGCGGCGCTTATTAAATGCCGCTGTCAGAGTTTGACAGCAGCATTTAACTAGTTAATGGGTGCGGGCGGATTGTGATTCCATTCAAGTCAATTGCAGCCACATGTCAGCTGTTGAAAACAGCTGACATGTCGCGGCTTTGAGGTGGGCTCACCGCCGGAGCCCGCCTCAACGAGGGGGAATCTGCCAGCTGACGGACTATCCCATTAGCTGTCAGAAAGGGGTTAAAAACATATTAAAAGTTGACCTTATTTTTCATTATCAAGTGTTTTTTATTATTTTTTAGTAATTTTATAGGATGAAAAAAAATCTTATTCTCCTCTAGAATACAGAAACATCCATTGTACACAGAAGTGTATTTCTATCAGTATAATTTGCCTGTAGTCAGAGCCTGGAATATACACTGCTCAAAAAAAATAAAAGGAACACTAAAATCCCACATCCTAGATATCACTGAATGAAATATTTCAGTTGTAAACCTGTATTCATCATATAGTGGAATGTGTTGAGAACAATAAAACATTAAAATCAATGTAAATCACAACTAATATCCTACGGAGGTCTGAAGTTGGAATGATGCTCAACATGAAAGTGGAAAATGAAGTTACAGGCTGATCCAACTTCAGTGGAAATGCCTCAAGACAAGGACATGATGCTTAGTAGTGTGTGGCCTCCATGTGCCTGTATGAGCTCCCTACAATGCCTGGGCATGCTCCTGATGAGGCGGCGGATGGTCTCCTGAGGGATCTCCAACCAGACCTGGACTAAAGCATCCGTCAACTCTTGGACAGTCTGTTGTGCAACATGACGTTGGTGGATGGTGTGAGATGTGACGTCTCACATGTGCTCAATCAGATTCAGGTCTGGGGAACGAGCAGGCCAGTCCATTGCTTCAATGCCTTCATCTTGCAGGAACTGCTGACACACTCCAGCCACATGAGGTCTGGCATTGTCCTGCATTAGGAAGAACCCAGGGCCAACCGCACCAGTATATGGTCTCACAAGTGGTCTGAGGATCTTATCTCAGTACCTAATGTCAGTCAGGTTACATCTGGCAAGCACAAGGAGGGCTATGTGGCCCTCCAGAGAAATGCCACCCCACACCATTACTGACCCACTGCCAAACTGGTCATGCTGAAGAATGTTGCAGGCAGCACATTGGTCTCCATGGCGTCCCCAGACTCTGTCATGTCTGTCACATGTGCTGAGTGTGAACCTGCTTTCATCGGTGAAGAGCACAGGGCACCAGTGTCGAATTTGCCAATCCTGGTGTTCTGTGACAAATGCCAAGCATCTTGCATGGTGTTGGGATGTGAGCACAGCCACCATCTGTGGACGTCGGGCAGTAAGACCATCCTCATAGAGTCCGTCTCTAACCGTTTGTGCAGACACGTGGCCTGCTGGAGGTCATTTTGCAGGGCTCTGGCAGTGCTCCTCCTGATCCCCCTTGCAAAAAGCCTGAGGTAGCGTCCTGCTGCTGGATTGTTGCTCTCCTATGGCCCCCTCCACTTCTCCTGGTGTACTGGCTTGTCCAGGGGTGGATTAAGGGTAGCCAGGGCCCCGGGCTGTTCACACACTGTGGGCCCCCCCGGTCATGTGACGGGGGTCATGTGACGGGGGTCATGTGACGGGGGTCATGTGACGGGGGTCATGATATACCCGAACCAGATTATTCCAGAAAAATGGCCGGGCCCTACTCTACTGTAACCTATTAAATATTTGTTAAAATCTGCAATACAATTTAGGTATATCTTGACCAATAATATCACATACAAGGAACAAATACAACCGCACCGTGACCAGACCACAAATTACAACCACAGTGATCGAATAATATCACATACAAGGAACAAATACCACCGCACCATGTCAAGACCACATATTACCACTTGGTGACCAAATAGCACATACAAGGGACAAATACCACAACACCATTTCCAGACCACATATTACCACCACATAGTGACTGAGTACCACAATACTGATCAGTAACAAAAAAACAAAAAACACAATACTATCACCATAAGTGCCAGTATTCACAGGAGATCTGTACTTAGTATGCAGTGTCTGTGTAGAGGTAATACAGTGATCACTGGTGACATTGTACACAGGACCTTTGTATATAGTATACAGTGTATAGTGTCAGTGTATAGGTAACACTGACTCACCAGTGATGTCTCTAGGTGAACTCCATCTTTCATCCAGCACAGACCGCCATCATTTCTTCCAGCCAGGACTCGTTTCTGCAGGAAATAACACAGTTATCTCGAGCTCCACTTGCAGAACACATTACTTAATTTTTCACAACTTCTACATTACACCACATGAAGAAGAAAAGGCGATATAGTGTCACTCTGCATAATAACAGGACCGCCCCCCCATTTAAAACAGTATACTCAAAAAATAAAATAAATACATCACTGCAGTAATAATATCCCTTAACCCCTTTCCGGCATCGGACGTACTATACCGTCCGATGCCGGCTCCCCTGCTTTGATGCCGGGCTCCGCGGTGAGCCCGCATCAAAGCCGGGACATGTCAGCTGTTTTGAACAGCTGACATGTGCCCGTAATAGGTGCGGGCAGAATCGCGATCTGCCCGCACCTATTAACTAGTTAAATGCCGCTGTCAAACGCAGACAGCGGCATTTAACTACCGCTTCCGGCCGGGCAGCCGGAAATGACGGCATCGCCGACCCCCGTCACATGATCGGGGGTCGGCGATGCTTGTGAATGGTAACCATAGAGGTCCTAGAGACCTCTATGGTTACTGATTGCCCGTCGCTGTGAGCGCCCCCCTGTGGTCGGCGCTCACAGCACACGTGCAATTCTGCTACATAGCAGCGATCAGCAGATCGCTGCTATGTAGCAGAGCCGATCGTGCTGTGCCTGCTTCTAGCCTCCCATGGAGGCTATTGAAGCATGGCAAAAGTAAAAAAAAAAAGTTTAAAAAAATGTGAAAAAAATAAAAAAAACATAAAAGTTTAAATCACCCCCCTTTCGCCCCAATCAAAATAAATCAATAAAAAAAATATCAAATCTACGCATATTTGGTATCGCCGCGCTCCGAATCGCCCGATCTATCAATTAAAAAAAAGCATTAACCTGATCGCTAAACAGCGTAGCGGGAAAAAAATTCGAAACGCCAGAATTACGTTTTTTTGGTCGCTGCGACATTGCATTAAAATGCAATAACGGGCGATCAAAAGAACGTATCTGCACCGAAATGCTATCATTAAAAACGTCATCTCGGCACGCAAAAAATAAGCCCTCACCCGACCCCAGATGATGAAAAATGGAGACGCTACGAGTATCGGAAAATGGCGCAATTTTTTTTTTTTTTTTTTAGCAAAGTTTGGAATTTTTTTTCACCACTTAGATAAAAAATAACCTAGTCATGTTTGGTGTCTATGAACTCGTAATGACCTGGAGAATCATAAGGGCAGGTCAGTTTTAGCATTTAGTGAACCTAGCAAAAAAGCCAAACAAAAAACCAATGTGGGATTGCACTTTTTTTGCAATTTCACCGCACTTGGAATTTTTTCCCCGTTTTCTAGTACACGACATGCTAAAACCAATGATGTCGTTCAAAAGTACAACTCGTCCCGCAAAAAATAAGCCCTCACATGGCCAAATTGACGGAAAAAAAAAAAGTTATGGCTCTGGGAAGGAGGGGAGCGAAAAACGAACACGGAAAAATGAAAAATCCCCCGGTCATGAAGGGGTTAATTAGCCCCTATGGTAATAATATTCCCCACCCTGGCTCCGTTTATCTCATTCCTGGCTCCAGCCATATGTTCTCCCATCCTGCACTCATGAGTATCCATTCTACACCATATGATCTCCCCATCCTGCCCCATCTGTCTCCATCGTATCCATCCTGCCCCATGATCCAATCCTGCCCCATGTCTCCAATCATGCCCCGTGTCTACATTCTGCCCATGCCTCCAGTCCTGCCCCCAGTGTGTCCAGCATATTATCCCCAGTGTGTCCAGCAATCTGCCCCAGTATGTCCAGCATATTGCCCCCAGACAGTGTGTCCAGCAATCTGCCCCAGTGTGTCCAGCATATTACCACCAGTGTGTCCAGCAATCTGGCCCAGTGTCTCCAGCATTGCCCCAGTGTGTCCAGCAATCATCTGCCCCAGTGTATCCAGCATTGCCCCAGTGTGTCCAGCAATCATCTGCCCCAGTGTCTCCAGCAATCTGCCCCAGTGTCTCCAGCAATCTGCCCCCAGTGTCTCCAGCAATCTGCCCCCAGTGTCTCCAGCAATCTGCCCCCAGTGTCTCCAGCAATCTGCCCCCAGTGTCTCCAGCAATCTGCCCCCAGTGTGTCCTCCAGCAATCTGCCCCCAGTGTGTCCTCCAGCAATCTGCCCCCAGTGTGTCCTCCAGAAATCTGCCCCCAGTGTGTCCTCCAATCTGCCCCACTGTCTCCAGCATTGCCCCCAGTGTGTCCTCCAATCTGCCTGTCTCCAGCATTGCCCCCAGTGTGTCCTCCAATCTGCCCCAGTGTCTCCAGCATTGCCCTTAGTGTGTCCTCCAATCTGCCCCAGTGTCTCCAGCATTGCCCCCCAGTGTGTCCTCCAATCTGCCTCACTGTATCCAGCATTCTGCCCCACTGTCTCCAGCAATCTGCCCCACTGTCTCCAGCAATCTGCCCCACTGTCTCCAGCATTCTGCCCCACTGTCTCCAGCAATCTGCCCCACTGTCTCCAGCAATCTGCCCCACTGTCTCCAGCAATCTGCCCCACTGTCTCCAGCATTGCCCCCAGTGTGTCCTCCAATCTGCCTCACTGTCTCCAGCATTGCCCCCAGTGTGTCCTCCAATCTGCCCCAGTGTCTCCAGCATTGCCCTTAGTGTGTCCTCCAATCTGCCCCAGTGTCTCCAGCATTGCCCCCCCCCCCAGTGTGTCCTCCAATCTGCCCCACTGTCTCCAGCAATCTGCCCCACTGTCTCCAGCAATCTGCCCCACTGTCTCCAGCAATCTGCCTCACTGTCTCCAGCATTCTGCCCCACTGTCTCCAGCAATCTGCCCCACTGTCTCCAGCAATCTGCCCCACTGTCTCCAGCAATCTGCCCCACTGTCTCCTCTCCAGCATTGCCCCCAGTGTGTCCTCCAGCATTGCCCCCAGTGTGTCCTCCAGCAATCTGCCCCACTGTCTCCAGCATTGCCCCACTGTCTCCAGCATTGCCCCCAGTGTGTCCTCCAATCTGCCCCAGTGTCTCCAGCATTGCCCCCCAGTGTGTCCTCCAGTCTGCCCCACTGTCTCCAGCATTGCCCCCAGTGTGTCCTCCAATCTGCCCCAGTGTCTCCAGCTTTGCCCCCCAGTGTGTCCTCCAGTCTGCCCCACTGTCTCCAGCATTGCCCCCAGTGTGTCCTCCAATCTGCCCCAGTGTCTCCAGCTTTGCCCCCCAGTGTGTCCTCCAGTCTGCCCCACTGTCTCCAGCATTGCCCCCAGTGTGTCCTCCAATCTGCCCCAGTGTCTCCAGCATTGCCCCCCAGTGTGTCCTCCAGTCTGCCCCACTGTCTCCAGCATTGCCCCCAGTGTGTCCTCCAGTCTGCCCCACTGTCTCCAGCATTGCCCCCAGTGTGTCCTCCAATCTGCCCCAGTGTCTCCAGCTTTGCCCCCCAGTGTGTCCTCCAGTCTGCCCCACTGTCTCCAGCATTGCCCCCAGTGTGTCCTCCAATCTGCCCCAGTGTCTCCAGCTTTGCCCCCCAGTGTGTCCTCCAGTCTGCCCCACTGTCTCCAGCATTGCCCCCAGTGTGTCCTCCAATCTGCCCCAGTGTCTCCAGCTTTGCCCCCCAGTGTGTCCTCCAGTCTGCCCCACTGTCTCCAGCATTGCCCCCAGTGTGTCCTCCAATCTGCCCCAGTGTCTCCAGCTTTGCCCCCCAGTGTGTCCTCCAGTCTGCCCCACTGTCTCCAGCATTGCCCCCAGTGTGTCCTCCAATCTGCCCCAGTGTCTCCAGCTTTGCCCCCCAGTGTGTCCTCCAGTCTGCCCCACTGTCTCCAGCATTGCCCCCAGTGTGTCCTCCAATCTGCCCCAGTGTCTCCAGCATTGCCCCCCAGTGTGTCCTCCAATCTGCCCCACTGTCTCCAGCATTGCCCCCAGTGTGTCCTCCAGTCTGCCCCAGTGTCTCCAGCATTGCCCCCCCCAGTGTATCCTCCAATCTGCCTCACTGTCTCCAGCATTCTGCCCCACTGTCTCCAGCAATCTGCCCCACTGTCTCCTCCAGCATTGCCCCCCCCCCAGTGTCTTCCAATCTGCCTCACTGTCTCCAGCATTGCCCCCAGTGTGTCCTCCAATCTGCCCCAGTGTCTCCAGCATTGCCCCCCAGTGTGTCGTCCGATCTGCCCTACTGTCTCCAGCATTGCCCCCAGTGTGTCCTCCAATCTGCCCCAGTGTCTCCAGCATTGCCCCCCACTCCCCCAGTGTGTCCACCGATAACTGATCCCAAAAAAAAAAAAAAAAACAAGCAGTCTCCTCACCTGTCCGCGCTCCAGGCGGCGAGCTCCCTGCAGCAGCGCACACTCGCTGGCGACTGACAATGACGTCAGACGCCGGCGACGTGTGCGCTGCGGCCGACATCAGCCGCCAGCCTCCAATTGGCTGGCGGCTGTTGTTGTTAACTATTGATGTGCGGGCGCGCGCCCACACATCAATAGGAAACCGCCGCAGCGCCGGAAGGGGCCCGGTGAGCAGATGAGAAGGGGCCCGTTGCGGACCCCCTCTCTCTGCCCACCGGGTCCGGGGGGCACATAAACGCCGGCGGCGGCGGCCGGCACCGCATTCACAGATCATTATCAGAGGGTTAATCTGCGGTAGCCCAGGGCCCCCCCAGACCACTGGGCCCTGGGCTACCGCCCATATTGACCCTCTGATAATCCGCCCCTGGGCTTGTCTCTTGGTAGCACCTCCAGAGTTACATCTGGCAGACACAAGTGATGCTATCTGCATGATAAAGGTATATCTACTATATAATTGTCTAAGGATCACTTCCGTCTGTCTGTCATGGTTATTCATTCGCTGATTGGTCTCGGCAGCTGCCTGTCATGGCTGCCGCGACCAATCAGCGACGGGCACAGTCCGGAAGAAAATGGCCGCTCCTTACTCCCCGCAGTCAGTGCATGTCGCTCGCATAGTCCCCTCCGGTCACCGTTAGCACAGCATTAATGACGGCGGTAACGGACCACGTTATGCCGCGGGTAACGCACTCCATTACCGCCGCTATTAACCCTGTGTGTCCCCAACTTTTTTGCTGCGTATGAAGCATCAATAGTAAAACGATCTAATGTTAAAAATAATAATTAAAAAAAAAACCTTATTCTCACCTTCCGCCGTCGCGTCCTCTCCTCGGCACTGCAAGCGGCAGGTTCCGCTTCCAAAGATGCTATGGGAGAAGGACCATCATGGTCATGTCACCGCGACGTCACGGTCATGTGACCGCGATGTCATGGAAGGTCCGGCGCTCATACCAATCCTGGGACCAGACACCGCACACAAGCGCCGGAACTACAAGTCTCTTCGGATGGTGAGTATATATTTTTTATTTTTTAACCTGTTACATACGTGACTGGGCAATATACTACCTGGCTGGGCAATATACTACGTGTCTGTGCTGTATACTACGTGACTGGGCAATATACTACGTGGCTCTGTGCTGTATACTACGTCGCTGTGCAATATACTACGTCGCTTTTAAAATTATTTTTCATATTTGACTAAATTATGAACAAACTAGATGGCGGCCTGGTTCTAATGCATCGGGTATTCTAGAATATGCATGTCCACGTAGTATATTGGCCAGCCACGTAGTATATTGCCCAGCTCCGTAGTATATTGCCCAGCCACGTTGTATATGTCCCAGCCACGTAGTATATTGACCAGCCACGTAGTATATTGCCCAGCCACGTAGTATATTGCCCAGCTCCGTAGTATATTGCACAGCTCCGTAGTATACAGCACAGAGCCTAGTAGTATACAGCACAGACACATAGTATATTGCCCAGCTACGTAGTATATTGCACAGCGACGTAGTATACTGCACAGAGCCATGTAGTATACAGCACAAAGCCACGTAGTATATTGCCCAGCCACGTAGTATATTGCCCAGCGACGTAGTATATTGACCAGCCACGTAGTATATTGCCCAGCCACGTAGTATATTGCCCAGCTCCGTAGTATATTGCACAGCTCCGTAGTATACAGCACAGAGCCTAGTAGTATACAGCACAGACACATAGTATATTGCCCAGCTACGTAGTATATTGCCCAGCCACGTTGTATATTGCCCAGCCACGTAGTATATTGACCAGCCACGTAGTATATTGCCCAGCCACGTAGTATATTGCCCAGCTCCGTAGTATATTGCACAGCTCCGTAGTATACAGCACAGAGCCTAGTAGTATACAGCACAGACACATAGTATATTGCCCAGCCACGTAGTATATTGCCCAGCGACGTATACAGCACAGAGCCACATAGTATACAGCACAGAGCCACGTAGTATATTGTCCAGTCACATAGTATATAACACTGCCCACACAGTATATAACAGTAGCCACGTAATATCTAGCACAGCCCACGGAGTATATCACACAGCCCACATAGTATATAACACTGCCTATGTAGTATACAGCACAGAGCCATGCGGTATGTAACACAGGCCACGTAGTATACAGCAGTGTGGGCACATATCCCTGTTAAAAAAATAATTAAAATAAAAAAGTTATATACTCACCCGCCGGGATCGAATCCAGCGAGGCGCTGAGCGCGCGGCTGCCGCCATCTTCCGTTCCCAGGATGCATTGCGAAATTACCCAGAAGACTTAGCGGTCTCGCGAGACCGCTAAGTCTTCTGGGTAATTTCGCAATGCATCGCTGGGAACGGAAGATGGCGGCAGGCGCGAGCGGCTTGGCGGACAATGGGGGGTGAGTATAGCAGGTTTTTTGTTTTTTTATTATTTTTAACATTAGATTTTTTACTATTGATGCCGCATAGGCAGCATCAATAGTAAAAAGTTGGGTACACAGGGTTACCCGCGGCATAACGCGGTCCGTTACCGCCGGCATTAACCCTGTGTGAGCGGTGACCGGAGGAGTATGCGGGCGCCGGGCACTGACAGCGGGGAGTAAGGAGCGGCCATTTTCTTCTGGACTGAGCCCGTCGCTGATTGGTCATGGCTGTTTTGCCGCGACGAATCAGCGACTTGGATTTCCATGACAGACAGAAGCCGCGACCAATGAATATCCGTGACATACAGAAGGACAGAAAGATGAAAGTGACCCTTAGACAATTATATAGTAGATGATAATATTTTTTAAGAAAATTTAAACATTAATTCTTTACATTTTTTCAAACGCTGGAAACATTTTTTTGTTTGATGGCACCTTCCCTTTAAGTTTGGCTTGTTTCACGGCATGGAGAGCTCCTTTGACCGCATGTCTACTTCATAGCAAAACCTTCCGGCCGGCCTCACACTCAGCGTATAAAAATACGGTCCGTATTTTACAGCCGTAATACGTCACAAAATTTAAAAAATGGTGATCCGTAAGCACTCCGTAGGCAGGGTGTGTCAGCGTATTTTGCGCATGGCATCCTCCGTATGTAATCCGTACTGCGAGATTTTCTCGCAGGCTTGCAATACCAACATACGGACATACAATGGATCCATGTGCTCATAAAATCGTAAAAACTAGGGTTGAGCGAAACGGGTCGGCCATTTTCATAAGTCGCCAACTTTTGGCAAAGTCGGGTTTCATGAAACCCGACCCGATCCCTGTGTGGGGTCGGCCATGCGGTAGGCGACTTTCGCGCCAAAGTCGCGTTTCAATGACGCGAAAAGCGCCATTTCTCTGCCAATGAAGGTGGACGCAGAGTGTGGGCAGCGTGATGACATAGGTCTCAGTCCCCACCATCTTAGAGAAGGGCATTGCAGTGATTGGCTTGCTTTCTGTGGCGTCACAGGGGCTATAAAAGGGCGTTCCCGCCGACCGCCATCTTACTGCTGCTGATCTGAGCATAGGGAGAGGTTGCTGCCGCTTTGTCAGAAGCAGGGATAGCGTTAAGCAGGGTACATTAACCCCCAAACCGCTTGTGTTGTAGCGATTTCCACTGTCCAACACCACCTTTTGTTTGCAGGGACAGTGGAGGCTACATTTTTTTTTCCTCAGCGCTGTAGCTCATTGGGCTGCCCTAGAAGGCTCCCTGATAGCTGCATTGCTGTTTGTACACCGCTGTGCAAACCAACTGCTTTTTTCAAAGCACAAATCCTGTTGTTCCTTCCATTCTGCACAGCTATCTTGTTTGTTTGTCCACACTGTTGACTTTTTTTGTGCAGCAGTCCACTCCTTGTTATTGCTGCCTGCCATACATTGCTGAGATTACTGCAGGGAGATAGTAATTGTAGGACAGTCCCTTTTTTTTTTTTTTGTTTCATTATATCTCTTCAAGCCACTTTCTGCCACAGAAAATATACTCTAATACAGTGGCCCAGATTTATTCACTAGTCTCTCTGAACAAGAAAAGACATACTGATAGGGAATTTAGATTGTGAGCCCCAACGGGGACAGTGATGATAATGTGTGCAAAAAATGTAAAGCGCTGTGGAATATGTTAGCGCTATATAAAAAAAAAAAAAGATTATTATATTATTATTATTAATACAGTGGCCCAGATTTATTCACTAGTCTCTCTGAACAAGAAAAGTGTGCAGATTAAAATTGGCAAATCTGTATCAGTGGCAGTCCTGTGTGTGGAATCTGTGTCTCATTTTCTGGCACAGAAAACATGCAGTCTAACAGTGGGCCTGATTTCTTGCCAATTCTCCCATAAAAAATTGTGTGCCACATTAAAACTAGTGTGTAATACTGGGTCAGATTTCTTTTAAATTCTCCCTAAAAAAAAAAAAATAGTGGGAGATTGAGATTGGCATTTCTGCTTCTGTGCCACTCCTGTGTGTGCCACCTGTCTCAAATTGTGTGCCACATTAAACCTAGTGTGTAATACTGGGTCAGATTTCTTTTAAATTCTCACTGAAAAAAAAAATAGTGGGAGATTAAGATTGGCATTTCTGCTTCTGTGCCACTCCTGTGTGTGCCACCTGTCTCAAATTGTGTGCCACATTAAACCTAGTGTGTAATACTGGGTCAGATTTCTTTTAAATTCTCCCTGAAAAAAAAAATAGTGGGAGATTAAGATTGGCACTTCTGCTTCTGTGCCACTCCTGTGTGTGCCACCTGTCTCAAATTGTGTGCCACATTAAACCTAGTGTGTAATACTGGGTCAGATTTCTTTTAAATTCTCCCTGAAAAAAAAAAATAGTGGGAGATTAAGATTGGCATTTCTGCTTCTGTGCCACTCCTGTGTGTGCCACCGGTCTCAAATTGTGTGCCACATTAAACCTAGTGTGTAATACTGGGTCAGATTTCTTTTAATTTCTCCCTGAAAAAAAAATAGTGGGAGATTAAAATTGGCATTTCTGCTTCAGTGCCACTCCTGTGTGTGCCACCTGTCTCAAATTGTGTGCCACATTAAACCTAGTGTGTAATGCTGGGTCAGATTTCTTTTAAATTGTCCCTGAAAAAAAAATAGTGGGAGATTAAGATTGGCATTTCTGCTTCTGCGCCAGTCCTGTGTGTGCCACCTGTCAAAACACCTGTGGCTAGGAGGCGGAGTGCATGATCAGAAGGCTAAAGAATACATTTCAAAAACCTGACCGGCACATCCAAACATAGACTAAGTGTGAACAGGTGCTGAACCTAGAGTCGCCAACTAGTATATAGTTAAGTAAATAAGGCAGCACACTGCAGCGCTAGAACATGCAAACTTGAAATACGAAATTTGAACTGCATTACTGCACTAGAAATATGAAAAATGAGAGCGTTTAGCGCATAAAAATGGCCAATTTTATGTGTGCCTGGTAGCCCCTTTACGGCATCTCTCTTATACCAGGTCCTAAACTTGCCTTACCTCGCTGAGAATAAACGTCTCCATCTGAATGGGTACATGTGAAACCTCTTCCTAGACTAAAATTCTCTTTCTCTGTGGAGGGGTATTGGACCTGCTGTAATTAAAACACCTGTGGCTAGGAGGCGGAGTGCACGATCAGAAGGCTAAAGAATACATTTCAAAAACCTGACCGGCACATCCAAACATAGACTAAGTGTGAACAGGTGCTGAACCTAGAGTCGCCAACTCGTATATAGTTAAGTAAATAAGGCAGCACACTGCAGCGCTAGAACATGCAAACTTGAAATACGAAATTTGAACTGCATTACTGCACTAGAAATATGAAAAATGAGAGCGTTTAGCGCATAAAAATGGCCAA
Organism: Ranitomeya imitator; assembly: GCF_032444005.1. Taxonomy (NCBI): domain Eukaryota; kingdom Metazoa; phylum Chordata; class Amphibia; order Anura; family Dendrobatidae; genus Ranitomeya; species Ranitomeya imitator. The sequence continues at coordinate 307,439,457 of NC_091283.1, forward strand.
TTTTATGTGTACCTGGTAGCCCCTTTACGGCATCTCTCTTATACCAGGTCCTAAACTTGCCTTACCTCGCTGAGAATAAACGTCTCCATCTGAATGGGTACATGTGAAACCTCTTCCTAGACTAAAATTCTCTCTCTCTGTGGAGGGGTATTGGACCTGCTGTAATTAAAACACCTGTGGCTAGGAGGCGGAGTGCACTAGCGCTGCAGTGTGCTGCCTTATTTACATAACTGTATACAAGTTGGCGACTCTAGGTTCAGCACCTGTTCACACTTAGTCTATGTTTGGATGTGCCGGTCAGGTTTTTGAAATGTATTCTTTAGCCTTCTGATCGTGTATTCCGCCTCCTAGCCACAGGTGTTTTAATTACAGCAGGTCCAATACCCCTCCACAGAGAGAGAGAATTTTAGTCTAGGAAGAGGTTTCACATGTACCCATTCAGATGGAGACGTTTATTCTCAGCGAGGTAAGGCAAGTTTAGGACCTGGTATAAGAGAGATGCCGTAAAGGGGCTACCAGGTACACATAAAATTGGCCATTTTTATGCTCTAAACGCTCTCATTTTTCATATTTCTAGTGCAGTAATGCAGTTCAAATTTCGTATTTCAAGTTTGCATGTTCTAGCGCTGCAGTGTGCTGCCTTATTTACTTAACTATATACGAGTTGGCGACTCTAGGTTCAGCACCTGTTCACACTTAGTCTATGTTTGGATGTGCCGGTCAGGTTTTTGAAATGTATTCTTTAGCCTTTTGATCGTGCACTCCGCCTCCTAGCCACAGGTGTTTTAATTACAGCAGGTCCAATACCCCTCCACAGAGAGAGAGAATTTTAGTCTAGGAAGAGGTTTCACATGTACCCATTCAGATGGAGACGTTTATTCTCAGCGAGGTAAGGCAAGTTTAGGACCTGGTATAAGAGAGATGCCGTAAAGGGGCTACCAGGTACACATAAAATTGGCCATTTTTATGCGCTAAACGCTCTCATTTTTCATATTTCTAGTGCAGTAATGCAGTTCAAATTTCGTATTTCAAGTTTGCATGTTCTAGTGCTGCAGTGTGCTGCCTTATTTAATTAACTATATACGAGTTGGCGACTCTAGGTTCAGAACCTGTTCACACTTACACTATGTTCCAAATTATTATGCAAATTACATTTTTATCGGATTTTCCTAAATGGTTGGTGCAAATGACAGCCAGTCTAATAAAAGTAATCAACCGTTAGAGTATACATCGAATGTTATTGGAGAAACCTCCCAATGATAACAGTATAATCTCCAAAATGAATAAAAACTTAAAATGCACTGTTCCAAATTATTATGCACAGTAGAATTTATAAACATTCGATATGTTTTAAAGAACTGAAAATGCTCATTTGTGGAATTTGCAGCATTAACAGGTCACATTCACTGAACAAAAAAGCTATTTAACTCGAAAACATCCCAACAGGCCACGTTACATGTTAACATAGGACCCCTTCTTTGATATCGCCTTCACAGTTCTTGCATCCATTGAACTTGTGAGATTTTGGAGAGTTTCTGCTTGGATTTCTTTGCATAAAGTCAGAATTGCCTCCCAGAGCTGCTGTTTTGGTGTGAACTGCCTCCCACCCTCATAGATCTTTTGCTTGATGATACTCCAAAGGTTCTCTATAGGGTTGAGGTCAGGGGAAGATGGTGGCCACACCATGAGTTTATCTCCTTTTATGCCCATAGCAGCCAATGACTCAGAGGTATCCTTTGCAGCATGGGATGGTGCATTGTCATGGATGATGATGATTTTGCTCCTGAAAGCACGTTTCTGCCTTTAGACCATGGAAGAAAGTTGTCAGTCAGAAACTCTATATACTTTGGAGAGGTCATTTTCACACCTTCAGGAACCTTAAAGGGCCCTACCAGCTGTTTCTCAATGACTCCGGCCCAAAACATGACTCCTCCACCTCCTTGCTGACGTTGCAGCCTTGTTGGGACATGGTGGCCATCCACTACTCCATCCATTTGGACCATACAGGGTTACTCAACACTTATCAGTAAACAAGACTGTTGGAAAATAGTCTTCATGTATGTGTGGGCCCAATGCAACCATTTCTGCTTGTGAACACTGTTTAAGGGTGACCGAATAGTAGGTTTACGCACCACAGCAAGCTTTTGAAGGATCCTACACCTTGAGGTTCGAGGGACTCTAGAGGGACCAGCAGCTTCAAATATCTGTTTGCTGGTTTGTAATGGCTTTTTAGCACCTGCTCTCCTAATCTGATGAACTTGCCTGGCAGAAATCTTCCTCATTATGCCTTTATCAGCACAAACATCTGTGCTCAGATACAGCCACAAATCTCTTAACAGTACGATGATCACCCTTAAGTTTTTGGAAAATTTCTAATGTTTTCATCCCTAGACCAAGGCATTGCACTATTTGATGCTTTTCAGCAGCAGAGAGATCCTTTTTCTTTCCCATGTTACTTGAAAACTGTGACCTGCTTAATAATGTGGAACAACATTTTTAAGTAGTTTTCCTTTAATTAGAATCACCTGGAAAACGAATTATCACATGTGCTTAAGATTGATTTCAGTGATCCATTGAGCCCTGAGACACAACACCATCCATGAGTTTATTTGAAAAACAAAACAATTAAATCTTTATGACACTTAAATCCAATTTGCATAATAATTTGGAACACAGTGTAGTCTATGTTTGGATGTGCCGGTCAGGTTTTTGAAATGTATTCTTTAGCCTTCTGATCGTGCACTCAGCCTCCTAGCCACAGGTGTTTTAATTACAGCAGGTCCAATACCCCTCCACAGAGAGAGAGAATTTTAGTCTAGGAAGAGGTTTCACATGTACCCATTCAGATGGAGACGTTTATTCTCAGCGAGGTAAGGCAAGTTTAGGACCTGGTATAAGAGAGATGCCGTAAAGGGGCTACCAGGTACACATAAAATTGGCCATTTTTATGCGCTAAACACTCTCATTTTTCATATTTCTAGTGCAGTAATGCAGTTCAAATTTCGTATTTCAAGTTTGCATGTTCTAGCGCTGCAGTGTGCTGCCTTATTTACTTAACTATATACGAGTTGGCGACTCTAGGTTCAGCACCTGTTCACACTTAGTCTATGTTTGGATGTGCCGGTCAGGTTTTTGAAATGTATTCTTTAGCCTTCTGATCGTGCACTCAGCCTCCTAGCCACAGGTGTTTTAATTACAGTAGGTCCAATACCCCTCCACAGAGAGAGAGAATTTTAGTCTAGGAAGAGGTTTCACATGTACCCATTCAGATGGAGACGTTTATTCTCAGCGAGGTAAGGCAAGTTTAGGACCTGGTATAAGAGAGATGCCGTAAAGGGGCTACCAGGTACACATAAAATTGGCCATTTTTATGCGCTAAACGCTCTCATTTTTCATATTTATAGTGCAGTAATGCAGTTCAAATTTCGTATTTCAAGTTTGCATTTTCTAGCGCTGCAGTGTGCTGCCTTATTTACTTAACTATATACGAGTTGGCGACTCTAGGTTCAGCACCTGTTCACACTTAGTCTATGTTTGGATGTGCCGGTCAGGTTTTTGAAATGTATTCTTTAGCCTTCTGATCGTGCACTCAGCCTCCTAGCCACAGGTGTTTTAATTACAGCAGGTCCAATACCCCTCCACAGAGAGAGAGAATTTTAGTCTAGGAAGAGGTTTCACATGTACCCATTCAGATGGAGACGTTTATTCTCAGCGAGGTAAGGCAAGTTTAGGACCTGGTATAAGAGAGATGCCGTAAAGGGGCTACCAGGTACACATAAAATTGGCCATTTTTATGCGCTAAACGCTTTCATTTTTCATATTTCTAGTGCAGTAATGCAGTTCAAATTTCGTATTTCAAGTTTGCATGTTCTAGCGCTGCAGTGTGCTGCCTTATTTACTTAACTATATACGAGTTGGCGACTCTAGGTTCAGCACCTGTTCACACTTAGTCTATGTTTGGATGTGCCGGTCAGGTTTTTGAAATGTATTCTTTAGCCTTCTGATCGTGCACTCAGCCTCCTAGCCACAGGTGTTTAATTACAGTAGGTCCAATACCCCTCCACAGAGAGAGAGAATTTTAGTCTAGGAAGAGGTTTCACATGTACCCATTCAGATGGAGACGTTTATTCTCAGCGAGGTAAGGCAAGTTTAGGACCTGGTATAAGAGAGATGCCGTAAAGGGGCTACCAGGTACACATAAAATTGGCCATTTTTATGCGCTAAACGCTCTCATTTTTCATATTTCTAGTGCAGTAATGCAGTTCAAATTTCGTATTTCAAGTTGGCATGTTCTAGCGCTGCAGTGTGCTGCCTTATTTACTTAACTATATACGAGTTGGCGACTCTAGGTTCAGCACCTGTTCACACTTAGTCTATTGTTATGAGTGCAATCCAGTGACACAGTGTACCAGCGATCAGAGCACATACAGTGATCTGACAATAACCCAAAAACAATAGAACGAGCTCTGAGACGTGGAATCTCTGTAGACCGCAATACCTGAACCTATCCTAAACACAACTAAAGGTGGCTGTGGATTGCGCCTGACGCTACCTATGCAACTCGGCACAGCCTGAGAAACTGACTAGCCTGAAGATAGAAACACAAGCCTGGCTTGCCTCAGAGAAATACCCCAAAGGAAAAGGCAGCCCCCCACATATAATGACTGTGAGTAAGATGAAAAGACAAAACGTAGGGATGAAATAGATTCAGCAAAGTGAGGCCCGATATTCTAGATAGAGCGAGGATAGCAAAGGGAACTTTGCAGTCTACAAAAAACCCTAAAGCAAAAACCACGCAAAGGGGGCAAAAAGACCCACCGTGCCGAACTAACGGCACGGCGGTACACCCTTTGCGTCTCAGAGCTTCCAGCAAAACGAATAGACAAGCTGGACAGAAAAAATAGCAACAAAAAGCAAAGAAGCACTTATCTAAGCAGAGCAGCAGGCCACAGGAAAGATCCAGAAGCTCAGATCCAACACTGGAACATTGACAAGGAGCCAGGAAAACAGAATCAGGTGGAGTTAAATAACGAAGCAGCTAACGAGCTCACCAGAACACCTGAGGGAGGAAGCTCAGAAGCTGCAGTACCACTTGTGACCACAGGAGTGAATTCAGCCACAGAATTCACAACAGTCTATGTTTGGATGTGCCGGTCAGGTTTTTGAAATGTATTCTTTAGCCTTCTGATCGTGCACTCCGCCTCCTAGTCACAGGTGTTTTAATTACAGCAGGTCCAATACCCCTCCACAGAGAGAGAGAATTTTAGTCTAGGAAGAGGTTTCACATGTACCCATTCAGATGGAGACATTTATTCTCAGCGAGGTAAGGCAAGTTTAGGACCTGGTATAAGAGAGATGCCGTAAAGGGGCTACCAGGTACACATAAAATTGGCCATTTTTATGCGCTAAACGCTCTCATTTTTCATATTTCTAGTGCAGTAATGCAGTTCAAATTTCGTATTTCAAGTTTGCATGTTCTAGTGCTGCAGTGTGCTGCTTTATTTACTTAACTCCTGTGTGTGCCACCTGTCTCAAATTGTGTGCCACATTAAACCTAGTGTGTAATACTGGGCCAGATTTTCTTTTCAATTCTCCCTGGAAAAAAAATAGTGGGAGATTAAGATTGGCATTTCTGCTTCAGTGCCACTCCTGTGTGTGCTGTTGTGAATTCCGCTCTTGGGCTCCCTCCGGTGGTTGTAAGTAGCATTTTTGTGAGTTCTGCTCTTGGGCTCCCTCCTGTGGTTTTGAGTGGTATGGCTGCTTCTTGGATTTAGCTTCAGCAGCTGTTTTCACTGATCATCTTTCTGGCTCGGCTATATTAGTCTGGCCTTATCCCTCATTCAATGCCAGTTGTCAATTGTTCCTGCCTGGAGTCATTGCTCTTAGGATTTTCCTGACACTCTGACCAGTTCAACAAAGCTAATTCCTTGCTTGTCCTTTTGCAGTTCACTTGTTGTGGACTTTTGTTGTTCAGCACTTTCTATGTTTTGCTCATTTGTCCAGCTTATCAGTATGGATCTATTCAGCTAAGCTGGAAGCTCTGCGCAGCAGAGTTTGCCCTCCACACCTTTAGTCAGGTGTGGAGATTTTTGCATTTCTCTGCGGTGGACTTTTTCTAGTTTTTATTACTGACCGCACAGCGTTCTGTCCTGTACTATTTCTATCTAGCTAGAAGTTGCGTCCTGTGCTAAATCTTGTTTCATACTACGTATGTCATTTCCTTCTCCTCTCACAGTCATTATATGTGGGGGGCTAATCTATGCTTCGGGGATTTTCTCTGAGGCAAGATAGTTTTCCTGCTTCTATCTTAGGGGTAGTTAGCTCTTAGGCTGTGACGAGGTGCCTAGGGAGAGTTAGGAGCATCCCACGGCTACTTCTAGTGTTGTGTTGAGCTTAGGGACTGCGGTCAGTATAGTTACCACCTGCTCAGAGCTAGTCGCATGTCGCTCCTTAATCACCAGATCATAACAGTGTGCCACCTGTCTCAAATTGTGTGCCACATTAAACCTAGTGTGTAATACTGTGTCAGATTTCTTTTAAATTCTCCCTGAAAAAAAAATAGTGGGAGATTAAGATTGGCATTTCTGCTTCTGTGCCACTCCTGTGTGTGCCACCTGTCTCAAATTGTGTGCCACATTAAACCTAGTGTGTAATACTGAGTCAGAATTCTTTTAAATTCTCCCTGAAAAAAAAAATAGTGGGAGATTAAGATTGGCATTTCTGCTTCTTTGCCACTCCTGTGTGTGCCACCTGTCTCAAATTGTGTGCCACATTAAACCTAGTGTGTAATACTGGGCCAGATTTCTTTTCAGTTCTCCCTGGAAAAAAAAAGTGGGAGATTAAGATTGGCATTTCTGCTTCTGTGCCACTCCTGTGTGTGCCACCTGTCTCAAATTGTGTGCCACATTAAACCTAGTGTATAATGCTGGGCCAGATTTCTTTTCAATTCTCCCTGGAAAAAAAAAATTGTGGGAGATTAAGATTGGCATTTCTGCTTCAGTGCCACTCCTGTGTGTGCCACCTGTCTCAAATTGTGTGCCACATTAAACCTAGTGTGTAATACTGGGCCAGATTTCTTTTCAATTCTCCCTGGAAAAAAAAATAGTGGGAGATTAAGATTGGCATTTCTGCTTCAGTGCCACTCCTGTGTGTCCACCTGTCTCAAATTGTGTGCCACATTAAACTTAGTGTGTAATACTGGGTCAGATTTCTTTTAAATTCTCCCTGGAAAAAAAAATAGTGGGAGATTAAGATTGGCATTTCTGCTTCTGTGCCACTCCTGTGTGTGCCACCTGTCTCAAATTGTGTGCCACAGAACATATGCTATATGAGAGTGGGCCACATTTCTTCAATATTCTCCCAGAAAAAATAAAAAGGGGGAGATTTGAATTGTTAGTGTCTGCATCAGCGTTAGTCCTGTTAGTGGCATATCTGTCTGCCACTGAAGCTGTGTACTGTTATACATTGTGCCTGATTTTCCCTGCAGTCTGACCCACCTATAAAGGGATATATAAATCCAGCAGAAGTTTGAGTTCACCTTGTAACTGGTTTTACAGTTACAAATACCATTAGTTTGCTTACGTTTTTGAAACAATGAGGAAGTCTAGTGGAAGAGGTCGTGGCCGTGGGCGTTCATTGCCAGCTGGTAATGATGGTAGTGGTGGTGGAGCATCAGGTGGTCGTGGGAAAAGCAATATAGCACCTAAGTCTCGAGTTGTTGAGCCAGGTTCATCGTCTGGCTACACAAGGCCTCGAACGCTCACTTTTCTGGGAGTAGGAAAACCGCTTTTAAAGCCGGAGCAGCAAGAACAAGTTTTGGCTTTCCTTGCTGACTCAGCCTCTAGCTCTTTCGCCTCCTCTTCTGAAGTTGCAAAATGTAAAAGCAGCGCGTCGTTAGTGGATGTTCACGGTCAGGGACAAGTCGCTTCTTTGTCTTCTTCACCAAGAACAACAGAGAAGGATGCGTCAGGCGACACAACGGGTTACTCCATGGAGCTCTTTACACATACCGTTTCTGGGTTAGAAAGGGAAACAGTTAACAGGCCATGCCCATTACAAGTTGAATCGGACATGGAGTGCACAGATGCACAGCCACAGCCAGATTACTATGCTGTTCCTTTGACTCAGACCACAACATTGCCCTCGCAGTGTACTGATCCAGAAGCAGACCCTGATGAGACGATGGTGCCCCGTCACGAACGCTATACCACCGGCTTACACGGTGACACAGACGAAGTGGCACACGACATAGAAGAGGAGGTCATAGATGACCCAGTTGTTGACCCCGATTGGCAGCCATTGGGGGAACAGGGTGCAGGCGGCAGTACCTCTGAAGCGGAGGAGGAGCCGCAGAAGGCATCAACATCGCAACAGGTACCATCTGCCAGGCCTGTATCTGGCCAAAAACGCGGGGCAAAACCAGTTGTAGGACAGCGTGGACATCCGGTTAAAGAAGCTCAGTCTGCAATGCCTGAAAAGGTATCCGATAGTAGAAAGAGTGCAGTCTGGCATTTTTGTAAACAACATCCAAATGATCAGCACAAAGTCATCTGTCAAAAATGTTTAACTACCTTAAGCAGAGGTCAGAATCTTAAAAGTCTAAATACAAGTTGCATGCGTAGACATTTAACCACCATGCATTTGCAAGCCTGGACTCAGTACCAAACGTCCCTTAAGGTTGTAGCACCCTCGGCCAATGAAGCTAGTCAGCAACGCTACGTCCCTTCCCTCACTGTAAGCCCACCATTTCCCGCACCACCTGCAGCAAATGTGCAGATTTCGTCACCAGGCCAAAGCAGTCAGAGAATCACCAGTTTCGTAGTAGGAAACACTGCATGTAGGGCACCAGCAAGAATACCATCTCCAACCCTCTCTCAGTCTGCCATGTCCACCGGCACCCCCGCTAGTTCCACGATCTGCAGCTCTCCAGTCCAGCTCACCCTACGAGACTCTCGTTAGGAAAAGGAAGTACTCATCCTCGCATCCGCGTACACAGGGTTTGAACGCCCACATTGCTAGACTAATTTCATTAGAGATGATGCCCTACCGTTTAGTTGAAAGCGAAGCTTTCAAAGCCCTGATGGACTACGCAGAACCACGCTACGAGCTACCCAGTCGACACTTCTTTTCGAGAAAAGCCATCCCAGCCCTCCACCAGCATGTAAAAGACCGCATCGTCCATGCACTCAGGCAATCTGTGAGTACAAAGGTGCACCTGACAACAGATGCCTGGACCAGTAGGCATGGCCAGGGACGTTACGTGTCCATCACGGCTCACTGGGTTAATGTGGTAGATGCAGGATCCACAGGGGACAGCAATATTGGGACAGTTCTGCCTAGCCCACGGTCTAGGAAACAGTTGGCTGAAGGCGTTCGCCACCCTCCTCCTCGTCCTCCTGCAGAAGCGAGAGCTCGTCCACAGACCGCAGTCGCACTCCATTCGCAGCTGCCACTGTTGCACACGAGGCTGTATTGGCAATGAAGTGTTTGGGCGACAACAGACACACCGCGGAAGTTCTGTCCGAGTTCTTGCAGAATGAAACTCAGTCATGGCTGGGCACTGTACATCTTGAGGCAGGCAAGGTAGTGATAATGGAAGGAATTTTATGGCTGCCATAGCCCTTTCACAACTGAAACACATTCCTTGCCTGGCTCACACCTTAAACCTGGTGGTGCAGTGCTTCCTGAAAAGTTATCCAACCTGCTCCTCAAAGTGCGCAGACTTTGCATGCATATCCGCCGTTCGCCCGTACACTCCAGCCGTATGCAGAACCATAGCGGTCTTTGATCCTTCCCCAGCATCGCCTAATCATTGACGTTGCAACAAGGTGGAACTCCACACTGCACATGCTTCAGAGACTGTGCGAACAGAGATGTGCTGTTATGTATTTGTGGGAGGATACACATACAAGGGCAGGCAGTTGGATGGCAGACATGGAGTTGTCAGGTGTGCAGTGGTCGAAGGTACAAGACCTGTGTCAAGTCCTTCAGAGTTTTGAGGAATGCACACGGCTTGTTAGTGCAGACAACGCCAAAATAAGCATGAGCATCCCCCTACGGCGTCTGCTGATGCAAAGTTTGACGCACATAAAGGAGCAGGCGTCTGCAGCCGAGGAATAGGGAAGCCTTGATGACAGTCAGCCATTGTCTGGTCAGGGCAGTATACAGGTGAGGTAGCGGGCGAAGAGGAGGAGGACGAGTGGGATGATGGGGATGAGTATTTTTTGAATGAGGAAGCTTCTCCGGGGCCAATAGCAACTGGTGGCGTTGCAAGGCCGGGTTCAGGTTTTTTTAGGGAGACAAGTGACGTAGATTTGCCTGAAACTGCCCCTCAACCCAGCACAACCGCAGATTTGACAACTGCAACTTTGGCCCACATGGCGGATTATGCCTTACGTATCCTCAAAAGGGACCCACGCATTATTAAAATGATGACCGATGACGATTACTGGCTGGCCTGCCTCCTTGATCCTCGCTATAAAAGGCAAATTGCAAAATATTATGCCACATGAGAACCTTGAACAAATATTAGCAACCAAACAAGCAACTCTTGTAGACCGTTGGATTCAGGCATTCCCAGCACACAGCGCCGGTGATGGTTCTCACACGAGCTGCAGGGGGCAACAGGGCAGAGGTGTTAGAGTTGCACAAATCAGAAGTGGCGTTGGACAGAGGGGTTTTCTGACCAGGTTGTGGAGTGATTTCGCAATGACCGCAGACAGGACAGGTACTGCAGCATCAATTCAAAGTGACAGGAGACAACATTTGTCCAATATGGTTACTAACTATTTTTCATCCCTTATCGATGTTCTCCCTCAACCGTCATTCCCATTTGATTACTGGGCATCCAAAATAGACACCTGGCCTGAATTGGCAGAATATGCATTGCAGGAGCTTGCTTGCCCAGCAGCTAGTGTGCTATCAGAAAGAGTATTCAGTGCTGCTGGTTCAATATTGACCGAAAAAAGGACTCGTCTGGCTACCCAAAATGTTGATGATCTAACCTTCATTAAAATGAACCACTCATGGATTTCTAATTATTTTGCCCCACCTTTCCCGGCTGACACCTAGCTTTCCTAGAAAAAGGTCTTGTTTGTGGACTCGTCTTACTGACTGTTCCAATCTCTTAATTTGCAGCAGCTGTTTGTCCAGCATAAAACATGTTTACACCTCCCTAAATGGGCTAACTTTCCCCACGGGGCAGTGGTCGCGCCACTTGGCGCAAGCACCCGTGAGAGTGCCTTTTGTCTGAAGAGGTGGATGTGCACGCTTTTGGTCGACAACACTGCAACTGGGTCCCTTATAGTACAATAAAGTGTCTCTGGCGGTGGTGGTGCGCACCCAACGTCAGACACACCGTTGTAACATGAGGGGCCCTGGGCATGTACCGCCGGCCACAAGAGAGTTCCCCCCAGCTCAAACAGTGCTCTACCACTTGCAAAATTATCTCTCACAGCTCCACCAATGTTTAGTCTATGTGCTGACATCCTTCAATGCCTGGCACTGACAATACCAATTTGTTGACATGTATGATGCTAGTTAAAATAGTCAGGGTCAGTGTCCTATATTGACACCAGTAAATACTTAGCGCCAAATTACTATGTCTGAAACTCAGCAGAGGAGCCCACCCCTCTACCTACTGTAAGTATGCCACCCTTTTGTTTTTTGGTTTTGTTGTTTTGCGAGACATTAACATCTATTTATTTTTTGGGAGTACTAACTGTGTCAGACACTCCTTCCAATCGTCCTCCGCTGACCACACCAATGCAGCCTGTGTACCTCTGCAAGATAATTCAAACTGCTTTGAGCCTAATTTTTTTTTATTTTAGGCCTACTAAGCCTGTCTGCGGGTCCTCCTTCCAATTGTCCTCCGCTGAACACACCAATGCTGCCTGTGTACCTCTGCAAGATAATTCAAACTGCTTTGAGCCTAATTTTTTTTTATTTTAGGCCTACTAAGTCTGTCTGCGGGTCCTCCTTCCAATTGTCCTCCGCTGAACACACCAATGCTGCCTGTGTACCTCTGCAAGATAATTCAAACTGCTTTGAGCCTATTTTTTTTATGTTAGGCCTACTAAGTCTGTCTGCGGTCCCTCCTTCCATTTGTCCTCCGCTGAGCACACCAATGCCGACTGTGTACCCATGCAACTTTTTGTCATCCTGCAGTGAGCCAACTTTGTGGTGTAAGGCCTACTAGCCGTGTCTGTCTGCGCCACTTAATACAGCTGTCCTCCTCTAAAAAAAATACCAAAAAGGCGGATTTTCAGCTTGTCAGAATTATAAAACTGCATTGGGGCCACAAGTTTCGTCGTGGTCTACAAGCTGAGTCTTCCGCTCCAAGGTGTTCTCTCTGTTGCCTCTCCCTCGCTTCTAGCTTGAAGCTCTTGTTAAGTAGTTGTTGAAACAACACTGCATTAGGCCTACAAGTTGGGTCTGGGTTGTAGAGATGGTGTCTGTCGCTCCAAGGTGTTCTCCTGGTTTACTTTCCTGAGCTTCAATCTTCAGGCTTGTCTTAAATAGGTTTTTAATCGAACAACTGCAGTGGGGCTACTAGTTTGCTTGGGGCCTACTAAGATTGTCTGTCGCTCCAAGGTGTTCTCCTGATTTACTTTCCATAGCTTCAATCTTCATGCTCTTGTTAATTAGTTGTTGAAACAACACTGCATTAGGCCTACAAGTTGGGTCTGGGTTGTAGAGACGGTGTCTGCCGCTCCAAGGTGTTCTCCAGGTTGCCTCTCCATAGCTTCAATCTTCATGCTCTTGTTAAGTAGTTGTTGAAACAACACTGCATTAGGCCTACAAGTTGGGTCTGGGTTGTAGAGACTGTGTCTAACGCTCCAAGGTGTTCTCCAGGTTGCCTCTCCATAGCTTCAATCTTCATGCTCTTGTTAAGTAGTTGTTGAAACAACACTGCATTAGGCCTACAAGTTGCGTATGGGTTGTAGAGACGGTGTCTGCAGCTCCAAGGTGTTCTCCAGGTAGCCTCTCCATAGCTTCAATCTTCATGCTCTTGTAAAGTAGTTGTTGAAACAACACTGCATTAGGCCTACAAGGTGGGTCTGGGTTCTACAAACGGTGTCTTCCGCTCCAAGGTGTTCTCCAGGTTGCCTTTCCCTAGCTTCTATCTTCAGGCTCTCGTTAAATTGTTTTTAATATAACACTGCATTTGGCCTACATGTTTTGTTGGCCCTACTAACGGTGTCTGCCTCGCCTTGATGTTCTCCTCCACTGAACAAACCAGTGCCGCCTATTTACTTCTGTTACCAATTTTGAACTGCATTTAGCCTACTTACTGATTTGGGCCTACTCTCTGTGTCAGCCTCTCATTACAGTTGTCCTCCACTGAACAAAGCAATGCCCCCTGGTTAGTCCTGTTACCAATTTTGAACTGCATTTAGCCCACTTTATTCTTTGGGCCTATAACTGTTTCCTCCTCAACCTGCCCATTGCCCAGCCAGTGATAGATGAGTCTGCTGGTACATTGACCCATAACGCAACATTCCCCGTGCACGCTACACAGCAAGATTGTGACCCTGCTGAAAGTCAGGTTCCCCTTCCCGCATACCATACCACCTTACACGGAGACAAAGAGGAAGATGCAGATGAAAGTGCAGGTGCCTTCATCAGGTGGGGAGAGGAATGCTCGTTGGCGACGTCACTGGCACAGGGCCCCCGCCGTGCAAACACACCACCGTACTTTGAGGGGCCCTGTGCCAGTGCCAATGAGTGGGCCCCCCCTGCTTGCTCAGGATCACAGCACTTGCAAAGTTGAAATACTTACCTCTCCCTGCTCCACTGCCGTGACGTGGTCCAGATTTCCTGGGCCCACTAAATACTTGAACCAGCCCTACCCCCCACAACTTTAGCCAAATGACCCCCAATTTCCAATGCCTTACTCTTATTATAAGGTAAATTAAGATTGACAAGCTTCAGTAACAAGAATGGATGTTTTTGCCATTACAATGGGCACTGTAGGTGTTTTCCTGGCCTCCACTCATTGCCGACTATGCTCTCCCATTGACTTGCATTGGGTTTCGTGTTTCGGTCGATCCCCGACTTTTCGCGATAATCGGCCGATTCCACTTGACTCGACTTTTGAGATAGTCGGGTTTCGCGAAACCCAACTCGACCCTAAAAAAAGTCGCTCAACCCTAGTAAAAACATATACACACTATATATATATATATATATATATATATATATATATTTTAATATATCAAACAGCGCTAGATAACTTAAAAGCCGGTAATTCAATTGCCGGCTTTTCCTATCTCCTTCTCAAACCCGACATGATATGAGACATGGTTTACATACAGTAAACCATCTCATATCCCTTTTTTTGCATATTCCATACTACTAATGTTAGTAGTGTGTATGTGCAAAATTTGGGCGCTCTATTAACCCCTTTCTGACATCGGACGTACTATCCCGTCGAGGTGGGGTGGGCTATAGGTCTGGTGACTGGAGGCCAGGTCATCTGGTGTAGCACCCCATCACTCTCCTTCTTGGTCAAATAGCCCTTACACAGCCAGAAGGTGTGTTTGGGGTCATTGTCCTGTTGAAAAATAAATGATGGTCCAACTAAATGCAAACCAGATGGAATAGCATGCCGCCGCAAGATGCTGTGGTAGTCATGCTACCCAACAGTGTCACCAGCAAAGCACCATCACACCCCTCCTCCTCCATGCTTCACAGTGGGAACCAGACATGGTGGTTGGAACCAAAGATCTCAAATTTGGACTCCAGACCAAAGCACATAGAATTCCACTGGTCTAATGTCCATTCCTTGTGTTATTTAGCCCAAACAAGTCTCTTCTGCTTGTTGCCTCTCCTTAGCAGTGGTTTCCTAGCAGCTATATTACCATGAAGGCCTGCTGCACAAAGTCTCCTCTTAACAGTTGTTGAACCAAAAACACATGGGCTACTTGCACAGTGAACAAGTCTGTAGAATATTCCTAAATAATGAAAAAAATATATATATATTATTCCCATAAATAATTTCTTTATCTAAATAAATAAAAAAAAACAATAAAAGTACATATATTTAGTATCGCCGCGTCCGTAACGGCCCGACCTATAAAACTGGCCCACTAGTTAACCCCTTCAGTAAACACCGTAAGGAAAAAAAAAAATGAGGCAAAAAACAACGCTTTATTATCATACCGCCGAACAAAAAGTGGAATAACACGCGATCAAAAAGACACATATAAATAACCATGGTACCGCTGAAAGCGTCATCTTGTCCCGCAAAAAACGAGCCGCCATACAGCATCATCAGCAAAAAAATAAAAATTATAGTCCTGAGAATAAAGCGATGCAAAAATAATTATTTTTTCTATAAAATAGTTTATCGTATAAAAGCGCCAAAACATAAAAAATGATATAAATGAGGTGTCGCTGTAATCGTACTGACCCGAAGAATAAAACTGCTTTATCAATTTTACCAAACGCGGAACGGTATAAACGCCTCCCCCAAAAGAAATTCATGAATAGCTGGTTTTTGGTCATTCTGCCTCACAAAAATCGGAATAAAAAGCGATCAAAAAATGTCACGTGCCCGAAAATGTTACCAATAAAAACGTCAACTTGTCCCGCAAAAAACAAGACCTCACATGACTCTGTGGACCAAAATATGGAAAAATTATAGCTCTCAAAATGTGGTAATGCAAAAAATATTTTTTGCAATAAAAAGCGTCTTTCAGTGTGTGATGGCTGCCAATCATAAAAATCCGCTAAAAAACCCACTATAAAAGTAAATCAAACCCCCCTTCATCACCCCCTTAGTTAGGGAAAAATTAAAAAAAATGTATTTTCCATTTTCCCATTAGGGCTAGGGTTAGGGTTAGGGCTAGGGTTAGGGTTAGAGTTAGGGCTAGGGCTACAGTTTGGGTTGGGGCTAAAGTTACAGTTAGGGTTTAGATTACATTTACAGTTGGGAATAGGGTTGGGATTAGGGTTAGGGGTGTGTCTGGGTTAGAGGTGTGGTTAGGGTTACCGTTGGAATGAGGGGTGTGTTTGGATTAGGGTTTCAGTTATAATTTGGGGGTTTCCACTGTTTAGGCACATCAGGGGCTCCCCAAACGCGACATGGCGTCCGATCTCAATTCCAGCCAATTCTGCGTTGAAAAAGTAAAACAGTGCTTCTTCCCTTCCGAGCTCTCCCGTGTGCCCAAACAGGGGTTTACCCCAACATATGGGGTATCACCGTACTCAGGACAAATAGGACAACTGTTGGGGTCCAATTTCTCCTGTTACCCTTGGGAAAATACAAAACTGGGGGCTAAAAAATAATTTTTGTGGAAAAAAAAAAGATTTTTTATTATTACGGCTCTGCGTTATAAACTGTAGTGAAACACTTGGGGGTTCAAAGTTCTCACAACACATCTAGATAAGTTCCCTGGGGGGTCTAGTTTCCAATATGCGGTCATTTTTGGGGGGTTTCTACTGTTTAGGTACATTAGGGGCTCTGCAAATGCAATGTGACACCTGCAGACCATTCCATCTAAGTCTGCATTCCAAATGGAGCTCCTTCCCTTCCGAGCCCTCCCATGCGCCCAAACGGTGGTTCCCCCCAACATATGGGGTATCAGCGTACTCAGGACAAATTGGACAACAACTTTTGGGGTCGAATTTCTCCTCTTACCCTCGGGAAAATACAAAACTGGGGGCTAAAAAATAATTTTGGGGGGAAAGATTTTTTTTTTAATTTTCATGGCTCTGTGTTACAAACTGTAGTGAAACACTTGGGGGTTCAAAGCTCTCACAACACATCTAGATGAGTTCCTTAGGGGGTCTAGTTTCCAAAATGGTGTCACTTGTGGGGGGTTTCTACTGTTTAGGTACATTAGGGGCTCTGCAAATGCAATGTGACACCTGCAGACCATTCCATCTAAGTCTGCATTCCAAATGGAGCTCCTTCCCTTCCGAGCCCTCCGATGCGCCCAAACAGTGGATCCCCCCTACATATGGGGTATCAGCGCACTCAGGACAAATTGGACAACAAATTTTGGGGACCAATTTCTCCTGTTACCCTCGGAAAAATACAAAACTGGGGGCTAAAAAATAATTTTTGTGGGAAAAAATGTTTGATTTTTACGGCTCTCCATTATAAACTTCTGTGAAGCCCTTGGTGGGTCAAAGCGCTCACCACACATCTAGATAAGTTCCTTAGGGGGTCTACTTTATAAAATGGTGTCACGTGTGAGGGGTTTCTACTATTTAGGTACATTAGGGGCTCTGCAAACGCAACATGGTGTCTCATCTCAATTCCTGTCAATTTTGCATTGAAAAGTCAAACAGCGCTCCTTCCTTTCCGAGCTCTCCCATCCGCCCAAACAGTGGTTTACCCCCACATATGGGGTATCAGCGTACTCAGGACAAATTGTACAACAACTTTTGGGGTCCAATTTCTTCTCTTACCCTTGGAAAAATAAAAAATTGGGGGCGAAAACATAATTTTTGTGAAAAAATGATTTTTTATTTTTACGGTTCTACATTATAAACTTCTGTGAAGCACTTGGTGGGTCAAAGTGCTCACCACACCTCTAGATAAGTTCTTTAGGGGGTACTTTCCAAAATGGTGTCACTTGTGGGGGGTTTCAATGTTTAGGCACATCAGGGGCTCTCCAAACTAAACATGGCGTCCCATCTCAATTCCAGTCAATTTTGCATTGAAAAGTCAAATGGCGCTCCTTCGCTTCCGAGCTGTGCCATGTGCCCAAACAGTGGTTTACCCCCACATGTGGGGTATTGGCGTACTCAGGACAAATTGTAAAACAATGTTTGGGGTTCATTTTCTCCTGTTACCGTTGGTAAAATAAAACAAATTGGAGCTGAATTAATTTTTTTGTGAAAAAAAGTTAAATGTTCATTTTTATTTAAACATTCAAAAAATTCCTGTGAAGCACCAGAAGGGTTAATAAACTTCTTGAATGTGGTTTTGAGCACCTTGAGGGGTGTAGTTTTTAGAATGGTGTCACACTTGGGAATTTTCTATCATATAGACCCCTCAAAAATGACTTCAAATGAGATGTGGTCCCTAAAAAAAAATGTTGTAGAAATGAGAAATTGCTGGTCAAATTTTCACCCTTATAACTCCCTAACAAAAAAAAATTTTGGTACCAAAATTGTGCTGATGTAAAGTAGACATGTGGGAAATGTTACTTATTAAGTATTTTGTGTGACATATCTCTGTGATTTAATTGCATAAAAATTCAAAGTTGGAAAATTGCGAAATTTTCATAATTTTTGCCAAATTTCCGTTTTTTTCACAAATAAACGCAGGTACTATCAAAGAATTTTTACCACTGTCATGAAGTACAATATGTCACGAGAAAACAATGTCAGATTCACTGGGATCCGTTGAAGTGTTCCAGAGTTATAACCTCAAAGGGACAGTGGTCAGAATTGTAAAAATTGGCCCGGTCATTAACGTGCAAACCACCCTTGGGGGGTAAAGGGGTTAAATTAAAGGGTTAAATCATGGAAAAATTTGGCGTGGACTCCAGCACAATTTTTCCGCCAGAATGGTAAAGCCAGTGACTGAGGGCAGATATTAATAGCCTGGAGAGGGTCCACGGTTATTGGCCCCACCCCTGGCTAAAAACATCTGCCCCCAGCCACCCCAGAAAAGGTACATCTGGAAGATGCGCCTATTCTGGCACTTGGCCACTCTCTTCCCATTCCCGTGTAGCATGGGATATGGGATAATGAAGGGTTTGTCACGTTTCTATTGTAAGGTGATAGTAAGCCAGATTAATAATGGAGAGGGGTCAATTATGACACCTATCCATTATTAATCCAATACTATGAAATGGCTAAAACACACACACACACACACACTATTACAAAGTCTTTTAATGAAATAAATACACAGGTTGTTGTAATATTTTATTATACTGGTAATCCACCTGAAGACCCTCGTTCTGTAAAAAAGGTAAAATAAAAAAAACAATATCCCATACCTTCCGTCGTTCTGTCACATCCAACGATGTAAATCCATCTGAAGGGGTTAACTAATTTTACAAGCAGAAGTTCTGCTAATGCAGCTGTGCTCCTGCCTGTAAAACCCCGGGGAATGTATGTCAATGACCTGTAGTTACCTTCACTCGCGGTGATGCGCC
Organism: Ranitomeya imitator; assembly: GCF_032444005.1. Lineage (NCBI taxonomy): Eukaryota > Metazoa > Chordata > Amphibia > Anura > Dendrobatidae > Ranitomeya > Ranitomeya imitator. The sequence goes on from NC_091283.1 coordinate 307,458,578, forward strand.
TTCTGCTGGATGTCCTCATATGAACTCAAGCGTGGGAAAATATTCTGAAAAGTTCCTCTGTGGGCCATTTGCACTGAAGCTGTTCCATCCTGCATGTCCACATGGATATTTTCTCTCTGAACCCTGCTTATACAGGTACTACACAGATGATCAGGTTTTTAAATACATCAGATAGGGATTATATACATTAGATAGGACTGCTCTATTATGGGTATACCTTGGCGATTGGTGGAGCAGCTTAATATACATTTTTTTGCAAAAAAAACGTATTAACTAATTACCCTGTATTTTTTTCATTTTTTGACTAGCACTTGCTTATTTACTGTGACTTCTTTACAACAGAGTATTTTTGACCTCGCTGTGCTCTTTTTGTGTCTTCAAGTTTCTTGGTGATGTGAACAGGTTTCTACAGACTTGTTCACTGTGCAAGTAGCCCATGTGTTTCTGGTTCAACAACTGTTAAGAGGAGACTTTGTGCAGCAGGCCTTCATGGTAATATAGCTGCTAGGAAACCACTGCTAAGGAGAGGCAACAAGCAGAAGAGACTTGTTTGGGCTAAATAACACAAGGAATGGACATTAGACCAGTGGAATTCTATGTGCTTTGGTCTGGAGTCCAAATTTGAGATCTTTGGTTCCAACCACCATGTCTGGTTCCCACTGTGAAGCATGGAGGAGGAGGGGTGTGATGGTGCTTTGCTGGTGACACTGTTGGGTAGCATGACTACCACAGCATCTTGCGGCGGCATGCTATTCCATCTGGTTTGCATTTAGTTGGACCATCATTTATTTTTCAACAGGACAATGACCCCAAACACACCTTCTGGCTGTGTAAGGGCTATTTGACCAAGAAGGAGAGTGATGGGGTGCTACACCAGATGACCTGGCCTCCAGTCACCAGACCTGAACCCAATCGAGATGGTTTGGGATGAGCTGGACTGCAGCTTGAAGGCAAAAGGAACTACAAGTGCTAAACATCTCTGCGAACTCCTTTAAGATTGTTGGAAGACCATTTCCAGTGACTACCTCTTGAAGCTCATCAAAAGAATGCCAAGAGTATACAAAGCAGTCATCAAAGCAAAAGGTGGCTACTTTGAAGAACCTAGAATATAAGACATTTTCAGTTGTTTCACACTTTTTGTTAAGTATATAATTCCACATGTGTTAATTCATAAGTTTTGATGCCTTCAGTGTGAATTTACAATTTTCATAGTCATGAAAATACAGAAAAATCTTTAAATGAGAAGGTGTCTCCAAACTTTCGGTCTGTACTGTAAATAAAAAAATAAAAATAAAAGTACACATATTTGGTATCGCTGCTTCTGTAACGACCAGCTTTATAAAACTGTCCCACTAGTTAAGCCCTTCAGTGAACACCGTAAAAAAATGTAAATAAATAAAAAACGAGGCAAAGAAAAATGCTTTACCATCATACCACTGAACAAAAAGTGCAATAAAACGTGAAAAAAACGGATGTAAATAAAAATGGTAACGCTGAAAACATCATCTTGTCCCGCCAAAATCAAGTCATCATACAGCTCCATCAGCAGAAAAATAGAAAAGCTATAGCTTTCAGAATAAATCGATGCAAAAATAATGATTTCTCTATAAAATAGTTTTTATTGTGTAAAAGCGCCAGAACAATAAAAAAAAGATATAAGTGAGGTATTGCTGTAATCGTATTGACCCGAAAAATAAAGCTGCCTTATCAATTTTACCAGTCGCGGAACGGTATAAAAAAAAAAAAAGCAATTCCTGAATTGCTGGTTTTTGTTCATTTGCCTCCCCAAAAAAAAAAAAAAAAAAAAGAGAAAAAAAAAAAGCAATCGAAAAAAATGTCATGTGCCCGAAAATGGTACCAATAAAAATGTCAACTCGTCCCGCAAAACAACAAGACCTCACATGACTGGGCCAAAATATGAATAAATTATAGCTCTCAAAATGTGGTGATGCAAAAACTATTTTTTTGCAATAAAAAGTGTCTTTTAGTGTGCGACAGCTGTCAATCATAAAAACCCACTATAAATAGTAAATCAAACCCCCCTTTATCACACCCCAATTTAGGAAAAAATAATAAAATAAAACAATGTATTTATTTCCATTTTCCCATTAGGGTTAGGGATATGGTTGGGATTAGGGTTAGAGTTGGGATTAGATTTAGGGTTAAGGTAGGAATTAGGGTTAGGGTAGGAATTAGGGTTAGGTTTGTGGTGGGATTAGTGTTAGGGGTGTGTTGGGGTTAGGTTTGTTGTTAGGGTTGGGATTAGGGTTAGGGACAGAGTTAGAGTTGGGGGGTTTATAGTGTTTAGGCACATTAGGGGCACTTCAAACGTGACATGGCATCTGATCTAAATTCCAGCCAATTTTGCATTGAAAAGTCAAACAGCGCTCCTTCCCTTCCAAGCTCTGCTATGCATCCAAACAGTGGTTTACCTGCATATATGGGGTATCAGTGAACTCCAAACAAATTGTACAACAACTTTTGGGGTCCAATTTATCCTGTTGCCCTTAGTAAAATAAGACAAATTGGATCTGAAGTAATTTTTTTGTGAATGTTCATTTTATTTTAAAACATTTCAAACATTTCTGTGAAGCACCTGAAGGGTTAATAAACTTCTTGAATATGGACTTGAGTTCCTTGAGAGGTGCAGTTATTAGAATGGTGTCAATTTTGGGCATTTTCTGTCATATAGGCTCCTCAAAGTCACTTCAAGTGTGAGGTGGTCCCTAAAAAAATGGTTTTGCAAATTTTGTTGTAAAAATGAGAAATCGCTGGTCAACTTTAACCCTTATGACTGCCTAACAAAAAAAATTATGTTTCCAAAATTGTGATGATGTAAAGCAGACATGTGGGAAATGTTATGTATTAACTATTTTGTGTGATATGACTCTAATTTAAGGACATAAAAACTAAAAGTTTGAAAATTGTGAAATTGTCGCCAAATTTCCGCTATTTTCACAAAGAAACTTAAGTCATATCGAATAAATTTTACCACTGTCAAAGTACAATATGTCACTAGAAAACAGTGTCAGAATCATCAGGATCTGTTAAAGCGTTTCAGAGTTATGACCTCTTAAAGTGACAGTGGCCACAATTGAAAAAAAATGCCTTGTCAGGAAGTTGAAAACAGGCTTCAGGGTGAAGGGATTAAGAGAATGAAAAAGGCTTCTCTTTTGTGTGACTGCTCTGATGTCTAACAAGAAGTGCTTTCCGGTTAAAACATGTCCCACATTCTGAACAGGAAAAAGGCTTCTCCCCTGTGTGGGTTCTCTGGTGACTATCAAGAACATATTTCCAGTTAAAACATTTCCCACATTCTGAACAGGAAAAAGGCTTCTCCCCTGTGTGAATTATTTTATGTATAACAAGACTCCTTTTGTGGATAAAACATTTCCCACATTCTAAACATGAAAAAGATTTCTCCCCTGTGTGGGTTCTCTGGTGGCTATCACAAGCCGATTTCTGAATAAAACATTTCCCACATTCTGAACAGGAAAAAGGCTTCTCCCCCGTGTGGGTTCTCTGGTGGCTATCAAGAGCCGATTTTTGGATAAAAGGTTTCCCACATTCTGAACATGAAAAAGGCTTCTCCCCTGTGTGAGTTCTCTGGTGGCGATCGAGATCTGTTTTCCATTTAAAATATTTCCCACATTCTGAACATGAAAAAGGCTTCTCCCCTGTGTGGGTTCTCTGGTGCCTATCAAGAACATATTTCCGGTTAAAACATTTTCCACATTCTGGACAGGAAAAAGGCTTCTCCCCTGTGTGAATTATTTTATGTATAACAAGACTCCTTTTGTGGATAAAACATTTCCCACATTCTAAACATGTAAAAGATTTCTCCCCTGTGTGGGTTCTCTGGTGGCTATCAAGAGCTGATTTCTGGATAAAATATTTCCCACATTCTGAACAGGAAAAAGGCTTCTCCCCTGTGTGAGTTCTCTGGTGCTTATCAAGAACCGATTTCCGGTTAAAACATTTGCCACATTCTGAACAGGAAAAAGGCATCTGTCCTGTGTGAGCTCTCTGGTGGGTAACACAAGTTGATTTATGTGCAAAATATTTCCCACATTTTGAACAGGAAAAAGGTTTCACGCCTGTGTGAGTTCTCTGGTGAGTAACAAGCTCTGATTTTTGTTTAAAACATTTCACACATTCTGAACATGAAAAAGGCTTCTCCCCTGTGTGAGTTCGCTGGTGGATAATAAAATGTGATTTCCGTGTAAAATATAGCCCACATTCCGAACATGAAAATGACTTCTTTGCTTTAGGAGTGGTTTGTGTTTTAATGCCTCTTTTGTGACTTTGGTTTTCCTTAGTAGTCGGTAATGAATCAAAAGATGGGATCTGTTCCATAGGATCAGATGACAGATCTTTGCTGTGAAGGGATGATGGTATATCTGGAGAAATGGTATTCACTTCAGTTGTATCCTGTTTGATCTCAAGATCATCAGATTTAAAAATCGAAGATGTCAGCTGTCCTTCTGATCTCCTGGTACAGTCATCTGGCAAGACAAAAAACAATTACTTTAATGAAATATCCTTGAGCTTTATATTTTTGAACATTTCTACTTACCTTACCATTTTTATGGACACTTTATGTAAAAAAAAAAAAAATATTTACCAAGACAATGACAGTTGGCAGTTTAATAGGAAGCCTTATAGGATGAACCAGTAGTGCGTGTTGTTCAATCTGCCCCCAAATATTGAATAAAAAGAAACCAATGTTAATTAGGCGAACATAATACCAATTCTCAAAAAGTCCCCACTCAGGTCCATCATCTGTCAATCGAAAAAAAGAGGTTCCCACACTATTAGTGGCTCAAAGGCTGTTAAAAGCAACAAGGTTTCCATAAACCAATTCAGCTCTCACTTCTGAGTCTTGCAGTGTGCTAAAACCACATTTAGGATGCCTGTATTTAGCAATATTATAGTGCGAAGAATCCACTTAATTTACGGTGTGTGTCTCCTGAAGAACCAGCCCCTAGTTTTACCAGTGTGGGGAGTGGCCCAATACATGAAGCCTTTTCCTCCCCCTAGTGGCCGAAGTGTGAAGTGTAATGTGTTCTGGTGATACCTGGTCAGGAGAACTCCTTAGTGCCATCGGACGTACCGCTACTCGCCTTGGGGCCATACTGCAATGACCAGGTCTCTGGGGCGCTGCACTAACACTGATCTACAAAGCCATCCACAACCTGTCCCCTCCTTATATCTCTGAACTAATCTCCCAACATCTTCCCTCACGTAATCTTCGATCCTCCCAAGACCTCCTTACTCTCCTCCACACTTATTCGTTCCTCATACAACTGCCTCCAAGATTTCTCCCGAATATACCCCATTCTCTGGAATTCCATGCCTCAACACGTCCGATTATCCACCACCCTCAGATCCTTGAGACGGAACCTGAAAACCCAACTCTTCAGGAAAGCCTACAATAACCATGCCGTCGCCTCACCGCCGCAGCCAGAGCCACCGCCGCCAGAGCTGCCGCCTCACCCCTACCTTCTGTCTCTTCCCCACTATCCCATAGAATGTAAGTCCGCAAGGACAGGTCCTCTCCCCTCTGTACCAGTCTGTCACGGTAAACCTGTTTATTGTAAATGATATCTATAACCCTGTATGTAACCCCTTCTCATGTACAGCACCATGGAATTAATGGTGCTATATAAATAAATAATAATAATAATAATAATAACAACAACAACAAGTCAGAACATTCTACATACACTTTCATTTGGCTTTGTAGTTTCCAGATCTGGGCAGGTAAGAGTCACTGTCTTCTAATCTCAGGGAATAGGTGGTTAATTCTATAGAAAAGGGCTTTCAATGAGCAAAGTCATTAGAACAGTTTTGGGAGGAGGAGAACGTTGTGGTCTTGAGGCCAAAAGGTGATCACACGATTGTGATACGACCAGACTATACCACCGATAAGGCAGCCACGGTCGGTGACTGAGAAGAATCTGTGACTTCCCTGCATTTAGTGGTTACTACTCACCTGGGTAGTCATATGTAGGAATATTCTCTTTACACCGCTCATCATCCCTCACATATGTCTCTGTAGTATTACTATGGGTCAGATCTTCATCCTGAAACAAATATTGTAAAAGTCACAAACAGTTGGAGAAGTCCCATCTATGATCAGCTCTAATCCTGCCATCTTGACCATTCTCATTACAAAAGTATAAAACATATAATATTGGTGGACAAAATAAAACTGAGCACAAGATCTTCACAGCTGTTTACATATCAAAGGAGAGATCTCATGACACCTTCTCTCCATTTATGTGATGATCCTGAGGAACATTGAGATCTTCTTGGTTACAGTCCTGTGGAAGAAGAGGACGGGGACATCTCTCTGGTGTTGTCCTCTTACTGGAAAGATCTGGAGGAAACATATACAGGGACTTAATTAATTCTTTACATACAGATAATTATAGACCGTGTGTTTTGAGTCCTGTCTATTACCTGGTGATGTGAGGTACTGGGGAACCGCCATCATGACGTCCTTGTACACATCTTTGTGTCCTTCTAAATACTCCCACTCCTCCACGGAGAAATAGACAGTGACATCCTGACACCTTATAGGAATCTGACACATACAATGATACCGTCATCCCCCTGATCCCTTCACAGCATTAATGTATAATATCCCAGCATTCCCAGCAGTGTCACCTCTCCAGTCAGCAGCTCAATCATCTTGTAGATGAGTTCTAGGATCTTCTGGTCATTGATGTCCTTATTTACCAGGGGGTGAGGTGGAGGCCCCATGATTGGGCTCAGGGGTCTTCCGCATCCCTCAGACACAGGGTCCTGACAGCGCTCACTAGAGGTCTTCTTCACTACTGTGTAATCCTGGTAATGGAGAGACACATTAATAAATCTCACTACAGACATTTCCAGAGTCCTCACCTCTCCGATTCTGTCCATCTGTTATTCCCATAGATAAGAATAATGTAATGTGACGTCATCAGAATCTCTCACCTCTCCAGTAAGCCGGAAGAGGATCTCTAGGGTGAGGTGTAATATCCTCTCCGCCATCTTGTCCTTGTCCATTTCCATCCTTGATGAGTAGATCAGGAATATTCTCTTATGTAGAAGATCTTCACTGAGAGGATCCGATATTGTAGAGACCTGAATGAGAAGGAGATGAGCCGATGTAACATCATAAAATCCTGTGTAATAATACAATTACTGGAGATAATAAGGGAAACATATGAGGAGATTTATTATTTTACAGTATTCAGTTTTCTTCTTTACATCTACTAATAAAACCTATATATTTAGGCCACAGACAACAAGCAGTTTCTTCCTCGGAGTCGGCACCTGAATACGTTTCTCATAGACTCATCTTCTATAACGCTAATTCACATCTCATTTACCAACACAGGAATCAGCATTAGCAATACTGCAGGAGATATTCATTACACGTGACAGGAGAAATAACTACTTCATGATGAGGACGACATCTTCATCTTCTACTACGGCTCTAGAAACATATTTGTCTAGAGTCGGTCACTGACTCCATCACCACCGGCCGTCTATATGAAGGTTTCCCGTCTTCCCCGCACTGTAATCTTCTATCACGTTAGATCTCAGGTCTGATTCACACAGAAAAACACCAAAAACAGGCAAAGATGCTTACCTGTCTAAATAGGCCTCAATACAAATGCACAAGCAGGGTGCAGCGGACCCAAACAAAATAGCAAATGCACAGGTGCAATACCTAATGAAACAGCCAGCCTTCAATAAGGGTTTGGCCGTGTGGTACACCAATGCACTAAGATAAAATACTCTGTATGTAGCGTGTTCACACAAGGAATACAAAGTATCTGGCTACAGCCTATTAATAACGCCCTATGGCGGGCTGCCCAGTGCTAAAATGCATCCCGTGTGAACAGAGGCCACAGTGTACAGAACAATTTGGGCCCAGCTGCACCCTGCAAAAAATATACGTGCAAAAAAAAAACCAAACATATAAATATATGTAAGATATTAGTTGATATTAGGGCCATAATATGGAAGCTGATTCACACAGAAGTTTGAGGCTTTTATAAAAGCTTTTTTGTTTCCACAAACACCGGGACAGAAATTATCTGATACCAAAGTCTCCATGTACAGTGTTTTATGGGATTTATTTCTGGCCTTAGGCTTTCCTATATTACAGGGAAACCACCAGCAAAAAAGATATTAACCCCTTCACGACATGTGCCGTACATAATATCAACAGTTGACATGTGACCCCAACAGCTGCGGGTGGAATTGCGATCCACTCGTGGCTATTAACCTGTTAAATGCCGCTGTATCTCTACTCACGTCGGAAGCGCATCACTAATCCCGCCCAATGGTGCTCATGTCATTGACATTGCACTAAAATACAATAATGGGTCAAGAAAACATTGTAACTACATTAAAATGATATCAATAAAATAATGTTGGCTCGGCATGCAAAAAATAAGCCCTCACACCACCCCAGGTCATGAAAAATGAAGACGCTACGGGTCTCAGAAAATGACCAAAAAAAAACAAAACAAAAAAAAAAAAAAAACACATTGGATTTTTTTCACCACTTAACCCATTTCTGCCTGCAGAGGTACTATTCTCTCCATGTGACCTTGGACTTGCTTACCATGGATGGAATAGTACATCATTACCAATTGGCGGCACTCACGAGGGGGGGGGGGGGGGTTGGTGGGAGGGCGGCCGATTGGGGCCGGGTGTCAGCTAATTCTCACAGCTGACACCCGGCACTATGTGCCAGGAGCGGTCACGGAGAAAGTGTAAAAATAAGAGTGAACTTAAAAAAATTGTACTTTTAAATAATTGTAAAAATATTTTTTTTTAAAAATGTACCGTATATACTCGAGTATAAGCCAACCAGAGTATAAGCCGACCCCCCTAATTTTGCCACCATAAAAATGGGAAAACTTATTGACTCGAGTATAAGCCTAGGGTAGGAAATGCAGCAGCTACCGGTGAATTTCAAGAATAAAAGTAGATGCTCCATATCGTTCATTATGGCCCCATAGATGCTCCATAGAAAGCTGTGCCATATATAATGTTCCGCACCGTTCATTATGGCCCCATAGATGCTCCACATAAAGCTGTGCCATATAGAATGCTCTGCACCGTTCATTAAGGCCCCATAGATGCTCCATATAATACTGTGCCATATAGAATGCTCTGCACCATTTATATGGAGCATCTATGGGGCCATAATGAAGCTGTGCCATATAGAATGCTCTGCACAGTTCATTATTGCCCCATAGATGCTCCATATAAAACTGTGCCATATAGAATGCTCTGCACAGTTCATTATTGCCCCATAGATGCTCCACATAAAGCTGTGCCATATAGAATGTTCTGAGCAAAAAAGGAAAAAAAAAATCCAGCTCCAGGAGTAAAATTAAACAAACATTTTTATTAAATATCTTTAAAAATTGGAAAGCTGCTTACCAAAAATATAATTCACAAAATAAGGATGAAGACAAACATCAATTCGCTGGACGCGTTTCGAGCGCCAAAAGCGCTCTTAAACTTCAGCATAAGAATGAACAGAAAAGTCCCGGATATAAAAAGCATGAACTCATCAAGAAGAAGTTGTCTTAACGATCCAGACTCATTCTGTTACATTTGTGGTGAATACACACTGCCAATACACACTTCATCATCATCAGGTGGGGGAAGGTCAGGTAACATGGTAAACACAGGTACAGGCACATCTTCACAATGAGGGACAGGCCTTCTTGCAGATTCCATGTTAGGTTACTCCCATTTTCGTTTCTTATGCTTATTGAATCCTTGCACTTGCACTGCAAAGAAATAACAGTCATCATCATGATTTTTTTGCTCTCTCCACACCATTGGAACACCAAATTTGAAGCTTTTTCTTTGTCCTTTGCTCCATTTTCGTAATAATTCGATACATGCTTTGCACACTATGTGTGGTGCCCAAAACTTGTCTTGCTCCCCAAGCATAACCCCAAAATAGGCAAAATACACTTTTTTTACGAAGTCTGTTATGTTTCTTCTATGTTTTGGCAGTGTGTATTCACCACAAATGTAACAGAATGAGTCTGGATCGTTAAGACAACTTCTTCTTGATGAGTTCATGCTTTTCACTGGAAAACAGACAACAACATAAAGTTAGTGCAAAAATCAAGCTATGAACAAACTTTTAGAACACTAATTAACACAAAACTATATTGAGAACTGCTCAGTTCAAGTACTAATCCAAAGAAATTAATGAGATGATGCGTCGCATTTACCAACAAGTGCTATAAATAAGATACCAAAAATCTCAAAAACTTGAGCCAATCTGGCAAAACTGATGACATATTCAGAATCAGCACCCCAAAGTTACCCTAAATTCGATGAAATATCTTTGGCACCAAAAATGCTGTTGACCAGTGTAATCCTTTTAATCTCAAATTTACTTATGTTTGTGACAAAGCATGTATAACTTTTTTTGGATTTAGTTCTCACAGGCACACATGATGAACCAATTCAAAACCATACCTATCATAAGAGGACAGCAGGTAATACCATTTTACATGCTAAAAGCTTTCACCCCATTCACACCATACAATCCATTCCACTGGGTGAAGCACTTAGAGCCAAACAAAATTGCAACAATAATAAAGCTTTTGAACAAGAAAAACTCACCATTAAGAAACGTTTAAATACCAGACATTATCCAAATTGGAGCATAGAACGTGCCTTTAATATAGTGGATACCAAACATAGATTGGATCTTATTAATATAAATACTAGCTCCAAAAAAAACAATAAAAAAAAATAGTAACAAAACATCTGTGGATCCACCAACTTTAATACTTTTTTGATTTAAATAGATTTTTATTAACAATATAAAAAAAAAGAGAACAACAGAATGCCATTTACATTGCATTATATCAGATACACATTTTCTTACTTTAATAAACCCTAACATTACCCCAACTACCCCCCTCCCCCATAAGACAGCTCAGTCTCAATCTCCACCCCACCGAGGCATTATCTGCCTCATGTAATTTATCCTCTTCCAGGTCTTAGGAAACACGACGCCTATACTCCTCAATCCAAATCAAGCCAAGGAGACCATATTTTATTAAAGAGTTCTATTTTCCCCCTTTTACTGTACACCCCCTTTTCCAATTTTAGACCATGTTGAACATATTGGAGAAATTCCCTTCTCACAGGTGGTTCCGCGTTTATCCAGTTTCGTGCTATTACTTTCCTGGCCATGTAGAGTAGCCTAGCGATTGCAATCTTCCAAGTATTGTCAACTCCAATTTCTTCCACATATCCCAGCACACATACTATCGGGTCTCTAACAACTCTGCACTTATATGCTGCTTCAACCCGGCTCAAAACCACCACCCAAAAGGCAGCCAGTCTCGGACACGTCCACATCATGTGATATATTCCTGCCTTCTCACTCGCACACCTCGGACACCCAGAATTGGCACGCAATCCCGCTTTGTATAACACTTCCGGAGATTTATATACCCTATGCAAAATGTATAGCTGCGAGAGCCTATATGGTTCACTCAAGGACAGTCGCGGAACCCACTCCATCACCGATTCCCAGGTTTCATTTTCCATCGGCCCCACTTCTCTCTCCCACTTAGCTCTCGCCTTTATAGGGAAATCTAGCAGAAATGTGTGCATAAGGTCCTTATACAGAGTGGAAATAACTCCCCTTGTAGTACCCTCACCACACACATACTCCAACACTATATCATCTTGAACCCTGATATCAGCCTTCTTATTCTGAGCTCTAAAGGCATGTCTCATCTGCGCATACTGATATTCCCCTGTGGATCGCAAACCAAATTCTTCCTGCAATTGGGAAAAGGACTTCAGCTCCTGCTGCTGGATTATCTGGTGAACAAAGCAAATTCCCTTATTCTGCCATTCCATCAATCCTCCCAGGGCCTCAAAATCCTTTAAGTTGTGGTTAGACCATATCGGTGTGAATTTAGTCAACCCTGTAACCCCACGAATCTGCCTTAGTCTATTCCATAATTTACGAATCAGGAACAGGGTTGGGTATATTTTCCCCAGCGCGCCCAATGAGCCATCCTCCAAACACCTGGCCATCGGTCGTCGGTCCGTCACCTCTTCCAATAGCTGTTGTACTGCACTGGATGACGCCCCTCGCGCCCAGCCCTTCAAATGCTGGCTCTGGGCCGCAAGGAAGTATATTTCCGGGTTGGGCAAAGCCAAACCACCATCTTCCTTGGGTCGTTGAAGCGTCTCCAAGCTAATACGTGGATATTGTCTACCCCATATCAAACTTCTAAAGAGGGCATTAATCTGCCTGAACTTCCCCCGAGGGATCCAAATTGGTGCGTTATGCAGAACATAAAGAATTTTGGGCATAAGGACCATTTTAATAAGGTTTACCCTACCGACGACCGATAGATGTAGCTTATTCCAGGCGTCTACCTTTGCCTTGAGTACCCCCATAACAGGAGTCAAATTTCTTTGCAGAAACTCCGCCACCGGCACCGAAATCCATATTCCAAGATATTTAAATTGGGAAACCACCTTCAGCCTCTCATCCCCAACATCCTCACTCACATTCTCTCCTACGTCATCCACTCTAAAAAGAACCGTCTTATCCCAATTAATTGTTAGTCCCGACACAGTACCAAATCTCTCAACAATTTCAACGGCCCCTCTTAGTGAATTGTCTGGATCCTCCAGGAACAGCAAAACATCATCCGCATATAACGCTATTTTTTCCTCTACTTTGCCATACCTAAACCCAGGGACCCCATCCGACTGCCGAATCTTAGCAGCAAGAGGTTCTACAGCCAACGCGAACAGGAGGGGTGACAGCGGGCATCCCTGCCTAGTACCCCTAGCCAGCCCTATAGGACGAGATAGCTCCCCATTTACTCTAATTCTGGCGGATGGTAATGAGTACAACAGCTGTATCCAGGCCACAAACTGCGGGCCAAACCCCATACATTCCAGCACCTGCCAGAGGTACCCCCATTCGACGCTGTCAAACGCCTTGTGTGCATCTAGCGATACAATCACTCTTCGACCACAGTTATCAGACTCTACCTGCAAATTTACATATAACCTCCGCAAATTGATCGCCGTTGATCTATCCGGCATAAAGCCAGATTGGTCCGAATGCACCAGACTCGCAATAACACTAGAGAGGCGGAGAGCCAACACCTTGGCCAGAAGCTTGACATCAATTGTTAGTAAAGAAATTGGGCGGTACGACTCCGGTTTCCCCAAGTCCTTATCCTCCTTTGGAATGACCACTATTATGGCCTCTCTCATAGAGGCTGGCAAGCGCCCACAAGACCTAGCTTCCTCCAATACCATTTTTAATCTAGGAATCAACACTTCTGCCAACCCTTTATAGATCTCAGCGGGTAACCCATCGACCCCAGGCGCCTTCCCATTGGCCATAGACATCAATGCCCGACTCAATTCCTCCTCAGTGATAGGGGCCTCAAGGCTCTCCCTATCTGCCTCACTCAGTCTCGGCAAATCCAGACCTTCCAAGAAAGTCAGTGCATCCTCGACCGATTCACCAACCCGAGAGGAATACAAATCTGCATAGAAGTCCGCAAAGGCTCTCAAAATTTCAGGTGTTTCCGTTATTTTACCTCCACTAGCAGAATCCAAAGAGTGTATATATGAAGAACCTCTCTGAGCAGCAGCCACTACCGACAGCATATGTCCCACTGTTTCTCCCTCCTGATAGAACACTACCCTTTGGAAATCTCGTTTCCTCTCAGCTTTACCTAGCAGAATTTTTTCCAAATGATTTTGTGCGTTTTTCATTCTTTTCTCTGCCTCAGGGGTTCCCAGTGTGGCCATCCCATCCTCTGCTTCCTTCAACTCCTCAACTGCCGCTTTTTCTACCTCTCTCGTCCTCCGCTTACACCTACTAATGTCCCTAAACAGTAGTCCCCTCAGGTACGCCTTCATTGCATCCCAAATTGTAAGAGCGTCGGCGCTTCCATCATTTAAGAGAAAGAATTCCGCCACCTCCCGTCCTATACTTTCCAACTCAATACTCTGTAACCAATTAGGATGAATCTTCCATTCTCTCCCACTTAGCGAGCGAGCCCCCTCCAATCTAACCTCTACTTCAATTGGACTATGGTCCGACAAGGCCCTTGGCAGATATCTCACCTCCCCAACCAGTGTGTCCAAGATCCTGTTACCCAGAGCCATATCGATTCTAGAGAGTGTGGCATGTGCCGGTGAATAACATGAGTACCCTCTCTCCCCCACATGTCTAACCCTCCACAGATCAATCAAACCTATCTCCTGTATATAGGTGCCAAATGTTGTTATGTGTCCCTCCGACCTATTCTGAGTATTTTTATTTTTATCCCAATATTCATCACAGATGTTATTTAGATCTCCGATAATTATTAACGGTGTCGGTCCCCATTTTTCCACTCGCTCCATTACTTCTCTAATCTTCCTGCTAGAGTAGGGAGGCGGAATATACATCGCGGCAACACACAGCATCACTCCATACAGTATACACCGTAATAGTACATACTGTCCCTCCACGTCCACATATACCTTCACCTCCTCATACTGAACTCCCGCTGGAACCAAGATTGAGACTCCTCTTGCATACGTGGAGAAGGTAGAATGATATCCCCTCTGGATCCATCGTCTATTCAAAACATCCACTTTTTCCCTTACCAAATGCGTCTCCAGCAAGCATATCATTGAGGCCCTTTGGTCTCTTGCATATTGCAAACACGCAGCACGTCTAGATTTCTCCCCTAGGCCTCTCACATTCCAGCACAAAATCTTAAAACGGGTCCCCATCACTTGGCTCATCTTCACTATAAGTATCATCAATTTTGAGCTCAGGCTGTCTAACTACCCTCCCCCCCCCCCCCCTCCCAACTCCCCCTCCCACCCTTCCCCCCTCACATCTAACCATTCCACCTCTTTCCAAGAGTGGGGCATCATCGCCCATAGCGAACACTCCGTTTGGCATTACCTTCCCAACCCTCCTCCCACCACTGTACATAGCAGGATTTCAGACATTTTGAAAAATAACGTTCTCAAAACATTTTAACTTAGAATTATTTGCACACACAAGAAGCCTGCATACACTTAAAATATGCCGCATACCCTTCCTCCCCCTTTCCCAGCAACCATTACACCATCCCTTTAACTTAATACAATCCAGCTCCCTTCTTCACCACCCATACCCCCTGGTTTGTCAATCACATGACTCTTTTCCAACTGACAGATAAGTAAACAACTTCAGACTCTTCCCACAGTTTCAGTCTCCTTTTCCTTTAAGCTTTTTAGCATTAATATCGATCCACTGGGTAGCGTCCTCCGGCTTCTGGAAAAAATGAATTTTATCAAACGCCACCACCCTCAGTCTTGCTGGGAACATCATGGAATACTGCACAACCAATTCCCTCAGCCGTCTCTTGATACCCGTAAACATCATCCGTTGTTTCTGCACCAGAGTAGAATAGTCTGGGTATATAGCAATCTTTTGGCCTTCAACTGTCAGATCCGTCATATCTCTGGCCTTCCTCAGTATAATGTCTCTGTCTCTATAGTTTAGAATTTTGGCGAGCATGGTACGGGGATTCGCTCCAGGGACAGGTGGTTTCGGCGGGTCCCTATGCGCTCTTTCTACCGCGAACACTTTTGTTAGCGCCATATCTCCAAATGTCTCTAACAGCCATTTTTCAATATATTCCGTTGGATTCCTCCCTTCAGCTTTTTCAGGGATGCCCACTATGCGAATATTATTTCTGCTGGACCTGTTCTCAAGGTCCTCATTTTTCGCAGCCAATTCAGCTATTGCTTGAGTGAACTTTTTCTCTGCTTTTTGCAGCTGCACTATATGATCTTCTGCAGTGCTCACTCTCTCCTCTACCTCCCCCACACGTTTGTCAATCTTCTGCATGGCTGCGTTTATCTGGGCTGTGTCCCCCTTAACCTCCTGTATCTGTATGGTCAGAGATTGTTTACATGAAGAGACTAGCGCAAAAACGTCTCTTAGGGTAGGCTCAGCTTCTGGCGCCATTTCCTCGGGTCCCCCTTCTGCCACCGCCATTTTACTCTCCTTTCTCCCCTGTTGTACCTCATGTTCTCTTGCTGGGCTCTCCTCCTCTTCGGTATCAGCTCCGGCTCCCTCCTCTGCGGCCTCCGCTCTCGCAAACTGCTGGAGCTTTGCCGCTACCTCCATGCGCTTTCTGCATGCGGCGTTCTCCTTGTCTGCCTTTTCCCTCAAGTCGGCGCCATCTTGGATTGCGCCTGCATCCCCGGCTCCCGCGTCCTTCTGCCGTCTCCTGGTCATGTTCGTCGGTTCCAGCGCTACCGAACAGCACCGCCGGCCTCTCCAAGTCTCCCCGCAGCCAGTAAGCCCCCGCAGGGACCAAACAGCAGCGGCTCTGCAGGATTTTACAATATACAGCGGCGGGAGCTCACAGCCGCACGTCCGCTCACATGGACTCTCAGGCCACGCCCCGAAGTGTTCACCAACTTTAATACTTACATATAGTACATATTTTAAATCCATTTCGGATATTGTTTTTCGTAATCTTAATATTCTCAGAGATGATGACATCATGGATACCATTCTTCAAAACGGTATTAAAATTGTACCAAGACGAGCCCCTACTTTGGGCAACGTCTTATCTCCCAGTTATTTAGATTCCAAAATTAGTAAAAATTCTACTACTTGGTTATCCACTAAGGGATTTTATGGTTGTGGTTCACACCCATGCAAAACTTGTCCATATATCAAAAAAACTGCTACATTCACTTGTTCTGATAATCAAAAAAATGTTTTTTCCATCAAAAGCTTTCTTAATTGTAACACAAATTTTATTGTTTATGTAATTGAATGTACTGAGTGCAAACTATTGTATATTGGATCTACCATTAGAAGACTCAAGGACAGATTTCGTGAACATCTTTATGATATCACGCAACCAACATTGAGACATGTATCAAATGTTTCTAATCATTTCATTAAAATTCATAACAGGCAAACCAAAAGTTTAAAAGTCTATGCGATTGAACAGATCTATAGGAACAACAGAGGAGGAGACGGAGAAAGGAAATTACGCGATAAAAAAGCATTTTGGATTTATTTGCTTAATACCCGTGTACCCATAGGATTAAATCTGAGGAAGGAAGCGATGTTGCATTATTAACTTGTGTTTTACAATGTTTTCTTGCATTTGTTTCCTATATGTTTGTCATGCACAGTGCCCTTTTTTTTTTTTTTTTTAAGTTGGTTCTGGATTTCTTTCTCGCCGCTGTGTCGGCTTGATAATGATTCACATTAGACTGATTATATTCACCTGTTGTATTGCTTTTTATATCCGGGACTTTTCTGTTCATTCTTATGCTGAAGTTTAAGAGCGCTTTTGGCGCTCGAAACGCGTCCAGCGAATTGATGTTTGTCTTCATCCTTATTTTGTGAATTATATTTTTGGTAAGCCGTGTTAGATCTCGAGTTCCCACTTCTGCACAGGGGGAATCTCGGGCCGTCTCCGCTGCGGTCTCCCATTCCTATCCAGCCGCAGTGGAGTCTGCTCAGCAGGGACGTCGGTCCCAGCGTCTTGCTCGGTCTCGCTCTGTACAGAGAGTTACTGCTGCTTCTTCAGCTCCTGCCATTAAAGTCAGTGCTGGTCAGCAGCGAGCGGACTTCTCTGGGACTAAGTCCTTATTTGCACACACGGAGCATGCCCAGGGCAAGATCTCCCGTTGGAGATCGAGGGTCATGTGCTCAGGCTCTGCAGCGCATTCCATTGGTCCTCTTGGCAGGTCTTGGAAGGGCAAAGTTTCTGTGGCCACTTCCTGTCCTGCAATTATATAAACTGCGCATGACCGCACGGCCATGCGCTAGTGTACAATTATTATGTGTGTGTGTAGATGGATGCAAGCTCCCAAGTATCCCTCCCTAGAGTTGTTGATTGCTCGCGGATGATGGTAGCTCTCTAGCGCCCGACTATCCATCTGTATGTTACACACATCACAGCGTCCTTTAGCTGTGCCTGCCAGTACGGCGCCGTGCGCTTGCCTTGCGCTTTCCATACCCAAGCCTGGGTGGTTAGTGGCGTCCGTCAGTGCGGCATCGCACACACTCTTGTGCTCATATATTACTGATAAGGTTCTTTTCACACCCAGTTGCGGTGTTGTGCCAGCAAGGGTCTAATCGGACTTCAATCCCTTTGGGGGTTAAGTTCGCTGACTACTTGCTCGCGCTCTATGTGCGGTACTGCGGTCCTGTGACTTAACAGGATCGCTTTCTTCACGTTGGGTGAGGTTTAACCCACGTGTTTATACTTTTTAGTACCGCCATATAGTCTGTCATTTACTAGCAGCGGGTTTCGCCTGCACGGTGGACCCCGGACTGCGAACGCATCTATATCATCTTTCTTGGTGCGTTCCGCCAGTCCTAACAAGCAGCTTTCCAATTTTTAAAGATATTTAATAAAAAATTTTGTTTAATTTTACTCCTGGAGCTGGATTTTTTTTCTTTTTTGCTCATTTACCTCAGCGTTGGACAGAGACGCTTTCCGTGCTCGGATTGCATTTGGACTATGGTAAATTCTGCCATGCGGGTGAGCTGAAATACAATGTTTTTTCTTTTCATATAGAATGTTCTGCACCGTTCATTATGGCCCCATAGATACTCCACAAAGCTGTGCCCCATATAGAATGCTCTGCACCGTTCATTATGGCCCCATAGATGATCCACATAAAGCTGTGCCATATAGAATGCTCTGCACCGTTCATTATGGCCCCATAGATGCTCCTCATAAAGCTGTGCCATATATAATGCTCTGCACCATTCATTATGGCCCCATAGATGCTCCTCATAAAGCTGTGCCATATAGAATGCTCTGCACCATTCATTATGGCCCCATAGATGCTCCATATAAAGCTGTGCCATATATGCTCTGCACCGTTCATTATGGCCCCATAGATGCTCCATATAAAGCTATGCCATATATAATGCTCTGCACCATTCATTATTGCCCCATAGATGCTCCACATAAAGCTGTACCATATAGAATGCTCTGCACCGTTCATTATGGCCCCATAGATGCTCCATAGAAAGCTGTGCCATATATAATGCTCTGCACCGTTCATTATTGCCCCATAGATGCTCCACATAAAGCTGTGCCCCATATATAATGCTCTGCACCGTTCATTATGCCCCCATAGATGCTCCACATAAAGCTGTGCCATATATAATGCTCTGCACCGTTCATTATTGCCCCATAGATGCTCCATATAAAACTGTGCCATATAGAATGCTCTGCTCCGTTTATATGGAGCATCTATGAGTCCATAATGAAGCTGTGCCATATAGAATGCTCTGCACCGTTCATTATTGCCCCATAGATGCTCCATATAAAGCTGTGCCACATATAATGCTCTACACCGTTCATTATGGCCCCATAGATGCTCCACATAAAGCTGTGCCCCATATAGAATGCTCTGCACCGTTCATTATGGCCCCATAGATGCTCCATATAAAGCTGTGCCATATATAATGCTCTGCACCGTTGATTATTATCCCATAGATGCTCAATATAAAGCTGTGCCCCATATAGAAATAAAATAAAAGATATAAATGAGGTATCGCTGTAATCATACTAACCCCCCAAAAGAACTTAATGAATTGCTGGTTTTTGTTCATTCTGCCTCACAAAAAAAGGAATAAAAAGCGATCAAAAAATGTCATGTGCACGAAAAAGGTACCAATAAAAACGCCAACTCGTCCCGCAAAAAAAAGACCTCACATGACTGTGGACCAAAATATGGAAAAGTTATAGCTCTCAAAATGTGGAGATGCAACAACAATTTTTTGCAATACAAAGCGTCTTTTAGTGTATGACAGCTGCCAATCATAAAACCCGCTATAAATATTAAATCAAACCCCCCTTTATCACCCTCTTAGGCTGGTTTCACACTTGCGTTTTAAAACGCATGTGTTTGAAAAAAAAACGCATGGTGAAAAAACGCATGTAAACGCTGCGTTTTTTAGACGCATGCTGAGAAATGTATGACAGTTGCCAATCATCTAAATAAAGTAAAAAAACACTATAAACATAAATAGCTAGGGTTAAAGTTAGGGGTAGGGATCCTAACCCTAACAGGATCCTAACCTTAACCCTACAGGGATCTTAACCCTAACCCTAAAGGGATCCTAACCCTAACGGGATCCTAACCCTAACCCTACCCCTAATCCCTTTAGGGTTAGGGGTAGGATCCCTTTAGGGTTAGGATCCCTTTAGGGTTAAGGTTAGGATTTCTTTAGGGTTAGGATCCCTGTAGGGTTAAGGTTAGGATCCCTTTAGGGTTAGGGTTAGGATCCCTTTATCACCTTTATGGTGGAGGGTGGCATATCAGTGCGTTTTCTGGTTTTTTAATATAAAAACGCATGCGTTTTTAACGCAAACAAACGCATGCACAAAAAAACGCATGCGTTTCCATTGACTCCAATGTATTTTTTGGCCCCCCAAAAAAACGCATGAAAACGCATGCGTTTTTATTTGTCCAAAAAACGCCCCTCAAAAATACTACAAGTTGCATTTTTGAAAATGAACGCATGCAGTAAAAAAAACGCATGCGATTGAAAACGCGACCAAACGCGTGCAAAAAAAAACCGCATGCGTTTTCAATGTTAAATATAGGGAAAAAACGCATGCTTTTTTTGTGCAAAAAACGCTGCAGACAAAAACGCAAGTGTGAAACCACCCTTAGCTAGGGAAACATGGAAAAAAAATTTTTTTATTTATTTCCATTTTCCTGTTAGGGTTGGGGCTAAAGTTAGGATTACAGTTACGGTTGGGATTAGGGTTAGGGTTGGAATTAGGGATGGGGTGTGTTCGGGTTAGGGGTGTGGTTATGGTTAGAGTTGGGATTAGGGTTAGGGATGTGTTTGGGTTAGGGTTTGAGTTAGAATTGGGGGGTTTCCACTGTTTAGGCACAGCAGGGGCTCTTCAAACACGACATGGTGTTTGATTTCAATTCCAGCCAATTCTGGGTTGAAAAAGGCAAACGGCGCTCCTTCCCTTCCAAGCTCTGCCATGCGCCCAAATAGTGGTTTACTCCCACATATGGAGCATCAGCGTACACAGGACAAATTGTTCAACAACTTTTGGGGTCCAATTTCTCCTGTTACCCTTGGGGAAAATAAAAAGATTTGAAACTAAAAGATTATGTTTGTGGAAAAAATATGATTTTTTTTATTTTCATGCCAGGGCGCTATAAACTTTATTGAAACACTTGGGGGTTCAAAGTTCTCACCAAACATTTAGGTAATTTCCTTGGGGGGGTGTAGTTTTAAAAATGGGGTCAATTGTGGGGGGTTTCCACTGTTTAGGCACATCAGGGGCTCTGGAAACGCGACATGACGCCCGCAGACCATTCCATCAAAGTCTGCATTTCAAAACATCATTACTTCCCTTCCGAGCTCTGCCATGCGCCCAAACAGTGGTTTACCCCCACATATG
Source organism: Ranitomeya imitator (assembly GCF_032444005.1). Taxonomy (NCBI): domain Eukaryota; kingdom Metazoa; phylum Chordata; class Amphibia; order Anura; family Dendrobatidae; genus Ranitomeya; species Ranitomeya imitator. Next base: position 307,480,087 of record NC_091283.1, read on the forward strand.
GGGTATCAGCATACCCAGGACAAATTGCACAACAACTTTTCTGGTCCAATTTCTCCTGTTACCCTTGGGAAAATAAAAATAATTGGATCTGAAGTAATTTTTGAGGAAAAACAGTTAAAATGTTCAATTTTTTTTTTTAAACATTCCAAAAATTCCTGTGAAACACCTGAAGGTTTAATAAACTTCTTAAATGTGGTTTTGCGCACCGTGAGGGTTGCAGTTTTTAGATTGGTGTCACTTTTTGGTATTATCTATCATTTTGACCCCTCAAAGGGACTTCAAATGTGATGTGGTCCCTAACAAAAAAAAACAAAAAAAACGGTGTTACAAAAATGAGAAATCGCTGGTCAACTTTTAACCCTTATAACTCCCTAACAAAATAAAATATTTTGGTTCCAAGATTGTGCTGATGTAAAGTAGACATGTGGGAAATGTTACTTAAGTATTTTGTGTGACATATCTGTTATTTAAGGGCATGAAAATTCAAAGTTGGAAAATTGCGAAATTTTCAACATTTTCGACAAATTTTGTCCACAAATAAACGCAGGTAATATCAAAGAAATGTTACCACTAGCATGAAGTACAATATGTCTCGAGAAAACAGTCTCAGAGTCGGCGGGATCCGTTGAAGCGTTCCAGGGTTATAACCTCATAAATGGACAGTGGTCAGAATTGTAAAAATTGGCCCGGTCATTAAGGGGTTAAAAAAGAGCCCAGACATGTTGGGTATCTAGGAGCTCATAATGATCTGGAGAAGCAGATGAAAAAGAAAAAAAAACAAAAGAGGAAAAGACAAATTTTATTATTTTTTAACATATTAAACATTTGTTTAAAAAAAATAACTCTCTGGGCTCCAGAACATAGACGTACACTGCAGGGACGGCACAGGGGCGGCTGCAACAAAAACCCTGGCAGTTTAACCACTTGCTACTGTGAAAAGCAAACATGGCATCTAAGAAGGTGTGACAGAGTCCTGCTGAATGCCCTAAGTACTGGATAGTATGGGGCGGCCTAGTTACCACGATACTTACATGCCTAATAATGGTGTCTGGGCCTGCAATGTACGAAGGTCTATTAGGCTGGGCCATAGGCAGCGTCCAATAGGACAACCCCTTCTTGATTAACCCCTTTACGACATGTCCCTTACTAGTACGGCGCATGTCGTGTCTCCCCCTCCGGCGGTGAGCCCACATCAAAGTCGCGACATGTCTGCTGTTTTGAACAGCTGACATGTGCGCGCAATAGCGACGGGTGAAATAGTGATTCTCCCCCCCCCCCCGCTATTAACCTGTTAAATGCCGCTGTGAAATGCTGACAGCGGCATTTAACCGACGCTTCCAGCCGCACGGCCGGAAATGAGCGTATTGCCGACCCCCGTCACATGATCGGAGGTCAGCGATGCATCAGGATGGTAACCATAGAAGTCCTTGAGACCTCTATGGTTACTGATGCCGGCCTGCTGTGAGCGCCACCCTGTGGTCGGCGCTCATAGCAAATCTGCAATTCAGCTACAAAGCAGCGATCTGATGATCGCTGCTATGTAGCAGAGGCGATCGAGTTGTGCCAGCTTCTAGCCTCCCATGGAGGCTATTGAAGCATGGCAAAGGTTAAAAAAATGTTTTTAAAAATATGAAAAAAAAAAAAAAAATTTTTTATAAAAGTTTAGATCGCCCCCCTTTCGCCCCATCCAAGAAAAAAAAAAAAAAAAATCAAACCTACACATATTTGGTATCGCCGCGTTCAGAATCGCCCGATCAATAAAAGAAAAGCATTTGGAGCGCCCCCATGGGGCCGTGGGGTACTCGGTACCGGGTCCTTTGGTTCACGGGGGGGATGTCACGGTGGCTGACCCGGTCCATGGCCCTGGGACGTCCATGTAAAAGGGAAAGGTCTTTAAAGGGGAAATGTTTGTGACGCCACCTGTGGTATTTGGTCAGGGTGACCGACGCTGCTTTAAGGGGTCCGCTGGGGTGATGTTATGGCAGCTATATGGTATAACTTCCCACAGGTGAAGTATGTCCCCATGGCTTCCCAGTGTATAGATGGTGGACAGTGAGAGGCGCAGTGAAGAACGCGGACAAGGTTGCAGTCTCTTTACCTTTACTGAAGACTTCAGCACCCACAGTCTAGAGCACCAGATTACAGGGCAGGCAGAATCTGGCCGGTTTGGAGGCAAGTCCAGAGTCACCTTGTCAAGGTGGAAATCAGTAGCCTTCCTCTAGCGCCGTGGTGTTGTAGTCCCTTACTGCTAAGCCTCTCATGAGGTCCTCGCAGATGTTGTAGATGTTACGTCTCTCTCTCTGTCCCCCAGATGGATAAGACAAACCCATATGACCGGTGGCTTGAGGCGTTTTACAGGGACTCTATCATGCCCCAGCCTCTAAGGGGTGCCACCTTGCCTCCTGGGTGTAGGGGCGGACAGGTAACGTGAAATTAGCTGTCCTGCCGGTCTCTAGAGCAACGCATAAAGGATCGTTGCTCCCTCGGTGTTCTGGCTACTGGGATCCTGCACCTCAGAAGTAGGCAGCCTGTGTAGGGCTTTTCCCCTCCTGGAATCCACTCCTTTGCTACGACTTCTTTCACCCTCTCTGCAATGCAGTTCTCCTTCAGTGTCTCTTTCTAGAAGCTACAGCTCAGGGCATGCACAGCTCCATGTCCTCCTTCCTCGATCTCTGACAGGATCCCACCCCTGTCAGGGACCAACTACTTGAGCGAAGCTCAGCCAGCAACTCACTAACTTCCTCCCCAGGCAACCAGTTTTACCCAAGTGTGAGGAGTGCCCTAGTAAATAGGAGCAGAGCTCCCCCTGGTGGCCTGGAATGTGAAATGTGTGGCATGTTTGTGATACTTGGATGCAGTTGTCCTTCTTTGCCGCCAAACGTAATATCACTCCCCCCTAGAGGAGAATGGTATTACTGCAACGACCAAGACCCTGGGGCGCTACACATTAACCTGATTGCTAAACGGCGTAGAGAAAAAAATTCGAAATGCCAGAATTACGTTTTTTTGGTCGCTGCGACATTGCTTTAAAATGCAATAACGGGCAATCAAAAGAACGTATATGCAGAAATGTGGTATCATTAAAAACGCTAGCTCGGCTCGCAAATAAGTCCTCTTCCAACCCCAGATCACAAAAAAATGGAGACGCTATGGGTATCGGAAAATGGCACTTTTTTTAGCAAAGTTTTGAAATTTTTTTTCACCACTTAGAAAATAACCTAGACATGTTTGTTGTCTATGAACTCTTAATGACATGGATAATCATAATATAAGGGCAGTTTTAGCATTTAGTGAACCTAGCAAAAAAGCCAAAACAAAAAACAAGTGTGGGATCGCATTTTTTTTTTTTTAATTTCACCACGCTTGGAATTTTATTCTAGTTTTCTAGTACACGACATGGTAAAACCAATGTGTCGTTCAAAAGTACAACTCGTCCTGCAAAAAATAAGCCCTCACATGGCCATATTGATGGAAAAATAAAAAAAGTTATGGCTCTGGGAAGGAGGGGAGCGAAAAACGAAAACGCAAAAACCACACGGACGCGATACACCCCCGAATACTGCAGGAATTAAGTACAGTCATTGATAGACCATTATTTTTAATCTTTAAAAACTCCATAATAACAGGGTCTGTATCACAGGACTGGCGTATAGCAAATGTGGGGCCAATATTCAAAAAGGGGCCAAAAACTGAACTCGGAAATTATAGGCCAGTAAGCTTAACCTCTACTGTGGGTAAAATCCTGGAGGGCATTCTAAGGGATGCTATACTGGAGTATCTGAAGAGGAATAACCTCATGACCCAGTATCAGCACGGGTTTACTAGGGACCGTTCATGTCAGACTAATCTGATCAATTTCTATGATGAGGTAAGTTCCGGACTGAACCAAGGGAACCCAGTGGATGTAGTGTATATGGACTTTTCAAAAGCTTTTGATACGGTGCCACACAAAAGGTTGATACATAAAATGAGAATAATGGGGGTAGGGGAAAATATGTGTAAGTGGGTTGAGAGCTGGCTCAGGGATAGGAAACAAAGGGTGGTTATTAATGGAGCACACTCGGACTGGGTTGCGATTAGCAGCGGGGTACCGCAGGGGTCAGTGTTGGGCCCTCTTCTTTTTAACATATTAATGACCTTGTAGGGGGCATACAGAGTAGAATTTCAATATTTGCAGATGACACTAAACTCTGCGGGGTAATCAATACAGAGGAGGACAATTTTATATTACAGGATAATTTATGTAAACTAGAAGCTTGGGCTGATAAATGGCAAATGAGCTTTAATTTGGATAAATGTAAGGTCATGCGCTTGGGTAGAAGTAATAAGATGTATAACGATGTGCTTAATTCTAAAACTCTGGGAAAAAAAAGTCAATGAAAAATACCTGGGAGTATGGGTGGATGACAAACTCATATTTAGTGGCCAGTGTCAGGAAGCTGCTACAAAGACAAATAAAATAATGGGATGCATTAAAAGAGGCATAGATGCTCATGAGGAGAACATAATTTTACCTCTATACAAGTCACTAGTTCGACCACGCTTAGAATACTGTGTACAGTTCTGGTCTCCGGTGTATAAGAAAGACATAGCTGAACTGGAGCGTGTGCAGAGAAGAGCGACCAAGGTTATTAAAGGACTGGGGGGTCTGCAATACCAAGACAGGTTATTACACTAGTTGGGGCTATTTAGTTTGGAAAAACGAAGGCTAAGGGGTTATCTTATTACAATGTATAGATACATGAGGGGACAGTACAAAGACCTTTCTAATGACCTTTTTACTCGTAGACCTGAGACAGGGATAAGGGGAATCCTCTACGTCTGGAGGAAAGAAGATTTAAGCATAATAACAGACGCGGACTCTTTACTGTAAGAGCAGTGAGACTATAAAACTCTCTGCCGTATGATGTTGTAATAAGTGATTCCCTAATAAAATTTAAGAAGGGACTGGATGCCTTTCTTGAAAAATATAATGTTACAGGTTACATATACTAGAACCAGAAACACATGGGCTACTTGCACATTGAACAAGTCTGTAGGAACCTGTTCACACCACCAAAAAACTTGAAGACAAAAAAAAAGAGCACAGTGAGGTCAAAAATACTCTGTTGTAAAAAAAAAAAAAAAAAAAAATCACAGTAATAATCAAGTGCTTGTCAAAAGATGGAAAAAAAACATGGTATTTAGTTGATACGTTTTTGCAAAAAAATGTATACTAAGCAGTCCTATCTAATGTACAGTCATGGCCAAAAGTATTGACACCCCCGCAATTCTGTCAGATAATACTCAGTTTCTTCCTGAAAATGACTGCAAACACAAAATATTTGGTATTATCTTCATTTAATTTGTCTTAAATGAAAAAACACAAAAAGAATTGTCCTAAAGCCAGATTGGATATAATTTCACACCAAACATAAAAAAGGGAGTGGACAAAACTAGTGGCACCCTTCGAAAAATCATGTGCTGCTTCTCTAATTTGTGTAATTAACAGCACCTGTAACTTACCTGTGGCACCTAACAGGTGTTGGCAATAACCAAATCACACTTGCAGCCAGTTGACAGATTAAAGTTGACTCAACCTCTGTCCTTGTGTGTACCACATTGAGCATGGAGAAAAGAAAGAAGACCAAAGAACTGTCTGAGGACTTGAGAAACCAAATTGTGAGGAAGCATGAGCAATCTCAAGGCTACAAGTCCATCTCCAAAGACCTGAATGTTCCGGTGTCTACTGTGCACAGTTTCATCAAGAAGTTTAAAGCCCATGGCACTGTGGCTAACCTCCCTAGATGTGGACGGAAAATAAAAATTGACAAGAGGTTTCAACGCAAGATTGTGCGGATGTTGGATAAAGAACCTCGACTAACATCTAAACAAGTTCAAGCTGCCCTGCAGTCCGAGGGTACAACAGTGTCAACCCGTACTATCCGTCGGCGTCTGAATGAAAAGGGACTGTATGGTAGGAGACCCAGGAAGACCCCACTTCTTACCCCGAGACATAAAAAAGCCAGACTGGAGTTTGCCAAAATTTACATTAAAAAGCCTAAAACATTTTGGAAGAATGTTCTCTGGTCAGATGAGACAAAAGTAGAGCTTTTTGGGCAATGGCATCAACATAGAGTTTACAGGAGAAAAAAAAAAAAAGAGGCATTCAAAGAAAAGAACAGTCCCTACAGTCAAACATGGCGGAGGTTTCCTGATGTTTTGGGGTTGCTTTGATGCCTCTGGCACTGGACTGCTTGCCTGTGTGCATTTTGCATTATGAGGTCTGAAGACTACCAACAAATTTTGCAGCATAATGTAGGGCCCAGTGTGAGAAAGCTGGGTCTCCCTCAGAGGTCATGGGTCTTCCAGCAGGACAATGACCCAAAACACACTTCAAAAAGCACTAGAAAATGGTTTGAGAGAAAGCACTGGAGACATCTAAGGTGGCCAGCAATGAGTCCAGACCTGAATCCCATAGAACACCTGTGGAGAGATCTAAAAATGGCAGTTTGGAGAAGGCACCCTTCAAATATCAGGGACCTGGAGCAGTTTGCCAAGGAAGAATGGTTTAAAATTCCAGCAGAGCATTGTAAGAAACTCATTGATGGTTACCGGAAGCGGTTGGTCGCAGTTATTTTAGCTAAAGGTTATGCAACCAAGTATTAGGCTGAGGGTGCCAATACTTTAGTCTGGCCCATTTTTGGAGTTGTGTGAAATGATCAATGTTTTGCTTTTGCTTCATTTTCTTTTGTGTTTTTTCATTTACGACAAATTAAATGAAGATAATACCAAAGAATTAGTGTTTGCAATCATTTTCAGGAAGAAACTGAGTATTATCTGACAGAATTGCAGGGGTGTCAATACTTTTGGCCATGACTGTATATAATCCCTATCTGATGTATTTAACCCCTTCCCGACCTTTGACGCACCGTATGCGTCATGAAAACCTGTGCCAATCCGACCTGTGACGCAGCATATGCGTCATGGCCGGATTGGGCTCCTGCAGGCCGGGTGAAAGGGTTAACTGTAATTTCACCCGGCCTGCAGGGACAGGAGGAGTTGTACTTTAGCCCAGGGGGGGTGGCTTCACCCCCCCGTGGCTACGATCGCTCTGATTGGCTGTTGAAAGTGAAACTGCCAATCAGAGCGATTTGTAATATTTCACCTAAAAAACTGGTGAAATATTACAATCCAGCCATGGCCGATGCTGCAATATCATCGGCCATGGCTGGAAACACTGATGTGCCCCCCCACCCCACCGATCGCCCCCCCCAGCCCTCCGATCTCTGGTCTGCTCCCCTCCGTCCTGTGCTCCGCTCCCGTCCTCCTGTCCGCGAACCCCGTGCTCCAATCCCACCCCCCTGCAGTCCGATCCACCCCCCGCACTGCGATCCACCCCACTGCGATCCACCCCCCCACTGTGATCCACCCCCCCACTGTGATCCACCCCCCATGCTCCAATCCGGATTTATCACGGTTTTTCTGCGCATTTCACTGCGGTTTTACAACTGCGGTTTTCTATTGGAGCAGTTGTAAAACCGCTGCGGAATCCGCAGAAAGAAGTGACATGCTGCGGAATGTAAACCCCTGCGTTTCCGTGCAGTTTTTCTGCAGCATGTATACAGCGATTTTTGTTTCCCATAGGTTTACATTGAACTGTGAACTCATGGGAAACTGCTGCGGATCCGCAGCATTTTCCGCAGCGTGCGCACATACCTTTAGAATTAGGCTATGTGCACACGGTGCACATTGGCCGCTGCGGATTCGCAGCAGAGTTCCATAAGGATTACAGTGCCAAGTAAACCTATGGAAAACCAAATTCGCTGTGCCCATGGTGCGGAAAATACAGCGCGGAAACGCTGCGTTGTATTTTCCGCAGCATGTCAATTCTTTGTGCGGATTCCGCAACGTTTTCCTCCTCTTCCTCAATAGGAATCCGCAGTTGAAATCCGCACAAAAAACACTGGAAATCCGCGGTAAATCCACAGGTAAAACGCAGTGCCTTTTACCCACGGATTTTTCAAAAATGGTGCGGAAAAATCTCACACGAATCCGCAATGTGGGCACATAGCCTCAGGGTTAGGGTTGTGATTAGGGTTATGGCTACAGTTGGGATTAGGGTTAGGGGTGTGGGGGGGGGTTAGTGTTGGAGGTAGAATTGAGGGGTTTCCACTGTTTAGGCACATCAGGGGTCTCCAAACGCAACATGGCGCCACCATTGATTCCAGCCAATCTTGTATTCAAAAAGTCAAATGGTGCTCCCTCACTTCCGAGCCCTGACGTGCGCCCAAACAGTGGTTTACCCCCACATATGGGGTACCAGCATACTCAGGATAAACTGCGCAACAATTATTGGGGTCCAATTTCTCCTGTTACCCTTGTGAAAATAAAAAAATTGCTTGCTAAAACATCATTTTTGAGGAAAGAAAAATTATTTTTTATTTTCACGGCTCTGCGTTGTAAATGTCTGTGAAGCACTTGGGGGTTCAAAGTGCTCACCACACATCTAGATTAGTTCCTTTGGGGGTCTAGTTTCCAAAATGGGGTAATTTGTGGGGGATCTGCAATGTTTAGGCACACAGGGGCTCTCTAAACGCGACATGGTGTCCGCTAATGATTGGAGCTAATTTTCCATTTAAAAAGCCAAATGGCGTGCCTTCCCTTCCGAGCCCTGCGCCAAAACAGTGGTTTACCCCCACATATGGGGTATCAGCGTACTCAGGACAAACTGGAAAACAACATTTGGGGTCTAATTTCTCCTATTACCCTTGGCAAAATAGGAAATTCCAGGCTAAAAAATCATTTTTGAGGAAAGAAAAAATATTTTTTATTTTCATGGCTCTGCGTTATAAACTTCTGTGAAGCACCTGGGGGTTTAAAGTGCTCAATATGCATCTAGATAAGTTCCTTGGGGGGGTCTAGTTTCCAAAATGGGGTCACTTGTGGGGGAGCTCCAATGTTTAGGCACACAGGGGCTCTCCAAACGCGACATGGTGTGCGCTAACAATTGGAGCTAATTTTCCATTCAAAAAGTCAAATGGCGCTCCTTCCCTTCCGAGCCTTGCCGTGAGCCCAAACAGTGGTTTACCCCCACATGTGAGGTATCAGCGTACTCGGGAGAAATTGCCCAACAAATTTTACGATCCATTTTATCCTATTGCCCATGTTAAAATGAAAAAATTGAGGCGAAAATAAATTTTTTGTGAAAAAAAAAGTACTTTTTCATTTTTACGGATCAATTTGTGAAGCACCTGAGGGTTTAAAGTGCTCACTAGGCATCTAGATAAGTTCCTTGGGGGGTCCAGTTTCCAAAATGGGGTCACTTGTGGGGGAGCTCCAATGTTTAGGCACACAGGGGCTCTCCAAACACGACATGGTGTCCGCTAAAGAGTGCAGCCAATTTTTCATTCAAAAAGTCAAATGGCGCTCCTTCCCTTCCAAGCCCTGCCGTGCGCCCAAACAGTGGTTTACCCCCACATATGAGGTATCAGCGTACTCAGGACAAATTGGACAACAACTTTCTTGGTTCAGTTTCTCCTTTTACCATTGGGAAAATAAAAAAAAAAAAATTGTTGCTAAAAGATCATTTTTGTGACTAAAAAGTTAAATGTTCATTTTTTCCTTCCATGTTGCTTCTGCTGCTGTGAAGCACCTGAAGGGTTAATAAACTTCTTGAATGTGGCTTTGTGCACCTTGAGGGGTGCAGTTTTTAGAATGGTGTAACTTTTGGGTATTTTCAGCCATATAGACCCCTCAAACTGACTTCAAATGTGAGGTGGTCCCTAAAAAAAAATGGTTTTGTAAATTTCGTTGTAAAAATGAGAAATCGCTGGTCAAATTTTAACCCTTATAACTTCCTAGCAAAAAAAAATTTTGTTTCCAAAATTGTGCTGATGTAAAGTAGACATGTGGGAAATTTTATTTATTAACTATTTTGTGTCACATAACTCTAACAGAATAAAAATTCAAAAATTTAAAAATTTTCACCAAACTTCCATTTTTATCACAAATAAACGCAGGATTTATTTACCTAAATTTACCACTAACATGAAGCCCAATATGTCATGAAAAAACAATCTCAGAACCGCTAGGATCCGTTGAAGCGTTCCTGAGTTATTACCTCATAAAAGGACACTGGTCAGAATTGCAAAAAACGGCCAGGTCTTTAAGGTCAAAATAGGCTGGGTCATGAAGGGGTTAAAACCTGATCATCTGTATAGTACCTGTATAAGCAGGGTTCAGAGAAGGTATATCCATGTGGACATGCAGGATGGAACAGCTTAAAGGGAACCTGTCACCCCGAAATTCGCGGGTGAGGTAAGCCCACCGGCATCAGGGGCTTATCTACAGCATTCTGTAATGCTGTAGATAAGCCCCCGATGTTAACCGAAAGAGGAGAAAAAGACGTTATATTATACTCACCCAGGGGCGGTCCCGCTGCTGGTCAGGTCGGATGGGTGTCTCTGGTCCGCTGCGGCGCCTCCCATCTTCATTACAAGACGTCCTCTTCTGATCTTCAGCCACGGCTCCAGCGCAGACGTACTTTGCTCTGCCCTGTTGAGGGCAGAGGATAGTACTGCAGTGCGCAGGCGCCGGAAAGGTCAGAGGCCGGCGCCTGCGCACTGCAGTACTTTGTCTGCCCTCAACAGGGCGGAGCAAAGTACGCCTGCGCCGGAGCCGTGGCTGAAGATCAGAAGAGGACGTCTTGTAATGAAGATGGGAGGCGCCGCAGTGGACCGGAGACGCCCGTTTGATCTGACCAGCAGCGGGACGGACCCTGGGTGAGTATAATATAACGTCTTTTTCTCCTCTTTCAGGTAACATCGGGGGCTTATCTACAGCATTACAGAATGCTGTAGATAAGCCCCTGATGCCGGTGGGCTTACCTCACCCGCGAATTTCGGGGAGACAGGTTCCCTTTAAATGCAAATGACCCACAGAGGAGTGATGGACTCCCCAGTCTTGTAGAGTTTTTTTACAACAGAGTATTTTTGACCTCACTGTGCTCTTTTTTTGTCTTCAAGTTTTTTGGTGGTGTGAACAGGTTCCTACAGACTTGTTCAATGTGCAAGTAGCCCATGTGTTTCTGGTTCTATAATTTTTCTCTTGTCTCTACAAGACTGGGGAGTCCATCACTCCTCTGTGGGTCATTTGCATTTAAGCTGTTCCATCCTGCATGTCCACCTGGATATGCCTTCTCTGAACCCTGCTTATACAGGTACTATACAGATGATCAGGTTTTAAATACATCAGATAAGGATTATATACATTAGTTAGGACTGCTCTATATGGGTATACTTTGACGATTGGTGGAGCAGCTTAGTATACATTTTTTTGCAAAAAACGTATCAACTAAATACCCTGTTTTTTCCATCTTTTGACAAGCACTTGCTTATTACTGTGATTTTTTTTTTACAACAGAGTATTTTTGTCCTCACTGTGCTCTTTTTTGTCTTCAGGTTACATATACTAGATTCCTTGATAGGGTGTTAATACAGGGAACTAGTCTGATTGCCGTGTGTGGAGTCGGGGAGGAATTTTTTTCCCCAGTGTGGAGCTTACTGTTTGCCACATGGGTTTTTTTTTGCCTTCCTCTGGATTAACATGTTAGGGCATGTTAGGTTAGGCTATGGGTTGAACTAGATGGACTAAAAGTCTTCCTTCACTCTTAATAACCATGTTACTATGGTAGGGTGAGGTGCAATATCCTCTCCGCCATCTTGTCTCTGTCCATATCCATCTTTGATGGGTAATTCTGAAAAATGATTTTATATGAAGGATCTTCACTGAGGATCCGATATTGTAGACCTGAATGAGAAGAAGATGAGCCAATGTAACATCATAAAAATCCTGTGTAATAATACAATCACTGGAGATAATAAGGGAAACATATGAGGAGATTTATTTTACAATATTTAGTGTAAAATAAAGCCAGGCTGAATAAAAAAAATGCGGAAACGTCTGAACAAAAGGATGACCGTCATAAGAATGATGTAGGCAGGCTGACCTGAGTTGGAAGCGACTCAATTAAGAAAATCATGATAGGCAAAATGGACGTAATATGAGAACATTGTCGAGCAAAGAAGTTTAACTTTAAATCGCCTGGTGTGTGGTGGTCAATGGTGAAGTCAGTTTGTCACCTTTAACTCCAACTCCCGAACTTTTTTCATACATGTTGGGAACAGCTCAAGAGTCTAAGCATTTACTACAATACAAGTTATTAGGAGACACAATTCATCTTTCCAGATGACATCCTCTGGTACGACAGCTGGACTTGATGCAGGATTTATGCCGACTTTTAAAGTCCAGGGACAAATATATCACAAAATAGGTTTGATGCTTCCTGTAGAAAATCAAGACCCAACATTTTTACAAATTTACTGTTTGGCCGATGAACAGATACAAGCTGATTGACGTTGTGAAGTTATACCTGAGACAAAAAGACATTGTTTTGAATTTGCAAAGAGTTTTCTATCAACACAATCAGTTAATAAACCTTTATAAAGCAGCCTGAGAAAGAATGGCGAGTGCGGAATATCAGGGTGTAATAAGAGCAGACAAGACTCCGGCTGGTGGCACAAAAGGAGATTTACTTCTCCCAGTGATAATGAAGTAGCTATTGTAATGGTTGGACGGGACTTTCTAAGCCGAGATATAATTATTCAGTGACGAAGAGAACATGTTCAGCGTATTACAGAAACACACAGATCATATGATGCTCTGCAATATCCGATAATATTGTGGAATGGCCAAGATGGCGATCACTATAATCTAACACAGGCTGATCCCAACACTGCTAGGCCAACTAATAAAATATCGGCTATGGACGTCTACACCTACTAAATAATGATCAGACAACAATGTAGCCGACTTTCTCATCAATGTAAAGTAGACATGTATGCCAAGGTGGAAAGAGAGCGTCTTCTGTACATAAGACTGAAGCAAGAAATATTCAGAGTGGATGAATACATTAATATAAAAAATGCTATTGTCAATTATGGCAACGTGGTGGACTTTGAGTGAATGGCTATTTTTACGGGAAGTCCCATACATATGCACGAGTACGCTCAGGACGCCATGACACATGTTCGGTCGGATATACGGCCTTCCAGATTTGCTTATTACAGTTACCTGTAACTTGGCCTGAGATAAGGGAAGAGCTTCTGAATGGTCAGTGCCCCTTTGATCAACAGGATTTAATCCCTTAGTGACGGAGCCAAGTTTTTGAAATCTGACCAGTGTCACTTTATGTGGTAATAACTCTGCAACACTACAACAAATCCCAGTGATTTTGAGATTGTTTTTTCGTGACACATTATACTTTATGATAATGGTAAATTTAGGTCAATATGTTTTGTGTTGATTTATAAAAAATATCAAAAGTTTGCGAAAAATGTAAAAAAATTAGCAATTTTCAAACTTTGAATGATTATCCCTTTAGTCCAGATGGCCATACTAGAGCAAACCATTAATAAATAACATTTCCCTCATGCCTGCTTTACATCAGCACCATTTGTAAAATGTTATTTTATTTTGTTAGCATTTTAGGAGGATTAAAAATATAGCAGCAGTTTTTCATTTTTTCAAGGAAATGTACAAAATTTTTTTTTTTTTTTTTAGGGACTTATCCATGTTTGAAGTGACTTTAGGGGTTTCATATTGGGAAACCCCCAAACGTGATACCATTTTAAAAACAGCACCCCCAGACATATTGAAGACTGCAGTCAGGTAGTTTATTTTCAGGTGCTTTACAGGAATTAATGCAAAGTGGCATGATAGGAATGAAAATGTGCATTTTTACTATCTAAATGTCTCTAACTTCTGAACAGATTACAACGGCTGGCAGACTCTAAGGCCGCTATTTGGTCATGAATTGCCATGGCAAACATCAGGACCACAAAATCAAGATCTGAGGGCACTAATTTGGTTAAATAGGAAGCCCCCACACTCTGTTAACCATTTATAATGATGTAGTCACTATTGACAGCAGCATCTAAGGGGTTAAACAGATATGGACGGTGCAAACACTGATCGTGGCTGATGCAGCAAGTTGTCAGCTATAGTGTACAGCCGACAGCAGCTGGATTGTCACCTGTATGGGGAGGCTATTCTCTTATATCTCAGGTCAGTTAAGACGTATTGGCTGTCATTAAGGGGTTAAAGGGAACCTGTCAGCTGGATTGTGCACAGTAACCTACACACATTGTCAGGTCGGCACCATTATACTGATTAAAAGGATACCTGGGTGATGAAATCTGTCTTGTGGTTGTTGTTTAATCTTTATTTGCAATTTTCAGTTAATGAGATTCTCGTGCTCCGGGGCGGTCTGTGAGCGGGGCTTTATGTGGTGCTCTCTCAGATATTCATACTGATGGCTGCTGACAGGTCACTGACCTGCCCCCTATTTTACATACTGAATATCATATGTTTTAAAAAAAATAAACTCACATTCAGCAGGCAGGTTCCAGTGGCGGTGACGATGCCTGCGCCATATCATGTTCACATCTATAATGTCCTTTTAATTATTATATTTCATGATATAAACTTATTCAGAAAAAAAAAATCTCAAAATTGCCCCGGACGCGACTGTGCAGTAGCATCTATGGCGATCTGATGGATGCTACTGCACAGACACTGACCGTGCCATTTTGTTATTGGGAAAAAAAAAAATTGACTCCACCAAGATGGCACCGGCGGCGCCGCTGCAGTAACATCTATCAGATCACAAATAGATGCCACTGCACAGGCGCGGCTGGGGCCATTTTGAGACAGATTTTTTTTTTTTAATAAGTTTATATCACCAAATAAAATAATTAAATGGGTATTATAGATGTGATAATGCTTCAGCTCAGGCATCGCCACCAGCGCCTGCCTGCTGAATGTGCATTTATTTTTCTTCAAAACATATTCAGTATGTAAAATAGGGGGCAGGTCAGTGAGGGATCAGCGATCTGTCAGAAGCCATCAGTATGAATGTCTAAGCAAAGCACCACATAAAGACAGAATAAGTTCTGCACCAGGACTGTACGGCTTGTTAAAAGGGCAGGTACCGGATAGGAAACAGACACGATACGGTCAAAAACACAGGACGGACTCGGGTACAGGATCACACAGGTGCAGGTTCAGCTGCACTGGTGAGGGTAGCGGTATAGGTACGTACAGGACGGATCAGATTCTGGTGGATGCAGGATGGGCTCAGGAGCAGGTTACAGAAGGATGCACATGATCAGGTTCAAACAGGGCAAGCATGGTGGACAGGATCAGAATAAGGGAGCACAGGTACAAGGACCTTACAACTAAGCAGCAGAAAACACACTGATTACTAAAGTTGCTAAGGTACCTCCCAATAATGGAGGGTGCCTTAAATATCAAACGTGTCTGTCATGTAACGTGAAGGAAAGGCTAAGTGCAACATGAAGGTATAAGGGAAAGGGAACCAAACGCTAGGGAAGGGGGGAGTGAAGATCCCTAGACAGATCTAACGTCACCCTGTCTGCCCTATTGTCCCTACATAGGTTCTGCACCTATTGCCGAGCAGGATACCTAACCCTTGCCTGACCCTAGTGATAAGTCCTGCAACGGGAAGGACAGGATGAGCGCTAGTCACTCCCCACTACTGCTAAAGACAGCTAGGATACACAAAACAAGGGGAAACTTAGCTTGAGTAGACTCAGAGAGAAACACCGTCATCCTTCAAACTCCAAAGAGGACACTAGCCGACTGCTGCAGCTCCAGGACTCACCAGGGACGTGCAAGTAGAAAATATCACCACACGCCAGCAGCAAGTATATTAACACTCAGGTCCAGGTGTGGCCATTAGCACCGGGGAGGTGGCCACTCGTCTGCAAAGCAAACTACTGAGATCTTCTGCAGACAGATGCAGTGCAGCGATCTGCAGCCTCTGACACATCCGTCTCCTGGCTATTGGCTGAGGATGTTTGCAGACGTGCAGGTGCTGCCCCTGTGATAGGCCGGAGCGCGCCCGCAGCACCCTGCCAGGAGACCTGCGTCACAACTGCCTAGAAGTCACCTCAGCGTCCATCCTGACAATGGAGAAGATTATTTCACTGCAAACAATGCAGAGGAACGAGCGGCTCCACCACCGAACACAACAGAACTATAGATGGAGGCGCACGGCTCAGTCACACTAGGACTGTCCTGAATCCAGCGCTCTGGAAACTCCCGTCTGTAACATCACTGAGGGCTCAGGGAAGAGAAAGTATCACAGACATGGAAGGTAATTGGGGTTAATGTACCGTGGGGCACAAGAAAGTGACCGAGGCCCGAGAGCCGCCCCTCCAGAGATCTGCAGGATCCAGTCACTTGGGGGAATTGTACTTACTGCAGGAGACTTCTGTCAAACGTTACCTGATCTTAAAGGGCAACTCCAGCAGACGAGCTGAATAACTGCACTGTGCACACAGGACCTGTGATGAGGTCACAGGAGGGGAGGAGTCAGGGGTCACATGATCAGGGGCCTCAGTGTATGCAGGACTCTGCTGTGCTGGTTGTCATGGTGCTGGATGAGAGGAGGTTTGTGTGTAAGGTCAGGAGGGGTTTACAGTGTGGATATAGCAGAGCCGTGTGTGTACGAGGTGTACGGAGCAGAGCCGTGTGTGTACGAGGTGTGCGGAGCGGAGCCGTGTGTGTACCAGGTGTACGGAGCGGAGCCGTGTGTACCAGGTGTACGGAGCGGAGCCGTGTGTGTACCAGGTGTACGGAGCGGAGCCGTGTGTGTACCAGGTGTACGGAGCGGAGCCGTGTGTGTACCAGGTGTACGGAGCGGAGCCGTGTGTGTACCAGGTGTATGGAGCGGAGCCGTGTGTGTACGAGGTGTACGGAGCGGAGCCGTGTGTGTACGAGGTGTACGGAACGGAGCCGTGTGTGTACGAGGTGTACGGAGCGGAGCCGTGTGTGTACCAGGTGTACGGAGCGGAGCCGTGTGTGTACCAGGTGTACGGAGCGGAGCCGTGTGTGTACGAGATGTACGGAGCAGAGCCGTGTGTATGGGGTGTACGGAGCGGACTGTATATAACACGTGAACATTGTGACGTTTCAGTGTAATAACCTTTCTCAGACACTCGCTGGATGGGGGCGCTGTGGGCAGGAATATCTTATAGGTCGCTGCACAATTTATAAAGTAATTTCTGGAGAATGAGACGACCCCCAGAATGTGGCAGGAGATCTCGCTTCCGCGGCTCCGGAGGGAAGAATCACTGTTTGGTTCTTGGATTGTACATTTGCCTGGAATAATGTGCAGCTGCCAGAACAGCGACCCCTCCACCCCCAGAGTGACCCCATCTCAGATAGACAGTCCTCAGGGAATCATCTGGGTGTGGGGGGCATTTTCTTCCACCATTACATCATAGATCTTTATATTTCTGGGTCAGGGAAAAATAATTTTTTTCCACTAAAATGTTGTAGATCTAAATTTTTCAATTTCACAGAGTAAAATGGAGCCAGAATTTACAGTCGGGCAAAAAAGTATTTAGTCAGTCAGCAATAGTGCAAGTTCCACCACTTAAAAAGATGAGAGGCGTCTGTAATTTACATCATAGGTAGACCTCAACTATGGGAGACAAACTGAGAAAAAAAAATCCAGAAAATCACATTGTCTGTTTTTTCAAACATTTTATTTGCATATTATGGTGGAAAATAAGTATTTGGTCAGAAACAAACAATCAAGATTTCTGGCTCTCACAGACCTGTAACTTCTTCTTTAAGAGTCTCCTCTTTCCTCCACTCATTACCTGTAGTAATGGCACCTGTTTAAATTTGTTATCAGTATAAAAAGACACCTGTGCACACCCTCAAACAGTCTGACTCCAAACTCCACTATGGTGAAGACCAAAGAGCTGTCAAAGGACACCAGAAACAAAATTGTAGCCCTGCACCAGGCTGGGAAGACTGAATCTGCAATAGCCAACCAGCTTGGAGTGAAGAAATCAACAGTGGGAGCAATAATTAGAAAATGGAAGACATACAAGACCACTGATAATCTCCCTCGATCTGGGGCTCCACGCAAAATCCCACCCCGTGGGGTCAGAATGATCACAAGAACGGTGAGCAAAAATCCCAGAACCACGCGGGGGGACCTAGTGAATGAACTGCAGAGAGCTGGGACCAATGTAACAAGGCCTACCATAAGTAACACACTACGCCACCATGGACTCAGATCCTGGAGTGCCAGACGTGTCCCACTGCTTAAGCCAGTACATGTCCGGGCCCGTCTGAAGTTTGCTAGAGAGCATTTGGATGATCCAGAGGAGTTTTGGGAGAATGTCCTATGGTCTGATGAAACCAAACTGGAACTGTTTGGTAGAAACACAACTTGTCGTGTTTGGAGGAAAAAGAATACTGAGTTGCATCCATCAAACACCATACCTACTGTAAAGCATGGTGGTGGAAACATCATGCTTTGGGGCTGTTTCTCTGCAAAGGGGCCAGGACGACTGATCCGGGTACATGAAAGAATGAATGGGGCCATGTATCGTGAGATTTTGAGTGCAAACCTCCTTCCATCAGCAAGGGCATTGAAGATGAAACGTGGCTGGGTCTTTCAACATGACAATGATCCAAAGCACACCGCCAGGGCAACGAAGGAGTGGCTTCGTAAGAAGCATTTCAAGGTCCTGGAGTGGCCTAGCCAGTCTCCAGATCTTAACCCTATAGAAAACCTTTGGAGGGAGTTGAAAGTCCGTGTTGCCAAGCAAAAAGCCAAAAACATCACTGCTCTAGAGGAGATCTGCATGGAGGAATGGGCCAACATACCAACAACAGTGTGTGGCAACCTTGTGAAGACTTACAGAAAACGTTTGACCTCTGTCATTGCCAACAAAGGATATATTACAAAGTATTGAGATGAAATTTTGTTTCTGACCAAATACTTATTTTCCACCATAATATGCAAATAAAATGTTAAAAAAACAGACAATGTTATTTTCTGGATTTTTTTTCTCAGTTTGTCTCCTATAGTTGAGGTCTACCTATGATGTAAATTACAGACGCCTCTCATCTTTTTAAGTGGTGGAACTTGCACTATTGCTGACTGACTAAATACTTTTTTGCCCCACTGTATATGGAAATTTCTCCCAAACCTGAGGCCAGAAATGACTGCACACGGCCGGGCTCCAATGGGGAAAGTCACTGTTTTGCTTTTGGAGCAATATTTTGGCAGTCCTCTCTTGTGGGGGTTAATTACAAAGCCCCCGAGGTGTGTGAAGACATATAACCCCCTAAAGTGACCCCATTTCAGACCCTTTGCCCACCAGGGAAGTCTTCTCAGGGTGTAATGGGCATTTTTATTCCACCGGTGTCACTGATTTCTTTACCACTGAGTTGTGAAGATAATATTACATTTGTTCTGAGGCGCAGCGAGGGGTTCAGCTCAGGGGGAAACATCTGAGTGGGCTCCTAACCAGGTGTCATGGTGGTACCTTACCTGCCCTCTCAGCGCCTCCGTACTCTGACTCTCTATGGTCACCGCACGGCTTCTCAGCATGTTGCTTCCATTAGGGGGGATTGGCCAGTCTCTACAGGAATATAACCCTGCTGTGTCCTTCAGAGATTAGGTTCCCCAGCCTATCCTGTGCTGGCAGGTCCTATATTAGGCAGCTCCACTCACCGCTCTGCTGAATGTTGGTTCCTAGGCAGTTCATTCTGCTTGTGTCCAGGTTGTGTTGCCTGTTGTACCTCACACTTGTGTCTCTGACTCTTCCATCAGCTGCTCCAGTCCTGGTGACTACCCTGGAGTAGTACCTGGTGTCTTCCGGCTGTCCAGCCTGTCCTCTCCACCAGTAGCTGTAGTGAAGACCTGGTGGACACCTAGTTACACCCCTCCAGGGTAAGCCTGGCCCGTTGCGCAGTGGGTCCACATCCACCAGTGTTACACCAAGTAATTGTGCACATGTCCCAAATTTTGAAGCACAGATCATGCGGCGCACATAGTGGCACATTTTGGCCACACCCCAATCAACGCCCATTTACTATTTCTTTCTGCCCTGACAGGAGGAGTTGTCAGAGGGGCGCTGATAGTGAGGGAAGTTCAGCAGACGTCTGAGACTGCAGGGCGTAGACCCAAATCCGGGACTGTCCGCCGTATCCAGGACAGTTGGGACTAGAGAGGATCGGGGGGATTCAGGGGTCTCTGGTCCAGCACGTGGGACCTGGGGATTATTGTTTGTTCCTCCATTCACAGTCGGAGCCTCCAGAACGTTCTCATCTTTATGTAGCGTCACTATACGATATCCGGCTGTTTTGTGTCTGTATCATGGTCATGATTAAGGGAGCCTAGTCTCCAGAAACACGTTGAGATTCTTACCCATATGGTTGTGCTGAAGTCTGTATCCTCCATGTTTTAAGTTTGTGAATAAAGAAAACGCTTTTTTACGGACTCGGTGAAGCTGGACATTTCTTTCTTTTTTTGGATCTTGTACGCCTGGACACAGCGGGTCCGTGCTCCCGAGGTTTGGTTGCTGAATCACGGGTGAGCTGGTTTAAGTTCCTTCTTACAAAGTTTTTTGTTTCCTGCAGGAACAAACTCCACAATAACAATCTTCTCCCCCTTATTTGATGCGTTTTTTGGAGCAGATGTGAAGCTGCGTTTTTAATGCTTTTTATAGCACAGAAAAGCTTTGATTCTGCACTTAATAAAGTTTCTGCAATTTTTTAGCTGCGTTTTTATTAGGCTCCACCTAGAAGACGAGAAAAAAAGCCCCAAAACCGCACAGATCAGCCGCGTCCTTGGGGCACAGCGAGCGCCTTCTATGTTACAGTAGTTTTTATTGAGGATTTTTTACATAAATTGGGTAAAGAAAAAGGAGGAGACGGATCTACTATATAATTGTCTAAGGGTCACTTCCGTCTTTCTGTCCTTCTTCTTCCTGTCCGTCTGTCTGTCACGGATATCCATTGGTCGCGGCCTCTGTCTGTCAAGGAAATCCAAGTCACTGATTGGTCGTAGAAAAAAAGCCACAACCAATCAGCTATGGGCACAGTCCGGAAGAAAATGGCCGCTCCGTACTCCCCGCAGTCAGTGGCCGGCGCCCGCATACTCCCCTCCAGCCACCACTAACACAGGGTTAATGGCGGTAACAGACCGCGCTATGCCGCGGGTAACGCACTCAGTTACCGCTGCTATTAACCCTGTGTGTCTCCAACTTTTTACTATTGATGTTGCCTATGCGGCATCAATGGTAAAAAATCTAATGTTAAAAATAATAAAAAAACAAAAAACCTGCTATACTCACCCTCTGAGGAAGGTGTACCCGCACCGAAACGTGCGTTGGGGATTTAGGATCGGTTTGGCCTGCCTTCTACTACATGGGTAACTATTAACCACCACGTTTCTATCACTGTGGTCCAGTTCGGGGATATTTATTACTCTTTTTAGACCGGCTCTCTGCACTGTGGGCTGTTTGTGAGTGGGTGTTACCCAGACTTATGGAGGCCACATGATTTGTGTTGCTTTGGGATTATAACATAAAAAAACCACTTTCCATACATACCCCCCCTTTTACTCCTTGCTCATATTTATGGACATATGACCTAGCCCGTCTTATGTATGTACTGTATTATATCCCCTGTATTTACAACATTCAGTACCACAGTGATGGATGTTATCTTACATAGTATACTATACCCTGTGTAGACATTTAGGTTTGGCTTACCGATCGTTATTTTATCAGGAATCTTGCTTTACACCTGTTGTTAGTATTGTCATGTTTTGTATTGATTGCTCATTTGAACTGTAGATACGTCTATAACAGTTCTGTTCTTTTGTTTTGTTTTATCTTATATTTAATAAAGCTTTTCTACATTTGTTAAATATTGGCATATTCTTTTGACTCATTGTCCTCCTGGTATATCATTTATACTCACCCTCCATTGCCCGCTGAGCTGCTCGCGCCTGCCGCCATCTTCCGTTCCCGGCGATGCATTGCGAAATTACCCAGAAGACTTAGTGGCCTCGCGAGACCGCTACATCATCTGGGTAATTTCGCAATGCATCCTGGGAATGGAAGATGGCGGCAGCCGCGCGCTCAACGCCTGCGCCAGATCCAAAGGTGAGTATGTTACAACTACAATGGGTCCTCGGATCCGAAGGTGAGTATGTTTATTTTTTATTTTTTAACCTGTGACATACGTGGCTGGGCAATATACTACGTGGCTGGGCAATATACTACGTGGCTGGGCAATATACTACGTGACTGGGAAATATACTACGTAGCTCTGTGCTGTATACCACGTAGCTGGGCAATATACTACGTGGCTGGGCAATATACTACGTGACTGGGAAATATACTACGTGGCTGGGCAATATACTACGTGACTGGGCAATATACTACATCACTGGGCAATATACTACATCACTGGGCAATATACTACGTGGCTCTGTGCTGTATACTACGTAGCTGGGCAATATACTACGTCACTGGGCAATATACTACGTGGCTGGGCAATATACTACGTGACTGGGCAATATACTACGTCACTGGGCAATATACTACGTGGCTGGGCAATATACTACGTGGCTGGGCAATATACTACGTGGCTCTGTGCTGTATACTACGTCACTGTGCAATATACTACGTGACTGGGCAATATACTACGTGACTGGGCAATATACTACGTGGTTCTGTGCTGTATGCTACGTAGCTGGGCAATATACTACGTGGCTGGGCAATATACTACATACTACGTCACTGGGCAATATACTACGTGGCTGGGCAATATACTACATACTACGTGGCTGGGCAATATACTACGTGACTGGGCAATATACTACGAGACTGGGCAATATAGTACGTCACTCGTACTACATACTACGTCACTGGGCAATATACTACGTGGCTCTGTGCTGTATACTACGTTGCTGTGCAATATACTATGTGGCTGAGCAATATACTATGTAGCTGGGCAATATACTACGTGGCTGGCCAATATACTACGTCACTGGGCAATATACTACATACTACGTGACTGGGCAATATACTACGTGACTGGGCAATATACTACGTGGCTCTGTGCTGTATACTGCGTAGCTGGGCAGTATACTACGTGGCTGGCCAATATACTACGTCACTGGGCAATATAATACGTGGCTGGGCAATATACTATGTGGCTCTGTGCTGTATACTATGACTGGGCAATATACTACGTGGCTGGGCAATATACTATGTGGCTGGACAATATACTACGTGGCTGGGCAATATACTACGTGGCTGGGCAATATACTACGTGACTGGGCAATATACTACGTGACTGGGCAATATACTACGTGACTGGGCAATATACTATGTGGCTCTGTGCTGTATACTATGTGACTGGGCAATATACTATGTGGCTGGACAATATACTACGTGGCTGGGCAATATACTACGTGGCTGGGCAATATACTACGTGGCTGGGCAATATACTACGTGGCTGGGCAACATACTACGTGACTGGGCAATATACTACATATATGGTCGAAACGCGTAGCTTTCTTCACTTGCGACATGGCATTGTCCCAGGAGTGTGTCTTCTACTATTTTATATGATGGATTAAAGTTTTACATTTTATCAAGAAGCTGGAACATTTTTCTCTTTTACTTGGATCTGCACTACGTCGAGTCAGGACGAAGTTCCGTGCTCCTTGCACATATCGGTGAGCTGGCTTTTTTCTTTCTTTGTACAATATACTACGTGACTGGGCAATATACTACGTGGCTCTGTGCTGTATACTACGTCGCTGTGCAATATACTACGTGGCTGGCCAATATACTACATGGCTGGGCAATATACTACGTAACTAGGCAATATACTACGTGACTGGGCAATATACTACGTGGCTCTGTGCTGTATACTAAGTAGCTGGGCAATATACTACGTGGCTGGCCAATATACTACATGGCTGGGCAATATACTATGTGGCTCTGTGCTGTATACTATGTTACTGGGCAATATACTACGTAACTGGGCAATATACTACATCACTGGGCAATATACTACGTGGCTCTGTGCTGTATACTAAGTAGCTGGGCAATATACTACGTGGCTGGCCAATATACTACATGGCTGGGCAATATACTACGTGGCTGGGCAATATACTATGTGGCTCTGTGCTGTATACTATGTGACTGGGCAATATACTACGTAACTGGGCAATATACTACATCGATGGGCAATATTCTACGTCGCTCTGTGCTGTATACTATGTAGCTGGGCAATATACTACGTGGCTGAGCAATATACTACGTGGCTGGGCAATATACTACGTGGACATGCATATTCTAGAATACCTGATGCGTTAGAATCGGGCCACCATCTAGTTATAAATACACAGTAATATCGACACAGACTGGAACCAAATAACAGCAAAAAAGGAGAAATATAAAGGGATGAAAGATGTAGGCAAAATACAGGGTGGAAAGGGTTAAGGATGAGAAGGGGGAGGGAAAATATGGTTTATTAAGGAAAATGGGGAAAAAGGAAAAATGAAAGAGTAGGACAATGAAAAAGATTGGTGTGTACAGGATCGGCAGGGGAAGGGGTTAATGTACAGGTATAAGACCTTATATATAAAACATTTAAGAGGCCGGAGGAAGGGAATGGGAAAGGCAAGGAAAGAAAAGGGGAAGGAAGAACATCTGTAACAGGCTGAGGGACGACATAGAGAGAAATACTGACTGTTACATAATGTGAGATACTGAGTGCTGGATCCTAAGGCTGTGTGCAAACGTTGCATTTTTTTTCCCTTTTTCGCTATAAAAACGCATAAAAAACGCATACATATGCATCTCATCAATAAGAATGCATTCCGCAATTTTTGTGCACATGATGCGTTTTTTTCTGCGAAAAAAACGCATCGCGGTAAAAAACGCAGCATGTTCATTAATTTTGCGGATTTTTTCACGTTTTTCCCGCTATTTAATGCATTGGAAAAAATTGCACAAAAAACGCATCAAAACGCGAAAAAAATGCATGCGGATTTCTTGCAGAAAATGTCTGGTTTTCTTCAGGAATTTTCTGCAAGAAATCCTGACATGTGCACATACCCTAATAGCGGCCCAGTTCTTATAAAAGCCTGCTGAACTCTGGGGTTTGATGCATTTTTTTCTCTATAAGCTTCTTCTGACAAAAACTTAAGAAGAAAAAAAAAATGTATGAAGAGAAAAAAACGCCGTTAGATTTATAAGCGCAGAATCAAAGCTTTTCTGTACTATTAATAAAGTGTTAAACGCGGCTTCATAACTGCCCAAAAACGCATCAAATATGGGGGAAAACACATAAAAGAAACGCAGGAAATACGCAATAATCAGAGAAGATTGTCACTGCGTCACCTGGTGCGGACTCCTGCAGAAGAAAGAACTCGGCATTTACGCTACATGTGAACACGGCCTCAGCATTAGTTTATTACAGTATTTTATAGGTTTAATAGAGAAAAATATCAATTACGCCATTTTCCACCATAATTTACCGATTCCTGTAAATAATCTGATCAGTGTGTTGTGCGGGTCGTTACGATTATATTGACACAAACACGTCCGGGTTATTTACTGATTTGTGATGCTTATTATTTAACCACTTAACCCCCGGAGCTTTTTTCGTTTTTCGCTTCCCTTCTTTCCAGAGCCATAACTTTTTTATTTTTCCATCAATACGGCCATGTGAGGGATTACTTTTTTGCGGGACGAGTTGTATTTTTGAACGATACCATTGGTTTTACCATGACGTGTAACAGAAAACGGGAAAAAAATTCCAAGTGCGATTAAATTGCAAAAAAAGTGCAATCCCTCACTTGTTTTTTGTTTGGCTTTTTGGCTAGGTTTACTGAATGCTAAAACTGATCTGCCATAATGATTCTCCAGGTCATTACGAGTTCATAGACACCAAACATGTCTAGGATCTGTTTTATCTAAGTGGTGAAAAAAAAATTCCCAAAATTTGCTAAAAAAAAAAAAAAAAACAAATTGCGCAATATTCCAATACCCGTAGCATCTCCATTTTTCATGATCTGGGGTCGGGTGAGGGCTTAGTTTTTGCGTGCCAAGCTGTTGTTTTTAATGATACCACTTTTGTGCAGATACATTCTTTTGATCGCCCATTATTACATTTTAATGCAATGTTGCGGCGACCAAAAAAACGTATATTTGGCGTTTTGATTTTTTTCCTCGCTATGCCTTTTAGCTATCAGGTTAATACTTTTTTTATTTATTGATAGATTGGGCGATTCTGAACACGGCGATACCAAATATGTGTATGTTTGATTTTTTTATTGTTTTATTTTGATTGGGGCGAAAGGGGGGTGATTTGAACTTTTATATTTATTTATATTTGTAAACACATTTTTTCTTTTGGCATGCTTCAATAGCCTCCATAGGAGACTAGAAGCATGCACTACATGATCGCCTCTGCTACATAGAGATGAAGCACAGATCATCTCTATGTAGCAGAAATTCAGCATTGCTTCGAGCGATGACCACAGGGTGGCGCTCACAGCAATCTGCCATCAACAACCATAGAGGTCTCAAGGAGACCTCAGGATGTTATGGCAATGCACCGATGACCCCCGATCATGTGACGGGGGTCAGCGGTGCGAGCCCTTCCGGCCGCGTGGCCGGCGGCGCTTGTTAAATGCCGCTGTCAGAGTTTGACAGCGGCATTTAACTAGTTAATGGGTGCAGGCAGATTGCAATTCCGTTCACGCCAATTGCGGCCACATGTCAGCTGTTGAAAACAGCTGACATGTCACGGCTTTGAGGTGGGCTCACCTCTGGAGCCCACCTCAAAGAGGGGGAGTCTGCCAGCTGACGGACTATCCCGTCAGCTGGCAGAAAGGGGTTAAAAAAATGCATTAAAAATGTACATTATTTTTCATTATCAAGTGTTTTTTATTATTATTTCTTGGTAATTTTATAGGATGAAAAAAATCTCTTATTCTCCTCTAGAATACCGAAACATCCATTGTACACAGCAGTGTATTTCTATCAGTATAATCTGCCTGCAGTCAGAGCCTAGAATATACACTGCTCAAAAAAAATAAAGGGAACACTAAAATCCCACATCCTAGATATCACTGAATGAAATATTTCAGTTGTAAACCTGTATTCATTATATAGTGGAATGTGTTGAGAACAATAAAACATTAAAATCAATGTAAATCACAACTAATATCCTACGATGGTCTGAAGTTGGAATGATGCTCAAAATCAAAGTGGAAAATGAAGTTACAGGCTGATCCAACATCAGTGGAAATGCCTCAAGACAAGGAAATGATGCTTAGTAGTGTGTGGCCTCCACGTGCCTGTATGACCTCCCTACAATGCCTGGGCATGCTCCTGATGAGGCAGCGGATGGTCTCCTGAGGGATCTCCAACCAGACCTGGACTAAAGCATCCGTCAACTCTTGGACAGTCTGTGGTGTGGTGTCTGTGGTTGGTGGATGGTGTGAGACATGACGTCCCACATGTGCTCAATCGGATTCAGGTCTGGGGAATGGGCAGGCCAGTCCATAGCTTCAATGCCTTCAATCTTGCAGGAACTGCTGACACACTCCAGCCACATGAGGTCTGGCATTGTCCTGCATTAGGAGGAACCCAGGGCCAACCGCACCAGCATATGGTCTCACAAGGGGCCTGAGGATCTCATCTCGGTACCTAATGGTAGTCAGGTTACATATGGCAAGCACATGTAGGGCAGTGTGGCCCTCCAAAGAAATGCCACCCCACACCATTACTGACCCACTGCCAAACCGGTCATGCTGAAGGATTTGCAGGCAGCAGATTGCTCTCCACGGTGTCCTCAGACTCTGTCACGTCTGTCACATGTGCTGAGTTTGAACTTGCTTTCATAGATGAAGAGCACAGGGCACCAGTGGCGAATTTACCAATCCTGGTGTTCTGTGGCAAATGCCAAGCATCCTGCATGGTGTTGGGCTGTGAGCACAGCCCCATCTGTGGACTTCGGGCACTTAGACCATCCTCATGGAGTCAGTCTCTAACCTTTTGTGCAGACATATGCACATTTGTAGCCTGCTGGAGGTCATTTTCCAGGGCTCTGGCAGTGCTCCTCCTGTTCCTCCTTGCAAAAAGGCTGAGGTAGCGTCCTGCTGCTGGGTTGTTGCCCTCCTATGGCCCCCTCCACATCTCCTGGTGTACTGGCTTGTCTCCTGGTAGCGCCTCCAGCCTTCAGAGTTGCATCTGGCAGACACAAGTGATGCTATCTGCATGATAAAGGTATATATTACTATAATAAGAGTATGGATGCATTTAGTGGCACATAATAGATTAATGAATGAAAAATAAAACAAATTAAAGTATTTTTAATATTTGTTTGAAATTACAGAGGTCAGACATTTCCTGTAGTTCTTGACCAAGTTTGCACACACTGCAGCAGGGATTTTGACCCATTCCTCCATACAGATCTGCTCCAAATCTTTCAGGTTTCGGGGCTGTCGCTGTGTAAAATTGATTTTCTATTGGTTTCAGGTCTGGAAAATGGCTAGGTCACTCCAGGACCTTCAAATGCTTCTTACTGAGCCACTCCTTAGTTGTTCTTGCTGTGTGTTTCGGGTCATCGCCATGCTTGAAGACCCAGCCACGACCCATCTTCAATGCTCCTACTGAAAGAAGGAGGTTGTTGGCCAAAATCTTGCGATCCACGACCCATCCATCCTCCCTTCAATACTGTGAAGTTGTCCTGTCTGCTTTGCAGAAAAGCATCCCCAAAGTATGATGCTTCCCCCACCATGCTTCATGGTTGGAATAGTGTTCTTGGAGTTGCACTCATTCTTCTTCCTCCAAATATGGCGAGAGGAGTTGATAGCAAAAAGTTCTCTTGTTGTCTCATCTGACCACATGACCTTCTCCATTACCTCCTCTGGATCATCCAGATGGCCATTGGTGAACTTCTAACGGACCTTGACATGTGCTGGCATGAGCAGCAAGATCTTGCGTGCCCTGAAAGATTTTAATCCATGACGGCATAATGTGTTTGTAGTACTACTACTGGCGTCCCTCCATGGTGTCCCCTTCCCCCTCCATGCAGGGATGCCGGCTTACTCACTGCCCCGGAACCTTGGTGCAATCATCTGCATTCTCCTGCTTCCTGGCTGTGTGAGCGCTGCAGCACCCAGCGGCACACCTAGTATGCACATGCGCACCCCCCATTCTTAAAGGGGCAGAGCAAACATATACTACAACCCCTGGCAAAAATTACGTAATCACCAGCCTTGTTGGATGTTCATTCAGTTGTTTAATTTTGTATAAAAAAAAGCGGATCACAGACATGGCACAAAACAAAAGTAATTTCAAATGGCAACTTTCTGGCTTTAAGAAACACTAAAAGAAATCAAGAACAAAAAATATGGTAGTCAGTAATGGTTATTTTTTTCAACCAAGCATAGAGTAAAATTTTTGGAGTCACTCAATTCTGAGGGAAAAAATTCTGGAATCACCCTGTAAATTTAATTCCCAAAACTAACACCTGCATCAAATTAGATCTGCTCGTTAGTCTGCATCTAAAAAGGAGTGATCACACCTTGGACAGCTGTTGCACCAAA
Organism: Ranitomeya imitator; assembly: GCF_032444005.1. Classification (NCBI taxonomy): domain Eukaryota; kingdom Metazoa; phylum Chordata; class Amphibia; order Anura; family Dendrobatidae; genus Ranitomeya; species Ranitomeya imitator. The sequence goes on from NC_091283.1 coordinate 307,509,611, forward strand.
TGGACTAATAGTAAGAGATCTAGCACTCAACTTTGGGTAAGATGCAGCAGGAAAGATTTATTGTAGTAAATACAGGAAAACGTTTCAGTCAATTGTGACCTTCATCAGTTACTACAAGAAACAGACATCTGTGTCGGTATAAGGAAAAAATGACAATCAAAATAATAACAATTACAAAAGTATATACAAAAGACATAGCAAACCATATAATGTCATAATATCACATAACAATATACTGGTAGAGCTAGGAATAAAGCACAATACCAATTCCAATCTCTATTGTTGGATCTATAATCAAGAGAAGGTGTAGAGGTGCCAGAATAGGTAAAAAAGGGACATACTAGGAGGTTATTAAATAAAAGCCGTAACAGGAATTATAATCGCTGTACGATCCTGCATACAGATAAGGGTCAAGTGAGTGAACTACATGTATAGGTGCCAAGTAGTATAGGAAAGTCTAGTCCACTTATATATATCAAGATTAGTTCAGTGTGGTTGTTGTAGACAAGCCTGCTGTGAGCAAATAGGAAGATTCATAAGGAGGCAATAGGAAGTGACAGCTTATAATAATAGAAAGGTCGGAGTATTGAGAGGAGAGATAAATCCATTACCTGGAGCTGCAGTGCTCCCCGACGCGGTATCCAACCCGTGTCTGACCATGTAGTGTCAGCGTGCCCATATAAGAAGGGAAGGGGCGGGACTATAGAGTGATGCGGCCAATAAGACAGCTAAACTGCTGGCCGAAAGTGAAGAGGCCGTGCGTACAATGCCGTACTTGCGGTAGCGATACAGCTGAAAAAAATCACTGAACTGTGGAGTTGCAGTTGTGCTTGACAAGAAAAAGAAAAAGCACCTCCGCACAGCTGCAACAACTTAGATCGCCATGTCAGATAGCCAGGTAATGCTAGAGGTTCCTGCCGACAACCTCAGTGGTGCAGTATCCAAGAAAACAAGACGATAAATATCCAAATGCAGAAGAAGAGAGAGGAACGCACTCACCGATCAGGTAAAATTCAATCCTTTATTCAAGCATGGACAAACTTAGCAGGGAGGGGAGTGGAGGATGACGGACGACGGCCGTTTCACCCCCAAAATCGAGGGTGAGGTAAGCCCACCGGCATCAGCGGCTTATCTACAGCATTCCGTAATGCTGTAGATAAGCACCCGATGCATCCTAAAAGATGAAGGCACTGAATATTCATACAAAAACCACAATTTTATTATACACAAATATTAAAAGACAATATGACCAAACTAGGGGGATGGAACACCCGACTATTCAAACACCATCGCTATGTGTTGACGCACCACCGTGGTATAACAAAGCGCACAGATAACTCCCACATGGGTATTAATACGGAGGATCTATAGTTCAATAAATAAATAGAACCACATCCACATAAATAATTATATTAGTCCTCCCTCAATACCACCCCTGTATATCAGTCAGAACCGACTCCCCATATAATAAAACCCATCCAAACCCCGTAGGGCTCATAGGAAGGCAAACGGTATAATTACCTCAGGTCGGTAACGGGGAGAGGGACTCTGTCGCTGTCACCAGGCACGTGCGTCAGCCCCGACGCGCGTTTCGGACTCCTTTTTCAAGGGGCCTACTGTGTGCTGGAGTGTCTGTCCTTAAATAGAGCCCTATGAAGCGGCAAAAACCGCCGCGAAACCGGATGTCACGTCACCATCCCCGGAAGTGGATGCTCTCTCGTGCTCTCTCACGCGTATTTTTAGCTGCCTGCTAGTCATACCTACATAGATTTTCTGACACGGGCAGTTTACCCGCATGAGGAGCATTATGGACCGGTCGTGGCATATCTTAAGGGCAGATCCAGTGCTCGCGAAATTTGTGCCAGAAAGGGCTGCTATAGCAGCCAGGAGATCTAAAAACTTGCGTGACCACTTAGTGTGTAGCCACTATTCGGGTGAACCGCATAATACATTCTTGGATCGTATGGCTGCACGACAAGGATGTTCCTCATGTGGTCGGTGTGTCGCCTGTGTGAACATCGATAGGAGTGACAGTTTTGAGAGTCAGGATGGTTCACGGACATTTAAGATCAGGAAGTGGATTACCTGCACGAGCAGATACGTGATTTACTACGGTGTCTGCCCGTGTCAGAAAATCTATGTAGGTATGACTAGCAGGCAGCTAAAAATACGCGTGAGAGAGCACGTGTTAGGTATAGTAGCTGCAGCAACCACCGATGATGTGCAGTCATTAAAAACAATTCCGCGCCATTTCAGGCAGTTTCATAACTGCGACGGATCCTTATTTAGAGTTCGGGGTATAGATATGCTGGACATTGGTATTCGGGGTGGTAATCTGACTAGGAGGCTGGCCCAAATTGAGTCCAGGTGGATATGGACTCTTGGTACCATGTATCCATCTGGACTCAATGAAAATATTAGTTATGCCCCATTTCTTTAGATCCTGTCTGTCACTCCTAGACTGCCAGCGACTTTTCCATTCATATCTCTTGTGTTTTTAATATCATTTATTTTTTTTTTCTTTTAGAATATATATATTATATATGTTTTAGCATGAAGATAAGTGCCGTGGCAAAAGCAGAATAAGGACTAAATCCGTGGCTGGAGAATATGAAATGGATCCTAAAGGAGAATTCTAATTCAGCTGAAATAATTACTAATTATAAATGTGTGATATAGTATTTAATATATTGTCTGTTGTATCAGCTGTATCTCATATATCCATGCCATAGTGGTTATTTTTCTATGTATGTCAGCTGTGTCTGGTAAATTTTTGTACTTTATGTTGCTCACGGTGATGGTTTTATTGGGAGTAGGTAGTGCGTGCTGGAGATATCTGTGCCCGATGTCTCCATCCCCTGTACGCGCCTTTGTCGGGTCCTGACCACGCCTCCTTGCTTTCGGCGTCTTGTGACGTGGACGGGGCTGTTTTGGCTCCGCCCGCGCTATGACGCCGACGCTTGCTGGCGTCGTTGGTGACCGGGCAACAGCGTGCGTCACTTCCGGGGATGGTGACGTGACATCCGGTTTCGCGGCGGTTTTCGCCGCTTCATAGGGCTCTATTTAAGGACAGACACTCCAGCACACAGTAGGCCCCTTGAAAAAGGAGTCCGAAACGCGCGTCGGGGCTGACGCACGTGCCTGGTGACAGCGACAGAGTCCCTCTCCCCGTTACCGACCTGAGGTAATTATACCGTTTGCCTTCCTATGAGCCCTACGGGGTTTGGATGGGTTTTATTATATGGGGAGTCGGTTCTGACTGATATACAGGGGTGGTATTGAGGGAGGACTAATATAATTATTTATGTGGATGTGGTTCTATTTATTTATTGAACTATAGATCCTCCGTATTAATACCCATGTGGGAGTTATCTGTGCGCTTTGTTATACCACGGTGGTGCGTCAACACATAGCGATGGTGTTTGAATAGTCGGGTGTTCCATCCCCCTAGTTTGGTCATATTGTCTTTTAATATTTGTGTATAATAAAATTGTGGTTTTTGTATGAATATTCAGTGCCTTCTGATCATCATTTGTGTTGAAGTCCTATGCAGTAGTTGATGATAGGCGGTTATATCCTATCATGGGCATGGTTACAGATTATGGATTATTTTAATTATACCATGCGTTTGTGTCATTTATATGTATGGATCCTAAAAGATGAGAAAAAGAGGTTACCGTATATACTCGAGTATAAGCCGAGATTTTCAGCCCAAATTTTTGGGCTGAAAGTGCCCCTCTCGGCTTATACTCGAGTCACGGTCGGCGGCAGGGTCGGCGGGTGAGGGGGAGAGGGCGCCAAGGCATACTTACCTGCTTCCGGGGCTCCTGGCGCTGTCCCTGCAGTCCCACGGTCTCCGGGTGCCGCAGCTCTTCCCCTGTTCAGCGGTCACGTGGGACTGCTCATTAAAGTAATGAATATGGACTTCACTCCCATAGGGGTGGAGCCGAATATTAATTTCTCTAAAGAGCGGTAGCGGTGACCGCTGACAGAGGAGGAGGCTGCGGTACCGAAGACCAGCTGTCAGGGGGAAGGAGCGGGACGCTGGGAGCAGGTAAGTATTACATATTCACCTGTCCGCGTTCCACACGCCGGGCGCCGCTCTGTCTTCGCGTCCTCTTGCACTGACTGTGCAGGTCAGAGGGCGCGATGACGCATATAGTGTGCGCGCCACCCTCTGCCTGATCAGTCAGTGCGGAAAGACGCCGTGACGGGACGCCGAGGAGCTGCAAGCAAGAGAGGTGAGTATGGCATTTTTTTTTTATTGCAGCAACAATGGCACAGCTTTCTATGGTACATCTATGGGGCAATAATGAACGGTGCAGAGCACTATATGGCACAGCTATGGGGCAATAATGAACGGTGCAGAGCACTATATGGCACAGCTATGGGGCAATAATGAATGGTGCAGAGCACTATATGGCACAGCTATGGGGCAATAATGAACGGTGCAGAGCACTATATGGCACAGCTTTCTATGGTACATCTATGGGGCAATAATGAATGGTGCAGAGCACTATATGGCACAGCTATGGGGCCATAATGAACGGTATGGTGCATCTATTTTTATTTTTGAAATTCACCGGTAGCTGCTGCATTTTCCACCCTAGGCTTATACTCGAGTCAATAAGTTTTCCCAGTTTTTTGTGGCAAAATTAGGGGGGTCGGCTTATACTTGAGTATATACGGTATATTACAGTTAGGGACAGAAATATTTGGACAGTGACACAATTTTCGTGAGTTGGGCTCTGCATGCCACCACATTGGATTTGAAATGAAACCTCTACAACAGAATTCAAGTGCAGATTGTAACGTTTAATTTGAAGGGTTGAACAAAAATATCTGATAGAAAATGTAGGAATTGTACACATTTCTTTACAAACACTCCACATTTTAGGAGGTCAAAAGTAATTGGACAAATAAACATAACCCAAACAAAATATTTTTATTTTCAATATTTTGTTGCAAATCCTTTGGAGGCAATCACTGCCTTAAGTCTGGAACCCATGGACATCACCAAACGCTGGGTTTCCTCCTTCTTAATGCTTTGCCAGGCCTTTACAGCCGCAGCCTTCAGGTCTTGCTTGTTTGTGGGTCTTTTCGTCTTAAGTCTGGATTTGAGCAAGTGAAATGCATGCTCAATTGGGTTTAGATCTGGAGATTGACTTGGCCATTGCAGAATGTTCCACTTTTTGGCACTCATGAACTCCTGGGTAGCTTTGGCTGTATGCTTGGGGTCATTGTCCATCTGTACTATGAAGCGCCGTCCAATCAACTTTGCAGCATTTGGCTGAATCTGGGCTGAAAGTATATCCCGGTACACTTCAGAATTCATCCGGCTACTCTTGTCTGCTCTTATGTCATCAATAAACACAAGTGACCCAGTGCCATTGAAAGCCATGCATGCCCATGCCATCACGTTGCCTCCACCATGTTTTACAGAGGATGTGGTGTGCCTTGGATCATGTGCCGTTCCCTTTCTTCTCCAAACTTTTTTCTTCCCATCATTCTGGTACAGGTTGATCTTTGTCTCATCTGTCCATAGAATACTTTTCCAGAACTGAGCTGGCTTCTTGAGGTGTTTTTCTGCAAATTTAACTCTGGCCTGTCTATTTTTGGTATTGATGAATGGTTTGCATCTAAATGTGAACCCTTTGTATTTACTGTCATGGAGTCTTCTCTTTACTGTTGACTTAGAGACAGATACACCTACTTCACTGAGAGTGTTCTGGACTTCAGTTGATGTTGTGAACGGGTTCTTCTTCACCAAATTAAGTATGCGGCGATCATCCACCACTGTTGTCATCCGTGGACGCCCAGGCCTTTTTGAGTTCCCAAGCTCACCAGTCAATTCCTTTTTTCTCAGAATGTACCCAACTGTTGATTTTGCTACTCCAAGCATGTCTGCTATCTCTCTGATGGATTTTTTCTTTTTTTTCAGCCTCAGGATGTTCTGCTTCACCTCAATTGAGAGTTCCTTTGACCGCATGTTGTCTGCTCACAGCAACAGCTTCCAAATGCAAAACCACACACCTGGAATCCACCCCTGACCTTTTAACTACTTCATTGATTACAGGTTAACGAGGGAGACACCTTCAGAGTTAATTGCAGCCCTTAGAGTCCATTGTCCAATTACTTTTGGTCCCTTGAAAAAGAGGACGCTATGCATTACAGAGCTATGATTCCTAAACCCTTTCTCCGATTTGGATGTGGAAACTATCATATTGCAGCTGGGAGTGTGCACTTTCAGCCCATATTATATATATAATTGTATTTCTAAACATGTTTTTGTAAACAGCTAAAATAACAAAACTTGTGTCACTGTCCAAATATTTCTGGCCCTAACTGTATATTCACTCAGGGGCGTTCCCACTGCTGGTCCTGTCCGGCGCCTCCTATCTTCATCAGATGGCATCTTCTTTTTGTCTTCAGGCTGTGGCTCAGGCGCAGGCGTACTTTGTCTGCCCTGTTGAGGGCAGAGCAAAGTAATAAATAAATCATAATAATAATTTTTATTTATATAGCGCCAACAAATTCCGCAGCACTTTACAATAAGCGGGGACATGTACAGACAATAAATTCAGTACAAGTTAAGAGTGGACAATTTAAACAGTGACATTAGGGGTGAGGCCCCTGCTCGCAAGCTTACAATCTACAAGGAAATGGGGGGGCACAATAGGTGAAAAGTGCTTGTTATTTCAGGTCTGGCAATTATAATAAATAGGGATTTATTATAATTAAAGTACTGCAGTGTGCAGGTGCCAGGAAAGGTCAGAGAGGCCAGGCGCCTGAGCACTGCAGTACTTTGCTCTGCCCTCAAAAGGGCAGACAAAGTACGCCTGCGCCGGAGCCACAGCCTGAAGACAAGAAGAGGACGTCATCTGATGAAGATAGGAGGCACCCGTGTTATGACCTGGTGGTTAGGAGCACCCGAAAAGACCTGATGGTTAAACCAACAAAGAACAAGCTCTGGGAAGTGGGAGCTCTGCTGACCGCAACCCCTAATCCTATCACACACACTAGAAATAGCCGTGGAGCGTTCCTGACACTCCCTAGATGCCTCTTCACAGCCTTGGAGCTAACTAGCCCTAGAGATAGAAAATAAAGCCTACCTTGCCTCAGAGAAATTCCCCAAAGAAAAAGGCAGCCCCCACATCTATTGACTGTGAGTTAAGATGAAAGTCACAAACACAGAAATGAAACAGGTTTCAGCAAAGGGAGGCCAGACTTACTAAACAGACAGAGGATAGGAAAGGTAACTTTGCGGTCAGCACAAAAAACTACAAAAAGACCACGCAGAGTGTGCAAAAAGACCTCCGCACTGACTCACGGTGCGGAGGTGCCACTCTGCATTCCAGAGCTTCCAGCTAGCAAAGCAAAATCATGATAGCAAAGCTGGACAAGAAAACAAAGAACAAATAATAAACTAGCAGGGACTTAGCTTCTGCTGGAGTAGACAGGACACCCGACAGATCCAAGAGCGAACTGAACCAGTACAAGAACATTGACAGCTGGTATGGAGTAACGATCTGAGTGGAGTTAAATAGAGCAGCCAGCCAAAGAACAAACTACGTCACCTGTGGAAGGAACCTCAGAAGCAGCAGCTCCACTCACAGCCACCAGAGGGAGTCCATGGACAGAACTCGCCGAAGTACCATTCATGACCACAGGAGGGAGTTCGATAACAGAATTCACAACAGTACCCCCCCTTGAAGAGGGGTCACCAGACCCTATCCAGAGCCCCCAGGCCGATTAGGATGAGCCAAATGAAAGGCACGAACTACATAGTAACATAGTAACATAGTAACATAGTTAGTAAGGCCGAAAAAATACATTTGTCCATCCAGTTCAGCCTATATTCCATCATAATAAATCCCCAGATCTACGTCCTTCTACAGAACCTAATAATTGTATGATACAATATTGTTCTGCTCCAGGAAGACATCCAAGCCTCTCTTGAACCCCTCGACTGAGTTCGCCATCACCACCTCCTCAGGCAAGCAATTCCAGATTCTCACTGCCCTAACAGTAAAGAATCCTCTTCTATGTTGGTGGAAAAACCTTCTCTCCTCCAGACGCAAAGAATGCCCCCTTGTGCCCGTCACCTTCCTTGGTATAAACAGATCCTCAGCGAGATATTTGTTGTTGTGAATTCTGTGGCTGAATTCACTCCTGTGGTCACAAGTGGTACTGCAGCTTCTGAGCTTCCTCCCTCAGGTGTTCTGGTGAGCTCGTTGGCTGCTTCGTTATTTAGCTCCACCTGATTCTGTTTTCCTTGCTCCTTGTCAATGTTCCAGTGTTGGATCTGAGCTTCTGGATCTTTCCTGTGGCCTGCTGCTCTGCTTAGATAAGTGCTTCTTTGCTTTTTGTTGCAATATTTTCTGTCCAGCTTGTCTATTCGTTTTGCTGGAAGATCTGAGACGCAAAGGGTGTACCGCCATGCCGTTAGTTCGGCACGGTGGGTCTTTTTGCCCCCTTTGCGTGGTTTTTGCTTTAGGGTTTTTTGTAGACTGCAAAGTTCTCTTTGCTATCCTCGCTCTATCTAGAATATCGGGCCTCACTTTGCTGAATCTATTTCATCCCTACGTTTTGTCTTTTCATCTTACTCACCGTCATTATATGTGGGGGGCTGCCTTTCCCTTTGGGGTATTTCTCTGAGGCAAGCCAGGCTTTATTTTCTATCTTCAGGCTAGTCAGTTTCTTAGGCTGTGCCGAGTTGCATAGGTAGTGTCAGGCGCAATCCACAGCCACCTTTAGTTGTGTTTAGGATAGGTTCAGGTATTGCGGTCTACAGAGATTCCACGTCTCAGAGCTCGTTCTATTGTTTTTGGGTTTTGTCAGATCACTGTATGTGCTCTGATCGCTGGTACACTGTGTCACTGGATTGCACTCATAACAGTACAAGGAGCCAAACTAATGATTCTCAATAGAGGGAAAAAAGAAGTTCTGACATCATTTTTTTTTCTCAGCTCTGTGTTCAGTCTTTTTTTTTCCCTAGACATTTGGGTGCTTCAGGACACAGCTGTGGACATGGATATTCAGAGTCTGTGCTCTTCATTGGATAATCTCGTTATAAATGTACAAAAGATTCAAGATACTATTGATCAGAAATCTATGCTAGAACCAAGAATTCCTATTCCTGATTTGTTTTTTGGTGATAGAACTAAGTTTCTGAGCTTCAAAAATAATTGTAAGCTATTTCTGGCCTTGAAACCTCATTCTTCTGGTAATCCAGTTCAACAGGTTTTGATTATTATTTCATTTTTGCGCGGCGACCCTCAGGACTGGGCATTTTCTCTTGCGCCAGGAGACCCTGCATTGAGTAGTGTCGATGCGTTTTTCCTGGCGCTCGGATTACTGTACGATGAGCCTAATTCAGTGGATCAGGCTGAGAAAAATTTGCTGGCTTTATGCCAGGGTCAGGATGATATAGAAGTATATTGTCAGAAATTTAGGAAGTGGTCAGTACTCACTCAGTGGAATGAATCTGCGCTGGCAGCTTTGTTCAGAAAGGGTCTCTCTGAGGCTCTTAAGGATGTCATGGTGGGTTTTCCTATGCCTGCTTGTTTGAATGAGTCTATGTCTTTGGTCATTCAGATCGGTCGACGCTTGCGTGAGCGTAAATCTGTGCACCATTTGGCGGTATTGCCTGAGATTAAACCTGAGCCTATGCAGTGCGATAGGACTATGACCAGAGTTGAACGGCAAGAACACAGACGTCTGAATGGGCTGTGTTTCTACTGTGGTGATTCCACTCATGCTATTTCTGATTGTCCTAAGCGCACTAAGCGGTTCGCTAAGTCTGCCGTCATTGGTACTGTACAGTCCAAATTCCTTCTGTCCGTTACCTTGATATGCTCTTTGTCATCGTATTCTGTCATGGCGTTTGTGGATTCAGGCGCTGCCCTGAATCTGATGGATTTGGATTATGCTAAACGTTGTGGGTTTTTCTTGGAGCCTTTGCGGTGTCCTATTCCGCTGAGAGGAATTGATGCTACACCTTTGGCCAAGAATAAACCTCAGTACTGGGCCCAGCTGACCATGTGCATGGCTCCTGCACATCAGGAAGTTATTCGCTTTCTGGTGCTACATAATCTACATGATGTGGTCGTGTTGGGGTTGCCATAGCTGCAAACCCATAATCCAGTATTGGATTGGAACTCTATGTCGGTATCCAGCTGGAGTTGTCAGGGGGTACATGGTGATGTTCCATTTTTGTCAATTTCGTCATCCACTCCTTCTGAGGTTCCAGAGTTCTTGTCTGATTATCAGGATGTATTTGATGAGCCCAAGTCCGATGCCCTACCTCCGCATAGGGATTGTGATTGTGCTATCAATTTGATTCCTGGTAGTAAATTCCCTAAAGGTCGATTATTTAATTTATCCGTGCGTGAACACGCCGCTATGCGCAGTTATGTGAAGGAATCCCTGGAGAAGGGACATATTTGCCCATCGTCGTCACCACTGGGAGCAGGGTTCTTTTTTGTAGCCAAGAAGGATGGTTCGCTGAGACCGTGTATTGATTACCGCCTTCTTAATAAGATCACTGTTAAATTTCAGTATCCCTTGCCATTGTTATCTGACTTGTTTGCTCGGATTAAGGGGGCTAGTTGGTTCACTAAGATAGATCTTCGTGGTGCATATAATCTGGTGAGAATCAGGCAAGGAGATGAATGGAAAACTGCATTTAATACGCCCGAGGGTCATTTTGAGTATCTAGTGATGCCGTTCGGACTTGCCAATGCTCCATCTGTGTTTCAGTCTTTTATGCATGACATCTTCCGTGAGTATCTGGATAAATTCCTGATTGTTTACTTGGATGACATTTTGATCTTCTCAGATGATTGGGAGTCTCATGTGAAGCAGGTCAGAATGGTTTTTCAGGTCCTGCGTGATAATTCTTTGTTTGTGAAGGGATCAAAGTGCCTCTTTGGTGTGCAGAAAGTTTCATTTTTGGGGTTCATCTTTTCCCCTTCTACTATCGAGATGGATCCGGTTAAGGTCCAAGCCATCCAGGATTGGACTCAGCCGACATCTCTGAAAAGTCTGCAAAAGTTCCTGGGCTTTGCTAATTTTTATCGTCGCTTCATCTGTAATTTTTCTAGCATTGCCAAACCATTGACCGATTTGACCAAGAAGGGTGCTGATTTGGTTAATTGGTCTTCTGCTGCTGTGGAGGCTTTTCGGGAGTTGAAGCGTCGTTTTTGTTCTGCCCCTGTGTTGTGTCAGCCAGATGTTTCTCTTCCGTTCCAGGTCGAGGTTGATGCTTCTGAGATTGGAGCAGGGGCGATTTTGTCACAGAGAGGTTCTGGTTGCTCAGTGATGAAACCATGTGCTTTCTTTTCCAGGAAGTTTTTGCCCGCTGAGCGTAATTATGATGTGGGCAACCGAGAGTTGCTGGCTATGAAGTGGGCATTCGAGGAGTAGCGTCATTGGCTTGAAGGAGCTAAGCATCGCGTGGTGGTATTGACTGATCATAAGAACTTGACTTATCTCGAGTCTGCCAAGCGCTTGAATCCTAGACAGGCCCGTTGGTCGTTATTTTTTGCCCGCTTCGACTTTGTGATTTCGTACCTTCCGGGCTCTAAAAATGTGAAGGCGGATGCTCTGTCTAGGAGTTTTGTGCCCGACTCCCCGGGGTTATCTGAGCCGGCGGGTATTCTCAAGGAAGGTGTCATTGTGTCTGCTATCTCCCCTGATTTGCGGAGGGTGCTGCAAAAATTTCAGGTGAATAAACCTGATCGTTGTCCAGCGGAGAAACTGTTCGTCCCTGATAGATGGACTAATAAAGTTATCTCTGAACTTCATTGTTCGGTGTTGGCTGGTCATCCTGGAATCTTTGGTACCAGAGAGTTAGTGGCTAGATCCTTCTGGTGGCCATCTCTGTCACGGGATGTACGTACTTTTGTGCAGTCCTGTGGGATTTGTGCTAGGGCTAAGCCCTGCTGTTCTCGTGCCAGTGGGTTGCTTTTGCCCTTGCCGGTCCCAAAGAGGCCTTGGACACATATTTCGATGGATTTCATTTCTGACCTTCCCGTTTCTCAAAAGATGTCAGTCATTTGGGTGGTCTGTGATCGCTTTTCTAAAATGGTCCATCTGGTGCCCTTGGTTAAATTGCCTTCCTCCTCTGATTTGGTGCCTTTGTTCTTCCAGCATGTGGTTCGTTTGCATGGCATTCCTGAGAATATTGTTTCTGACAGAGGTTCCCAGTTTGTTTCAAGGTTTTGGCGAGCCTTTTGTGGTAGGATGGGCATTGACCTATCTTTTTCCTCGGCTTTCCATCCTCAGACTAATGGCCAGACCGAACGAACCAATCAGACCTTGGAAACATATCTGAGATGTTTTGTTTCTGCTGACCAGGATGATTGGGTGTCCTTTTTGCCGTTGGCTGAGTTCGCCCTTAATAATCGGGCCAGCTCGGCTACCTTGGTTTCTCCATTTTTCTGCAATTCTGGGTTCCATCCTCGTTTCTCTTCAGGACAGGTTGAGTCTTCGGGCTGTCCTGGTGTGGATTCTGTGGTGGACAGGTTGCAGCAGATCTGGACTCAGGTAGTGGACAATTTGACCTTGTCCCAGGAGAAGGCTCAACTTTTCGCTAATCGCAGACGCCGTGTAGGTCCCCGACTTCGTGTTGGGGATCTGGTTTGGTTATCTTCTCGTCATATTCCTATGAAGGTTTCCTCTCCTAAATTTAAACCTCGTTTTATTGGTCGGTATAGGAATTCTGAGGTTCTCAATCCTGTGTCTTTTCGTCTGACCCTCCCAGACTCCTTTTCCATACATAATGTATTCCATAGGTCGTTGTTGCGGAGATACGTGGCACCTATGATTCCATCTGTTGAGCCTCCTGCCCCGGTTTTGGTGGAGGGGGAATTGGAGTATATTGTGGAGAAGATTTTGGATTCTCGTGTTTCTAGACGGAAACTCCAGTATCTGGTTAAATGGAAGGGTTATGCTCAGGAAGATAATTCCTGGGTTTTTTCCTCTGATGTCCATGCTCCCGATCTTGTTCGTGCCTTTCATGTGGCTCATCCTGGTCGGCCTGGGGGCTCTGGTGAGGGTTCGGTGACCCCTCCTCAAGGGGGGGGTACTGTTGTGAATTCTGTGGCTGAATTCACTCCTGTGGTCACAAGTGGTACTGCAGCTTCTGAGCTTCCTCCCTCAGGTGTTCTGGTGAGCTCGTTGGCTGCTTCGTTATTTAGCTCCACCTGATTCTGTTTTCCTTGCTCCTTGTCAATGTTCCAGTGTTGGATCTGAGCTTCTGGATCTTTCCTGTGGCCTGCTGCTCTGCTTAGATAAGTGCTTCTTTGCTTTTTGTTGCAATATTTTCTGTCCAGCTTGTCTATTCGTTTTGCTGGAAGCTCTGAGACGCAAAGGGTGTACCGCCGTGCCGTTAGTTGAAGAACAGTTTGGGATTAGTTTTACTCTCCTTAGCAATGTCCTTCTCTGTTTCCTTTTTGGCAGCTTTAATTAGTTTTTTAGATAAAGTATTTTTCTCCCTATAGTTTTTTAGAGCTTCAATGGTGCCATCCTGCTTTAGTAGTGCAAATGCTTTCGTTTTACTGTTAATTACCTGTCTTACTTCTTTGTTTAGCCACATTGGGTTTTTCCTATTTCTAGTCCTTTTATTCCCACAAGGTATAAACCGCTTACACTGCCTATTTAGGATGTTCTTAAACATTTCCCATTATTATCTGTATTCTTATTTCTGAGGATATTGTCCCAGTCTACCAGATTAAGGGCATCTCTAAGCTGGTCAAACTTTGCCTTCCTAAAGTTCAGTGTTTTTGTGACTCCCTGACAAGTCTAGATCGGCAGCGTGAACATCAGAGGCAAAAACCCAGGAATTATCTTCCTGACCATAACCCTTCCACTTGACCAGGTACTGGAGTTTCCGTCTCGAAATACGAGAATCCAAAATCTTTTCCACCACATACTCCAACTCCCCCTCGACCAACACCGGGGCAGGATGATCAACGGAGGGAACCATAGGCGCCACGTATCTCCGGAATAACGACCTATGGAACACATTATGGATGGCAAAAGAAGCTGGAAGGGCCAAACGAAATGACACAGGTTTGAGAACTTCAGAATCTTATACGTACCAATGAAACAAGGCTTAAACTTAGGAGAGGAAACCTTCATAGGAACATAACGAGACGACAACCAAACCAAATCCCCAACACGAAGTCGGCGACCAACACAGCGCCGGCGGTTAGCAAAACGTTGAGCCTTCTCCTGGGACAATGTCAAATTGTCCACCACATGAGCCCAAATCTGCTGCAACTTGTCCACCACAGTATCCACACCAGGACAGTCCGAAGGCTCAACCTGCCCTGAAGAGAAACGAGGATGAAAACCAGAATTACAGAAAAACGGCGAAACCAAAGTAGCCGAGCTGGCCCGATTATTAAGGGCGAACTCAGCCAAAGGCAAGAAGGACACCCAATCATCCTGATCAGCAGAAACAAAGCATCTCAGATATGTCTCCAAAGTCTGATTAGTTTGTTCGGTTTGGCCATTTGTCTGAGGATGGAAAGCTGAAGAAAAAGACAAATCAATGCCCATCTTAGCACAAAAGGACCACCAAAACCTCGAAACAAACTGGGAACCTCTGTCCGAGACGATGTTCTCCGGAATGCCATGCAAACGAACCACATGCTGGAAAAACAATGGCACCAAATCAGAGGAGGAAGGCAACTTAGACAAGGGTACCAAATGGACCATCTTAGAGAAGCGATCACAAACCACCCAAATGACAGACATCCTTTGAGAGACAGGGAGATCTGAAATAAAATCCATGGAAATATGCGTCCAGGGCCTCTTCGGGACCGGCAAGGGCAAAAGCAACCCACTGGCATGAGAACAGCAGGGCTTAGCCCGAGCACAAGTCCCACAGGACTGCACAAAAGAACGCACATCCCGTGACAAAGAAGGCCACCAAAAGGATCTAGCCACCAAATCTCTGGTACCAAAGATTCCAGGATGACCAGCCAACACCGAACAATGAACCTCAGAGATAACTCTACTAGTCCATCTATCAGGGACAAACAGTTTCTCCGCTGGACAACGGTCAGGTCTCTCAGCCTGAAACTTCTGCAGCACCCGCCGCAAATCAGGGGAGATGGCAGACAAAATTACCCCCTCTTTGAGAATACCCGCCGGCTCAGGAACACCCGGAGAGTCAGGCACAAAACTCCTTGGGAAAGAGAAGGAGATCCAGCTCAACGAAATAGTGAAAAATCCATAATTTATTTCACTTAAAATATAGTGAAAGGACAAAACATCAGCATACAGAAAAAATTATGAAAACAAGGTCAACGCGTTTCCGGTGACTAAGCACCCTTAATCATGATTAAGGGTGCTTAGTCACCGGAAACGCGTTGACCTTGTTTTTATAATTTTTTCTGTATGCTGATGTTTTGTCCTTTCACTATATTTTAAGTGAAATAAATTATGGATTTTTCACTATTTCGTTGAGCTGGATCTCCTTCTCTTTCCTGTTCGTCCACGCCCTGACACAGCGGTTCCGTGCTCCGAGCTCCTGGGAATGTCGGTATGGTGAGCTGGATTTTGTTTTTCCTACAAAACTCCTTGACAGGGCATCAGCCTTCACATTCTTAGAGCCCGGAAGTTACGAAACCACAAAATTAAAACGAGAGAAAAACAGTGACCATCGAGCCTGTCTAGGATTCAACCGTTTGGCAGACTCGAGATAAGTCAAATTCTTGTGATCCGTCAAAACCACCACGCGATGCTTGGCTCCTTCAAGCCAATGTCGCCACTCCTCGAATGCCCACTTCATGGCTAACAACTCCCGATTGCCCACATCATAATTGCGCTCAGCAGGCGAGAATTTTCTAGAAAAGAAGGCACAGGGTTTCATCACCGAGCCATCAGAACTTCTTTGCGACAAAACAGCCCCTGCTCCAATTTCAGAAGCATCAACCTCAACCTGAAAAGGGAGCGAAACATCTGGCTGGCACAACACAGGGGCAGAAGAAAAACGACGCTTCAACTCCTGAAAAGCCTCTACAGCCGCAGAGGACCAATTGACCACATCAGCACCTTTCTTGGTCAAATCAGTCAACGGTTTAGCCACACTAGAAAAATTAGCGATGAAGCGACGGTAAAAATTAGCAAAGTCCAGGAACTTCTGCAGGCTCTTCACAGATGTCGGCTGAGTCCAATCATAAATGGCCTGAACTTTAACAGGGTCCATCTCGTTAGTAGAAGGGGAAAAAATGAAACCCAAAAATGAAACCTTCTGAACTCCAAAGAGACACTTTGACCCCTTCACAAACAAGGAATTCGCACGAAGGACCTGGAACACCATTCTGACCTGCTTTACATGAGACTCCCAATCATCCGAAAAGACCAAAATATCATCCAAATATACAATCATGAATCTATCCAGGTACTCTAGGAAGATGTCATGCATAAAGGACTGAAATACAGATGGAGCATTAGAAAGCCCGAATGGCATAACCAGGTACTCAAAATGGTCCTCGGGCGTATTAAATGCTGTTTTCCATTCATCGCCCTGTTTATCTTGGTGAACCAACTAGCCCCCTTAATCCGAACAAACAAATCAGACAGCAGCGGCAAAGGGTAATGAAATTTGACTGTGATCTTATTAAGAAGGCGGTAATCAATACAAGGTCTCAAAGAACCATCCTTCTTGGCCACAAAAAAGAACCCTGCTCCCAACGGTGATGACGACGGGCAAATAAGACCTTTCTCCAAGGACTCCTTTATATAACTCCGCATAGCGGCGTGCTCTGGCACAGATAAATTGAACAGTCGGCCCTTAGGAAACTTACTACCAGGAATCAAATTAATAGCACAATCGCAATCCCTATGAGGAGGTAGGGCACTGGATTTGGTCTCATCAAATACATCCCGGTAATCCGACAAAAATTCAAGGACTTCAGAAGGAGTGGAAGGCGAAATTGACAGCAATGGAACATCACCATGTACCCCTTGACAACCCCAGCTGGACACAGACATAGATTTCCAATCCAATACTGGATTATGGACCTGTAGCCATGGCAACCCCAAAACGACCACATCATGCAGATTATGCAACACCAAAAATCGAATATCCTCCTGATGTGCAGGAGCCATGCACATGGTCAATTGAGTCCAGTACTGAGGCTTATTCTTGGCCAAAGGCGTAGCATCAAATCCTCTCAATGGAATAGGATACTGCAAGGGCTCCAAGAAAAAACCACAGCGCCTGGCAAACTCCAAGTCCATCAAATTCAGGGCAGCACCTGAATCCACAAATGCCATAACAGAATTGGACGACAAAGAGCAAATCAGAGTAACGGATAAAAGAAATTTAGACTGTACCGTTCCAATGGTGGCAGACCTAACGAACCGCTTAGTGCGCTTAGGACAATCGGAGATAGCATGAGTCGAGTCACCACAGTAAAAACACAGCCCATTCCGACGTCTGTGTTCTTGCCGTTCAGCTCTGGTCAAAGTCCTATCACATTGCATAAGCTCAGGCCTATGCTCAGAGAATACCGCCAAATGGTGCACAGCTTTGCGCTCCCGCAAGCGCCGATCGATCTGAATGGCCAAGGACATAGACTCATTCAGACCAGCAGGCGTGGGAAATCCCACCATGACATCCTTAAGGGTTTCAGAAAGACCCTTTCTTAAAATTGCCGCCAGGGCACACTCATTCCACTAAGTAAGCACAGACCACTTTCTAAACTTCTGACCATATACCTCCGCTTCATCCTGACCCTGACACAAAGCCAGCAAGATTTTCTCCGCCTGATCCACTGAATTTGGTTCATCATAAAGCAATCCAAGCGCCAGAAAAAACGCATCTACATCACGCAATGCAGGATCTCCTGGCGCAAGGGAAAATGCCCAGTCTTGAGGGTCACCACGCAACAAAGAAATAATGATTTTTACTTGTTGAACGGGGTCACCAGAGGAGCGAGGTTTCAAAGCAAGAAACAGTTTACAATTATTTTTGAAATTCAGGAACTTAGATCTATCCCCAGAAAACAAATCAGGAATTGGAATTCTAGGCTCTAACATCGGATTCTGAACAACAAAATCTTGAATATTTCGTACTCTTGCAGTGAGATGATCCACACAAGAGGACAGACCTTGAATGTCCATATCTACACCTGTGTCCTGAATCACCCAGAGGTTAAGGGGAAAAGAAAGACAAAACACACTGCAGAAAAAAAAATGGTCTCAGAACTTCTCTTATCCCTGTATTGAGATGCATTAATACTTTGGGCCAGCTGTACTGTTATGATAAAAGAACCTAGCACTCAACTGGATGCTTTTAGTGCGTAATTTATTGTAGTAGTACCCAAACGTTTCGGACACCGCGTCTGCTAGCGGCTTCACACATCTCTCTCCGCTTATCTAGACGCTGCTCCTGTAGTGCCCCGTGACCGTATGGTCTCATATTCTACACACTAGTACGTTTACTGATGAAGGTCCGTTATGCAGGACCGAAACGTTTGGGTACTACTACAATAAATTACGCACTAAAAGCATCCAGTTGAGTGCTAGGTTCTTTTATCATACTATTAAGGTGTGGGAACCTAACCTTAGCACCATCTCACCAGTAGTGCATACGGTCATTTTTGTTTGGTAGCTGTACTGTTATGACCTGGTGGTTAGGAGCACCCGAAAAGACCTGATGGTTAAACCAACAAAGGACAAGTGTTATGCCGGCAGTCCAGTGACACAGTGTGCCAGCAATCAGAGCACATACAGTGATCTGACAATAACCCAAAAACAATAGAACGAGCTCTGAGACGTGGAATCTCTGTAGACTGCAAACCTGAACCTATCCTAAACACAACTAAAAGTGGCTGTGGATTGCGCCTGACACTACCTAGGCAACTCGGCACAACCTGAGAAACTGACTAGCCTGAAGATAGAAAATTAAGCCTGGCTTGCCTCAGAGAAATACCCCAAAGGAAAAGGCAGCCCCCCACATATAATGACTGTTAGCAAGATGAAAAGACAAACGTAGGGATGAAATAGATTCAGCAAAGTGAGGCCCGATATTCTAGATAGAGCGAGGATAGCAAAGAGAACTTTGCAGTCTACAAAAACCCTAAAGCAAAAAACCACGCAAAGGGGGCAAAAAGACCCACCGTGCCGAACTAACGGCACGGCGGTACACCCTTTGCGTCTCAGAGCTACCAGCAAAACGAATGGACAAGCTGGACAGAAAAAGTAGCAACAAAAACAAAGCAGCACTTATCTAAGCAGAGCAGCAGGCCACAGGAAAGATCCAGAAGCTCAGATCCAACACTGGAACATTGACTAGGAGCAAGGAAGACAGAATCAGGCGGAGTTAAATAACAAAACAGCCAACGAGCTCACCAGAACACCTGAGGGAGGAAGCTCAGAAGCTGCAGTACCACTTGTGACCACAGGAGTGAATTCAGCCACAGAATTCACAACAGACAAGCTCTGGGAAGTGGGAGCTCTGCTGACCACAACCCCTAATCCTATCACACACACTAGAAATAGCTGTGGAGCGTTCCTGACACTCCCTAGACGCCTCTTCACAGCCTAAGAGCTAACTAGCCCTAGAGATAGAAAATAAAGCCTACCTTGCCTCAGAGAAATTTCCCAAAGAAAAAGGCAGCCCCCAACATATATTGACTGTGAGTTAAGATGAAAGTCACAAACACAGAAATTAAACAGGTTTCAGCAAAGGGAGGCCAGACTTACTAAACAGACAGAGGATAGGAAAGGTAACTTTGCGGTCAGCACAAAAAACTACAAAAAGACCACGCAGAGTGTGCAAAAAGACCTCCGCACCGACTCACGGTGCGGAGGTGCCACTCTGCATTCCAGAGCTTCCAGCTAGCAAAGCAAAATCATGATAGCAAAGCTGGACAAGAAAACAATGAACAAATAATAAACTAGCAGGGACTTAGCTTCTGCTGGAGTAGACAGTACACCCGACAGATCCAAGAGCGAACTGAACCAGTACAAGAACATTGACAGCTGGCATGGAGTAACGATCTGAGTGGAGTTAAATAGAGCAGCCAGCCAAAGAACAAACTACGTCACCTGTGGAAGGAACCTCAGAAGCAGCAGCTCCACTCACAGCCACCAGAGGGAGTCCATGGACAGAACTCGCCGAAGTACCATTCATGACCACAGGATGGAGTTCGATAACAGAATTCACAACACACCCGACCAGCAGCGGGAACTTCCCTGGGTGAGTATAATATAACCTCTTTTTCTCATCTTTTAGGATACATCGGGGGCTTAAATACAGCATTACAGAATGCTGTAGATAAGCCCCTGATGCCGGTGGGCTTACCTCACCCTCGATTTTGGAGGTGACAGATTCCCTTTAAGAGGGTAAAGCATCACGCAATGTTGCAAAAGATGTAGATTCTTCACAGTCAGCTGTGTCTAAAATCTGGACCAAATACCAACAACATGGGAAGGTTGTTAAAGGCAAACATACTGGTAGACTAAGGAAGACATCAAAGTGTCAAGACCAGAAACTTAAAGCAATATATCTCCAAAACAGGAAATGCACAACAAAACAAATGAGAAACGAATGGGTGGAAACTGGAGTCAACGTCTGTGACCGAACTGTAAGAAATTGCCTAACGGAAATGGGATTTACATACAGAAAAGCTAAACAAAAGCCATCATTAACACCTAAACAGAAAAAAACAAGGTAACAATGGGCTAAGGAAAAGCAATCGTGGACTGTGGATGACTGGATGAAAGGCATATTCAGTGATGAATCGCAAATCTGTATTGGGCAAGGTGATGATGCTGGAACTTTTGTTTGGTGCCGTTCCAATGAGAATTATAAAGATGACTGCCTGAAGAAAACATGCAAATTTCCAGTCATTGATGATATGGGCTGCATATCAGGTAAAGGCACTGGGGAGATGGCTGTCATTACAACTTCAATAAATGCACAAGTTTCCGTTGATATTTTGGACACTTTTCTTATCCCATCAATTGAAAGGATGTTTGGGGATGATGAAATCATTTTTCAAGATGATAATGCATCCTGCCATAGAGCAAAAACTGTGAAAACATTCCTTGAAAAAAGACGCATAAGGTCAATGTCATGGCCTGCAAATAGTCCGGATCTCAATCCAATTGAAAATAATTGGTGGAAATTGAAGAAAATGGTCCATGACAAGGCTCCAACCTGCAAAGCTGATATGGCAACAGCAATCAGAGAAAGTTGAAGCCAGATTGTTGAGACTGACCTTAGCAATGATGTGCAACGTGTGGGACAGAGGAGAGACTGTTGGGGATAAGGGAATACTCTAATATTACCCATTATAGCAAAATCATCGACTGGTGGACTTTGACAAATTTACTGGTTTCAGAGGTTGGGAATCAAGGGGAATTCAGACTTTAGATCAGTTAGTAGGAAATGGAACACTTAAAAGCTTTATCAAACTACAAAAAGAGTTTGGATTGCCCATGGCCTCGTCTTTCAATACCTACAACATAGGCATGCATATCTAACTCAGTTTAGCGCTGCGGCACAGGATATACTGAAAAAATATTTACTAGACTCAATAGCAGCGGCAAAATACATGACCGGCTTAATTTCAAACATCTATCAGAAACTCTGTCTCGCATGAGAGACCATCCCCTGGCAGCTACATTAACCCCTTTCTGACATTAGACGTACTATCCCGTCGAGGTGGGGTGGGCCCCTATGACCACCGACGGGATAGTACGTCATATGCGATCGGCAGCGCTAACGGGGGGAGCGCCGCCGATCGCGGCCGGGTGTCAGCTGCCTATCGCAGCTGACATCCGGCACTATGTGCCAGGAGCGGTCACGGACCGCCCCTGGCACATTAACCCCCGGCACACCGCGATCAAAGATAATCGCGATGTGCCGGTGGTACAGGGAAGCATCGCGCATGGAGGGGGCTCCCTGCGGGCTTCCCCGAGCCCCCCGCAGCAACGCGATGTGATCGTGTTGCTGCGAGGGTCTCTTACCTCCCTCCCTGCCTGCTCCAGCCCCGGATCCAAGATGACCGCGGATCCGGGTCCTGCAGGGAGGGAGGTGGCTTCACAGAGCCTGCTCAGAGTCGGCACTGTGAAGCCTGCAGTGCTGCATGTCAGATCGGTGATATGACAGAGTGCTGTGCAAACTGTAAGATCAACGATCTGTGATGTCCTTCCCGGGACAAAATAAAAAAGTTAAAAAACAAATTTCCAAATGTGTAAAAAAAAAAATTCCTAAATAATGAAAAAAAAAAATATTATTCCCATAAAATACATTTCTTCATCTAAATAAAAAACATAACAATAAAAGTACACATATTTAGTATCACCGCGTCCGTAACGACCCGACCTATAAAACTGGCCCACTAGTTAACCCCTTCAGTAAACACCGTAAGGGAAAAAAAAAACGAGGCAAAAAACAACGCTTTATTATCATACCACCGAACAAAAAGTGGAATAACACGAGATCAAAAAGACAGATATAAATAACCATGGAATCGCTGAAAGCGTCATCTTGTCTTACAAAAAACGAGCATCCATACAGCATTATCAGCAAAAAAATAAAAAAGTTATAGTCCTGAGAATAAAATGATGCAAAAATAATTATTTTTTCTGTAAAATAGTTTTTATCCTATAAAAGCGCCAAAACATAAAAAAATTATATAAATGAGGTGTCGCTGTAATCGTACTGACCCGAAGAATAAAACTGCTTTATCAATTTTACCAAACGCGGAACGGTATAAACGCCTCCCACAAAAGAAATTCATGAATAGCTGGTTTTTGGTCATTCTTCCTCACAAAAATCGGAATAAAAAGCGATCAAAAAATGTCATGTGCCCGAAAATTTTACCAATAAAAACGTCAACTCGTCCCGCAAAAAACAAGACCTCACATTACTCTGTGGACCAAAATATGGAAAAATTATAGCTCTCAAAATGTGGTAACGCAAAAAATATTTTTTGCAATAAAAAGCGTCTTTCAGTGTGTGATGGCTGCCAATCATAAAAATCCGCTAAAAAACTCGCTATAAAAGTAAATCAAACCCCCCTTCATCACCCCCTTAGTTAGGGAAAAAGTTTAAAAATGTATTTATTTCCATTTTCCCATTAGAGTTAGGGTTAGGGCTAGGGTTAGGGCTAGGGTTAGGGCTAGGGTTAGGGCTAGGGTTAGGGCTAGGGCTAGGGTTAGGGTTAGGGCTAGGGCTAGGGTTAGGGTCAGGGTTTAGGCTAGGGCTAGGGTTAGGGCTAGGGCTAGGGCTAGGGTTAGGGTTAGGGTTAGGGCTAGGGTTAGGGCTAGGGTTGGGGCTACAGTTAGGGTGGGGGCTAAAGTTAGGGTTAGGGTTTAGATTACATTTACAGTTGGGAATAGGGTTGGGATTAGGGTTAGGGGTGTGTCAGGGTTAGAGGTGTGGTTAGGGTTACCGTTGGAATTAGGGTTAGGGGTGTGTTTGGATTAGGGTTTCAGTTATAATTGGGGGGTTTCCACTGTTTAGGCACATCAGGGGCTCTCCAAACACGACATGGCGTCCGATCTCAATTCCAGCCAATTCTCCGTTGAATAAGTAAAACAGTGCTCCTTCCCTTAAGAGCTCTCCCGTGTGCCCAAACAGGGGTTTACCCCAACATATGGGGTATCAGCATACTCAGGACAAATAGGACAACTTTTGGGGTCCAATTTCTCCTGTTACCCTTGGGAAAATACAAAACTGGGGGCTAAAAAATAATTTTGTGGGAAAAAAAAGGATTTTTTATTTTCACGGCTCTGCGTTATAAACTGTAGTTAAACACTTGGGGGTTCAAAGCTCTAACAACACATCTAGATGAGTTCCTTGGGGGGTCTAGTTTCCAATATGGGGTCACTTGTGGGGGTTTCTACTGTTTAGGTACATTAAGGGGCTCTGCAAACGTAATGTGACGCCTGCAGACTATTCCATCTAAGTCTGCATTCCAAATGGCACTCCTTCCCTTCCGAGCCCTCCCATGCGCCCAAACGGTGGTTCCCCCCACATATGGGGTATCAGTGTACTCAGGACAAATTGGACAACAACTTTTGGGGTCGAATTTCTCCTCTTACCCTCGGGAAAATACAAAACTGGGGGCTAAAAAATAATTTTTTGGGGAAAGTTTTTTTTTTTTTTTTTTTTCACGGCTCTGCGTTACAAACTGTAGTGAAACACTTGGGGGTTCACAGCTCTAACAACACATCTAGATGAGTTCCTTAGGGTGTCTAGTTTCCAAAATGGTGTCACTTGTGGGGGGTTTCTACTGTTTAGGTACATTAGGGGCTCTGCAAACGCAATGTGACACCTGCAGACCATTCCATCTAAGTCTGCATTCCAAATGGAGCTCCTTCCCTTCCGAGCCCTCCCATACGCCCAAACAGTGGTTCCCCCCCACTTATGGGGTATCAGCGCACTCAGGACAAATTGGACAACAAATTTTGGGGTCCAATTTCTCCTGTTACCCTCGGGAAAATACAAAACTGGGGGCTAAAAAATAATTTTTGTGGGAAAAAATTTTTGTTTTATTTTTACGGCTCTGCATTATAAACTTCTGTGAAGCCCTTGGTGGGTCAAAGCGCTCACCACACATCTAGATAAGTTCCTTAGTGGGTCAACTTTCCAAAAATGGTGTCACTTGTGGGGGGTTTCTACTGTTTAGGTACATTAGGGGCTCTGCAAACGCAATGTGACACCTGCAGACCATTCCATCTAAGTCTGCATTCCAAATGGCGCTCCTTCCCTTCCGATCCCTCCCATGCGCCCAAACAGTGGTTCCCCCCACATATTATGTATAATCGCACTCAGGACAAATTGGGCAACAAATTTTGGGGTCCAATTTCTCCTGTTACCCTCGGGAAAATACAAAACTGGGGGCTAAAAAAATAATTTTTGTGGGAAAACATTTTTGTTTTATTTTTACGGCTCTGCATTATAAACTTCTGTGAAGCCCTTGGTGGGTCAAAGCGCTCACCACACATCTAGATAAGTTCCTTAGGGGGTCTACTTTCTAAAATGGTGTCACTTGTGAGGGGTTTCAGTGTTTAGGCACATCAGTGGCTCTCTAAACGCAACATGGAGTCCCATCTCAATTCCTGTCAATTTTGCATTGAAAAGTCAAGCAGAGGCTCCTTCCCTTCCGAGCTCTCCCATGCGCCCAAACAGTGGTTTACCCCCACATATGGGGTATCAGCGTACTCAGGACAAATTGTACAACAACTTTTGGGGTCCATTTTCTCCTGTTACCCTTGGTAAAAAAAAAAAAAATTGGAGCTGAAGTAAATTTTTTGTGAAAAAAAGTTAAATGTTCATTTTTATTTAAACATTCCAAAAATTCCTGTGAAGCACCAGAAGGATTAATAAACTTCTTGAATATGGTTTTGAGCACCATGAGGGGTGCAGTTTTTAGAATGGTGTCACACTTGGGTATTTTCTATTATATTGACCCCTCAAAATGACTTCAAATGAGATGCGGTCCCTAAAAAAAATGGTGCTGTAAAAATGAGAAATTGCTGGTCAACTTTTAACCCTTATAACTCCCTAACAAAAAAAATTTTTGGTTCCAAAATTGTGCTGATGTAAAGTAGACATGTGAGAAATGCTACTTATTAAGTATTTTGTGTGACATATCTCTGTGATTTAATTGCATAAAAATTCAAAGTTGGAAAATTGTGAAATTTTCATAATTTTTGCCAAATTTCCGTTTTTTTTTCACAAATAAACGCAGGTACTATCAAATAATTTTTACCACTATCATGAAGTACAATATGTCACGACAAAACATTGTCAGAATCACTGGGATCCGTTGAAGCGTTCCAGAGTTATAACCTCATAAAGGGACAGTGGTCAGAATTGTACAAATTGGCCCAGTCATTAACGTGCAAACCACCCTTGGGGGTAAAGGGGTTAAAATAGGAAGCAGATGTGAGGTTTATTATGGAAGTTTTGAATCCCCTGTAGGTCTTTCGCAAACATTGTATCAAGCTCGCAAACTTATTGCACAACATTGGCCAGATACTCAACCACTGACAGTTAATGAGTTAATAAATAAGCAAAACAATATTATTTGGTTGGAAATTTGACAACATCTGGGCATCCTGGTTGAATGTTCCAGGTCTACCATCTGGAGTACTCCTGAGAGATAATATATGGCAATTTCTGGCTCCATGAACACTTGTAGCATCATCAATCCAGGTTAAATGATATAAGTAGGGCTAGTACACATGCAAACTAATTATGATAACTGAATGGCAGATATTATAAGGTATACACATCATAAAACAATAATACTATGAATACAGATTTATCTGGAGTGTTATCGGGGAGGGGGGTTGAATTAGTTTGAATGAAAACAAAAAATCGAATCCTTGCATGCAAGTCTGTAAAATACCAAAAATAATCCATCCCGCTAGGCCGCTAAGCCAATTGGCTGGATTTAAAAATGAGTCTATATATTGTATAAGCCTCATTAAGAACCTTAAGGAACCTAGAAAATCTGAGTCCAAGTCTCATTGTGTATGCAGTGTGGTACCTTCCTTGGCTCCTGGGGTAAGGCTAAGTACAGCATAGTCCTTGCAGATACTTGTCTGTGTGTACAAATTCAACAGTCCAGCAGTTTTTGTCCTTCTGCGTCTTTTATAAGAAAAGCATGATGTTGAATAAGTTTGTTGTCCCTGTCAACATTTAAACGTTTATCAAGTGTCTCTGTAGGGTGCAAAAATCCTACCACTGCCAGCAAGGTGATTAGGAGAACAGTCATTTTGCTGGCGAAAAGATCTATTTGCAGTGACGGGCATGGATCTAGGTGGGCTTTCCCTCAAGTTTCACTGAGGTGAATGTGGTCAGCTGGACTTTAAAACGGGCCGTCAAACCGTGGATCTAGGCTCCTTCTCACGTGTCTATGTATAACCACCCAATCACCTGGATTCAGCTGATATACGTCTGCACTGGCATTAGGATCTGGAATGGATGAGAACACATGTTTATGCACCACATTAGGTCTTTTCTGCAAGGCCTGGACATAGGCTGTCATAGCACCGTGTTGCATTTGTAGCACCTGTGGGAAGTACAGACCAGCCTTTGGCAAACTACCAAATGGGACTTCAAAAGGACACAAGCCTGTCTTTCTATCTGGAGTGTGTCTGACTGAAAAGAGTGCAAGAGGCAAGCACTCTACCCCGCTCTTTCCTGTGTCTGCCATGGCCTTTGATTTTTCAGTTTAAGTGTCCCGTTTAGTCTCTCCACTTTCCCACTACTTTATGGTCTATATGGTGTATAAAATGCTTGCTGTACTCCCAGGGCCTGCATGACTTGCCTCATTATTTCTCCCGTGAAGTGTGTGCCCCTATCGCTTTCTATGGTTTCTGGGACACCATACCTGCAGATCAGCTATTTCATCAGTTTGTCTGCAGTCGTTTTAGCATTTGCACATTTTACCGGAAAGGCTTCCAGCCAACCAGAGAAGAGATCTACATATATTAGGACATTTATCACACACTCCTACCATGGGTAGCTGTATGTAGTCAGTCTGCAGTCTCTGAAACGGGTAGAGAGGCCTGGGTGTCGCTTTCATAGGGACTTTTACTATTTTACCTGGGTTGTGCTGTGCACAGATGAGGCATGACTGTACGAGTTTCGCCCCTGAGTAACTGAAACCAGGAACGATCCAGAAGGCATCTACCATGGACACATGTGACATTTTGAGGTGTGAGTGGGGCCATGTGTTGCTTGCGCCATCATTAGGAACAGGGACCTTGGTATATACAATTTATCCTTATTCTTCCATGCTCCATTTGAGCTAATCAGCTCCCATTCTCCCCCAGTGTTCCTTCTTTGGGCAGCTGGAGGGATTTCAGGACATCTAGGCTCATTGTGGCAGGAATACGCTGACTTCCCGCCACCGTCCTCTGCTCCCTAGGTCGCCTTGCTGCTACTTTAGCAACCTCGTCCTCCCTTCTGTTGCCCTCTACCTCCACGGAGTCACCGTTTGTGCGTGCTTTCACCTTGATTATGTCAACCTGGACTGGTAACATCAATGCCTCCATTAATTGTTTCACCAGTTCTGTATTTTTAATGGGCTTACCGGCTGATATAAGAAATGCTCTGCTTCTCCAGATCGGGCAATAATCATGGGATATTCCCCATGCATAATTCAAATCTGTGTAAATATTAGCGACTTTACCTGCAGCAGCTCTACACGCCTCAGTGAGTGCCTTCAACTCTGCCTCCTGCACAGACATGTGAGGAGGGAGTGGTTCAGCTCGGATTACCTCATGTGAAAATACTACTGCATATCCATTATCCAGTAGAATTGTCCATTCTGGTGGTATCTGGAGCCATCTACAAAAATAAAAACCTCAGAATATGCATTAGGAACTGTTTTTTTTCCCCTGAACATGTGTAAAACCCACTGTCTCCTGACTCATCAGTTCCTATGCAGTCATGTTCGTGCGTCATGTCAAAGTACTAGAGTATTCTTTTTCACCTGCCAATGCTGTCACCAATTCCCCCTTTTGTGAATCCACAGGCAGATGAGTGGCTGGATTCAGAACATTATATCTTTTGAGGGTGACTTATTCAGGAATTAGTATTAGAGGACATTCAAGTCTGATCTGTCTAGCCTGATGTCGCTGTTATCTGTGACAGTACGGTGAGTGTATTAGGGACAATTGAGGTCATACTCACTGTAACATCATTAATAGCCCGTAAGTCATGATCTATTCTGTAAGTGTCAGGGGAACCCTTGGGTCCTTTTACTTCTTAATGGGATACAAAGGGGTGTTGCAGGGGGGAGATCTCTGCACTAGAACCCCTGCCTTAACATACGCTTTAATATCCCAGCTCAGGGCCATTGATTTGACTAGGCTTAAGGGGTATTGCTTTAAACAAGGAGGAGCGGTTCCTTCTTTCAATTTAATCAGGACAGGGGGAATGGGCAGCCGACCCACATCAGATTTTCCCCTTGCCCAAACGGTATCTGGTACCTGACTCTTTTCCCTGTCCTCAGACATTCTGGTGTCAGGTGTTACTTTCACTACTCTTGCCATTTACACCATTTCTGCAATCTTACACAAGTGTTTATATAAGTCACACATTAATGTCCAAATATTACTTATACCCGTATTAGATTGGGTAGAATACTCCTTAAAGAACTAAATTTGATTCACAAAATATGTTAACAAATTATATATATTAAAATATATAATTACGAAAGATGCGGAGTCATAAAATGGGGGAGCATAATGCCATAGGGCACAGCAAAACACAAGCTAATTTGTCAGTATCTAGTCCTGGAATCTGTTTCTCTTGCCCTTAGACTTGCCCTTAGTTAACATGGATCTTGATGTTTCACGTCGGCCATCTTGCTTCCTGCCAAAGTTGTATATAAAGCCAGCACCTGCTCTGTTTCATTGCTTGTGTATTATGTTTTGGACCTTGTTCCTCTGCAGTCCCAAGCCTGGATTTACTATCCCTGTTGGTCCTTTCCTAACGGCGGAGTCCTCTGCCAACCTGCACATCTGGATCCCTGCCTGCTGACCAAGTGATTGCTGGACACCTGACTTCAGAAACCTCTGACTGACCGACCACACCTGCGGTGAAGTAAGAACTCCAGCCGGCTTGTGTGTTCCTCTGCTCTGCAAGAGACTGTGTCAGTGCTGGACATTCTTCTGCACTCATTGCTCAGTGACTTTGCATGCTGTGTCGCAGAGTATCAGCTCTGCTATTACTGTTTATCAGATTGACTGAACATTTATCTGGACTTACATGCTATATTGCATTCAGATCACAAATACAATTCTGCTTGTTCAAACCAATGTGTCTGCAGTCTCTTTGACCTAGCCACTGGTGTCCAGTTGTATCCACTAGTATCGTGACATAATTCTAAGAAAGTAGCAGCCCTATGTAAATCCAAAACTATCAGTTTCAAATACAAAAAGAATGGATTTGAAAAATGCCAAATATCAATGCCAGATGCTTGCGATAAGGTATAAGAAGTGGTAAAGACAATTAAACAGTGACTATGGTTTGAGACAATATAATGAATGGCAAAAAAAAACTATATCATATGAAGACAACCTAGAAATACACGGTAACTATAACATCTTGTGTAAGGAAACTACTAAACTGGCAAATGAATGGAATTAAGTGTAACTATAATAGGGCATGATTTACCTGTGGTATAATGTGCACGTGGAAGACCCTGGCGTCGCTCTGCTCCAAGTATTTATATGAAAGGGGACTTGTGACTGTAATACCCTCAGGAGAGTACTGTATGGTGGCCTAGATAGCACTCAACACATCTTCTCCCTGCAAATTCATAGGGGTATTGTCACTAACTAAGTTTTGTAAGCACCTCTTGGCTGTCTCGTGATTCTAGTCTTATTTGTTTAGTCATAGGTTCTTCAGTCGCTTGACCCTCTACCCCCACACATTCCACAGTCTCGTCAGTAATCATAAAGAAACAGGTTACACGGCACTCTATAAATTTGTGAGTAGAGGTGCTCAAGTAGGGTCTCCAGCCCGTTAAATCCAATGTATCAAAAAACATGGCACTCAATAATGTTTGAAAAAAATAGTCATTTATTACACATCTGGACAAACAGATCAAATGTAGCTCAATTCTTGCTGAATGTTTTCGGTCCTATAAGGGCTTTCCTCAGAGCAAGTTTATCTGGAGCGTAGGATCTGGATATATTTTCAGATGAAATGAGTTTACTGGTAATATATGGTGGCAAATTTCAAAGGCAGTTATGGAGACCGTGACTGAGCATATTAAGCTGCTGGGGCATGCGGTGTGCCCACACTGTACACGTTCTGTGCCTGGAGCGCTGGTGGCATGCTGGGACGCTGCCCCTCAGTGTCCCAGCGCTCCAGGCACAGAACATCAAGTGGATTTATTGGACTGTACCCAATTTCTGCCCATTGCAGCTGTAACCGTCCAAAGTACATCTCTCCTTTTTGCTGTCACGTCAGTCAGGAGTACAAACTGCTCTGATTGTTTCACTATAGCCCATTGTTTTAGTGATTCTCAATACGTCACCCCAGACCTTGCAGATTTGTCATCCATGCCCTCTGCTTGATCCTTTGCCACATCTGCATGTGTCTTTAATTGTGTACTAGTACGTCACCTGCCTTTGCACACACCAAGCTCTCTGGGTCTGCACAGGTGCACTTATACGTCCGTCATATTGTCTTTGTCTGTAAAACGAGAAAGGTTGGTTCTTAGGGTCAGCCACTGTTTTAGCGTAGCTAGCTAGTCAGAGGGGCTCCAGGGATAATACTCCTGTATGTCTTACCCTACTCACCCTTCTTGGTCCTGATGTGGTTGGTTCTCTGGTAATGGATCTGGTGGTGGAGGTGACTGGATGATCAGTGGGGGTGACATGCTGTTCTACAGCTTCCTTCCCAAAAGGATTACTGTCAGCTTACTCCCAAAAAGGTAATGTCCCCACTACCCACATTCCTGTGTCAGCTTCTTATGTCACTACATGTGATATTGTCTGGACAGGATTCAGCACAATTCACTTTGACCTGTGCTGCAACCTGTCCTTACAAGTATTTCTCCACTCTGGGTTTGTCTGACCACAGTGTTTACAAGTCCAACTGTCTTGGCTGGGTTCCTGGTTATACAAAGGTATGATGGTAGCAGTAATGTGTCGGTCATAGTCTGACTTTTGAGCAGCAAAACATTCATAACACACCTTACTTCTGTACTGCTGCACTCTCTCAGACACCATTTATTCACTTGCTATTTTCCTCCCCTGTCTCTGCCTTTTTGTACATCCAAACAGCCACACTCTGGCATGTTTGCTTTTTCATTATTGGTCCCACATCTTTCACTGCTTCCTTTCCCTCTGTCTTTTACAATCTGCATAGTGGTTCTCTATCCCATCGGGGCCCTGACTGCACCCAGAACAAGTTGCCCATGTCTTTAACTTATTCGTCAGACAGCTCACCTTTATTCTGCAAATGCCCTTTTTAGTGTGCCTGTACCTTATCTATGGGCAGCCACACATGGCAAGTCAGAGCGAGTGTCGAGATTTAGCGGGAAAGCTAAACCACCTCTCACCCGGTAGACCTAAAGGATGTAACGGGAAGGCTAAACCACCTCTCACCCCATTAGATCAGCTGGCTAGAAAAGGAAGGCCCTGATGTGTTAGGTCTCTAACCCACTAGCTCAGCTCCATGAAACGGGAAGAAGGGGGGCTGTAATGGGCGCAGCTGGATGAAAGCCCCCACATGACTGCGTTGCCAAGAAGGGAGTTTTAGAGTTTTGAATAAAAAAAAAAAAAAAAAAAAAGGGATCTTATAGGTGATTGGTGGAAATTTTTGAATAAGGGGTGGACCTAGTGGGGAAAGGAGGCAGGGGCTGGAGAAGTGCGGGAAGGATCACTTGTGAGGTGAATCATCAGGAGAGAAGCCCACCCTCCCTCCCTTTATTGTGGATTAGTTTAAGTGAACAGTTTGATGGAGGGGTAGCCGGGGAGTTGGGTTTTTTTTCATCTCGGTTTTTTAATCAGTTATTGCCAGAGGGGAGTTTTCGTTATCATTGTCACAGTGGCAGTTTTGGCGGGGGGTGGGGTTCTTGGAGGTGGTGATGACGTTTTTACGGGGTTGATCTGGCTTTTGTTTACGGGCTCTGGACGGGGAATTTACCTCGGGAGCTTTGGGGTTTTGGTTTGCCCGAAATGGGTTACATGGTGCCCTTGAGCTGGTGGTCACGGCTGAGGGTAAAGAAGTGTTTGGTTTTAAAGTTGGTGGTGGCTTTATGCCTATTTTTGAGCCAGATTTCTTACCCCCAAGAACCCTCCCCTCCAGGTTTTTACATATGGTATATATGTTGTTATTTATGTTATTGTTTGTTTAATAAAATGGCCGCTGTGGCCAAAATTATCCAAAGAAATTTACGTGTTGGTGTTTAATTTAAATTTACAGGAGAAGGGGAGAATGGCCCCCTGGGGATGGTGTGGGGGTCAGGAAGATTGAGTACGGGAAAGACCCTGTTTTGGCGATACGCGGTCAAGAATAAACCACCTCTGACCCGTAACAAAAAACAAGCTGACTGTAGCAAGAAGGCCCTGGTGTGTTAGGCCTCTCACCTACTACATCAGCAGTGCAGTTGGCTACCTCCTCTGTTGATCCTCATAGTAACATAGTTAGTAAGGCCGAAAAAAGACATTTGTCCATCCAGTTCAGCCTATATTCCATCATAATAAATCCCCAGATCTACGTCCTTCTACAGAACCTAATAATTGTATGATACAATATTGTTCTGCTCCAGGAAGACATCCAGGCCTCTCTTGAACCCCTCGACTGAGTTCGCCATCACCACCTCCTCAGGCAAGCAATTCCAGATTCTCACTGCCCTAACAGTAAAGAATCCTCTTCTATGTTGGTGGAAAAACCTTCTCTCCTCCAGACGCAAAGAATGCCCCCTTGTGCCCGTCACCTTCCTTGGTATAAACAGATCCTCAGCGAGATATTTGTATTGTCCCCTTATATACTTATACATGGTTATTAGATCGCCCCTCAGTCGTCTTTTTTCTAGACTAAATAATCCTAATTTCGCTAATCTATCTGGGTATTGTATCCTCAATTTGCTATATCGCAATCACTCAACTTGAAGCAGGTGAATTTTTACCAATCTTTCAATCACACTGATAACCAAACAATTTTTCACAAATTTGCTCTAAAATAGGCACCATATTTTATTTCCAACTTCCATACAGTACTATTGTTTTAAACACAAATCTTCCATCACGTACTACACCAAGGACAGAATATTCAGAGAATCTTGAGCTCAGCTCCATGCCCCCCTCCCATCTGGCACTCAGCAGAGATAAGAACTCGCAGCATCACTCCACACAGAAAGCGAAAACAATCGCAGCGCAGTTGCTTAGCCCGCTCCTCCCATCAGAATTTTAGAAATTGTCTTTCACACAGAAACAGAACACAGCAGTTTTCAGACGTAATCTCTACAAAACATTCATCCTCTCAGAATTAAAACAGTTTCTCTATACAGGCAGATCACTGCACAACTTGAATAAGCGGATTCTGACCGCGTCCGGCCAAAACACATATAGAAACCTATCCAATGTCAAACCATATATAACACGGGTTTCACTGAATCTCAGATGTAAATTAAATGTACATTAAAAAATATCCAAAATTCATCCATCCTGGACCCTCAGCAACAATTAGATAAGTAATGATATTTATGTGATCATTCATTCATACGTGCTCATTCAGGGATTTTTTCTCTTTCACTTTTCAGTTGATTTTTACAAGAAGAAAATCCCTTATCTCAATCACTCCACCTAATTCAGCTCAAATTGAGTTGAATAATGTCTTCAGTCACATACAGAGGACCACACCTAATGGAACCCCTCATCAATCAGGGATTTATTCATCCCTTAGGCTGCCGTCACACTAGCAGTATTTGGTCAGTATTTTACATCAGTATTTGTAAGCCAAAACCAGGAGTGGGTGATAAATGCAGAAGTGGTACACATGTTTCTATTATACGTTTCCTCTATTTGTTCCACTCCTGGTTTTGGCTTACAAATACTGATGTAAAATACTGACCAAATACTGAGCGTGTGACGGCAGCCTTATACTCAATTACTCACCTCTCATTCAAAGGTTCTCAGACATACATACAAGGTTCACACAGCCTGCCTATTTTGCACTTTGGAATTAACACAACTTATAAAAAAAAAAAACTGCAGCAGTGTCCACTGACAGTCTGAAAGTACTTAACCCCTTTCTGACCTCAGACGGGATAGTACGTCCGAGGTCAGAAGCCCCTCTTTGATGTGGGCTCCGGCGGTGAGCCTGCATCAAAGCCGGGACATGTCAGCTGTTTTGAACAGCTGACATGTGCCCGTAATAGGCGCGGGCAGAATCGTATTAACTAGTTAAATGCCGCTGTGAAACGCATTTAACTACCGCATCCGGCTGGGCGGCCGGAAATGATGGCATCGCCGACCCCCGTCACATGATCAGAGGTCGGCGATGCTTCAGTATTGTAACCATAGAGGTCCTTGAGATTTCTATGGTTACAGATCGCCGGCAGCTGTGAGCGCCACCCTGTGGTCGGCGCTCACAGCACACCTGATTTTCTGCTACATAGCAGCGAACAGCAGATCGCTGCTATGTAGCAGAGCCGATCGTGCTGTGCCTGCTTCTAGCCTACCATGGAGGCTATTGAAGCATGGCAAAAGTAAAAAAAGTGAAAAAAGTGAAAAAAATAAAAAAAATATAAAAGTTTAAATCACCCCCCTTTCGACCCAATCGAAATAAAAAAATTAAAAAAAAATCAAACCTACACATATTTGGTATCGCCGCGTTCAGAATCTCCCGATCAATTAAAAAAAAAGCATTAACCTGATCGCTAAACAGCGTAGCGAGAAGAAAATTCGAAATGCCAGAATTAGGTTTTTTTTGGTTGCCGCGACACTGCATTAAAATGCAATAACGGGCGATCAAAAGAACGTATCTGCACCAAAATGCTATCCTTAAAAACACCAGCTCAGCATGCAAAAAATAAGCCCTCAACCGACCCCAGATCATGAAAAATGGAGACGCTACGAGTATCGGAAAATGGCGCAATTTTTTTATTTTTTTTTTTTAGCAAAGTTTGGACTTTTTTTTTTAACCACTTAGGTAAAAAATAACCTAGTCATGTTAGGTGTCTATGAACTCTTAATGACCTGGAGAATCATAATGTCAAGTCAGTTTTAGCATTTAGTGAACCTAGAAAAAAAGCCAAACAAAAAACAAGTGTGAAACTGCACTTTTTTTGCAATTTCACTGCACTTGGATTTTTTTTCCCTTTTTTTAGGACACGACATGCTAAAACCAATGATGTCGTTCAAAAGTACAACTCGTCCCGCAAAAAATAAGCCCTCACATGGCCAAATTGACGGAAAAATAAAAAAGTTATGGCTCTGGGAAGGAAGGGAGTGAAAAACCAACATGGAAAAACGAAAAATTCCAAGGTCACGACGGGGTTAAGGCCAACCAACAAAAATCACAGCCCTATATAAAATACAGCTTTTTGTAATGTACTGCCAATCCAAAATGACCAAAATAACACTGCACAGAGTCTATCCCAGCTCTGTACTAAACACTACACAACCAATTAGTATGTAGTATATTGACAAAAATTACAGATGACACTTATTATCTTATTACTCTATTATTCAACTCTCATATGTACATAAACAGATAAGACTCACTGGTGATGTAGGTTCTTTGAACCGTGTTCGCAGCCTTTACCCAGAGATCTGGGGAAATCCAGAAGAGATTGCAAATGCAAAACAAAATTGTAAGAATAAAATTTATCACCTTGCCGCAGCTGTGTTTTGCATGTCCAATCTCCCAGGAAGCTCCCACATACAGATTCTGAATAGCTGGTTATCACGGCCCCACGTTGGGTGCCAAAACAGTTGTAGCCGTTTGCGTTCTGACCCAATGTCAGACATGCCAGATCACCAGTGAGGCCAAATAAGGAGGTTACGCCCTTCATTTATAAGCGTTTGGAGAAAAAAAGGAAATCGCACACATTCTGTGAGCAATCACTTTTATCTGATGTAATGCAGCAAGAGGCAGTATTTTACACCATTTACAACAAATGTAACTCATTAACTCATGTAGCCCCCCTTTGCTACCCCGGGTCATGCTGACCTTTATTTCCCACGTACCCAGAACATGCTGTTTGCTGACTATTGGAAACATG
Organism: Ranitomeya imitator; assembly: GCF_032444005.1. Taxonomy (NCBI): domain Eukaryota; kingdom Metazoa; phylum Chordata; class Amphibia; order Anura; family Dendrobatidae; genus Ranitomeya; species Ranitomeya imitator. Next base: position 307,546,357 of record NC_091283.1, read on the forward strand.
TAAGATAAGTATAAAATCCTTGAATCGTAGACTAACAAACTACAGTGTCATAAGAACAAATTCTAAACACATTCTAGCAATAAAAGGCAAAACATTAACCCTTCTATATCAATGACAACTTTATTGCATTTTATGTACAACAATAACAATGATACCGTGTAACACTGAAAATATCTTTGTTCTACGGATGTCCCTTTGTAAAAACTATTGTCATTTTCTTAATAAAATGATCCAATAAAAAAAAAGTGTGTCACATAGTAAGTTCTAAAGTAATTTCCCTCTCTCATTCAATAATACGTCTGTTATATGTTTTTGTACAATTTGTCAATGACGTATATAGTTTGAGTTATTTTTATTGGTCAACAAAATACTATTTTCCAGTAATTAATTTTTCATACTCTGGGTATGATAAGGTCTTCTCCTCTGTGTGGGATTTTGATTTCTCATTCCTCGTGTTTGGTCCTGTAAAAATATAAACACTTCTATAAACCTCCCATGCTGGCACGGTCCCAGCAGTGTCCGCACTTGCATTTCGGTTGCTCAGGTTTTTATGTCATATGAGCCCCGCATCCAATTAGCACTGTCTTCACTGTTCTCACTTTCAGACAAATCGAACAATAAGAGGAAGTCAAAGAGAAGTCACAGCACTTGCTTCCTGTTCATGTTCAATACGTCTGAGGGTTGGGACAGTGAAGCAGGGGCTGATTGGCCACAGAGCTCGTGTGATGCAACAACCTCATATGAGCCCCAGGAAGGCGAGTGACGATACCACTGGAACAGCATCGGCACGGAAGATGAATAAGACTTATTTTAACAAGGCCAAACATGAAGACAACTCCTTTAAGAAAATACCATTTCCGCTTAAAACATTTCCCACATTAACATTAAAAAGGCTTCTCCCCTGTGTGGGTTCTCTGGTGGTGATCAAGAACCGATTTCCGGTTAAAACATTTCCCACATTCTGTACATGAAAAAGGCTTCTCCACTGTGTGAATTCTCTGGTGGTGATCAAGATGCTCTTTACGGGTAAAACATTTCCCACATTCTGAACAGGAAAAAGGCTTCTCTCCTGTGTGAATTCTCTGGTGCTTAAGCAAATCTGATTTCTGGCTAAAACATTTCCCACATTCTGAACAGGAAAAAGGCTTCTCCCCTGTGTGAGTTCTTTGGTGCTTAAGCAAATCTGATTTCTGGCTAAAACATTTCCCACATTCTGAACAGGAAAAAGGCTTCTCCCCTGTGTGAGTTCTTTGGTGCATAACAAGATATGATTTTCTGTTAAAACATTTCCCACATTCTGAACAGGAAAAAGGCTTCTCCCTTGTGTGAGTTCTTTGGTGCTTAAGCAAATCAGATTGATGGTTAAAACATTTCCCACATTCTGAACATGAAAAAGGCTTCTCCACGGTGTGAATTCTCTGGTGGAGATCAAGATGCTCTTTACGGGTAAAACATTTCCCACATTCTGAACATGAAAAAGGCTTCTCCCCTGTGTGGGTTTTCTGGTGGTTATAAAGATGCGCTTTCTGGTTAAAATATTTCCCACATTCTGAACAGGAAAAAGGTTTCTCCCCTGTGTGAGTTCTAAGGTGTATAACAAAATATGATTTCTGGTTAAAACATTTCCCACATTCTGAACAGGAAAAAGGTTTCTCCCCTGTGTGATTTTTTTGGTGTCTAACAAGATGCGATTTCTTGTTAAAACATTTCCCACATTCTGAACATGAAAAAGGCTTCTCCCCTGTGTGAATTCTCTGGTGCTTAAGCAAATCTGAATTCTGGTTAAAAAATGTCCCACATTCTGAACAGGAAAAAGGCTTCTCCCCTGTGTGAGTTCTTTGGTGTATAACAAGATGTGATTTCTGGTTAAAACATTTCCCACATTCTGAACAGGAAAAAGGTTTCTCCCCTGTGTGATTTCTTTGGTGTCTAACAAGATGTGATTTCTTGCTAAAACATTTCCCACAATCTGAACATGAAAAAGGCTTCTCTCCTGTGTGAATTCTCTGGTGCTTAAGCAAATCTGATTTCTGGCTAAAACATTTCCCACATTCTGAACAGGAAAAAGGCTTTTCTCCTGTGTGAATTCTCTGGTGCTTAAGCAAATCTGATTTCTGGCTAAAACATTTCCCACATTCTGAACAGGAAAAAGGCTTCTCCCCTGTGTGAGTTCTTTGGTGCTTAAGCAAATCTGATTTCCGGTTAAAACATTTCCCACATTTTGAACAAGAAAATCTGTTCTTTGGTGTGTGAATTGTTTGATGTGTAAGAACAGTTCGTTTTTTAACGCTTATTTTGTGACTTTGATTTTCCTCAGTAGTTGGTAATGAATCAGAAGGCAGGACCTGTTTCAAAGGATCAGATGACAGATCTTTGCTGTGAAGGGATGATGGTATATCTGGTGCAATGACATTCACTTCAATTGTATCCTGTGTGATCTCAAGATCATCTGATTTAAAAAATGAAGACGTCAGCTGCCCCTCTGATCTCCTGGTACAGTAATCTGCAAAGAATAAAACCAAATTATATTTTTCAATAAAATATCCTCAAATTTAATATTTTTTGAACATTTCTACTTAAACGGTCATTAAAAATGGCAAGTTATGTAAAATATTTGAATTATTCATTAAATAAATGACAGTTCACAATCTAATAGAACACCTCATGGCATGAACCAGTGGAACGTGGGGTTCAACTGTTTGTTCATTCTGCCTCCCAAATATATAATAAAAAGCCCCCAAACAATGTTATGTAGACAAAATAATACCAAAGAAAAGTTCTACTCATCTTACAAAAAAACAAGTGCCCACTCAGGTCCATGTGTCAATGGAAAAACAGGAGGTTTCTACATTATTAGTGGCTTGAAAAGCAACATTGCTTCCATAAACCAATCTAGCAAAATCCACTCTTCCAAAGTTAAATCTCCCCCTCGCTTCTGAGCCTTGCAGTGTGCCCAAACCACATTTGGCATCCATGTATCTGGCATTACTATAGGGAGAAGAACCCACTTAAATTATGGTGCATGTGTCATCTGGAGCACAACCTGGGCACTATGTGTTGGATAATAAAATGGTATATATTCAATTTTTAATCTCAAACATCCACTGCATGCAAATTATCGGAAAGTGGCTGTGGAGTCACAATTGTCACTACTCCTATAGATTAATTCACAGAGGGTTATACTGTCCAAAATGGAGTCACTTTATGGGAATTTCTACTGCTCTGGTTTCTTACATTTTGTCATATTAGGGCTTCTACAAATGCTGTATCCCATATTCTCTGGGATTTGCTCCTATGACGTCTGCCTATTCATTCTGTAGGTGGCGCTGGTATTGGAGGAGACATCAGAACCAGAAGCTCTGGGGGGGTGCAGACTGTCGAGCCACTAAATTTAAGGTGCCTGCAACCTGTGATACCATCCATTCCGGCAGGGGTTCCATCTAATCTGTCAGTTTAGGTGTGCACGCTGTCCAGCTAGAGTAATCTGCACACTACTTCAGCCAACTGGAAAGCATCGCACCCCACTAATGCTTAACCTTCGTCCGGCTGACTAGGTACAATTGTAACTATTCCGTTTTTTAAAATTACAATAACTTTTTTTTTCGAAAAGCCATAGAGGGCTGAAATTTCGTGTCATCTCTGCAGTTTTGGTCCAGAATATATTGGCCAAATAGCACAGTGGAGGTATATATGAAGGTACAATTGTACCTCTGCAGCCTGTTAACGTAAAATTATGCAGCCTGACGAAGGTTAAAGCATATTGTCGGAAGCTGCGAGATACAGGCTTGTTCTCCTCTGGTTCAGTCCTCTGTACTCAGCTCCAAGCTTGTGTATTTATTATTATGTATTGTATATAGTTGTCAGAAATCTGCATGAAATGCAATATCTGTTTCTATTTCAAAATATTAAAAAAAAAATTGAGTGGGCTCCCGCATAATTTTTATAACCAGCAGAGGAAAGCAGACAGCCAATATTAATATTCAGGTAAGGAGCCAATAGCCAAAGATTTGCAGGCTACGAGTATTCATATCAGCTCACAGCTGTTTGCTAAGGCTATGTGAACACGTTGCGGATCCGCAGCTGCGGGTCCGCAGCAGTTTTCCATGAGTTTATGCAGCGCCCCAGAGATCTGGTCGTTGCCGTAGTGTCGCTCTGCCACTAAGGGGAGTGATGATATGTCTGATGGCACTAAAGGAGTTCTACTGACCAGGTATCACCAAGCACACACTACACTTCACACTCCGGCCACTAGGGGGAGCAAAAGGCTTATTTATTGGGCCACTTCTCACATTGGTAAAACTAGGTGTCGGACAGGAAGTTAGGGGAACGAAGCCTGGGAGAGTTCCAGGGAGGATCTGTCAGACCTGGGAAATCTGGCAGGTACCTAGCGACAGGACAGATGGTTACGGGACCGCGCCTGCACTACCTTGCGGCGGTACCCTAAGAAAGAGACAAGAAAGGAAGGATATTGTGGAGCAGTGTAAACGAGATCAGCACAAAGGAGATCCAGTAGGAGTCGTGCCGAGAGAGAGAGGCAACATCTTACTGAGGCGCATAGTCGGTGGCCGGAGCACCGAGGAAGTAACAGTCTCCACGCATTACTTCAAACAGCGGCAGGACAGTTAGAGGTTGGCTGTCTACTATACAACACCTAAGAAGGACATAGGAGGCAACGTGGGAGAGGGGCGACACTAGGGTTCCAGAACACCTCCAGGCCTACCTGTCATAAAGGTGCGTCCTAGCCATATCATACCTGGGGGACGGAGAAGAGAAAAGATCTAAAACGGATGAGAACAGCAGTTGTGAGGACTATCTTGAATGCTGAGCAGGGAAGCACTACAACACACAGGCGCTAGTGGGTAGACACTGACTTTCACCTGCAAAGGGAACCCTGGATGTGCCTTCGGAACGGCCGGTCTCAGACAACCCTGGTGAAAGTGCCCCGGATTGAGGATCCTGAAACCTTCAGTAAAAGGTAAAGAAACTGAACCCTGTGTCCTCGTTATTCCTCACACTCCGCACCACCATCTTTATTGGACGCCCCTTAGCAGAGTCACGACCGGGTCCAGCCACCGTGTGTTGTGAATTCTGTTATCGAGCTCCCTCCTGTGGTCATGAATGGTACTTCGGCGAGTTCTGTCCATGGACTCCCTCTGGTGGCTGTGAGTGGAGCTGCTGCTTCTGAGGTTCCTTCCACAGGTGACGTGGTTTATTCCTTGGCTGGCTGCTCTATTTAACTCCACTCAGATCGTTACTCCATGACAGCTGTCAATGTTCTTGTACTGGTTCAGTTTGCTCTTGGATCTGTCGGGTGTCCTGTCTACTCCAGCAGAAGCTAAGTCCCTGCTAGTTTATTATTTGTTCTTTGTTTTCTTGTCCAGCTTTGCTATCATGATTTTGCTTTGCTAGCTGGAAGCTCTGAGATGCAGAGTGGCACCTCCGCACCGTGAGTCGGTGCGGAGGTCTTTTTGCACACTCTGCATGGTCTTTTGTAGTTTTTTGTGCTGACCGCAAAGTTACCTTTCCTATCCTCTGTCTGTTTAGTAAGTCTGGCCTCCCTTTGCTGAAACCGGTTTCATTTCTGTGTTTGTGACTTTCATCTTAACTCACAGTCAATATATGTGGGGGGGCTGCCTTTTTCTTTGGGGAATTTCTCTGAGGCAAGGTAGGCTTTATTTTCTATCTCTAGGGCTAGTTAGCTCTTAGGCTGTGAAGAGGCGTCTAGGGAGTGTCAGGAACACTCCACGGCTATTTCTAGTGTGTGTGATAGGATTAGGGGTTGCGGTCAGCAGAGCTCCCACTTCCCAGAGCTTGTCCTTTGTTGGTTTATCCATCAGGTCTTTTCGGGTGCACCTAACCACCAGGTCATAACACCGTGACAACCGCAGAACTGAAGAAGGGGGGACCGGTACCGAGTGACCTGTGGCCCTGTGTCTGGGGGCGCTCCATTTACAGTACCATGTAAACCTATGGAAAATCGCTGTGTCCATGCTGTGGAAAAAGACGCGCGGAAACGCAGCGGTTTACATTCCGCAGTATGTCAATTCTTTGTGCGGATTCCGCAGCGGTTTACACCTGCTCCATAAGAATGCGCAGGTGTAAAACCGCAGGTGGAATCCACACAAAATCCAAAGTAAATTCACAGGCAACACGCAGTGCCTTTTACCTGCGGATTTCTCAAATCCACTGTATAAAAATCCGCAGAGCTCAAAAGTACATGTGCACATACCCTTAGGCTTTACTGGCTAGTTTACAGGGAAGCCCCAGAAAAAAATTGACATGGGTTCCCCCTATAAAATCAAACCAGCAAAGGCTAGGCAGACAGCTGTGGGCTGATATTAATAGCCTGGGAAGGGGTTATGGATATTGGCATTCCCCCAGGCTAGAAACATCAGCTCTCAGCCGCCCCAGAAATGGCGCATCTTAGAGATGCGCCAATTCTGGCACTTAGCCTAGCTCTTCCCACTTGCCCTGTAGCGGTGGCAAGTGTAGTTAACATTTGTGGGGTTGATGTCACCTTTGTATTATCAGGTGACATCAAGCCCACAGGTTAGAAATGGAGAGGCATCTATAAGACATCTATCCATTAGTAACCATAGTGATATTGTATAAAACACAGACACCCAGAATAAAGTCCTTTATTTGAAATAATCACAGACTCCTTTATTGAATCAAAATTTACCATACTTAACGCCTAATCTCCGACTCCCTTGTCTCCTGCAAACTATCAAAAAATAATAAACCAACATATAATACTATCATGTCCACCGTAGTCCATTTAATATAGAGTGTCCCACGGCGATCTCACGTGTAGAACAGTCACATCAGGAAATGTGACTGCTCTACCCGGCCTCCGGCAATACACTGACAGGACGTAATGATTCCTGCAATGTATCACTGCGCTGCCGTGAGAGTTCACCAGCTCAGATGCTCTCACTTTCGGCACTACCGCTGTGTGAGAACGTTCCCACGCAGCTGCAGCGCCCCAGAGTCCTGGTCGTTGCAGTAATGTCACTCTGCCACTAAGGGGAGTGATGTTATGTCTGATTGCACTAAAGGAGTTCACCTGACCAGGTATCACAGTCACACATTACACTTCACACTCCGGCCACCAGGGGGAGCAAAAGGCACTATGTATTCCACTCCTCACACTCTGGTAAAACTGGGGGTTGGATAGGAAGTTAGGCAGAACGCAGCCTGGGAGAGCTCCATGGAGGACATGTCAGGGGTGGGTTCCTGGCAGGTACCTAGCAGAAGGACAGATTGCTACGGTGCCGCGCCTGCACTACCTTGCGGCGGCATCCTAAGGAAGGATACGAAGTGAAGGATATTGTGGAGAAGTGAGAAACGAAATCGCAGCACAAGGAGACACCAGTAGGAGTCGTGCCCCGAGAACGGCAACATCCTACTGAGGCAAGTAGCCGGTGGCCGGAACGCCGAGGAAGTAACAGATTTCAAGCATTACTTCAAACAGCGGCAGGACAGTTGATTAAAGGTTGGCTGTCTACCTTACATCACCTAAGCAGACATAGGGGGCAAACGTGGAGAGGGGCGTCTCTAAGGTCCCAGAATAGCTCTAAGCCTTCACGTCAAACAGGTGTGTCTTAGCCAGATATACTTGGGGGACGTAGAGAGAAAGAACGAATACGAAAGTTGTGAGGACTATCCCGAATGCTCAGCAGGGAAGAACTACAACATACAGGCGCTAGTTGGTAGGCACTGATTTCCACCTGCAAAGGGAACTCTGGATGTGCCTTTGGACCGGCCGGACTCAGCCAGCCCAGTTAGCAGTGCTCTGGATTGCGGATCCCGAAGTCTTCAGTAAAAAGGTAAAGAGACTGCAACCCTGTGTACTCGTTATTAACTGCGCCTCACATCATCGCCACCTACACTACTGGGACGCCCTGGGGATATACTTCACCTGTGGGAAGGTACACCATCTAGCTGCCATTCCATCACCCCAGCGGACCCCTAGGCAGTGTCTGTCTCCCTGACCGAATACCACAGGTGGCGTCATGAATACTTGACAAACTACATCACCCTTTTATTGGACGCCCCTTAGCAGGGTCACGGACCGGGTCCAGCCACCGTGACAACCCCAGCACCGAGACAGAGGACCGGTACCGAGCACCCCGCGGCCTTGTGTCTGGGGGCGCTCCACAGCTATGCCGTAAATGAGATCACCGGAGTTGATCAGCTGATTAACTCCAGTGAACTCTCACGGCAGCTCAGTGATACACTGTGGGAGCGATTACCTCCTGTCAAAAGACGCAGCCAGATGGGGGTAGTAGTCCCATCAGATGACGCCTGGGTATACACGTCGCATGAGTACACACACCCACATGCATATATTCTCCGCCCACACACAGACATTCTCTGCCCACACTTCCTCCTTCTGACATTATTTTCCTTTGACAATTTGCAGTTTTTTTGGCAGCAAATCTGCAGCAAATCCACAAACCTTTTTACACCTGTTTTTGCTGCAGATTTGACTGACTCAGTTGAAGTTAATGAGTCCAAAAAACTGCAGAAACGCAAAAAGAATTGACATGTTGCAGAAAATAAAGTACTGCAAATACGGACGGAAACCTACTGATAATGTGCAGAACACTTCAGGATTGTCATTGAATTACCTTACTTTAGTATTCCATTGCGTTTTTAGAGCATTTACACACGTAATAAAACGCTGCGAAAATGCGTATGCAGCTTAATAGTGCAAAGCTGACGTGTGATAAATTTAAATCTCAAGCATTTGAAGAAGGGAATGGAGACCCTTTTTAACCCCTTAACGACCAGAGGTATTTTTGGTTTTGCATTTTAATTTTTTGCTCCCCTGCTTCCCAGAGCCATAACTATTTTTTTGGTAAATATTGCCATGTGAGGACTATTTTTGTAGGTTGAGTTGTATTTTTGAATGAGCGCTTAATTTTAACATAACGCGTACTGGAAAACGGGGGAAAAAAATTCCAAGTGCGGTGAAATTGCAAAAAAGCCCAATCCCACAGTTGTTTTTGGTCTTGCTTTTTTACTATGTTTATTAAATACTAAAACTGACCCACCATTATGATTTTCCAGGTTATTACGAATTCATAGACACCAAACATGTCCTTTTCTTAATCTAAGTGGCGAAAAAAATTCCAAACTTTGTTAAAATAAATAAATTGCGCCATTTTCCGATACCCGTAGTGTGTCCATTTTTCGTGATCATGGGTTGAGTGAGGGCTTATTTTTTTGCACACCGAGCTGACGTTTTTAATTATACCATTTTAGTGCCAATACGATCTTTTGATCGCCTGTTATTGCATGTTAATGCAATGTCGTGGCGACCAAATAGTAGGAATTAGTCCTACCGATAAGTATGTTTCCAGGAGTCCATCATGACAGCACCACCAGGAGGTTGTCCTTATCCTTGATAGGGACAGGAAACACAGAAGAGGTTAAACAGCCCCTCCCCACCTCCACCCCTCAGTGATTTTTCCAAGTACCACACCAGGATGGATGCAACTCTATTTTATTGAAATTCCCTTCTACACATGTTTACATCACATATCAGAGAGGAACTCAAGGGAGGGTATATAAGGGGTGCTGTCATGATGGACTCCTGGAAACATACTTACCGATAGGACTAATTCCTACTTTCCAGGACGTCCCTCCTGACAGCACCACCAGGAGAAATACCAAATAACTCCTCATTTTTAGGGTGGGATTACAGCCTGGAGGACTTTCCTCCCAAATGTAGTCTTGATTTACAGTTATGTCTAACTTATGTCTACAAAAAGTATTTGACCTCGACCATGTCGCAGCTTTGCATATTTGGTCCATAGACGCCCCAGCGCTTTCTGCCCATGAGGTGGAGATTGCTCTCAACGAATGCACCCTGAGGCTTTCTGGAGGAGTTCTTCCTGCCGAGATATAGGCTGCCGTGATGGTAGATTTAATCCATCTTGCTAGAGTAGCTTTGGATGCTTTCTTGCCTTTGTTCTTTCCGGCCATCTGGATGAAGAGGTTAGAGTCAATCCTCCAGCCATCTGTGATCTCCAAGTAGTGTAAAATTATCCTTTTTACATCTAAAGCGTGAAGAAAATGATCTTTGTCATTACTGAAATTCTGGCAGAATGTAGGCAGAACAATTTCTTGACTTCTGTGGAAGTCTGAAACCACTTTAGGAAGGAACCCGGGATTTAGTTTAAGGATGATACAGTCATACTGGACCTTTAAGTATGGATGTTTAATAGAGAAAGATTGGATCTCACCAACACAACGCGCTGACGTTATTGCCACCAGGAAGAGAGCCTTAAATGTTACGACTCTCAGGTCTGCTTGAGCTAGTGGCTCATATGGTTCCTTAGAAAGTTCATTTAGCACTAGGTTTAGGTCCCAGGGAGGCACTGAACTGTGAATTGTAGGTCTAAGTCTCTGAATGGAGAAAACCCAAGAAGAAACACAGAGTACATGTCCCAAAATGTAAAAATACGTTTTTATTTATACCAATATATTAAAAATACAATAATACAGTCATAACATATACAGAGTACACAATAAGGGAAAACTGAGGATGGCACTGAAAGTGTTAAATGTTAATGTTTGCTTCTGCTTCTGTAATTTTTGGATTTCTTTTTTTGAATGACTCCTGCTTGTGATGTGGGAGGTACGCATGTTCCTGAACTGAGTCTAGGATTACCCCAAGAAATGATTTTCTTGTTTCGGGTTTGAGGCTTGACTTTTTGAAGTTTATTAGCCATCCTAGCTTTTCCAGGAGTGAAATCGTTGTTGATAAGTTCTCTTCCATCTGTTGTGGAGAGTCTGCTATGAGTAGGATGTCGTCCAGATAAGGGACAGTGAGTATCCCTTTTTCTGTCAAGAACGCCATCACTTCTGCCATGAGTTTGGTGAATATTCTGGGAGCAGACGAGATGCCGAATGGCAGACATGTGAACTGATAGTGTAGAATTTGACCCTGGTCTTTTATGGCGAATCTGAGATACTGTTGGTGTGAGGCGAAGATGGGAACCTGGTAATAGGCACTTTTTAGATCTAATGTGCTCATTACTGATCCTTTCTGGATCAGAGGTATTGCAGATTTGAGGGATTCCATTTTGAATCGCTTGTAAGCAACTGATCGATTTAAAGGTTTCAGGTTTATAATCGTACGGAATTCTCCACTCGGTTTTTTTTTTAATGGAGAATAGACTCGAATAGTGTCCTCTGAATCTCTTGGCATGGGGTACCGGAATGATGGCTTTTATCTGGATAAGTTCTTGAATATCCTTTAGAAGTCTCTGCTGAACCGATAAAGACTGGGTCTGAGTTAGGCAAAATCTTTTGGGAGGTGTTTGGCTGAACTCTATTTTGTACCCTCGTTCTATCAAACTTAGGATCCATGGGTTTTGAGTGATGTTTTGCCAACCCTGTAGGAAGTACTGAAGTCTTCCACCCACTAAGTTGGCGTCATTGTTTATTAGTTTTTGATTTTCGGTCCTGAAAGGTACCCCTGCCTCTACCACCTTTCGGGTAGCTCCATCTCCCGCCCTTCCCTTTCCCTCTATAGTCTTGCCTGGGATGGAATAGAGTCCTATGAAAGGACGGTGTGTTTTTCGGTTTTTCTTCAGGAAAACCCTTTTCCTTATCCGCTGCTTTTTCAAGCAATTCGTCCAATACTGGACCGAAGACATGAAGGCCAGAGAAGGGTATTGAACACAGTTTGTTTTTTGACTGTGTATCACCGGACCATGATCTGAGCCATAGAGCTCTTCTTGCTGCATTAGATAAAGCATTGCTTCTTGCAGCAAACCGCACTGACTCTGCCGAAACATCGGCCATAAGGTCTGTTGCTATCCTCAGGAGTGGTAAAGCCTTCAGGATATCATCTCTGGGAGTTTTATTGTTAATCTGGGTCTCTAGTTTTTCTACCCACATTGACATTGACCTGGCAACTGAGGTGGCCACAATATTGGTCTTCATGATAGCGGCTGAAGCTTCCCAGGCCTTTTTGAGGAGATCTTCAGATCTTTTGTCCATAGGATCTTTGAGACCCGAGGAATCCTCAAATGGGATGGCGGTCTTTTTTGAGACCTTGGCTACAGGTATATCCACTTTAGGAACGAATTCCCAGATTTTGGTCTCCTCTGGATCAAAGGGCAAACGATATTTGAAATCTCTTGGGACTATCAGTTTTTTCCCTACATCACCCTATTCTTCCAAGATCATTTCTTGAATATGGCGATTCACGGGAAACACTGCTTCTACGAGCTCTAAGCCCCCCAAACATCTCGTCTTGGACCGTAAGGGGTTCCGTGGCCTCCTCTACTCTCATGGTATTTCTGACGGCCTGTAGTAATGTCTGTGCTCAGAAGAAAATAGATATCTCTTCTTTTCCTCTTGGAGGATATTTGAAGAGCACTCTCCCTCCATGGAATCGGATACGGAGTAAGCTGAAAGCTCCCCTTCTTCTGAACTAAAATTCTGTTCCCACCTAGGTCTCTTAGGGCGGGGAGATTCGACTGGCATCAGCGCCGACACTGGACGGTATTTCCTCTCTGATCATAGTTTTTATACTATCCAGAAGGGAAGTCTGTTCTCCTTTAAGCAGTCCTGCCATACATTTATCATACACTTTCTTCTTATGCCCCTCTGGTAGCCTATTGGAGCATAGAGGGCATTTACTCGTCCTGCGCTCTTGGCCTGACGCTGGGCGCTTGGATGCCTCCTTATCCTTCAATAGAGACGGAGAAGCCCTATAGCTTGTGTTGTAAATGTGTTACAATCCCCCTATGTATAACTTACATGATCATGGGCGAGCTCTGAGGACAGGATCTCTGGACGATCCGCACCCTCCATCTCTCTAGGATCAGTGTGCAGTCAGATGTTCATGATTAAATAGGAACTCTTACCTGTCTTCAAATACTCTGATTCGTCCTCCTTCCGAGCTCAGCTGCCGGTGATCACTGCGGGTCTCTAACGCCCACTGCTGATGGGTGGGAATTTCAATCTTCAGCTGTATGATACAGCCCGAAGCCACTGGAAGTCAGCGCCATAGGTAATTGCAGCGTCCTCGAAGCAGCGCACTCATAGACGCGGTGCGCCCCGGTGACGCGGCGCGCCCACTGCGCACCGATCTGAGGCACTACCTGCAGGGCCAACCTGCCGCACTCCCTGGCGCGTGTTGGCAGGATCATCGCCGATATCCGGGTGCAGCAAAAGGTGCAGAGCCCTCTGAAGAGGGATGCACCGGAGTCGGCAGCACAGCTCAACCAGCGCTGAGCGACCTCCAGCGGTGTCAGCGCTATCATGCGGAGTCCTGCTCCGCCTGCTCAGAGCCCTCAGGAGAGGGATGAGGCCGCTCCGGGAGCCCTGCTCGACCGGTTACATGGAATCTTCAGCACGGTAAGCCGTACCAATACTCCTCTGCGTCTGTCCCTGATAGGGACAGGAAAAACACTGAGGGGTGGAGGTGGGGAGGGGCTATTTAACCTCTTCTGTGTTTCCTGTCCCTATCAAGGATAAGAAGGACAACCTCCTGGTGGTGCTGTCAGGAGGGACGTCCTGGAAAAAACGTAATTCTGGTGTTACGACTTTTTTTCCTCGCTATACCGTTTAGCAATCAGGTTACTTTTTAATATTGATATATCGGGTGATTCTGAACGTGGTGATACACATTTTGTATGTTTGATTTTTTATTGTTTTATTTTAAATAGGGCAAAAGGGGGGTGGTTTCAACATATTTTTTAATTTTTTTTTTTTTTTTTTTTTACACTTTTGACATGCTTTAATAGTCTCCATTGAAGACTAGAAGCTGCCATGAAGCGATCGGCTGAGCTACATACAAGCGATGATCAGATCACCTGGATGTAGAAGAATTACTGACTTGATATGAGCACCCACTATGTGGCGGCGCTCACAGCAAGCCAGCAGTGACAACCATAGAGGTCTACAGGAGACCTCTGGTTGTCATGCCAACCCATCGGTGACCCGTGATCACGTGACAGGGGTCACCGATGGGCGGATTTCTGGCGTGATTGCCAGAAGAGCATGTTAAATGCTGCTGTCAGCATTTGGCAGCGGCATTTAACGTGTTAATAGCAGGGGGTGGATCGCGATTCTATCCGCGGCTGTTCCTTGCACATGTCAGCTGTTCAAAACAGCTGACATGCGCCGGGAAAGATGTGCGCTTACCGCCGGAACCCACATCAAAGGGAAGGTATCAGTCATCGGCGTACATTTACACCCGATGTAGGAAAGGACTAACACAAAGTTACAGACTCAGATAACAGGCAGGGCGATCCCATACAATCAAACTATCATACAGATGAACAGGTAAAAATAGACAGTTTTTTATTGCATGATACATCCCCAACAACAACGTATGTATGAGGGGATAGCTCCAACACTAAACCAGAGTTGCACTCATTTATGGTGGACCACTGGAGCCATTATGAGTCCTGTCCAGAATAGTAGAGAAAGTATTAGCACCCCATTTCAGTAGAGATTGTGCATTAATCAGAATTCCTGAGGATTGAAAGCATAATGTAATATATGACGTGGAGTGAATCCATGAAACCAGGGCTCGAGCCATGCCAACACATCTCCTGCAGGTGTGAATAAATGTATATTACAGCCATCAGCCATGCACAGCTTAGAGATATATCATGGCACAGGTGTAATGTATTTTATGTAGTTTATCACAATCCTCCTTGAAGTTATTTGGTTTTAAAAGAAATTGAAAATTCAGTATAAAGGGAAACTCTGTTCTAGTACAGAAATTCACACTTTGCCTCACTGCACATTTAATGTTGTTGATCATAAAAGTGAAGTTTGGCCAGAAAGACTGGACCTGGTCTTGTAGGGACCATATGAGCACATTCAGCAGCACAGAAGGAAGAGAAGGTAGATTCAGCCAATAAGATATCAGGGTACTAGGAAGCCAACAGCATCAATACCCTCCGCTTTCCCTTACATGCCCATCATAGTATTTTTCTTCAAGTGACTTTATAACTTGTCAGCTCATTCTACTTACGCTGTCATTTGGCTTTGCAGTTTACAGACCTGGGAAAGTTACGGTCAGCATCTCCTAATTTCAGGGAGTAGGTGGATCCTCCAGGCTACATGTGTTAGGGATGGCGGAACGCACCGAGTAAATACTGAGATAGAATAGGTGCGTTCGCAGCCCAGGGTCCACTGTGCAGGAGTGGAACCTGCTGCTAGTAAATGGCAGCACTATATGGCGGCAATACGCCTGAATAGACACGGGTTCCATCACCCGGTCTGTACATGAGCGAACTCTTACTACAGAGTCACAGGGATTAAAGAAGACGCTGTACCTTGTTAACCTCACAGGGAATCAAAGCTCACTAACGGAGCATGTAGCTTACAGTGGTCGTACAGTCAGCAACAGCACTCAAACAACTCACTCTCCGAAGGTGTCGGAATTCTATTGGCTATACGCTAGCCCTGAATTCATACACACAAACTCCTCTCCGGAGGTGCCAGAATTCTAACGGCTAAGGCTACTTTCACACTTCCGTCTTTTTGCCTCCGTCGCAATCAGTCGTTATGGCAAAAAAACGGATCCTGCAAATGTGCCCGCAGGATGCGTTTTTTTGCCATACACTTTAATGGACGACGGATTGCAACGGATGGCCACACGTCGCATCCATCGTGCGACGGACGAATCATGTTTTAGTGGTCCGCCGTGACAAAAAAGTTCAATGTAACTTTTTTTGTCCGTCGGTTCCGCCATTTCCGACCGCGCATGCGCAGCCGGAACTCAGCCCCCTCCTCCCCACTCATCACAATGGGTAGCGGATGCATTGTAAAACTGTTGTTCTAAACGTATGTCAAGCTGACGGTTTGAGACGGCCCTGTACCGACGGAAGTGTGAAAGTAGCCTTACAGCAGACCCTGAGCTGACAGACCACGAGGTAGCTAAACTCATACACACATGAACATAGGTTGATACCAGGACCTTCCTAGTGGTCCAATTGTGAAGGAACAAATTATGAAAGATTCTCCATTTTGTGCTTTGACTCCATTTTCTTGTTGGTTAAAGATAAATTCTGTTATTTAATTAGGTAAAAGGTTACAGCTGCCATGAAGTAACTTTATCTTGTTTTTCACAAGCCTGTTATTCAACTATTCTATGGTTCATAATTGGTATAAAGACCTTGAGTGTTCTAACTCGAGCCAGATAAGAGACTCAGGGGTGTATTGCTGTACAAGACTGAGGCATCTGTTAGTATGTCTTTTATGCCAAGAAAACATGACCATATCTGTAGTTTCCGTTTTTTCTGTATCCTCATGGGTTAAGTTTTCCTGCATTCTAATAGGTTAAGAACTGTGAGCGTGTTCTTATGCTGATTGGTTGAAGTATAACTTCTAGGACTATGAAAATTCATACACAATAAACGAGATCCAGAGATCTGCTCGATCCCCCATACAGAGGCACACGTCTCCGTCTGGTCATTTTCAGTTGCCGGCAACGCCCTGTAAATTAATTTGGAAATCACTGAGTCAACCGTGAAGGATCAATTTAGATCCTCCCTCAACACAATAGGAACTGCTTCAGGACCGGAGCACGTGACCCCTGACCTCCAATGAGAGGTCATCCATTGGGCATGCTCAGTAGAGGAAAAGCAGGACTTAGTCCTAGGAGCATCTGCTCGCCGCAGAACAGTGCTGGTTACAATGGCTGAGCCAGGAAGATAAGCAGTAACCAAGCGCAAAGTATCTGCCTGAGCCAGACGCTGGGACAGATGTCTCCGCTGAGCAGGCTCCACTGCAGCTGAAGAAGAATGGGAGACTGCAGTGGAGGTGGCTCGAGATTCCTGCTGTGCAGTGGCGGGAACTCGACACCTAACAATATGTTCTATAGAAAAGGGCTTTTAATACCCAAAGTCATTTGAACAGTTTTGGATAGAGGAGAATGTTATGGTCTAGAGGCAAAATGGTGATCACATGATTGTGATCCAGCCAGACTACACCACCGATAAAGCAGCCATAGCCGGTGACAGAAGAATCTGTGACTTCCCTGCATTTAGTGGTTACTACTCACCTGGGTAGGCATATGAAGGAATCTTCTCTTTACACCTCTCATCATCCCTCACAAATGACTCTGTAGTATTAATATGGATCAGATCTTCACCCTAAAACAAATATTGTCACAGACAGATGGAGTTACATCTATGATCAGCTCTAATCCTACCATCTCCACCGTTCTCATTACACAAGTATAAATTGGATTACTTACCGGTAATTGTATTTTATGGAGTCCACGACAGTATCCACTGAGAGAGGGGATCCGCCCCCAGGAACAGGAAACCTACAGATAAAAAGGGGCAGTCCCCCTCACCTCCTCGGTTGCATTACAGAGTACAAGAGGAACCGCCAAGAAAACATTAGAACATCTTCAAAAACCACACGATATGTATAAACATATACCTCAATATATACTACCATCACCCGGAGTGAATTACATACACATCTCTATTATATGCTACTAAGGGAGGGAAGTGAGTGGGTGCTGTCATGGACTCCATAAAATACAATTACCGGTAAGTAATCAGTTTATCCTCACCATGACAGTACCCACTGAGAGTCTTTCAGAGAACCATCATCTGGGAGGGACCACCATATTGAGGACAGATCTCCCGAAAAGCAAATCAGAAGATGACAAATCGAGTCACTAGTGGTTGTAAAAGGTAGATGTGAAGACCATGTTGCAGCATTACATATCAGATCAATCGAGACATCTGACTTCTCAGCCAAGGAGGATGCTATAGCCTGTGTCGAATGTGCCCTTATTCCATCCGGAGGACCTTTACCCTTTGCTGAATAGGCCAGACAGATTGTATCTGTGATCCAACGTGATAAAGTGCTCCTTGTGACTCCAAACCCCTTCCTGTGGCCCTGAAAAGACACAAAGCCCTACTCTGGCCTCCAGGGATGAGTGTTGCCTATATAATGTAAGATAGCTCTGACATCTAAGGTGTGGAATCTCTCTTACTCAGCAGGAGAAGGGTTATCAAAAAAGGAGGGAAGAAAAATCCCCTGACTTCTAGGAAACCTGGAATGCAGCTAAGGCATATAGTAGAATTGTCCGTGTCTAAATCCCCTGGATCACTAATAGAATAAGCTATGGAGGATATCCCCTATATAAAACATAACCTTTAACCCCTTAAGCCCCGAGGGTGGTTTGCACGTTAATGACCGGGCCAATTTTTACAATTCTGACCACTGTCCCTTTATGAGGTTATAACTCTGGAACGCTTCAACGGATCTTGGCGATTCTGACATTGTTTTCTCGTGACATATTGTACTTCATTTTAGTAGTAACATTTATTCGATATAACTTGCGTTTATTTGTGAAAAAAACGGAAATTTGGCGAAAATTTAGAAAGTTTCGCAATTTTCCAACTTTAAATTTTTATGCCCTTAAATCACAGAGATATCTCACGCAAAATACTTAATAAGTAACATTTCCCACATGTCTACTTTACATCAGCACAATTTTGGAACCAAAATTTTTTTTTGTTAGGGAGTTATAAGGGTTAAAAGTTGACCAGCAATTTCTCATTTTTACAACACCATTTTTTTTTAGGGACCACATCTCATTTGATGTCATTTTGAGGGGTCTATATGATAGAAAATACCCAAGTGTGAGACCATTCTAAAAACTGCACCCCTCAAGGTGCTCAAAACCACATTCAAGAAGTTTATTAACCCTTCAGGGGTTTCACAGGAATTTTTGGAATGTTTAAATAAGAATGAATATTTAACTTTTTTTCACACAAAATTTATTTCAGCTCCAATTTGTTTTATTTTACCAAGGGTAACAGGATAAAATGGATGCCAAACATTGTTGTACAATCTGTACTGAGTACGCTGATAGCCCATATGTGGGAGTAAACCACTGTTTGGGCGCATGGCAGAGCTCGGAAGGGAAGGAGCGCCATTTGACTTTTAAATGCAAAATTGACAGGAATTGAGATGGGACACCATGTTGCGTTTGGAGAGCCACTGATGTGCCTAAACATTGAAACCCCCCCACAAGTGACACCATTTTGGAAAGTAGACACCCTAAGGAACTTATCTAGATGTGTGGTGACCACTTTGACCCACCAATTGCTTCACAGAAGTTTATAATGCAGAGCCGTAAAAATAAAAAATCATATTTTTTCACAAAAATGATCTTTTCGCCCCCAATTTTTTATTTTCCCAAGAGTAAGAGAAGAAATTGGACCTCAAAAATTGTTGGCCAATTTGTCCTGAGTACGCTGATACCCCATATATGGGTGTAAACCATTGTTTGGGCGTATGGCAGAGCTCGGAAGGGAAGGAGCGCCATTTGACTTTTCAATGCAAAATTGACTGGAATTGAGATGGGACGCCATGTTGCGTTTGGAGAGCCCCTGATGTGCCTAAACATTGGAACCCCTCACAAGTGACACCATTTTGAAAAGTAGACCCCTTAAGGAACTTATCTAGATGTGTGGTGAGCACTTTGACCCAACAAGTGCTTCACAGAAGTTTATAATGCAGAGCCGTAAAAATAAAAAATCTTATTTTTTCACAAAAATGATCTTTTCGCCCCCAATTTTTTATTTTCCCAAGGGTAAGAGAAGAAATTAGACCACAAAAGTTGTTGTGCAATTTGTCCTGAGTGCGACGATACCCCATATGTGGGGGTAAACCACTTTTTGGGTGCATAGCAGAGCTCGGAAGGGAAGGAGCGCCGTTTGACTTTTCAATGCAAAATTGACTGGAATTAAGTTGGGACGCCATGTTGGTTTGGAGAGCCCCTGATGTGCCTAAACATTAAAACCCCCCACAAGTGACACCATTTTGGAAACTAGACCCCATAAGGAACTTATCTAGATGTGTTTTGAGAGCTTTGAACCCCCAAATGTTTCACTACAGTTTATAACGCAGAGCCGTTAAAATAATTTTTTTTTTTTTTTCGCAAAAATTATTTTTTAGCCCCCAGTTTTGTATTTTCACAAGGGTAACATAATAAATTGGACCCCAAAAGTTGTTGTCCAATTTGTCCTGAGTACGCTGATACCCCATATGTGGGGGGGAACCACTGTTTGGGCGCATGGCAGAGCTCGGAAGGGAAGGAGCGCCATTTGGAATGCAGACTTAGATGGATTGGTCTGCAGGCGTCACGTTGCATTTGCAGAGCCCCTGATGTACCCAAACAGTAGAAACCACCCACAAGTGACCCCATATTAGAAACTAGACCTCCCAAGGAACTTATCTAGATGTGTTGTGAGAACTTTGAACCCCTAAGTGTTTCACTACAGTTTATAACGCAGAGCCGTGAAAATAAAAATTCTTTTTTTTTTTCACAAAAATGATTTTTTAGCCCCCAGCTTTGTATTTTTACAAGGGTAACAGAATAAATTGGACCCCAAAAGTTGTTGTTCAATTTGTCCTGAGTACGCTGATACCCCGTATGTGGGGGGGAACCACTGTTTGGGCGCATGGCAGAGCTCGGAAGGGAAGGAGCGCCATTTGGAATGCAGACTTAGATGGATTGGTCTGCAGGCGTCACGTTGCATTTGCAGAGCCCCTGATGTACCCAAACAGTACAAACCCCCCACAAGTGACCCCATATTGAAACTAGACCTCCCATGGAACTTATCTAGATGTGTTGTGAAAACTTTGAACCCCCAAGTGTTTCACTACAGTTTACAACGCAGAGCCGTGAAAATAAAAAATCCTTTTTTTTCCCACAAAAATGATTTTTAGCCCCCCAAATTTTTATTTTCCCAAGGATAACAAGAGAACTTGGACCCAAAAAGTTGTTGTCCAATTTGTCTCGAGTACGATGATACCCCATATGTTGGGGTAAACCCCTGTTTGGGCGCACGGGAGAGCTCGGAAGTGAAGGAGCACTGTTTTACTTTTTCAATGCAGAATTGGCTGGAATTGAGATCGGACGCCATGTCGCGTTTGGAGAGCCCCTGATGTGTCTAAACAGTGGAAACCCCCAATTATAACTGAAACCCTAATCCAAACGCACCCCTAACCCTAATCCCAACTGTAACCCTAACCACACACCTAACCCTGACACACCCCTAATTCTAATCCCAACCCTAATCCCAACCGTAAATGTAATACAATCCCTAACCCTAACCCTAGCCCTAACCCTAGCCCTAACCCTAACCCTAATGGGAAAATGGAAATAAATACATTTTTTTTAATTTTATTATTTTTCCCTAAGGCTAGGTTCACATTGCATTAGGGAAATCCGTTTAGCACTAGCGGATTGCGCTAACGCAATGTCTTTTTAGGTGTCGTGTTTAGTGGTCGCGTTAACGTCCCCGCTCTGGAAGATCGGGGATCGGACCTCGGGCGCGCCGCGGACGCTGCAAGCAGCGTCTGAGGCGCGCCACAAAAGAACGGCACCTTGCTAGCGCGAGCCGAAAATGGCACGCTCTAGCGATGCTCTACACCCGAAAATCACATTGCTGTCAATGGTTGTGCTAACGGACCCGTTGCACGGCGTTAATTGTGACATTTTCGCCGTGCAACGCTGTCCGTTAGCGTTAACCCATTAACGCAATGTGAACCTAGCCTAACTAAGGGGGTGATGAAGGGGGGTTTGATTTACTTTTATAGCGAGTTTTTTATATCGGATTTTTATGATTGGCAGCCGTCACACACTAAAAGACGCTTTTTATAGCAAAAAAGTTTTTGCGTCTCCACATTTTGAGACCTATAATTTTTCCATATTTTGGTCCACAGAGTCATGTGAGGTCTTGTTTTTTGCGGGACGAGTTGACGTTTTTATCGGTTACATTTTCGGACATGTGACAGTTTTTGATCGCTTTTTATTCCGATTTTTTGTGAGGCAGAATGACCAAAAACCAGCTATTCATGAATTTCTTTTGGGGGAGGCGTTTATACCGTTCCGCGTTTGGTAAAATTGATGAAGCAGTTTTATTCTTCGGGTCAGTACGATTACAGCGATACCTCATTTATATCATTTTTTTTATGTTTTGGCGCTTTTATACGATAAAAGCTATTTTATAGAAAAAATAATTATTTTGGCATCGCTTTATTCTCAGGACTATAACTTTTTTATTTTTTTGGTTATGATGCTATATGGCGGCTCGTTTTTTGCGGGACAAGATGACGTTTTCAGAGGTACCATGGTTATTTATATCCGTCTTTTTGATCGCGTGTTATTCCACTTTTTGTTCAGCGTTATGATAATAAAGCGTTGTTTTTTGGCTCGTTTTTTTTTTTTTTTTCTTACGGTGTTCACTGAAGGGGTTAACTAGTGGGCCAGTTTTATAGGTCGGGTCGTTACGGACGCGGCGATACTAAATATGTGTACTTTTATTGTTTTTTTTGTTTTTTTTTTATGTAAAGAAATGTATTTATGGGAATAATATTTTTTTTTTTCTGCTTTATTTAGGAATTTTTTTTTTTTTTTTTTTTTACAAGTGTGGAAATTTTTTTTTTTACTTTTTCACTTTGTCCCAGGGGGGGACATCACAGATCACCGATCTGACAGTGTGCACAGCACTCTGTTAGATCGGTGATCTGACATACAGCCGGGCAGGATTAGAGCTGCAGCTGCAGCCTGATCCTGACCCGGAAGTGCTCCCTGCAGGACCCGGATGCAGCCCGGCGGCCATTTTGGATCCGGGGACTGCAGGGAGAAGACGCTCGGTACACGGTGAGCACATCACCGTGTACCGATCGTCTCAGGGAAGCCCGCAGGGAGCCCTCTCCCTGCGCGATGCTTCCCTGCACCGCCGGCACACCGCGATCATCTTTGATCGCGGTGTGCCGGGGGTTAATGTGCCGGGAGCGGTCCGTGACCGCTCCTGGCACATAGTGCCGGATGTCAGCTGCGATAGGCAGCTGACACCCGGCCGCGATCGGCCGCGCTCCCCCCGTGAGCGCGGCCGATCGCATATGACGTACTATCCCGTCCATGGGAATTAAGTCCCAGGTCACCTGGACGGGATAGTACGTCATATGGGATTAAGGGGTTAATATTTATAATTAAAATACTCGGATCCTAACACACACATACATAGACACTAAACAATGTGCTCAAGTGAATCAGTGCTCAATATAAAAAATTAGACGGACGAATAGAAAGAATCCCTCACGTTCTGTAAGGGAGGTGGTTCCAAAAGGTAAATAACAGGCTAGAGGGTAGGGAAATAATGTGTCACTACTGTCTTCCCTGTAAACCCTCCACAGAGCTCCTGTCCTGAAAAGGACAGGCCCCAAGTAGGTCCTGCTATGGACACCCACCAACCAAGAAAAAATAACCAAGATGTCTGTCTTCTCCCAACGCGTTTCAACTCCAATGGTGGAGACTCATCAGGGGAGTGTATAAAATGCGAAGTGGCGACCAGTGGGTCTATTAAATAGTCTAAAAAAACGTTCAATCACATGGAAACCATACAGGTCCGTATAAGTCTGTGCTTCTATGGGTCCCGCAGTGGCAGGGAATCCCAATACATAGTCCACAGATGTCAGCTGTGTCCACAACTCAGAGTAAAGGTTATGCTTTATATAGGGGATATCCTCCATAGCTTATTCTATTCTATGAAACCTGGCAGCTACCTTAGGGAGGTAGGAAGGGTCTGGCTTCAGCAGTATTTTATCAGAAAATACTAACAGGAAAGGAGGGTAGATAGATAGAGCCTGTATGTCACTAACTTTTAGCTGATGTTAAAGCAACTAACAGAGCAGTCTTTAATGATATGTACTTTAAAGCGACAGACTCTAAAGGTTCAAAAGGAGGACCCATCAGGGCATCACGATCCAGGTTCAGGTTCCAGGGAGGCAAGCGAGCAATGTGTTCAGGGTAGCTACGCTCACACACTGAAATAAACCGTGCAACCCATCTATCTCCCGCAATATTACAACTATATAGGGATCTCAAACCGGATATCTGAAACTTTAAGGTGTTAACTGAAAGACCCACCACCCGACCCTTCTGCAGAAACTTGAGAAATGCAGCAACTGGAACCTCACTAGAGAAGGGCCCAGTATGAAAATTAAGGAACTTCCTCCACACTCTACTGTATATCTGCATCGTGGATTCTTTCCTACTCTGCAGACTGGTACTAATCAGGATGTCTGAAAACCCCCTTAATTTCAACCACTGCCTCTCAAGTTCCACGCCATCAAGTGGAGACCCATCATGCGAGGATGACGTAATGGACCCCGAGAGAGAAGCCCGGTTCTGATGGGAGGATCAAGGGGTCAGATATGGACATGGCTCTGAGCCATGAAAACTATGGTCTCTTGGGCCAGAAAGGAGCAATGAGAATTACCCTTGCCCTCTCGTCCCTGATCTTCTTGATGACTAGTGGAAGCACCATCATTGGGGGAAACGCATAGGCTAGACTGAACCGCCAAGGGAACTGGAGGGAGTCGACCATCTCCAGCTGATCTGCCCTGTTCAGGGAGGCAAACCTTTGGACCCTTCAGTTGTCCCTGGTAGCAAACAAGTCTATTTCCTGAAGCCCCCACAAGTCCACTAACTTCCTGAATACTTGGTGACCGAGAACCCATTCTCTCTGATATAACGTATGGTGACTGAGGAAGTCCGCTTTGAGATTTTCCACTCTCCTGTTTGTGAATGGCTGAAAGGGACAAGAGATGGGTTTAAGCCAGTTTGAGAACCTCTGCCACAGTAGACATCAGCACTTTTGATCAAGTTCCGCCTTGCCAATTTACGTATGCAACTGACATGGTATTGTCCGACAAAACTCTCACATGAGACCCCCGCAGCTGTGGGCGAAAGTGATGTAGAGCATGACTGACTGCCTTTAGTTCCTTTAGATTTGAGGAGTCATCAGCCTCCTCTATGGACCACTGCCCCTGAGCCAGGGGTCCATATGAGCTCCCCATCCATCAGGACTAGCATCCGTAGTAACTATCCTGGACGTTTTCACTTACCATGGAATCCCCTTCCCTGGTCTCCCGGGACCTCCATCAGGACATGCTTAGATAATAGACATAAAACCTCCAACTCAAGAGCCTCCTGTTGTGCCGGGGATCTAAGAGAAGTGATGACAAAGGAATCTGAGGGGATTCGACAAAACTGTAGTTTCAACCCCGATTTTACTAAGCCCAGGGTCCAGGGATTAAAAGTGATCTCTCGTCATCTGTGGCAAAATTTTTTTAACCTGCCGCCCACAGGAGGGTCAGGGTCAATGGAATTTATTACTCTTCCTGGGAGAGGATCCGCTAAAATGGGCACCTTTTTGTTTGGTCTCCTTTGTCTCCCAGTGATCTTGGTTTTCATAAGGACACCTTCTACTGAATGGTCCCTTTCTGAAGGCCCTCCGGTAGGACGGAACAGACTGGTTAGGGAACCCCTTCTTTCTCTCCCGCCTTGAGAGTCTAATCGAGCACGCTGCCAAAGAGGAACTCACCCTGGCATGGAATTGCGCACAATTTAGACTTTGTGCATCCCCCTTCCAGCCCTTCAGCCATAGGACACGACAAACAAAATTTACAAGACCAGCTGACCTTGCTGCCAGGTGTAGGGAGTACACAGAAACATCGGCTAGATAGGGCATAGCTCCCCTGATCAATGGAATAGAGGACGACAGCCTCTCTCTAGACCAGTGTTCCCAAAGTCCGGTCCTCAAGAGCCACCAACAGGTCATGTTTTCAGGATTTCCTTAGTATTGCACAGGTGATAATTGCATCACCTGCACAGGCAAGGATTCCATCACCTGTGCAATACTAAGGAAATCCTGAAAACATGACCAGTTGGTGGCTCTTGAGGGCCGGACTTGGGGAACACTGCTCTAGACAATCCTTACTTGATCTGTTCCTCCAGCTAGTCTACCCAAACAAGTACATGTGCTGGATATAGCCGGTCTAAAGGCTCTGGTATAGGACTCCCATGATCTTTTAAGTAATGTCTCTGCTTTGCAGTCTAGAGCAATGTTTCTCAACTCCAGTCCTCAAGACCCACCAACAGGTCATGTTTTAAGGATTTCCTTAGTATTGCACAGGTGATAATTTCATTACCTGCTCAAGCATTAATTCCATCACCTGGGCAATACTAAAGGTACCTTCACACAACGATTTCGTTAAAACGTCACGCTTTTTGTGACGTAGCAACGATCCCGCTAACGATCTCGTTATGTGTGACAGCGACCAACGATCAGGCCCCTGCTGGGAGATTGTTGGTCGTTGGGGAATGATCAGGACCTTTTTTGGTCGCTGATCACCCGCTGTCATCGCTGGATCGGCGTGTGTGACGCCGATCCAGCGATGTGTTCACTTGTAACCAGGGTAAATATCGGGTTACTAAGCGCAGGGCTGCGCTTCGCGTTTAGTAACCCGATATTTACCCTGGTTACCATTGTAAAAGTTAAAAAAAGGAAACAGTACATACTCACATTCCGTGACGTGACAGACATCGGAATGTATGTACTTTTTTTTTTTTTTTTACTTCTACAATGGTAACCAGGATAAATATCAGGTTACTAAGCGCGGCCCTGCACTTAGTAACCCGATGTTTACCCTGGTTACCCGGGGACTTCGGCATAGTTGAAGACAGTTTCAACGATGCCGAAGTTGTTCCCCGGATCGTTGGTCGCTGGAGAGAGCTGTCTGTGTGACAGCTCCCCAGCGACCACACAACGACTTACCAACGATCACGGCCAGGTTGTATCGCTGGTCGTGATCGTTGGTAAGTCGTTTAGTGTAACGGTAACATAGTAACATAGTAACAGTTAGTAAGGCCGAAAAAAGACATTTGTCCATCCAGTTCAGCCTATATTCCATCATAATAAATCCCCAGATCTACGTCCTTCTACAGAACCTAATAATTGTATGATACAATATACCTTGAGGTACCTTTAGGAAATCCTGAAAACATGACCTGTTGGTGGGTCTTGAGGATTGGAGTTGAGAAACACTGGTCTAGAGGGTCAGATAGGACCACAGAATCTTCTGCAGGCAGGACAAAATACCTAGAAGTCAAGGACATTGCGGAGTCCACCTTGGGAACCTTGGACCAAGCTGTCAGGTCATCATCCTCAAAGGGACACCTCCTCCTGGAACATGAAGAGAGGAACCCTCGCGCTGTCCCTGCTTGCTCCATTCCATTTTGACCAAATCCTTCACCACACCAATAACCGGGAAAGCTCGTCTTTCTGCGAGAGACCTGCAAACAATTTCCTTTGTAGATCTAACCTTTTTCACCTCTAAAAGCCCCATGGTATTTCTAACTGAAATCACCACATTATCCATACTCTCTATGGGAAAAAAAGATAGCCTTTCTTCACCAGATGACAATGAATCAGAAGCACCAGAGGATCCAGCCTGGTCACTACCGGAAGCAGAACTGGAGAAAGGGGTAACACTCCTTGCTTTAGACTTCTGTTTCTTAGGCCTGTTTGAACATCCTAAGGACTGAAGTTCCTCTCTTATCATTAATCGTATATCAGCAGATCTAAATGCTCTCCTCTGAAGAGGCAATTTGCATATTATATTTCCCAGAGGAGCATTGCACGGCGAATAAGCCTCCTTACCTTGACAAGCCAGAGATGGTATGTCACTCTCCATAAGGAGAAACGATACCCCTTAGACCCCAGTCCAGAGCCTCTCACCTAGCCAAAT
Source organism: Ranitomeya imitator (assembly GCF_032444005.1). Taxonomy (NCBI): domain Eukaryota; kingdom Metazoa; phylum Chordata; class Amphibia; order Anura; family Dendrobatidae; genus Ranitomeya; species Ranitomeya imitator. Next base: position 307,573,975 of record NC_091283.1, read on the forward strand.
CAGTTCTCATGCTTCGCACTGACGAGGGCCAACAGCCCGAAACACCGTGTCTGCGAATTGAGATATTGATTTGGCTTTTATCCTAAGTCATATTGCACGACTCGTTAAAGGGTTGATTGTGACTTGTAGGATCGCTACTTCCAACAGGTGGCGCTATAGAGTTTAAGTCCTCTTTTTCTCTGAAGAGGCAATTTGTAGATCTAACTGAGGACTCCTCCTCTAAAGTCTGGCTGATACAACTCTGACACAGTCTTTTAAGATAGAGGTCAGGAAGGGGTTGTGAGCACAAGGCACATTCTTTGTGCTTGGCTTTTTTAGTTTTCTTAGCCTGAAAGGGAGGTACACAGAAAGAAGGTGAATCAGCTTAGTAGGCAGAGTCATGTAACACTCACCCAGTGAAGCTGTGATGTGGTACCGCAGTTCTGGAAGCGGAGGCACAGCACGAGTTCTAGATGGTACAGCTTACTCCGTACACTCTTGTACTGCTCTTGGGATTGCTGTGCGGCTGCACTTCCACCACCTGTGGGTGCACCTCAGATTCTCCTGGAGAGGACATCTTTGGGACACATTGGCAGCAGGAGGCCGCCGGATCTTATACTTACAGCCCGTTCATCTCCAGAAATAGCCTCCCCGCACCACTGGAAGTGAACCCAAGCAATTTCAGTTCAGTAATGCTGAATGGGCAGTGCGCATGCATGGGCCTAAACCCGGAAGCACTGCCCGATGGAAGAGCAGAGTGGCTGATGCACACATCCCGCTCCACAAGATGAGTGCCAGCCTAATCCTACCGCACCACGTTCCGTGTGAGCCAGGACAGCCTCTCCCAGATCTTGGCCTCACATCATCCACCATCAGATGAGGGTGAAGACTGACAGGCAAGGATCTCCAGACACTGCTTCTGGTGCCGCAGCCCCTGCCATTCCCCAGACACCACACAGGTGGTATGCACAGGGCCAGGAATCCTTTCCTGTGCAGGATCCCGCAGGAACAAGAAACCAACTGAGGAGGTGAGGGGGACAGCCCCTTATCTGTAGGTTTCCTGTTCCTGGGGGCGGATCTCCTCTCTCAGTGGGTGCTGTCAACAATAAAAAAAACAACCATAAGGCCATGTTCACACAGTGCGTTTTTTACTGCGGAACCGCAGCGTTTTTGCCGCTGCGGTTCCGCAGCTGTTTTCCATGCAGGGTACAGTACAATGTACCCTATGGAAAACAGGAACCACTGTGCACATGGTCCTGAATTTCAAAAAAAAAAGCCGCGCTGAATAGCTGCGGGAAAAAAGAAGTACCATGTCACTTCTTTTTTCGGAGCCGCAGCGGTTCTGCACCCATAGACCTCCATTGTGAGGTCAATCCCGCAGTAAAACCCGCAGATCAAAAATAGATCTGCGGGTTTTATTGCGGTTCGTGGTGCAGAACCGCTGCAGCAGGAAGTGCGGGGAAGCGGGCGGAAGTGCGTGGGTGGAGTGTGGCTGCCCCGATCCCACCCCCCCATGCTCCGATGCCCCTCCCCCGTGCTCCGATGTCTCCCCCCCGTGCTCCGATGCCCCCCCCCGTGCCCTAATCTCCCCCCCTTATACTTACCCGGCCTCCCGGTGTCCGTCCGGCCGTCTTCTCCCTGGGCGCCGCCATCTTGCAAAATGGCGGGCGCATGCGCAGTGCGCCCGCCGAATCTGCCGGCCGGCAGATTCGCTCCAAAGTGCATTTTGATCACTGAGATATAACCTATCTCAGTGATCAAAATAAAAAAATAGTAAATGACACCCCCCCACTTTGTCACCCCCATTGGTAGGGACAATAAAAAAAATTAAGATTTTTTTTTTTTTTTTTCACTAAGGTTAGAATAGGGTTAGGGGTAGGGTTAGGGGTAGGGTTAGGGGTAGGGTTAGGGGTAGGGTTAGGGGTAGGGTTAGGGGTAGGGTTAGGGGTAGGGTTAGGGGTAGGGTTAGGGGTAGGGTTAGGGTATTTTCAGCCATTTTAGCCCTAAAAAGCTTCCTAGGAAACACACAGTCTCTGCATAGAAAACTGCATAAAAAAAGGATCAAAAAACGCATCAAAAAACACATCAAAAAAGGACAAAAAAAGGACAAAAAAAGACCTGCGTTTTCTGCCAATAGCTGCAGTTTTTTAAAAAACAGTCCTGAAAAAAAAAGGATGGAAATCAGGAACGTGTGAACATCTATAATATAACGCTGGGAGCGTCACTCTGTCCGAAGCCTCTATAGACTGCGCAAGCGCCGGCGCAGTCTGGGCCTCACAGAGCGACGCTCCCGGGAGATCGCGGTATGCGTAAGCACTGAACGCATACCGCGATCTCCACCGGAGAGTCAGGGACCGCCAGGAGGGAGGGTAAGTATACTCACCTTTCCCGGTTCCAGCGCTGCTTGCGGCTCTGTCTCCCGGCTCCTCTGCTCCCGGCTCCGGAGGGCGCGGACTGCACAGGCGCCGATTCCTGCTGCCGGAATCGGCGCCTGCGCAGTCCGCGCTTTCCGGTGCCATTTTCTTGAAGACACACTCCGGCTCCACTGCAGGTGTGTCTTCAAGAAAATGGCGCCGGAAAGCGCGGACTGCGCAGGCGCCGATTCCGGCAGCAGGAATCGGCGCCTGCGCAGTCCCCGCTTTCCGGCGCCATTTTCTTGAAGACATACCTGCAGTGGAGCCGGACGATAGGTGAGTATGGTATTTTTTTTTTTTTATATGGCAGCAGCATTCGGGGGCATACACACTGGAGCGTCTTATGGGGGGCATATAATACAATGCAGGATGGGAGCAGCACATGACAGAACGGGCGCAGGATGGCCGCAGCACATGACAGAACGGGCGCAGGATGGCCGCAGCACATGACAGAACGGGCGCAGGATGGCCGCAGCACATGACAGAACGGGCGCAGGATGGCCGCAGCACATGACAGAACGGGCGCAGGATGGCCGCAGCACATGACAGAACGGGCGCAGGATGGCCGCAGCACATGACAGAACGGGCGCAGGATGGCCGCAGCACATGACAGAACGGGCGCAGGATGGCCGCAGCACATGACAGAACGGGCGCAGGATGGCAGCAGCACATGACAGAACGGGCGCAGGATGGCAGCAGCACATGACAGAACGGGCGCAGGATGGCAGCAGCACATGACAGAACGGGCGCAGGATGGCAGCAGCACATGACAGAACGGGCGCAGGATGGGAGCAGCACATGACAGAACGGGGGCGCAGGATGGGAGCAGCACATGACAGAAGGGGCGCAGGATGGCAGCAGCACATGACAGAACGGGCGCAGGATGGCAGCAGCACATGACAGAACGGGCGCAGGATGGCAGCAGCACATGACAGAACGGGCGCAGGATGGCAGCAGCACATGACAGAATGGGCGCAGGATGGCAGCAGCACATGACAGAACGGGCGCAGGATGGCAGCAGCACATGAGAACGGGCGCAGGATGGCAGCAGCACATGACAGAACGGGCGCAGGATGGCAGCAGCACATGACAGAACGGGCGCAGGATGGCAGCAGCACATGACAGAACGGGCGCAGGATGGCAGCAGCACATGACAGAACGGGCGCAGGATGGCAGCAGCACATGACAGAACGGGCGCAGGATGGCAGCAGCACATGACAGAACGGGCGCAGGATGGCAGCAGCACATGACAGAACGGGCGCAGGATGGCAGCAGCACATGACAGAACGGGCGCAGGATGGGAGCAGCACATGACAGAACGGGCGCAGGATGGGAGCAGCACATGACAGAACGGGGGCGCAGGATGGGAGCAGCAAATGACAGAACGGGCGCAGGATGGGAGCAGCAAATGACATGATGGGAGCAGCAAATGACAGAATGGGGACGCAGGATGGAGCAGCACATGACAGGATGGGGACGCAGGATGGAGCAGCACATACCAGGATGGAGACCATATACCAATATAAATGCTCGCCACCTGGGCGTAGAACGGGTTCAATAGCTAGTACCCTAATACTGGTGGATAAAACAAAACTGAGCACAAAACCTTCACAGTTGTCTACACATCATAGGGGAGATCTCATGACACCTCTCTATCTACCTGATGATCCTGAGAAACATTGGGATCTTCTTGATTACAGTTCTGTGGAAGAGGAGGATGGGGACATCTCTCTGGTGTTGTCCTCCTACTGAATAGATCTGGAGGAAACATACAGGGACTTAATTCATTCTTTACATACAGATAATTATAGGCCGTCTGTATTCAATCCAGTCCATTACCTGGTGATATGAGGCGCTGGGGAATCTCCATCATGATGTCCTTGTACAGATCTTTGTGTTCTTCTAAATACTCCCACTCCTCCATGGAGAAATAGACGGAGACATCCTGATACCTTATAGGAACCTGACACATACAATGATACCGTCATCCCCCCGATCCCTTCATAGCGTAACTGTATAATGTCCCAGCATTCCCAGCAGTGTCACCTCTACAGACAGCAGCTCATTAATCTTATAGGCGAGTTCTAGGATCTTCTGGTCATTGATGTTCTCATGTATCAGGGGGTGAGGTTGAAGCCCCATGATTGGGCTCAGGGGTCTTCCCCATCCCTCAGACACAGGGTCCTGACAGGGCTCACTAGAGGTCTTCACTACTGTGTAATCCTGGTTATGGAGAGACACATTCATAAATCTCACTACATACATTTCCAGACTCCTCACCTCTCCAGTTCTGTCCATCTGTTATTCCCATAGATAACAATGATGTAATGTGACGTCATCAGAATCTCTCACCTCTCCAGTAAGCCGGAAGAGGATCTCTAGGGCGAGGTGTAATATCCTCTCCACCATCTTGTCTCTGTCCATATTCATCCTTGATGGGTAAATCAGGAAAATTCTCTTATATAGGTGATCTTCACTGAGAGGATCTGATATTGTAGAGACCTGAATGGGAAGTAGAGGAGTCGATGTATCAAAAATCCTGGCGATAATAAGGGGAAGCATATAAGAAGATAGAACTTGTAGATATTGTACTCTAGTTTTGTATGGATTAGAACGCAAGTTGAATTGCTGACTAAGGCCTCTTTCCCACTTCAGTCTTTTGGAGTCAGTTTGAATCCGCTGTTTTCGTCAAATAGCGGATCCGCCATTTTTTTTTTTGGCGGATCCGCTATTTTCCCATAGACTTGCATTAGCGACGGATTGTGGCGGATGGTCGTACGTTCCATCCGCCATGTGATTTGGTGGACGTCTAGACTGATGGACATTGCAATGTTTTTTGTCTGCGCCGAAACGGCAATTCGCGACGGATCCGTCGCGTCCACCATTTCCTAGAATGGGCGACGGATCCGTCGCCCCAATCCGCTTTTTCAATTGAGCATGCTCCAAAAAGTAGATACTTTTCCCAGATACACAAATCCGTCAAAAAAACGGATCCGTTAGAATCTTTTTCTCAACACTTTTAACGGATCCATCCATCCGCCATGATGTCGGAGGAGACTGACGCCAAACAACTGAAGTGTGAAAGAAGTTTAAGGCTATGTGCACACGATGCAGATTTGCTGCAGATCCGCACTGTAATGTACAGTACAATGTAAATCAATAGGGTAAAAAAAATAGCTGTGCAGATGGTGCGGAAAAATCAGCATGTAATTGCTGTTGATTTCAAAGAAGTGCATGTCACTTTTGTGCGGATCTGCTGCGTTTCTGCACCCCTCCATGATAAAAATCCACAGTGGCAAATTTCACAGAAAACGTACACAAAATCCGCATAAAAACTATGGCAAATCCGCAGTAATTGTATTTTATGGAGTCCACAACAGCACCCACTGAGAGAGGGGATCCGCCCCCAGGAACAGGAAACCTACAGATAAAAAGGGGCAGTCCCCCTCCCCTCCTCGGTTGGATTACAGAGTACAAGAGGAACCGCCAAGAAAACATTAGAACATCTTCATAAAAACCACACGATATGTATAAACATATAACTCAATATATACTACCATCACCCGGAGTGAATTACATACACATCTCTATTATATGCTACTAAGGGAGGGAAGTGAGTGGGTGCTGTCATGGACTCCATAAAATACAATTACCGGTAAGTAATCAGTTTTTTATCCTCGCCACTACAGTACCCACTGAGAGACTTTCAGAGAACCATCATCTGGGAGGGACCACCATATTGAGGACAGATCTCCTGAAAAGTAAATCAGAAGATGACAAATCGAGTCACTAGTGGTTGTAAAAGGTAGATGGTGAAGACCATGTTGCAGCATTAGGCTAGGATCACATTGAGTTACGGCAGTCCGTTTAGCGCATAGCGCTACGGACTGCGCTAACGCAATGTCCCAAAAGGGATCGCGTTTGCCGATCCCACTAGCGCAGATGCCCGATCTGCTCTAGCGAGGAACGGACCGCAAGCAGCGTTCGCGGTCCGTCACTCAAATAACGGCACATCGCTAGTGCACGCCCAATGTGGGCGTGCGCTAGCGATGCGTTCGCCATTACAAATAATGGCGGCGTTAACGGACTACGTTACACTGCGTTATGCCGCGGTGTAACATAGTCCGTTAAACGGGTTCACATAACGTAATGTGAACCTAGCCTTACATATCAGATCAATTGAGACGTCCGCCTTCTCAGCCCACGAGGATGACATAGCCTGTATCAAATGTGCCCTTATTCCATCCGGAGGACCTTCACCCTTTGCTGAGTAAGCCAGACAGATTGTATCTGTGACCCAACGTGATAAAGTGCTCCTTAATTTTATACACTATATTAGTGGAGTTACAGTTAATATACTGTTTAATATCAAATTTGACTATTCCATCCGCATTATAGAAAGTTTTAGCAACCACGGCATGTTTACATGTACTACAGTTAAAAAAAACTATATAATTAAGCCAGGTTTTTGTACGTTTTGTCTTATCAGAACAAAACATACTGGGAGCCATTTTGTTTCCAATCGTCGGTGCTCTTCTCGAGACCACATTTATACCCGAATGTAATATGTCATATAGTTGTTGGTCCTCATGTAGGATAGGCAGATACTTAATGTCCTTAATTTTAGTGAACTGTGGGCTGTACTGGAAACATATTTACAGCTTATTTTCTATTTCTGTATTGACTTTTTTTTGGGAGGTGTTATTAATTCCTGGCGATCTTTTCCCTCCTCAATATTTTTTGCCCTATTGATTGTCCATTGAGGATATTTGCGGTATTTTAATTTATTAGTCACCTGTCCAAATTCTCTCCCCTTAATTCCCCCCTCTAGACTACAGTTTCGCTTGATCCTGGTGAACTCACCCACTGGGATCGATTTGATGGTATGCTTACTGTGGCTACTACCCGCATGAAGGATTGCAACCTGTCCTATGTGGGATGTATGGCCAGAAAATTAAAAACACGGATTAGGGAACACTTATATGATATAGCCAACACTCAAAATGGAACTTGAAATATATCAGCAGCGTCTAGACATTTCGTTACACATCGTGCCCGCAGCACAACATATTTCCAGGTCCAGGGAATAGAACGGGTTAATATGTCTCCTCGCGGGGGAGACCCCAGGGAATGTCTCCTTACGCAGGAGGCATATTGGATTTTCCAGTTAAATACTCGATCCCCGACGGGGTTAAATAAGCGAAATGAGATCATGCTGCACTATTCTTGATTCTGAGGTGAATATTTTAATGTTTATATATGCTTGGTATTAACCCCTTTCTGACCTCGGACGGGATAGTACGTCCGAGGTCAGAAGCCCCTCTTTGATGCGGGCTCCGGCGGTGAGCCCGCATTAAAGCCAGGACATGTCAGCTGTTTTGAACAGCTGACATGTGCCCGTAATAGGCGCGGGCAGAATCGCGATCTGCCCATGCCTATTTACTAGTTAAATGCCGCTGTCAAACGCAGACAGCGGCATTTAACTACCAAATCCAGCCGGGCGGCCGGAAATGACGTCATCGCCGACCCCCGTCACATGATCGGAGGTCGGCGATGCTTCAGAATGGTAACCATAGAGGTCCTTAAGACCTCTATGGTTACTGATCCGGTAGCTGTGAGCGCCACCCTGTGGTCGGCGCTCACAGCACACCTGATTTTCTGCTACATAGCAGCGAACAGCAGATCGCTGCTATGTAGCAGAGGCGATCGTGCTGTGCCTGCTTCTAGCATCCCATGGAGGCTATTGAAGCATGGCAAAAGTAAAAAAAAAAAAGTTAAAAAAATGTGAATAAAATAAAAAAAATATAAAAGTTTAAATCACCCCTCTTTCGCCCCAATCAAAATAAATCAATAAAAAAAAAAACCAGCATTAACCTGATCACTAAACGGCGTATTGAGAAAAAAAATTGAAACACCAGAATTACCTTTTTTTGGTCGCCGCGACATTGCATTAACCCCTTCCCGACCCATGACGCCACGTAGGCGTCATAAAAGTCTGTGCCAATCCGACCCATGACGCCTATGTGGCGTCATGGAAAGATCGCGTCCCTGCAGATCGGGTGAAAGGGTTAACTCCCATTTCACCCGATCTGCAGGGACAGGGGGAGTGGTAGTTTATCCCAGGGGGGGTGGCTTCACCCCCCCGTGGCTACGATCGCTCTGATTGGCTGTTGAAAGTGAAACTGCCAATCAGAGCGATTTGTAATATTTCACCTATTATAACTGGTGAAATATTACAATCCAGCCATGGCCGATGCTGCAATATCATCGGCCTTGGCTGGAAACACTAATGTGCCCCCACCCCACCGATCGACCCCCCAGCCCTCCGATCTGTCCGGTACACTGCTCCGGCTCCCCTCCGTCCTGTGCTCCGCTCCCCCCGTGCTCTTGTCCGCTCCCCTGGTGCTCCAATCACCCTCCCCGTGCTCCAATCACCCCCCTGCACTCCGTTCCACCCCCCGTGCTCCGTTCCACCCCTCCCGGGCTAAGTTCCACCCCTCCCACGCTCCGATCCACCCCCCCATGCTCCAATCCCCCCCGTGCTCCCCCCACCCCATCATACTTACCGATCCTGCCGGGGTCCGTCCGTCTTCTCCCTGGGCGCCGCCATCTTCCAAAATGGCAGGCGCATGCGCAGTGTGCCCGCCGAATCTGCCGGCCGGCAGATTCGTTCCAAAGTGCATTTTGATCACTGAGATAGATTATATCTCAGTGATCAAAATAAAAAAAATAATAAATAACCCCCCCCTTTTGTCACCCCCATAGGTAGGGACAATAAAAAAATAAAGAATTTTTTTTTCCCACTAATGTTAGAATAGGGTTAGGGTTAGGGGTAGGGTTAGGGGTAGGGCTAGGGGTAGGGCTAGGGGTAGGGCTAGGGGTAGGGGTAGGGTTAGGGGTAGGGCTAGGGTTAGGGGTAGGGCTAGGGGTAGGGGTAGGGCTAGGGGTAGGGGTAGGGCTAGGGTTAGGGGTAGGGCTAGGGGTAGGGCTAGGGTTAGGGCTAGGGTTTCGTTATGTGCACACGTATTCTGGTCCTCTGCGGATTTTTCCGCTGCGGATTTGATAAATCCGCAGTGCTAAACCGCTGCGGATTTACCGCGTTTTTTCTGCGCATTTCACTGCGGTTTTACCACTGCGATTTTCTATTTGAGCAGTAGTAAAACCGCTGCGGAATCCGCACAAAGAAGTGACATGCTGCGGAATGTAAACCATGTGTACAGCGATTTTTGTTTCCCATAGGTTTACATTGAACTGTAAACTCATGGGAAATTGCTGCGGATCCGCAGCGTTTTCCGCAGCGTGTGCACATACCTTTAGAATTAGGTTATGTGCACACGGTGCGGATTTGGCTGCGGTAAACCTATGGAAAACCAAATCCGCTGTGCCCATGGTGCGGAAAATACCGCGCGGAAACGCTGCGTTGTGTTTTCCGCAGCATGTCAATTCTTTGTGCGGATTCCGGCGGCGTTTTACACCTGTGCCTCAATAGGAATCCGCAGGTGAAATCCGCACAAAAAACACTGGAAATCTGCAGAAAATCCGCAGGTAAAACGCAGTGCCTTTTACCCGCGGATTTTTCAAAAATGATGCTGAAAAATCTCACACGAATCAGCAACGTGGGCACATAGACTTAGGGTTGGAATTAGGGTTGTGGTTAGGGGTGTGATTAGGGTTATGGCTACAGTTGGGATTAGAGTTAGGGGTGTGTTGGGGTTAGTGTTGGAGGTAGAATTGAGTGGTTTCCACTGTTTAGGCACATCAGGGGTCTCCAAACGCAACATGGCGCCACCATTGATTCCAGCCAATCTCGTATTCAAAAAGTCAAATGGTGCTCCCTCAATTCCGAGCCCCGACGTGTGCCCAAACAGTGGTTTACCCCCACATATGGGGTACCAGCATACTCAGGATAAACTGCGCAACAATTACTGGGGTCCAATTTCTCCTGTTACCCTTGGAAAAATTAAAAAATTCTGGGCTAAATAATTATTTTTGAGGAAAGAAAACGTATTTATTATTTTCACGGTTCTGCATTATAAACTTCTGTGAAGCACTTGGGGGTTCATAGTGCTCACCACACATCTAGATAAGTTCCTTTCAGGGTCTAGTTTCCAAAATGGGGTCACTTGTGGGGGGTTTCTACTGTTTAGGCACACCAGGGGCTCTGCAAACGCAACGTGACGCCCGCAGACCATTCCATCAAAGTCTGCATTTCAAAAGTCCCTACTTCCCTTCTGAGCTCCGACGTGTGCCCAAACAGTGGTTTACCTCCACAGATGGGGTATCAGCGTACTCAGGAGAAACTGGACAACAAATATTGGGGTCAAATTTCTCCTGTTACCCTTGGGAAAATAAAAAATTGCAGGCTAAAAGATCATTTTTGAGAAAATATATATATTTTTTTTCATGGCTCTGCGTTATAAACTTCTGTGAAGCACTTGAGGGTTCAAAGTCCTCACCACACATCTAGATTAGTTCCTTTGGGGGTCTAGTTTCCAAAATGGGGTCATTTCTGGGGGATCTCCAATGTTTAGGCACACAGGGGCTCTCCAAACGTGACATGGTGTCCGCTAATGATTGGAGCTAATTTTCCATTTAAAAAGCCAAATGGCGTGCCTTCCCTTCCGAGCCCTGCCGTGCGCCCAAACAGTGGTTTACCCCCACATATGGGGTATCAGCGTACTCAGAACAAGCTGGACAACAACATTTGGGGTCCAATTTCTCCTATTACCCTTGGCAAAATAGGACATTCCAGGCTAAAACATCATTTTTGAGGAAAGAAAAATTATTTTTTTATTTTCATGGCTCTGCGTTATAAACTTCTGTGAAGCAATTGGGGGTTTAAAGTGCTCAATATGCATCTAGATAAGTTCCTTGGGGGGTCTAGTTTCCAAAATGGGGTCACTTGTGGGGGAGCTCCAATGTTTAGGCACACAGGGGCTCTCCAAACGCGACATGGTGTCCGCTAACAATTGGAGCTAATTTTCCATTCAAAAAGTCAAATGGCGCGCCTTCCCTTCCGAGCCCTGCCGTGTGCCCAAACAGTGGTTTACCCCCACATATGAGGTATCAGCGTACTCGGGAGAAATTGCCCAACAAATATTATGATCCATTTTATCCTATTGCCCATGTGAAAATGAAAAAATTGAGGCGAAAAGAATTGTTTTGTGAAAAAAAAGTACTTTTTCATTTTTACAGATCAATTTGTGAAGCACCTGAGGGTTTAAAGTGCTCACTAGGCATCTTGATAAGTTCCTTGGGGGGTCTAGTTTCCAAAATGGGGTCACTTGTGGGGGAGCGCCAATGTTTAGGCACACAGGGTCTCTCCAAACGCGACATGGTGTCCGCTAACGATGGAGATAATTTTTCATTCTAAAAGTCAAATGGCGCTCCTTCCCTTCCGAGCCTTACCATGTGCCCAAACAGTGGTTTACCCCCACATGTGAGGTATTGGTGTACTCAGGAGAAATTGCCCAACACATTTTAGGATCCATTTTATCCTGTTGCCCATGTGAAAATGAAAAAATTGAGGCTAAAAGAATTTTTTTGTGAAAAAAAAAGTACTTTTTCATTTTTACGGATCAATTTGTGAAGCACCTGGGGATTCAAAGTGCTCACTATGCATCTAGATAAGTTCCTTGGGGCGTCTAGTTTCCAAAATGTGGTCACTTGTGGGGGAGTTCCAATGTTTAGGCACACGGGGGCTCTCCAAACGTGACATGGTGTCCGCTAAAGAGTGGAGCCAATTTTTCATTCAAAAAGTCAAATGGCGCTCCTTCCCTTCCAAGCCCTGCCGTGCGCCCAAACAGTGGTTTACCCCCACATATGAGGTATCAGCGTACTCAGGACAAATTGGACAACAACTTTCGTTGTTCAGTTTCTCCTTTTACCATTGGGAAAATAAAAAAATTGTTGCTAAAATATAATTTTTGTGACTAAAAAGTTAAATGTTCATTTTTTCCTTCCATGTTGCTTCTGCTGCTGTGAAGCACCTGAAGGGTTAATAAACTTCTTGAATGTGGTTTTGAGTACCTTGAGGGGCGCAGTTTTTAGAATGGTGTCACTTTTGGGTATTTTCAGCCATATAGACCCCTCAAACTGATTTCAAATGTGAGGTGGTCCCTAAAAAAAAATGGTTTTGTAAATTTCGTTGTAAAAATGAGAAATTGCTGGTCAACTTTTAACCCTTATAACTTCCTAGCAAAAAAAAATTTTGTTTCCAAAATTGTGCTGATGTAAAGTATACATGTGGGAAATGTTATTTATTAACTATTTTGTGTCACATAACTCTCTGGTTTAACAGAATAAAAATTCAAAATGTGTGTCACGATATGGTATGAAATATCATAGTTAGTTTTTTTTTTCTAGCCTGAGTGGGCTAAGCCCCCCTTCTTGGAGTAACAGTTTGTAGCTGCAAATTCCTGGCTTTCCTTCTCAGAGAGTGTGGGGGTTAGAAGTTTTATGGCCAAACGGAATTTACGACTGGCATTTCCTGTGTAAGCTCTTGTCCAGCTAGAGCAGGAAAAATGGCTCCAAAAATTCATGAAAGATTCTTTGTTTAGTTTTTGTTAGATATTAGGCAAACGATTTAAGCTAGAAATACGAAAATATATATACGTAGTCTCACTCGGTGTAGCTACACATCTCATGACACTCGGGTTTCTAACTCCATCTGATAAAGAAGTAGGGTTTTCTCTGTAAATATGTATCCCAGATAGGACATATTTGATCTCATTAGAATGCCCACGTTAATCCGAGATGAATTATGAGTATGTTAGGACTCTGACATGTTTTGTAGTGAAGTTATCGAAATCAGAGAAAATAGTTTAAAGTTTAGGCAGAATGTAGAGAGAGGAGGGTCTGGATAAGCCAGCCTTTCTGTGATGTCACAGCCTTAATGTTTTAAGTGTCTGGCAGGCTCTGAGGAGTCACCTTTCTGCTAGATTTCTTCCTGACTTCTTGTCTTCTCCTGAAGCCAGCAGCATCCCATGGACTGGGATGTATGGAAACTGCCATAGCCTGATTGCCTGTCATGCTTTGAACATGTAAGTGTTGCTTTTTCTCATTTATTCCCTTTATGTTATAATTACCCATGTACATATTTGCAATTGTCTCATTTGTAACTTCTTTATAAAATATTTTTCATAAAGCACTGCCTAATTAATTTCAATGGAATATACTATTATATATTAGTTCGTTCATCCATGCTCTAAACTTACCCAGTCTTCTGAAGTGAAATACGCTACTGTTACTGTTGTGTTGGGTTAGCTTCGGACCCGTTTAATCGAAGCTGGTGGCAGCGAAAGTGTGCAGACTGTTGAGCGATGCTGAAGCGACTGCGGGGTTAATAATTATTGTTCCTGCCTGTGTGGGAGTAGTTATCGCGTCGCTGCAGCGTGCCCAATAGCCAGTACATAGCAGGCAGCCTTTCTGGCGACTAATTACCCAGGGTGCAGTACCTAATCTGACCTGAGAGTAAGGGGGGCGCCAGAGAGCTGCAAGTGTTAAGTGGAACTGTAAGCGGGATATACATAAATCCCTGCAGTTTGTGGTATATTGAAAGCAGTGGGATACCTAGAATAAGCCCCTGCTGTAAACTAAGAGGTCAATAGCCTTGTGTGTGGTTTTACATCACGTCGTGGAGTGGAGGGATAACTAAGATAAGCCCCCCCTGCACATGTGATAGCCGTCTGTTGGCCTAAAGTCACCTCAATCAGTGACGTAGGGGTGACGGTCACGGTGTGACTCCTGACCCATTGGTGACAGCGGTCAGGGGAATCCTGACAATTGGTGGCAAGGCTGTGGGATATCTTAGAGCATTAGTGATTTGGTTTGAGTAATCATTCCTCTCACTAAAAACTTGCAGAAAGTTCTTGCGAGGACTCTGCGCAAATAAGTTTGGAGAACGAACTCAGTGCTTTTAGTTGTGAGACAATTGCGTACTGGTAATTATCCCTTCCCTTTCTCTTCGTTTTTCTATCCTATCCTTTATTTGGCAACCATGGCTGCGAAAGGGGAAGCCTGGTACAACCAGCAGAAGGACTTTCTTGCTGGGATGTGCACGTGCCATGGCCTGAACCCCCAGGACAAGTCCAAGGCTCAAATGGTCGCTGAACTGGTGCAATTTGAAGCAGACCAAGCCAGGCCACAGAGCCCAGAGGCCTCAGAAGCCAGCACAAGCGAACATGGTGCTGCAGCAGAGGTCCAACCACTGAATACGGGCCCTACTGGCAACCAGGGGGGTGCAGACCTCCTCCTGCAGCTGGCTCTGCATCAAGGCTCCGCAGATGACCTAGAGAGACGTCTGCAGCTGATCCAGCAATACCAGCAAGCCGAGCGAGAGGCCCAGGCCCAGCGAGCCGAGCGAGAGGCCCAGCGAGCCGAGCGAGAGGCCCAAGCGGAGCGGGAGTACCGGCTACAGATGGCACGACTGCAAATGCAGGGGTCGTCCCAGTCCAGCCGTGAGCCCAGCAGCGCTCAGATACCTAAGCCCCGGCCCGATCACTTTCCTGTTATGGAGAAGGACGGAGACTTGGACACTTTTCTGCGGGCCTTTGAGAAAGCCTGCAGACAGTACCGACTGCCTACAGATGAATGGGCACGATACCTGACACCAGGGCTGAGAGGTAAAGCTCTGGAGGCATTTGCTGCCCTCCCTCAAGAGCAAGATGGTGACTATGAGGCCATCAAGCAGGCTCTGATAGCCAAGTACCAGCTTACACCCGAGGTGTACCGTAGAAAGTTCCGGACCCTCCAACGTGGCCCACACGACAGTTACAGTGATGTGGTGCATGGACTGGGGACCCACTTTGACCAGTGGACCCAAGGACTGTCAGTGACCACCTTTGCACAGCTGCGAGACCTGATGATCAAAGACCAGTTCTTTCATCTTTGCCCAGCTGAGGTGCGACAGTTCGTGATGGACAGAGAACCCAAAGACGTGACGAAAGCAGCGCAGATTGCCGATGCCTATGAGGCCAACCGTAGATCGGAAGTGCGGAAGCCAGTCACCACCAGCTGGAGAGGGGGTAAGCCTGCAACCAACGCTGGTACCCCTGCCAGCCAGCACACCAGAGGTCCTGTCCCCTTAGCCAACAGCACCAGACCTACCACCGAACCTCGCAAGTGTTACCACTGCAATCAGACTGGTCATATCAGTACCTACTGCCCAGCCAAGCAGAAGAACACCCCAGCCAAGGCCCCAGGGCCTAATGCAGCAGTTCTTTTGGTGGGTGGTGTGGTTGGGAGGGTGTGTGACAACGTACAGCCCGTCACTGTGGGAGGCCATGTTGCTACAGGCCTCAAAGACACCGGGGCTGAACGAACCCTCATCCGACCCGAACTGGCGGCCCCTGAAGAAATCATTCCGGGGAAAACCCTAACTGTCACTGGGATTGGGGGCATCAGCTGTCCCTTACCGATGGCCCGGGTTTTTATTGATTGGGGTGCTGGGAGCGGGGTGAAGGAAGTGGGGCTGTCTGATAATTTGCCCACTGATGTTTTGTTGGGGACTGATTTGGGGAGGATGTTTGCATACTACGTCCCTGATACCCCTCCCCAATCTACTAATAAGGGTAAAGTTAACCCTGATGATGATGATGGGAAATCGCATGTGTTACCTGACCATGCTTTATCTTGTAATGATGCATCTATTAACCATTTTTTTCCTATTTTTTTTTGATGGTGAAAATGTTGTACCTGTGCCAGCTGAACCTGATAATGATTTTTCTGTGAAGGTTATTGTGTCCATAGGTACAGGCGTGCCCAGCCACGTCGCTCTGCGGAGTGAGACGGCTGAGGAACCCCTAACAGGGGCAAGTGTCGGTGCTACAGGAAATGGGGAGATGCATGGGAACCGTGAGGAAGGTGATGCCATGAAAGTGACCAGTGCCACCGAGGAAGGTAACTGGCCCATAAGTAGCACGGCCCCTGGAGTGTTGGGGGTGGATGGGGAGGTAGAGCCCATAGCAGCGCCGGCTGATGGGCCTGTAGAAGCCCCCGGGGAGACAGCCTACGTAGCTGCTGTCACCCGCAGTCAGAGTGCCCGGAACGCAGATAACTGTCTGCCTTCCGGACCCTCCTCAGTCATCACTGTGACTGAACCAGAGGTGGACCCAGAGCAGGTCCAAGAGGGTTCCCGTGGGGAAGGGACCCTGACGTCGCTTTTGGCTTCCCCTAGCCAGGAGTTTCAGGCCGCTCTGCACACAGATGCGAGCCTAGAGAGTTTGAGACAACTCGCCGAGACGCCCACCTCCGTGACTGATAAGGAGAGGGTGTTCTGGGAACAAGGAAGGTTGTACCGGGAGACAGTACCCGGAGAATCACAAAAGGAGTGGTTGAGGGAAAGACAGCTGGTCGTCCCGCAGCAATTCCGGGGTGAGTTGTTGCGGATTGCCCATGAGATCCCGCTAACTGGACACTTGGGGATCAGCAAAACTAAGGCCCGGCTGTCTCAACACTTCTATTGGCCTAAGATGGGGACAGATGTGTCAAACTACTGCCGCTCCTGTGTCACCTGTCAAAGAGTGGGGAAGGCGGGGCCTGCTCTTAAGGCTCCCCTGATCCCTTTGCCAGTGATAGAGGAGCCTTTCCAGAGGATCGCGGTGGACATTGTGGGCCCGCTGGCCGTCCCCAGCAGCTCTGGAAAGCAATACATCCTTACTGTGGTAGACTATGCTACCCGGTACCCAGAGGCAGTAGCTCTGTCGTCAACTAGGGCAGATAAGGTGGCGGATGCCCTGTTGGCCATCTTTTCACGTGTAGGATTTCCCAGGGAAATGCTTACTGATCAAGGGACCCAAGTTATGTCTCGCCTAATGGAGGCTCTCTGTAAGAAAATGCAGGTGAAGCACCTGGTATCGAGTGCGTATCACCCACAGACCAATGGCTTGTGTGAACGCTTCAATGGTACCCTCAAACAGATGCTGCGCATGCTGGTTGAGACTCAAGGGCGCGACTGGGAGCGGTACCTCCCACACCTGCTGTTCGCTTACCGAGAGGTTCCGCAGGCCTCGACGGGGTTCTCCCCCTTCGAGCTCCTGTACGGCAGGCGAGTCCGGGGACCCCTTGGGTTGGTAAGAGAATCCTGGGAAGAGGAGCCGAACCCTTCTGAAGTGTCCATAGTGGAGTATGTCATGCGCTTCCGTGACAAGATGCAGACCTTGACGCAGTTGGTGCATGACAACATGACGCAGGCTCAGGCTGATCAGAAGCACTGGTACGACCAGAACACCCGGGAGCGGACCTACCACGTGGGTCAAAAGGTGTGGGTGCTGGTCCCCGTACCAACGGATAAGCTTCAGGCCGCCTGGGAGGGCCCGTACGTTGTCCACCAACAGCTCAACCCGGTCACGTACGTGGTCACGCTTGACCACGCTCGGGGTAGGCGAAAGGCCTTTCACGTCAACATGATGAAGGCTCATCACGAACGTGAACCTTTCGTCCTACCGGTCTGCAGCTTACCCGAAGACGGGGAGGAAGACACCCTCCTGGACTTGCTGGCCCAAGCCAAGGCCAATGGGTCCATCGAGGATGTGGAGGTAGGCGCCTCGTTAACTGAACCCCAGCGGGTGCAGTTGCAAACCACACTGGAACCCTTCCGGGTCGTATTCTCCAACCGACCTGGGAGGACTGAGTTAGCCGTCCACGAGGTGGACACCGGGAATCACGCCCCACTACGGCGAACACCCTATCGAATCTCTGAACAGGTGCAGCAGACTATGCGCCAAGAGATCGATGAGATGTTACAGCTGGGGGTGATTCGAAGGTCAAAGAGCGCGTGGGCATCGCCTGTAGTTCTCGTGCCAAAGAAGGACCGGACCACACGGTTCTGCGTGGACTACAGGGGGCTCAACGCCATCACAGCCTCGGATGCGCACCCAATGCCGCGCATCGAGGAGCTGCTTGAGAAGTTAGCTGGCGCAAATTACCTAACAATAATGGATCTGAGTCGAGGATACTGGCAGATTCCCCTGAGCCCCGAGGCGCAGGAAAAGTCCGCCTTTATCACACCCTTTGGACTGTACGAGTCCACGGTCATGCCCTTCGGCATGAAGAATGCCCCTGCCACTTTCCAGCGGATGGTCAACCTCCTGCTTCAGGGACTGGAGAAGTACGCCGTGGCGTACTTGGATGACATTGCCATCTTCAGTCTCTCCTGGGAGGAACACCTGCAGCATCTCGAGGAGGTGCTCAGGCGAATCCACCAAGCAGGACTGACTATCAAGCCGGGAAAGTGCCAGATGGGCATGAGGGAGGTTCACTACCTGGGGCACCGGGTAGGCGGGAACACCCTGAAGCCAGAGCCTGACAAAGTGGGAGTGATCGTGAACTGGCCCACTCCCGTGACCAAGAAACAGGTGATGTCCTTCTTGGGCACTGCAGGGTACTATAGGCGCTTCATAAAGCACTATAGTAGCCTGGCAAAACCTTTGACGGACGTCACCAGGAAGAAGCTACCTCACATTGTCAACTGGACAGATGGCTGTGAGGGGGCCTTCCAGGCATTGAAAACTGCACTGTGCAACGCCCCTGTGTTGAAAGCAGTCGACAGCAGTCGACCGTTCTTGGTGCAGACCGACGCCAGCGAGTTTGGCCTTGGTGCTGTACTCAGCCAGGTTGACTCGGAGGACCAAGAGCACCCCGTGTTATACCTGAGCCGGAAACTTTTGCCGAGGGAAGTGGCCTACTCCACCATCGAGAAGGAGTGCCTGGCCATAGTCTGGGCCCTGCAGCGCTTGCAGCCCTACTTGTACGGTCACACCTTCACTGTGGTGACCGACCACAACCCTCTGCGCTGGCTAAACGCCATGTGTGGAACCAACGGCAGGTTGCTACGCTGGAGCCTTGCCCTTCAGCAGTTTGACTTCGTCATTGAACACAAAACGGGCAGGGAGCATGGAAATGCAGATGGACTCTCCCGCCAGGGTGAACCAACCGAGGTGCCCATGGAGGCATACCGTCGGGTTCTACCTCCCTAGCGCACACCAAAAGGGGGAGGTGTCACGATATGGTATGAAATATCATAGTTAGTTTTTTTTTTCTAGCCTGAGTGGGCTAAGCCCCCCTTCTTGGAGTAACAGTTTGTAGCTGCAAATTCCTGGCTTTCCTTCTCAGAGAGTGTGGGGGTTAGAAGTTTTATGGCCAAACGGAATTTACGACTGGCATTTCCTGTGTAAGCTCTTGTCCAGCTAGAGCAGGAAAAATGGCTCCAAAAATTCATGAAAGATTCTTTGTTTAGTTTTTGTTAGATATTAGGCAAACGATTTAAGCTAGAAATACGAAAATATATATACGTAGTCTCACTCGGTGTAGCTACACATCTCATGACACTCGGGTTTCTAACTCCATCTGATAAAGAAGTAGGGTTTTCTCTGTAAATATGTATCCCAGATAGGACATATTTGATCTCATTAGAATGCCCACGTTAATCCGAGATGAATTATGAGTATGTTAGGACTCTGACATGTTTTGTAGTGAAGTTATCGAAATCAGAGAAAATAGTTTAAAGTTTAGGCAGAATGTAGAGAGAGGAGGGTCTGGATAAGCCAGCCTTTCTGTGATGTCACAGCCTTAATGTTTTAAGTGTCTGGCAGGCTCTGAGGAGTCACCTTTCTGCTAGATTTCTTCCTGACTTCTTGTCTTCTCCTGAAGCCAGCAGCATCCCATGGACTGGGATGTATGGAAACTGCCATAGCCTGATTGCCTGTCATGCTTTGAACATGTAAGTGTTGCTTTTTCTCATTTATTCCCTTTATGTTATAATTACCCATGTACATATTTGCAATTGTCTCATTTGTAACTTCTTTATAAAATATTTTTCATAAAGCACTGCCTAATTAATTTCAATGGAATATACTATTATATATTAGTTCGTTCATCCATGCTCTAAACTTACCCAGTCTTCTGAAGTGAAATACGCTACTGTTACTGTTGTGTTGGGTTAGCTTCGGACCCGTTTAATCGAAGCTGGTGGCAGCGAAAGTGTGCAGACTGTTGAGCGATGCTGAAGCGACTGCGGGGTTAATAATTATTGTTCCTGCCTGTGTGGGAGTAGTTATCGCGTCGCTGCAGCGTGCCCAATAGCCAGTACATAGCAGGCAGCCTTTCTGGCGACTAATTACCCAGGGTGCAGTACCTAATCTGACCTGAGAGTAAGGGGGGCGCCAGAGAGCTGCAAGTGTTAAGTGGAACTGTAAGCGGGATATACATAAATCCCTGCAGTTTGTGGTATATTGAAAGCAGTGGGATACCTAGAATAAGCCCCTGCTGTAAACTAAGAGGTCAATAGCCTTGTGTGTGGTTTTACATCACGTCGTGGAGTGGAGGGATAACTAAGATAAGCCCCCCCTGCACATGTGATAGCCGTCTGTTGGCCTAAAGTCACCTCAATCAGTGACGTAGGGGTGACGGTCACGGTGTGACTCCTGACCCATTGGTGACAGCGGTCAGGGGAATCCTGACAATGTGAAAATTGCGAAATTTTCGCTAAATTTCCGTTTTTATCACAAATAAACGCAGAATTTATTGACCTAAATTTACCACTAACATGAAGCCCAATATGTCACGAAAAAACAATCTCAGAACCGCTAGGATCCGTTGAAGCGTTCCTGAGTTATTACCTCATAAAGGGACACTGGTCAGAATTGCAAAAAACGGCAAGGTCTTTAAGGTCAAAATAGGCTGGGTCATGAAGGGGTTAAAATGCAATAAAGGGCGATCAAAAGAACGTATCTGCACCAAAATGCTATCAAACGTCATCTCGGCTCGCAAAAAATAAGCCCTCAACTGACCACAGATCATGAAAAATGGAGACGCTACGAGTATCGGAAAATGGCGCAATTTTTTTTTTTTTTTTTTTTTTTAGCAAAGTTTGGAATTAATTTTTCACCACTTAAATAAAAAATAACCTAGATATGTCAGGTGTCTATGAACTCGTGATGACCTAGAGAATCATAATGTCAGGTCAATTTTAGCATTTAGTGAACCTAGCAAAAAAGCCAAACAAAAAACAAGTGTGGAATTGCACTTTTTTTGCAGTTTCACCGCACTTGGAATTTTTTTCCCGTTTTCTAGTACATGGCATGCTAAAACCAATGATGTCGTTCAAAAGTACAACTCGTCCCGCAAAAAATAAGCCCTCACATGGCCAAATTGATGGAAAAAAAAGTTATGGCTCTGGGAAGGAGGGGAGTGAAAAACGAAAACGGAAAAACAAAAAATCCCAAGGTCATGAAGGGGTTAATTTTATATTGGGACCTTACAATTTGTCATGTGATTGACAGGAGAGATCTGGTTGGATAAGTTCCCCTATATAGAGATGGATAGCCAGATCCTGGTATGGCTTTGACAAAGATCATCTAGATCGAAACGCATTGCCGTATAATCTCTGTTGTCCAAGGGCATATACCGGAGGGAGCCTGTACACCCTGTACATTTGTTTTTATTATTGTACTAATAAACCGATCATTTTAAGGAGCTGGAACTCAACCCCCTTTTTTCCTGATGAAAAACACGTCTGCCTGCAGCGGAGTTCCGTGCACCTGCGGTGGTTACTGGTGAGCTGGCTTTTACCTTTTTTTTTTTCTTTACAAGTATTATGGCCCCATAAGATGCTCCGCACAGCCACTTGCCCCTTATAGTGCTGCACAAGAGTTATGGCCCCATCAGATGCTCCGTATAGCCACTTGCCCCATATGCTTTTGCTGCTATAAAAAAAAAAAAAAAAAAAAAAAAATCACACTCACCTCTCTTCGCTCAGGACCCCAGCACTGGCAATATTTACCTGCTCCTCGTGCGGCTCCATCTTCGGCACTGACGTTCAGCAGAGGGCGCGCACTGACTACATCACCGCGCCCTCTGACCTGAGAGTCACTGCCAGAGGACGCTGAAGACGGAGCCGCACTGGAACGAGGAGAGGTAAATATTGCGCAGCGCTGCGCTCCCCTCCCCGTATACTCACCTGCTCCTGGCGCTGCGTCCCTGCTCATGTGACCGCTCAGTGCAGGAAGAATCTGCAGTGCTGGAAGAAGCAGGGACGTCCAGGGACCGCGCCAGGAGTAAGTGAGTATAATACTACAGAATCTGCCGCCCCCTCTCTTCTGCCGCCTGAGCCAAAGAGCTCAAATTGCCTCATGGTAGCAGCGTCACTGCTTGTGACTCCAAACCCCTTCCTGTGGCCCTGAAAAGACACAAAGCCCTACTCTGGCCTCCAGGGATGAGTGTTGCCTATATAATGCAAGATAGCTCTCCTCACATCTAAGGTGTGGAATCTCTCTTCTTCAGCAGTAGAAGGGTTATCAAAAAAGGAGGGAAGAAAAATCCCATGACTTCTATGAAACCTGGCAGCTACCTTATGGAGGTAGGAAGGATCTGGCTTCAGCAGTATCCTATCAGGAAATACTAACAGGAAAGGAGGGTAGATAGATAGAGCCTGTATGTCACTAACTTTTAGCTGATGTTAAAGCAACTAACAGAGCAGTCTTTAATGATATGTACTTTAAAGCGACAGACTCTAAAGGTTCAAAAGGAGGACCCATCAGGGCATCACAATCCAGGTTCAGGTTCCAGGGAGGCAAGCGAGCAATGTGTACAGGGTAGCTACGCTCACACACTGAAATAAACTGTGCAACCCATCTATCTCCCGCAATATTACAACTATATAGGGCTCTCAAACCGGATATCTGAAACTTTAAAGTGTTAACTGAAAGACCCACCACCCGACCCTTCTGCAGAAACTTGAGAAATGCAGCAACTGGAACCTCACTAGAGAAGGGCCCAGTATGAAAATTAAGGAACTTCCTCCACACTACTGTATATCTGCGTCATGGATTCTTTCCTACTCTGCAGACTGGTACTAATCAGGTTGTCAGAAAACCCCCTTAACAACTGCCTCAAGTTTCATGCCATCAAGTGGAGACCTCTTACACGAGGATGACGGAATGGACCCCGAGAGAGAAGCCCGGTTCTGATGGGAGGATCAAGGGGTCGGATATGGACATGGCTCTGAGCCATGAAAACTATGGTCTCTTGGGCCAGAAAGGAGCAATGAGAATTACCCTTGCCCTCTCATCCCTGATCTTCTTGATGACTAGTGGAAGCACCATCATTGGGGGAAAAGCATAGGCCCGACTGAACCGCCAAGGGAACTGGAGGAAGTCGACCATCTCTGGCTGATCTGCCCTGTTTCGGGAGGCAAACCTTTGGACCCTTCAGTTGTCCCTGGGAGCAAACAAGTCTATTTCCGGAAGCCCCCACAAGTCCACTAACTTCCTGAATACTTGGTGACCGAGAACCCATTCTCTCTGATATAACATATGGTGACTGAGGAAGTCCGCTTTGAAATTTTCCACTCGCCTGTTTGTGAATGGCTGAGAAGGAGAAGATATGGGTTTAAGCCAGTTCGAGAATCTCTGCCACAGTAGACATCAGCACTTTTGATCAAGTTCCGCCTTGCCAATTTACGTATGCAACTGACATGGTATTGTCCGACAAAACTCTCATATGCGTCCCCCGCAGCTGTGGGAGAAAGTGATGTAGAGCATGACTGACTGCCTTTAGTTCCTTTAGATTTGAGGAGTCATCAGCTTCCTCTATGGACCACTGCCCCTGAGCCAGGGGTCCATATGAGCTCCCCATCCATCAGGACTAGCATCCGTAGTAACTATCCTGGACGGTTTCACTACCCATTGAATCCCTTTCCCTGGTCTCCCGGGACCTCCATCAGGACATGCTTAGATAATAGACATAAAACCTCCAACTCAAGAGCCTCCTGTTGTACCAGGGATCTAAGAGAGGTGATGACAAAGGAATCTGAGGGCATTCGACAAAACTAGTTCCAACCCCGATGTTACTAAGCCCAGGGTCCAGGGATTAGAACTGATCTCCCGCCATATGTGGCAAAAATGTTTTAACCTGCCGCCCACAGGAGGGTCAGGGTCAATGGAATTTATTACTCTTCCTGGGAGAGGATCCGCTAAAATGGGCACCTTTTTTTTGGTCTCCTTTGTCTCCCAGCGATCTCGGTTTTCATAAGGCCACCTTCTACCGAATGGTCACTTTCTGAAGGCTCTCCTGTAGGACGGAAGACTTATTAGGGAACAGCTTCTTTCTCTCTCCTGCCTTGGTGAGGATCTAATCGAGCACGCTGCCAAAGAGGAACTCACCCTGGCATGGAATTGCGCACAATTTAGACTTTGCGCATCCCCCTTCCAGCCCTTCAGCCATAGGACACGACGAACAGAATTTACAAGACCAAGTGACCTTGCTGCCAGGTGTAGGGAGTCCACAGAAATATCGGCTAGATAGGGCATAGCTCCCCTGATCAATGGAATAGAGGACGACAGCCTCTCTCTAGACCAGTGTTCTTCAAGTCCAGTCCTCAAGAGCCACCAACAGGTCATGTTTTCAGGATTTCCTTAGTATTGCACAGGTGATAATTGCATCATCTGTGCAATACTAAGGAAATCCTGAAAACATGACCTGTTGGTGGCTCTTGAGGACCGGACTTGGGGAACACTGCTCTAGACAATCCTTTCTTGATCTGTTCCTCCAGCTAGTCCACCCAAACTAGCATTGACCTTACTGTACATATGCTGGATATAGCCGGTCTAAAGGCTCTGGTACAGGACTCCCATGATCTTTTAAGTAATGTCTCTGCTTTGCAGTCTAGAGCAATGTTTCTCAACTCCAGTCCTCAAGACCCACCAACAGGTCATGTTTTAAGGATTTTCTTAGTATTGCACAAGTGATAATTTCATTACCTGCTCAAGCACAAATTCCATCACCTGGGCAATACTAAGGAAATCCTGAAAACATGACCCGTTGGTGGGTCTTGAGGATTGGAGTTGAGAAACACTGGTCTAGAGGGTCAGATAGGACCACAGAATTTTCTACAGGCAGGACAAAATGCCTAGAAGTCAAGGCCACTGCGGAGTCCACCTTGGGAACCTTGGACCAAGCTGTCAGGTCATCATCCTCAAAGGGACACCTCCTCCTGGAACATGAGAGGAACCCTCGCGCTGTCCCTGCTTGCTCCATTCTATCCTGACCAAATCCTTCACCACACCAATAACCGGGAAAGCTAGTCTCTTTCTGCGAGAGACCTGCAAACAATTTCCTTTGTAGATCTAACCTCTTTCACCTCTAAAAGCCCCATGGTATTTCTAACTGATTTTCACCAGGTTATCCATACTCTCTATGGGAAAAAAAAAGATAGCCCTTCACCACATGACAATGAGTTTGAAGCACCAGAGGATCCAGCCTGGTGACTACCGGAAGCAGAACTGGAGACAGTGGTGTTACGGAACCACTCAGCACTCAGAATATGTTGTTCAGTTATATGTATGTAAAATAGGTTCCATGTGAGATGCATCAGCCCACAGGCTGCACCCCTGGGCAGAGGGGACAAGATATCCCCCTTCTGTCCTCCCCCCACCTTTGTAATTCCCACAGTAAATAATGGCAGGCTCCGGCCCCCTGCGGCTATTGTAATGTATGTCTGGCCTGTTGCTTTTCTATTGGCCTGCCCTCTATCTGTGTGATATATTCTGTGTCCTGTGAATAAAGTGTTGTCAGACTGGAAACACATGGAGAAGCAGGGATATTTTATATGCTCCCGGGTAATCAAGGAATTCCAGCCAGCGTCCTTCATTCAGACTCCAGCCAAAGCAGACCGGACCTCCTGAAACACGGGGTGGTACTGAAAGAGGTACCCCAGCTTGGTAGACCCCGTTACAAGGGGTAACACTCCTTGCTTTAGACTTCTGTTTCTTAGGCCTGTTTGAACATTTTAACGACTGAAGTTCCTCTCTTAGGCTGGGTTCACACTGCCTTAGTGCAGTCCGTTCAACACATACGTTAAACGGACTGCGCTAGCGCAAGTGCCGACTTTGGCACAGCGCTAGAGCAGATGGAGCATCTGCTGGCTCCATCTGCGCTAGCAGTGACGGACTTGGAAATGCTGCAGACCACGTCTCGGGTCTGTCACTCAATGGCGGCACATCGCTAGCGCACGACCATTGTGGGCGTGCGCCAGCAATGCATCCGACATTGCATTCAATGGCGGCGTTAACGGACTACGTTACACCGCGTTATGCCGCGGTGTAACAGTCCGTTTAACGGAGTCACTGAACGCAGTGTAAACCCAGCCTTATCATTAATCGTATATCAGCAGATCTAACTGAGGACTCCTCTAAAAAGTCTGGCTGATACAACTCTGACAGTCTTTTAAGATAGAGGTCAGGGAGGGGTTGTGAGCACAAGGCACATTCTTTGTGCTTGGCTTTTTTAGTTTTCTTAGCCTGAAAGGGAGGTACACAGAAAGAAGGTGAATCAGCTTAGTAGGCAGAGTCATGTAACACTCACCCAGTGAAGCAGTGATGTGGTACCGCAGTTCTGGAAGCGGAGGCACAGCACGAGTTCTAGATGGTACAGCTTACTCCGTACACTCTTGTACTGCTCTTGGTATCGCTGTGCGGCTGCACTTCCACCACCTGTGGGTGCACCTCAGATTCTCCTGGAGAGGACGTCTTTGGGACACATTGGCAGCAGGCGGCCGCCAGATCTTATACATACAGCCCGTTCATCTCCAGAACAAGCCTCCCCGGACCCCTGGAAGTGAACCCAAGCAATTTCAGTTCAGTAATGCTGAATGGGCAGTGCGCATGCATGGGCCTAAACCCGGAAGCACTGCCAGATGGAAGAGCAGAGTGGCTGATGCACGCATCCCGCTCCACAAGATGAGTGCCGGTCTGTTCCTACCGCACCACGTTCTGTGTGAGCCAGGACAGCTTCTCCCGATTCCTGGTCTCACATCATCCACCATCAGAACAGGGTGAAGACAGACAGGCAAGGATCTCCAGACACTGCTTCTGGTGCCGCAGCCCCTGCCGTTCCCCAGAAACCACACGTGGTATGCACAGGCCCAGGTAACCTTTCCTGTGCAGGTTCCCGCAGGAACAAGAAACCAACTGAGGAGGTGAGGGGGACAGCCCCTTTTTATCTGTAGGTTTCCTGTTCCTGGGGGCAGATCCCCTCTCTCGGTGGGTGCCGTCAACGATAAAAAAAAAAACAATACTGGTGGATAAAACAAAACTGAGCACAAAACCTTCACAGCCGTCTACACATCATAGGAAGATCTCATGACACCATCTCTCCATCTACCTGATGATCTTGAGGAACAACATTGGGATCTTCTTGATTACAGTTCTGTGGAAGAAGAGGACGGGGACATCTCTCTGGTGTTGTCCTCCTACTGGATAGATCTGGAGGAAACATATACAGGGACTTAATTCATTCTTTACATACAGAATTATAGGCCGTCTGTATTTAGTCCAGTCCATTACCTGGTGATGTGAGGCGCTGGGGAACCTCCATCATGATGTCCTTGTACAGATCTTTGTGTCCTTCTAAATACTTCCACTCCTCCATGGAGAAATAGACGGTGACATCCTGATACCTTATAGGAACCTGACACATACAATGATACCGTCATCCCCCCGATCCCTTCATAGCATTACTGTATAATGTCCCAGCATTCCCAGCAGTGTCACCTCTCCAGTCAGCAGCTCAATAATCTTGTAGGCGAGTTCTAGGATCTTCTGGTCATTGATGTTCTCATGTATCAGGGGGTGAGGTTGAAGCCCCATGATTGGGCTCAGGAGTTTTCCCCATCCCTCAGACACAGGGTCCTGACAGCGCTCACTAGAGGTCTTCTTCACTACTGTGTAATTCTGGTTATCGAGAGACACATTAAAAAAATCTCACTACAGACATTTCCAGAGTCCTCATCTCCCCAGTTCTGTCCATCTGTTATTCCCATAGATAAGAATGACGTAATGTGACGTCATCAGAATCTCTCACCTCTCCAGTAAGCCGGAAGAGGATCTCTAGGGTGAGGTGTAATATTCTCTCTACCATCTTGTCTCTGTCCATATCCATCCTTGATGGGTAAATCAGGAAAATTCTCTTATATAGGTGATCTTCACTGAGAGGATCTGATATTGTAAATACCTGAATGAGAAGAAGATGAGTCGATGTAACATCATAAAAATCCTTGTGATAATAAAGGGTACATAAGAAGATAGAACTTGTAGATGTTGTACTCTAGTCTTGTATGGACTGGAACGCAAGTTGAATTGCTGACTAAGGCTATGTGCACACGATGCGGATTTGCTGCGGATCCGCACTGTGATGTACAGTACAATGTAAATCAATGGGGTAAAAAAAATAGCTGTGCTGATGGTGCGGAAAAATCAGTGCGTAATTGCTGTTGATTTCAAAGAAGTGCATGTCACTTCTTTTGTGTGGATCTGAAGCGTTTTTGCACCGCTCCGTGTTAAAAATCCAGTGGCAAAAACCACAGAAAATCCGCACAAAATCCGAATAAAAACCGCGGCAAATCCACGGCTGCGGATTCTGCCAGGAGATGCGGATTTTGTGCAGAAAATTCTGCACCTCTTTTCCTACGTGTGCACATAGCCTAAGACATCTCCTCCATGCTCCCAATCACTGCCTATGTTACTCACTGCTTTGGCGACTGATTGGTTGTAAGAATCATAACTTCGTTAGGACTGAGCAGAAAATACAGAGTCTGGCGGGGACCCAAGCAGCAATGGTATATTTGCTATTTTACAGTGTTTAGTTTTCTTCTCTACATCTAGTAATAAAACCTATATATTTAGGCCACAGACAAGCAGTTTCTTCCTCGGAGTCGACAGCTGAATACGTTTCTCATCGACTCATCTTCCATAACGCTAATTCTCGTCTCATTTACCGACACTGGAATCGGCATTAGCAATACTGCAGGAGATATTCATTACACGTGACAGGAGAAAATAGAATTAGAACTTACCGGTAATTCTCTTTCTAGGAACCTTCCACGACAGCAGTATCGGAGGTTGCCTCCCTGCCCTAATAGGGCACAGGAAACAGAAAGAGGTTAAATACCCCTCCCCTTCCTGCAACCACCAGTGTTTTTTCTGGACACAGTAGCATGTATAGTTACCACTGTCGTGGAAGGTTCCTAGAAAGAATTACCGGTAAGTTCTAATTCTATTTTCTCCAGTCACCTTCCACGACAGCAGCATCGGAGTGATACCAACCGCTAATTTCTTTAGGGAGGGACAACAGCTTGGAGAACTCGTCTGCCAAACGATAGGTCCCTATTGAAGTTGAGCCTGTTATGTCTGGTGAATGTATGGACTGACGACCAGGTGGCAGCTCTGCATATCTGCTCCGATGAAGCGTTACCCCTTTCTGCCCAGGAAGTTGAGACTGAACTGGTGGAGTGAGCTTTTAGAGCAGCTGGAGGAGTCAGATTCTGGGATGAGTATGCAAGGTTAATGGCCTGTTTAATCCAATTTGCTATTGTGCTTTTGGCTGCCTTCTTGCCTTTATTTCGTCCTGTCCACTGGATGAAAAGATTCTGATCCACTCTCCAACTCTCTGTCTGCT
Source organism: Ranitomeya imitator (assembly GCF_032444005.1). NCBI lineage: Eukaryota > Metazoa > Chordata > Amphibia > Anura > Dendrobatidae > Ranitomeya > Ranitomeya imitator. The sequence goes on from NC_091283.1 coordinate 307,603,818, forward strand.
GAACATAGAACAGGACCACTCTACGGACGTCCAGGGTATGGAAAACCTCCTCTTTTGGATTAGAGGGATTCGGACAGAATGAGGGCAAGATGATCTCCTGATTCCTATGGAATTCCGAGACTACTTTAGGCATAAAGGAAGGATCTAATTTGAGGATTATGCTGTCCATATTTACGGTCAGGAATGGCTCCTGGATTGATAAAGCCTGTATCTCCCCTATACGCCTGGCAGTAGTAATAGCCACCAGGAAGACTGTTTTAAGGGTCAAGAATTTTAGGTTGGAGACTGAGAGGGGTTCAAATGGGACACCAGTCATACTCTTTAGAACAAGATTCAAATCCCACGGAGGAGTGTGGATAAGACGTCTCGGACGGATTATGAACCGTTTGATCCATCGGTGATTTGCCATATCTTGGTCAAAGAAAGACCCCAGAGCTGACACCTGAACCTTTAGGGTACTAGGTGAAAGCCCCAGCTCCAAGCACTTGTGGAGGAATTGAAGGATTTGAGCAATGTCTGGTTTGAATGGATCTGGTTTGTTCGGGAAACACCATGAAGAAAATTGTTTCCATATTTTGCCATAAATGGCATTAGTTATCGGCTTCCTACTTTTAGGATCTCGGCTTCAGAAGCCAGGCTGCTAACTTCAGCTTGTGCAGGTCTGGATGAAATAGGGGACCCTGTTGAAGCAGGTCATGTCTCTGGGGAAGCGGACCCTCTAGACACGTCTGTTAACGCGTTGAACCAGCTTCTTCCTGGCCACAAAGGGGCTATCAGAATCGTTGTGACCTGATCTATCCGGATTTTTTGTAATGTTTTGGATAACAATGGGATTGGCGGAAAGGCATATGCTAGGGCGAATTCCCAAGGATGGGAGAAAGCGTCCAGCCCCTGTGCTTCGTTTGAGGAGCTTAGGGAGAAGAAGGTGTTTGATTTCGTATTTTGCCTGCTGGCAAACAGGTCCACCTCGGGGGTTCCCCACCTCTGGACCAAGGATATGAATACCTCCTGGTTTAGGGACCATTATCCTGGATGAAAGTCCCTCCTGCTGAGGTAATCCGCCTGGGAATTGTCCAAACCTTTTATATGCACTGCGGAGATGGAAAGGAGGTGTTTCTCTGCCCAAGAAAAAATCCTTCCAGCAGTTATTTTTAGGCTCGAGTGTCTTGTGCCCCCTTGGTGCCGGAGATAGGCGACAGTGGTCATATTGTCGGACATCACTCGAACATGGTGACCTTGGACGAGGGCCGATGAGGCTTTCAGTGCCTCCTCCACTGCTTTTAATTCTCTCAGATTTGAGGAACTGCGACTCACATCTGGGGCCCACAACCCCTGAAAGTGGGAACTCCCGATCACGGAACCCCAACCTCTCTGACTTCCGTCTGTTGTGAGTACTCAGAGGAGTTTGATCCCAGCTGACCCCCCGATGTAGGTTTCGGGAGTTCAGCCACCACGAGAGGGAGGATTTTACATGAGTGGGAAGAGGGATCTTCCTGGATAAAGCCATCTGATGTCCTCTTGCATATGACAGAAGATGGGATTGAAGAATTCTCGTATGGGCCTGGGCCCAGGAGACTGCCTGGATGCAAGATGTTAGAGAACCCAGGATTGACATAGAGTCTCTTAGAGTTGGGGATTTTTGGCCTCTGAACCTGGAGATCCTGTGAACAAGATCGATCCGACGGTCCTTGGGTAGGAAGGACATTCTCTTCTCTGAGTCCAGAAGAACTCCAAGGAATTTCTTCTGTGGAGATGGCCGGAGATCTGATTTTGCCAGATTCGGAATCCACCCAAGAGATGTTAAAACATTGAGAACCTTCGTCACATCCTGACTGAGGCATAAAGCTGATGGGGCAATGAGGAGGAAGTCGTCCAAGTATGGAATGACAGACCCCCTGTTGTCGGATAAAGATTATCACTTCCGTCATAATCTTGGTGAAGACACGTGGAGCCGATGATACTCCGAAAGGAAGGGCATTGAACTGGTAATAGCTGACCTGTTTGTTGTGGGAGATAGCGAACCTGAGGAACTTCCTGTGATCCGTATGTATTGGCACATGGTAGTATGCGTCCCTCAGGTCCAACGTGGCCATTACCCAGTTCTGCCCAATCAGCGGGATTGCTGATCTGATAGATTCCATCTTGAATCTCCGATATTTTATCACCTGATTCAGAGGTTTCAGATTTATTATGATACGGTGTTTCCTGGGGGGTTTCCTCACCAGAAAGAAATGGGAGTAATGACCTTCTCCTCTTTCCTGAGGTGGAACATGGGAAATTACCTTTGCTTGAAGCAGGCTTAGAATATCCGACCTCAGGATCTCCTGAAGTTTTGGAGATTGAGGAGAAGTGATCGTTAGCCGGTGAGGGGGAGGACTCTCGAATTCCAGCCTTAGACCATCCCGTATGGTACGCAAGACCCATTGATCCCTGGTGATCTCTTGCCACCGGGAGAAAAAAATCCGAGAGTCGACCCCCGACCGGGGAGCAGTCATTGCTTCTCGGAGGACTGCTGGGGCTGGGGGACCAGAATATTTCTGGCTTTCCCACCTTTGGGGTAGCTCCATCGTCCCGATTTGCCTTTACCCCTAAAATTCTGTTGGGGTGGTTGGTCACGGGGGGAACGAAAAAAACGCTTCCTAGGGTTCCTTTGTTCCGGAAGAACTTTCTTTTTGTCCGAAGCCTTGTCTAGGATGTCATCCAAGGCTGGTCCAAAAACGTGATGACCCTGGAAAGGAATACCACAAAGTTAGGACTTTGAGGTAATATCTCCTCCCCAGGACTTAAGCCACAAGGCCCTCCTGGCTGAATTTGTGAGAACAGCGGATCTAGCGGCTACCCGAACTGATTCCGCGGAAGCGTCCACGAGGAATCCAGTTGCTTTTTGAAGCAGCGGGAGAGAATTAAGGATGTCCTCCCTGGAAGTACCCTGTACGAGGTGATTTTCCAAGGTACGAAGCCAGAGAGACAATGATCTGGCTACACATGTTGAGGCAACATTAGATCTAAATAGGTTAGTTGAGGTCTCCCAGGATTTCCTCAATAAATTCTCAGTTTTACGATCCATAGGATCTTTCAGCTGAGAAGAATCTTCAAAGGGCAGAGCCGTTTTCTTGGTTACCCTTGACACCTGCACATCCACTTTGGGCATTTCAAATAAAGAACAGTCTCCCTCCAGGGGGAAACGATTTTTAAACTCAGATGGGACGTTTAACCCCTTTTCCGGCAGGCCCCACTCTTGGAGGATAAGGTTTCCAATATTTTCATGTATAGGAAAACCCTTTATAGATTTGGGTTTCAGACCCCCGAACATATCATCCTGTACGGAATGGCCCTCTGCCTCTTCTTCTACCCCCATGGTACCTCTCACCATGGAAATTAATTCCTCTAAATCCTCAGAGGAGAAGAGGTATTTTTTACTGTCAGATTTGGGAACAGAAGTAGAAGTAGAACCCTCGTTTTCCCAGCTATACTCTGAACCCGAGGTATGTATCTCGCCTGAGTCAGAGACTGAGACAACCGGACCCATCTTCCTTTTTTTTTTTTTAGGAGGGGGAGGTTGTGGAGTCGGGGCCTGAGAGAAGGCCGCCATAGAGGATTGAACCTCCTGTCTTATGAGGGTTCTAATGCTGTCCATTAGTGAAGGCTGTTCGCTATGCAGCACTTCGTCTGTGCATGGTTGGCAGAGCTTTTTATAGGTCGAGGGAAGCTTGGACGCACAAGCAGCACACTTGCGGTTGGGCTTGACTTTCTTAGGGTCAGAAACCTTGTCTCCCTGAAACGAGAGAGGAAGGTGGACTAAGAAGCTAGTTAAATAAAAATGGATAGCAAGGGACATCAGCCCACTACTTACAGTAGGGGGGTGAGCGTTGGGCTCTGTAGAGGCAGAGTGTAAGGTTTTGTCGCCGTCCATAACGTCAGTGGTCCAGAGAGGGTCAGAGACAGACGTCTTACCTGGAGGCTTCCCCAGCCAGGAATAAGTACCTATCAAGGCTCCAGCGAGTTTGGTGCTCCTCCCCCTCGAAAGTGTCCCTGGGGGGGGGTCCGGAGACACCCGCCATAGCCGCCGCTGTTAATCCTGAGTCAGGACGCCGGCCGGCGCACGCTGGAGCTCCAGCCCGAAAAACCGGAAGTTCGGGAGAGCGTCACTTCCAGTGCGTGCGCCGACCCCAGCAGCAGCGTGGAGGAGAGAGGGAGCCGGGGAGCTGCAGGAGGACCCCGGGCACTACACCGCTCTGCATTGCCACCCGAAAGTGGCGCAGGAAGAGCGGGCGAAGGTCCAAAGTCACGCGACAAGCGCGGAGATGGGAGCAGTCTGGAGAAGGAGGAGAGGCAGAGCTCCCGACCGCAACTGCCCGGCTCTCAGGTAACCGTACTCTGGTTCGCCGGCCACGACAGCACTATCGACGAACCTCTTCATGCCCCATAGGGGACAGGAAAAACACTGGTGGTTGCAGGAAGGAGAGGGGTATTTAACCTCTTTGTTTCCTGTCCCCTATTAGGACAGGGAGGCAACCTCCGATACTGCTATCGTGGAAGGTGACTGGAGAAATAACTACTTCATGATGAGGATGACATCATCTTCTACTACGGCTCTAGAAACAGATTTGTCCAGAGTCCGTCACTGACTCCATCACCACCGGCCGTCTATATGAAGGTTTTCCGACAATACTGTGTGGGGGCCCCGTACTATGAGAGTAAGGCCAGTCTCACGCATCCAGATAATTCCGGTATCGGAGAAATCGGTACCGGAGTTATCCGTGTCCGTGTGCTCACGTGGCACATCAGTGTGGCACACGTGCGGCAGCCGTGTGCTGCCCATGTGCCGACTGAGAACCACACGGACCGTGCATGCCTCCTCAGCGCCGGCAGCCTGTTCTGTGTGAGCGGTCACGTGGTACCGCTCATTACAGTGATTAATATGTGGCTTCACCCCTATGGGAGCTGGAGCCACATATTCATCACTGTAATGAGCGGTACCACGTGACCGCTCACACAGGACAAGCTGCCAGCACTGAGAGGTGGCATCGCGGGAGCTGGATGAGTATTTCTCTGCAAGCGGCAGGCGCACGGGGGGTGGGAGGCGGGAGGTGGCCCCAAACTATTTTTAACAAAAAAAAAAAAAACCTTGATTTTTCATTCCCTCTCCAGCGAACGCTGCTGGGGAGAAGGAATGAATGCCAGCTTCAGCACCAAAAGTAGGGGACAGCGCTTAACTGTAGCACTGTTTCTCCTGCAGCGATACGTGCACACGGAGGAGAGTGCACACTGTTCTCCATGTGCACGTGTGCGGGACGCTTTGCGGACTGCGCTGCCGGAGAAATGCGGACATGTCTCCATGTTTGGCACACGGAGACACGGTCCGTGAAAACACGCTGACATGTGCAGAGACACATTTATTTTGATGTGTCTACGTGAGCCAGTGTTTCCGGTACGTGAGGAAACTGTCACCACTAGGGTTGAGTGACTTACTTTTTCAAGATCGAGTCGGGTTTCGCGAAACCTGACTGTCAAAAGTCGGGTCGGGTGAAATCAGCCGATCATTGCGAAAAGTCAGGGGGCCGACTGAAACACGAAACCCAATGCAAGTCAATGGGGAATAAAAGTCGGCAGTGAGTGGAGGACAGAAAAACACCTACAGAGCCCATTTTAATGTCAAAATCATCAATTCTTGTTACTTAAGCTTGTCAATCTTAACCTTATAGTTAGGTATTGAAAATTGGGGGTCATTTGGTTAAAGTTGTGGGGGGGGGGGGGGGGGAGGAGGGCTGGCTCAATTTTTTCTTGGGCCCAGGAAATGTGGAATACGTCACGGCGGTGGAGCAGGGAGAGGTAAGTATTTCAACTTTGCAAGTGCTGTGATCCTGAGCAAGCAGGGGGGGGGCACACTCGTTCGCATTGCCACTGGCCCAGGGCCCCTCAAAGTACGGCGTTGTGATTGATGGCGGGGGCGCCTCCCACCGGCAGAGACTTTTGCTTACTATGAGAGGCCCTGTGCCAGTGACGTCGCCCCCCCACCTGTTGAAGGAACCTGCACTTTCATCTGCATCTTCCTCTTTGTCCCCATGTAAGGTGGTATAGTATGCGGGAAGGGGAACCTGAGTTTCAGCAGGGTCAGATTCAGGCTGTAGAGTGCAAGGGGAATGTAGCGGTCTGTGTCAATGTACCAGCAGACTCATCTAGCAGTGGCTGGGCAATGGGCAGGAATAAGGAGGAAACACAGATAAAGGCCCAAAATAAAAAAAGTAGGCTAAAAGTTGTTAAAAATTGGTAACAGGAGTAAACAGGCGGCATTGGTTTGTTCAGTGGAGGAGAACAACAATCAGCGGCAGACACCGTTAGTAGGCCCAACCAAACAAGTAGGCCAAATGCAGTTTCATATTCTAAATATAGGCCGAAAACCTGAAGATTGAAGCTCAGCTTTGTGTAGTAGATGAAAACAAGAGGCAGCAGCAGACAATGTTACTAGGCCCAAACCAAGAACTAGGCCAAATGTAGTTTCATATTGTTGTTACAGGCCGGAAGCCTGAAGCTTCAAGCTCAGCTTTGTTTAGTAGAGGAAAACAAGAGGCGGCAGCAGACAATGTTACTAGGCCCAACCCAACAAGTAGGCCAAATGCAGTTTAATATAAAAAATATTTAAACGAAAGCCTGAAGATTGAAGCGCAAGAAAAATAAACCAGGAGAACACCAAGGAGCGGCAGACACCGTTAGTAGGCCCCAACCCAACAAGTAGGGAAAATGCAGTTTAATATTTGAGACGGGACAACAGTTGAAGTTCAGCTTTGTTCAGTGAAGGAAAAAAAAAAAGATGCAGCGGCAGACACCGTTATCACGCCCAAATAATAAAGACAGTGGTAGTAGGCGCAAAGTATTAAATGGAGTCCAGGGCCCCTGTATATTTTAATCATCATCTATCATTTCAAATAATTCATATTGGCAGTGCCATTTCAGGTTTTACCCGCAGACTACACAGTGGTGGAGCTAGGAGAGGTAGTATTGCAAGTGATAGAGCACAGTTCAATCTGGGGGGGGGAGACACTCTTTCATGGGCGGCGGTACTGGCACAGGGCCCCTCATATTACGACGGTGTAATACGGGTTGTGGTTCAGTGTCTCGGGTTGCCAGCTGGTACTGATGGTGCTGGTGGTGTTGCATCTCGTGGTAGTGGCAAAAGCACAGTAGCACCTAAGGCTGGAGGTGTTCAGCCTGCGCCATCGTCTGGCTACACAAGGCCTCGAACGCTCCCTTACCTAGGAGTAGGAAAACAGCTTTTAAAGCCGGAGAAGCCGGAAAAAGTGTTGTCTTTCCTTGCTGACTCACCCTCTAGCTCTTTCGCCTCCTCTTCCCAAAGTTCTAAATGTAAGAGCAGCCAGTCGTCAGTGGATGCTCCCGGTCAGGAAAAAGACGTTTCCTTGTGTCCTTCTCCCAAACCAAAAGTGAAGGATGCAGCAGGCGACACTACAGGTTACTCCATGAAGCTCTTTACACATACCGTGCCTGGGTTTGAAAGGGAAATTGTACACTGCCAATTACAAGAAGAATAGGACATGGAGTGCACTGATGCACAGCCACAGCTAGATTGTGATGCTGTTCCATTGACTGATCACTACATTGCCCTTGCAGTTTACTGAGCCAGAATGTGACCCTGATGAGATTATGGTGCCCTGTCCCGAACGCTATAGCACCTTACACGGTGACACTGAGGAAGGTGCACATGACATTGAGGAGGAGGTGATAGATGACCCAGTTGTTGACCCAGATTGGCAGCCATTGGGGGAAGAGGGTGCCGCTGCCACTAGCTCAGAAGCGGAGGAGGATGATCCGCATCAACCATCTACATTGCAACAGCTGTCATCTGGCAGGCCCGTATCAGGCCAAAAATGTTTGCGAAAAACAAAAACAGTGTTAGGAGAGTGTGGTCATTCGGTGAAAGTAGCACAGCGCACAATGCCTGAAAAGGTGTTCGATAGTAGGAAGAGTATAGCGTAGCAATTTTTTCACCAAGATCAGAATGATCAGTCAAAAGTTATCTGTAAGAAATGCTCCAAGACCTTTAGCAGAGAGAAGAATCTTCAAAATTTAAAAACAACGTGCATGCTTAGACATTTAACCACCATGCACTTGCAAGCCTGGACTAACTACGAAACGTCCCGTACCATTTGTTCACCTGCTCGGAGTGAAGGTAGTCAGCAATGCTACATTGCTTCCCTCACTGTAAGCCCACCGGTTAGGACACGACCAGCAGCAAATGTGGAGGTATCGTCGTAAGGCCAAAGCAGTCAGGGAATCACAAGGTTATTGGTAGGAAAGACTATGTTGGGCAACAACAAGAATACCATAACAAACTCTCTCTCAATCCGCCATGTCCACCACCACCACCACTGCTAGTTCCGCCATATGTAGCTCTCCAGTCCAGCTCACCCTACAAGAGACTCTCGTTAGGAAAAGAAAGTACTCATCCTCTCATCCGCGTACACAGGATTTGAATTCCCACATTGCTATACTAATCTCATTACAGATGATGCCCTACCGTTTGGTTGAAAGCGAAGCTTTCAAAGACCTGATGGCCCACGCAGTACCATGCTATGACCTACCCAGTCAACATTTCTTTGCGAGAAAAGCCATCCCAGCCCTCCACCAGCATGTCAAAGACCGCATTGTCCATGCCTTGAGGCAATCAGTCAGTGGAAAGGTGCACCTCACAACAGATGCAAGGACCAGTAGGCATGGCCGGGGACGTTACGTGTCCATCACGGCGCACTGGGTTAATGTGTAGGATGCAGGGTCCACAGGGGGCAGCCATAGTGCGACAGTTCAGCCTATCTCAGTCTCAGGAAAAAGTTGGCATACGGCGTTCGCAACTCCTCCACCTCCAGAAGCGAAAGCTCGTGCACAGAGCGCAGTTGCCCTACCACTCCATCCACAGCTGCCAGTGTTGCACACGGTGTGTCCCATTATCAAACAGCTAGTGGTAAGCGTCAGCAGGCTGTGTTGCAAATGAAATGTTTGGGCGACAACAGACACCGCGGAAGTACTGGTGGAGTACTTGCAGCAACAAACTCAGTCATGGCTGGGCAGTGTACATCTTGAGGCAGGCAAGGTAGTCAGTGATAACGGAAGGAATTTTATGGCTGCCATAGCCCTTTCAGAACAAACACATACCTTGCCTGGCTCACACCTTTAACCTGGTGGTGCAGGGCTTCCTCAAAAATTATCCAAAGTTACCAGCCCTGCTCCTGAAGGTGCGAAGACTTTGCTCGCACATCCGCCGGGTGCCCATACACTCCAGCCGTATGCTGAACCATCAGCGATCGCTGAATCTTCCCCAGCACCGCCTAATAATCGACGTTGCAACAAGGTGGAACTCCACACTGCACATGATTCAGAGGCTGTGCGAACAGAGGCATGCTGTTATAAATTTGTGGGAGGATACACGGGCAGGCACTTGGATGGCAGACATGGAGTTGTCTGGTGTGCAGTGGTCGACGCCATCATAAGCATTAACATCCCACTTATGCGTCTGCTGATGCAAAGTTTGACGCACATTAAGGAGCAGGCGTCTGCAGCTGAGGAGGAGGGAAGCCTTGATGACAGTCAGCCATTGTCTGCTCAGGGAACTGTACAGGACGAATTGGCGGACGAAGAGGATGAGGAGGAGGATGATGGGGATGAATATGTATGGGAGGAGGATGATTCTCAGGTGGCAATAGAAACTGGTGGCATTGCAAGGTCTGGTACAGGTTTATTGCGGGACACTTGTGATGTTGATTTGCAAGAAAGTGGGCCTCAACCCAGCAGAAACAGTTAATTCACACCTGGAACATTGGCCCACATGGCTGAGTATGCCTTGCGTATCCTAAAAAGGGACCCCCGCATTTTTAAAATGATGACCGATGACGACAACCGGTTGGCCTGCCTCCTGGATACAAGATATAAAGGAAAACTGCAAAATATCATGCCACATGAGAACCTAGGTCAAATATTGGCTACCAAACAAGCAACTCTTGTAGACCGTTTGGTTCAGGCATTCCCAGCACACAGCGCCGGTGATGGTTCTCACACGAGCTGCAGGGGGCAACATGGCAGAGGTGCTAGAGGTGCAGAAATCCAAAGTGGCGTTGGACAGAGGGGTTTTACGACAAGGTTGTGGAATGATTTCGCAATGACCGCTGACACGACAGGGACAGCTGCATCGATTCAAAGTGACAGGAGACAGCATTTGTGCAGTATGGTTACAAACTACTTTTCCGCCCTTATCGATGTTCTCCCTCTCAGGTCATTCCCCTTTGATTACTGGGCATCTAAACTAGACACCTGGCCTGAATTGCCAGAATATGGATTACAGAACCTCGATTGCCCAGCTGCTAGTGTGCTATCAGAAAAAGTGTTCAGTGCTGCTGGTTCAATACTGAACGAAAAAAGGACACGTCTGGCTACCAAAAATGTTGATGATCTAACCTTCATTTAAATTAACCAATCATGGATTTCACATTCTTTTGCCCCACCTTCCCCTGCTGACACGTAGCTTGCCTGAAAGAGGACTTGCTTTTGGGGGGAGACACAGAACCCCAACTCTGGCCCTGTGGTATAACACAACACTATGAACGTGGAAGAAAGTGTCTGCCTGATATACGACGCACTAGCAGTACAGCTGAATATACACTGAGAATTTGAATCTCCATTTTCGGGGGGGGAGACACAAGCACAACTCTGGCCCAGTGGTATAACAGTAAACTATGAACGTGCCAGAAAGTGGCTGGCTGATATATACGACACTAGCAGTACAGCAGAATATACACTGTGTGCGAATTTTAATCTCCCTTTTTTTTATGGGGGGGGGGGGGAGAGAGACACAGAAGCACAAATCTGGCCCAGTGGTATAACAGTAAACCATGAACGTGCCAGAAAGTGGCTGGCTGATATATACGACACTAGCAGTACAGCAGAATATACACACTGCGAATTTTAATCTCCCTTTTTTGGGGGGGGGGGGGGGGGGGGGAGACACAGAACCACAACTCTGGTATAACACAACACTATGAACGTGCCAGAAAGTGGCTGGAATTATTATTTAAAAAAAAAAAACAAGCTCCCTACAATGAGCTCAGGACAAGTATGGCAGCAATAAAAAGGACTGCTTAACACAAAAATAAACAAGATAGGTAACTGTGCAGAAAGGAGCAACAGGAATTTTGCTTTAAAAAAAGCAGTTGGTTTGCACAGCATCGTGCACACAGCTATGCAGCTGCTGCACTAAAATACGACCTCCACTGTCCCTGCACAAAAAGGTGGTGTGGGACAGTGAAAATCGCTCCAGCACAAGCGGTTTGGGGGTTTATATTTCCTCCCTAACTCTGTCCCTGCTTCTGACTAACTGCAGCAACACCTCTCCCTATGCTCAGATCGGCAGAAGTAAGATGGCGGTCGGTGTGCACGCCCCTTTATACCCCCTGTGACACCACAGACAGCAAGCCAATAACTGCCTTCATTGGATGAAAAACGGCGGTGACAGCGTCATATGAAACGCGACTTTGTCGCTCTGATCGTGTACCGCATGGCCGATCCCACTGTAGGATTGGTTCGGGTTTCATGAAATCCGACTTTGCCTAAAAGTCGCCGATTTATGAAAATGACCGATCCGTTTCGCTCAACCCTAGTCACCACACGTACCGGAGCCACTGACCTGTGAAACAGGCCTAATACATGTTTCCTTGGTTTCCGTCTTTCATAGTTGGGTCGTTTGTATCTATCAGTGGAAAAGGAACAAAACCATTGTGATTCTTATAAGGAGACAACACAAACCCCCTAAATATAACATTTCATAACACCCCCACAATCTGTGACTCTTCAGGGTAAATCACTCTCTCCCCATTGGATTAGAGCTGATACTATGAAGCTAAAGGGACTAAACAGACTTTCTGTCACCTCCATAAAGGGGCACTTTACTGTGTTTGTCAGAACTGTCCGAGGATTATTAGAGGTGACAGTTTCCCCCTATTAGAAGGGACACCTGTGGATATTGGGGTCTTTACCTGCTACAGTTCTGGGGGGGATTTACTCGGTAAAGTGCTGGAATCACTTTCTCCCAAAGGGTTAAATGGCGTCTGTAACTTCAATGTCTTTCTATGAAGCTTCTTCTCGGAACCTTCTTCCGCTGTTTTCTGCCGTATTTCTATTACTCTCCGGAATCAGGAAAGTATTAAGTCCTATAGAAACTGCGGAGAAAGAATCAATTCTAATTCTGTGTTTACAGGGAATTGGCTGCGATATCCCCTGTGCAATATATTTCTAGTATTAATGCGCCAGTAATGGGGAATCTCCACATCCCTCCACCCGCAGAGCCGCACTGCACATAGAGAATAATGGAGCCTCCAGCACCGACCTCCACCCGCAGAGCCGCACTCCACATAGAGAATAATGGAGCCTCCAGCACCTACCTCCACCCGCAGAGCCGCACTCCACATAGAGAATAATGGAGCCTCCAGCACCGACCTCCTCCCGCAGAGCCGCACTCCACATAGAGAATAATGGAGCCTCCAGCACCGACCTCCACCCGCAGAGCCGCACTCCACATAGAGAATAATGGAGCCTCCAGCACCTACCTCCACCCGCAGAGCCGCACTCCACATAGAGAATAATGGAGCCTCCAGCACCGACCTCCTCCCGCAGAGCCGCACCCCACATAGAGAATAATGGAGCCTCCAGCACCAACCTCCACCAGCAGAGCCGCACTCCACATAGAGAATAATGGAGCCTCCAGCACCGACCTCCACCCGCAGACCTGCACTCCACATAGAGAATAATGGAGCCTCCAGCACCGACCTCCACCCGCAGAGCCGCACTCCACATAGAGAATAATGGAGCCTCCAGCACCGACCTCCACCAGCAGAGCCGCACTCCACATAGAGAATAATGGAGCCTCCAGCACCGACCTCCACCCGCAGAGCCGCACTCCACATAGAGAATAATGGAGCCTCCAGCACCGACCTCCACCCGCAGAGCCGCACTCCACATAGAGAATAATGGAGCCTCCAGCACCGACCTCCACCCGCAGAGCCGCACTCCACATAGAGAATAATGGAGCCTCCAACACCGACCTCCACCAGCAGAGCCGCACTCCACATAGAGAATAATGGAGCCTCCAGCACCGACCTCCACCCGCAGAGCCGCACTCCACATAGAGAATAATGGAGCCTCCAGCACCGACCTCCACCCGCAGAGCCGCACTCCACATAGAGAATAATGGAGCCTCCAGCACCGACCTCCACCCGCAGAGCCACACTCCACATAGAGAATAATGGAGCCTCCAGCACCGACCTCCACCCTCAGAGCCGCACTCCACATAGAGAATAATGGAGCCTCCAGCACCGACCTCCACCCGCAGAGCCGCACTCCACATAGAGAATAATGGGGCCTCCAGCACCGACCTCCACCCGCAGAGCCGCACTCCACATAGAGAATAATGGAGCCTCCAGCACCGACCTCCACCCACACTCCACATAGAGAATAATGGAGCCTCCAGCACCGACCACCCGCAGAGCCGCACTCCACAGAGAATAATGGAGCCTCCAGCACCGACCTCCACCCTCAGAGCCGCACTCCACATAGAGAATAATGGAGCCTCCAGCACCTACCTCCACCCGCAGAGCCGCACTCCACATAGAGAATAATGGAGCCTCCAGCACCTACCTCCACCCGCAGAGCCGCACTCCACATAGAGAATAATGGGGCCTCCAGCACCGACCTCCACCCGCAGAGCCACACTCCACATAGAGAATAATGGGGCCTCCAGCACCGACCTCCACCCGCAGAGCCACACTCCACATAGAGAATAATGGAGCCTCCAGCACCGACCTCCACCCGCAGAGCCGCACTCCACATAGAGAATAATGGAGCCTCCAGCACCGACCTCCACCCGCAGAGCCGCACTCCACATAGAGAATAATGGAGCCTCCAGCACCGACCTCCACCCGCAGAGCCGCACTCCACATAGAGAATAATGGAGCCTCCAGCACCTACCTCCACCCGCAGAGCCGCACTCCACATAGAGAATAATGGGGCCTCCAGCACCGACCTCCACCCGCAGAGCCACACTCCACATAGAGAATAATGGGGCCTCCAGCACCGACCTCCACCCGCAGAGCCACACTCCACATAGAGAATAATGGGGCCTCCAGCACCGACCTCCACCCGCACTCCACATAGAGAATAATGGAGCCTCCAGCACCGACCTCCACCAGCAGAGCCGCACTCCACATAGAGAATAATGGAGCCTCCAGCACCGACCTCCACCCGCAGAGCCGCACTCCACATAGAGAATAATGGGGCCTCCAGCACCGACCTCCACCCGCAGAGCCACACTCCACATAGAGAATAATGGGGCCTCCAGCACCGACCTCCACCCGCAGAGCCGCACTCCACATAGAGAATAATGGGGCCTCCAGCACCGACCTCCACCCGCAGAGCCGCACTCCACATAGAGAATAATGGAGCCTCCAGCACCTACCTCCACCCGCAGAGCCGCACTCCACATAGAGAATAATGGAGCCTCCAGCACCTACCTCCACCAGCAGAGCCGCACTCCACATAGAGAATAATGGAGCCTCCAGCACCTACCTCCACCAGCAGAGCCGCACTCCACATAGAGAATAATGGAGCCTCCAGCACCGACCTCCACCCGCAGAGCCGCACTCCACATAGAGAATAATGGAGCCTCCAGCACCGACCTCCACCCGCAGAGCCGCACTCCACATAGAGAATAATGGAGCCTCCAGCACCGACCTCCACCCGCAGAGCCGCACTCCACATAGAGAATAATGGAGCCTCCAACACCGACCTCCACCAGCAGAGCCGCACTCCACATAGAGAATAATGGAGCCTCCAGCACCGACCTCCACCCGCAGAGCCGCACTCCACATAGAGAATAATGGAGCCTCCAGCACCGACCTCCACCCGCAGAGCCGCACTCCACATAGAGAATAATGGAGCCTCCAGCACCGACCTCCACCCGCAGAGCCACACTCCACATAGAGAATAATGGAGCCTCCAGCACCGACCTCCACCCTCAGAGCCGCACTCCACATAGAGAATAATGGAGCCTCCAGCACCGACCTCCACCCGCAGAGCCGCACTCCACATAGAGAATAATGGGGCCTCCAGCACCGACCTCCACCCGCAGAGCCGCACTCCACATAGAGAATAATGGAGCCTCCAGCACCGACCTCCACCCACACTCCACATAGAGAATAATGGAGCCTCCAGCACCGACCACCCGCAGAGCCGCACTCCACAGAGAATAATGGAGCCTCCAGCACCGACCTCCACCCTCAGAGCCGCACTCCACATAGAGAATAATGGAGCCTCCAGCACCTACCTCCACCCGCAGAGCCGCACTCCACATAGAGAATAATGGAGCCTCCAGCACCTACCTCCACCCGCAGAGCCGCACTCCACATAGAGAATAATGGGGCCTCCAGCACCGACCTCCACCCGCAGAGCCACACTCCACATAGAGAATAATGGGGCCTCCAGCACCGACCTCCACCCGCAGAGCCACACTCCACATAGAGAATAATGGAGCCTCCAGCACCGACCTCCACCCGCAGAGCCGCACTCCACATAGAGAATAATGGAGCCTCCAGCACCGACCTCCACCCGCAGAGCCGCACTCCACATAGAGAATAATGGAGCCTCCAGCACCGACCTCCACCCGCAGAGCCGCACTCCACATAGAGAATAATGGAGCCTCCAGCACCTACCTCCACCCGCAGAGCCGCACTCCACATAGAGAATAATGGGGCCTCCAGCACCGACCTCCACCCGCAGAGCCACACTCCACATAGAGAATAATGGGGCCTCCAGCACCGACCTCCACCCGCAGAGCCACACTCCACATAGAGAATAATGGGGCCTCCAGCACCGACCTCCACCCGCACTCCACATAGAGAATAATGGAGCCTCCAGCACCGACCTCCACCAGCAGAGCCGCACTCCACATAGAGAATAATGGAGCCTCCAGCACCGACCTCCACCCGCAGAGCCGCACTCCACATAGAGAATAATGGGGCCTCCAGCACCGACCTCCACCCGCAGAGCCACACTCCACATAGAGAATAATGGGGCCTCCAGCACCGACCTCCACCCGCAGAGCCGCACTCCACATAGAGAATAATGGGGCCTCCAGCACCGACCTCCACCCGCAGAGCCGCACTCCACATAGAGAATAATGGAGCCTCCAGCACCTACCTCCACCCGCAGAGCCGCACTCCACATAGAGAATAATGGAGCCTCCAGCACCTACCTCCACCAGCAGAGCCGCACTCCACATAGAGAATAATGGAGCCTCCAGCACCTACCTCCACCAGCAGAGCCGCACTCCACATAGAGAATAATGGAGCCTCCAGCACCGACCTCCACCCGCAGAGCCGCACTCCACATAGAGAATAATGGAGCCTCCAGCACCGACCTCCACCAGCAGAGCCGCACTCCACATAGAGAATAATGGAGCCTCCAGCACCGACCTCCACCCGCAGAGCCACACCCCACATAGAGAATAATGGAGCCTCCAGCACCGACCTCCACCCGCAGAGCCACACTCCACATAGAGAATAATGGGGCCTCCAGCACCGACCTCCACCCGCAGAGCCACACTCCACATAGAGAATAATGGGGCCTCCAGCACCGACCTCCACACGCAGAGCCACACTCCACATAGAGAATAATGGAGCCTCCAGCACCGACCTCCACCCACACTCCACATAGAGAATAATGGAGCCTCCAGCACCTACCACCCGCAGAGCCGCACTCCACAGAGAATAATGGAGCCTCCAGCACCGACCTCCACCCTCAGAGCCGCACTCCACATAGAGAATAATGGGGCCTCCAGCACCGACCTCCACCCGCAGAGCCGCACTCCACATAGAGAATAATGGAGCCTCCAGCACCGACCTCCACCGGCAGAGCCACACTCCACATAGAGAATAATGGAGCCTCCAGCACCGACCTCCACCAGCAGAGCCGCACTCCACATAGAGAATAATGGAGCCTCCAGCACCGACCTCCACCCGCAGAGCCACACCCCACATAGAGAATAATGGAGCCTCCAGCACCGACCTCCACCCGCAGAGCCACACTCCACATAGAGAATAATGGGGCCTCCAGCACCGACCTCCACCCGCAGAGCCACACTCCACATAGAGAATAATGGGGCCTCCAGCACCGACCTCCACACGCAGAGCCACACTCCACATAGAGAATAATGGAGCCTCCAGCACCGACCTCCACCCACACTCCACATAGAGAATAATGGAGCCTCCAGCACCTACCACCCGCAGAGCCGCACTCCACAGAGAATAATGGAGCCTCCAGCACCGACCTCCACCCTCAGAGCCGCACTCCACATAGAGAATAATGGGGCCTCCAGCACCGACCTCCACCCGCAGAGCCGCACTCCACATAGAGAATAATGGAGCCTCCAGCACCTACCTCCACCAGCAGAGCCGCACTCCACATAGAGAATAATGGAGCCTCCAGCACCGACCTCCACCCGCAGAGCCGCACTCCACATAGAGAATAATGGGGCCTCCAGCACCGACCTCCACCCGCAGAGCCACACTCCACATAGAGAATAATGGGGCCTCCAGCACCGACCTCCACCCGCAGAGCCGCACTCCACATAGAGAATAATGGAGCCTCCAGCACCTACCTCCACCAGCAGAGCCGCACTCCACATAGAGAATAATGGAGCCTCCAGCACCTACCTCCACCAGCAGAGCCGCACTCCACATAGAGAATAATGGAGCCTCCAGCACCGACCTCCACCCGCAGAGCCGCACTCCACATAGAGAATAATGGAGCCTCCAGCACCGACCTCCACCGGCAGAGCCACACTCCACATAGAGAATAATGGAGCCTCCAGCACCGACCTCCACCAGCAGAGCCGCACTCCACATAGAGAATAATGGAGCCTCCAGCACCGACCTCCACCCGCAGAGCCACACCCCACATAGAGAATAATGGAGCCTCCAGCACCGACCTCCACCCGCAGAGCCACACTCCACATAGAGAATAATGGGGCCTCCAGCACCGACCTCCACCCGCAGAGCCACACTCCACATAGAGAATAATGGGGCCTCCAGCACCGACCTCCACACGCAGAGCCACACTCCACATAGAGAATAATGGAGCCTCCAGCTCCGACCTCCACCGCAGAGCCGCACTCCACATAGAGAATAATGGAGCCTCCAGCACCGACCTCCACCGCAGAGCCGCACTCCACATAGAGAATAATGGAGCCTCCAGCACCGACCTCCACCCGCAGAGCTACACTCCACATAGAGAATAATGGAGCCTCCAGCACCGACCTCCACCCGCAGAGCTACACTCCACATAGAGAATAATGGAGCCTCCAGCACCGACCTCCACCCGCAGAGCCACACTCCACATAGAGAATAATGGGGCCTCCAGCACCGACCTCCACCCGCAGAGCCACACTCCACATAGAGAATAATGGAGCCTCCAGCACCGACCTCCACCGCAGAGCCGCACTCCACATAGAGAATAATGGAGCCTCCAGCACCGACCTCCACCGCAGAGCCGCACTCCACATAGAGAATAATGGAGCCTCCAGCACCGACCTCCACCCGCAGAGCTACACTCCACATAAAGAATAATTGAGCCTCCAGCACCGACCTCCACCCGCAGAGCCGCACTCCACATAGAGAATAATGGAGCCTCCAGCACCGACCTCCACCCGCAGAGCCGCACTCCACAGAGAATAATGGAGCCTCCAGCACCGACCTCCACCACAGAGCCGCACTCCACATAGAGAATAATGGAGCCTCCAGCACCGACCTCCACCCGCAGAGCCGCACTGCACATAGAGAATAATGGAGCCTCCAGCACCGACCTCCACCCGTAGAGCCGCACTCCACATAGAGAATAATGGAGCCTCCAGCACCGACCTCCACCCGCAGAGCCGCACTCCACATAGAGAATAATGGAGCCTCCAGCACCGACCTCCACCCGCAGAGCCGCACTCCACATAGAGAATAATGGAGCCTCCAGCACCGACCTCCACCCGCAGAGCCGCACTCCACATAGAGAATAATGGAGCCTCCAGCACCGACCTCCACCCGCAGAGCCGCACTCCACATAGAGAATAATGGAGCCTCCAGCACCGACCTCCACCCGCAGAGCCGCACTCCACACAGAGAATAATGGAGCCTCCAGCACCGACCTCCACCCGCAGAGCCGCACTCCACATAGAGAATAATGGAGCCTCCAGCACCGACCTCCACCCGCACTCCACATAGAGAATAATGGAGCCTCCACCACCGACCTCCACCCGCAGAGCTGCACTCCACACAGAGAATAATGGAGCCTCCAGCACCGACCTCCACCCGCAGAGCCGCACTCCACATAGAGAATAATGGGGCCTACAGCACCGACCTCGACCCGCAGAGCCGCACTCCACATAGAGAATAATGGAGCCTCCAGCACCTACCTCCACCCGCAGAGCTGCACTCCACACAGAGAATAATGGAGCCTCCAGCACCGACCTCCACCCGCAGAGCCGCACTCCACATAGAGAATAATGGAGCCTCCAGCACCGACCTCCACCCGCAGAGCCGCACTCCACATAGAGAATAATGGAGCCTCCAGCACCGACCTCCACCCGCAGAGCCACACTCCACATAGAGAATAATGGAGCCTCCAGCATCGACCTCCACCCGCACTCCACACAGAGAATAATGGAGCTTCCAGCACCGACCTCCACCCACAGAGCCGCACTCCACATAGAGAATAATGGAGCCTCCAGCACCGACCTCCACCCGCAGAGCCGCACTCCACATAGAGAATAATGGAGCCTCCAGCACCGACCTCCACCCGCAGAGCCGCACTCCACATAGAGAATAATGGAGCCTCCAGCACCGACCTCCACCCGCAGAGCCACACTCCACATAGAGAATAATGGAGCCTCCAGCACCGACCTCCACCGCAGAGCCACACTCCACAGAGAATAATGGAGCACCAAGCACCGACCTCCACCCGCAGAGCCACACTCCACAGAGAATAATGGAGCACCAAGCACCGACCTCCACCCGCAGAGCCGCACTCCACATAGAGAATAATGGAGCCTCCAGCACCGACCTCCACCCGCAGAGCCGCACTCCACATAGAGAATAATGGAGCCTCCAGCACCGACCTCCACCCGCAGAGCCGCACTCCACATAGAGAATAATCGAGGCTCCAGCACCGACCTCCATATAGAGAATAATGGAGCCTCCAGCACCGACCTCCACCCGCAGAGCCGCACTCCACATAGAGAATAATGGAGCCTCCAGCACCGACCTCCACCCGCAGAGCCACACTCCACATAGAGAATAATGGAGCCTTCAGCACCGACCTCCACCCTCAGAGCCGCACTCCAAATAGAGAATAATGGAGCCTCCAGCACCGACCTCCACCCACAGAGCCGCACTCCACATAGAGAATAATGGAGCCTCCAGCACCGACCTCCACCCGCAGAGCCGCACTTCACATAGAGAATAATGGGGCCTCCAGCACCGACCTCCACCCGCAGAGCCGCACTCCACATAGAGAATAATGGAGTCTACAGCACCGACCTCCACCCGCAGAGCCACACTCCACATAGAGAATAATGGGGCCTCCAGCACCGACCTCCACCCACAGAGCCGCACTCCACATAGAGAATAATGGAGCCTCCAGCACCGACCTCCACCCGCAGAGCCGCACTTCACATAGAGAATAATGGGGCCTCCAGCACCGACCTCCACCCACAGAGCCGCACTCCACATAGAGAATAATGGAGCCTCCAGCACCGACCTCCACCCGCAGAGCCGCACTTCACATAGAGAATAATGGGGCCTCCAGCACCGACCTCCACCCGCAGAGCCGCACTCCACATAGAGAATAATGGAGCCTCCAGCACCGACCTCCACCGCAGAGCCGCACTCCACATAGAGAATAATGGAGTCTACAGCACCGACCTCCACCCGCAGAGCCGCACTCCACATAGAGAATAATGGAGCCTCCACCACCGACCTCCACCCGCAGAGCCGCACTCCACATAGAGAATAATGGAGCCTCCAGAACCGACCTCCACCCGCAGAGCCACACTCCACATAGAGAATAATGGAGCCTCCAGCACCGACCTCCACCCGCAGAGCCGCACCCACATAGAGAATAATGGAGCCTCCACCACCAACCTCCACCCGCAGAGCTGCACTCCACATAGAGAATAATGGAGCCTCCAGCACCGACCTCCACCCGCAGAGCCGCACTCCACATAGAGAATAATGGAGCCTCCAGCACCGACCTCCACCCGCAGAGCTGCACTCCACATAGAGAATAATGGGGCCTACAGCACCGACCTCCACCCGCAGAGCCGCACTCCACATAGAGAATAATGGAGCTTCCAGCACCGACCTCCATCCGCAGAGCCGCACTCCACATAGAGAATAATGGGGCCTCCAGCACCAACCTCCACCCGCACTCCACATAGAGAATAATGGAGCCTCCAGCACCGACCTCCACCCACAGAGCCGCACTCCACATAGAGAATAATGGGGCCTCCAGCACCAACCTCCACCCGCACTCCACATAGAGAATAATGGAGCCTCCAGCACCGACCTCCACCCACAGAGCCGCACTCCACATAGAGAATAATGGGGCCTCCAGCACTGACCTCCACCCGCAGAGCCGCACTCCACATAGAGAATAATGGAGCCTCCAGCACCGACCTCCACCCGCAGAGCCGCACTCCACATAGAGAATAATGGAGCCTCCAGCACCGACCTCCACCCGCAGAGCCACACTCCACATAGAGAATAATGGAGCCTCCAGCACCGACCTCCACCCGCAGAGCCGCACTCCACATAGAGAATAATGGAGCCTCCAGCACCGACCTCCACCCGCAGAGCCACACTCCACAGAGAATAATGGAGCACCAAGCACCGACTTCCACCCGCAGAGCCACACTCCACAGAGAATAATGGAGCACGAAACACCGACCTCCACCCACAGAGCCGCACTCCACATAGAGAATAATGGAGCCTCCAGCACCGACCTCCACCCGCAGTGCCGCACTCCACATAGAGAATAATGGAGCCTCCAGCACCGACCTCCACCCGCAGAGCCGCACTCCACAGAGAATAATGGAGCCTCCAGCACCGACCTCCACCCGCAGAGCAGCACTCCACATAGAGAATAATGGAGCCTCCAGCACCGACCTCCAGCCGCACTCCACATAGAGAATAATGGAGCCTCCAGCACCAACCTCCACCCACAGAGCCGCACTCCACATAGAGAATAATGGAGCCTCCAGCACCGACCTCCACCCGCAGAGCCGCACTCCACATAGAGAATAATGGGGCCTTCAGCACCGACCTCCACCCGCAGAGCCACACTCCACATAGAGAATAATGGAGCCGCCAGCACCGACCTCCACCCGCAGAGCCGCACTCCACATAGAGAATAATGGAGCCGCCAGCACCGACCTCCACCCGCAGAGCCGCACTCCACATAGAGAATAATGGAGCCGCCAGCACCGACCTCCACCCGCAGAGCCGCACTCCACATAGAGAATAATGGAGCCTCCAGCACCGACCTCCACCCGCAGAGCCGCACTCCACATAGAGAATAATGGAGCAGCCAGCACCGACCTCCACCCGCAGAGCCGCACTCCACATAGAGAATAATGGAGCCTCCAGCACCGACCTCCACCCACAGAGCCGCACTCCACATAGAGAATAATGGAGCCTCCAGCACCGACCTCCACCCGCAGAGCCGCACTCCACATAGAGAATAATGGACCCTCCAGCACCGACCTCCACCCGCAGAGCCGCACTCCACATAGAGAATAATGGAGCCTCCAGCACCGACCTCCACCCGCAGAGCCGCAGTTCACATAGAGAATAATGGAGCCTCCAGCACCAACCTCCACCCACAGAGCCACACTCCACATAGAGAATAATGGAGCCTCCAGGACTCACCTCCACCCACAGAGCCACACTCCACATAGAGAATAATGGAGCCGCCAGCACCAACCTCCACCCACAGAGCCGCACTACACACAGAATAATGGAGCCTCCAGCACCGACCTCCACCCGCAGAGCCGCACTCCACATAGAGAATAATGGAGCCTCCAGCACCGACCTCCACCCGCAGAGCCGCACTCCACATAGAGAATAATCGAGGCTCCAGCACCGACCTCCATATAGAGAATAATGGAGCCTCCAGCACCGACCTCCACCCGTAGAGCCGCACTCCACATAGAGAATAATGGAGCCTCCAGCACCGACCTCCACCCGCAGAGCCGCACTCCACATAGAGAATAATGGAGCCTCCAGCACCGACCTCCACCCGCAGAGCCGCACTCCACATAGAGAATAATCGAGGCTCCAGCACCGACCTCCATATAGAGAATAATGGAGCCTCCAGCACCGACCTCCACCCGCAGAGCCGCACTCCACATAGAGAATAATGGAGCCTCCAGCACCGACCTCCACCCGCAGAGCCACACTCCACATAGAGAATAATGGAGCCTCCACCACCGACCTCCACCCGCAGAGCCGCACTCCACATAGAGAATAATGGAGCCTCCAGAACCGACCTCCACCCGCAGAGCCACACTCCACATAGAGAATAATGGAGCCTCCAGCACCGACCTCCACCCGCAGAGCCGCACTCCACATAGAGAATAATGGGGCCTCCAGCACCGACCTCCACCCGCACTCCACATAGGTAATAATGGAGCCTCCAGCACCGACCTCCACCCGCAGAGCCGCACTCCACATAGAGAATAATGGAGCCTCCAGCACCGACCTCCACCCGCAGAGCCGCACTCCACATAGAGAATAATGGAGCCTCCACCACCGACCTCCACCCGCACAGCCGCACTCCACATAGAGAATAATGGAGCCTCCAGCACCGACCTCCACCCGCACAGCCGCACTCCACATAGAGAATAATGGAGCCTCCAGCACCGACCTCCACCCGCAGAGCCGCACTCCACATAGCGAATAATGGAGCCTCCAGCACCAACCTCCACCCACAGAGCCGCACTCCACATAGAGAATAATGAGCCTCCAGCACCAACCTCCACCCGCAGAGCCGCACTCCACATAGAGAATAATAGAGCCTCCAGCACCGACCTCCACCCGCAGAGCCGCACTCCACATAGAGAATGGAGCCTCCAGCACCAACCTCCACCCACAGAGCCGCACTCCACATAGAGAATAATGGAGCCTCCAGCACCGACCTCCACCCGCAGAGCCGCACTCCACATAGAGAATAATGGAGCCTCCAGCACCAACCTCCACCCGCAGAGCCGCACTCCACATACAGATTAATGGAGCCTCCAGCACCGACCTCCATCCGCAGAGCCGCACTCCACATACAGATTAATGGAGCCTCTAGCACCGACCTCCACCCGCAGAGCCCGCACCACATAGAGAATAATGGAGCCTCAAGCACCGACCTCCACCCGCAGAGCCGTACTCCACATAGACAATAATGGAGCCTCCAGCACCGACTTCCGCCTGCAGAGCCACACTCCACATAGAGAATAATGGAGCCTCCAGCACCGACCTCCACCCGCACTCCACATAGAAAATAATGGAGCCTCCAGCACCGACCTCCACCCGCAGAGCCGCACTCCACATAGAGAATAATGGAGCCTCCAGCACCGACCTCCACCCGCAGAGCCGCACTCCACATAGAGAATAATGGAGCCTCCAGCACCGACCTCCACCCGCAGAGCCGCACTCCACATAGAGAATAATGGAGCCTCCAGCACCGACCTCCACCCGCAGAGCCGCACTCCACAGAGAATAATGGAGCCTCCAGCACCGACCTCCACCCACAGAGCCGCACTCCAATCGGAGCCACAATTTATAGAGAAATTTATCCCTTACCGAAGGTCAGAAATGACTGCACACGGCCGGGCTTTAATGGGGAGAGTCACTATTTTGCTTTTGGAGCAGTAATTTTCAGTCATTGCTTGTGGGGGCCAATTAGAAAGCCCCCAAGGTGTGTGAAGACCCCATTTCAGACCCTGTACCCACCAGGGAAGTCATCTCAGGGTGGAATGGGCATTTTTATCCCACCGGTGTCACTGATCTTTATCTATTGGCTGTGGAGATATTATATTTGTTCTGAGGCGCAGCGAGGGGTTCAGCTCAGGGGGAAACATCTGAGTGGACACCTAACCAGGTGTCACCTCAGCGCCTCCCTACTCACTATAGTCATCACAGGGCTTTTCAGCAAGTTGCTTCCATTTGGCCTTAGGGGGGGATTGGTCGGTCTCTACAGGAATATAACCTTGCTGTGTCCTTCAGAGATTAGGTTCCCAGCCTATCCCTTGTCGGCAGGTCCTATATTAGGCAGCTCCACCCACCGCTCTGCTGAATGTTGATTCTTAGGCAGTTTTTTCTGCTTGTGTCCAGTTTATTTCTTCTGTTATACCTCACACTTGTGTCTCTGATTATTCCATCAGCTGCTTCGGTTCTGGAGATTACCCTGGAGCAGTATCTGGAGTTTAGGGGCTGTCCAGCCTGTCCTCTCCACCAGTAGCTCTAGTGAAGATCTGGTGGACACCTAGGTAATAGCCAAAATTGGGATATATAAAATTTAACATTTAATCAATTTTAAGGTAAAAAATCAAAATAAAATGTAGACGACATGTAAAATGCAAACGCGCCCAAGTGTTGTACAACAATATACAGTGAGCACAACTTATCCGACAGTTACACTTGGTGCAAGTCCTCTCAGGGGAATACCTAAGACATTTGTAGGAGAAAACCATGTGCTTACTAGTAAAGGACTGGTTCCGACCGATCATCATACTACATTAGGTGAGCGACAGGGGAAAGAGATGATAGACCGGTCAAGGCCGATATAAATCTAAACTTTATTAATAAACATAAAGGGAACAGATGAGGGGGGAAAAGGTAGACTGAAATTTTCACACAATGTGCTATACAAGATGGAGGCGTATTACACTGGCGTCTGCGCGTCCTTGTGAATCTTAGGCCAGAAATAAAGAGTGGGAATGGTAGGTTCTGAAATCATCAGGGCCGTAGCCAGTTCCTTAGTAATGGTCCCACTCTCTCTAGCTCTACCAATGACGGTATGTACTGTAATTGTGTGGTATATGCAGACAAGAGGCTGAAGGTAAGCTTCTTACACCACATCTTATTGGTCAGATGGCAGAAGGCCTCTTTCTCGTCCTATCCTGGACGCGGTGATGACATATTGCTGATCTGGCAGGACGCAAAAGAATCCCTATGAGTTCATGTCCTTCTTGAATATCAACGACCGGAACATCTTCATCACATACAAAAGTGGTGGTAATGCCATTGAATTCCTTGATGTAACATTAAATAGAGATACTAATGGCGAGATACAAACCGATATATTCCACAAACATGGCACTGCACGCCTCCTCCTCCTCACACCCTGGGTACGTCACTCAATCCGTCCCCGATGATGATTTTAGAATACAGGCGGAGAACCTGAAACGAAGGCAAGTAGAATGCGGCTATAGCAACCGCATGATAAAAAAGCTCATAATGGGGCAAAGCATTCTTCTAGACAGACCCTTCTATATAAATCTGAGGTAAGGAAGGACCAGGACATTGTTCGGTTTGTCACTCATTTTCACTCCCAATTCCCACTTATGAGGAGCGCATTTGATAGGTCACGGCCCATTCTGAAGGCAGAGCCCATTATATCAAAATTCTTACCTGAGAGGGCATGACATTCCAAGAACCTATGTGACCATCTGGTTCGTAGTCATTACGTGGGCGAATCAGCTACCACGTTCCTTGACCCATTTGCGGGGCAGCGTGGGCGCGTCGCATGTGGCCGCTGCGTGGCATGCTCAGATGTTGACCGCTGTGATACGTTTTCAGATTCCGGTCGGTCTCGACAATACGGAATCACATGCACAAGCACGAATGTCGTCTATTACGCAGCGTGTCTTTGTACTATGATATATGTCGGAATGACCACACAAGTACACGTTAGAGAGCATGTACTCATCATCGCCGCTGCGGCCGCCCATGAGGATGCATCCACGTTAAACACTCTCCCACGCCATGTTATATTTTACCATAATTGTGATGGCAGCCTTCTCTGGGTCAGGGGTACCGACATGATCGATGTCCGTGGTGGTGGGATCTCTAGGAGACTTGAATCCGGATGGAGTTGGACTCTTGGCACACTCCGTCCATCTGGGCTCAATGAGAATATTAGTTACGCCCCATTTCTGTGATCGCCGGGCGATCTGTAAACAAACGTGGTAAATGTCACTTTATATGTCTGCTGTTATTGTTTTTATGATTGTAACATGGATTTTATTCTAGCAGCTTCCGGTTCATGCACACATGCATGCTCAGTGTCCTTTCATACAGCAGCAGCCCTATTTGGTGGTACCAGTACTGTGGATGTGGATCACAGCCGTCACAGCACGAGTTATATTCAATGAGAATTGTATCTATATTTATAGGATTTTTCCTTTTTGTCTGGATATGACCTCTGGGTCTGCTATTTGTATTGCTGCAGTGCTGTCTCCCTCTTTTAGTCTTTTGTGCATCCTTTAAATCAATACCTCAGATACTGATGGATGTATGGTATTCTTCTTATTTGTATATTTGCTCCCTTGTGGGCCACTACTTGTATTTTGTGATGTCCTTGTTATCATTATATAGTCTTATGCCATATGTGGGCGTTTATGGTCTATTTGTGGCTCTACCTGTCTATACGAGCGTGTGTGCTCCGTCAGCTCTCGGCGTCTCTACGCGGTGGTTGGCCTCTGCCCCTGTTGCCTGCCACTGTGTAACACCGGCTGGCGTCGCGGTTGGCATGGTGACACGCGCGTCACGTCCGGCAGGGGCCGCAGGCTCTGGCCATGTGACACCGCTTCCGCATTACAACCGGACACTGCGGGACTATAAATACTATATATGCAGCTGGATGTGCATGCTCCCTGATGAAGGATGGACCAAAACGTGTGTCGGGGCGGACGTGCATCGTTCCGGGTGGTGGACTTCTCCCTCTTTAGGTAAAACACCTCCTCCAAAAATATCGCTATTAAGCTGCTATGTGATCGCTATAATGCCTGTATATTTGCATGCTCAGTAGAGGTCAGCACCTATTTTGGCTCAGGGATGTGCAATGTTGGTGATTGTCTTGTGTCTATACCTTTTGAGAAAAGTGACATTGTACACAGGAGGGTATCAGGTATATATAGTCCACTGCCACCTACCCGGGGTAATGCGCCTCCATTGTGTGACAATTTCAGTCTACCTTTCCCCCCTCACCTGTTCCCTTTATGTTTAATAATAAAGTTTAGATATATATCGGCTTTGACTGATGCATCATCTCCTTTCCCTGTCCCTCACCTAATGTAGTATGATGATCGGTCGGTACCAGTTCTTTACTAATAAGCACATGGTTTTCTCCTACAAATGTGTCTTACGGTAAGGTTCCACGTTCCGGATTGCCGGTGCTTTGAACGCACGGTGATTCCGGATGTGTTCATTGCACACATCCGGAATATCCGTACCCCATTTATAGGGCCCTGTGATTTACCTTGCGGCGACGGAGCGTCGCCACAAGGTAAACGGACACGCTGCGTTCTAAAAAGACGCGCCTCATGTCTGGAAACGAAGGGGCGCCGAATGCATGTTCACACGCATAATGGAGACGGGATTTCACAAAATCCCCTCCACTATGCTGTAATATCTGTACGCTGCGGATTGAACGTTGCGGTTGTACACAGCGTTTAATCCGCAGCTAATCCGGATGTAATCCTGAACGTGGACACATACCCTTAGGGATTCCACTGAGAAGACTTGCACCATGTGTAACTTGGATAAGTTGTGTTCACTTTCTATTGTTGTACAACACTTGGGCGCGTTTGCACTTTACATGTCGCCTACGTTGTTTGTTATTTTGATTTTTTTTTATCTTAAAATTTATTAAAGGTTAAATTTTATATATCCCAATGTTTGCTGTTACCTAGCTGTCCACCAGGTCTTCACTAGAGCTACTGGTGGAGAGGATAGGCTGGACAGCCAGTGGACTCCAGATACTGCTCCAGGGTAGTCCCCAGAACTGGAGCAGCTGATGGAAGAGTCAGAGACACAAGTGTGAGGTACAACAGGCACCAGAACCTGGACACAAGCAGAAAGAACTGCTTAGGAACCAACATTCAGCAGAGCAGTGGGTGGAGCTCCTAATATAGGACCTGCCGGCACGGGATAAGCTGGGGAACCTAATCTCTGAAGGACACAGCAGGGTTATATTCTTGTAGAGACTGGCCAATCCCCCCTAATGGAAGCAACATGCTGAGAAGCCGTGCGGTGACCATGGTGAGTAGGGAGGCGCTGAGAGGGCAGGTGAGGTAACACCGTGACACCTGGTTAGGAGCCCACTCAGATGTTTCACCCTGAGCTGAACCCCTCGCTGCGCCTCAGAACAAATGTAATATTATCTTCACAGCCAAATGGTAAAGAAATCAGTGACACCTGTGGAATAAGAATGCCCATTACACCCTGAGATGACTTTCCTGGTGGGCAAAGGGTCAGAAATGGGGTCACTTTAGGGGGTTGTATGTCATCACACACCTCGGGGGCTTTGTTATTGGCCCCCACAAGCAACGACTGCCAAATTACTGCTCCTAAGGCAAAATAGTGACTTTCCCCATTGAAGCCCGGCCGTGTGCAATCATTTCTTGCCTCGGGTTTGGGAGAAATTTGTATAAATTGTGGCTCCATTTTACTCTGTGAAATTGAAAAGTTTGGACGCAAAACATTTTAGTGGAAAAAATAATTTTCCACGACCGAAAAATATGAAGATCTATGATGCAGTTGTGGGTTCAACATGCCCCCCACACCCAGATGGATTCCCTGAGGACTGTCGATCTGAAATGGGGTCACTCTGGGGGTGGGGGTCGCTGTTCTGGCAGCTGCACAATATTCCAGACAAATGTACAATCCAGAAACCAAACAGTGATTCTTCCCTCCGGAGCCGCGGAAGCGAGATCTCCTGCCACATTCTGGGGGTCGCCTCATTCTCCAGAAGTTACTTTATACATTGTGCAGCGACCTATAAGATATTCCTGCCCACAGCGCCCCCATCCAGCGAGTGTCTGAGAAAGGTTATTACACCGAAACGTCACCATGTTCAGATCCAAGGAGCACTATCACATTTATCATTGCTGCGCACCGTGTACGGCATCAATGGCGGGAGCAGTGGAGATTCTCTTATCACTGGGATCCCACTCCACTCGCTCCTCACACTCAGCAAGTGTCTGCACTGCGGCCTATATACCCAAAGCATCACACACGGCTCCGCTCTGCGCAGCATACACCATGTACTTCTGTTATATGCAGTCTGCACTGCACACCTCATACACACACGGCTCCACTCCGTACACGCACGGCTCTGCTCTGTACACCTCATACACACACTGCTCTGCTCTGCACACCTCATACACACATGGCTCCGCTCCATACACCTCATACACACATGGCTCCGCGCTATACACCTCATACACACATGGCTCCGCCCCATACACCTCATACACACATGGCTCCGCCCCATACACCTCATACACACATGGCTCCGCGCTATACACCTCATACACACATGGCTCCGCCCCATACACCTCATACACACATGGCTCCGCTCCATACACCTCATACACACATGGCTCCGCCCCATACACCTCATACACACATGGCTCCGCTCCGTACACACACGCGTCTCTGCTCTGTACACCTCATACACACATGGCTCTGCTCCATACACCTCATACACACACGGCTCTGCTCCATACACCTCATACACACACGGCTCTGCTCCATACACCTCATACACACATGGCTCTGCTCCATACACCTCATACACACATGGCTCTGCTCCATACACCTCATACACACATGGCTCTGCTCCATACACCTCATACACACATGGCTCCGCTCCGTACACCTCGCACACACATGGCTCTGCTCCATACACCTCATACACACATGGCTCTGCTCCATACACCTCATACACACATGGCTCTGCTCCATACACCTCATACACACACGGCTCTGCTCCATACACCTCATACACACGTGTCTCCGCTCAGTAGTCCTCGTACATACACGGCTCTGCTACATCCGCACTGTAAACCCCTCCTGACCCCACACATAATCTTCCCCTCATCCAGCACCATGACAACCAGCACAGCAGAGTCCTGCATACACTGAGGCCCCTGATCATGTGACCCCTGACTCCTCCCCTCCTGTGACCTCATCACAGGTCCTGTGCGCACAGAGCAGCTATATATGTGGCGTGCGGCTCTGCAGGTGGAGGGTCCACACCAGGACTGTAGCAGGTAAAGACCCCAATATCCACAGGTGTCCCTTCTAATTGGGGGAAACTATCTCCTCTAATAATCCTCGGACAGTTCTGACAAACACAGTAAAGTGCCCCTTTATGGAGGTGACAGAAAGTCTGTTTAGTCCCTTTAGCTTCATAGTATCAGCTCTAATCCAATGGTGAGAGAGCGATTTACCCTGAAGAGTCACAGATTGTGGGGTTGTTATAAAATGTTATATTTAGGGGGTTTGTGTTGTCTCCTTATAAGAATCACAATGGTTTTGTTCCTTTTCCGCTGATAGATACAAACGACCCATGAAAGACGGGAACCAAGGAAACCTGTATTACTCTCATAGTTCGGGGCAACACATAGTATTGTCGGGAAACCTTCATATAGACGGCCGGTGGTGATGGAGTCAGTGACGGACTCTGGCCAAATCTGTTTCTAGAGCCGTAGTAGAAGATGAAGATGTCGTCCTCATCATGAAGTAGTTATTTCTCCTGTCACGTGTAATGAATATCTCCTGCATTATTACTATTGCCGATTCCAGTGTCTGTAAATGAGTAGTGTTGAGCGATACCTTCCGATATCCAGAAGTATCGGTATCGGATTGGATCGGCCGATATCCAAAAATATCGGATATCGCCGATACCAATGCAAGTCAATGGGACACAAATATCGGAATGTAAATAAGCCCTTTCTGTCCTTCTACATCCTGTTCCGGAGGGGGGAAGAGTGTGGGCGGTGCGTGGGCAGACACTGTGCGTGTCTGTGTGTGCGGGTGGGGGTCTGTGCGGGCCTGCCGGGGGTCTGTGCATGCCGTGGCTCTGTGCGTGTGTGCCGTGGCTCTGTGCGGTGTGCCGGGGCTCTATGCGGGCTGCCGGGGCCCATCGGACGATGCCTACTACAGTGACAGTGATTGACACATTAGCCAATGATGGGACAGTAGTAGTCCCATCATCCGACTAATGTGTTGAAAGAAAAAAAAACATACATACTACATACGTACATACTACGTATATACATACTACATACATACAATACATACATACATACTACATATAATACATACATACTGCATACAATACATACATATAGACATATAGTACATTCAACATAGAGTTCATACTCACCATCACTTGTCACTTTGTTCCCCGAAGCCAGTGTCATCTGTAAAAAAAAAACATGAAAATAACAAACATCCAATATACTCCCTGTCCGCAGAAATCCACGAGTGTCCCACGACGATCTCCACGGGAGATCGTCGTGGGACACTCGTGGATTTCTGCAGATCAGGGAGTATATTGGTTGTTTATTTTCATATTTTTTTTTACAGATGACACTGGCTTCGGGGAACAAAGTGACAAGTGATGGTGAGTAGGAACTCTGTTTAATGTACTGTATGTCTATATGTATGTATTGTATATATGTAGTATGTATGTGTTACGCCCACAGGGTGTGACAAGGTAAAGTGGACTCACTAGACCACTGATGGTGCAGTGGCGGCTGTATACCCGATACTCAAAAGACAGGAGAGTAGATCTCATAAACCAAAAGATATTTATTAACAAAAAGGAAACAGGTGTCAGAGGGAAAGAACCTCTGGATCACAGCACTGTACCACGTAGTGGAGCACCGGGCAAGGTGTACCCCAATACAGGGATTCCCCCGTCACAACACCAGGTGGCCTGAATGCTACGAATCCAGGACCAGAGAACGACCCATACTGACAAACTAGCAACACAGTAGAATACTTGGGCCAGCTGGTGGGGACATTCCCAGAAGCTCCATGAAATCCAGCAAAGTAGTTTCCACTGGTAGCAGGATCTGGAGGATTCCGTGAGGAGAGGCAAGACAACCTGGAGTGAGAACCGGAGAGACCAGAGAAGTCCAGAATGGGATTCACCAGAAGAGGACTCTGTGAAAATAGAGACATAAGTAAAGTGCAGAGCGTGGCCTGAAGCTGCAGCAACAATCCAAAGAATGAACACATAGCCCAGGCACCTCCCTAAAGGGGAGGGTGCTTTTTATGCACAGAGCATCATAACACAGACGACCCTAATAGCGAACAGGTGTCCTGCTGTTTCAAGTATGTGCAGGAAGTGGGGCGCGGCTCCTAAGAGCATTTCCAGGAGACCTGCCAAGAGGATGCAGGTTCTTAGCAGAGAAAGAAGCCGCAGATCGTCTGGAGCCACGGACAGGGTGAGTAAGGCTGTGTGATAGGCGCCGGTCTCCCTGCACAGCGGAGACCGAATCTGCGGCTGAGGGCATGACAGTATGTAGTATGTATGGGTTTTTTTTCCATTCAACACATTAGCCGGATGATGGGACTACTACTGTCCCATCATTGGCTAATGTGTCAATCACTGTCACTGTAGTAGGCATCGTCCGATGGGACTTGTAGTCCCATCGGATGATGCCTGCACGCACGCACAGAGCCCGGCAGGCACGCACAGACCCCGCCCGCACACACACAAACACGCGCAGTCTCTGCCCACACTCCATTATAGTGCATCATTGCACTATAGGAACTTCCGATTCTGATATCGCAAAAGTATCGGAACTCTGTATCGGAATTCCGATACAGCGAATATCGGCGCTGATACCTGATATTTGCAGTATCGGAATGCTCAACACTTTACATGAGACGAGAATTAGGCTGCCGTCACACTAGCAGTATTTGGTCAGTATTTTACATCAGTATTCGTAAGCCAAAACCAGGAGTGGAACAATTAGAGGAAAAGTATAATAGAAACATATGCACCACTTCTGCATTTATCACCCACTCCTGTTTTTTTCCTTGCAAATACTGATGTAAAATACTGACCAAATACTGCTAGTGTTACGGCAGCCTTAGCGTTATGGAAGATGAGTCTGAGAAGCGTCTTCAGCTGCCGACTCCGAGGAAGAAACTGCTTGTTGTCTGTGGCCTAAATATATAGGTTTTATTATGAGATGTCAGGGAAAAAACATAGTAACATAGTTAGTAAGGCCGAAAAAAGACATTTGTCCATCCAGTTCAGCCTATATTCCATCATAATAAATACCCAGATCTACGTCCTTCTACAGAACCTAATAATTGTATGATACAATATTGTTCTGCTCCAGGAAGACATCCAGGCCTCTCTTGAACCCCTCGACTGAGTTCGCCATCACCACCTCCTCAGGCAAGCAATTCCAGATTCTCACTGCCCTAACAGTAAAGAATCCTCTTCTATGTTGGTGGAAAAACCTTCTCTCCTCCAGACGCAAAGAATGCCCCCTTGTGCCCGTCACCTTCCTTGGTATAAACAGATCCTCAGCGAGATATTTGTATTGTCCAAAACATTGTATTGTACAAAACAATGTTGTAAAATAATAACAATACCATTGGTGCTTGGATCCCCGCCAGTCTCTGTATTTTCTTGTCAATCCTAACGAACTTGTGTTTCCTACAGCCAATCAGTTGCCGAAGCAGTGAGTAACATAGCCAGAGATTGGGAGCATGGAGGAGATGTCTTAGTCAGAAATTCAACTTATGTTTCAGTCTATATAAGACTAGAGAATACAACATCTCGTTCTATCTCCTGATATGTTTCCCTTATTATCTTGTATTATTACACAGGAGATTTTTATGATGTTACATCTGCTCATCATCTTCTCATTCAGGTCTCTACAATATCGGATCCTCTCAGTGAAGATCTTCTATATAAGAGAATTTTTCTGATTTACACATCAAAGATGGATATGGACAGAGACAAAATGGCGGAGAGGATATTACACCTCACCCTAGAGATCCTCTTCCGTCTTACTGGAGAGGTGAGAGATTCTGATGACGTCACATTACATCATTCTTATCTATGGGAATAACAGATGGACAGAACTGGAGAGGTGAGGACTCTGGAAATGTCTGTAGTGAGATTTATTAATGTATCTCTCCATAACCAGGATTACACAGTAGTGAAGAAGACCCCTAGTGAGCGCTGTCAGGACCCTGTGTCTGAGGGATTGGGAAGACCCCTGAGTCCAATCACGAGACCTCCACAACACCCCCTCATACATTAGGACATTAATGACCTGAAGATCCTAGAATTCACCTACAAGATGATTGAGCTGCTGACTGGCGAGGTTACACTGCTGGGAATGCTGGGACATTATACAGTAACGCTATGAAAGGATCGGGGGATGACGGTATCATTGTGTGTTTGATTCCTGTAAGGTGTCAGGATGTCGCTGTCTATTTCTCCATGGAGGAGTGGGAGTATTTAGAAGGGCACAAAGATCTGTACATGGACATCAAGATGGAGGTTCCCCAGCCCCTCACATCACCGGGTAATCGACAGGACTAAATACACACGGCCTATAATTATCTGTATGTAAAGAATGAATTCAGTCCCTGTATGTGTTTCCTCCAGTTCTATCCAGTAAGAGGACAACACCAGAGACCTGTCCCCGTCCTCTTCTTCCACGGGACTGTAAGCAAGAAGATCCTGATGTTCCTCAGGATCATCAGGTAGATGGAGAGAAGGTGTCATGAGATCTCCCCTATGATGTCTTGACAGCTGTGAAGGTCTTGTGCTCAGTCTTGTTTTGTCCACCAGTATTATATGTTTTGGAAACGGAAAGGATATGTTTCAGGTACACCGACCAGTTATAATGAAAATAGTTTACTTGGACATGATTAAAAATAAAACGATAAAAACAACCTAACTAAGGCTCACCTTTGCGCCAGAAACCCATCCGGTTGTTTTTATTGTTTTATTTTTGATCATGTCCAAATAAACTTGTTTTCATTTTAACTGGTCGGTGCGCCGTAAACATATCCTTTCCATTTCCTACGTTTGATGAATGAACCAGGAGGTTTGGCACCCACCAGACACATGCTAGCAAACTTGCTTGGATTCCAGCTGGATACTACCCACGTGGAGAATCCCTGTCCCTCCTTCCTGCCTATTATATGGATTATTCTTGTGTAATGAGAATGGTGGAGATGGCAGGATTAGAGCTGATCATAGATGTGACTTTTCCATCTGTCTGTGACTTTTACAATATTTGTTTCAGGGTGAAGATCTGACCCATATTAATACTACAGAGACATATGTGAGGGGTGATGAGCGGTGTAAAGAGGAGATTCCTTCATATGACTACCCAGGTGAGTAGTAACCACTAAATGCAGAGAAGTCACAGATTCTTCTCAGTCACCGGCTGTGGCTGCTTTATCGGTGGTGTAGTCCGGCCGTATTACAATCATGTGATCACCATTTTGTCTCTAGACCACAACATTCTCCTCCACCCAAAAGTGTTCAAATGACTTTGGGCATTAAAAGCCCTTTTCTGTTGAACATATAGCCTGGAGGATCCACCTACCGCCTGAAATTAGGAGATGCTGACCGTTACCTGCCCAGGTCTGTAAACTACAAAGACAAATAACCTCATACGTAGAATGTGCTGATAAATTAGAAAATCACTTGAAGAAAAATATTATTATGGGCCTGTAAGGGAAAGCAGAGGGTAATGATGATGTTGGCTTCCTAGATCCCTGATATATTATTGGATGAATCTCCCTTCTCTTCCTCCTGTGCTGCTGAATGTGCTCATATGGTCCCTACAAGACCAGGTCCAGTCTTTCTGGCCGAACTTCGCTTTTATGTTCGGCAACATTAAATGTGCAGTGAGGCCAAGTGTGAAGTTCTGTTCAATAACAAGAGTTTCCCTTTATCCTGACTTTTCAATTTCTTTTAAAACTAACTAACTTCAAGAAGGATTACTTCAGCTGGACAGCACATGCACCCATACTGCCAGACTGGATTGCACTACTTGCCCCAGGCACCCTAATTTTAGTGGCTGAACTGAGCCTACATCGTCCAGAG
Organism: Ranitomeya imitator; assembly: GCF_032444005.1. Taxonomy (NCBI): domain Eukaryota; kingdom Metazoa; phylum Chordata; class Amphibia; order Anura; family Dendrobatidae; genus Ranitomeya; species Ranitomeya imitator. The sequence continues at coordinate 307,641,069 of NC_091283.1, forward strand.
CTTCGGATTCCAACGTTTACTCCATAACCAGCCCCGCCTGCCATGTGAATAAGGACACATCTGGTGACAAAAGCAAACATTGTAGGAGAAGATCTCAGAAAAGATGTGACACATCTGTAGAAGCCCTAATATGAAAAAAATTCAGAATACTAGAGCAGTAGAAATCCCCATAAAGTGACTGTTTTAGAAATTATAACCTCAGATAATTAATCTATTGGAGTATTGACTATTTTTGATTCCACAGGCACTTTTCGGAAGTTAACACACAGTGGATGTGGAAGAAAAAAAAATTGCAAACATGCTATTTTATTACCCAACACATAGTGCCCAGATTGTGCTCCAGTAGACACACACATCATAAATTTAAGTGGGTTCTTCTCACTATAGTAATTCAACATACATGGATGCTAAATGTGGTTTGGGCACACTGCAAGGCTCTGAAGCGAGAGGGAGATTTGACTTTGGGAGAGCGGATATTGCTGGATTGGTTAATGGAAGCCATGTTACTTTTCAAGAGCCTTTGAGCAACTTAATAATGTGGAAACCTCTGTTTTTCCTGAGTGGGGACTTTGTTTTTTTGTGAGGTGAATAGAAGTTTTTGCTATTATGTTCATCAATATAACATTTCTTTGTAGCTTTTTATTTCATATTTGGGAGGCAGAAAGAACAGTTGAACACCACGCTCTACTGGTTAATCCTATGAGATTTTCTATTAGGCTAAGTGCACACGTTGCAGTATTGCCGCGGAAATTCCGCAACTCCTGCCGCGGATATATCGCATGCGGAATTGGAATGCGTATTCCCTCTAAACACTAGCGTCTTGCAAGCGTAATTAGCTTGCAGAATGCTAGCGTCTTCCAAACGAAAAGTAGCATCGCTTGGAAAACTGATTGACATGTTGGTCACACTTGTCAATTTAGTGTTTGACAAGTGTGACCAACTTTTTACTATTGATGCTGCCTCCTCGTGAGGAGCGGGAAGCCTGCCAAGGACACCAAAAGGTGAGAATTTCATGATTTTTTTTTTTATTATTATTTTTAACATTCTATCTTTTTACTATTGATGCTGCATAGGCAGCATCAATACTAAAAAGTTGGTCACACTTGTGAAACACTATGTTTGACAAGTGTGACCAACCTGTCAATCAGTTTTCCAAGCGATGCTACAGATCGCTTGGAAAACGCTAGCATTCTGCAAGCTAAAAACGCTTGCAAGACGCTAGTGTTTAGCGGGAATACGCATGCCAAATCCGCATGCGATATACCCGCGGCAGGAGTTGTGGAATTGCCAAGGAAATTGGCACAAAGATGAGAACTGTTAAAATGAGAACGGTCATAGAACATAGAACCACAGAAAACTGCACAACATGGGAGGGTGCTGTGTCCCCAATGAAGGCTCCGAGAAACAGATTTTACGGTAAGCAACCAAAAATCCTGTTTTTCTGCAGCATGTCAATTCTTTTTGCAGATCTGCAGCGTTTCTGCACACATTGACTTCCAGTCAGTCAAATCCGTAGCAAAAATGCAGGTGTAAAAAAGTTTGCTTATTTGCTGCCAAAAACGCAAATTGTCAAAGGGAAATGTCAGAAGCAGAATGTGCGTGTGGGCGGAGAATGTGCTTGTGTCTGTCTGTGAGCGGAGAATGTGTGTGTGTGGGTGGAGAATGTGTGTGTGGTTTGTCTCATAACAGACAGCATGAGCCGATGATGGGAGAATAGTCTCATCAGCCTGTGTTCAATTGTAAATCAAAACCTATATATATTCACATACTCACTGAATGCCTAATCTCCGATGCCCATGTCTCCTGCAAACAGTCAAAAATAATAAACCAACATATACTCACCTTTCTGCCGTAGTCCATTTGATACCGAGTATCCCACGTCGATCTCAACCGGCCGCCGGCGATACACTGCGGGAGCGATTATCTCCTGTCAATGTATCACTGAGCCGCCATGAGAGTTCACTGGAGTTCATCAGCTGGAGTTCATCAGCTGATCAGCTCCAGTGCTCTCATTGCACCGCTGGTGGGAACCACAGCGGTGTTGTATGTGAGCGCACCGGAGATGATGAACTCCGGTGAACTCTCACAATGGGGATACATAGCGGGAGCGATTACCTCCTGTCAGTGTATCGCCGGAGGCCGGGTAGAGCGATCACATCTCCGGATGTGAGATTGTGGTGGGATACTCTGTATTAAATGGACTACGTCACACAGGATAGTATATATTATATGTTAGTTTATTATATTTTTGGATTGTTTGCAGGTGATGAGGGTGTCGGGAATTACGTGTTCAGTAAATATGGTAAATTTAGATTCAATAAAGGAGTCTGTGTGATTATTTCAAATAAAGGACTTTATTCTGGCTGTGTCTTTATTTACCATGTAACTGTAGGATTCGTAATGAATAGGTGTCTTATAGATGTCTGTCCATTACTAACCTGTATTCTTGATGTCACCTGACAATACAAAGGTGACCTCAACCCCACAAATATGAACCCCATTGCCACCGCTGTGTGTGGACTGAGAATATGTGCATGTTTGTGTATGGGCGGAGAATATATATATATATGTGTGTGTGTGTGTGTGTGAGGTGAGGTGAATGTGTTTGTGTGGAGAATATGTGCGTGTGTGTGTACACCCAGGCGTCGCCTGATGGGACTACTACTCCCCATCTGGCTTTGCTTTTTGTCTCATATAACAGACAGCATGAGGGGAAATCACCTGCATTCAAAAACTGGCAGCGCTACGGACGCAGCGGACATGTGCTGTGTCCAAGGCGCTGCCAATTGCTGACCGTGGGGGCATAGCCTCACAGTTGCTGTTTTGTTACAGCATATGTAGGTTAATTATGTTAATGCTCCTTCATAGGCTGGTGTGTGTTTCTCTTTATTTAATATTAATGGGGGTATCTGGCTGAAGAGATTGAACAAGGAAATGACATTACAATTCTTTTTTTTCTTTTTTTTTTACCAGTATATATTTAGCTCTATTGATTTACAAAAACGCATAAAAACTGCACAGATTTTCCACTGTTTTTTTTGCCAAGAGTTGAAGAAACCTTGCAGAAATTTCTGCAAGCAAATCCACAACGTGCACACATAGCCTCATTGTCTTGGTGAAAAATTCAATATTTTTACATAACTTGCCATTGTTACAGACAGTTTAAGTAGAAATGTTAAATGACATTCAAAGATATTTTATTCAAAAATAATAATTGGTTTATATCTTGGCAGATGACTGTACCAGGAGATCAGAGGGACAGCTGACATCTTCAATTTTTAAATCGGATGATTTTGAGATCCCACTAGATACAATTGAAGTGACTGCCGTTACTACAGATATACAGTGCCTACAAGTAGTATTCAACCCCCTGCAGATTTAGCAGGTTTAATAGGATGCAAATAAGTTAGAGCCTTCAAACTTCAAACAAGAGCAGGGTTTATTAACAGATGCATACATCTTACAAACCAAAAAGTTTTGTTGCTCAGTTAAATTTTTATAAATTTTAAACATAAAAGTGTGGGTCAATTATTATTCAACCCCTAGGTTTAATATTTTGTGGAATAACCTTTGTTTGCAATTACAGCTAATAATCGTCTTTTATAAGACCTGATCAGGCCGACACAGGTCTCTGGAGTTATCTTGGCCCACTCCTCCATGCAGATCTTCTCCAAGTTATCTAGGTTCTTTGGGTGTCTCATGTGGACTTTAATCTTGAGCTCCTTCCACAAGTTTTCAATTGGGTTAAGGTCAGGAGACTGACTAGGCCACTGCAACACCTTCATTTTTTGCCTTTTGAACCAGGCCTTGGTTTTCTTGGCTGTGTGCTTTGGGTTGTTGTCTTGTTGGAAGAAGAAATGACGACCCATCTTAAGATCCTTGATGGAGGAGCGGAGGTTCTTGGCCAAAATCTCCAGGTAGGCCGTGCTATCCATCTTCCCATGGATGCGGACCAGATGGCCAGGCCCCTTGGCTGAGAAACAGCCCCACAGCATGATGCTGCCACCACCATGCTTGACTGTAGGGATGGTATTCTTGGGGTCGTATGCAGTGCCATCCAGTCTCCAAACATCACATGTGTGGTTGGCACCAAAGATCTCGATCTTGGTCTCATCAGACCAGAGAACCTTGAACCAGTCAGTCTCAGAGTCCTCCAAGTGATCATGAGCAAACTGTAGACGAGCCTTGACATGACGCTTTGAAAGTAAAGGTACCTTACGGGCTCGTCTGGAACGGAGACCATTGCGGTGGAGTACATTAATTATGGTATTGACTGAAACCAATGTCCCCACTGCCATGAGATCTTCCCGGAGCTCCTTCCTTGTTGTCCCTGGGTTAGCCTTGACTCTTCGGACAAGCCTGGCCTCGGCACGGGAGGAAACTTTCAAAGGCTGTGGAAGGCTAACAGTAGTTCCATAAGCCTTCCACTTCCGGATGATGCTCCCAACAGTGGAGACAGGTAGGCCCAACTCCTTGGAAAGGGTTTTGTACCCCTTGCCAGCCTTGTGACCCTCCACGATCTTGTCTCTGATGGCCTTGGAATGCTCCTTTGTCTTTCCCATGTTGACCATGTATGAGTGCTGTTCACAAGTTTGGGGAGGGTCTTAAATAGTCAGAAAAGGCTGGAAAAAGAGATAATTATTCCAAACATGTGAAGCTCATTGTTCTTTGTGCCTGAACTACTTCTTAATACTTTAGGGGAACCAAACAGAATTCTGGTGGGTTGAGGGGTTGAATAATAAATGACCCTCTGAAAAGACTTTTCACAATTTAAAAAAAAAATAAACAAAGAAATAACATTCTTTTTTTCTGCAGTGCATTTAACACTTCCAGGCTGATCTACAGTCCAAATGTCACAATGCCAAGTTAATTCCAAATGTGTAAACCTGCTAAATCTGCAGGGGGTTGAATACTACTTGTAGGCACTGTACCATCATCTCTTCGCAGCAAAGATCTCTCATCTGATCATTTGAAACAGCTCCTGTCTTCTGATTCATTAGCGACAACTAAGGAAAATCAGAGTCACAAAATAAGCATTAAACACAGAAATACTCCTAAATCAAAGAAGCTTTTTTCCTGTTCAGAATGTGGGAAATGTTTTAACCAGAAATGGAATCTTGTTACACACCAAAGAACCCACACAGGGGAGAAGCCTTTTTTCTGTTCAGAATGTGGGAAATGTTTTACACAGAAATCAGATATGGTTAAGCACCAGAGAACACACACAGGAAAGAAGGCTTTTTCATGTTCAGAATGTGGGAAATCTTTTACACAGAAATCAGATTTGGTTAAGCACCAAATAATTCACACAGGGGAGAAACCTTTTTCTTGTTCAGAATGTGGGAAATGTTTTAACGAGAAATCAGCATTGGTTAAGCACCAGAGAACTCACATAGGGAAGAAGCTTTTTTCCTGTTCAGAATGTGGGAAATGTTTTAGCAAGAAATGGAATCTTATTATACACCAAAGAACCCACACAGGGGAGAAGCCTTTTTCCTGTTCAGAATGTGGGAAATGTTTTGCACAGAATTCAGATTTGGTTAAGCACCAAAGAACCCACACAGGGGAGAAGCCTTTTCCCTGTTCAGAATGTGGGAAATGTTTTGCACAGAAATCAGATTTGAATAAGCACCAAAGAACCCACACGGTGGAGAAGTCTTTTTTTCATGTTCATAATGTAGGAAAGGTTTTAACCAAAAATTGTGTTTCTTAAAGGGGTTGTCCATTACTAGGACAACACCTTCATTCCTCATGTTTGTCCCATTTCAAATAAAAACACTCATACTCATTTTCCATGCCGGCACTGTTCAAGTGGTCTTGGCACTCGCGTTCCCGGGGCTCATGTGAGGTTGTTACAGAACATGAGCCCAGTGCCGAATCAGGATTGATTTCGCTGATCCTGCCTTCGGATATATTGAACATCAACAGGAAGCCAAGGCTGCGGCTGATCTCTGACTTACTCTTATTGTTTGATATGTCCAAAAGTGAAGACGGTGAACCAAGTTTAAGAAGGCACTTGCTTTTGAAACGCATTTGGTATTATATTAGTTTTTTCCCTATGTTCCTTATGATCTTTAAATATATTTTTCCTACATGTTTCAACCAACAAAGAAAAAAAAAATATATATTTTAAGTTTGAAAAAATAAAGAATTCTTAATTTTAAACTTGTCTTGGAATTGTAGAGTAGAAGCTGGATAAATCTTTTCCATTCCAGTGAGAGGGGGTTGTCCAAGTAGTGGATATCCCCTTTAAACATCAAAAATCCCACACAGAGAAACCATCATTATACCTAGAGTGTCAAAAATAAATTACTAGAAAATTTTATTTTGTTGACCATCAAAAATAACGCACACTGGGAGACACTACTTATGTTAGACAAATTGTACAAAAACATAAGATAGTCGTATAATTAAATGAGAAAGGATAATTACTATGGATGAGTGAATGTGCTCAGTGCTACTCGAATATCATTTTAGTATCTGGGTGCCTGGAAATACTCGGTGAGCATTAGCCGTTGCTCGGATTTGAAGTTAGAATCCCCACTCCGCATGTTTGGTGTCTGTTACACAGCCAATAAACATGCAGGGGATTGCATGCCAGTCAGTGTAATGCTGTAGCCATCTCAGCAGTGGCATTACTGTGATTCGCTGGCTGTATTATGTAATTAGGGGTTATAAAAGAACAGGCGCGCCATGCTCAGCACACTGACAGTTCTTGCTAGAGGAAGAGAGTGGTTGTACAGGCCTGTGTGTGCTTACCGCCTATGGAAACTCCCTTACATTGGAGAAAAAAGTGTTGAGCAAAGGAAAAATAGTTGTGAGTCATTAAAAAAATATATAGCTTGCATAATAAAATTACACAGATCACTGGTATAGTTGCTATATTTGTGTAGATGAAATTCCAGCGCTTGAATAATGATATTCTTTGGTATACACGTATAAAGAGAAATGACATCGCAGCTTATCCCTCCATATAGTATTAGACTAGATGGTGGCCCGATTCTAACGCATTGGGTATTCTAGAATATGCATGTCCCCATAGTATATTGCCCAGTCACGTAGTATATTGCCCAGTCACGTAGTATATTGCCCAGGTACGTAGTATATTGCCCAGCCGCATAGTATATAGCAGAGCCACGTAGTATATTGTCCAGCCACGTAGTATATTGCCCAGCACAAAGCCACGTAGTATAGAGACTTAAAAAAAAAATAAACATATACTCACCTCCCGAAGGCCCGTTGGAAGTCCTGCTATACTCACCGTCCGCCGCCTTTACCGCTCCTCGCCAGGCTCCCGGGACCGCTCCATTGCAAGCGGCAGCTTCCGCTCCCAGCGCTGGTGGGACACATCTTTATATTCTCTAAGAAATCCTGGGACTCTCCTGACTAAGGGTTGCAGCAGAGAATCTACCCATTGGCTAAGATGTTCTGTAAGGGATCCTACGCCAGATATAATAGGGCGCATCGGAGGGGATGAAATTTCTTTATGGACTTTAGGTAATCCATTGTAGGAACAACGGGATGGTTGATTTTTAAATATTCCATCTGCGTTTTAGTTAATGTACCCAATGCTAAACCATCATCCACCAAATGGATTAAAGGAGACTGTTGGGTCTGAAGGCAGTTTTTTATGTGGTTCTCTCATTTAACTAACAATTTATTTGATTTCTATATATAGATGTGCAGCGCCCCAGAGATCTGCTCGTTACAGTATGACACTCTGCCACTAAGGGGAGTGATGGTACGTCTGATGGCACTGAAGGAATTCTCCTGACCAGGTATCACCAGAACACATTACACTTCACACTCCAGCCACTTGGGGGAGAAAAAGGGTTTATTTATTGGGCCACTCCTCACAGTGGTAAAACTAGGGGTTGGGGAGGAAGTTAGTCAGAAGCTGGCTGGGTTAGATTCAGGCAACATTCCGTGGCAGGGGGTGTTGCGGGGAAAAGACAGGGGGGTCCCTGTCAGGCGTGGGAACCTGGCAGGTGCCTAGCGAACAGAGCAGAACGTTACGGAGCCGCGCTTGCACCTCCTGCGGCGGCATCCTAAGAGACACGAAGCGAAGGATATTGTGGAACAGTGTAAACGAGATCAAACAAAAAGTACCAGTAGGAGTCGTGCCGTGAGACCGAGGCAACATCCTACTGAGGCGTGTAGCCGGTGGCCGGAACACCGCGGGAGTAACTGATTTCAGGCCTTACTTCGAACTCCGCAGGACAGTTAATTATAGGTTGGCTGTCTACCTTAAATTTCCTAAGCAGACATAGGGGGCAACATTGGGAGAGGGGCGTCTCTAGGGTCGCGTAAGACCTCCAAGCCTTCCCGTCATACGGGTGCGTCCTAGCCAAAACATACTGGGGGATGAGAAACTAGTAACATCTGGAACAAAAGAGAGAGAGCTGTAGAGAACGAACGGACGAGAACAGCAGTTGTGAGGACTATTCTGAATGCTCAGCAGGGTAGGACTAACACACAGGCGATAGTGGTAGGCAACGATTTCCATCTGCGAGGGAAACTCTGGAAGTGCCCATCAGACCAGCCTGATGAGAGAAAAACGAAAATGCAAAAATGAAAAAAGCTAGGGTCATGAAAGGGTTCAGAAAATAATTTTCTGTAAAAACATTTCCAACATTCTGAACATGAAAAAGGCTTCACCTGTGTGATCTTTTGGAAGTTTATTAAAAGTTGATTTCCGTGTAAAACATTTCCCACATTAAGAATATGAAAAAGCCTTCTCTACTTTGTGAATTCTTTGGTGACTAAGGCGGGTTTCACATTTGCGTTTTTTGCCGCTGCGTTTTAACGTTTTTAACATTAAAAATGCATGTGTTTCTTTTGTACACGTTTAGCCGCGTTTGACGATGCATGCGTCGTTTCTATGCTTGCGTTTTGTTGCGGAAATGCAACATGTAGTAATTTCTAGAGGCGTTTTTTTGCGGAAAAAAACGTATTGCTGTCTATGTAAACGCATGCGTTTTTAAGCACATGCGTTTGGTTGCGTTTTTAAATGCATGCGTTTCAATAGAGAAAAACAAGTCTACACACTGATAAGCTACCCCCCACCATCAAGGTGATAAAGGGATCCAAACCCTAACCCTACCCTTAACCCTAGGAATCCAAACCCTAGGGATCCAAACCCTAACCCTAGGGACCCTAACCCTAGGGATCCTAACCCTAGGGATCCAAACCCTAACCCCAGGGACCCTAACCCTAGGAATCCTAACCCTAGGGATCCAAACCGTAGCCCTAGGGACCCTAACCCTAGGGATCCAAACCCTAACCCTAGGGATCCAAACCCTAGCCCTAAACCTAGGGATCCAAACCCTAACCCTAGGGACCCTAACCCTAGGGATCCAAACCCTAACCCTAAATCTAGGGACCCTAACCCTAGGGACCCTAACCCTAGGGATCCTAACCCTAGGGATCCAAACCCTAGCCCTAACCCTAAACCTAGGGATCCTAACCCTAGGGACCCTAACCCTAGGGATCCAAACCCTACCCCTAGGGATCCAAACCCTACCCCTACCCCTAGGGATCCAAACCCTAACCCTAACCATAGGGATCAAAATCCTAACCCTAACCCTAGAGATCCAAACCCTAACCATAGGGATACAAACCCTATCCCTAATCCTAACCCTAGGCAATTCTATTTATAGTGAGTTTTCTAGTTGATTTTTATGATTGGCAGCTGTCACACACTAAAGACGCTTTTCCAAAAAATATTTTTTGCGTTACCACATTTTGATAGCTATAATTTTTCCATATTTTGGTCCACAGAGTCATGTCACACGCCCTCTGTAGTCCCATTGGCGGTGTCTGGATCTTGATTTTTCTCTTGTGAAATTTCTCATCATGCGTATCAAAAATGCAAACGCAGGAAAAAACGCATGTAAACGCCTAGAAACGCGGCGTTTTTTACCGCATGCGAAAACGCATGCGTCTAAAAAACGCATTTGTACGCGTTTACATGCGTTTTTTTCACCACCTGCGGATGCGTTTTTAACGCTGCGTTTCTAAACGAAAATGTGAAACTAGCCTAAGAAGATGACTCCTTCACAAAACATTTCTCAGATTCGGAACAATAAAAAGGCTTCTACACTATGTGGGTTCTCTGGTGGTTATCAAGAGCCGATTTATGATTAAAACATTTCCCACATTCTGAACATGAAAACGGCTTCTCCCCTGTGTGAGTTCTCCAGTGGCTAACAATATGTGCTTTCCTGTTAAAACATTTCCCATATTCTGAACATGAAAAAGGCTTCAACCCTGTGTGGGTTCTCTGGTGCTTATCAAAATCTGATTTCTGGTTAAAACATTTCCCACATTCTGAACATAAAAAACGCTTCTTCCCTGTGTGAATTCTCTGGTGTGTAACAAGATTCCATTTCAGGGTAAAACATTTCCCACATTCTGAACATGAAAAAGGCTTCTCCCCTGTGTGAATTCTCTGTTTATCAAGACCCAATTTCTGGTTAAAACATTTCCCACATTCTGAACATGAAAAAGGCTTCTCCCCTGTGTGAATTCTCTGTTTATCAAGACCCAATTTCTGGTTAAAACATTTCCCACATTCTGAACATGAAAAAGGCTTCTCCCCTGTGTGAATTCTCTGTTTATCAAGACCCAATTTATGGTTAAAACATTTCACACATTCTGAACATGAAAAAGGCTTCTCCCCTGTGTGGGTTCTCTGGTGCTTATCAAAATCTGATTTCTGGGTAAAACATTTTTCACATTCTGAACATGAAAAAAGTTTCTCCCCTGTGTGAGTTCTCCAGTGGCTATCAAGATGCTCTTTCCTGTTAAAACATTTCCCACATTCTGAACATGAAAAAGGCTTCTCCCCTGTGTGATTTCTCTGGTGGCTATCAAGATGCGCTTTCTGGTTAAAACTAGGGTTGAGCAAAACGGATCGGACATTTTCATAAATTGCTGACTTTTGGCAAAGTCAGGTATCATGAAACCCGACCCGATCCCACTGTGGGATCGGCCATGAGGTCGGCGATCTGTGCGCCAAAGTCGCGTTTCGTATGACGCTTTAAGCGCCATTTCTCATCCAATGAAGGTGCACGCAGAGTGTGGGCAGCGTGATGACATAGGTCTCGGTCCCCACATCTTAGAGAAGGGCATGGCAGTGATTGGCTTGCTTTCTGCGGCGTCACTGGGGCTATAAAGGAACGTGCACGCCGACCGCCATCTTACTTCTGACGATCTGAGCATAGGGACAGTGTTTTTTTTTTTTTTTTTTTTTTTTTTTTGGGGGGGGGTGCATCAGCTCTGCAGCTTCTTAGGCTGCATTCTGAGGCTCCCTGATAGCTGCATTGCTGTGTGTACGCTGCTGTGCAAACCACCTGCTTTTTTTAAAGCAAAAATCCTGTTGCTTTTTTGGTGTGCACTGTGCAGCAGTCCTTTTTATTGCTGCCATACTTGTCTTTTGATAATTGTAGAGAGATTGAAATTCTACTACAGCCCTTGTATTTTTTTATATATCTGGCAGCCACGTTCTGCCTTGTACATTGTGGGGTGTAATTTACAGGGCCTGTTTTTTCCTGCAGTCCCCCACCCAAAAAAAGGGAGCTTTAAATTGCCAAAAAGTGGATTAACGTGAGTTCTGTTTGGCGTATATCTGCCACCCACGTTCTGCTTTGTACATTGTGTGTAGTTTAACACACAGGGCCTGTTTTTTCCTGCAGTCTCCCACAAAAAAAAGGGTGCTTTAAATTGCCACTAAGTGGATTAACGTGAGTTCTGTTTGGCGTATATCTGCCAGCCACGTTCTGCCTTGTACATTGTGTGGTGTAATTTACAGGGCCTGTTTTTTCCTGCAGTCCCCCACTAAAAAAAGGGGTGCTTTAAATTGCCACTAAGTGGATTAACCCTCCGTCACATACAACTGATCTGACAGGCGCTTCTCTTTTACTTTCATTTCTCCTTCCTCACCAGATTGTGAGGAAACCCCCTCCCTCCAGGTAGTCTCCTGTCTCTTGAAGGTCTGTGAAACCTGATATCACAGTTGGATTTCAGAGCTTCAGGGGAGAGGATATAGCTGCACAGATCTCTCAGGCTCATTGTATGTGAATACGTCACATTCAGTAAGGTTGGTATTTTATGTTTTTATTCATCACAATAGTTTATTTAGCTTGTTTTATGAATGTATAGCACAAAATGTGAGGATATTTCATAGAAATAAGGGAGATTTTATAAAAGAAAGTGTGCTGCTCAGGCATATACAGTAGTTCCCTAACATATTCCTTCTCTTGCTTCAGATTATCTGCTGAAATGGAGAGGAAAATGTACAATTTATCCAAACAACTTGATGTTGAGGAAGTAACAAACATGCTGTTAGATGATAGAGACCTCACACTGAATGAGGATTTAGGAGAGGAAAGTGAGATTGATTCTCATGATGAGGTGGAAGAATGTGTCCTGGATTCTGAAACAGAGCAAGATGGTGACAGTGGTGAGGATGAAGAAGTTGGATCATATTATATTGGAAAAGATAAAAATACTAACTGGAACAAGAAGCCATTCCAGAAAAAACGTAGGGAACCTTTAAACATTATTACTCACCTTCCTGCAGTAATAGGAACTGCACGTAATGCAAAAACTGCAGTTGAATGCTGGAACAGTATATTTACAGATGACATTCTGGACTCTATTGTCACATATACCAACCAATATATAGACATTATAAAGGACAAGTACATCTGCAACAGAACCATCAAGCCCACAGATGAAATAGAACTGCGTGCTTTTTTTGGATTACTGTACCTTGCAGGAGCTTATAGGGCAAATAGACAAAGTTTGGAGGAACTTTGGGGTAAAGATGGGGATGGAGTTGAAAAATTTAGCCTTGTTATGTCCATAAACAGATTCAAGATTCTAATTCGTTGCCTTCGGTTTGACGACAGAACTACCCGAACCGAACGCAAAACACATGACCGACTTGCTCCAATTCGTGATATATTTCAAAGATTTGTTGTAAACTGTAAACAAAGTTATTACCCTGGAGAGAATCTCACTATTGACGAAATGCTCCCTGGTTTTCGTGGTAGATGTGCCTTTCGTCAATATATTCCATCAAAGCCAAACAAATATGGAATAAAAATTTATGCCCTTGTTGATGCCAGTAAGACCTACACTTACAACCTGGAAGTTTATGCAGGAAAACAACCAGAAGGTCCTTACTGTGTGAGCAACAAACCCATTGATGTTGTAAAAAGACTGGCTGAACCCTTATTTGGATCGGGTCGCAATATTACAGCTGACAATTGGTTTACAAGTTGTGATCTGATTGATTATCTGAAAATTCAGAAGCTGTCATATGTGGGAACTGTAAGAAAAAACAAAAGGGAATTGCCGCCACAGTTTGTAAGTGTGAAAGAGAGACAACAGTACAGCAGTATGTTTGCATAGCATAATGGAAAGGCTTTAGTTTCCTATGTACCACATGCCAAAAAAATCGTACTTCTATCAACACTTCATGATGATGCTGCCATCGATCCTGGGACTGGGGCAGAAAAAAACCCGGAGATAATTACATTTTACAATGCCACCAAAGGGGGTGTGGATACAGCAGATCAGATGTGCTCCACTTTCAACGTCAGCAGAAACATCAAACGCTGGCCAATGGTCATATTTTTTGCTATGTTGAATTTGGGTGGTATAAATTCACAAGTAATTTATCTTGAAAACAAGCTTGAACCACTCCGTAGACGATTGTATCTGAAAAAATTGGCCCATGAACTAGTACTTGGAGAGCTACACAGGAGAAGCGTGAAAACAATCGGTATCCCCTCTCGTCTTCAAGTTCAGCTCAAAAGGTTCCGCCCAGAAGATGATGGTGAAAAGTCACCATCTGCACCACCTCACAAAAGAAGGAGATGCACCACCTGCCAAACGGAAAGCGGAACCAGAAGGCTTTCAAATTATGAATGTCTCAAATGTCATAAAGCAATTTGCCTGACACATGCAAAAATGGTGTGTAATTCTTGCTATTTGCTCTGCAAGTGTGACTTTTCTGGGGAAACCTCAGCATCTACTTCTGATTGAATATGTTTTTAATAGTACTTAAGGTACCTTAAAATTAAGTTTGTGTTAAAAAATTTTCTTTGTACATTTTTTTGAGAGAGTCGAACTGGGGACTATTTGGCGGGAGTTTTGAAAAGTTTGTATTTCATAGTTATTAGTTTTATGTTAAGTAAATGTTTTTTTTGCAACTGATTATGTGTAGTCTCTTTTATTACATCCCTATGAAGGTCACTAATCACTTTTAGAGCACTGAAATTGCAAACATTAGATATTATAGGTATTTTTCCAGCAGGCGCCTGACAGGCACATTGTATGTGAACTCGTTAGTCCGAATATTGTATGTGACGGAGGGTTAACGTGAGTTCTGTTTGGGGTATATCTGCCAGCCACGTTCTGCCTTGTACACAGGGCTGCCACTAGAAATTTGGGGGCCCCATACTGGCAAAATTTTCGGGGCCCCCTTGAAACTCCGCCCAGGCTCCACCCCAGCCCCGCCTCCAGGCTCCACCCCACAAACTGTCCACAGTCCCACCGCTCTCTCTTGGAAAATCTCCACTTCTCACCTATCACACATTGACAGTTCCCATTACCAGATCACACATATAGCCGGCAGCTTTTGTTTTGGCCAAAAGATTTTTTAAGCCGCCACCATAACACGGTAGACACTTTTGGCCGGGCCCTAGTCTGCTGTAACCTATTAAATATTTGTTAAAATATGCAATACAATTTACGTATATTTTTATTTATTTTTCAAGTTTTAAAATGACCTATAATACTACATACAAGGAACAAATACCACAGCACTATGACCAGATGACATATTACCACCACAGTGATCGAATAATATAAGATACAAGGAACAAATACCTCTACACCATGACCAGACCGCATATTACCACCAATGACTGAATACTACAATACTGATCAGTAATAAAAAAAAAAAACAATGCTATCACCATCAGTGCCATTATGCACAGGAGATCTGTAATTAGTAAGCAGTGTCTGTGTACAGGTAATACAGTGATCACCGGTGACATTACACACAGGAGCTCTGTATATAATGTATAGGTAATACAGTGATCACTGGTAACATTGTACACAGGACCTCTGTATATAGTATACAGTGTATAGTGTCAGTGTATAGGTAACACTGACTCACCAGTGACATCTCTAGGTGAAGTCCTTCATCTTTCATCCAGCATAGACCGCCATCACTTCATCCAGCCAGGCATCGTCTCTGCAGGAAATAACACAGTTATTTCGAGTTCTGCTTGTAGAACACATTACTTAATTTTCCCAACTTCTACATTACACCACATGAAGAAGGCAACATAGTATCACTCTACACAGTAACAGGACCGCCCCCCCATTTAAAACAGTATACTCAAAAAATAAAATAAATACATCACTGCAATAATAATATCCCTAATTAGCCCCTATGGTAATATTCGCCATCCTAGCCCCCGTGTGTCTCATTCCAGGCTCCAGCCATATGTTCTCCCATCCTGCCCTCATGAGTATCCATTCTGCCCCATATGATCTCCCCATCCTGCCCCATCTGTCTCCATCGTATCCATCCTGCCCTATCTGTCTCCAATCTTGCCCCATCTGTCTCCATTCTGCCCCATCTGTTTCCAATCCTGCCCCATCTGTGTCCAGCACTCTGCCCCATCTGTGTCCAGCACTCTGCCCCATCTGTGTCCAGCACTCTGCCCCATCTGTGTCCAGCACTCTGCCCCATCTGTGTCCAGCACTCTGCCCCATCTGTGTTCAGCACTCTGCCCCATCTGTGTCCAATCCTGCCCCATCTGTGTCCAGCACTCTGCCCCGTCTGTGTCCAGCACTCTGCCCCGTCTGTGTCCAGCACTCTGCCCCGTCTGTGTCCAGCACTCTGCCCCGTCTGTGTCCAATCCTGCCCCGTCTGTGTCCAGTACTCTGCCCCGTCTGTGTCCAATCCTGCCCCATCTGTGTCCAGCACTCTGCCCCATCTGTGTTCAGCACTCTGCCCCATCTGTGTTCAGCACTCTGCCCCATCTGTGTCCAATCCTGCCCCATCTTTGTCCAGCACTCTGCCCCATCTCTGTCCAGCACTCTGCCCCATCTCTGTCCAGCACT
Organism: Ranitomeya imitator; assembly: GCF_032444005.1. Taxonomy (NCBI): domain Eukaryota; kingdom Metazoa; phylum Chordata; class Amphibia; order Anura; family Dendrobatidae; genus Ranitomeya; species Ranitomeya imitator. Next base: position 307,657,218 of record NC_091283.1, read on the forward strand.
CTGCCCCATCTCTGTCCAGCACTCTGCCCCATCTGTGTCCAGCACTCTGCCCCATCTGTGTCCAGTGGCACTCTGCCCCATCTGTGTCCAGCACTCTGCCCCATCTGTGTCCAGCACTCTGCCCCATCTGTGTCCAGCACTCTGCCCCATCTGTGTCCAATCCTGCCCCATCTGTGTCCAGCACTCTGCCCCATCTGTGTCCAATCCTGCCCCATCTGTGTCCAGCACTCTGCCCCATCTGTTTCCAATCCTGCCTCATCTGTGTCCAGCACTCTGCCCCATCTGTGTCCAGCACTCTTCCCCGTCTGTGTCCAATCCTGCCCCATCTGTGTCCAGCACTCTGCCCCATCTCTGTCCAGCACTCTGCCCCATCTCTGTCCAGCACTCTGCCCCATCTCTGTCCAGCACTCTGCCCCATCTCTGTCCAGCACTCTGCCCCATCTCTGTCCAGCACTCTGCCCCATCTCTGTTCAGCACTCTGCCCCATCTGTGTCCAGCACTCTGCCCCATCTGTGTCCAGCACTCTGCCCCATCTGTGTCCAGCACTCTGCCCCATCTGTGTCCAGCACTCTGCCCCATCTGTGTCCAGCACTCTGCCCCATCTGTGTCAAGCACTCTGCCCCATCTGTGTCCAATCCTGCCCCATCTGTGTCCAGCACTCTGTCCCATCTGTGTCCAATCCTGCCCCATCTGTGTCCAGCACTCTGCCCCATCTGTGTCCAATCCTGCCCCATCTGTGTCCAGCACTCTGCCCCATCTGTTTCCAATCCTGCCTCATCTGTGTCCAGCACTCTGCCCCATCTGTGACCAGCACTCTGCCCCCCCCCCCCCGTGTCCAGCTTTACTACCCGATGCCCGATGCGGGCCCCCTCTGCTCACCAGGCCCCATACGCCAGTCACGGCTGTAATGCCCTGATGGCGGACCTGCTTGTACATTGTGTGGTGTAATTTACAGGGCCTGTTTTGTCATGCAGTCTCCCACAAAAAAAGGGGGCTTTAAATTGCCACTAAGTGGAGTAACGTGAGTTCTCCTTGGCATATATCTGCCACCCACATTCTGCTTTGTACATTGTGTGTAGTTTAACACACAGGGCCTGTTTTTTCCTGCAGTCACCCACAAAAAAGGGGGTTTTAAATTGCCACTAAGTGGATTAACGTGAGTTCTGTTTGGCGTATATCTGCCACCCATGTTCTGCTGTGTACATTGTGTGTAGTTTAACACACAGGGCCTGTTTTTTCCTGCAGTCTCCCACAAAAAATGAATAAAAAAGGTGCTTTAAATTGCCACTAAGTGGAGTAACGTGAGTTCTCCTTGGCGTATATCTGCCAGCCACGTTCTGCCTTGTACATTCTGTGGTGTAATTTACAGGGCCTGTTTTTCCCTGCAGTCTCCCACTAAAAAAAAGGGGTGCTTTAAATTGCCACTAAGTGGATTAACGTGAGTTCTGTTTGGGGTATATCTGCCACCCACGTTCTGCTTTGTACATTGTGTGTAGTTTAACACACAGGGCCTGTTTTTTCCTGCAGTCTCACCCAAAATAAGGGAGATCTAAATTCTCCAAAAGTTTTTCTACACCTTCTACCTTGTTTAAAAGTAGCATACAACGGTTGTTTTTTTCTAACATTTCCGCAAAAATGAGGAAGTCTGGTGGAAGAGGCCGTGGGCGGTCGTTGCCAGCTGGTACTGATGGTGGTGGTGGTAGTGGAGCATCTGGTGGTACTGGGAAAAGCAAGATAGCACCAAAGGCTCGAGGTGTTGAGGTCATCATCTGGCTACACAAGGCCTCGGAGGCTCCCTTATCTGGGAGTTGGAAAACAGCTTTTTTTTTTTTTTGTTTCAATAATTTTTATTTAATGAGTAATACAAAAATCTCCCAACATGGGAGTTTTGGTAACATATCAAGGGATCGCACTTGAGACATTATACGTATGGTAAAATCAAAGTAAAGGATCCCTGCTTACAAGTGTATATGACAAGACAGAGACAAGACAGGAACAATAGGGAAAAACAGACTAGGGAATGAATCATAAAGGTCCACTTAACAGAATTTTTCCTTCATAATAGAATGTTATAGGTCGACATTTGACGAAGATCAGATTCAGTATTACAACTTATAGTATAGGAGAAGCATATAGATAAGAGGAAGATAACATAACCCACACACCTATATACATTGCCAGTTGGTCAATTCTGACTCCAGTTTATATCTCAAGGAGAAAGCGTAAGGGCAAGTGTCAGCTGATCTCCATGGTTCAAATCTAGCCACGGGGACCAAACCTGTAAAAAGGTGTTCCAGCTATCAGTTCTTGTAGCCTGGATGCGCTCATATATCATAATAGTGTTCATTTTGGTCTTGACTTGTGTCATTGATAGCGATGGAGTCCTCCATTTTGATGCTATGTGTATTTTGGCCGACATGCCCAGTAATGTTATCAGTCTAAAAAATCTCTTGGACACTCCCGGAAAACAGCTTTTAAAGCCGGAGCAGCATGAACAAGTTTTGGCTTTTCTTGCTGACTCAGCCTCTAGCTCTGTCACCTCCTCTTCAGAAGATTCGAAAACTAAAACCAGCAAGTCGTCAGTGGCTGCTCCAGGTCCGGAAAAAGTTGCTTCCTTGTGTCCTTCACCCAAACCAAAAGTGAAGGATGCGGCAGGCAACACTACACTTTACTCCATGGAGCTCTTTACACATACCGTGCCTGGGTTAGAGAGGGAAATTGTTAAAAGCCCATTACAGGAAGAATCGGACATGGAGTGCACAGATGCACAGCCACAGCTAGATTATTATGCTGTTCCATTGACTCAGATCACTACTTTGCCTTTGCAGTGTACTGAACCCGAATCTGACTGATGAGACTATGGTGCCCAGTCCCGAACGCTATAGCACCTTACACGGTGACACAGAGGACGGTGCACATGACATTGAAGAGGAGGTGATAGATGACCCAGTTGTTGACCCAGATTGGCAGCCATTGGGGGAAGAGGGTGCCGCTGGCTGTAGCTCAGAAGCAGAGGAGGATGATCTGCAGCAGCCATCTACATCGCAAAAGCTGTCATCTGGCAGGCCCGCATCAGGCCAAAAACACGTCTCAAAAATCACAACAGGTGTAGGACAGTGTTGCAATCCGGTGACAGTAGCACGGCATGCAAAGCCTGAAAAGGTATTCCATAGTAGGACGAGTGCAATGTGGCAATTTTTTAACCAAGATCCGAATGATCAGTCCAAAGTTATATGTAAGAAATGCTCCAAGACCTTTAGCAGAGGGAAGAATGTTCAAAAACCTGCTCATATTGAAGCTAGTCAGCAACGCAACATTGCTTCCCTCACTGGAAGCCCACCGGTTATGACACCCCCGGTAACAAATGTGGAGGTATTGTCGCAAGGCCAAAGCAGTCAGAGAATCACAAGGTTCTTGGTTGGAAACACTGTAGGTAGGCCCACCTCAAGAATACCATCACCAAGCCTCTCTCAATCTGCCATGTCCACCACCATCCCCGCTAGTTCCACCATATGCAGCTCTCCAGTCCAGCTCAGCCTACAAGAGACTCTCGATAGGAAAAGAAAGTACTCTTCCTCTCATCCGCGTACACAGGGTTTGAACGGCTACATTGCTCGACTAATCTCGTTAGAGATGATGCCCTACCGGTTGGTTGAAAGTGAAGCTTTCAAAGCCCTGATTGCTTACACAGTACCACGCTATGACCTACCCAGTAGACACTTCTTTGCGAGAAAAGCCATCCCAGCCCTCCACCAGCATGTCAAAGACCGCATTGTCCATGCACTCAGGCAATCAGTCAGTAAAAAGGTGCACCTCACAACAGATGCATGGACCAGTAGGCATGGCCAGGGACGTTACGTGTCTATCACGGCGCACTGGGTTAATGTGGTGGATGCAGGGTACACAGGGGATAGCTATAGTGGCACAGTTCTGCCTAGCCCACGGTCTAGGAAACCTGTAGGCATTTGCCCCTCCTCCTCCAGAAGCGAAAGCTCTTCCACAGAGCGCAGTCGCACGACCACTCCATCCGCAGCTGCCAGTGTTGCACCTGTGGTGTCCCATTATGGAACAGCTAGTGGGAAGCATCAGCAGGCTCTGCTGTAAATGAAGTGTTTGGGCGACAACAAACACACCGCGGAAGTACTGGCCAAGTACTTGCAGCAACAAACTCAGTCATGGCTGGGCAGTGTACATCTTGAGGCAGGCAAGGTAGTCAGTGATAACGGAAGGAATTTTATGGCTGCCATAGCCCTTTCCGAAATGAAACACATACCTTGCCTGGCTCACACCTTGAACCTGGTGGTGCAGTGCTTCATCAAGAATTACCCTGATTTACCAGGCCTGCTCCTGAAGGTGCGCAGACTTTGCTCGCACATCCGCCGGTCGCCCGCAACACTCCAGCCGTATGCTTAACCATCAGCGATCGCTGAATCTTCCTCAGCACCGCCTAATAATTGACGTTGCAACAAGGTGGAACTCTACACTGCACATGCTTCAGAGGCTGTGCGAACAGAGGCGTGCTGTCATGTATTTGTGGGAGGATACACATACACGGGCAGGCAGTTGGATGGCAGACATGGAGTTGTCTGGTGTACAATGGTCGAAGCTCCAAGACCTCTGTCAAGTCCTTCAGTGTTTTCAGGAATGCACACGGCTGGTAAGTGCAGACGACGCCATCATAAGCATGAGCATCCCACTAATGCGTCTGCTGATGCAAAGTTTGACGCACATCAAGGAGCAAGCGTCTGCAGCCGAGGAGGAGGGAAGCCTTGATGACAGTCAGCCATTGTCTGGTCAGGGAAGTCTCCGGGACGAGGTGGCGGATGAAGAGGAGGAGGCTGATGGGGCTGACTATTTATGGGAGGAGGATGCTTCTCAGCGGGCAATAGAAACTGGTGGCATTGCAAGGTCAGGTACAGGGTTTTTGCGGGCCACAAGTGATGTAGATTTTCAAGAAAGTGCTCCTCAACCCAGCACAAGCAGTGAATTGACAACTGGAACTTTGGCCCACATGGCAGAGTATGCCTTGTGTATCCTAAAACGGGACCCCCGCATTATCAAAATGATGACCGATGACTATTACTGGTTGGCCTGCCTCCTGGATCCATGATAAAAAGGCAAATTACAAAGTATCATGCCACATGAGAACCTAGATCAAATATTGGCTACAAAACAAGCAACTCTTGTAGGCTGGTTGGTTCAGGCATTCCCAGCACACAACGGCGCTGATGGTTCTCACACGAGCTGCAGGGGGCAACATGACAGAGGTGTTAGAGGTGCACAAATCAGAAGTGTCGTTGGCCAGAGGGGATTTCTCGCCAGGTTGTGGAGTGATTTCGCAATGACCGCTGACAGGACAGGTACTGCAGCATCGATTCAAAGTGACAGGAGACAGCATTTGTCCAGTATGGTTACCAACTATTTTTCTGCCATTATCGAAGTTCTCCCTCACAGGTCATTTCCATTTGATTACTGGGCATCTAAACTAGACACCTGGCCCGAATTGGCAGAATATGCATTATAGGAGCTCGCTTGCCCAGCTGCTAGTGTGCTCTCAGAAAGAGTCTTCAGTGCTGCTGGTTCAATACTGACCGAAAAAAGGACACGTCTGACTCCCCAAAATGTTGATGATCTAACCTTCATTAAAATGAACCAATCATGAATTTCGAATTATTTTGCCCCACCTTCCCCTGCTTGACACGTAGCTTGCCAGAAAAAATTCCTTTTTTTCGCCTCATGTTACTGACTGCTCCAATTCCGCCAATTGCAGGTGCCGAATGTCTACCATAGGCCATTTGTATACCTCCCGAAATGGGCTGAGTCCCCCCACAGGGCCGTGGTCACAACTTGGCGCAAGCACCCGTGCGAGTGCCGTTTGCCTGGACAGGTGTGTGTGCCCACTCTTGGGCGACGGCACTGGCACAGGGTCCCACATAGTACAATGAAGTGTCTCTGATGGTGGTGGTGCACAACCAACGTCAGACACACCGTTGTAATATGAGGGGCCCTGTGCCAGTACCGCCGCCCACGAGAGTGTTCCCCCCCGCTCAAACAGTGCTCTACCACTTGCAATACTTACCTCTCCCTGCTCCACCACTGTGTAGTCTGTGCTGTTAAATCCTTAAATGCCACTGCCATTTCAAATTTGTAGCAATGATAGATGATAGTTAAAATATACAGGGGCCCTGGCCTCCATTTACACCCTGTAATACTTTGCGCCAAATACCACTGGCTGCAACTTAGCAGAGGAGCCCACCCTGTACCTTGCTATGCCACCAGTTAATTTATGACCAATTCCTTGGCTGTGATTTAGCCCAATTTAGTTTTTTGGCCAACTAACTGTGTCAGCCACTTATAACTGTTGTCCTACGCTGAACAAAGCTATGCCACCTGTGTACTCCTGTTCCCAATTGTGAAATGCATGTAGCCTACTTACTTATTTGTGCCTAGTAACTGTGTCAGCCTCTCATAACAGTTGTCCTCCCACGCAGAACCAAGCTAGGCCGCCTGGTTAGTCCTGCTAGCAGTTTTGAACTGCATGAAGCCACCTTTTTTTATTTTACACCTCTGTCTGTCTGGGCCACACATTGCAACTGTCCCCCCCTGAAACAAGCTAGGTCGCCTGGTTAGTCCTGCTAGCAGTTTTGAACTGCATGAAGCCACCTTTTTTTATTTTACGCCTCTGTCTGTCTGTCTGGGCCACACATTACAACAGTCCTTTGCTGAACAAACCTGTGCCGCGCTGTGTACTCCTGTTACCAATTTTGAAATGCATTCAGCCAACTGTTTTATTTTAGGACTACTCAGTCTGTCTGAGCCACTTATTACAGTTGTCCTTCTCTGCTGAACCTAGCTATGCCGCCTGTGTACTCCTCTTACCAATGTAGAACAGCTTTTTGCCGACGTACTTATTTGGGCCTAGTAACTGTGTCACACTCTCACAACAGTTGTCCTCCACCGCTGAACCCAGCAATGCCGCCTCTGTAGCCCTCTTACCAATTGTGAACTGAATATAGCCTTCGTTTTTATTTTAGGCCTACTCAGTGTGTCAGAGCTACTAATTAAACTTGTCCTCCTCCGGTGTCTGCCGCTGCTTGTTGTTCTCCTCCACTGAACAAAGCAGTGCCGCCTGTTTACTCCAGTTACCAATTTTGAACTTCATTTAGCCCACTTTATTATTTGGGCCTACTAACTGTGTCTGCCACTCATTACAGTTTTCCTCCACTGAACAAAGCTATGCCGCCTGTTTACTCCTGTTACCAATTTTGAACTGCATTTAGCCTACTTTATTGTTTGGGACTATATCTGTGTTTCCTCCTCATCCTGCCCATTGCCCAGCCACTGCTAGATGAGTCTGCTGGTATATTGACCCAGACCACAACATTCCCCTTGCACTCTACACAGCAGGAAGGAATCTGACCCTGCTGAAAGACAGGTTCCCCTTCCCGCATACTATAACACCTAACTCGGGGTCAATGAGGAATGTGCAGATAAAAGTGCAGGTTCCTTCATCAGGTGGGGGGGATACTCATTGGCGACGTCACTGGCACAGGGCCTGGCATAGTACGCAAAAGTGTCTCTGCCGGTGGGAGGCGCCCCCGCCGTCAAACACACCGCCGTACTTTGAGGGGCCCTGTGCCAGTGCCAATGCGAAAAAGTGGGTCCCCACTGCTTGCTCGGGATCACAGCACTTGCAAAGTTTTAATACCTCTCCCTGCTCCACCGCCGTGACGTAGTCCGCGTTTCCTGGGCCCACAAAAAATTGAACCAGCCCTACCCCCCCCCACAACTGTTGCCAAATGACCCCCAATTTTCAATGCCTAACTATTATTATAAGGTAAATTAAGATTGACAAGCTTAAGTGACAAGAATTGATGTTTTTGACATTACAATGGGCACTGTAGGTGTTTTCCTGTCCTCCACTCACTGCCGACTTTGATTCCCCATTGGCTTACATTGGGTTTCGTGTTTCTATTTCTTTTTCTACTTTTGCACAAAGTTTATCATTGTTTCAAAGACTGCCGAATCATGGACGGTGAATGATTCAAAACTGTTTTTGTATATAGTTTGCACCTTCTTAAAGGTGCTCCCTACTGGTTTTACAAGCGAGAGAGGACTTTACGAAGATGATGCTTCCAGATATGACGCAGAAGGTCTTGCTTTCGGTGGACTGGCAGACAGAGAGAGAATCTGCACTAGAGACTTGGGTCCCTCTTAAAGGGAATGTTTACATGATGGCTTTAATAAAAGTTGAACGTTAATAATGTTAAAATTTAGAAAGTTTGATAATGTTAATAAAGATTGAGGACAGGAAAGCTTGAAGTGAACCCGTAGGGGTTAGAGAGAGAGTCCTCCTGAGAGATGTAGAAAGATGGTCGGCACAATGGGAGTAGGTCCAGCCAAGGAGCTAGGCGGTCCTGCATTGGGAAAGTTAGAACGGAAAGAGAAGTTGAGTTATTTAGTATTTTATGGTAGGCCTTTAGTGGGTTCAGCGTATACGCCCTTAAAGGAAAAAGTTAACTTATTGTTCAGAGTTTGCACTTAGTAGAATACCCGGCTGGGTACTGAGAGTTATTTATAGTCAAAAATGTTATTTAAAAATATTAAATCTGTTTTTGTTTGTAACGTTCAAGTGTCCTTACCTCCCATAAAGGGAAGCACCTTTTCTATTTACTTGTTCTAAGCATTTCAAAAATGTTGTATGCCTTTTGCTGTTTTGTATTGTTGTTCTTCTTCCCAGTCCAGGAGTACTGGATTTAACCGGGGGGGGGGGGGGGGAGTTGTGCAGTGCCCCAGAGACCTGGTCGTTGCAGTATGTGTTATGAACAGGTAATTCAGAACCACAATGGACCTTGAAGTTCAGAGCACACAAACCTGACCTGACAATTACCAAAAACATAGGACGAGCTCTGAGACGTGGGAACTCTGCTGACCGCAATCCCTAATCCTATCCAACCACACTAAAGGTAGCCGTGGAGCGCTCCTGACCAGTCCTATGCGCCTCGAGCACAGCCTGAGAAACTAGCTAGCCCTAAGAAAGAAAAATAAGCCTACCTTGAATCAGAGAAATACCCCAAAGGAAAAGGCAGCCCCCCACATATAATGACTGTGAGTTGAGATGAAAATACAAACGCAGAGATGAAATAGATTTAGCAAAGTGAGGCCCAACTTACTGAACAGACCGAAGATAGGAAAGATTGCTTTGCGGTCAACACAAAACCCTACAAACAACCACGCAGAGGGGGCAAAAAGACCCTCCGCAACGACTAACGGTACGGAGGTGCTCCCTCTGCGTCCCAGAGCTTCCAGCAAGCAAGAAAAACCAATATAGCAAGCTGGACAGAAAAAATAGCAAACAAAAATAACACAAGCAAAACTTAGCTTATGCAGGAAGACAGGCAACAGGAACGATCCAGGAGAAAGCAAGACCAATACTAGAACATTGACTGGAGGCCAGGATCAAAGCACTAGGTGGAGTTAAATAGAGCAGCACCTAACGACTTAACCTCATCACCTGAGGAAGGAAACTCAGAAGCCGCAGTACCACTCTCATCCACCAAAGGAAGCTCATAGACAGAACCAGCCGAAGTACCACTCACGACCACAGAAGGGAGCTTGGCCACAGAATTCACAACAGTACCCCCCCTTGAGGAGGGGTCACCGAACCCTCACCAGAGCCCCCAGGCTGACCAGGATGAGCCACATGAAAGGCACGAACCAGATCGGCAGCATGGACATCAGAGGCAAAGACCCAGGAATTATCTTCCTGACCATAACCTTTCCACTTAACCAGATACTGGAGTTTCCGTCTCGAAACACGAGAATCCAAAATCTTCTCCACTATATACTCCAACTCCCCTTCAACCAAAACCGGAGCAGGAGGATTCAATAGATGGAACCACAGGTGCCACGTATCTCCGCAACAATGACCTATGGAACACGTTATGGATGGAAAAAAAAGCTGGAAGAGTCAAACGAAAAGACACAGGATTAAGAACCTCAGAAATCCTATATGGACCAATGAAACGAGGCTTAAACTTAGGAGAGGAAACCTTCATAGGAATATAACGAGATGACAACCAAACCAAATCCCCAACACGAAGTCGGGGACCCACACAGCGCCTGTGGTTAGCGAAACGTTGAGCCTTCTCCTGGGACAAAGTCAAATTGTCCACTACATGAGTCCAAATCTGCTGCAACCTATCCACCACAGTATCCACACCAGGACAGTCCGAAGACTCAACCTGCCCTGAAGAGAAACGAGGGTGGAACCCAGAATTGCAGAAAAACGGCGAAACCAAAGTAGCCGAGCTGGCCCGATTATTAAGGGCGAACTCAGCCAAAGGCAAAAAGGACACCCAATCATCCTGATCAGCAGAAACAAAACATCTCAGATATGTTTCCTAAGTCTGATTGGTTCGTTCAGTCTGGCAATTTGTCTGAGGATGGAAAGCCGAGGAAAAAGACAAATCAATGCCCATCCTAGCACAAAAGGCTCGCCAAAACCTCGAAACAAACTGGGAACCTCTGTCAGAAACTATGTTCTCTGGAATGCCATGTAAACGAACCACATGCTGGAAAATCAATGGCACCAAATCAGAGGAGGAAGGCAATTTAGACAAGGGCACCAAATGGACCATCTTAGAGAAGCGATCACAAACCACCCAAATGACCGACATTCTTTGAGAGACGGGGAGATCTGAAATAAAATCCATAGAGATATGTGTCCAAGGCCTCTTCGGGACCGGCAAGGGCAAAAGCAACCCACTGGCACGAGAACAGCAGGGCTTAGCCCGAGCATAAATCCCAAAGGACTGCACAAAAGAACGCACATCCCGCGACAGAGACGGCCACCAAAAGGATCTAGCCACCAAATCTCTGGTACCAAAGATTCCAGGGTGACCAGACAACACCGAACAATGAACCTCAGAGATAACTTTATTCGTCCATCTATCAGGGACAAACAGTTTCTCCGCTGGGCAACGGTCAGGTCTATTAGCCTGAAATTTTTGCAGCACCCGCCGCAAATCAGGGGAGATGGCAGACAAAATTACCCCCTCTTTGAGAATACCCGCCGGCTCAGGCAAACCCGGAGAATCGGGCACAAAACTCCTAGACAGGGCATCCGCCTTCACATTTTTAGAGCCCGGAAGGTACGAAACCACAAAGTCAAAACGGGAGAAAAACAGCGACCAACGAGCCTGTCTAGGATTCAACCGTTTGGCAGACTCGAGATAAGTCAAGTTCTTGTGATCAGTCAAGACCACCACGCGATGCTTAGCTCCTTCAAGCCAATGACGCCACTCCTCGAATGCCCACTTCATGGCTAGCTACTCTCGATTGCCAACATCATAATTTCGCTCAGCAGGCGAAAATTTCCTGGAAAAGAAGGCGCATGGTTTCATCACCGAGCAATCAGAACTTCTCTGAGACAAAACAGCCCCTGCTCCAATTTCAGAAGCATCAACCTCGACCTGGAACGGAAGCGAAACATCTGGTTGGCACAACACAGGGGCAGAAGAAAAACGATGCTTCAACTCCTGAAAAGCTTCCACAGCAGCAGAAGACCAATTGACCACATCAGCACCCTTCTTGGTTAAATCAGTCAACGGTTTAGCAATACTAGAAAAATTATTGATGAAGCGACGATAAAAATTAGCAAAGCCCAGGAACTTCTGCAGACTCTTCAGAGATGTTGGCTTAGTCCAATCATAAATGGCCTGAACTTTAACAGGGTCCATCTCGATAGTAGAAGGAGAAAAAATGAACCCCAAAAATGAAACCTTCTGAACACCAAAGAGACACTTTGACCCCTTCACAAACAAAGAATTAGCACGCAGGACCTGGAACACCATTCTGACCTGCTTCACATGAGACTCCCAATCATCCGAGAAGACCAAAATATCATCCAAGTATACAATCAGGAATTTATCCAGGTACTCTCGGAAGATGTCATGCATAAAGGACTGAAACACTGATGGAGCATTAGAAAGCCCGAATGGCATAACCAGGTACTCAAAATGGCCTTCGGGCAAATTAAATGCTGTTTTCCATTCATCGCCCCGTTTAATACGCACAAGATTATATGCACCACGAAGATCTATCTTGGTGAACCAACTAGCCCCCTTAATCCGAGCAAACAAATCAGACAGCAGCGGCAAGGGGTACTGAAATTTGACCGTAATTTTATTTAGAAGGCGGTAATCAATACAAGGTCTCAGCGAACCATCCTTCTTGGCCACAAAAAAGAACCCCGCTCCCAATGGCGACGATGACGGGCGAATATGACCCTTCTCCAAAGACTCCTTCACGTAACTCCGCATAGCGGCGTGCTCAGGTACAGATAAATTAAACAGTCGACCCTTAGGAAACTTACTACCAGGAATCAAATCGATAGCACAATCACAATCCCTATGCGGAGGTAGGGCATTTGACTTGGGCTCATCGAATACATCCCGGTAATCAGACAAGAACTCTGGGACCTCAGAAGGGGTGGATGATGAGATGACAGAAATGGAACATCACCATGTACCCCCTGACAACCCCAGCTGGACACAGACATTGATTTCCAATCTAATACTGGGTTATGGACTTGTAGCCATGGCAACCCCAACACGACCACATCATGCAGATTATGCAACACCAGAAAGCGAATATCCTCCTGGTGCGCAGGAGCCATGCACATGGTCAGCTGGGTCCAATACTGAGGCTTATTCTTGGCCAAAGGCGTAGCATCAATTCCTCTCAATGGAATAGGACACTGCAAGGGCTCCAAGACAAACCCACAGCGCCTAGCAAACTCCAAGTCCATCAAATTCAGGGCAGCGCCTGAATCCACAAATGCCATGACAGAATAGGAAGACAAAGAGTAGATCAAAGTAATGGACAAAAGAAATTTCAACTGTACCGTACCAATGGTGGCAGACCTAGTGAACCGCTTAGTGCGCTTAGGACAATCGGAGATAGCATGAGTGGAATCACCACAGTAGAAACACAGCCCATTCTGACGTCTGTGTTCTTGCCTTTCAGCTCTGGTCAAAGTCCTATCACACTGCATAGGCTCAGGTTTATGCTCAGATAATACCGCCAAATGGTGCACAGATTTACGCTCACGCAAGCGTCGACCGATCTGAATGGCCAAAAACATAGACTCATTCAGACCAGCAGGCATAGGAAATCCCACCATGACATCCTTAAGGGCTTCAGAGAGACCCTTTCTGAAAATAGCTACCAGCGCACATTCATTCCATTGAGTGAGCATGGACCACTTTCTAAACTTCTGACAATAAATCTCTATCTCATCCTGACCCTGACACAGAGCCAGCAAATTTTTCTCTGCCTGATCCACTGAATTAGGTTCATCGTACAGCAATCCGAGCGCCAGAAAAAACGCATTAATATTACATAATGCAGGATCTCCTGGCGCAAGGGAAAATGCCCAGTCTTGAGGGTCGCCACGTAATAAAGAAATAATGATCTTAACTTGTTGAACTGGGTCACCAGAGGAGCGGGGTTTCAAAGCCAAAAATAGTTTACAATTATTTTTAAAATTCAAAAACTTAGCTCTATCTCCAGAAAATAACTCAGGAATAGGAATTTTAGGTTCTAACATAGGATTCTGAACCACTAAATCTTGAATATTCTGTACATTTATAGCGAGATTATCCATCAAAGAGAACAGACCCTGAATGTCCATGTCCACACCTGTGTTCTGAACCACCCTGATGTAAAGGGGAAAAGAAAGACAGAACACAGTGCAAAGAAAAAAAAATGGTCTCAGAACTTCTCTTTTCCCTCTATTGAGAAGCATTAGTACTTTTGGCCTCCAGTACTGTTATGAACAGGTAATTCAGAACCACAATGGACCTTGAAGTTCAGAGCACACAAAGTGACCTGACAATTACCAAAAACATAGGACGAGCTCTGAGACGTGGGAACTCTGCTGACCGCAATCCCTAATCCTATCCAACCACACTAAAGGTAGCCGTGGAGCGCTCCTGACCAGTCCTATGCGCCTCGAGCACAGCCTGAGAAACTAGCTAGCCCTAAGAAAGAAAAATAAGCCTACCTTGCCTCAGAGAAATACCCCAAAGGAAAAGGCAGCCCCCCCACATATAATGACTGTGAGTTGAGATGAAAATACAAACGCAGAGATGAAATAGATTTAGCAAAGTGAGGCCCGACTTACTGAACAGACCGAAGATAGGAAAGATTGCTTTGCGGTCAACACAAAACCCTACAAACAACCACGCAGAGGGGGCAAAAAGACCCTCCGCACCGACTAACGGTACGGAGGTGCTCCCTCTGCGTCCCAGAGCTTCCAGCAAGCAAGAAAAACCAATATAGCAAGCTGGACAGAAAAAATAGCAAACAAAAATAACACAAGCAAAACTTAGCTTATGCAGGAAGACAGGCCACAGGAACGATCCAGGAGAAAGCAAGACCAATACTAGAACATTGACTGGAGGCCAGGATCAAAGCACTAGGTGGAGTTAAATAGAGCAGCACCTAACGACTTAACCTCATCACCTGAGGAAGGAAACTCAGAAGCCGCAGTACCACTCTCATCCACCAAAGGAAGCTCATAGACAGAACAAGCCGAAGTACCACTCACGACCACAGAAGGGAGCTTGGCCACAGAATTCACAACAAGTATGGCACTCTGCCGCTAAGGGGAGTAGCGGTACGTCTGATGGCACTAAGGAGTTCTCCTGACCAGGTATCACCAGAACACATTACACTTCACACTCCGGCCACTAGGAGGAGAAAAAGGCTTTATTTATTGGGCCACTCCTCACACTGGTAAAACTAGGGGCTGGGGAGGAAGTTAGTCAGAAGCTGACTGGGTTGGATTCAGGCAACATCCCGTGGCAGGGGGTGTTGCAGGGAGAAAGCACAGGGGGGCCCCAGTCGGGCGTGGGAACCTGGCAGGTGCCTAGCGAACAGAACAGAACGTAACGGAACCGCGCCTGCACACCTTGTGGCGGTATCCTAAGAAAGAGACATGAAGGGAAGGATATTGTGGAACCGTGTAAACGAGATCAAGCACAAAGGAGAGCAAGTAAGAGTCGTGCCGAGAGAGAGGCAACATCTTACTGAGGCGCGTAGTCGGTGGCCGGAACACCGTAGGAGTAACTGACTTCAGGCCTTACTTCAAACTCCGCCGGACAGTTAATCATAGGTTGGCTGTCTACCTTACTACACCTACGAAGACATAAGGGGCAACATTGGGAGAGGGGCGTATCTAGGGTCCCGGAAGACCTCCAAGCCTTCCCGTCACAAGGGTGGCGTCCTAGCCATAACATACCTGGGGGACGTTAGAAACTAGTAACATCTGGAACCAAAGAATGAGAGAGAGCTGTAGAGAACAAACGAATGAGAACAGCAGTTGTGAGGACTATTCCGAATGCTCAGCAGGGTAGGACTACAACACACAGGCGCTAGTGGTAGGCAACGATTTCCATCTGCGAAGGAAACTCTGGATGTGCCCATCGGACCGGCCGGTCTCTGACAGCCCTGTTAAACGTACTCTGGATTGAGGATCCTGAAGCCTTCAGTAAAGAGGTAAAGAGACTGCAACCTTGTGTCCTCATTATTGACTGTACCTCACACCATCACCATCCACCTTACTGGGAAGCCCTGGGGACATACTTCACCTGTGGGAAGGTATACCATCCAGCTGCCATTCCATCACCCCAGTGGACCCCATAGCAGCGTCGGTCACCCTGACCGAACACCACAGGTGGTGTCACGAACCCCTGACAGACTGCTTTACTACTTTCATTGGACACCCCTTAGCAGGGTCGCGGACCGGGTCTAGCCACTGTGACAGCCTCAGAACCGAACCAGAGAGGCCGGTACCGAAACGCGTGGCCCTGTGTCTGGGGGCGCTTCACTACCACAATCAAACTATTATACAAAATGAACCTGTAAAAAAGCCGGATAACTCACCGGTAGGGTTGAGCGACCTTGACTTTTTTAGAGTCGAGTCGGGTTTTGCGAAACCCGACTATCTCAAAAGTCGAGTCGAGTGGAATCGGCCGATTATCGCGAAAAGTCGGGGATCGACCGAAACACGAAACCCAATGCAAGTCAATGGGAGAGCATAGTCGGCAGTGAGTGGAGGCCAGGAAAACACCTACAGTGCCCATTTTAATGGCAGAAAACATACATTCTTGTTACTGAAGCTTGTCAATCTAAATTTACCTTATAATAATAGTAAGGCATTGGAAATTGGGGGTCATTTGGCTAAAGTTGTGGAAGGGCTGGTTCAAGTATTTAGTGGGCCCAGGAAATCTGGACCACGTCACGGCAGTGGAGCAGGGAGAGGTATTTCAACTTTGCAAGTGCTGTGATCCTGAGCAAGCAGGGGGGGCCCACTCGTTGGCATTGGCACTGGCACAGGGCCCCTCAAAGTACAGCGGTGTGTTTGCACGGCGGGGGCGCCTCCCACCGTCAGCAACACTTTTGTGTACTGAGGGGCCCTGTGCCAGTGACGTCGCTAATGAGTATTCCTCCCCCCACCAGATGAAGGAACCTGCACCTTCATCTGCACCTTCCTCTTTGTCCCCGTGTAAGGTGGTATGGTATGCGGGAAGGGGAACCTGACTTTCAGCAGGGTCACAATCTTGCTGTGTAGCGTGCACGGGGAATGTTGCGTTATGGGTCAATGTACCAGCAGACTCATCTATCATTGGCTGGGCAATGGGCAGAATGAGGGGGAAACAGATATGGGCCCAAAGAATAAAGTGGGCTAAATGCAGTTCAAAATTGGTAACAGGACTAACCAGGGGGCATTGCTTTGTTCAGTGGAGGACAACTGGAATGAGAGGCTGACACAGAGAGTAGGCCCAAATCAGTAAGTAGTCTAAATGCAGTTCACAATTGGCAACAGTAGTAAACAGGCGGCACAGCTTTGTTCACTGGAGGAGAACAGCAAGGAGCGGCAGACACAGATAGAAGGCCCCAACCCAACTAGTAGGCCCACTGCATTGTTAAAATTCCGATAGGCTGAAAACCAGATAATTGTAGGTCATTTTTTGTAAAGAGGACAGCTGTATTGAGTGGCGCAGCCAGACACTACAAGTAGGCCTTAAACCACAAAGTTGGCTCGACGCAGGTTTAAAAAAGGTTACATGGGTACACGGTCTGCATTGGTGTGCTTAATGGAGGACAATTGGAAGGAGGGACCGCAGAAAGACTTTGTAGGCGTAAAATTACAAAATAGGCTCTATGCAGCTTCGATTATGTGGCAACCTGGAGAACACCTTGGAGCGGCAGACACCGTCTCTACGACCCAGACCCAACTTGTAGGCCTAATGTAGTTTTGTTTCAACAACTACTAAACGAGAGCTAGAAGCTCGAAGCTATGGAGAGGAAACCTGGGGAACACCTTGGAGCGGAAGGCACCGTCTTTACAACCCAGACCCAACTTGTAGGCCTAATGCAGTGTTGTTTTCAACAACTACTAAACAAGAGCTTTAAGATTGAAGCTCTGGAGAGGAAACCTGGGGAACACCTTGGAGTGGAAGACACCGTCTCTACAACCAAGACCCAACTTGTAGGCCTAATGCAGTGTTGTTTTCAACAACTACTAAACAAGAGCTTTAAGATTGAAGCTATGGAGAGGAAACCTGGGGAACACCTTGGAGCGGAAGACACCGTCTCTACAACCCAGACCCAACTTGTAGGCCTAATACAGTGTTGTTTTCAACAACTACTAAACGAGAGCTAGAAGCTCGAAGCTATGGAGAGGAAACCTGGGGAACACCTTGGAGTGGAAGACACCGTCTCTACAACCCAGACCCAACTTGTAGGCCTAATGCAGTGTTGTTTTCAAAAACTACTAAACGAGAGCTTTAAGATTGAAGCAATGGAGAGGAAACCTGGAGAACACCTTGGAGCGGAAGACACCGTCACTACAACCCAGACCCAACTTGTAGGCCTAATGCAGTGTTGTTTTCAACAACTACTAAACAAGAGCTTTAAGATTGAAGCTATGGAGAGGAAACCTGGGGAACACCTTGGAGCGGAAGACACCGTCTCTACAACCCAGACCCAACTTGTAGGCCTAATGCAGTGTTGTTTTCAACAACTACTAAACGAGAGCTAGAAGCTCGAAGCTATGGAGAGGAAACCTGGGGAACACCTTGGAGTGGAAGACACCGTCTCTACAACCCAGACCCAACTTATAGGCCTAATGCAGTGTTGTTTTCAACAACTACTAAACAAGAGCTTTAAGATTGAAGCAATGGAGAGGAAACCTGGAGAACACCTTGGAGCGGAAGACACCGTCTCTACAACCCAGACCCAACTTGTAGGCCTAATGCAGTGTTGTTTTCAACAACTACTAAACAAGAGCTTTAAGATTGAAGCTATGGAGAGGAAACCTGGGGAACACCTTGGAGCGGAAGACACCGTCTCTACAACCCAGACCCAACTTGTAGGCCTAATGCAATGTTGTTTTCAACAACTACTAAACGAGAGCTAGAAGCTCGAAGCTATGGAGAGGAAACCTGGGGAACACCTTGGAGTGGAAGACACCGTCTCTACAACCCAGACCCAACTTGTAGGCCTAATGCAGTGTTGTTTTCAACAACTACTAAACGACAGCTTTAAGATTGAAGCTATGGAGAGGAAACCTGGGGAACACCTTGGAGTGGAAGACACCGTCTCTACAACCCAGACCCAACTTGTAGGCCTAATGCAGTGTTGTTTTCAACAACTACTAAACAAGAGCTTTAAGATTGAAGCTATGGAGAGGAAACCTGGGGAACACCTTGGAGCGGAAGACACCGTCTCTACAACCCAGACCCAACTTGTAGGCCTAATGCTGTGTTGTTTTCAACAACTACTAAACAAGAGCTTTAAGATTGAAGCTATGGAGAGTGTTATGAAAGGCAATTCAGCAACACAATGTACATAGCGATCAGAGCACATACAGTGATCTGACAATAACCCAAAATAATAGAACGAGCTCTGAGACGTGGGAACTCTGTAGACTGCAATTCCTAATCCTATCCAAACACAACTAGAGGCAGCCGTGGATTGCGCCTAACGCTACCTATGCAACTCGGCACAGCCTGAGAAACTGACTAGCCTGAAGATAGAAAAATAAGCCCACCTTGCCTCAGAGAAATACCCCAAAGGAAAAGGCAGCCCCCCACATATAGTGACTGTGAGTAAGATGAAAAGACAAACGTAGGGATGAAATAGATTCAGCAAAGTGAGGCCCGATATTCTAGACAGAACAAGGATAGAAAGATAACTTTGCGGTCTACACAAAACCCTAAAGAAAACCACACAAAGGGGGCAAAAAGACCCTCCGTACCGAACTAACGGCACGGAGGTACACCCTTTGCGTCCCAGAGCTTCCAGCAAAACAAATAGACAAGCTGGACAGAAAAAATAGCAACAAATAGCAAAGAGGCACTTAGCTATGCAGAGCAGCAGGCCACAGGAATGATCCAGAGATACACAAGTCCAACACTGGAACATTGACAGGAAGCATGGATCAAAGCATCAGGTGGAGTTAAGTAGAGAAGCAGCTAACGAGCTCCCCAGATCACCTGAGGGAGGAAACTCAGAAGCTGCAGTACCACTTTCCTCCACAAACGGAAGCTCCCAGAGAGAATCAGCCGAAGTACCACTTGTGACCACAGGAGTGAACTCTGCCACAGAATTCACAACAGTACCCCCCCCTTGAGGAGGGGTCACCGAACCCTCACCAGAGCCCCCAGGCTGACCAGGATGAGCCACATGAAAGGCACGAACAAGATCGGGAGCATTGACATCAGAGGCAAAAACCCAGGAATTATCTTCCTGAGCATAACCCTTCCATTTAACCAGATACTGGAGTTTCCGTCTTGAAACACGAGAATCCAAAATCTTCTTCACAATATACTCCAATTCCCCCTCCACCAAAACCGGGGCAGGAGGCTCAACAGATGGAACCATAGGTGCCACGTATCTCCGCAACAATGACCTATGGAATACGTTATGTATGGAAAAAGAATCTGGGAGGGTCAGACGAAAAGACACAGGATTAAGAACCTCAGAAATCCTATACGGACCAATAAAACGAGGTTTAAACTTAGGAGAGGAAACCTTCATAGGAATATGACGAGAAGATAACCAAACCAGATCCCCAACACGAAGTCGGGGACCCACACGGCATCTGCGATTAGCGAAGAGTTGAGCCTTCTCCTGGGACAAGGTCAAATTGTCCACTACCTGAGTCCAAATCTGCTGCAACCTGTCCACCACAGTATCCACACCAGGACAGTCCGAAGACTCAACCTGTCCTGAAGAGAAACGAGGATGGAACCCAGAATTGCAGAAAAACGGCGAAACCAAGGTAGCCGAGCTGGCCCGATTATTAAGGGCGAACTCAGCCAAAGGCAAAAAGGGCACCCAGTCATCCTGATCAGCAGAAACAAAGCATCTCAGATATGTTTCCAAGGTCTGATTGGTTCGTTCGGTCTGGCCATTAGTCTGAGGATGGAAAGCCGAGGAAAAAGACAAGTCAATGCCCAACCTACCACAAAAGGCTCGCCAAAACCTCGAAACAAACTGGGAACCTCTGTCAGAAACAATATTCTCTGGAATGCCATGCAAACGAACCACATGCTGGAAGAACAAAGGCACCAAATCAGAGGAGGAAGGCAACTTAGATAAGGGCACCAGATGGACCATCTTAGAAAAGCGATCACAGACCACCCAAATGACTGACATGTTTTGAGAAACGGGAAGGTCAGAAATAAAATCCATAGAGATATGTGTCCAAGGCCTCTTCGGGACCGGCAAGGGCAAAAGCAACCCACTGGCACGAGAACAGCAGGGCTTAGCCCGAGCACAAATCCCACAGGACTGCACAAAAGTACGCACATCCCGCGACAGAGACGGCCACCAAAAGGATCTAGCCACTAACTCTCTGGTACCAAAGATTCCAGGATCACCAGCCAACACCGAACAATGAAGTTCAGAGATAACTCTATTCGTCCACCTATCAGGGACAAACAGTTTCTCCGCTGGGCAACGATCAGGTTTATCAGCCTGAAATTTTTGTAGCACCCGCCGCAAATCAGGGGAGATGGTAGACACAATTACTCCTTCCTTGAGGATACCCGCCGGCTCAGATAAACCCGGAGAATCGGGCACAAAACTCCTAGACAGAGCATCCGCCTTCACATTTTTAGAGCCCGGAAGGTACGAAATCACAAAGTCAAAACGGGCAAAAAACAACGACCAACGAGCTTGTCTAGGATTCAAGCGCTTGGCAGACTCGAGATAAGTCAAGTTCTTATGATCAGTCAATACCACCACGCGATGCTTAGCTCCTTCAAGTCAATGACGCCACTCCTCGAATGCCCACTTCAGGGCCAGCAACTCTCGGTTGCCCACATCATAATTTCGCTCAGCAGGCGAAAACTTCCTGGAAAAGAAAGCGCATGGTTTCATCACTGAGCAACCAGAACCTCTATGTGACAAAACAGCCCCTGCTCCAATCTCAGAAGCATCAACCTCGACCTGGAACGGAAGAGAAACATCTGGTTGACACAACACAGGGGCAGAAGAAAAACGACGCTTCAACTCTTGAAAAGCTTCCACAGCAGCAGAAGACTAATTGACCAAATCAGCACCCTTCTTGGTCAAATCGGTCAATGGTTTAGCAACACTAGAAAAATTGCAGATGAAGCGACGATAAAAATTAGCAAAGCCCAGGAACTTTTGCAGACTTTTCAGAGATGTTGGCTGAGTCTAATCATGGATGGCTTGGACCTTAACCGGATCCATCTCGATAGTAGAAGGGGAAAAGATGAACCCCAAAAATGAAACCTTCTGCACACCAAAGAGACACTTTGATCCCTTCACAAACAAAGAATTAGCACGCAGGACCTGAAAAACCGTTCTGACCTGCTTCACATGAGACTCCCAATCATCCGAGAAGATCAAAATGTCATCCAAATACACAATCAGGAATTTATCCAGGTACTCACGGAAGATGTCATGCATAAAAGATTGAAACACTGATGGAGCATTGGCAAGCCCGAACGGCATCACTAGATACTCAAAATGACCCTCGGGCGTATTAAATGCAGTTTTCCATTCATTGCCTTGCCTGATTCTCACCAGATTATACGCACCATGAAGATCTATCTTAGTGAACCAACTTGCCCCCTTAATCCGAGCAAACAAATCAGATAACAAAGGCAAGGGGTACTGAAATTTAACAGTGATCTTATTAAGAAGGCGATAATCTATACACGGTCTCAGCGAACCATCCTTCTTGGCTACAAAAAAAAACCCTGCTCCCAATGGCGACGATGACGGGCGAATATGCCCCTTCTCCAGGGATTCCTTCACATAACTGCGCATAGCGGTGTGCTCAGGCACGGATAAATTAAACAGTCAACCTTTTGGGAATTTACTACCAGGAATCAAATTGATAGCACAATCACAATCCCTATGCGGAGGTAGGGCATCGGACTTGGGCTCATCAAATACATCCCGGTAATCAGACAAGAACTCTGGAACCTCAGAAGGGGGGGATGACGAAATTGACAGAAATGGAACATCACCATGTACCCCCTGACAGCCCCAGCTGGACACCAACATGGAATTCCAATCCAATACTGGATTATGGGCTTGTAGCCATGGCAACCCCAACACGACCACATCATGCAGATTATGCAACACCAGAAAGCGAATAACCTCCTGATGTGCAGGAGCCATGCACATGGTCAGCTGGGTCCAGTATTGAGGCTTATTCTTGGCCAAAGGTGTAGCATCAATTCCTCTCAATGGAATAGGACACTGCAAGGGCTCCAAGAAAAACCCACAACGTTTAGCATAATCCAAGTCCATCAAATTCAGGGCAGCGCCTGAATCCACAAACGCCATGACAGAATACGATGACAAGGCGCATATCAAGGTAACGGACAGAAGAAATTTTGACTGTACAGTTCCAATGGCGGCAGACCTAGCGAACCGCTTAGTGCGCTTAGGACAATCAGAGATAGCATGAGTGGAATCAGCACAGTAGAAACACAGCCCATTCAGACGTCTGTGTTCTTGCCGTTCAACTCTGGTCATAGGCCTATCGCACTGCATAGGCTCAGGTTTAATCTCAGGTAATACCGCCAAATGGTGCACAGATTTACGCTCACGCAAGCGTCGACCGATCTGAATGGCCAAAGACAAAGACTCATTCAAACCAGCGGGCATAGGAAATCCCACCATGACATCCTTAATGGCTTCAGAGAGACCCTTTCTGAAAATGGCTGCAAGCGCAGATTCATTCCATTGAGTGAGCACGGACCATTTTCTAAATTTCTGGCAATATAGCTCTATCTCATCCTGAGCCTGACAAAGAGCCAGCAATTTTTTTTCTGCCTGATCTACTGAATTAGGCTCATCGTACAGCAATCCAAGCGCCAGGAAAAATGCATCGATATCACCCAATGCAGGATCTCCTGACGCAAGAGAAAATGCCCAGTCCTGAGGGTCGCCACGCAAAAAAAGAAATGACAATCCTAACCTGTTGCGCTGGGTCACCAGAAGAGCGAGGTTTCAAAGCCAGAAACAGTTTACAATTATTCTTGAAACTCAGAAACTTAGTTCTATCTCCAAAAACCAAATCTGGAATATGAATTCTCGGTTCTAACAAAGAATTCTGAACCACAAAATCCTGAATATCTTGAACTCTTGCCGTGAGCTGATCTACACATGAAGACAGACCTTTAACCCCTTCAAGTCGCGGCCCTTTTTCATTTTTGCATGTTCGTTTTTCGCTTCCCTCCTTCCCAGAGCCATAACTTTTTTATTTTTCCGTCAATATGGTCATGTGAGGGCTTATTTTTTGCGGGACAAGTTGTACTTTTGAACAACACCATTGGTTTTACCATGTCTTTTACTAGAAAACGGGAAAAAAATTCCAAGTGCGGTGAAATTGCAAAAAAAGTGCAATCCCACACTTGTTTTTTGTTTGGCTTTTTTGCTAGGTTCACTAAATGCTAAAACTAACCTGCCATTATGATTCTCTAGGTCATTACGAGTTCATAGACACCTAACATGACTAGGTTATTTTTTATCTAAGTGGTGAAAAAAAATTCCAAACTTTGCTAAAAAAAAAAAAAAAAAAAAAAAAGTGCCATTTTCCGATACCCGTAGCGTCTCCATTTTTCGTGATCTGGGGTCGGGTGAGGGCTTATTTTTTGCGTGCCGAGCTGATGTTTTTAATGATACCATTTTTGCGCAGATACGTTCTTTTGATCGCCCTTTATTGCATTTTAATGCAATGTCGCGGTGACCAAAAAAACGTAATTCTGGTGTTTCGGACCTCAAGGACCTCTATGGTTACCTTCCTGATGCATCGCCGACCCCCGATCATGTGACGGGGGTCGGCGATGACGTCATATCCGGCCGCCCGGCCGGATGCGGTAGTTAAATGCCGCTGTCTGTGTTTGACAGCGGCATTTAACAGGTTAATAGCGGCGGGTGAATAGCGATTTCACCCGCCGCTATTGCGCGCACATGTCAGCTGTACAAAACAGCTGACATGTCGCGACTTTGATGTGGGCTCACCGCCGGAGCCCACATCAAAGGGGGATTCACGGCATGCGCAGTAGATGTACGGCGCATGTCGTGAAGGGGTTAATGTCCATTGTAACACCTGTGTACAGAACCACCCAACTGTCTAGGGGAAAAAAAAGACAAATCACAGAGCAAAGGAAAAAAAATGGTCTCAGAACTTCTTTTTTCCGTCTATTGAGAATCATTAGTACTTTTGGCTTCCTGTACTGTTATGAAAGTCAATTCAGCAACACAATGTACATAGCGATCAGAGCACATACAGTGATCTGACAATAACCCAAAATAATAGAACGAGCTCTCAGACGTGGGAACTCTGTAGACCGCAATTCCTGATCCTATCCAAACACAACTAGAGGCAGCCGTGGATTGCGCCTAACGCTACCTATGCAACTCGGCACAGCCTGAGAAACTGACTAGCCTGAAGATAGAAAAATAAGCCCACCTTGCCTCAGAGAAATACCCCAAAGGAAAAGGCAGCCCCCCACATATAATGACTGTGAGTAAGATGAAAAGACAAACGTAGGGATGAAATAGATTCAGCAAAGTGAGGCCCGATATTCTAGACAGAACGAGGATAGAAAGATAACTTTGCGGTCTACAAAAAACCCTAAAGAAAACCACAAAAAGGAACTAACTAACTAACGGCACGGAGGTACACCCTTTGCGTCCCAGAGCTTCCAGCAAAACAAATAGACAAGCTGGACAGAAAAAATAGCAACAAATAGCAAAGAGGCACTTAGCTATGCAGAGCAGCAGGCCACAGGAATGATCCAGAGATACACAAGTCCAACACTGGAACATTGACAGGAAGCATGGATCAAAGCATCAGGTGGAGTTAAGTAGAGAAGCAGCTAACGAGCTCCCCAGATCACCTGAGGGAGGAAACTCAGAAGCTGCAGTACCACTTTCCTCCACAAACGGAAGTTCCCAGAGAGAATCAGCCGAAGTACCA
Organism: Ranitomeya imitator; assembly: GCF_032444005.1. Lineage (NCBI taxonomy): Eukaryota > Metazoa > Chordata > Amphibia > Anura > Dendrobatidae > Ranitomeya > Ranitomeya imitator. Next base: position 307,682,764 of record NC_091283.1, read on the forward strand.
CTTTTGACCACAGGAGTGAACTCTGCCACAGAATTCACAACAGGAGAGGAAACCTGGGGAACACCTTGGAGCGGAAGACACCGTCTCTGCAACCCAGACCCAACTTGTAGGCCTAATGCAGTGTTGTTTTCAACAACTACTAAACGAGAGCTAGAAGCTCGAAGCTATGGAGAGGAAACCTGGGGAACACCTTGGAGTGGAAGACACCGTCACTACAACCCAGACCCAACTTGTAGGCCTAATGCAGTGTTGTTTTCAACAACTACTAAACAAGAGCTTTAACCCCTTAGTGACAGAGCCAATTTGGTACTTAATGACCAGGCCAATTTTTGCAATTCTGACCACTGTCACTTTATGAGGTTATAACTCTGGAACGCTTCAACGGATCCCGCTGATTCTGAGACTGTTTTTTCGTGACATATTGTACTTCATGTTAGTGGTAACATTTCTTCGATATTACTTGCGATTATTTATGAAAAAAACGGAAATATGGCGAAAATTTTTAAAATTTTGCAATTTTCAAACTTTGTATTTTTATGCCCTTAAATCAGAGAGATAGGTCACGAAAAATAGTTAATAAATAACATTTCCCACATGTCTACTTTACATCAGCACAATTTTGGAAACAAAATTTTTTTTTGTTAGGGAGTTATAAGGGTTAAAAGTTGACCAGCAATTTCTCATTTTTGCAACACCATTTTTTTTTAGGGACCACATCTCATTTGAAGTCATTTTGAGGGGTCTATATGATAGAAAATACCCATGTGTGACACCATTCTAAAAACTACACCCCTCAAGGTGCTCAAAACCACATTCAAGAAGTTTATTAACCCTTTAAGTGCTTCACAGGAACTGAAACAATGTGGAAGGAAAAAATGAACATTTAACTTTTTTTTGCAAACATCTTAATTCAGAACCATTTTTTTTATTTTCACAAGTGTAAAAACAGAAATGTAACCATAAATTTTGTTAAGCAATTTCTCCTGAATACGCCAATACCCCATATGTGGGGGTAAACCACTGTTTGGGCGCACCGCAGAACTTAGAAGTGAAGGAGCGCCGTTTGACTTTTTCAATGCAGAATTGGCTGGAATTGAGATCGGACGCCATGTCACAATTAGAGAGCCCCTGATGTGCCTAAACAGTGGAAACTCCCCACAAGTGACACCATTTTGGAAACTAGACCCCTTAAGGAACTTATCTAGATGTGTGGTGAGCACTTTGAACCCCCAAGTGCTTCACAGAAGTTTATAACGTAGAGCCGTGAAAATAAAAAATCGCTTTTGTTTACACAAAAATGATCTTTTCGCCCACAAATTCTTATTTTCACAAGGGTAACAGGAGAAATTAGACCACAAAAGTTGTTGTGCGATTTCTCCTGAATACGTCGATACCCCATATGTGAGGGTAAACCACTGTTTGGGCGCACCGCAGAGCTTGGAAGTGAAGGAGCGCCGTTTTACTTTTTCAATGTAGAATTGGCTGGAATTGAGATTGGACGCCATGTCGCGTTTGGAGAGCCCCTGATGTGCCTAAACAGTGGAAACCCCCCACAAGTGACACCATTTTGGAAACTAGACCCCTTAAGGAACTTATCTAGATTTGTGGCGAGCACTTTGAACCCCCATTTGCTTCACAGAAGTTTATAACGTAGAGCCGTGAAAAAAAAAAATCGCATTTTTTCTACAAAAATGATCTTTTTGCCCACAAATTTTTATTTTCACAAGGGTAACAGGAGAAATTAGACCACAAAAGTTGTTGTGCAATTTCTCCTGAGTACGATGATACCCAATATGTGGGGGTAAACCACTGTTAGGGCGCACCGCAGAGCTTGGAAGAGAAGGAGTGCCGTTTTACTTTTTCAATGTAGAATTGGCTGGAATTGAGATTGGACGCCATGTCGCGTTTGGAGAGCCCCTGATGTGCCTAAACAGTGGAAACCCCCCACAAGTGACACCATTTTGGAAACTAGACCCCCCATGGAACTTATCTAGATGTGTGGTGAGAACCTTGAATGCCCAAGTGCTTCACAGAAGTTTATAATGCAGAGCCGTGAAAATAAAAAATATTTTTTTTTTCCACAAAAAAGATATTGTAGCCCCCAAGTTTTTATTTTCACAAGGGTAACAGGAGAAATTGGACTGCAATAGTTGTTGTCCAATTTATCCCGAGTACGCTGATGCGCCATATGTGGGGGTAAACCACTGTTTGGGCGCACGGCAGAGCTCGGAAGGGAAGGAGCGCCTTTTTGGAATGCAGACTTTGATAGAATGGTCTGTGGGCATTATGTTGCGATTGCAGAGCCCCTGATGTACCTAAACTGTAGTAACCCCCCACAAGTGACCCCATTTTGGAAACTAGACCCCCCAAGGAACTTATATAGATGTGTGGTGAGAACTTTGAATGCCCAAGTGCTTCACAGAAGTTTAGAATGCAGAGTCGTGAAAATAAAAAATATTTTTTTTTTCCACAAAAAAGATATTGTAGCCCCCAAGTTTTTATTTTCACAAGGGTAACAGGAGAAATTGGACTGCAATAGTTGTTGTCCAATTTATCCCGAGTACGCTGATGCGCCATATGTGGGGGTAAACCACTGTTTGGGCGCACGGCAGAGCTCGGAAGGGAAGGAGCGCCTTTTTGGAATGCAGACTTTGATAGAATGGTCTGTGGGCATTATGTTGCGATTGCAGAGCCCCTGATGTACCTAAACTGTAGTAACCCCCCACAAGTGACCCCATTTTGGAAACTAGACCCCCCAAGGAACTTATATAGATGTGTGGTGAGAACTTTGAATGCCCAAGTGCTTCACAGAAGTTTAGAATGCAGAGTCGTGAAAATAAAAAATATTTTTTTTTTCCACAAAAAAGATATTGTAGCCCCCAAGTTTTTATTTTCACAAGGGTAACAGGAGAAATTGGACTGCAATAGTTGTTGTCCAATTTATCCCGAGTACGCTGATGCGCCATATGTGGGGGTAAACCACTGTTTGGGCGCACGGCAGAGCTCGGAAGGGAAGGAGCGCCTTTTTGGAATGCAGACTTTGATAGAATGGTCTGTGGGCATTATGTTGCGATTGCAGAGCCCCTGATGTACCTAAACTGTAGTAACCCCCCACAAGTGACCCCATTTTGGAAACTAGACCCCCCAAGGAACTTATATAGATGTGTGGTGAGAACTTTGAATGCCCAAGTGCTTCACAGAAGTTTAGAATGCAGAGTCGTGAAAATAAAAAATATTTTTTTTTTCCACAAAAAAGATATTGTAGCCCCCAAGTTTTTATTTTCACAAGGGTAACAGGAGAAATTGGACTGCAATAGTTGTCCAATTTATCCCGAGTACGCTGATGCGCCATATGTGGGGGTAAACCACTGTTTGGGCGCACGGCAGAGCTCGGAAGGGAAGGAGCGCCTTTTTGGAATGCAGACTTTGATAGAATGGTCTGTGGGCATTATGTTGCGATTGCAGAGCCCCTGATATACCTAAACTGTAGTAACCCCCCACAAGTGACCCCATTTTGGAAACTAGACCCCCCAGGGAACTTATATAGATGTGTGGTGAGAACTTTGAATGCCCAAGTGCTTTACAGAAGTTTAGAATGCAGAGTCGTGAAAATAAAATTTTTTTTTTTTTTTCACAAAAAAGATTTTGTAGCCCCCCAGTTTTTATTTTCACAAGGGTAAAAAGAGAAATTGGACCCCAGAAGTTGTTGTCCAATTTATCCCGAGTACGCTGATGCCCCATATGTGGGGGTAACCCACTGTTTGGGCGCACGGCAGAGCTCAGAAGGGAGGGAGCACCATTTGACTTTTTGAGCGCAAAATTGGCTGTCGTGTTTGGAGACCCCCTGATGTACCTAAACAGTGGAAACCCCCCAATTCTAGCTCCAACCCTAACCCCAACACACCCCTAACCCTAATCCCAACCTGATCCATAATCCTAATCACAAACCCTAACCATAATCACAACCCTTACCCCAAAACAACCCTAATGTCAACCCTAACCATAACCCTAATCAAAACCCTAAATCCAACACACCCCTAATCCTAATCTCAACCCTAAACTCAAACCTAACCCTAATCCCAATACACCCCTAATCACAACCCTAACCTTAACCCTAATCCCAAACCTAACCCTAATCCCAAGCATAACCCTAATCCGAAACCTAACCCTAATCCCAAGCGTAACCCTAATGCCAACCCTAACCCTAATACCAACCCTAATCCAAACCCTAACCCTAATTCCAGCTCTAACCCTAACTTTAGCCCCAACCCTAGCCCTAACTTTAGCCCCAACCCTAACCCTAAGGCTACTTTCACACTTGCGTCGTTTGGCATTCCGTCACAATCCGTCGTTTTGGACAAGAAACGGATCCCATAGACCATAGACTTGTATTGCCGACGGATCGTGACGGATGGCCACACGTCGCGTCCGTCGTGCACTGGATCAGTTGTGTTTTGGCGGAGCGTCGGCACAAAAAAACATTCAATGAAACGTTTTTTTGTACGTCGCATCCGCCGTTTCTGACCGCGCATGCGTGGCCGTAACTCCGCCCCCTCCTCCCCAGGACGTAGATTGGGCAGCGGATGCGTTGAAAAACTACAGCTGCTGCCCACGTTGTGCACAATTTTCACAACGTGCGTCGGTATGTCGGGCCGACGCATTGCGACGGCCCCGTACCGACGTAAGTGTGAAAGAAGCCTAACCCTAAATTTAGCCCCAACCCTAACCCTAAATTTAGCCCCAACCCTAAAGCTAAATTTAGCCCCAACCCTACCCCAAACCTAACCCTACCCCTAACCCTACCCCTAACCTAACCCTACCCCTAACCTTACCCCTAACCTAACCCTACCCCTACCCCTAACCCTACCCTACCCCTAACCCTACCCCTAACCCTACCCCTAACCCTACCCTAACCCTACCCCTAACCCTACCCCTACCCCTAACCCTACCCCTAACCCTACCCCTAACCCTAATTTTAGCCCTAACTGCTGTTCTCCTGCCGGCCGGCAGATGGAGACAGATGGCGGGCGCACTGGGCATGCGTCCGCCATGTTCTTCTGCCGGCGGCCAGGAGGAGCAGCAAGAGGATCCAGGGACCTAGGTGAGTATGCTAGGGTCCCCGAATCCCCCTATTTCTCTGTCCTCTGATGTGCGATCACATCAGAGGACAGAGAATTACACTTTACTTTTTTTTTTTTTTTTTTTTTGCGGTCGCCGGTAAACAGTTAATTACCGGCGATCGCAAAACAGGGGTCGGTAATACCGACCCCGATCATGCTCTTTGGGGTCTCGGCTACCCCAGGCAGCCGAGACCCCAAAGATTCTCCCGGTGCCGGCCGGCGGGCGCACTGCGCATGCGCCCGCCATTTTGAAGATGGCGGCGCCCACCGGGAGACACGAGGAGCATCGGGGGAGCTAGGTGAGTATTGGGGGGCCATCTGGGACCCCTTTTCTCTGTCCTCCGATGTTCAATCACATCGGAGAACAGAGAAATTAAAAAGAGATCGCTTTTTTTTTTTTTGCGATCGCCGGTAAACCGTTAATTACCGGCGATCGCAAATGCGGGGTGGGTTAAAAACCCCCCGAATCATGTTCTCTGGGGTCTCGGCTACCCCCGGCAGCCGAGACCCCAGAGAAAATCGGCCTGTGGGGGGCGCTATTCACTTTTTCCACAGCGCCGTTAATTAACGGCGCTGTGGTTTAAGTACCCTTAGCGGCCGCCGTTAAAAGGCGTATCGCCGGTCGCGAAGGGGTTAAGATTGGAGCTATGGAGAGGAAACCTGGAGAACATCTTGGAGCGGAAGACACCGTCTCTACAACCCAGACCCAACTTGTAGGCCTAATGCAGTGTTGTTTTCAACAACTACTAAACGAGAGCTAGAAGCTCGAAGCTATGGAGAGGAAACCTGGGGAACACCTTGGAGTGGAAGACACCGTCTCTACAACCCAGACCCAACTTGTAGGCCTAATGCAGTGTTGTTTTCAACAACTACTAAACAAGAGCTTTAAGATTGAAGCTATGGAGAGGAAACCTGGGGAACACGTTGGAGCGGAAGACACCGTCTCTACAACCCAGACCCAACTTGTAGGCCTAATGCAGTGTTGTTTTCAACAACTACTAAACAAGAGCTTTAAGATTGAAGCTATGGAGAGGAAACCTGGGGAACACCTTGGAGTGGAAGACACCGTCTCTACAACCCAGACCCAACTTGTAGGCCTAATGCAGTGTTGTTTTCAACAACTACTAAACAAGAGCTTTAGGATTGAAGCTATGGAGAGGAAACCTGGGGAACACCTTGGAGCGGAAGACACCGTCTTCTACAACCCAGACCCAACTTGTAGGCCTAATGCAGTGTTGTTTTCAGTTATGGACCGCAGACAGAGTTTGTACGCCTACTATTAAAAAAAGGATGCTCTATGCAATTTAAAATAGGTTCCACGGGTACATGGGCAGCATTGGTCTGGTCAGTGGAGGACTAGTGGAAGGAGGGACCGCAGACAGGCTTAGTAGGCCTAACACAAAATTAGGCTGTAGGCACTTTAAAATAGGCTCCAGGGGTACACGGGCAGCAGTGGTCTGGTCAGTGGAGGACTAGTGGAAGGAGGGACCGCAGACAGGCTTAGTAGGCCTAACATAACAAAATTAGGCTGTAGGCACTTTCAAATAGGTTCAAGGGGTACACGGGCAGCAGTGGTCTGTTCAGTGGAGGACTAGTGGAAGGAGGGACTGCAGACAGGCTTAGTAGGCTTAACATAACAAAATTAGGCTGTAGGCATTTTAAAATAGGTTCCAGGGGTACACGGGCAGCAGTGGTCTGGTCAGTGGAGGACTAGTGGAAGGAGGGACCGCAGACAGGCATAGTAGGCCTAACATAACAAAATTAGGCTGTTGGCACTTTAAAATAGGTTCCAGGGGTACATGGGCAGCAGTGGTCTGATCAGTGGAGGACTATTGGAAGGAGGGACTGCAGACAGGCATAGTAGGCCTGACATAACAAAATTAGGCTGTAGGCACTTTAAAATAGGTTCCAGGGGAACACGGGCAGCAGTGGTCTGGTCAGTGGAGGACTATTGGAAGGAGGGACCGCAGACAGGCATAGTAGGCCTAACATAACAAAATTAGGCTGTAGGCACTTGGAATTCTCTTGCAGGGGTACACAGGCAGCATTGGTGTTGTCAGCGGAGGCCGATTGTAATAAGTGTCTGACAGTTAGTACTCACAAAAAATAAATAGATGTTAATGTCTCGCAATACAACAAAACCAAAACACAAAAGGGTGGAATAATAAGGTACAGGGGTGGGCTCCTCTGCTGAGTTTCATACCTAGTAATTTGGCGCTAAGTATTTACTGGTGTAAATATAGGACACTGCCCCTGACTATTTTAAGTACCATCATACATTTCAACACATTGGTATTGTCAGTGCCAGGCATTGAAAGATGTCAGAGCATAGACTAAACATTGGTGGAACTGTGAGAGATAATTTTGCAAGTGGTAGAGCACTGTTTGAGCTGGGGGGGGGGGACTCTCTTGTGGCCGGCGGTACAGGCCCAGGGCCCCTCATGTTACAACGGTGTGTCTGACGTTGGGTGCGCACCATCACCGCCAGAGACACTTTATTGTACTATGAGGGACCCAGTGGCAGTGCCGTCGACCAAAAGCGTGCACACCCACCTCTTCAGTCAAACGGCACTCTCACGGGTGCTTTCGCCAAGTGGCGAGACCACGGCCCCGTGGGGGGAGTTTGGCCATTTAGGGAGGTGTAAATATGTCGTATGCTGGACAATCAGCTGCTGCAAATTACGAAATTGAAAAAGTCAGTCAGAGCAGTCCACAAGCAAGACCTTTTCATAGGAAAGCTAGGTGTCAGCCGGGCAAGGTGGGGCAAAAGAATTCGAAATCCACTTGTGGTTCATTTTAATGAAGGTTAGATCATCAACATTTTGGATAGCCAGACGAGTCCTTTTTTCGGTTAATATTGAACCTGCAGCACTGAATACTCTTTCTGATAGGACACTAGCTGCTGGGCAAGCAAGCTCCTGCAATGCATATTCTGCCAATTCTGGCCAGGTGTCTAATTTGGATGCCCAGTAATCAAATGGGAATGACGGTTGAGGGAGAACGTCGATAAGGGATGAAAAATAGTTAGTAACCATACTGGACAAATGTTGTCTCCTGTCACTTTGAATTGATGCTGCAGTACCTGTCCTGTCTGCGGTCATAGCAAAATCACTCCACAGCCTGGTCAGAAAACCCCTTTGTCCAACGCCACTTCTGATTTGTGCACCTCTAACACCTCTGGTCTGCTGCCCCCTGCAGCTCGTGTGATAACGATCACCGGTGCTGTGTGCTGGGAATGCCTGAATCAAACGGTCAACAAGAGTTGATTGTTTGGTTGCTAATATTTGTTCCAGGTTTTCATGTGGCATAATATTTTGCAATTTACCTCTATAGCGGGGATCAAGGAGGCAGGCCAACCAGTAATTGTCATCGGCCATCATTTTACAAATACTTGTGTCCCTTTTGAGGATACGTAAGGCATAATCCGCCATGTGGGCCAAAGTTCCAGTTGTCAAATCTGCGGTTGTGCTGGGTTGAGGGGCAGTTTCAAGCACCTCTAAGTCACTTGTCTCCTTAAAAAAACCTGAACCCGGCCTTGCAACGCCACCAGTTGCTATTGGCCCCGGAGAAGCTTCCTCATTACAAAAATAATCATTCCCATCATCCTCCTCGTCCTCCTCGTCCTCCTGTTCGCCCGCTACCTCGTCCTGTACACTGCCCTGACCAGACAATGGCTGACTGTGATCAAGGCTTTCCTCTTCCTCTGCTGCAGACGCCTGCTCCTTTATGTGCGTCAAACTTTGCATCAGCAGACGCATTAGGGGGATGCTCATGCTTATTATGGCGTTGTCTGCACAAACCAGCCGTGTGCATTCCTCAAAACACTGAAGGACTTGACACATGTCTTGTATCTTCGACCACTTCACACCTGACAACTCCATGTCTGCCATCCTACTGCCTGCCCGTGTATGTGTATCCTCCCACAAATACATAACAGCACGCCTCTGTTCGCACAGTCTCTGAAGCATGTGCAGTGTTGAGTTCCACCTTGTTGCAACGTCGATGATTAGGCGATGCTGGGGAACGTTCAAAGACCGCTGATAGGTCTGCATACGGCTGGAGTGTACGGGCGAACGGCTGATATGCGAGCAAAGTCCGCGCACTTTGAGGAGCAGGTCGGATAACCCCGGATAACTTTTCAGGAAGCACTGCACCACCAGGTTTAAGGTGTGAGCCAGGCAAGGAATGTGTTTCAGTTGGGAAAGGGAGATGGCAGCCATGAAATTCCTTCCGTTATCACTCACTACCTTGCCTGCCTCAAGATCTACAGTGCCCAGCCACGACTGTGTTTCTTTCTGCAAGAACTCGGACAGAACTTCCGCGGTGTGTCTGTTGTCGCCCAAACACTTCATAGCCAATACAGCCTGCTGACGCTTGGCAGTAGCTGCCCCATAATGGGACACCTGGTGTGCAACAGCGGCAGCTGCGGATGGAGTGGTTGTGCGACTGCGGTCTGTGGACGAGCTCTCGCTTCTGCAGGAGGACGAGGAGGAGGAGGTGGGGGTGCGAACGGCTACAGCCAACTGTTTCCTAGACCGTGGGCTAGGCAGAACTGTCCCAAAATTGCTGTCCCCTGTGGACCCTGCATCCACCACATTCACCCAGTGTGCCGTGATGGACACGTAACGTCCCTGGCCATGCCTACTGGTCCATGCATCTGTTGTCAGGTGCACCTTTGTACTCACAGACTGCCTGAGTGCATGGACGATGCGCTCTTTAACATGCTGGTGGAGGTCTGGGATGGCTTTTCTCGAAAAGAAGTGTCGACTGGGTAGCTCGTAGCGTGGTACAGCGTAGTCCATCAGGGCTTTGAAAGCTTCGCTTTCAACTAACCGGTAGGGCATCATCTCTAACGAGATTAGTCTAGCTATGTGGGCGTTCAAACCCTGTGTACGCGGATGCGAGGCTAAGTACTTCCTTTTTCTAACGAGAGTCTCATGTAGGGTGAGCTGGACTGGAGAGCTGGAGATCGTGGAACCAGCGGGGGTGCCGGTGGACATGGCAGACTGAGAGACGGTTGGAGACGGTATTGTTGCCGCCGCTGCCCTAGATGCAGTGTTTCCTACTACGAAACTGGTGATTCCCTGACCCTGACTGCTTTGGCCTGGCAACGAAACCTGCACAGATACTGCAGGTGGTGCGGAAAATGGTGGCCTTACAGTGACGGAAGGGATGTTGCGTTGCTGACTAGCTTCATTGGCCGAGGATGCTACAACCTTAAGGGACGTTTGGTAGTTAGTCCAGGCTTGCAAATGCATGGTGGTTAAATGTCTATGCATGCAACTTGTATTTAGACTTTTCAGATTCTGACCTCTGCTTAAGGTAGTTGAACATTTTTGACAGATGACTTTGCGCTGATCAATTGGATGTTGTTTAAAAAAAATGCCAGACTGCACTCTTTCTAGCATCGGATACCTTTTCAGGCATTGCAGACTGAGCTTTATCCGGATGGCCACGCTGTCCTCCAACAGGTTTTGGCTTTGCCACGCGTTTTGGGCCAGATACGGGCCCGGCAGATGGAACCTGTTGCGATGTTGATGCCTGCTGCGGCCCCTCCTCCTCCGCTTCAGAACTACTGCCGCCTGCACCCTGTTCCCCCAATGGCTGCCAATCGGGGTCAACAACTGGGTCATCTATAACCTCCTCTTCTATCTCGTGTGCAACTTCGTCTGTGTCACCGTGTAAGTCGGTGGTATAGCGTTCATGACGGGGCACCATAGTCTCATCAGGGTCTGATTCTGGATCAGTACACTGCGAGGGCAATGTTGTGGTCTGAGTCAAAGGAACAGCATAGTAATCTGGCTGTGCATCAGTGCACTCCATGTCCGATTCAACTTGTAATGGGCATGGCCTGTTAACTGTTTCACTTTCTAACCCAGGGACGGTATGTGTAAAGAGCTCCATGGAGTAACCCGTTGTGTCGCCTGACGCATCCTTCTCTGTTGTTGTTTTTGCTGAAGAGGACAAGGAAGCGACTTGTCCCTGTCCCTGACCGTGAACATCCACTAACGACGCGCCGCTTTTACATTTACCAGTTTCAGAAGAGGAGGCAAAAGAGCTAGAGGCTGAGTCAGCAAGGTAAGCCAAAACTTGCTCTTGCTGCTCCGGCTTTAAAAGCGGTTTTCCTACTCCCAGAAAAGGGAGCGTTCGAGGCCTTGTGTAGCCAGACGATGAACCTGGCTCCACAGCTCGAGACTTAGGTGCTATATTGTTTTTCCCACGACCACCTGATGCTCCGCCACCACTACCATCATTACCAGCTGGCAATGAACGCCCACGGCCACGACCTCTTCCACCAGACTTCCTCATTGTTTTAAAAACGTAACCAAAGTAATGGTATTTGTTACTGTAAAACAACTTACAAGGTGAACTCAAACTTCTGTAGGATTTAGATATCCCTTTATAGGTGGGTGAGACTGCAAGGAAAATCAGGCACAATGTTACACACTCGGTTTTCTGTGGCACCAAATGAGAGAGATGCCACACACGCAGGACTGTCACTCAAGCACAAATGCCAATATTAATCTCCCACTGTTTATTTTTTTTTTTCAGGGAGAATTTAAAAAAAAAAAAAAAAAAACAGACACTAGGCTTTCTGTGGCCCACTATTTGAGAGAGGTGGCACACAGGACTGGCACACAAGCACAAAGGCCAATATTAATCTCCCACTGTTTATTTTTTTTTCAGGGAGAATTTAAAAACCCAAATCAGACACTAGGCTTTCTGTGGCCCACTATTTGAGAGAGATGGCACACAGGACTGGCACACAAGCACAAAGGCCAATATTAATCTCCCACTGTTTATTTTTTTTTCAGGGAGAATTTAAAAACCCAAAACAGACACTAGGCTTTCTGTGGCCCACTATTTGAGAGAGATGGCACACAGGACTGGCACACAAGCACAAAGGCCAATATTAATCTCCCACTGTTTTTTTTTTTCCAGGGAGAATTTAAAAACCAAAAAAAAAAAAAAAACAGACACTAGGCTTTCTGTGGCCCACTATTTGAGAGAGATGGCACACAGGACTGGCACTCTAGCAGAAATGCCAATCTTAATCTCCCAGTACTTTTCTTTTTAGGGAGAATTAAAAAAAAAAAAAAAGGGATTATAGACACTAGGCTTTCTGTGCCCCACAATTGCAGAGAGATGGCACACACGACTGGCACTCAAGCACAAATGCCAAGATTAATCTCCCACTATTGATTTTTTTCAGGGAGAATTAAAAAACAAAACAAAAAAAACAGGGACTGTCCCACAATTACTATCTCCCTGCAGTAATCTCAGCCAGGTATGGCAGGCAGCAATAACAAGGAGTGGACTGCTGCACAAATTAAATCAAAAGTGTGGACAAACAAAAAAGATAGCTGTGCAGAAAGGAAGGAACAACAGGATTTGTGCTTTGAGAAAAGCAGTTGGTTTGCACAGCGGCGTACACACAGCAATGCAGCTATCAGGGAGCCTTCTAGGGCAGCCCAATGAGCTACAGCGCTGAGGAAAAAAAATGTAGCTTCCACTGTCCCTGCAAACAAAAGGTGGTGTTGGACAGTGGAAATCGCTACAGCACAGGCGATTTGGGGGTTAATGTACCCTGCCTAACGCTATCCCTACTTCTGACGAAGTGGCAGCAACCTCTCCCTATGCTCAGCTCAGCAGCAGTAAGATGGCGGTCGTTGGGAACGCCTCTTTATAGCCCCTGTGAGGCCGCAGACAGCAAGCCAATCACTGCAATGCCCTTCTGTAAGATGGTGGGGACCAGGACCTATGTCATCACGCTGCCCACACTCTGCGCCCACCTTTTTTTAATTTAAATAGGTTTTTATTAACAATAAATGAAGAAGAACATCACATTCTCATCCACATTTCAATATGTTACATACACATTTTCTTATTTTAAAGAAACCCCAACATACCCACAACAACCCTCCCCCCCCCCCAGGACAGCTCATCCCCAATCTATACTCCCCTGAGGTGAATAGAGTATATGCCTCAAGTAGTTCTCACCTATCCGAAGCTTATAGTTCCCAACTTCTATTACTCCTATCCCAACTCAAGCCATGGAGGCCATATTTTATTAAACATTTCTATTTTCTCCCGTCTCTTGTAAACCCCTTTTTCCAACTTTAGACCGTGCTGTACATATTGAAGAAATTCCCTCCTCGCAGGTGGTTCTACCTTTATCCAATTCCGTGCTATCACTTTCCGAGCCATATATAGTAACCTAGCGATTGCTATCTTCCAGGTGTTGTCCACTCCTATTTCATCCACATATCCCAACAAGCATATTATCGGATCTCTAAGGACTCTACATTTATACGCTCCTTCCACCCGACTCAAAACCACCACCCAAAAAGCGGCCAATCTAGGACACGTCCACATCATATGATATATTCCTGCATTCTCACTCCCACACCTCGGGCATTCAGAGTTAGCACGCAACCCCGCTTTATGTAACACTTCCGGAGATTTATATACTCTGTGCAAAATGTAGAGCTGTGACAGCCTGTACGGCTCACTCAATGATAATCGCGGAACCCACTCCAGCACCGATTCCCAGGTTTCAGTCTCCACCGGACCCAAGTCCCTCTCCCACTTAGCTCTTGCCTTTATAGGAAAATCTAGCAAATACGTGTGCATAAGGTCCTTATATAGGGTGGAAATAACTCCCCTTGTAGTCCCGTCACCACACACATACTCCAATACTATGTCCTCCTGAATCCTGATGTCAGAGCTCTTGTTTTGAGCCCCAAAAGCAGGGCCGGCTCCAGGTTTTCGAGGGCCCCGGGCGAAAGAGTCTCAGTGGGGCCCCCCCCCCCTTTAACACATACCCCGATTTATGATGCACAGATACAGCAGAGAAATGTATAGTACAATGCCAGAGTTCACTTCTTACCTGAATGACAGCTATTGTAGATTCTGCAGTGTATATATACAGGAGGAAAGGTGCTGTGCAGTGTATATATACAGGAGAGGTGCTTTTCTGTTTTGAGTTTTTCTATGAAACAGACTTTTCTACATAAACAACGTTGTTTGGTTTTGCGGCCCCGACATATCTGTGCTACAAAGTAACAGGCGGCTCGGGCATTAATGAGGGACCTGATGCTGAATCCTTTCCACAAACCCTAATGACCCAATTAGTGCCCCGTCATTAGAAGCTCATTAAACGCCTCCCTGTCCTGAGTAGTCATGTACAGTATGGGGGGATCCTGCAGCCCACCCCCTGACTGCTCCATACCATACACTGCCCTCTGTCGCTCTCACTATTATCCTGTGCATTTCTCTGTCATCGTTACCCCATGTTAACCTTGTCACCCCCCACTACAGAGTAGCAGGGCAGACAATGTCACCCCGTCCCGGACCCTAATGGCAGCAGGAAATGTCTGCTCCTCTATTGGGTTGGAACCTGATTTAATCAAGGAATAATGTGGACTTGTTGCCGGTGGCTGCAGGGGAAGGGTTAAGTGATGCCATGTCCTTGGTGGGAACAGTGGCAGCTGCTGGGACCTGGACAGAGACAACCAATGTTGCTGTGACTGCACAGTGTGACCTGGAGGAGAGAAGCTGAGACTCCAGAGCAGAAATCACCCACATGCCAGCACTGGGCAGAGTCCCTCCAGTCACCAGCCTGGGGCCACGGGGCCCCAACCTACAGCCCACAGCTCAGATTTATCCATGGCAGCAGCTCCCCTTCCTCCTGGCATCTGGTTAACCCCATTTATGCGGGTCAGATTGTTATCTTTAAGGTTTAGCAATAACCTTCATACAGATGGGAAGGGGTTAAGCTTCTTCCTACCCCACTGGTGCAGGTTTGGTGCAGCATGCATGTATTCTGGGTGAGCTGGGTGGCTGCAGGCTGCACCCCACCAGCTGCTCCTCCAGACATCACCCACACTTTTAGGCAGCGGAGACAGACAGCAGCAGACTGAGCCACAACTGCAACCACTGCTGGATACCATAGCACTCACTCAGGCACTGCTAGGACGGAGCTCTGGAATCTGCCTGATAAACTTCAGCACTGTCTGCAGCCACCCAGGGGGGCGAGCAGAGAATGTGCTCTCTCCGCCCACAATGTCACACTGGCTGCCTTCTGTTAACCCCTATGTGTGCCTGCCTGGCTGCACTGACTGAGTCAGAAGATGCTTGTGTCAGAGCTGGCACATAGGGGTTAAGAGAACGCAGCCAGCAGTGACTTTGTGGGGGGAGAGAGCATGTTATCTCCTGCTCTGCTCTCCCAGCTGTATCTATGACTACATTAGTGGGCCCCCCTCTCTCCCCAGGGCCCCGGCATTTGCCCGCTGTGCCGGGTGCTGACGCCGGCCCTGCCCAAAAGCATGTCTCATCTGTGCATACTGATATTCCGCTGTGGGCTTCAGACCAAACTCTGCCTGCAATTGGGAGAAGGGTTTTAATACTCGTTGTTGGACTATCTGGTATATAAAGCAAATTCCTTTAGCCTGCCACTCTATCAGACCTCCCATAGCCGCAAATTCCTTTAAGTTATTATTAGACCATATCGGTGTGAATTTAGTTAACCCTGTGACCCCCCGAATCTGCCTCAGTCTGTTCCACAATTTACGTATTAGAAACAGGGTTGGATATAGTTTCCCTAATGCTCCCAAGGAGCCGTCCTCCAAACATTGTACCACCGGTCGTCGACCTGTCACCCCTTCCACCAGGTGTTGTACTGCACTGGATGACGCCTCCCGCGCCCAGCCCTTCAAATGCTGACTCTGGGCTGCAAGAAAGTATATTTCAGGGTTGGGCAAAGCCAAACCACCATCTTCCTTGGGTCGCTGAAGCGTCTCCAGGCTAATACGTGGGTACTGTCTCCCCCATATCAAAATTCTAAAGAGGGCATTAATCTGTCGGAATTTCCCCCGTGGGATCCAAATTGGCGCGTTATGTAAAACCTGCGTCCACCTTCATTGGCTGAGAAATGGCGCTTTTCGCGTCATTGAAACGCGACTTTGGCGCGAAAGTCGCGTACCGCATGGCCGACCCCACACAGGGATCGGGTCGGGTTTCATGAAACCCGACTGTGCCAAAAGTCGGCGACTTTTGAAAATGACCGAACCGTTTCGCTCAACCCTACTCACCGGTAATACTCTTTTAGTGAGTCCACGACAGCACCCCACTGGAGAGAGGGATCCGCCCCGCAGGAACAGGAAACCTACCGAGAAATAAAAGGGGGCGGTCCGCCTCTCCTCCTCAGTTTTGATTTCAGAGTACCCGGAGGACCGCCAGTATTAGGCAAATATCATTTATTTCATTTTTTAAAAACTTATTTGCTTATGTATGATTAAAAGAATTTTACTCAATAGTAAGTACTATATTAATCTAGAGAGGGATGTAAGAGGGTGCTGTCGTGGACTCAGTAAAAGAGTATTACCGGTGAGTAATCCGGCTTTTTCCCTTTCGCCACGACAGCACCCCACTGGAGATCTTACAGAGACCATCACCTAGGGGGGGACCACCGTGCTGAGGACAGTCCTGCCAAAGTCTAGGTCAGAAGTTGATGATAGGTCAAGCCTGTAGTGATTATAGAAGGTAGAGGGATTTGACCAAGTTGCGGCCTTACATATGGTCTCAATTGGGACCTCTCCCCTTTCTGCCCAGGAGGATGCCATAGCTCTGGTAGAGTGCGCTGTTATGCCTTCCGGAGGGTTTTCTTTACTCACGGAATAGGCCAGTTTGATAGACTCTCTGATCCATCGGGATAAGGTGCTTTTTGTTATTCCATGACCCTTCTTGTAACCCTGGAAGGAAACAAACAGAGCCCTACACTGTTGCCAGCTACTGGTTCTTTCAATGTATTTTAACACTACTCTTTTAACATCTAGAGTGTGGTACTTCTGTTCTTCAGGAGTGGAAGGATTACTGAAGAAAGTGGGCAAGATTATTTCCTGAGACCTATGGAATTTCTTAGCTACTTTGGGAAGGTAGGAAGGGTCTGGTTTAAGGACCAACTTATCCTGAAAAGTTAGCAGGAAAGGTGGATCTATAGAGAGTGCTTGGATGTCACTGATTCTCCTGGCTGAAGTCAGTGCTACCAACAGGGCCGTCTTTAGCGATAGGATTTTAATTGGTATTGAATCTATTGGTTCGAATGGAGAATCTGTTAGGGCTTGTAAAACTAAATTTAGATCCCAGGGAGGAACTCTAGGTATATTAACTGGATTTATCCGTTCGGAGGCTGTAATAAATCGGGATACCCATCTATCCCCAGCAATGTTATGGTCATAGAGGGCTCCTAGTGCTGAAACATGAACTTTTAAAGGTGTTTACAGTTAAACCCAGTTCTTTCCCTTTTTGAAGAAATTCCAGGATAGTTTGTATCGGAATTTCTGACGTGTTTGAAGATGTATGGAATTGTAGGAATTTCTTCCATATTTTTGTATAACTTTTTGTAGTGGAAGGTTTTCTACTCTGGAGGAGTGTATTTATCAATCCCTCCGAGAACCCCCTTGATTTTAGCATCTGCCTCTCAAATTCCAGGCCGTGAGATGTAGATTGTCCACTTGAGGGTGGAAAAACGGACCCTGGAAGAGAAGATTGGGTGTTGAGGGGAGGACCCAAGGATCTGAGACCGACATGGTTTGCAGCCATGAAAACCATGGTCTCTTCGGCCAGAATGGAGCTATCAGTATCACTCTCGCTCCTTCGTCTCTGATTTTGCGAATGACTTGGGGTAGTATTATGATCAGCGGAAAAGCGTATGCTAGACTGAACTGCCAACGGGCTTGGAGAGCGTGCAGAATGTCCGGATGATCCGCTAGAGATAGGGAGGCAAATCTCCGTACTTTTTTGTTTTTTCTTTTGGCGAAGAGATCTACTTGAGGCCGACCCCATAGGGATACTATGTCCTGAAAAATCTGCTGGTTTAGGCACCACTCCCCTTGTTTCAAGGTGTATCGACTTAAGAAGTCTGCCTGCTGGTTGTTTTCCCCTCTTATGTGCAGTGCAGTAAGGGATGTTAGGTGACTTTCTGCTAGATTCGAGATTTCTGCAGCAGAAGACATCAGAGTCTCTGATCGCGTGCCTCCTTGTCTGTTTAGATACGCCACTGTGGTGGTGTTGTCGGAAAGGATTCTGACGTCTTTCCCTCGTAGCTGTGGGAGAAAATGGTATAAAGCGTATTTTACTGCATTTAATTCTTTAACGTTAGAGGAGTAGCAGCTTTCCTCCAGGTTCCATAACTCTTGGCAAAAATCATTCCCCATATGAGCGCCCCATCCATGAGGACTGGCGTCAGTGGTTATGGTATGAGATGGCGTTATTATCCATGGAACACCACTCATCAAATGGTCTGAATTCAGCCACCACGTTAAGGAAGTTAAGACTTCCTGTGATAAGGTTATTTTTGCATTTAGGTGACCAGATAACCGTCTATCTTCTAATAAAATCTGGTGTTGCAGTGTACGGGTATGATGTTGAGCCCATTTTACTGCAGGTATACAAGAGATAAGGGATCCCAGTAAGGACATAGCTTGTCTTAGGGATATACGTGGATTATTTATTGCAGCTAGGACTTTGTGTTTGATCAGTAGTATTTTTACCTGATGCAGGAGACACTTTTGAGATATGGAGTCTAGATGGAACCCCAAGAACGCCTGACAGGAAAGTGGAGTGAGTCTGGATTTGTTGGTATTGATTATCCAGCCTAGATCCTGTAGAGAGGAAATTGCGTGAGCCAAACGATCAGCACATTGAGTAACTGAATTTCCTATGACCAAAAAGTCATCCAGATAGGGAACAATTAAGGTTTCTTTTTGGCGAATGTAGGCCATCACCTCTAGCATTATCTTGGTGAAGATCCTCGGCGCTGTTGAAAGGTCGAAGGGCATGGCTGCGTACTGGAAATGACGAATCTCGCTGTTGATTGTCACTGCTACTCTGAGGAATTTTTGGTATCTGTCATGGATAGGGAGATGATAATAAGCATCTTTTAAATCAATGCCCCCCATCATACAGTTTGGAAAGATGAGTTTTATAGTGGATCTAATGGATTCCATCTTAAATGTATGGTTTTCAACAAATGAATTGAGTTTTTTAAGG
The DNA here is from genome assembly GCF_032444005.1 of Ranitomeya imitator. NCBI lineage: Eukaryota > Metazoa > Chordata > Amphibia > Anura > Dendrobatidae > Ranitomeya > Ranitomeya imitator. The sequence continues at coordinate 307,701,936 of NC_091283.1, forward strand.
TTTATGATGGTCCTGAAAGAACCGTCGGGTTTGGAAATCAGGAATAAGGGAGAATAGAATCCCCTGCCTTCCTGTCCCACAGGGACTTGGACTAAAACCCGCTTTGATAATAGGGTTTGAATTTCAAGCTCTAGAGCCTGTTGTTGTATAGGCGAGCTGAGGGATGTTATAATATATGACTCGTGGGGAACACGAGAGAATTGTAGTTTAATCCCATCTTGGATGATATTTAAAACCCACGAGCTAGATGTTACTTTTTCCCATTGGGTGGCGAAAAATTTCAGTCTGCCCCTTACTGGTACATCCTCAGAATTTATTGTCTTTTGGGTGGTTGGGTCTTCTAAACATGGTACCTCTTTGTCTGTCCTCTTTAGCAGTTCATGTTGTAGACCTATCCGTTTGCCTCCTTTTACCAAACGGTCTCCTCTTAAAGGCTCTCCTGTAAAAGGGAATAGAGGAATCAGGAAAAGCTTTCTTCCTGTCCTTTGCCTTTTCGAGTATCTCATCTAAGGTTTTACCAAAGAGGTACTCACCCTCACATGGGATTGCGCACATTTAAGATTTAGACTGCGCGTCCCCTTTCCAGCTTTTCATCCAAAGCGCGCGTCTTGCATTGTTCACAAGGCCTGCAGATCTTGCTGCTAAACGAAGAGAGTCGGCAGATGCGTCCGCCATAAAAGCTGCCACTCCTCGTATTAAGGGGATGGCCGCTCGTAGTTTCTCTCTTGAAACTTTATTTTCGATTTGCTGGTCCAACTGATCAATCCAAATGATCATTGACCGGGCAGCGCAAGTGCTGGCTACTGCAGGTTTAAATATTCCTGTAGCCGCTTCCCAAGAGCGCTTAAGGGATGATTCAGCCTTACGATCCAATGGATCGACCAGAAGTCCCGCATCCTCCACAGGCAGAGTGGATTGCTTGGAGGTAGAGGCTACGGCTGCATAGACCTTAGGGACTTTGGTCCATGTAAGAAGCTCCTCGTCACTAAACGGATATTTACGTTTAGACGCGGAGGGTAAAAACTTCTTTGATCCTGCTTCTCCCACTCTCTTTTAATTAATGCTTTCACTGCTGGTATAACCGGAAAACATCTCTTTCTCTCTGCCAAACCCGCGAACATAATTTCCTGCGTGGTTTGCGCACCCTTTACCTCCTCACACCCCATGGTATTTCAGATTGATTTTACCAAATTGTCCACACTGTCTAAGGGAAAACATGAACGTCCCTCGATCTCTGATGAGGATGATGATGATGATGATAGGGAGGCTTCTGACAGTACAGTCTGGTCACTTTCAGAGTCTGACACAGGTGTTGGTGTTTTGGACTTAGCTTTACGCGGTTTTTCCTGGGTCATATTTTTTAGCTCCTCCCTAATAATGGCCCGTAAATCCGTAACCGACACTGTCGCTCCCTGTGTTGTTTCCTTAAAACAGTCTTTGCATAGTTTTTTGAGGTATGAGTCCGGAAGGGGCTGGCTACACAAGGCACATTCCTTATGCTTCGTTTTTTGTCGTCTTTTAGACTAGGCGTAATAAGTAGCGAGAGAGAGAGAAAAGAGAGAAATAGGGAGACAACGTCAGCTTAATAGGCAGAGTTTAAGTACCGGATCAGAAGGCCAAGATCCTGTTCTGGATCCGTTGCTTTTATGAGCGGTCTCCGAGGATCCTTTGGTGTGATCTTTGGCGGGGGGTACTGGATCTCCAGCTGTGGGGTCCATGGCACCTGGGGATGACATCTCTGCATCGCCGCATTATTGTTTCCTGGCAGTTTAAATAGTGCGCCTTTTTTTTTCTCTCACTGCGCAATGCGCATGCGCGGATCGGCGCTGGCTCCCCCGCCCTAGATCCAGCCTAGGCGCCCCGGAAGTGACTCATTTACTTCCGGGGTAGCCAGTAATGCGGCGGTCGGCGCATGCGCGGTCCGGGATTCAGCACCGGACCGCAATGGGAGATACAGCTACTCCTTACCCGACTCCTGGCCTCCCCGCACTGCCGCACCGCACGCTGCAGATGACGCCGGGCGGCCCTCCCCGGACCTGGCTGTCTGCACGCTCCATCAGACGAGGAGGGAGCCGTCTAACGGAACTCCCCCGACGCTGCTTCTGAGCTGCAGCCCCTGCCGTTCTCAAGGATACCGCGCAGGCGGCATGCTAGGTATGTCCTGTAGTCCTGTCGTTCCTGAACGTTCCCACAGGAACAGTAAACCTAAACTGAGGAAGAGAGGCGGACCGCCCCCTTTTATTTCTCGGTAGGTTTCCTGTTCCTGCGGGGCGGATCCCTCTCTCCAGTGGGGTGCTGTCGTGGCGAAAGGGAAAAAGACTTTTTATTCTATATTGCATCTTTAACAAAAACATATGTATGAGGGGAGAGGTCCAACACTAAACTGAAGTTGCACTCATTTATGGTAGACTTTTAGAGTTACTGTGAGTTCTGACCAGAAAAGTAGAGAAAGTAGTAGCGCCCCCATTTCAGGAGAGATTGTGCAGTAATCTCAATTCCTTAGGATTGAAAACAGAATGGAATTTATTACGTGGAGTGAATCCATGAAACCAGGGCTCGAGCCAACACATCTCCTGCAGTCATGAATAAATGTATATTACAGCCATCAGCCACTCACAGCTTAGAGATATATCATGGCACAGGTGTAATGTGTTTTATGTAGTTTATCACAATCTTCCTTGAAGTTAGTTTAAAAAGAATCTGAAAAGTCAGGATAAAGGGAAAACTCTGTTATTGTACAGAAATTCACACTTGGCCTTCACTGCACATTCAATGTTGTCGATCATAAAAGTGAAGTTGGCCAGAAAAATTGGACTTGGTCTTGTAGGGACCAAATGATCACGTTCTGCAGCACTAAGGGAGAGAAGGTAGATTCATCCATTAAGAGATCAGGGTTCTAGGAAGCCAATCGCATAATTACCTTCCGCTTTCTCTTAGAGGCCATCATAATTTTTTCTTCAAGTGATTTTAGAACTTGTTAGCACATTCTACATACGCTGTCATTTGGCTTTGCAGTTTACAGATCAGGGCAGGTAACATTTATCATCTTTGTATTTCACTTGGTAGTTGGATCTATGAATATTGCAAGCTCTATAGAAAAGGGTTATCAATGCCTAAAGTCATTTGAACACTTTTGGGTGGTTGCATATTTTGTGGTCGAAAAGCAAAATGGTGATCACATGATTGTGATTGGGCTGGACTAAACCACCGATAAAGCAGCTACAGCCGGTGACTAAGAATCTGTGACTTCTCTGCATTTAGTAGTTACTGCTCACTAGAGATGAGCAAATATTTCAATGTCCAGTTCGGATTACGATCGCCGAAATTGCAATATTCACCGTTTTATTCATCCTATATTCACCGTATGCCATTCAAGTCAATGGGAGGCAAAAACAAATGCATGCACAACACCTTTTAATCGTCCCCAAAAGCTGCCAAAACACAAATGAGGGACAGATACCAGGAAAGTGGCCTCGGTTCACCCACAGTACAAATTGTAGCATGGCACTGCAGCAATCAGCCATGTATGAGGTATCAAGGTTTGGGCCAGCATTTACAGCTTTCAATTGAACATCACAGTAAAATGAGGTGGGCGAGAGGTTGGTGTAGGCCTGCTGTGCTGAGAGCCCTGATAGCACATGCAACAACTCAACCTGCTTTCATGCTCAGCCACTCAGGTGGCACAAATATCAGTTTTGCAGACTACCATAGTCACAAAAATCTAAGGATAGTAGTAAAACGGGTAGGTAATTCCAATGAAGTAGAGGCCTGACTGCCTCGAAGGCCTACTGATACAGGCAACACGCATGACCCAACCTTGAGTCTACACATTTACAAAAATTAGTGGCAGACATCAACAAAGTGGCATCAAATGCAATAGAGTAGAACTAGTATAGCGGGGATCAACACCTCTTCCACTACAGCCAACCCAGCAGATGAACACTAACAGGCAAAGTGGTGGAAGCACTGTGCCGTATTCCCTCTGAAAGCTTGGAGGGGTGCAACTAGGTGGCCTACTGTTAGGGCTGGCAGAACGCACCAAATAATTTAAAGGTAGTATGGTACATTCGCAGCCCGGGGTCCACCGTGCAGAGATGACACCTGCTGCTCACTAATGGCGGACAGTATATGGCGGTATAGTGTGAACACACACGGGATAACTTCACCTGGTATGTAAGGTTGCATCACATGGCCGCAATACCGTAGAGTGAATGCTAGTGTTTGGTCACAGGACTCTGCCCCAAGGACACAGGGTTAGAATCCCTCTAGACCCACTAGCGCTCGGCGCCTCAACTGCGGTGCCAGGGAACAACTAATAATAATAAATTTAGCGCACTGAGTGCATGCAGCGTCGCTCTGGCAGAGGCCACTATCTGCCTTAACCAGGGTCAGGAAAGCGCACTAGTTGGGCATGGCACCGCTCTGACGAACACTGCTTATGATGCTGTAAACAACGTGCTCTGTGAGGGATGGCACAACTGGTGCTAGTCTGCTCCAAACACCCACACTCAAACAACAACGCAAGGGAAGGGGATCAATTAGGAGCTTTCACCAGAACCTATAAGCATCCATACACACCACGTTTTGAGGTTTAATACTAGCGCATGGCCGAGCGGCCATGCAAACCTTTTGTAGCAGCGTCCTTCCGGGACCTTCCCTGTGGTCCAATTAGGGCTGCTTCAAGACCTGAGCATGGGACCCCTGACCTTCAATGAGAGTTCAGCCCACGGGCATACTCAGTTGACAAAAAGCAGGACTTAGTCCCTGGAGCGTCTGCTCGCCGCTGATTAATGCTGGTTACAAAAGCTGAACCTGAGACAGAAGCAGTAACCAGACGCTCAGCATCAGCTCAAGCAAGACACTGGGACTGACGTCTCTGCTAAGCAGGCTCCTCTGCGGCTGGGAACTCGACACCTAACAACTACCAAATCCCAACTCAGATAAGTGGCAGCAGGTGAAAACTGTGACCCAAGGATGGACAACTACAAAAGGTGGCTGTTGGCCCCCTACAGTGGGTATGCTGCTACGGTTTGAGGGAGGGATGAAGAATGCAGGCGAACACTGTAGGGACACTGGAAATATGGGTGCAGGTGGGACAGGTAGAGGAACAGAAAGCCCGGCAGGTGCGATCTGGACCGGCTGGTGGACAGAAGAGAACAGACAGGTACGGGCAGATGGGTACAGGTTAGACAAGCAGATGGAAGAACCTGACAACTAGCAAGCATGCAAGGCAAACAAACAACGTAGCTCAGGCACCTCCATATTGGAGAAGCTTTAAATAGAAGGTGTCACCCAGCTATAGGCTGGGAATATCTTTGGTCAACGCGGGCGGTCCCTTTAAGAGGGAGGGAGCGCACGCCCTAAGCATAGTGCCTTGTCCTACAACTGAACCTTTGGTGGACACTGACACATAGGAAGTGAGATGAGGAGGTGGTGTGTGAGGCAAGACATAATGTTCTGCCTGTTAGGTATGAGGAGATACAACAAAGGGCCGTGTCTATTGTCAACAGATCAGAAAGTCTGTAGTAATAGGGAATGGTCCACTGTGTCAAAGGCAGATGCCAGATCCAGGAGAAGGACAAACTCGTGTCGCTTTCTTTTGGCATTAGTAGGTCGTTGGTGACTAGTCAGGGCAGTTTCAGTGGAATGGTGTGGACTGAAAGCAAATTGTAAGCGGTAAAAGAGGGAGCAAGAGGATAGGTGGAAGGACGTTCAAAACGGACGTGTTGTTCCAGTAGTTTGGAGGCATAGGGGAGAAATGATATGGGGAGATAGCTAGACACAGAGGATGGGTCAAGGGTGGGCTTTTTTAGGAAGGGTGTGATTAATGTATGCTTCAATCAGGAGGGAAGACACTAGTTGTTAGTGACAGGTTGAAGAGGTGGGTTAGGTTTGGGATGAAGACTGTGGTAAGGTTTGGAATGAGGTGGGACATTATTGTGTCAAACTCATAAGTGGTGACACAGTCTTCAACTGAGATGAGAGGGAGGGGGAGCTGGTGGACGGAGGAAAGAACTGAAAGTAATGAATAGCTGTTTAGGGCTGAGAGACTAGTATGATATGAGGGATGAGAAGTCGTTTTGTTTTGCTACAGTGAGCAATTTTGCAGCATTTTTTACAACTTGTTACTGGATGGGCTACTCCACTCCCTTTCTTTGGCAGACGTACAGAGGTATGCTTTGTAGATGAGGGCCAGAAAGAACATGTGCGCCAGTAGATGGCAAGCACTGCATCAAGTGGCCTCTGTTCTTCTTCCTCCACCTTAATATTACACACAGTACATTCCTCATTGGTGGCACCCCAATTACTTTTGTTTATCCCCATGTCACAACTCTCCAAACACCCAATTGTCTGTTTGGAACCACAGTTGGCGGAGTCTGCAGATCTGTTCACACATTGTATGCCATGTGTATCGGAAGTGTACTCCAAAGATTCACAGAGTCAAGAGAAGGAAATCATCTGCACTGATGGCCAAATTCTTCTCAGTTTGATACAAAGCTGGACGAAGTTGGGTCGGAGCAGAATCCAAACCCTTGTCAACAGACGTTAACCCTGTTGGGTGAAGGTGATCCATTCTTGATGAGTCTCAGATACTTGAGGCACCTGTGGACTGTATAGTGTTGTAAGGGCAGGAAGAAGAAGAGGGTGACTCACAGGGTGAGGAGTGGGAGAACAGAGGATGATGAAGTAATAGATGACACTTGGTGTAAACCCAGAGTCATGCATCTGAGTAGCTCAGCAGAGGAAGATGAGGAGGTTATGCAGACACAGAGTTATGCAACCACGACAACCAATGCATCCTGAGCCCCAACTCTGTGTAATAATTATAGGGCATAACTCAGGAGACTCTTTGCATGGAACAAGACAACTACAGGACACAGTTTTATAAGTGGTAAAGTCTATATTATCACACAATGATTCAAACAGGTGCAGAGAGAAACTCAAGTCCACAACACTTGGTGTAAATATTAAACTCAGCTTAACAGTCTATAGGGAACTTCAGAGGAAAATGCAATCACGCAGAAAGTCTATGAAGCACAATTATTTTTGAGGATACTTGAGACGAATAAGTCCTTGTTTAGTCCAAACACAGATAGCTATGCTTATAAGTAAGTTCAAATAATATCTTACCTCAACCTAGGGAGGCCTGGGTAATAGTCTCAGGTTTTTGCAGAGCAGCAACAGCTTACATGTCCAGCAAATGCAGATGGGAGTAAACACAAGTAGCGAGATAAAGGAGGATTACTGGAAACTGGTGTATGCAGCAGGAACTCAGAGCAGAGTAGCAGGATCCCCACACAGGTTCACAGGAGCAGGTATATAGCCAGGGAGTCACCTGGGTCAGGAGCTGGATGCAAGGCAGAATACTCTAGCACAGACTGAAGGCTGGGGTGGAGTTTTATAGCAGGAAGACACAGTGTACATGAGACCAAAGACGCCATCTTGGAAAAGGGCAGTAATGCACAAAAGGTAATAAAAAATGTTCAGAGTCCTGACATTACTCCCTCCATAGAAGCGGCCTCAGGACGATCCTGGACCTGGTTTCTCAGGGAATCTCTGATGAAAACAAGAAATCTTCTGGTGGGCATTGATGTTTTCCACAGGTTCCCAAGAGTCTTCCTCAGAGGGATATCCCTGCCATCTTATCAGATATTGGAGCCGATTCCTGCGAATCCTGGAATCAATAATTTCCTCCACCACAAATTGTTCTTGCCCATCAATCACCACAGGCTGCGGAGGTGGCACAACACGTCCCTGGAAGGTATTAGGAGATACAGGCTTTAGTAAAGATACATAAAAAACTGGGTGTACCTTCATAGTCCTAGGCAGCTTCAGCCGGCAGGCCACGGAGCTCACAATACCGTTGATCTTGAAAAGGCCAATGAATTTTTGTCCAAGTTTTTGTGAAGGAACGTTTAACTTCAGATTCTTAGTTGCTAGCCACACGGAATCTCCTACCTTGAACATGGGTGCAGGTTTACAAAATCTATCAGCCGATCTCTTATAACGTTCTTGAGCTGTGGTCAGGGATTCCTTCGGAACCTCCAGATTTTGCCTCATCACAGTCAGCCTTTTCTCCACTGCCGGAACTGGAGAATTAATTGGAGACCTAGGTAAGATACACGGATGATAACCCAGATTGCCAAAGAAAGGTGTAAATTTAGTGGAGGCACTCTGAGAATTATTATATGAAAATTCGGCTAACGGCAGCAACTCCAACCAATCATCCTGGAGATGGCTGACATAGTATCTTAGTTCCATTTGTCTGGGGATGGTAAGCGGAAGAGAGACAGACATTAATATTGAGTGCAGAGCAAAACCCCTTCCAGAATCTTGAAGTGAACTGTACTCCACGGTCAGAGATAATCTAATCCGGGACCCCATGCAACCGAAAGACATTCTGTATAACCAAGTTCACTGTATCTTTAGCTGAGGGGAGGCTGGTGCACGGAACAAAATGAGCAGCTTTAGTCAGGCGATCAACTACCACCATGAATGTATTCATGCCCCCCGATGAAAGCAGCTCCACAATAAAGTCCATTGATATAGACCCTCAAGGGCGGGACGGAACAGGTAATGGTTGTAGAAGACCCGTAGGTGCCACATGAGGAGTCTTGTAACGAGCACATACCTCGCAAGAGAGAACATAGTCCTTGGTATCCTTCAGGCAAGTTGGCCACCAGAAGAATCGGCTCAGGAATTCTTGTGTCTTCTAAACCCCCCTGTGACCAGCCAATTTGGAGTCATGTACCAACTTGAGGATCTGCAGACGGACGACCTCAGGGAAGTAGATACGTCAATCTCTGAACCACATGCAACCCTTAAAGACAAGATTAATATCCACAGGTGGGTCGGCCAGAAATACATCACCGTCATAAGCCTCCCTGCACTCCTTCCACAAGTCCTGATCATGGATAACTCAGATGAAATTGGCATCAGATAGAATGGTCTTGGATGAGGCTCCAGGTACGGAATCCGCAGCATGGATTCGGGATAAAGCATCAGCCTTCCCATTACGAGAACCTGGACGGTACGAGATAACAAAGTTAAATTGATTTAAAAATAAGTTCCAAGGAGCCTGATAAGGAGAAAGACATCTAGCGGATCTAAGGAACTCTAAATTGCGATGGTCAGTTAGCACCATGATCTGTTGTGCAGCTCCTTGCAGATGATGCCTCCATTCTTTGAAAGCGGCAATAATAGCCAACAATTCCTTGTCTCCCACGTCGTAATTCTTCTCTGCTGTTAGTCTACAGGAAAAAAAGCACAAGGATGTAGCAGACCCTTCTCTCCAGTTCTTTGGGAGAGAATATCCCCCAAAGCATTATCAGAAGCATCCACCTCCACAATGAAAGAAAGTGTTGGATCTGGGTGTATCAACAGCGGTGCTGAGGTGAAACAGATCTTAAGCCGATCAAAAGCTTCTTGAGCCTGTGATAACCACTTAAAGGGCTTTTCCTTCTTTGTCAAGGAAGTAATGGGACGGACAATATCAGAAAAATTTCGAATAAAGCATCTGTAGAAATTTGCAAAACCAATAAAACATTGGACCTCCTTAACGTTTTTGGGTACCAGCCAGTCAAGGATAGCCTGAATCTTACCAGATTCCATGTTCAGCCCCTGGGTAAAGTTTATATAACCTAAGAATTGTATCTCAGAATGATGGAACGTGCATTTCTCCGGCTTAATATACAGATGGTTCTCTTTCAGACGTCTTAAAACAGTTTTGATATGTTCTTCATGTTCCTGTAGAAAGTCAGAAAAAATTAGTATATCGTTCAAATAGATCACCACAAACTGGTCCAACAAATCTCTGAAAATGTCATTAGCAAGGTGTTGAAACGTTGCAGGGGCGTAACAAAGCCCGAAGGGCATCACAAGATATTCAAAGTGTCCATACCGGCACCTGAATGCTGTCTTCCACTCATCCCCTGGACGAATACGCACCAAATTATAAGCCCCATGAAGATCCAGTTTAGAGAACACCTTAGCATGGTGGACTCTTTCCAGTAATTCGGGAATCAGAGGCAAAGGGTAAAGGTACCGTCACACTAAACGATATCGCTAGCGATCCGTGACGTTGCAGCGTCCTTGCTAGCGATATCGTTCAGTGTGACACGCAGCAGCGATCAGAATCCTGCTGTGATGTCGTTGGTCGGGGCTAGAGGGCCAGCACTTTCTTTGGTCGCTGGCTCTCCCGCTGACATCGCTGAATCGGCGTGTGTGACACCGATTCAGCGATGTCTTCGCTGGTAACCAGGGTAAACATCGGGTTACTAAGCGCAGGGCCGCGCTTAGTAACCCGATATTTACCCTGGATACCATCCTAAAAGTAAAAAAAACCAAACGCTTCATACTTACCATCGGCTGTCTGTCCCCGGCGCTGTGCTTTCCTGCACTCACTGTGAGCACAGCGGCCGGAAAGCAGAGCGGTGACGTCACCGCTGTGCTTTCCGGCCGCTGTGCTCACAGCCAGTACAGAGAAATATAGGTGCCCCTGCTGGTGAGAAAGCCTTTGGCCAGATTTTCATCAATATACTCCTTTAAGGCTTGAAGCTCAGGTGCCGCCAAAGGGTATACGTTACCAAAATGAATAGCTGCCCCAGGAAGCAGCTCAATGGGACAGTCATAATGCCTGTGTGGAGGAAGCTGATCTGCATTCTTCCTGTCACAGATGTCAGAGAACTCTTTATATGCTGAAGGTAAAGTAAATACCTGTACATGTGGTTCCGTAGCCGTGGACTCAGGGACATCTTCTGTTAACGCCGAGTTGCTCCTTGTTGAAAAGATAATCTCCTTGGTCTCCCAGTTGATAATTGGGTTCTGAGAAAGCAACCAAGGAATGCCTAAAATCACAGGAAAAGGAGAAGAAATTAGCAAGAAAGAAAGTTGCTCCTGATGATTAGGCTCCAACAAAATTTCAAGGGGTAGGGTCTCCTGATCCACAGGCCCAGAGATTAAAGGTGACCCATCCACTGTTTCCATTATAATTGGAGAGGCTCTTTGCTGAATTTCAATACCATGTTCCTTGGCAAATGCGATATCCATGAAATTGCCACCTGCACCAGAGTCAATCATAGCTGCACTGGAAATCTGCTGTCCTGAACACAGGATCTTAATAGGGAGAGAACAGTGAGAGTTCTTTTCCATAAGCTCCTTGGGGGGTGAAGTCATGGAAAGTGAATGGATTACAGCATTTAAAGGCAGGCTACATTCAGAGATGTCAGATTCATCATCACAGTTGCAATACTCCCCTACCACTGCTAGCACCTTCTTAGGCCGTCTGGGACACTTAGGACAATTGACCAGAAAGTGGTCAGACTGGCCGCAGTAGAAACATAGACTTTCACGAAGGCAATGCTCCTGGCGCTCATTAATCTCGCGCCTCTGAACGGAATCAATTTGCATGGGCACGTCCTCCACCTCTTTGGAAGGAAGGGAAAAGTTAGAGATACGGTTAAAGGCAGCAAACTTCTCCTGCCCACACTCAGTAAGGCGAATGTTATTCTGCCACCTATATACGTGGATGAGATGTGTCTGAGGGATGTGATCACAAATCGCTATATAAACAATGGCGGGTAGCGTTACTCGCTAACCTGTGCTCCTAGTCCTTATCAGCTGCGCGTGGTGATCCGGAAGGATGATGCAGTGATACATTCAACAGGTTTTATTTACAGTACCTTAGTGAGATGAGGTGAGAGTGAGGACTGTAGGTTAGAGCTTTTATAGAATCACCAGATAGAGATAATAGAAGCTCCAGGTTAGAGGTAACAACAGAATCCTTCTCCAGCTCTGGAGCACATGTGTATTCCAAGATGGCACAAAGTACAAAACAGGAAGAGAAGGAAAAAGATAGGATGAACTATGACAGAAAGGTATTGTGGGAAAGTACCATAACAAAATATTACAGTGTAATACAGCAACGGCCAGTAGATGGCAGCAAAGTATAACAAATACAATAAATGATAGAACCAGATATATTATCTACTATATAATTGTCTAAGGGTCACTTCCGTCTGTCCTTCTGTCTGTCTGTCACGGTTATTCATTCGCTGATTGGTCTCGCCAGCTGCCTGTCATGGCTGCCGCGACCAATCAGCGACGGGCACAGTCCGGAAGAAAATGGCCGCTCCTTACTCCCCGCTGTCAGTGCCTGTCGCCCACATACTCCCCTCCAGTCACCGCTAACACAGAGTTAATGCTGGCGGTAACGGACCGCGTTATGCCGCGGGTAACGCACTCGGTTACCACCGCTATTAACCCTGTGTGTCCCCAACTTTTTACTATTGACGCTGCCTATGCGGCTTCAATAGTAAAAAATGTAATGTTAAAAATAATTTAAAAAAAAACCTGTTATACTCACCCTCCGTTGCCGCTCGCGCTGGCCGCCATCCTCCGTTGCAGGATCCGGTGGCAGAAGGGCCTGCCATGACGTCACGGTCATGTGACCGCGACGTCATCACAGGCCCTGCGTGCCTGCGCGAGAAGTACCTGCCATGACGTCACGGTCATGTGACCGCGACGTCATCACAGGTCCTGCGCTGATACCAACCCTGGGACCGGAAGCTGCCGTGGACTACAAGGGCTTCCTCGGAAAGGTGAGTATGTTTATTTTTTAACCTGTGATAAACCTGGCTGGGCAATATACTACGTAGTTGGGCAATATACTACGTGACTGGCCAATATACTACGTGGCTCTGTGCTGTATACTACTTCGCTGTGCAATATACTATGTGGCTCTGTGCTGTATACTACGTCACTGGGAATTATACTACATCACTGGGCAGTATACTACGTCACTGGGCAATATACTACGTGACTGGGCAATATACTACGTGGCTGGGCAATATACTACGTGGCTGGGCAATATACTACGTGACTGTGCAATATACTAAGTGGCTGGGCAATATACTACGTGGCTGGGCAATATACTATGTGGGCTGTGCAATATACTACGTGGACATGCATATTCTAGAATACCCGATGCGTTAGAATCGGGCCACCATCTAGTCATTACATAAATGTCCATGTATGACTGAAAGTCTATCAGAATAAACTGAACAGCACACTCCCCATCTGAAATCCTCAGATTTCACTATACCAACAGTCTCGAATTGGAAGTGTTTACCGGAAGTACATGGAGGGATACCTAAACCTGTAAGATAAAAACAACGCATGCAATGCAACAATAACATATTGTATAACAAGATAGACGAATGTCTGTAACGAGTTCTTGAAGTAATCCAACGGACAACCCATCTTCGGATTAAAGTAGCCGCGCTAGGCCAAACTGTCTCCAACCCATTTGTAATCCAAAGGTTGAAGTTCCTTGAAAGAGTTCCTACTGATTGGATGGATAATCAATCCTCAACCGGTATGAGTAAGATAATCTCTGATACAGGCCTAATGAAAGATTTGGGGTCACCTTGCTTAGTAACTGTCACTTCTACCTTGCGTACCTTGCCATCGTCACTTGGAAAGGTTTTAGATATAAGTCCCATAGGCCATGCGTTTCTTTCCTCCTTCTGGTCTTTCATGAGGATAATATCTCCTACTTGTAAATTTGGTTTTACTTGTTGCCATTTTCTTCGTTTTTGGAGAAGTGTCAGGTACTCCCTCTTCCATCTATTCCAGAAACAATTAGCCAGATGTTGCACATTTTTCCACCATTTCTGTTATTTGTTACCGGACACAGAGTCTTCAGGTGGGTTAGGAACAGTTCCAAGTTTCTGGTTGAGGAGAGTTGCCGGAGTGAGAATTGTAGGAGATTCTGGATCCGTAGATATGGGTACAAGAGGTCTTGAGTTTACTATAGCAGAGACTTCTGCTAAGAAAGTGGTCAAGGTCTCGTGAGTGAGTCTTGAAAGATTTGAGTCCATCAGCATAGATTCCAGTATCCAACGAGTAATGGCTATCATTCTTTCCCATGATCCGCCCATATGGGAAGCATGAGGAGGATTGAAGACTCAGGAACAGCCATTGGTTGTCAAGAAGTTCTGGACTGGTGTCGAATTCAGTTGTAGTTCTCGACAGGCACCTACAAAGTTTGTTCCACAATCAGATCTTAATTGTTTTACTGGTCCTCTGATGGAGAAGAATCGTCTTAGGGCATTCATGAAACTGGAGGAATCCATCGACTCTATCACTTCTATGTGTATTGCTCGTACACTCATGCACGTGAACAATACTGCCCAACGTTTACTTTCCACATGCCCGCCTCTGGTCCGACGTGCAGCGACTGCCCATGGGCCAAAAACGTCCAAGCCAACATAGGTAAATGGAGGCTCTGTGCTTGTCCTATCAGCAGGCAAATCAGACATCTGTTGTTGTTGCAGTTTTCCTCTTGTCTTACGACACTGAACACAATGATGAATTAAATGGGAAACTGAGCATAGCACAAGAAAAAAAAGACAGCATCACAAGAAATGGGATCACCACAAGTCAAACGTCAAAACAAATATACAACAATCTTTATTTAGACCACACCACACAATAACTATGTTAAAAACAATTAAAAACTCCCGCAAACAATGGGAGATAAGGGTCCATACAGTACAAAGTATAATACTAAGGGTACCGTCACAGTGCCATTTTGATCGCTACGACGGTACGATTCGTGACGTTCCAGCGATATCCATACGATATCGCTGTGTCTGACACGCAGCAGCGATCAGGGACCCTGCTGAGAATCGTACGTCGTAGCAGATCGTTTGGAACATTCTTTCGTTGCTGGATCTCCCGCTGTCATCGCTGGATCGGTGTGTGTGACACCGATCCAGCGATGCGTCCAGGGTAAACATCGGGTTACTAAGCGCAGAGCCGCGCTTAGTAATCCGATGTTTATCCTGGTTACCATCGTAAATGTAAAAAAAAACAAACAGTACATACTTACATTCCGGTGTCCGTCAGGTCCCTTGCCGTCTGCTTCCCGCACTGACTGACTGCCGGACGTAAAGTGAAAGCACAGCACAGCGCGCTGTGCTTTCACTTTACGGCCGGCAGTCAGTCAGTGCGGGAAGCAGACGGCAAGGGACAGACACCAAAATGTAAGTATCTAGTGTTTGGTTTTTTTTTTACGCTGGTAACCAGGGTAAACATCGGGTTACTAAGCGCGGCCCTGCGCTTAGTAACCCGATGTTTACCCTGGTTACCCGGGGACCTTGACATCGTTGGTCACTGGAGAGCTGTCTGTGTGACAGCTCTCCAGCGACCACACAACGACTTACCAACGATCACGGCCAGGTCGTATTGCTGGTCGTGATCGTTGGTAAATCGTATAGTGTAACGGTACCCTAAGGCTGGTTTCACATTTGCGTTTTTTTGGGTGCGTTTTTGCGGTAAAAAACGCAAAAAAACGCATGGTGAAAAAAAGCATGTAAACGCGTGCAAACGCTGCGTTTTTTTGACGCATGCGTTTTTGCATGTGGTGAAAAAACGCGGCGTTTGCACGCGTTTACATGAGTTTTTTCATGCGTTTGCGTTTTTTAAACGCATGCTGAGAAATGTGTGACAGCTGCCAATCATCAAAATAAAGTAAAAAACACACTATAAACAGAAATAGTTAGGGTTAGGGGTAGGGTTAGGGATCATAACCCTAACCCTAAAGGGATCCTAACCCTAACCCTACCGCTAACCCTAAGGGATCCTAACCCTAACCCTACCCCTAACCCTACCTCTAACCCTAAGGGATCCTAACCCTACCCCTAACCCTAAGGGATCCTAACCCTAACCCTACCCCTAACCCTACCTCTAACCCTAAGGGATCCTAACCATAACCCTACCCCTACCCCTAATGGGATTAGGGTTAGGGTTAGGGTTAGGATCCCTTAGGGTTAGGGTTATGGTTAGGATCCCTTAGGGTTAGGGGTATGGTTAGGGTTAGGATCCCTTAGGGTTTAGGGTTAGTGGTAAGGTTAGGGGTAGGGTTAGGGGTAGGGTTAGGGATAGGGTTAGGATCCCTTTATCACCTTTATGTTGGGGGGTGGCATATCAGTGTGTTTTCTGGTTTTTTAATAGAAAAACGCATGCGTTTTTAACGCAAAAAAACGCATGCACAAAAAAACGCATGCGTCCCCATTGACTCCAATGTATTTTTTTACCCAAAAAAACGCATGAAAACGCATGCATTTTTTTTGTCCAAAAAACGCCTCTCAAAAATACTACAAGTTGCATTTCTGAAAATGAACGCATGCAGTAAAAAAACGCATGCGTTCAAAAACGCATGCAAACGCGTACACCAAAAAACGCATGCGTTTTCAATGTTAAATATAGGGAAAAAACGCATGCGTTTTTTTTGCAAAAAACGCTGCAGACAAAAACGCAAGTGTGAAACCACCCTAAGACAGCATTGGAGAGTCTAATCTTGAGTGATGCCGGTAATGTTATACAAATAGACAGTGGGAAACATAGTGAAAAAGCTTTATGTGCATGCTGTGTCACTTATAGATTAGCCACATAATCCCTCAAATAGGTATCTAAGACACACTAGCCATCCTAAAAGGCGGTATCCCATGCAGGCTTAAAGAGGGTTTGCAGAGTATCCAGAGGGAACTAGCTGAAAGCGGTTGCAAAGTAGAAACAGAGCCGCCCAGAATCCACTACCAGAAAACCCCCTTCCCACAACAAAAAGACTAGTGACCGGCTAGATGAATACCAAGACTCTAACAATGCATGACCCACGCGTATCAACGCTGGAGGCGTCTTTCTCAAGGTCCACAATCCAGAAGCCTGCAGCTCTTAAGGCTCCTTCAGTGAAGTGTCTGCCTTGATGTTTGATTTTTTCATGGTAATGTCGTATTAGTAGAGTGGTCTTGTCTTTTACATATACATTCCAGTTCCTTGTGAAAAAAATTCTGCTGCACATTGCGTATCACAATGAGTTCACTCAGAGCAATGTCTTCTGCAGAGAGAGGCTTATGGCAGATATGCCAACCGTGGCAATTACTGTTACTGTCCTTATTGCGATAGCATTGTACAATGTGTACTAACCTTGCAATGGCACGAACCAGCCTTGTCCATCTGGAGAAGCGATCAAAACGCCGACAGTCCAAGCCAACCTTCTCCTTAAATTTGGTGATGAAGGTGCTGACATCAGGACAGATCTCTGGGTCGACATCTGGATCCTGAAGGTTGAAGCAGTCTCTTCGCATTGGTCGTGAAGGAACTCTGGTCCTGTTAACCAAGAAGAGCTTTTGAAAACACCAATAGACACTGGTCTAGTAGCAAGGTCCGCAGGGTTAAGATACCCAGATAGATTAGCAAAATTAGGATTATTTAGTCTAGAAAAAAGACGACTGAGGGGCGAAGTATATAAGGGGACAATACAAATATCTCGCTGAGGATCTGTTTATACCAAGGAAGGTGACGGGCACAAGGGGGCATTCTTTGCGTCTGGAGGAGAGAAGGTTTTTCCACCAACATAGAAGAGGATTCTTTACGGTTAGGGCAGTGAGAATCTGGAATTGCTTGCCTGAGGAGGTGGTGATGGCGAACTCAGTCGAGGGGTTCAAGAGAGGCCTGGATGTCTTCCTGGAGCAGAACAATATTGTATCGTACAATTATTAGGTTCTGTAGAAGGATGTAGATCTGGGGATTTATTATGATGGAATATAGGCTGAACTGGATGGACAAATGTCTTTTTTCGGCCTTACTATGTTAAGATGGGATGGGACAAGCTGCCATTGCTGGGGTTTGGAGGATTTCCTGATCCTTTCCACGTGGTTACTGACATAGACGTATTAGCGTTTCATCTGGTTGTATATGTATCCCAGAACTACCTTACTGTCTGTGTAGAATTTTGTGTCATCCACGTGAATAGCTAGTTCGCTCTTTATGAAGTCTGCAATCTCTATGGCTAGTACAGCTCCACAGAGCTTGAGTCTGGGTATGGTGTGCTAAGGTTTAGGAGCCAGTTTAGCCTTTCCAAACAGAAATCCAACCTGGGCTTCATTGTTAGAGTCTACAACCTTCAAGTAAGCGACAGCAGCAATAGCTTCAGTGGAGGCATCAGCGAATACATGAATCTCTTTCCTTTGACTCGTAGTTAGGGATGCCGGAGTGTAACAACGTGGTATGTGGATCTTATCCAATGCGCAAAGAGATTCTCTGCACGACTTCGACTTTAGTTTTTTGTCAGCAGGGAGTGGTATATCCCAGTCCTTAATGCACTCCGAGAGTTGTCTCAGCAGGAGCTTGCCTTGTATAGTCAGGGGTGCGACAAACCCCATTGGATCATATAGACTGTTCACCACCGACAGAACCCCACGCTTAGTAAATGGTTTTTCTGCACCACTAACCTGAAAGCTGAAGGAGTCCTTTAGCAAGTTCCACCTCAGGCCTAGGCTTCTCTGTACTGGTGGATTGTCTGGGCCTAGATTCAAGTCCCTAAATTCTGCGGCGTGATCACAACAGGTCTAGAGTGAGTTACTGCGAGGGCTCTTTTATTGAATCCGGAACGTGTCCCATCCAGGGTTCGAACATTGTGATGGCCCGCAGTGTCTTTATAAAATAATCCAGCAGTGAATTGGGACGATAATGTCTGCGAGTTGTAATTTAATGGTGTTTCAATGTAGGCTCTGTAGCTGTAGAGATTGTGAGACTCCGAGATGAGCCTTTCTCCCAGAGTAATATCAACCTGATTAAAAAGAGTAGCTAGTCCAAAGGAGACTAACAACCCGTCCCTATACTCAGACTCCATGGAAAGGATAAAAAACGACATCCTCTCATTTAGGGAAGACCTAATCAAATATGAGGACTTTAAAAGAAAAAACAACTTAAAAATCAGAGGGATCCCTGAGGCGATCCAACCCTTCCAATTAAAAAACTACATCTCCACCATGATATCCAAACTGTTACCAACCTCAAGAGTGATGAATCTGGTTGAGAGGTCATACAGAATCCCAAGGCCACCATCTCTCCCTCCAGACGTTGCAAGAGACGTTATAGTATCCTTTTACCCTGGGTGGGTTAGGAATGACCTTTTAGACTTGACAAAGAATTCAAAAACCCTCCCAAGCCCATATGACAAAATAACTCTGTTTAAAGACTTGTCTAAAGCCACAATCCAAAAAAGGAAATCATTTGATTGCGTTACTAGAGAACTACTACGCACAGGAATTCCCTATTATTGGTCTCAGACTTCCACCATACGAGTCAAATATGCATCAAAACTAACTCTCATCGCAACTCCGGAAGAAGGAATCGTCTTTTTGAAAAAAATCGGCATACTTCACTCATCGGGCTCACATAACCGCTCGTTCTCACCCTCAACAGACTCTTCTTATCCCATGTAATATCTCTTCTTGGCCTACAAGTAGTCCAGCCAACTAACAGTCCTCATGCTATTTGCTAATTCTCCACTTACTAATCTTACTGATCTGAACCGGACATTGCCCCACCAACGGACCGAGGGTTATATGGAGATGACCTCGCGTCGACAGACCTTTACATACTATCCATTTTTACTGAGCAGCTTCAGAGTTGATACATATCATACATTAAACTAAAGTTTATAACAGGCTTTCGTATACTACTACCTACTAGTTAATCATTATGGTATTAGATGCTTACTCAACGATTCTACATAAAACTTTACCTATGTTAGTTTAATAGCTTATTGCGTTATTCCATCCTAAACTACTATGTTTTAGCAAAACTGCACAAAGTACTTATTATCTTATTATGTTTACCTAAGTCAGTTTAACAGCCTATTGCATTATTCCAACCTAAACTACTATGTTTTAGCGAAACTGCACAAAGTACTTGTTATCTTATTATGTTTATACAATTCTACTGTATGATCGCCTGTCTCCCCTATTGCCAGGGGATTTGTTTTTCCCTACCTCCATACCCCACCCTTTCCCCTCCTCCCTTCCCTAACCAATCCTTACCGGTTAAAGTTAAAAATTTAATAAAATATTTTGAAAGCAAAAAGAGTAGCTAGAGGGTAATTTATAAGCGCTACACGGGATCCATCAGCAATAGCAGAATTATCTTGCTTGACCACACAACAATTAATGTAGAGCAGAGTGTTGTTCAAATCATAATAATATTCACCGCTCCCCGATATGAAAAATTCCAATGGCCCATTGTCCGACAGATCTGCAATAGCTTGAACTTCTACAGAAAGAGATTTCTCGATACTTGTTTGCGTGGAGGGTATGTCAAATATATCCAGTTCAGATTTTGCGCACTCTACAGAAGCATCGTGTACGAAAGCCATGATTATTGCTTAGAAGATATCTTCAACAGAACGTCTTATTCGTTTCTGACGGGCGCGTCTTGCGATTGTAACTTTATTCATAATAGGCAGAGTACGCCTTTTTCTTTTTTTCTGCTTCTTTCTAATGTAAACAATACCATCACCTTCCTGGCGAGATGTGTTTAACCTATTCATTACGGACGTTGAGAGGGATGTAACGGCATCTTTAGCAATGTTTCTGACGGCCGTCTTCACGTGTGGTTTTACTAACTCTAGGCCTTTTCTGAAAAGGGTGTACAGCTCTTCTAAAAAGACCTCTAAAAATGCCTGCAAGGCCAGCACCATACATGTGTTCATTACCACGAAATCCCTCTAAGCCATGACCCAACTGAGCAATATAGTAACGGGCATAAATGGTTGGATCGCCGTATATCCTTTGAGATATCATTTTATCGTGTGATTCACGTCGTGGTCTAAAACGAAATCGAACAATTGTTTTCCCGTACTTGAATTTAACAGGGGTCGCCTGATCTGTCAAAATAGAGATGGTTACAGAATCAAAGTGTTGTTTGCATAGAGGTACATAATCTTGTGTACTGGAGGGTGGTAATTTCAGAACTTTTTCCGCTGACTTGAGCCATTCTCAGAAGTTGGACGTAGCTGTCTCCCACAAGTTGATGTTGAATTATATCTGTATACACATATAATGTATAAAATCCTACTTTTATATTGGCATACGTGTACTTTCTATCCAGCAGACTATTATCATACGTCTCAATATGAATCAGTAAGCCTAAAATATGCAACAATTTTTGACCTGGAGCAAACTGTATCGTAGGGGAATCCGATAGAGTAACGCTTCTCTTCACTTCATCGTAACAATGTTTAAAACCATTGCTGGCAACCTTCAAGGAGTCAATGCGCTCATTAATCGCTCTTATGAGATCCATAATATTTGAATAATAGCCCGACTTTACAAAATCTTCCCTTAACCCCTTCCCGACCCATGACGCCACGTAGGCGTCATGAACGTCGGTGCCAATCCGACCCATGACGCCTATGTGGCGTCATGGAAAGATCGCGTCCATGCAGATCGGGCGAAAGGGTTAACTCCAATTTCACCCGATCTGCAGGGACAGGGGGAGTGGTAGTACAGCCCAGGGGGGTGGCTTCACCCCCCCCCATGGCTACGATCGCTCTGATTGGCTGTTGAAAGTGAAACTGCCAATCAGAGCGATTTGTAATATTTCACCTATTAAAACTGGTGAAATATTACAATCCAGCCATGGCCAATGCTGCAATATCATCTGCCATGGCTGGAAACACTGGTCTGCACTCCCCCACCCCACCGATCGCCCCCCCCCCCAAGCCACCGATCTGTCCTTTACACTGCTCCGCTCCCCTCCATCCTCCTGTCCGCTCTCCCTGTGCTCTTGTCCGCTCCCCCCTGTGCTCCAATCCCACCCCCGTGCTCCAATCCACCCCCCCGTGCTCCGATCCACCCCCCGTGCTCCGATCCACCCCCCTCGCGCTCCGATCCACCCCCCATGCTCCGCAGGTGAAATCCGCACAAAAAACACTGGAAATCTGTGGTAAATCCGCAGGTAAAACGCAGTGCCTTTTACCCATGGATTTTTCAAAAATGGTGCTGAAAAATCTCACACGAATCCGCAACGTGGGCACATAGCCTTAGGGTTAGGGTTGGAATTAGGGTTGTGGTTAAGGTTGTGATTAGGGTTATGGCTACAGTTGGGATTAGGGTTAGAGGTGTGTTGGGGTTAGTGTTGGAGGTAGAATTGAGGGGTTTCCACTGTTTAGGCACATCAGGGGTCTCCAAACGCAACATGGCGCCACCATTGATTCCAGCCAATCTTGTATTCAAAAAGTCAAATGGTGCTCCCTCACTTCCGAGCCCCGACGTGCGCCCAAACAGTGGTTTATCCCCACATATGGGGTATCAGCGTACTCAGGACAAACTGCACAACAACTTTTGGGGTCAAATTTCTCCTGTTACCCTTGGGAAAATAAAAAATTGCGGGCTAAAAAATCATTTTTGAGGAAAGAAAAATTATTTTTTATTTTCATGGCTCTGCGTTATAAACTTCTGTGAAGCACCTGGGGGTTTAAAGTGCTCATTAGGCATCTAGATAAGTTCCTTGGGGGGTCCAGTTTCCAAAATGGGGTCACTTGTGGGGGAGCTCCAATGTTTAGGCACACAGGGGCTCTCCAAACGCGACATGGTGTCCGCTAACAATAGAGATAATTTTTCATTCAAAAAGTCAAATGGCGCTCCTTCCCTTCCGAGCCTTACCATGTGCCCAAACAGTGGTTTACCCCCACATGTGAGGTATCGGTGTACTCAGGAGAAATTGCCCAACAAATTTTAGGATCCATTTTATCCTGTTGCCCATGTGAAAATGAAAAAAATGAGGCTAAAAGAAATTTTGTGTGAAAAAAAAGTACTTTTACATTTTTACGGATCAATTTGTGAAGCACCTGAGGGTTTAAAGTGCTCACTATGCATCTACATAAGTTCCTTGGGGCGTCTAGTTTCCAAAATGGGGTCACTTGTGGGGGAGCTCCAATTTTTAGGCACACAGGGGCTCTCCAAATGCGACATGGTGTCCGCTAAAGAGTGGAGCCAATTTTTCATTAAAAAAGTCAAATGGCGCTCCTTCCCTTCCAAGTCCTGCCGTGCGCCCAAACAGTGGTATACCCCCACATATGAGGTATCAGCGTACTCAGGACAAATTGGACAACAACTTTCGTGGTTCAGTTTCTCCTTTTACCATTGGGAAAATAAAAAAATTGTTGCTAAAAATAATTTTTGTGACTAAAAAGTTAAATGTTCATTTTTTCCTTCCATGTTGCTTCTGCTGCTGTGAAGCACCTGAAGGGTTAATAAACTTCTTGAATGTGGTTTTGTGCACCTTGAGGGGTGCAGTTTTTAGAATGGTGTCACTTTTGGGTATTTTCAGTCATATAGACCCCTCAAACTGACTTCAAATGTGAGGTGGTCCCTAAAAAAAATGGTTTTGTAAATTTCATTGTAAAAATGAGAAATCGCTGGTCAAATTTTAACCCTTATAACTTCCTAGCAAAAAAAAAAATTTGTTTCCAAAATTGTGTTGATGTAAAGTAGACATGTGGGAAATGTTATTTATTAACTATTTTGTGTCACATAACTCTCTGGTTTAGCAGAATAAAAATTCAAAATGTGAAAATTGCGAAATTTTCAAAATTTTCGCCAAATTTCCATTTTTATCACAAATAAACGCAGAATTTATTGACCTAAATTTACCACTAACATGAAGCCCAATATGTCACGGAAAAACAGTCTCAGAACCGCTAGTATCTGTTGAAGCGTTCCTGAGTTATTACCTCATAAATGGACACTGGTCAGAATTGCAAAAAACGGCCAGGTCATCAAGGTCAAAATAGGCTGGGTCATGAAGGGGTTAATACATCCCCTCGTTTACCAATAAAAAAATTGCCTTCATTCTGTTTAAACGTATACCATGTATGGGGATATTGAATTTCTGTGAGCGCTACCTCGTATGGTCCAGGTAAATGTACTGGTTTCGCAAGCTTTGTCTTATAACAGGATATGGAATTTTCTGGAAAATATGTAGATGAAGCATTACTTGGCAAGGTAATAAAAAATTAACCAGATTCCATTCTTATCTATCCGCCAGCTGGTAATCTTTTTTCCAACTGTTAAATTTTTCTGGATATCCAACCCATTTGACGAGAAACTGTCGAGCCTCTGACACGTTTTTTTCTCAAAATCTTTTCTACTTTATAGAGACGATTCTCATCCGTTGGTACTTTTTGTATCTCCTCCTTATAAAATGAACCCTCTACAGGTTTGCCACTCAAATCAACAATTTTCTAAACTGGTATTTGGAATTTTTTGTTAATTCCGATAATCGTAAATATTTAATCAGTATATGTTTGCTCATAACCTTTGGAGAATGGATGTTTGTATCGTACTAGGTGGATATTATCTGAAATTTTTAAACTCGGTTTAATTATTTTATTAAACATACTAGAGCTATAAATATTTTTCCACATTTGTAGCGAATTTTGCTTCGTGACATCAACCGGTCGGCAGCGAATAGTGGAATGATAAGTATGATTGTAGCTATGCACCAAATCCGGTAAAATATCAATGTACCTAATTGTGTTATGTCTCGTAAGATAGCGCCACATACGGGTTTTTAATGTACGATTAAAGCGCTCCACCATAGCAGAACTAAAATTTTTCTGTGATACGGATGAAAGACTGATAAATGCTAAATGTATGACCTGAAAAATTACCACTTGTAAAGAACGGTACAAAGTCATGCGTACATGATTCACCTTCAAATTCCCAGGAAGGCATACCATACAGCGTTGTAGCATAAATGCTATTTGGGATGTGCGTACCTGTCTCCTGCATACATTCAAAGTCGTAAAATATATATTGATCAGTTTCCTCCTTTGGTACATACCGCAGCATGTTATTCACACCATGCCGTGCGATCCGTCCATTACACTCCACCCCAATAGATATCGCTCAAGGGACAATGAGACTTAAAAAAGAGTATCGCCGATACTACAATCCATCAATTTATCAATTGTATTGCTATAAATTATTATGTAAGAAATATTATGTTTTCATCTATATGATTGTAATAGCGAGTGTTGAGTGATAGTTGATTTGATTAAAATAAAAATAACTTATCTGAAAAAAAGATTTGTTTAATTGCTCTGTATTGCGGATTTCAAGAAATGTATTTTAACTGATTGATTTGATACATTTTGATATCAATTTGATAGTGGGCGGGGCACCTGTCAGATTTCTTTTTGACGAAACATACCTCCCCCTTACTACTGCCATTAATAAAAAAAATAGCAGATTATTTTTATGTTGAACATCCAGTGGTTCCATAATACCATGCCCTCGAAGATTCATAAGAACATATTTCCTCCCCCTTTGAGACCGATAGTGGCAGGTATAGGAGCATTGGGGGAGAGAATTGGCTCCTGGGTAGATCACCATCTTCAACCATTGGTTTTCAATACACCTTGCTTTATTAAAGATAAAAAATGTGGGGTAGAAAGAAGAGTTTAAATGGAATCAGGAATACGGCTGGTTAACTTGTGATGTGTTCGGACTTTACTCTTGTATACCGCATGATATAGCCTTATCCAGTTTATCTCATCATCTGAATGGTTTTAGTGCTTATGACACTGTGAGAAAAGACTTTTTACTGTCTGCTACAAATTTTCCTTCCCTGGGAAGGAACAACCAAGGGAAGGGCAGCATCCAATAAAGCTGTCTGTGGATGGATACCATGCTTGGCATAGGTGGTTTTCCTTTATTGGATGTTTTCCTTTATTGGATGCTGCCCTTCCCTTGGTTGTTCCTTCCCGGGGAAAGGCCTGGCTATTCACTGCCTGCGTTGAGAAACACGTGATGGTGTCTCCGCAGCTCCTCTACATGCATTTGCATATTTAAGGGCAGTGTTCTGGATCACTGCGTTGAGAAACACGTGATGGTGTCTCCGCGGTGTTAGATGTTTTGGTCTCCACGAGGTCAATCATCTGTGCCTTTATAGACTTTCTACTAGGCACTGCTCCTGATAGCCAGTTTCCTACTCCACACTGATGAGGGGCAAAACCCCCGAAACAGCTGTCTGTGGATGGATACCATGCTTGGCATAGGTGGTTTTCCTTTATTGGATGTTTTCCTTTATTGGATGCTGCCCTTCCCTTGGTTGTTCCTTCCCGGGGAAAGGCCTGGCTATTCACTGCCTGCGTTGAGAAACACGTGATGGTGTCTCCGCAGCTCCTCTACATGCATTTGCATATTTAAGGGCAGTGTTCTGGATCACTGCGTTGAGAAACACGTGATGGTGTCTCCGCGGTGTTGGATGTTTTGGTCTCCACGAGGTCAATCATCTGTGCCTTTATAGACTTTCTACTAGGCACTGCTCCTGATAGCCAGTTTCCTACTCCACACTGATGAGGGGCAAAAACCCCAAAACAGCTGTCTGTGGATGGATACCATGCTTGGCATAGGTGGTTCTCCTTTATTGGATGTTTTCCTTTATTGGATGCTGCCCTTCCCGTGGTTGTTCCTTCCTGGGGAAAGGCCTGGCTCTTCACTGCCTGCGTTGAGAAACACGTGATGGTGTCTCCGCAGCTCCTCTACATGCATTTGCATATTTGGGGGCAGTGTTCTGGATCACTGCGTTGAGAAACACGTGATGGTGTCTCTGCGGTGTTGGATGTTTTGGTCTCCATGAGGTCAATCATCCGTGCCTTTATAGACTTTCTACTAGGCACTGCTCCTGATAGCCAGTTTCCTACTCCACGCTGATGAGGGGCAAAAACCCCAAAACAGCGGTCTGTGGATGGATACCATGCTTGGCATAGGTGGTTTTCCTTTATTGGATGTTTTCCTTTATTGGATGCTGCCCTTCCCGTGGTTGTTCCTTCCTGGGGAAAGGCCTGGCTCTTCACTGCCTGCGTTGAGAAACACGTGATGGTTAGAGTTGAGCGACCTTGACCTTTTTAGAGTCGAGCCGGGTTTTGCGAAACCCGACTATGTCCAAAGTCGGGTCGAGTGAAATCGGCCGATTATGACGTAAAGTCGGGATCGACCGAAACACGAAACCCAATGCAAGTCAATGGGGCAGCATAGTCGGCAGTGAGTGGGGGCCAGGAAAACACCTAGAGTGCCCATTTTAATGTCAAAACCATCCATTCTTCTTAATGAAGCTTGTCAAGCGTAATTTACCTTATAATAATTGGAAGGCATTTGAAATTGGGGGTCATTTGGCTAAAGTTGTGGGGGGTAGGGCTGGTTCAAGTAATTAGTGGGCCCAGGAAATCTGGACCACGTCACGGCAGTGGAGCAGGGAGAGGTAAGTATTTCAACTTTGCAAGTGCTGTGAACCTGAGCAAGCAGGGGGGGCCCACTCGTTGGCATTGGCACTGGCACAGGGCCCCTCAAAGTACAGCGGTGTGTTTGCACGGCGGGGGCGCCTCCCACCGGCAGCAACACTTTTGCGTACTATGAGAGGCCCTGTGCCAGTGACGTCGCCAACTAGTATTCCTCCCCCCACCTGATGAAGGAACCTGCACTTTCATCTGCACCTTCCTCTTTGTCCCCGTGTAAGGTGGTATGGTATGCGGGAAGAGCAACCTGACTTTCAGCAGGGTCA
Source organism: Ranitomeya imitator (assembly GCF_032444005.1). NCBI lineage: Eukaryota > Metazoa > Chordata > Amphibia > Anura > Dendrobatidae > Ranitomeya > Ranitomeya imitator. Next base: position 307,729,350 of record NC_091283.1, read on the forward strand.
CAATGTTGTTGTGTAGCGTGCACGGGGAATGTTGCGTTATGGGTCAATGTACCAGCAGACTCATCTATCACTGGCTGGGCAATGGGCAGGATGAGGAGGAAACACAGATATAGACCCAAAGAATAAAGTTGGCTAAATGCAGTTCAAAATTGGTAACACAGGAATAACCAGGGGGCATTGCAGTGGAGGACAACTGGAATGAGAGGCTGACACAGAGAGTAGGGCCAAATCAGTAAGTAGTCGAAATGCAGTTCAAAATTGGCAACCGTAGTAAACAGGCGGCACAGCTTTGTTCAGTGGAGGAGAACAGCAAGGAGTGGCAGACACCGATAGTAGGCCCCAACCCAACTAGTAGGCCAAATGCAGTCTAACATTAACAACTACTTAACGAGAGGCTGAAAATGGTATTTCAGGACAGGAAACCAGGAGAACAGCAAGGAGTGGCAGACACCGATAGTAGGCCCCAAACCAACTAGTACGCCAAATGCAGTTGTTCCATTTAACCACAATTTAATGAGAGCCTGAAGATAGAAGCTCAGGAAAGGCAACCTGGGGAACACCTTGGAGTGTAACACACCATCTCTCTCCACCCCATACCCATTTTGTAGGCCTAATGCTGTGTACTTTTCTACAACTACTAAACGAGAGTCGGAAGACCGAAGCAATGGCAAGGAAACCTGGGGAACACCTTGGAGTGTAACACACCATCTCTCTCCACCCCATACCCAATTTGTAGGCCTAATGCAGCCTACTTTCCGACACCTACTAAACGAGAGCATGAAGATCGAAGCTCAGGAAAGGCAACCTGGGGAACACCTTGGAGTGTAACACACCATCTCTCTCCACCCCATACCCATTTTTTAGGCCTAATGCAGTGTACTTTTCTACAACTACTAAACGAGAGTCGGAAGACCGAAGCAATGGCAAGGAAACCTGGGGAACACCTTGGAGTGTAACACACCATCTCTCTCCACCCCATTCCCCATTTTTTAGGCCTAATGCAGCCTACTTTCCGACACCTACTAAACGAGAGCATGAAGATCGAAGCTCAGGAAAGGCAACCTGGGGAACACCTTGGAGTGTAACACACCATCTCTCTCCACCCCATACCCATTTTGTAGGCCTAATGCTGTGTACTTTTCTACAACTACTAAACGAGAGTCGGAAGACCGAAGCAATGGCAAGGAAACCTGGGGAACACCTTGGAGTGTAACACACCATCTCTCTCCACCCCATACCCAATTTGTAGGCCTAATGCAGCCTACTTTCCGACACCTACTAAACGAGAGCATGAAGATCGAAGCTCAGGAAAGGCAACCTGGGGAACACCTTGGAGTGTAACACACCATCTCTCTCCACCCCATACCCATTTTGTAGGCCTAATGCTGTGTACTTTTCTACAACTACTAAACGAGAGTCGGAAGACCGAAGCAATGGCAAGGAAACCTGGGGAACACCTTGGAGTGTAACACACCATCTCTCTCCACCCCATACCCAATTTGTAGGCCTAATGCAGCCTACTTTCCGACACCTACTAAACGAGAGCATGAAGATCGAAGCTCAGGAAAGGCAACCTGGTGAAAACCTTGGAGTGTAACACAACCTGTCTCTACACCCCATACACAATTAGTAGGCCTAATGCAGCGTAGTTTCCAACAGCTACTAAACGAGAGCCGGAAGATCGAAGCTCAGGAAAGGCAACCTGGGGAACACCTTGGAGTGTAACACAACCTCTCTCTACACCACGGAAGGGCTGATTCTTAGGAAGGAAGGCTGTTGTAAATAAGCATTGCGCGTCCGAGGGTGATTATATTCTTATTCGGTATCTACTCACCCTCGGACGCGCCATGCTTCTTGATTTGTAATTAATGTTTATTTGCAATGTGCTTTTGACTTACTCAATTATTTTTTTAATTATTGATTTTATTAAATTAATAGTTTAACATCTTATTGGAAATAATTTAAAGGAGACGCGACAGGACAACACTCGGTGGATGCCATATCTGTGTTAACAACTCCAAAAAACTTTCAGTTAACTTCTTGCAGGAGAAAGAAATTGTAGCTGTTGGACCTTTGTAGTACAGTTCCAGATATTTGTTGTGTGTTTGTTTTGATTGTTAAAATGTCTGCATTTGAGATCTCAACACGATCTTATTTTTTATAATCAAATTAATTTTTTAAATATTTTATTAGGTTGGTTCAAGGGGTACACGGGCCGCAGTAGACAGGTCAGTGGAGGCCTAGTGGAAGGAGTGACCACAGACAGGCATCGAAGGCCTAAAATAATAACACATGGCTGTAGGCAATTTTAAATTGGTTCCAGGGGTACACGGGCAGCAGTGCCCTGGTCAGTGTAGTAGTAGTTGAAAGAATGGACCGCAGACAGGCATCGAAGGCCTAAAATAAAAAAATTGGGCTGGCTGTAGGCAATTTTAAATTGGTTCCAGGGGTACACGGGCAGCAGTGGTGTGGTCAGTGGAGGCCTAGTGGAAGGAGTGACCGCAGACAGGCATCGAAGGCCGAAAATAATAACACATGGCTGTAGGCAATTTTAAATTGGTTCCAGGGGTACACGGGCAGCAGTGGTGTGGTCAGTGGAGGCCTAGTGGAAGGAGTGACCGCAGACAGGCATCGAAGGCCTAAAATAATAACACATGGCTGTAGGCAATTTTAAATTGGTTCCAGGGGTACACGGGCAGCAGTGCCCTGGTCAGTGTAGTAGTAGTTGAAAGAATGGACCGCAGACAGGCATCGAAGGCCTAAAATAAAAAAATTGGGCTGGCTGTAGGCAATTTTAAATTGGTTCCAGGGGTACACGGGCAGCAGTGGTGTGGTCAGTGGAGGCCTAGTGGAAGGAGTGACCGCAGACAGGCATCGAAGGCCTAAAATAATAAAACATGGCTGTAGGCAATTTTAAATTGGTTCCAGGGGTACACGGGCAGCAGTGCCCTGGTCAGTGTAGTAGTAGTTGAAAGAATGGACCGCAGACAGGCATCGAAGGCCTAAAATAAAAAAATTGGGCTGGCTGTAGGCAATTTTAAATTGGTTCCAGGGGTACACGGGCAGCAGTGGTGTGGTCAGTGGAGGCCTAGTGGAAGGAGTGACCGCAGACAGGCATCGAAGGCCTAAAATAATAAAACATGGCTGTAGGCAATTTTAAATTGGTTCCAGGGGTACACGGGCAGCAGTGGTGTGGTCAGTGGAGGCCTAGTGGAAGGAGTGACCGCAGACAGGCATCGAAGGCCTAAAATAATAACACATGGCTGTAGGCAATTTTAAATTGGTTCCAGGGGTACACGGGCAGCAGTGCCCTGGTCAGTGTAGTAGTAGTTGAAAGAATGGACCGCAGACAGGCATCGAAGGCCTAAAATAAAAAAATTGGGCTGGCTGTAGGCAATTTTAAATTGGTTCCAGGGGTACACGGGCAGCAGTGGTGTGGTCAGTGGAGGCCTAGTGGAAGGAGTGACCGCAGACAGGCATCGAAGGCCTAAAATAATAACACATGGCTGTAGGCACTTTTAAATTGGTTCCAGGGGTACATGGGCAGCAGTGTATGGTCAGTGGAAGTCTAGTGGAAGGAGTGACCGCAGACAGGCTTCCAAGGCCTAACATAACAAACTTGGGCTGGCTGTAGGCACTTTTAAATTGGTTCCAGGGGTACACGGGCAGCAGTGGTCTGGTCAGTGGAAGTCTAGTGGAAGGAGTGACCGCAGACAGGCTTCGAAGGCCTAACATAATAACATAGGGCTGGCTGTAGGCACTTTTAAATTGGTTCCAGGGGTACACGGGCAGCAGTGGTCTGGTCAGTGGAAGTCTAGTGGAAGGAGTGACCGCAGACAGGCTTCGAAGGCCTAACATAACAAACTTGGGCTGGCTGTAGGCACTTTTAAATTGGTTCCAGGGGTACATGGGCAGCAGTGTATGGTCAGTGGAAGTCTAGTGGAAGGAGTGACCGCAGACAGGCTTCCAAGGCCTAACATAACAAACTTGGGCTGGCTGTAGGCACTTTTAAATTGGTTCCAGGGGTACACGGGCAGCAGTGGTCTGGTCAGTGGAAGTCTAGTGGAAGGAGTGACCGCAGACAGGCTTCGAAGGCCTAACATAACAAACTTGGGCTGGCTGTAGGCACTTTTAAATTGGTTCCAGGGGTACACGGGCAGCAGTGGTCTGGTCAGTGGAAGTCTAGTGGAAGGAGTGACCGCAGACAGGCTTCCAAGGCCTAACATAACAAACTTGGGCTGGCTGTAGGCACTTTTAAATTGGTTCCAGGGGTACACGGGCAGCAGTGGTCTGGTCAGTGGAAGTCTAGTGGAAGGAGTGACCGCAGACAGGCTTCCAAGGCCTAACATAACAAACTTGGGCTGGCTGTAGGCACTTTTAAATTGGTTCCAGGGGTACACGGGCAGCAGTGGTCTGGTCAGTGGAAGTCTAGTGGAAGGAGTGACCGCAGACAGGCTTCGAAGGCCTAACATAACAAACTTGGGCTGGCTGTAGGCACTTTTAAATTGGTTCCAGGGGTACACGGGCAGCAGTGGTCTGGTCAGTGGAAGTCTAGTGGAAGGAGTGACCGCAGACAGGCTTCCAAGGCCTAACATAACAAAATTGGGCTGGCTGTAGGCACTTTAAATTGGTTCCAGGGGTACATGGGCAGCAGTGTATGGTCAGTGGAAGTCTAGTGGAAGGAGTGACGGCAGACAGTCTTCGAAGGCCTAACATAACAAAATTGGGCTGACTGTAGGCACTTTTAAATTGGTTCCAGGGTAACACGGCCAGCAGTGGCCTGGTCAGTGTAGTAGTTGTAGAAAGAAGGGACCGCAGACAGGCTTCGAAGGCCTAACATAACAAAAATGTCAAAACAATGGTATTGTCAGTGCCAGGCATTGAAGGATGTCAGCGCCTAGACTACACATTGGTGAAGCTGTGAGAGATAATTTTGCTAGTGGTAGAGCACTGTTTGAGCTGGGGGGGGGAACTGTCTTGTGGCCGGCGGTACAGGCACAGGGCCCCTCATATTACAACGGTGTGTCTGACGTTGGGTGCGCACCACCACCGCCAGAGACACTTTATTGTACTATGAGGGACCCAGTGGCAGTGCCGTCGACCAAAAGCGGCCACACCCACCTCTTCAGACAAACAGCACTCTCAAGGGTCCAAGCGCAAAGTGGCGATAGCACGGCCCCGTGTGGGGAGTTTGGCCATTTCGTGAGGTGGAAACATGTCGTATGCTGGACAATCAGGTGAAGAAAATTACGAGATTGGAAAAGTCATTCAGAATAGTCCACAGGCAAGACCTTTTCATAGGAAAGCTAGGTGTCAGCCGGGCAGGGTGGGGCAAAAGATTTTGAAATCCAGTTGTGGTTCATTTTAATGAAGGTTAGATCATCTACATTTTGGGTAGCCAGACGAGTCCTTTTTTCTGTTAGTATTGAACCTGCATCACTGAATACTCTTTCTGATAGGACACTAGCTGCCGGGCAAGCAAGCTCCTGCAATGCATATTCTGCCAATTCTGGCCAGGTGTCTAATTTGGATGCCCAGTAATCAAATGGGAATGACGGTTGAGGGAGAACGTCGATAAGGGATGAAAAATAGTTTGTAACCATACTGGACAAATGTTGTCTCCTGTCACTTTGAATTGATGCTGCAGTACCTGTCCTGTCTGCGGTCATAGAAAAATCACTCCACAACCTGGTCAGAAAACCCCTCTGGCCAACGCCACTTCTGATTTCTGCCCCTCTAACACCTCTGGTCTGCTGGCCCCTGGAGCTCGTGTGAGAACGATCACGGGCGCTGTGTGCAGGGAATGCCAGAAGCAAACGGTCAACAAGAGTTGATTGTTTTGTTGCTAATATTAGTTCCAAGTTCTCATGTGGCATAATATTTTGCAATTTGCCTTTATAGCGAGGATCAAGGAGGCAGGCCAACCAGTAATCGTCATCGTTCATCATTTTTGTAATGCGTGTGTCCCTTTTGAGGATACGCAAGGCATAATCCGCCATGTGGGCCAAAGTTCCCGTTGTCAAATCTGCGGTTGTGCTTGGTTGAGGGGCAGTTGCAGGCAAATCTACGTCACTTGTGTCCCTCAAAAAACCAGAACCCGGCCTTGCCACGCCACCAATTTCCCGTGCCCCCGGGAAAGCTTCCTCATTAAAAATATACTCATCCCCATCATCCTCCTCATCCTCCACCTCCTCTTCGCCCGGTACCTCGTCATGTACACTGCCCTGACCAGACAATCGCTGACTGTCATCAAGGCTTTCCTCTTCCTCTGGTGCAGACGCCTGATCCTTTATGTGCGTCAAACTTTGCATCAGCAGACGCATTAGGGGGATGCTCATGCTTATTATGGCGTTGTCTGCACTAACCAGCCGTGTGCATTCCTCAAAACACTGAAGGACTTGACACATGTCTTGAATCTTCGACCACTGCACACCTGACAACTCCATGTCTGCCATCCTACTGCCTGCCCGTGTATGTGTATCCTCCCACAAAAACATAACAGCCCGCCTCTGTTCGCACAGTCTCTGAAGCATGTGCAGTGTTGAGTTCCACCTTGTTGCAACGTCTATGATTAGGCGATGCTGGGGAAGGTTCAAAGAACGCTGATAGGTCTGCATACGGCTGGAGTGTACAGGCGAACGGCGGATATGTGCGCAAAGTCCACGCACTTTGAGGAGCAGGTCGGATAACCCCGGATAACTTTTCAGGAAGCACTGCACCACCAGGTTTAAGGTGTGAGCCAGGCAAGGAATGTGTTTCAGTTGGGAAAGGGAGATGGCAGCCATGAAATTCCTTCCGTTATCACTCACTACCTTGCCTGCCTCAAGATCTACAGTGCCCAGCCACGACTGCGTTTCTTGCTGCAAGAACTCGGACAGAACTTCCGCGGTGTGTCTATTGTCGCCCAAACACTTCATAGCCAATACAGCCTGCTGACGTATGCCAGTAGCTGCCCCATAATGGGAGACCTGGTGTGCAACAGTGGCAGGTGCGGATGGAGTGTTTGTGCGACTGCGGTCTGTGGACGAGCTCTTGCTTCTGCAGGAGGACGAGGAGGAGGAGGAGGAGGAGGGGGTGCGAACGGCTACAGACAACTGTTTACTAGACCGTGGGCTAGGCAGAACTGTCCCAAACTTGCTGTCCCCTGTGGACCCTGAATCCACCACATTTACCCAGTGTGCCGTGATGGACACGTAACGTCCCTGGCCATGCCTACTGGTCCATGCATCTGTTGTCAGGTGCACCTTTGTGCTCACAGATTGCCTGAGTGCATGGACGATGCGCTCTTTAACATGCTGGTGGAGGGCTGGGATGGCTTTTCTGGAAAAAAAGTGTCGACTGGGTAGCTCGTAGCGTGGTACAGCGTAGTCCATCAGGTCTTTGAAAGCTTCGCTTTCAACTAACCGGTAGGGCATCATCTCTAACGAGATTAGTCTAGCTATGTGGGCGTTCAAACCCTGTGTACGCGGATGCGAGGCTAAGTATTTCCTTTTTCTAACCATAGTCTCATGTAGGGTGAGCTGGACTGGAGAGATGGAGATCGTGGAACTAGCGGGGGTGCCGGTGGACATGGCAGACTGAGAGACGGTGGGAGATGGTATTGTTGCCGCCGGTGCCCTAGATGCAGTGTTTCCTACTACGAAACTGGTGATTCCCTGACCCTGACTGCTTTGGCCTGGCAAAGATACCTGCACAGATACAGCAGGTGGTGCGCTAAATGGTGGTCCTACACTGCCGGAAGGGATGTTGCGTTGATGACTAGCTTCATTGGCCGAGGGTGCAACAACCTTAAGGGACGTTTGGTAGTTAGTCCAAGCTTTCAAATGCATGGTGGTTAAATGTCTATGCATGCAACTAGTATTGAGACTTTTCAGATTCTGACCTCTGCTTAAGGAAGTAGAACATTTTTGACAGATGACTTTGCGCTGATCAATTGGATGTTGTTTAAAAAAATGCCAGACTGCACTCTTTCTAGCATCGGATACCTTTTCAGGCATTGCAGACTGAGCTTTAACCGGATGGCCACGCTGTCCTCCACCAGGTTTTGGCTTTGCCACGCGTTTTGGGCAAGATACGGGCCCGGCAGATGGAACCTGTGGCGATGTTGATGCCTGCTGCGGCCCCTCCTCCTCCTCTGCTTCAGAACTGCTGCCGCCTGCACCCTGTTCCCCCAATGGCTGCCAATCGGGGTCAAGAACTGGGTCATCTAATAACTCTTCTTGTACCTCCTGCGCAACTTCGTCTGTGTCACCGTGTCGTTCGGTGGTATAGCGTTCGTGATGGGGCAACATAGTCTCATCAGGGTCTGATTCTTGATCAGCACCCTGCGAGGGCAATGTTGTGGTCTGAGTCAAAGGACCAGCATAGTAGTCTGGCTGTGGCTGTGCGTCAGTGCACTCCATGTCAGATTCAATTTGTAATGGGCATGGACTGTTAACTGCTTCACTTTCTAAGCCAGGGACGGTATGTGTAAAGAGCTCCATGGAGTAACCCGTTGTGTCGCCTGCTGCATTCTTCTCTGTTGTTGTTTTTGCTGAAGAGGACAAGGAAGTGACTTGTCCCTGACCGTGAACATCCACTAACGACGCGCTGCTTTTACTTTTACCAGTTTCACGAGAGGAGGCAAAAGAGCTAGAGGCTGAGTCAGCAAGATAAGCCAAAACTTGCTCTTGCTGCTCCGGCTTTAAAAGCGGTTTTCCTAATCCCAGAAAAGGGAGCGTTCGAGGCCTTGTGTAGCCGGACGACGAACCTGGCTCCACAGCTCCAGACTTAGGTGCAATATTTTTTTCCCCACGACCACCTGATGCTCCACCACTACCACTACCCTCATTACCAGCTGACAATGAACGCCCCCGGCCACGACCTCTTCCACTAGACTTCCTCATTGTTTTAAAAACGTAACCAAACTAACGTTATTTGTTGCAGTCACACAACTTACACGGTGAGCTATAACTTCAGTATGATTTAGCTACCCCTTTACAGGTTGGTGAGACCACAGCGAAAATCAGGCCCAATGTTACACACTCTTTTTTTGGTGGCTGCAAATTAGAGAGATGCCCCACACGCAGGACTGTCACTGAAGCACAAATGTTAATATTAATGTCACACTATTATTTTTTTTTTATTTTTATTTTTTTCAGGAACACTTTAGAAACCCCCCCAAAAAAAAAAAATTGATTTTTGCAGGGAGAATTTAGAAAACAAATGTAACAAACTATATGCTTTCTATGGGCCACTGAGTGAGAGATGACGCACACAGGAATCAGGAGTGGCACACAAGCCCAGAGGCCAATATTTTTCTACCAATGATTGATGGAGTTATTTTCTCTGGTAGATTTTGGAACCCAAATCAAGGGAAAAAAATATAGGCTTTCTATGGACCACAATTGGAGAGAGAGAGAGAGAGAGAGAGAGAGAGAGAGATGGCACACCCAGGAGTCAAGACTGGCACACAAGCAGAAAGGCCAATATTAATCTCCCACTGTTTTTTTTGGTTGTTTTTTTTTTTTTTTTTTCAGGGAGACTTTAGAAAAAAAAATAATAAAAAAAATATGATTTTATCAGGAAGAATTTAGAAACCAAATAAAATAAAATGATTTTTTCAGGGAGAATTTATAAATCAAATAAAAACAAAAATAGGCGTTCTATGGCCCACTGACTGAGAGATGACGCACACAGGAATCAGGAGTGGCACACAAGCCCAGAGGCCAATATTTTTCTACCAATGATTGATGGAGTTATTTTCTCTGGTAGATTTTGGAACCCAAATCAAGGAAAAAAAATATAGGCCTTCTATGGACCACAATTGGAGAGAGAGAGAGAGAGAGAGAGAGAGATGGCACACCCAGGAGTCAAGACTGGCACACAAGCAGAAAGGCCAATATTAATCTCCCACTGTTTTTTTTTTTTTTTTTTTTTTTTTTTCAGGGAGACTTTAGAAAAAAAAATAATAAAAAAAATATGATTTTATCAGGAAGAATTTTGAAACCAAATAAAATAAAATGATTTTTTCAGGGAGAATTTATAAAACAAATAAAAACAAAAATAGGCGTTCTATGGCCCACTGACTGAGAGATGACGCACACAGGAATCAGGAGTGGCACACAAGCCCAGAGGCCAATATTTTTCTACCAATGATTGATGGAGTTATTTTCTCTGGTAGATTTTGGAACCCAAATCAAGGAAAAAAAATATAGGCTTTCTATGGACCACAATTGGAGAGAGAGAGAGAGAGAGAGAGAGAGAGAGAGAGAGATGGCACACCCAGGAGTCAAGACTGGCACACAAGCAGAAAGGCCAATATTAATCTCCCACTGTTTTTTTTGGTTGTTTTTTTTTTTTTTTTTTCAGGGAGACTTTAGAAAAAAAAATAATAAAAAAAATATGATTTTATCAGGAAGAATTTAGAAACCAAATAAAATAAAATGATTTTTTCAGGGAGAATTTATAAAACAAATAAAACCAAAAATAGGCGTTCTATGGCCCACTGACTGAGAGATGACGCACCCAGGAGTCAAGACTGGCACACAAGCAGAAAGGCCAATATTAATCTCCCACTGTTTTTTTTTTTTTTTTTTTTTTTTCAGGGAGACTTTAGAAAAAAAAATAATAAAAAAAATATGATTTTATCAGGAAGAATTTAGAAACCAAATAAAATAAAATGATTTTTTCAGGGAGAATTTATAAAACAAATAAAACCAAAAATAGGCGTTCTATGGCCCACTGACTGAGAGATGACGCACCCAGGAGTCAAGACTGGCACACAAGCAGAAAGGCCAATATTAATCTCCCACTGTTTTTTTTTTTTTTTTTTTTTTTTTCAGGGAGACTTTAGAAAAAAAAATAATAAAAAAAATATGATTTTATCAGGAAGAATTTAGAAACCAAATAAAATAAAATGATTTTTTCAGGGAGAATTTAGAAAACAAATAAAACCAAAAATAGGCGTTCTATGGCCCACTGACTGAGAGAGAGAGAGAGATGGAACGCTTAGTACTGGCACACAAGCCCAAAGGGCAATATTAATCTCCCTTTTTTTTTCCAGGGAGAATTTCTAAAACCCCCCCAAAAAAAAAAATTGGCTTTCTATGGCCCACTATTTGTGAGAGAGATGGGACGCTCAGGACTGGCACAGATGGCACGCTCAGGACTGGCACAGAAGCCCAGAGGCCAATATTAATCTCCCTTTTTTTCTGGGAGAATTTATAAAACCAAAAAAATATTTAAATAGGCTTTCTATGGCCCACTATTTGTGAGAGAGATGGCACGCTCAGGACTGGCACAGATGGCACGCTCACAACTGGCACACAAGCCCAGAGGCCAATATTAATCTCCCTTTTTTCAGGGAAAATTTATAAAACCAAAAAAAAAATTAAATAGGCTTTCTATGGCCCACTATTTGTGAGAGAGATGGCACGCTCAGGACTGGCACAGATGGCACGCTCACAACTGGCACACAAGCCCAGAGGCCAATATTAATCTCCCTTTTTTCAGGGAAAATTTATAAAACAAAAAAAAAAATTAAATAGGCTTTCTATGGCCCACTATTTGTGAGAGAGATGGCACGCTCAGGACTGGCACAGATGGCACGCTCACAACTGGCACACAAGCCCAGAGGCCAATATTAATCTCCCTTTTTTTCAGGGAGAATTTATAAAACCAAAAAAAAAATTAAATAGGCTTTCTATGGCCCACTATTTGTGAGAGAGATGGCACGCTCAGGGCTGGCACAGATGGCACGCTCAGGACTGGCACACAAGCCCAGAGGCCAATATTAATCTCCCTTTTTTTCAGGGAGAATTTATAAAACCCAAAAAAAAATAAAATAGGCTTTCTATGGCCCACTATTTGTGAGAGAGATGGCACACTCAGGACTGGCACACAAGCCCAAAGGCCAATATTAATCTCCCACTGTATTTTTATCAGGGAGAATTTATACACCCCACAAAAAAAAATACAGAAAAATGAAAAGGCTTTCTATGGCCCACTATGTGAGAGAGATGGCACACACAGGGATGGCACTCTAGCAGAAATGCCAAATTGCCAATCTTAATCTCCCACCAAAAAAAAAAAAACAGGGAATGTCCTACAATTACTATCTCCCTGCCTGCAGTAATCTCAGCCAGGTATGGCAGGCAGCTACTATCTCCCTGCCTGCAGTAATCTCAGCCAGGTATGGCAGGCAGCAATAAGGAGTGGACTGATGCACAAATGAAATAAAAAGTGTGGACAAACAAAAAAGATAGCTGTGCAGAAAGGAAGGAACAAGAGGATTTGTGCTTTGAAAAAAGCAGTTGGTTTGCACAGCGGCGTACACACAGCAATGCAGCTATCAGGGAGCCTTCTAGGGCAGCCCAATGAGCTACAGCGCTGAGGGGAAAAAAAAAAAAAAAAAAACTTCCACTGTCCCTGCACACCGAGGGTGGTGTTGGACAGTGCAAATCGCTGCAGCACAAGCGGTTTTGTGGTTAATGGACCCTGCCTAACGCTATCCCTGCTTCTGACAAAGCGGCAGCAACCTCTCCCTAAGCTCAGATCAGCAGCAGTAAGATGGCGGTCGGTGGGAACGCCTCTTTATAGCCCCTGTGACGTCGCAGACAGCAAGCCAATCACTGCAATGCCCTTCTCTAAGATGGTGGGGACCAGGACCTATGTCATCACGCTGCCCACACTCTGCGTTTACCTTCATTGGCTGAGAAATGGCGCTTTTCGCGTCATTGAAACGCGACTTTGGCGCGAAAGTCGCGTACCGCATGGCCGACCCCGCACAGGGGTCGGATCGGGTTTCATGAAACCCCGACTTAGCCAAAAGTCGGCGACTTTTGAAAATGTTCGACCCGTTTCGCTCAACCCTAGTGATGGTGTCTCCGCAGCTCCTCTACATGCATTTGCATATTTGGGGGCAGTGTTCTGGATCACTGCGTTGAGAAATACGTGATGGTGTCTCTGTGGTGTTGGATGTTTTGGTCTCCACGAGGTCAATCATCCGTGCCTTTATAGCCCCTCACAGTAGTGGCAACCAAAGCCCCCATTACAGGCATAATGGTAAACAAAGCTTTTCAACAAAGATCCAGGGGTTGCTACAATACCCCCATTCAGTTTTCTCCTATAAAGCAAGACACTGTCACATCCAGCTTCAAACACCTCCTCTGACAGGTGGTGTCATCTTGTCTCCATGGTACCATATTTAAATCATCTCAAAACCCCTAAGACCATTATATGTGCATCTAGATCTGCTCTTCTGTGCAGGGCTGCTCGCAAAATTCACCATTTTCAGATGTCCCCTTCATATCTGTTTGCAAGAACTGGAGGTAATGCACCAAGCTGACAGACAGCCGCGAGCCACATGTGGCTCCCAAGCTACAGGTTGGGGATCCCTGATCTATATTATCACCAAGTTTATTTAATAGCAACCAGTCAAAGACAAAAGGAAAGAAAACATGGTTGGACCTCAAAGGTTTCTTCAAATGTGGGGCTCAGCGCTGCTTAGTATGTCAGTATGGATGGAAGACAAAAATTTACCAATCAAGCAGTAATCTTCCGGAATTTCAGATTAATGATTTTATTAACGGCAATGACAATTATGTAGTCTCTCACTGAGTGTACCCTCTGTAAAGCAAAAAAGGGGAGAAGCCAGCGCAGCCTAAGGTTAAGACGCAATACATAAAGTGCATAAGCACATATTAATTTCTAACTGTATTTTCAAAATGAGACATTTAGCAAACAATTGATCAATTCTTTGAGCCACCCCGCCTCTTCACGGCAATATCATATTGGGGCAGTCCTACACTACGTTTTTTATATTCGCTGTGTGCTGTGTGGTCTTGCTTTTAGTTCATTTAGGAGGCCTTTATGGCACAGCGAATATAAAAAACGTAGTGTAGGACTGCCCCAATATGAGATTGCCGTGAAGAGGCGGGGTGGCTCAAATAATTGATCAATTGTTTGCTAAATGTCTCATTTTGAAAATACAGTTAGAAATTAATATGTGCATTTGCACTTTATGTATTGCGTCTTAACCTTAGGCTGCGCTGGCTTCTCCCATTTTTTGCTCTGTTATTGGTAAGTGGCTGACCACCACTGTTGCCGTGCGCCGCGCCTGGTTATGTGCGCCATTCTTTCTGTGTCTCAGTGATTGATAGGCTGCTGTACACACACAGCAGCCCTGCCCTGCCTCAGGCTTTGTTTAATTATGCACCTGTGCCTCAGCCTGTTTCACTCTTCATCTGTGGCTCTGGATGGGCAGTGTGGAGGTTGGATCCGAAATGTCTGTCTGGACCTGGTCAACCTTTATCCTCGCTTGCCTACTCTGGCGCCATGGGGGTGACTCAGTATATGCTCCAGGTACAGCATGTTTTTAATGTGATCTTGCTTTTAGTTCATTTAGGAGGCCTTTATGGCACAGCGAATATAAAAAACGTAGTGTAGGACTGCCCCAATATGAGATTGCCGTGAAGAGGCGGAGTGGCTCAAAGAATTTATCAATTGTTTGCTAAATGTCTCATTTTTGAAAATACAGTTAGAAATTAATATGTGCATTTGCACTTTATGTATTGCGTCAACCTTAGGCTGCGCTGGCTTCTCCCATTTTTTGCTCTACCCTCTGTAAACTCCAATATGTGGGTTGTACAACATGCTCGCTAAAAACTAGAATCAGACGTCACTTATCTGATGCGGTTAATTAACCCTGCGGCTTTTTCTTCGTCTGCTGTCTCAAAACATTTTTGGAATGTCCATAAAGGTGATACTTTTGGCTTAGCCTTCTGTGGTATTGAAAAGGTATAAAGCACTTAAAGAGGTGGGTATCATAGAAGGAAACTCCTGAATAGGGAGTCCTTTTGGATTTTCATGCTGGAATCGAGAGTACCTTATGGTCTAAATCACAGACAAGATCTTATTTTACATTGCTAAAATATCTTATTTGCTCCTTCTGGCTTGATTTTCCTTCACCTTTTTTAGTGTGTGTTATCCCTTCACAATGTCTTTTATATTATTTTGCATTTGTGTTTTCATGATTTGTCTTCTCTGGTCTCCCTAGCCAACTTCTTCATTTTCTGGATACAATTGCAATTATTCAAATCAGCTGTGCAATGGAATAAGAGAAGCTATAAGAACTTATCCAGTCTTCAGTGAAGCATGCCATGATTAAGATGGAGGTCAAAACCCGTAGGCTAAACGCTATTCTGTGTGCATGATGCTGGAGAGTGCTGTAATGGTTTACCTTATTATCCTTTTTTTGTATTTTTGGATAAATATGTGAAATTTTGTTGAAGATAATTATTTCCCACTGGATCACTTGCTTTTTTTCTTCTTGAACTGGTTGCTCTGCCCTTAAAAAGTAGGGACAACGCTGGAACAGAGGCCAAAGGAGTCAAAAGTGACTCCAACCAGTTCATTATAGTAATTGGTTTGTTGGGGGTTTCGTCTGAATCTCTTAACACTCTGTAGGAAAATGGATCTTGTTCTGCCTAAATAGATCCACCACGGTCTTCTCCGCAATTATCTTGATAGTATAAAGCCAGCAAGTTGCTGGTCTTCTTCACCTTGTTCCTTCTATTCTTCCGGCCATGATGTCCACAGTGATCGCTCTCTCCGTATGATGTGTCCACAAGTGATAGCTTGATGATTCTTCCTTCCAGTGACATGTCTGGCTTGATTTTTTCTTCTTGCCGTCCATGGTATGTATAATATCCTCTCCCAGCTCCACATTTCAAAAGTGTTGATTCTTCTGTCTTGTTTTAATAAAAAGTGGGGTCACTTTGGGGGTTTTCTGCTGTTCTGACACCTGAGCGGTTTTGCAAACCGTCCCAGTTAAATACCTGTTAGGAGACTCCTTTCTCCCTCTTACAGACATAGCTTCCCTTCAAGACACAGATGTTGCTACCAACTTTTATAACACCACAATAACAGCATCACTCGACTCGGCTGTCCCTCTCATGCATAGCAAAGCTCGTACAATCAACAGGCAGCCATAGCTGACCAGCCTGACCAAAGAACGGAGACGGGCTTCCAGGGTTGCTGAGCGGAGATGGAAGTGATCCCGCTCTGCCGACCACTTCATTGCATACAAGCAGTCCCTCACCAGCTTCAAGTCCACGCTCAGTGGCGCAAAACAAACTTACTTCTCATCTCATATCCTCCCTGTCTCACAACCCTAAACAGCTTTTCAACACTTTCAATTCTCTACTCTGCCCCCCAGCACCTCCTCCCTCTCCACTAATTTCTGCTGAAGACTTTGCCTCTTTCTTTAAACAGAAGATTGATGCGATCAGAGCAAACTTTGGCCCGCAGCCCCCAATACCTCTCTTAGTCGCTCCACCCTGTTGCTCCAAAACCAGCTTCTCCACCATGACAGAAGATCAGCTCTCCACCCTCCTGTCAAGATCACATCTCACCACTTGCACGCTTGACCTGCTCCTGTCCCACCTCATCCATAACCTCACCACAGTCTTCATCCCAACCCTAACACACCTCTTCAACCTCTCACTCAGAACAGGTGTCTTCCCCTCATCCTTCTAGCATGCCTCGATCACACGCATCCTCAAAAAGCCCTCCCTTGACCTATACTCTGTGTCTAGCTATCGCCCGATATCTCTTCTCCCTTGTGCCTCAAAACCACTGGAACAGCATGTCCATCTTGAACTGTCCTCCCTCCTCTCCTCCTGCTCCCTCTTTGACTGGTTACAATCTGCCTTCTGACCCCATCACTCAAGTGAAACTGCCCTAACTAAAGTCATCAATGACCTACTAACCGCCAAGAGCAAGTGACACTACTCTGCCCTCCTTCTTCTGGACCTGTCTTCTGCCTTTGACACTGTGGACCACTTTCTCCTGCTACAGATGATCTCATCTCTTGGCATCACAGACTTGGCCCTATCCTGGATCTCATCATATCTAACAGACTGTACATTCAGTCTCTCCCTCTCCCACACCAACTCCTCACCTTGCCCCTTGTCTGTCGGTGTCCCTCAAGGCTCAGTTCTAGGACCCCTACTCTTCTCCATCTATACCTTTGGCCTGGGACAGCTCATAGAATCCACGGTTTGCAGTATCATCTCTATGCCAATGACATGCAGATCTACCTATCCGGACCTGACTTCACCTCCTTACTCACCAAAATCCCACAATGTCTGTCAGCTATCTCAGCCTTCTTTTCTGCTCGCTTTCTAAAACTGAACATGGACAAAACAAAATTCATCATCTTTCCCCCATCTCACTCTACCCCTCCACCAGACATATCCATCAATGTCAATGGCTGCTCACTTTCCCCAGTCCCACATGCCTAGTGCCTCGGGGTGATTCTCAACTCTGCCCTCTCTTTTAAGCCACATATCCAAGCCCTTGCCTCCTCCTGCCATCTCAAACTCAAAAATATTTCCCGTATCTGTACATTCCTTGACATGAAACCACAATAACACTAGTACACGCCCTTACCATCTCCCGCCTTGACTAATGCAGCCTCCCCTCTAGCACCACTCCAATCTATCCTACACTCTGCTTCCCAACTAATCTACCTGTGTCCCCACTATTCCCCAGCATCTCCCCTATGCCAAGCCGTTCACTGGCTTCCTATCATCCAGAGACTCCAGTTCAAAACCATTACTATGACATACAAAGCTGTCCACAACCTGTCTCCTCCATACATCTGTGACATGGTCTCCCGGTACTTACCTACACGCAACCTTCAATCCTCACAAGATCTCCTTTTCTACTCCCCTCTTATTTCTTCTTCCCACACCCGCATCCAAGACTTCTCCCATGCTTCCCCCATACTCTGGAACTCTCTACCCCAACACATCAGACTCTCGCCTACCATGGAAACCTTCAAAAAGAACCTGAAGACCCACCTCTTCCGACAAGCCTACAGCCTGCAGTGATCCTCAACCTTCTGAACCGCCGCATGACCAGCTCTACCCTCTCCTAGTGTATCCTCATCCATCCCATGTAGATTGTGAGCCCTCGCGGGCAGGCTCCTCTCCTTCTGTACCTGATAGTGACTTGTTTTTGCACTTGTTTATTGTATTTGTCTATACTTGCCCCCTTTTGACATGTAAAGCGCCATGCAATAAATGGCGCTATAAAAAAAATGTATAAAAAAGAATCTATGGGTTATTTTCAAGAGGAGGATGAGAGACACCAGACCCCACAATGCAGACAAGCTGAAGGCTGCAATCAAAGCAACCTGGGCTTCCATATTACCACAGCAGTGCCACGGGCTGATAGCCTCCATGCCACGCCGCATTGATGCAGTAATTGATGCAAAAGGAGCCCCAACCAAGAATTGAGTGCACTTACTGAACATACATTTCAGTAGGATAACATTTCGGTTGTTATAATCATTTTTTCAAGCTGAGATAATGGCTTTTGGGTTTTCATTGGCTGTAAGCCATAATCATCAACATTAACAAAAATAAACACTTGAAATAGATCAATCTGTTTGTAATGACTCTATATAATATCTGAGTTTCACTTTTGTATTGAAGAACTGAAATAAATTAACTTTCTGATGATATTCTAATTTTGTGAGATGCACCTGTACTCCCTGTCTGCCGTAGTCCAGGTAATTACGCATATGTAGAACAGTCACATCGGAAGAGTGTGAGCGTCAGCATGTGAGTGTAAGCATCAGTGTGTTAGCGTGAGCGTCAGTGTGAATGTGTGTGTGTGAGCGTCAGAGTGAGCGCGAGAGTGTGAGAGTGAGCATGTGCAAGAGTGTGAGCGTGAGAGAGCGAGTGTGTGTGAGAGTGAGCGTGAGAGATAGCATGAGCATGAACGTCCACAGATGGAGGTTGTGCTCACAGCCCAACACTGTGCAAGACGCTTGGCATTTGCCACAGAACACCTGGATGGGCAAATTCGTCACTGGCGCCCTGTATATCTGCAGTATATCACACAGCCCACGCAGTATATAACACTGCCCATGTAGTATATAGCAGCCACGCGGTATATAACACAGCCCACGCAGTATTTAGCAGTGTGGGCACCATATCCCTGTTAAAAAAAATAAAAAATAGTTATATGCTCACCCGCCGGGATCCAGCGAAGATCTAGCGATGCGCGCACGGCTGCCGCTATCTTCCGTTCCCAGGATGCATCGCGATACCGCTAAGTCTTCTGGGTAATTTCGCAATGCATCTCTGGGAACGGTAGATGGCGGCCGGCGCGAGCGCATCGTCGGACGACGGATGGTGAGAATAGCATTTTTTTTGTTTTTTTATTATTTTTAACATTAGATCATTTTACTATTGATGCTGCATAGGCAGCATCAATAGTAAAAAGTTGGGGACACACAGGGTTAATAGCAGCGGTAACGGAGTGCATTACACCGCGGCATAACGTGACCCATTACTGCTGGCATTAACCCTGTGTGAGCAGTGACTGGAGGGGAGTATGGAGCGGGCGCCGGGCACTGACTGCAGGGGGGTAGGGGGGGACTGTGCCCATCGCTGATTGGTCGCGGGAGCCTTGACAGGCAGCTGGCGAGACCAATCAGCAACGCGTGATTTCCGTGACGGAAGTTGCCGACAGAAAGCCGGAAGTGACCCTTAGACAATTATATATATAGATGTTTTTTATTGTCTTGTTAAATATATATTGCAATGACGACTAATGGAGCATGGGAAAGCTTATTTTCTAATGGAGGAACTGATTAACTGGACTTCTGGTCACCTGCTGCTCCATCAGCAGTAATTTTATATTCTAACAAGAGAAGGGACTATGTAATAAAAGTGGGCACTGTGAATAACAAAGATAACAAGGATAGACTATATAAGAGACAATGCTGTACATAACACAGAGGAAGCTATATAATAAGGGACGGCATTATATATAACTAGAGAGGATGGTACATAATAAGGGACGGTGTTATACATAATAAAAGAGACGATAAGGCTGTGATCACATTGAACAGGATTTCTATGTCTCATAGGCTTTTATTATAGTAAAAAATATATTCTGCATGCTGTGTGATAATTGTTTTTTTCTTTCTATTGGATAAGTTACATTTTTGCGTATGAGTGTAAGGGGGTGACACAGGCCATCGCATTGCCCCCCCCCCCCTTTGGACAGTATTCAAATTGAGTGTGTGCAGTTTGTGTAAATGTATTCCTTTAATGTTGTTATGAAAATATAGAGAGTGTAGGACTTAGACAGTAGGGAGAACACAGTAGAATAGAATAAGGAATTAGTTAGACCAATAGGATTAGTCTAGTTAGGAGGGGCTAATGTAGAGTAGTTTGGGGAGCTTCCTGGAGTTAGTCAGAGAGAGAGTGTGAGCCGGGAGCAAGGACAGGACAGTCATGTCCAGGGGTAACGTTTAAGTCAAGGAGCCCAGCAGTCCGAGGCCTAAAAGCTGACTGTCACGCGGTAGTGGAAGAATATTTTGGCAGCATAAGAATGGTAGCAGCTAACTTCGTGGGAACAACCCTTATTGTCCGAGGCCTACGGCCGGCTAAATAATGGAAGAGCCATTCTTCGACTTTACCTTTGGAGAGGGCGGGGAACTCCTAAAGAGGGTTAGTGTGACCAGTCAGGAAGCTACAGGACCGCTGGATATTCCAGAAGGAGAAAGGGACAGTAGAGGGAACGGAATGATGATATTCTGCTAAGAATCTTGTGCTATTTTTGTGACTAAACTGGACGAGCTGAGTAAAATTGTTTTGTTGAATATGAACCTGGACTCTGTGATTGTGTGATGTTAAAAGAAAAGGAACCTCGGCAATGTGGAATGGACACCGAGTTACAAGTGAGTGGACTGCAATGTGTTAATGGAACGGAGGGCCAGGGTGCACTGAAACTGCCACCGTTAGCCACAACTACTACTGCCCTGCTCTCCGTTTCACTTGGAGTAGTTGGAGTAGTACGGCGGGATGCGCATACCTTGCACTCAGAAGGTGGAGGTACCCAAATTATGGCAAAGGTGGCAGAAAATGGTGCGGAGACTGAGGACAACTCCAGCTCTGCCCCTCATGGGCATCCTGATCGTGAAAGTGGCACGAAATTCCATCTGGAAGAGACAGTGGTCTGAGCCTGAGGTGCATTCCCCGGTGAGCGATGCCTGAGCATGGTGGGCGCGATGAAAGAGAAGAAGGCCTCACCCCTATCAGCAGATCCCTGAGAGATGGGCGGAATCCGATGCTGAATGGGTGGAGCAGCAGGAAGTGGCTCCACCCTGGAATGGGTGGGGCCCAGAAGAAGAAAATCCCGTGGGCGGCTGCACGGCGCTATTATGAGGCACGACACCGGCACCGATGGCACACTCCTGCGTCCATTGTTGCAACGGTGTCTGCCACAGAGTGGAAGTGGCAGCAGGTAGAGGAAAGGACCCAGCCCGGAAGGCTGTGGGGAACATCAGTTGACGATGGCGAGTATTGGCCTGACATTCCCATTATCTGCTGGAGAGCAGTATAGGCGACTGCTGGAACCGGAACGTCGTAGACCAGAGGAGGTCAGTGACCTGGGAGAAAAGACTGCCTGGAGGAGCCTGAGCTGGAGGATGCGGCAGCTGCGCTGGTGGAGTCTGACGGTCGTGGAGTGATTGCGGTTGGGATGTCGGAGCGGTGGGACTATGAGCAGGTGGTGAGTGGAACTCAGTCCCAAACCCCAGAGCACAGACCTGTGTTTGTAGACGGTCCATCTCCCGGTCCGGCACTCCGATATCAGGAGGGAGATGGTCCCTTCCCATCCCCTGGGCAGGCAGCGTGGATAGCAGGGGTGATCGAAGGAAAGAAGAGGTCCGGGCAGAACTGTGTCAACCAGGAAGTGGCGCAATGGCTGGACAGCAGACCCATGGGATGCTGGCATATACTCACTGGTCTTGCGCCTACACCCACGGCAAGGTGTACGTGAACACAAGTTCCATTAAATTCCAGAGGCCCATGAGGGAAGGAGATTAGGTCACGTTTTTCAAAGAGGATGGACCTCAGAGGTATTTTGCTGTCACAGTCACTCTGACATCCCCGGAGGACAACCCAGTACTGTATAGGCACCAGGAGCAGGCACAATCGCCCTCATCTTCTCAGCGTATGGAACGGCCGAGCTCTGCCCCTCCCTGGTCATTGAGGCGGGTGGACATGACACCTGCGATGGCGATGGAGCCACCATCACCCGCGGGAACACGGGCACGGAGCCCGATGTGGAACAATGATCAAAATTGGCCACCCCTTTTAAAGGAGAAAAAAAAATTGAGCTATACTTGAGTTGGTACACATGCAGAGGTTAAAGGCATGTTCACATTGGCCACAAAACATTAAAACCTACAAGAGAAAAAAGTAAGCGAAAACCCTGATGTAACTAAGTAGAAAAGCAAAAGTGCATTTAAATAACAGAGTTTTTAGTAATACTGTTTTTTGATAAAAAAAATAGCACAAAAGCCATCCCACCTCGTCACGGTAACTCTGATCGGGACAGTCCTACACTGTCTAATATTAAAACCTTACCATGTGTCAATGTTGACCTCAGTGTGATTAAGGGCAGACAAAAAGGCCTGGGCCCAACCAGTGAAACACTGGTGGTGAGTCCTAATGTAAACTGTTTACGTGTTCAGGTCCTGGTAATAAAAGGGACCAGAGCCAATGGAACTTGTAGTGTTAACTGGATGACCTGAAAATTGTGCTGGGTCATGGAGAACTATGCCCAAGGCATATTGCTGGCCAAAAGGCCAGAGGTGAATGCTAAAAAAAACCAAAACAAATAAAAAGAGACTCTTATGAGCAAAAAGGGCCTTACTGTGGTTAACAAAATTAAAAAAAAGGGTGTTTTACAGTTTTAAAGTTAAGTTAGACTGACACTGTATGGTCGGGAACAACCATATTTTAGAAGGGAGGAGTGTAAGGGGGTGACAGGCTGTCATATGCCCCTCCTCTTTGGACAGTATTCACACTGAAGGTGTGCGATTGCTGTAAATATATTCCTTTAATGTTGTTATGAAGATATAGGGACAGTGTAGCACTTAGACAGTAGGGGCAGCACAGTAGAATAGAATAGGTAATTAGTTAGACCAATAGAATTAGTCTAGTTAGGAGAGGCTAATGTAGAGTAGTTCTGGGGATCTTCCTGGAGTTAGTCAGAGAGAGAGTGTGAGCCGGGAGCAAGGACAGGACAGTCATGTCCAAGGGGGACTTTTAAGTCAAGGAGCCCAGCAGTCCGTGGCCTAAGAGTTGACAGTCACATGGTAGTGGAGGAAAATCTGGGCAGCATAAGAATGGTAGCAGCTAACTTCGTGTGATCTGCTCTTAATGTCCAAGGCCTACGGCCTGGTAAACAATGGAAGAGCCATTCTTTGACTTTACCTTTGGAGAGGGAAGCAGGTGGGGAACTCCTGAAGCTGTTTAGTCTGACCAGTCAGGAAGCTGCAGAACCGGCAGATATTCCAAGAGGAGAAAGGGACAGTACAGGGAACAGAATGGTGATATTCTGCGAAGAATCTTGTAATGTTTCTGTGACTAACTTGGACAAGCTGAGTAAAATTGTTTTGTTGAAGATGAACCTGGACTCTGACTGTCATTGTGTGATGTTAAAAGAAAAGGAACCCTGGCAATGTGGAATGCACCCTGAGTTACAAGTGAGTGGACTTAGAACGAGAAGCGCCACCCAACTGCATAGGTTCTCCTAGAGACTCAGATTCTGGTGAGTCAAAATCTGAATTACCCTTGAATAGCGGTGATTCATTAAGTCTCTGGCGCAGGCGGCGGTCCACACGAATCGCAAGAGACATAGCTGCCTCCAGTGTGGTTGGTGTCTCCTGTAGAGTGAAGGCATCTTTTATTTTATCAGAGAGGCCCTGATAAAATTGACTGCGGAGTGCAGGGTCATTCCACATTGTGTCAGTAGCCCATCTCCGAAACTCAGAGCAGTACTCCTCTACTGGCCGGTCTCCCTGTGTAAGATGGCGTATTGTGGACTCAGCGAGGGAGACGCGGTCAGGATCATCATACACTTGACCTAAGGCTTGAAAAAACGCCTCCACAGTTTGTAATGGCAAAGCGTCAGCGGGAAGTGAAAATGCCCAGGCCTGAGGATCACCTTGTAGGAGCGATACTACAATTCCAACCCTCTGCTCCTCTGAACCTGAAGCGTGAGGACGCAACCTAAAATACAATTTACAGGCCTCCCTGAATGCAACAAATTTGTCATGCCCCCCAGAGAATCTGTCAGGTAACGCAATTTTAGGCTCCAGCGAAGCTTGTGGAGGTGTAAAATCCCCTGCAGTGGCAACTGGAGTGCGCTATACAACCGCCGACTGAGTTGCTGCAATTGTCCAGCTAAAGCAGCAATGGGGTCCATATTGGACCAAGAAAATTTTTTAGGTCAGTGATACTGTCACGCCGTTAACGGCGATAAAGGGGCAGGATGGCGTACTGGGACCCTCACCTGTCCCTGCCACTATAATGGGGCCCTGGCTTTCCCTTATCTCAGGGGTACCTATAATGGTTAGGAGGCCTGAGCCGCCAGCGTATCCCTGTCTCCTGTGCAGGCCCCATCAGTGGCCCCCTCTCCCCCCAAGGGAGGTGGACTGCACCAGTGTATAAATACAACAACTAACAGGGTATACAGACAAGGTAACTAAAAGTCTCAAACTCACCAAATGCTCACAACCACAGAGGAAACACAGAGAAGGGAAGAGAAGGAAAAAACTAGGAAGGAAAACAAGTTTAACATGCAACCAAAACAGCAGACACCAATCTCTGTAAATAAACCTCCAAACTCCAACTCTACGCTCCTTCACACTCTCCAAGCCAGGCAGCTGAACTGATCACTGACAATAGCTGTAGTCAGGGCTGAGTCTATATAGAGGATGAGATTACAAAATCCACTTCACATGAGAGACCCAGCTCTCAGCAATAAGTTTAACTCCTGCACTGCTGGCACAAAGCAGCCAGGTCAGAACATAGGAGAAGAGCTTCTGTTCACTGTGTGTGAACGAGGCCCAGAGCGCTGCAGTTCTCTGGAACCTCTCTGTCGCAGTAGCCCCGTGACAGCCATTCACCTGTCCAATTTTTTCCTCCGACCAAGTGGTAAAAGGAAAATATTGGAAACATGCCGATATTGATCCAAGCTTTGGATCAAAATTAGCAATGCAAGTCAATGGGTTCATGAAAAAAATTGGACTGCTCTCGGATGACATCCGAGTGCAGTCAGATTTTCGTGGACTGTCAGAACGGAGAAGCTGAAGAACCTTTTTTTAAAAATATCTCCATGTACAAGAATATCGGAAGACACTCATGCCACACTTTAAACAAACTGTGATTAAACTCTGATCAGAGTCTGATCAGAATAATTTTCTCGCAAACTTTTTAACTTCTCCAAACATGGTGTATCCTAAAAAGATACTCCACATATCTCAGGTGCTTGGACCCCAATAAATACCCACTAGATGAATGTTAGCCCCATGCATTGTCATATATTAGATGACTGTCGATTTTGGATTTTAGTTGCACCCGCCAAAGATCTATGTGTATGACAATGCTTCCCAAATACTATTCAATGCTCCATAATACCCTGTGCACATTCCAATCAAACTTTCTGTCAGAGATGTTCTGCGAATGTTACCCGACATACAGTACAGACCATTTTTGGACACACCTTCTCATTTAAAGATTTTTCTGTATTTTCATGACTATGAAAATTGTACATTCACACTGAAGGCATCAAAACTATGAATTAACACATGTGGAATTATATACTTAACAAAAAAGTGTGAAAGAACTGAAATTATGTCTTATATTCTAGGTTCTTCAAAGTAGCCACCTTTTGCTTTGCTGACTGCTTTGCACACTCTTGGCGTTCTCTTGATGAGCTCAAGAGGTAGTCACCAGGAATGGTTTTCACTTCACAGGTGTGCCCTGTCAGGTTTCATAAGTGGGATTTCTTGCTTTAAAATTGGGTTTGGGACCATCAGTTGTGTTGTGCAGAAGTCTGGTGGATACACAGCTGATAGTCCTACTGAATAGACTATTAGAATTTGTATTATGGCAAGAAAAAAAGCAGCTAAGTAAAGAAAAACGAGTGGCCATCATTACTTTAAGAAATGAAAGTCAGTCAGTCTGAAAAATGGGGAAAACTTTGAAAGTGTCCCCAAGTGCAGTGGCAAAAACCATCAAGCGCTGCAAAGAAACTGGCTCACATGAGGACTACCCCAGGAAAGGAAGACAAAGACTCACCTCTGCTTCTGAGGATAAGTTTATCTAAGAACAAGTTACACGGCACTCTATAAATTTGTGAGTAGAGGTGCTCAAGTAGGGTTTCCAGCCCCTTAAATCAAATGCATCAAAAAGCTTGGCACTCAAAAATGCTTGTAGAAAATAAAGTCATTTACTTTACATCTGGACAAACAGACCAGCGGTAGCTCTTTTCTTGCTAAACGTTTTTGGTCCTTTGTGGACCTTCTTCAGAGCAGGTTTATCTGGAGCATAGGATCTGGACTTATAAGCAGATGTATGAGTATATTGGCAATATATGTGGAGGCAAATTTCAGAGGCAGTGATGGAGACTGGTGACTGTGAGCAGAATAAGCTGCTTGGGCATGCTGTGTACCCACACTGTGTGCGTTCTGTTGCCTGGAGCGCTGGTGGCGTGCTGAGACGCTGAGGGAGGCGCGCTCACAGTCACCAGTCTCCATTACTGCCTCTGAAATTTGCCTCTACATATATTGCCAATATACTCATACATCTGCTTATAAGTCCAGATCCTACGCTCCAGATAAACTTGCTCTGAAGAAGGTCCACAAAGGACCGAAAACGTTTAGCAAGAAAAGAGCTACCGCTGATCTGTTTAATAAGTTTATCCAAGTCACCAGCCTCAGAAATAGCAGGCTAACAGCAGCCCAGATTAGAGACCAGGTCAGTGCCACACAGAGTTCTAGCAGCAGACACATCTCTACAACAACTGTTAAGAGGAGACTTTGTGAAGCAGGCCTTCATGGTAAAATAGCTGCTAGGAAACCACTGCTAAGGACAGGGAACAAGCAGAAGAGACTTGTTTGGGCTAAAGAACATGAGGAATGGACATTAGACCAGTGGAAATCTGTGCTTTGGTCTGATGAGTCCAAATCTGAGATCTTTGGTTCCAACCAAACACATCTTGGAGGCTGTGTAAGGGCTATTTGACCAAGAAGGAGAGTGATGGGGTGCTACGCCAGATGACCTGGCCTCCACAGTCACCAGACCTGAACCCAATCGAGATGGTTTGGTGTGAGCTGGACCGCAGAGTGAAGGCAAAAGGGCCAACAAGTGCTAAGCATCTCTGGGAACTCCTTCAAGATTGTTGGAAGACCATTCCCTGTGACTACCTCTTGTAGCTCATCAAGAGAATGCCAAGAGTGTGCAAAGCAGTCATCAAAGCAAAAGGTGACTTTGAAGAACCTAGAATCTAACATATTTAACATAACATATTTTCAGTAGTTTCACACTTTTTTTTGTTAAGTATATAATTCCACATGTGTTAATTCATAGTTTTGATGTCTTCAATGAGAATGTACAATTTTCATAGTCATGAAAATACAGAAAAATCTTTAAATGAGGTGTGTCCAAACTTTTGGTCTGTACTGTATGCCACCTACAGGTTCTACTCAATTTTTAAATTTTTCATAGGCAGCATGAATCAGACACGGAATACGCTATTGCAGCTGTGTATGTTTTCATATATCAGACTTTTATTGTTTTACAGTCAAATTAGAGTAGACATACAATTAAAGAATCATGAAACACATCAAAAACTTGACAATTCTTAAATTTGCTGAACCCCTTCGCAACATGCGCCATACTAGTACTGTGCTGCAGGCACTGCATTTCTGCCAGCTGCCGGGCTAGTACGGTGGCACAATCGCACGGTCTAACGGTGAGCACCGCAGCGATCGCGTGCGGGTGTCAGCTGTTTGTGACAGCTGACACCCCGCAGCAATGCCCACAATCGGTGCTAGCGCCGATCTTGGGCATTTAACCCCTCTTATGCCGCTGTCAGTAGTGACAGCGGCATAGAGAACAATCGCGCAGGGAGGGGGCTCTCTGCGCTCTCCCACCAGAACAACGCGATGCGATCTTGCAGTTCCGGAAGTCTCCATGGCGACCTCCGGCTCCAAGATGGCCTCAGAGTCCTTCTGGGTCCTTCTGGGAGGTGGCTTGAGAGTTCCTGCTAAGAACAGGTGCCGGCAAATCTCCTTCACTGCCTGTTAGATCGCTGATCTGACACTGTGCTGTGCAAAGTGTCATATCAGCGATCTGATGTAATATAGTGCTGTCCCAACCTGGAACAATGTTATAAAGTAAAAAAAAAAAATTTTGAATGTGTAAAAATATTTTTTTTAAAAATCCCCAAATAAAAGAAAAAAAATAAATATTTTTCCAATAAATCCATTTATTTATATAAATAAAAAAACAATAAAAGTACACATATTTGGTATTGCGCGTCTGTAATGACCCGCTCTATAAAACTGTCCCACTAGTTAACGCCTTCAGTGAACACCGTAAAAAAAATAAAAAAACATGCAAAAAAACAATCCTTTATCATCGCCGAACAAGAAATGCAATAAAACGCGATCAAAAGACAGATGTACATAAAAACTGTACCGCTGAAAACATCATCTTATCCCACAAAAAACAGGCCCCCATACAGCTCCATCAGCAAAGAAAATTAAAAAGTTATAGCTCTCAGAATAAAGTGATGAAAAAAAATATATTTTTTCTATAAAATAGTTTATTTTGTGTAAAAGCACCAAAACATGAAAAAAAGATATAAATGAGGTATCACTGTATTTGTACTGACTGTTATGTCTGCTAATGAAAGGTGTAATGAAGGCAATCCAGAGACACAGTGCGCCTAGAGATCAGAGCGCACACAGTGATCTGACAAATACCCAAAAACAAAAGAACGAGCTCTGAGACGTGGAAACTCTGTAGACTGCACACCTGATCCTATCCTAAACACAACTAAAAGCGGCTGTGGATTGCGCCTAGCAACTACCTATGCAACTCGGCACAGCCTAAGAAACTAGCTAGCCTGAAGATAGAAAAATAGGCCTGACTTGCCCCCAGAGAAATACCCCAAAGGAAAAGGCAGCCCCCCACATATAATGACTGTGAGTAAGATGAAAAGACAAAACGTAGGGATGAAATAGATTCAGCAAAGTGGGGCCCGATAATCTTAGACAGAGCGAGGATAGTAAAGCGAACTTTGCAGTCTACAAAAAACCCTAAAGCAAAAACCACGCAAAGGGGGCAAAAAAGACCCACCGTGCCGAACTAACGGCACGGCGGTACACCCTTTGCTTCTCAGAGCTACCAGCAAAACAAAGACAAGCTGGACAGAAAAAAAGCAACAAAATAGCAAAAAAGCACTTAGCTATACAGAGCAGCAAGACACAGGAACAATCAGGAGAAGCTCAGATCCAACACTGGAACATTGACAAGGAGCAGGGATAGCAGCATCAGGCGGAGTTAAGTAACGAAGCAGTTAACGAGCTCACTAGAACACCTGAGGAAGGAAGCTCAGAAGCTGCAGTACCACTTGTGACCACAGGAGTGAATTCAGCCACAGAATTCACAACAACTGACCCAAAGAATAAAGCTGCCCTATCAATTTTACCACAAGAGGAACGGTATAAAAAAAAATTATAAAGAAAACAAAAGCAATTCCGGGATTGCTGGTTTTTGTTCATTCTGACTCACAAAAATCGGAATAAAAAGAGATAAAAAAATGTCATATGCCCGAAAATGGGACCAATAAAAACGTCAACTCATCCCGAAAAAACAAGACCTTACATGACTCTGTGGGCCAAAATTTGGAAAAATTATAGCTCTCAAAATGTGTTGATGCAAAAACTATTTTTTGCAATAAAAAGTGTCTTTAGTGTGTAACAGCTGCCAAACATAAAAACCCGCTATAAATAGTAAATCAAACCCCCTTGATAACCGCCTTAGTTAGGAAAAAATAATAAAATAAAAAAATGTATTTATTTCCATTTTCCCATTAGGGTTAGGGGTGGTGCTAAAGTTAGGGTTGGGACTACAGTAAGGGTTAGGGTTGGGATTAGGGTTAGGGGTGTGTTGGGGTTAGGGTTGGAGTTAGAATTGGGGGGTTTCCACTGTTTAGGCACATCAGGCGGTCCCAAACGCGACATGGCGTCCGATGTCAATTCCAGCCAATTTTCCATTGAAAAGTCAAATGGCACTCCTTCCCTTCCGAGCTCTACTGTGCGCCCAAACAGTGGTTTACACCCATATATGGGGTATCAGCGTACTCAGGAGTAATTGTACAACAACTTTTGGGGTCGAATTTCTCCTGTTACCCTTGGTAAAATTAAAAAGATTGGATCTGAAGTAATTTTTTTGTGAAAAAAAAGTTAAATGTTGATTTTTTTTTAAACATTCCAAAAATTCTTGTGAAGCGCCTGAAGGGTTAGTAAACTTCATGAATGTGGTTTTGAGCACCTTGAGGGGTGCAGTTTTTAGAATTGTGTCACTTTTGGGTATTTTCTATCATATACATCCTTCAAAATGACTTCAAATGTGATATGGTCCCTAAAAAAAAAAATGGTGTTGTAAAAATGAGAAATCGCTGGTTAACTTTTAACCCTTATAACTTCCTAATAAAAAATAAAAAAATTGGTTCCAAAATTGTTCTGATGTAAAGTAGACATGTGGGAAATGTTGCTTATTAAGTATTTTTTGTGACATATCTCTCTGATTTAAGGGCATACAAATTCAAAGTCTGAAAATTGCATTATTTTCAAAATTTTCGCCATATTGCCGTTTTTTCATAAATAAACGCAAGGCATATTGAAAATTTTTTACCATTATCGTGAAGTACAATATGTCACGAGAAAACAATGTCAGAATTATCGGGATCCATGGAAGGGTTCCAGAGTTATTACATCATAAAGGGACATTGGTCAGAATTGTAAAAAATTGGCTCGGTCATTAACATGCAAACCACCCTTGGGGGTTAAGGGGCTAAATAAAGTATCCTGATGAGTCGCCTTTGGTAAGGACGATGAAACCCATAGAAATGAGAGGCTTGGAGAGTGAGTGTGTATATGTCACCTCGCCCCAAATACTGAAATGTAGTGTATTTATTTTTTCTATTAGTCACCTACTGACTAACCTTCAGAGGGTGAATTATGAGTATAGTTTTAAATTTGGAATTAATAAAGTTTAGTTTTATCCTTCTATAACAAAACATGAGGAATGACAAGAGACAACCCATTTAAGAAAATCCAATTTTGGTTAAAACTATTCCAACATTATGAACATAAGAAAGGCTTCTCCCCTATGTGAACTCTCTGATGTTTATTAACAGTTGATTCCCAAGTAAAACATTTCCCACATTTTGCACAGGAATAAGGCTTCTCCCCTGTGTGAGCTCTCTGGTGGTTAACAAAATCTGATTTATGCCCGAAACATTTCCCACATTCTGAACAGAAAAAAGGCTTCTCCCCTGTGTGAGTTTTCTGGTGGTTAATAAGATGTGATTTCTCGTAAAAACATTTCCCACATTCTGAACAGGAAAAAGGCTTATCTCCTGTGTGAATTCTCTGGTGCCTAACACAAGCTGATTTAATGTTAAAACATTTCCCACATTCTGAACAGGAAAAAGGCTTCTCTCCTGTGTGAGTTTTTTGGTGTATAACAAGACTCCCTTTCTGGTTAAAACATTTCCCACATTCTGAACATGAAAAAGGCTTCTCCCCTGTGTGGATTCTCTGGTGCCTAACACAAGCTGATTTAATGTTAAAACATTTCCCACATTCTGAACAGGAAAAAGGCTTTTCTCCTGTGTGAGTTATTTGGTGTGTAACAAGACTCCCTTTCTGGTTAAAAAATTTCCCACATTCTGAACATGAAAAGGGCTTCTCCCCTCTGTGGATTCTCTGGTGCCTAACACAAGCTGATTTAATGTTAAAACATCTCCCACATTCTGAACATGAAAAAGGCTTCTCCCCTCTCTGGATTATCTGGTGCTTAACACAAGCAGTTTGTTTTTTAGTGCCTCCTTTGTGACTTTGATTTTCCTTAGTAGTCGGTAATGAATCAGAAGATGGGACCCGTTTCATAGGATTAGATGACAGATCTTTGCTGTGAATGGATGATGGTGTATCTGGAGTAACAGCAATCACTTCAGTTGTATCTTGTAGGATCTCAAGATCATCAGATTTAAAAATTGAAGAAGTCAGCTGTCCCTCTGATCTCCTGGTACAGTCATCTGCTAAGATAGAAACATAGTTACTTACCGATAACGGTATTTCTCTGAGCCCATGACGGCACCATGGAGAGAGGGGATCCACCCCACAGGGACAGGAAACCTACAGATAAAAAAGGCAGCACCTCTCTCCCGCATCAGTTGGTTTACAGAACATTAATGGAACTTCAGACTGGTATCATGAATGGGTACATAAAATATTTAGCATTAATATAAGCTTAATAGAGACACCGCGTGGCAATTTTCCAAACTAACTAATTTCAGTGTGCACACCCACATGTGAAGGGAGGGAATGTATGGGTGCCATCATGTGCTCAGAGAAATACCGTTATCGGTAAGTAACTATGTTTTTCTCTTTCCCCCATGACAGCACCATAGAGAATTACATAGATTGTACATTAGGGGGGGGGGGGGGACCACTGCCTCCAGAACGCTTCTCCCAGAGGAAAGATCTGAAGAAGAGGCCAGGTATAGCCGATAATGGTTAAAGGACGTAGAGGGAGAAGACCAAGCAGCCGCTCTACATATTTGATCTATCGAGGCGCCGTCTCTCTCTGCCCAGGAAGTCGCCACTGCTCTAGTCGAATGGGCTCTTATCTCCTCTAGAATGACTACTCCGCATGAGGAATATGATAGGGTGATATTGTCTCTTTTCCACCGTGCCAGTGTGGCTTTTGATGCTTTTTGTCCTTTCCATGTACCCCGGAAGCATACAAAAAGAGACCTATCCATCCTACACTCCCTCATAGCTACCAGATAATGGATTAGGCATCTCTTTTTAAATCTAATGTATGTAGGACTTCCTCCAAATTATTTTTGTGATTGGGGCAGAAGAACGGCAGGGATATTTCTTGCCACCTGTGAAACCGCGATGCTACTTTCGGAAGATAGGCTGGCTCGGTTTTAAGAACAACTCTTTTCTCCAGTATCTGTGTGAAAGGCGAGTATGCTGACAAATCCTGGATATCACTAACTCTACGTGCTGATGTTAAAGCTACAAGCAGGGAGGTTTTAAGAGATATAATTTTCAGTGGGGCTTCCCACCGGGGTTCAAAGGGAGCCTTAGTTAGCCCAGTAAGGACAAAATTCAGGTCTCAGGGTGGAGTAGTATGAAGGAAAATAGGTCTGGATCTACCAGGTCATGGTTGTACAAGGCCCCTAGTGCTGCAAACAGAACTTTAAAGGCGCTTGTAGACAGACCCTGCTCCAAACCCTTCTGTAGGAATTCTAAAATATTGTTTATTGGAACTTCCCCGACTAGATTGGCACCTGAGACTGAAATAAATTTTTTCCAAATTCTCCCATACGCCTTGGTAGTTACGGGTTTCCTACTTTGTAGTAAAGTGGCGACTAAGTTTGGAGAGAACCCCTATTGCTCAGAAGTGACCTTTCAAGTTCCATGCTGTCATATGCAAGTTTTCTACCTGCAGATGAGCCACTGACCCCTGGGGACAAAAGATCTGTTATGTCTGGGAGAACCCAAGGCTCTGAAATGGACATCATCCTCAGCCACGAAAACCATGTCCTCTCTTGTGAATTCTGCTCTTGGGCTCCCTCCGGTGGTTACGAGTGGTAGTGCTGCGGTAGTTGGATCGCAGCATTTATCAGGTGTATCCATTTTTTGCAATCTGGGCTGGGCTATTTAAGTCCTGCTTTATCCTTTAGTCAGTGCCAGTTGTCCATTGTTTTTGGAGGATTCACATCCATACCTGGTCTCTCCTGGTCTGCTGTTCATTTGTTCAAAGATAAGTTCTGGCATTGTTTTTGCTGTCCACTGCTGTGGACCATATAGTTCTGTGCATTTTCATGTTTTGTTTTGTCCAGCTTTGTCTGTAAAGGATTTTTTTTGCAGCCAAGCTGTGTCTCTGGAGATGCAGATATACCCCCCATGTCTTTAGTCAGATGTGGTGATTTGTATTTTCTGTGGTTGATATTTTCTAGCGTTTTTATACTGACCGCATAGTACTCTGTTCTATTCTTTCTTTTTAGCTAGTATGGCCTCCTATGCTAAATTCTGATTTCATGTCTGCGTATGTTATTTCCCTCTCCTCTCACAGTCAATATTTGTGGGGGGCTATCTATCCTTTGGGGATTTTCTCTGAGGCAAGATAGGTTTCCTGTTTCTGTCTTTAGGGGAAGTTAGTTCTTAGGCTGTGTCGAGGGGTCTAGGGAGTGTTAGGTACCCCCCACGGCTACTTCTAGTTGCGCTGCTAGGTTCAGGGTTTGCGGTCAGTACAGGGACCACCTTCTCCAGAGTCTGTCTCATGCTGCTCCTAGGCCACCAGATCATAACAGTCCTCCTCGACCAGAAAGGGGCTTAAACGATCACCGTCGCGTTGTCCTCCCGAATTTTCCTCAGCACTAAGGGAATCAGGGCTATTGGCGGGAAGGTGTAAGCTAGATGGTAATTCCAAGGTATTGTAAAGGCGTCTAGAGCAACTGGACTCCCCAAGGGATTGATCGAGCAGAAAGCCTCTACTTTCTGGTTCCGGCTGTTTGCAAACAGGTCTATTTCTGGCCAACCCCAATGTTCTGCTATGTGATTGAATACTGTCAGGTTCAACTCCCACTCCCCCTGTCTCAGTTGTGTTCGACTTTGTAAATTTTCCGTCCGATTTTCTGTGTGCAGCGCCCCCAGGGTCCTGGTCATTGCAGTAATGTCATTCTTCCACCAGGGGGAGTGATGTTACGTCCGAAGGCAATAAAGGAGATCACCTAACCAGGTATCACAAACAACACAACACACTTCACACTCCAGTCCACCAGGGGGAGCTATGCTCCAATTTATTAGGGCACTCTTCACAATTAGGTAAAACTGGTGGTCTGGATAGGAAGTTAGGCAGAAGCTGGCTGGGCTTTACCCAGGCAGCACCTGTCAGGCAGCCAGAGGGGAAGGAGGAACATCTAAGAGCTGCAGACAGAGTGGTCCCTGACAGGGGTGGGATCCTGTCAGAGGCCGAGAACAGAAGGCCACAGAGCTGCATTGGCCCGGCGTGCGGCAGCATCCTAAGAAAAAGACACAAACAGCGAATTGTATTGTAGAGGGTGAGAAACGAAGTCATAGCAAAAGGAGAGGAAACCAGAAAGAGTTCTGCCCTACACAGGCTGCCTCCTTTCTGAGGCGCAGGATCCGGTAACCGGAACACCGAGGGAGTAATCGTCTCCAAGCCTTGCTCCAGAGACCGGCAGGACAGCTAATTCAATATTATCTGCCAGACACATACCCAGGAGGCACAGTGGCAACTTGTGGGGGCTGGGGTGTGCTAGAGTCCCTGTAAAAAGCCTCAGGCCATCAGTCATACGGGTTGTTCCTATCCATCTGGGGGACAGAAAGAAAGACATAACATCTAGAACATCTACAACAGTTGTGAGGACCTTATGAGCAGCTCAGCAGTAAGGTACCACAACATCCAGGCACTACAGGAAGGCTACTGATTTCCACCTGGATAAGGAGACTCTGGATTTGCCTTCAGATTGGCCGGACTCTGCCTGACCTGAGATCTGGTGCTCTGGACTGTGGATGCTGAAGCCTTCAGCAAAAAGGTATAGAGACTGTAGCCATGTGTCCTCGTTCTTCACTGCGCCTTACACCATCCACCATCTACACTCTGGGAAGCCCTGGGGACATATTTCACCTGTGGGAAGGTATACCATCTAGCTGCCATAACATCACCCCAGCGGACCCCTAAGCAGTGTCGGTCACCCTGACTGAATACCACAGGTGGCGTCACAAACATTTCCCCTTTAAAGACCTTTCCCTTTTATCAACGGACCTCCCGGGGGTTCCACGGACTGGGTCAGCCACCGTGACATCTCCCTTGAGAACCGAAGGGCCTGGTACAGAGGTCCCCTAGCCCTTGGGGGCGCTCCAATCTTTTGGCGTCACAAACAGGATCTACTTAAGCCTGAAAGTCGGGTCATGTGCGTCTAAGAACTGTGCCAGAATTGTATTTGAACTGTGATTTACTAAAGGACTGTGTATTGCAAAAGACCGCCAAAATTCCTGCCAAAACTGCTGCCATTACAGCGCTATGAGGAGCGCAGGAAAAGAAGAAGGGCGTGGCGATGTAGGCGTGAACGAACTGAGAGGCACAGAAAATAATGGCCGCCCAGTCTAAATATCTCTGTACCTTGAGGATGTGTCCGTCAGATCCGCCTCCTGATCCTCAATGGCGGGCGGAGACAAAGAAAACTAAACCGCCCCAGGAGAAGACAGCGGGAAAAGGACGAGGAAGGAGCCAGCCACGTGGACGACGCCATCGCCAGCCGCCCGGAACCAGAGCGTGGGGTCGGAGCAGAGGACTCCCCCAGCCACCTAGAGAGGCACCGCAACCAGGCATCCACAGCTGGCGCTGACTTCCTGCAGACCGGGGTGGAAGAGCTGATCGACCAACTCCTGCAGCTGTGGGTGAACGCCAAGGCTGCATGCTGGGCAATGCCTGCGGAGGACCTACAGGCACCGCCACCAACACCGCTCCCTACACCGCTCCAGGAGCCGTTGCCAGCACCACTGCAGACACCGCCGCCAGCAGAGCCAGCCGACATCGAGGACACCGCTAAGGCAGGTATGAACGCCGACCCTGCCCAGGTGACAGAGGACCTGCTGATAGGCCCTGTAGCAGCTTCCCCTCCCCGCAATACCCGCCGGCTTCAGCGCCTCGAGCCTTGGGACCAGGCCACGGGAATGGAGCAATTCATGCAGGCCCCAATTGCGCCCACCACCCTGCTGGGTGAGTTGTATGCAGAGCGGACTGTATACCGCTGGGTGAATCCCAGATCAGACTTTATGGGGTTCCCCGGTGCAGAAAACCTGAAGGGAGAGACTGTGGAAGCTTTGAGTTGGGAGGACTACCAGGCCCAGCTTGCTCGCAAGTGGGAGGAAACAAAAGAGAGACACCAGGCCCAACGCAGAGCCTTTGACAAACGAGACTTACAAGTTAAAGCCCAGGCCTGCAAGGTGAAAAAGGCTGGTTTGCTCTGAATGTTCATAAGATGACACACCATGCTAAATGTCACGGCCACTCCTTTCGCTCATACTTATCCGCTGCGGCGCGCTCCTCCTGCAGGCGTGCGTCCTCTTTTTCATTCTTCTCGTCGGGTGCGCGTGCGCACCGCCCACTCCAGCACTTCCTCTTTCTGATTTACAGGCGCTCTGTATCTCCTCTCTGTGATCCTGGAGGACCGTGACCCGGAAGTCCTCCAGCACTCCATGTATATTAGGCGATTCCTTCCTCTGCTCCTTGCCTGTCTGTCTTTTGTGTTTCTGTGACTCAGGTCCACCTTTGTCTTTGCACTGCCTGTTTTGAGTCCCCACCCTGTTCAGCCAGTTCTGCTTCTCTGTCTCTCCCAGGCTTCCTTGTCTCCTCGTCCAGTCCAGTCCTCCCAGTGTCCTCTCCGTACTCTGTTAGTCTGGTGTCTCTTTCCTGTCCTGCTTCCTTTGTGTCTTCCCCTTCGCAGTGCTCCTTTGGTCTCGCCTGTACCCAGCTCTTACCTAACTGTACTTTATCTTACCCCGCTCTGTCCGTCCTACGCCTAGTTTCTCTATTTTGTACCTCCTACTACTTGTCTCCGGGTTCCAGCTTCTGCGGCAATAGTCTCCCTTTGGTCTGCACCTAACGCTCCCTGTATAGGGGGTGGTCTACCTGGTCAGCTCACCCTTGGGAGGTTCGATGTCGTGGATCTGTGGGTCCACCCCAGGTATTCCAAAAGATCTCACAATAGGACTCCACTCGGATGACATCTGAGTGCAGTCTGATTGTCACAGTACAGACAGGCCATAGACCCCGCTGAGACCTCGACTCCAACTCAGAAGGAGTTATTGTTCCTACGGGAAAACCAGTCCAGGATTATGTCCTTTTTGAAGTCCATGGAGTCTCGTCTCTCCGTGCTACAAGCTTCTGATCCCAGTAGTGCTGCGCAGCTGGCTACTCTCCATGTGGCCTTTTGGGGGTTTCCTCTGAATGAACCTTCTGTTCCGAAAGGGCCATCTGTAGGATCTGTAGATCCAAGTGATCTAGCCATGTCATCACGGCTCTAGCTGTTCATGTGGCGGCTATAGCTGGTTTTATCTCCCCCAGCGGCCTCCGAGGAGCCTTTCAGGAATGTCTCTGCCTTTTTATCCATGGGGTTTTCAATGTCCCCATGTCCTCAAAAGGCACAGCAAATTTCTTGGAGCCTTTTGCTACCACCACATCCAGCTTTGGAGCTTTTCCCCCAAAAGAGCATACTGGGTCTTTGAAGGGGTACTTTCT
The DNA here is from genome assembly GCF_032444005.1 of Ranitomeya imitator. Taxonomy (NCBI): domain Eukaryota; kingdom Metazoa; phylum Chordata; class Amphibia; order Anura; family Dendrobatidae; genus Ranitomeya; species Ranitomeya imitator. The sequence continues at coordinate 307,767,791 of NC_091283.1, forward strand.
CTTTGGGGTTAGAAGGCCTTTTTTTCCGGTCTCTTCCACTCCATTTTAATTAGGGACTGGATTTTTTCCTTCACTGGGAATGCTCTCTGCTTTTTCTGCTACAGACCACTAAACATTAAGCCTTGGACTGTTTTTTGGGGCCGTGAGTCTACTAGGCCCATGGTTGTTCTGATGGCTTAAACAAGGGCGTCTGTCTCTTCTATTATGAAGCAGCTGTGACTCCCTTCTGAGGATGATGAAGAGGAAAGGGAAGATGATGAATTATTTGAGTCAGACAAAATCGCTCTCCCCCTCACTAGCACTTGATTCAGGGGACCTGTGCCTGGATCTACGTTTTTTCCTTGAGCCTTTACTTTGAAGGTGACTTCTGTCTGATTTTTGATTAACGTTCTCAGGTCTGATGCAAATTTTGGAGACTTTTCAAAAATTGTTTGCTCTATGCAGGTAGTACAGAGCCTCTTTTCCCACATGGTGGGTAGCTCGTCTGTGCAGAGCGCACACATCCTATGCTTGGACTTTGCTATACATTTCTTCCCCTATGAGAGAAGACAACAGGCCCTAATCAAGGAATGGACTTTCACAAAAGTTCACTTACCCTCATGTAGAAAGAAAGATACCGGCTTTGTGCCAAGGACCATTTCCACGGATGGATCTTCTTTTGGCCTGGTAGCTCACTGGAGCTTCTGCTGCGCTGAGACCCCGAATGGCTGCCGCCGCGTTACTGGGAAGAAGCCCATCCCACTTGCTTCTCCTGCTGCTGTCGCCGCTGTGGGTACTGGCATTGGTGCTGTTGGCGCTTCTGCTGCGATTGATGCCCATGTTGAGGGGAGTGGATTTGAGGGGACTCATGAAGCACAGCTCCTTGAATCGCTGTTCCCATGCGCCTCTTTGTTTAAATCCCCTTCAGGGCCCCCACTACTTCCGGCGACATAGTATACCTAACTGCTGGATTTCACAGTAATGCTTTGTGCTAATCGCGTCATTGGCTCACTCCTGATTTCCCAGTAGTTCCTTGCGGTTTCGCTTGTCTCATAGGGGGGCGCCGGTTCGCGTGTGCGCACAGCTCTACACTGGCGACGCATCGCCGGCACACGTGGAGAGTCTGGCAGTGATCCAGTGAGGTGACCACTGTCACAAAGTCGCCCCCGCCTCTGCCGCCAAGCTCTGCCATGCACAGACTGGAGGCGTTCCAGTTAGGCGACTGCTGTCCCCTAGTCGCCTCCCGCCACCTCTGCAGTGCACCCGGTGATTTTTGCTTGTGATAAATCTGGGAGAGGCAGGCTTGGATCTTTTTCTTCACTGCCTCTCCCCGCACACCCTCAAGGTCCGTTTACCCCAGCGGTGGCGCTTCGGGCAACCGCCTCAGCCAAGGCAGGGACCCCCCCACTGCCTGGATCGGACTGGTCTGATCCCGGCATCCCACGACGCTCTACATTTATGTCCTACGTCGACTGTAGGTTCCCCATCATGGACAGGAAACCAATTGATGCAGGAGAGAGGTGCCGCCTTTTTTATCTGTAGGTTTCCTGTCCCTGTGGGGCGGATCCCCTCTCTCCGTGGTGCCGTCATGGGGGAAAGAGAAAAAACAATTATTTTTAATAAAATATCCTTGAGTTCTACTTGAGCTGTCCATAAAAATGGCAAGCTATGTAAAAAAACGTTAATTATTTACCAATACAATGACAGTTCACAGTCTAATACAGAGGTCTCAAACTGCATTCCTCGAGGGCCGCAAACAGGTCATATTTTCAGGATTTCCTTGTATTGCACAGGTGATAATTTAATCACCTGCACAGAATGATTCCAGCACCTTATGCTAAGGAAATCTTGAAAACACGCATAGCTTGAGGCCCTGGAGGAATGCAGTTTGAGACCCCTGGTCTAATAGAAAACCTTGTTGGATGAACCAGTAGTGTGTGGTGTTCAACTGTTCGTTCATTCTTCCTCTCAAATATGGAATAAAAAGAAATCAATCAATGTTATGTAGGTGAAAATAATACAAATTCTCATCTCACCAAAAACAAGTCCCCACTCAGGTCCATCATCTGTCAATAGAGAAACAGATGTTCCCACACTATTAGTGGCTCAAAGGCTGTTGAAAAGCAACAGAGCTTCTATAAACCAATCCAGCAAAATCCGCTCTCACTTCTGAGTCTTGCAGTGTGCTCAAACAACATTTAGGATCCCTGTAATAACCAATATTATAGTGAGAAGAATCAACTTAATTTGCGGTGTGTGTCTCCTGGCGCACAATCTGGGCACTATGTGCTGGGTACTAAAATGTCAAATGTGTAATTTTCATTCTCGAACATCCACTGCGTGTTAATTTCCAGAAAGTGGCTGTGGAGTCAAAATATTCACTCCTCCTACACAATTGGCAAACCCCTCGTTTATTGACAGAAAAACCAACAATGGTGACAGAAATAACAAATATGACAAAAGTAATAATAAATAAAATAAATCTATGAAAATGAACAAATGGAAGTCAGACATTGCTTTTCAACCATGCTTCCACAGAATCAAAAAAAATATATAAACCTCATGAAATAGGCCTGGACAGAAATGATGGTTCCCTTAACTTATATTTTGCTGCACAACCTTTTGAGGCAATCACTGCAATCCAATGATTCCTGTGACTGTCAATGAGACTTCTGCATCTCTCGACAGCTATTTTGGCCAACTCCTCAGGAGCAAACTGCTCCAGTTGTCTCTTGTTTGGAGGTTGCCTTTTCCAGACGCCATGTTTCAGCTCTTTTCAAAGATGTTCAATAGGATTTAGATCAACAAAACATTCTTAGAACAATAAATGTCAAAGGATAAAGGAGTGGAGCTAGAAGAATGATTTTTATAAAAAAAAAAATATTTTTTACTTTTATTAGACCAACAAACATGATAAATACATGGATAAAATAGTAAGAAGTGTTCAGAAAGAAAAGAGGGACTTTAGGGCTCACAATAGTTAAATTTTGCTGTCTAATAATTAGCATGATCCGAATCTCAGATCCAAAGTGATCAAAAAGTAAGTCACCTTGCTAAAACAATAGGTGCTGCAATGTTGTGAACACTAAGAACAAATGTCAAATCTTGAATAAATAGTGTATAAATTATAGCAGGCATGTGATTATTTAGCAAAGATTAAGATGCAAGTGCAATATTATAATCCTATTACCAGATTGACATCTTTAGCTCATACATGCATCCTAATCTGTGCAAAACCAACCCCTGCAGTGCAATATGAACAACTTGTATTAACATCTTCTTTAATATGTTCACCTCACATTTGGTATGCACTTTATCAGGTTAAGATCACACATATTACACTTTTTTATGTAATACATTGTTTTGCACTTGTCACTTTATTATTAGTGATGGGTGAGCACTAAAATGCTCGGGTGCTCGTTGCTCGGGTCGAGCAGATTGGAATACTCGGGTACTTGGCCAGAACAACGAGCCCAATGTAAGTTTATGGGAGACCTGAGTATTTTTACCGCGATGCTCCCAGGGGTCCTTTTAAGGTCTTAAAACATCTGAAAATGATGGAAACACTGCTCAAATGACACAGGGACATCATGGGGATCGCCCCTGGAAGCATTCCTGACTCCTAGTTCACAGCCTTAATAATTTTTTCCCGAGATTCATGCAATTTTTCCCGGTGCCACAAAAAACACATGCAAACGAAACCAAAACGGGTTTTGCTGGGAAATATGTCAAGGTACATCCTTTGCAGGTTAATGACTTGCCTGTAAGGCCAAATATTTCACCCCAGACCGAAAATTTCCTCCCCCACTTAGGCTTAGTTCAGACGCAGCGTTTTTGAAGCGTTTTTCAACTTTAACATTGCTTTCAACCACTACAAATGCATTCACTGGGAAATGTCATTGTAACATTTAACAACCCTAGCTGGCCATGTAGTGTGTGACACATAAGCAGACCCATCTTGTTTCATGTACGAAGGAGGGACTCTTAAAGTCACAGAGCCTATTTTTACTGGTGCATAAGGCAGTATTAATCTTCTTAAAGGGCCATTATGAAACAGTGGATCTCCTAAGCTGTTGTAGCCTATGCTGTGAGTGGATGGGCTGCCAAGAATTACGACGCACCACAATACCCTTGTCATAAGATGTCCAAGGGGGACTCCTGAAAAAGTGTTGCATTGAATTGAAGGCCTGCCCTGCTACCAATTCATATGCACCCCAATAAGCCTCTGAACCCACATAGTGGATGGGCCCATGGAAATCCACTTCACAATATGCATTTTCCACTCCGTACTCCTTTGTTTTACACATTGGCAGCAAGGCCAGCCCTGCTGCATAGTCAGTCATATGCACCCCATTAGGCCTTGGAACCCACATACTGGATGGGCCCGTGAAAATCCACTTCACAATATGCATTGTGTGCTCCCGTACTCCTTTGTTTTACACATTGGAAGCAAGGCCAGCCCTGCTGCATAGTCAGTCATATGCAACATGAAGAGCAGACTCAACAAATGCACTAGCAGGGTGCAGCAGGCCCCCAATAATAAATTCTAAAGCAGCACAGGTGCAAGCTACTGATGAGAGCAACCCCCGACTCGCCCAAACATTAGAGGGGTTGGCTGCCTAGTAGCAAAAATGCACACAGGTAAGGCTCGCATAAGACACTATTCACACAGATAGATGTGATACACAGTGTCTGGACAACCTATTGATCACGCCCCATAGTATTAGCAGGCGGCCGGTTCAGCACTTTATATATACATGCAACACACAAGGAACAACATAAAGGGGCCCTGCCGCACCCTGCAAAAAAATGATAAAAAGTGCAAAAATATGAAAAATTAAATAATGTATATAATACATTAGATGAGGTATTAGTTATAATTTTGGCCAAAATGGATAAACTCGCAACCCAACGTCAAGGGTCCTCATAAACTTGCGAGTCCTACTCTAATATATAAAAAAACAGCTAACATAGAAAAACTAAAAAAAACACAACATGAAGAGCAGACTCACTAAATGCACTAGCAGGGTGCAGCAGGCCCCCAGTAATAAATTCTAAAGCTCATCAGTAGCTTGCACCTGTGCTGCATTAGAATTTATTATTGGGGGCCTGCTGCACCCTGCTAGTGCATTTGGTGAGTCTGCTCTTCATGTTGTTTTTTTGAGTTTTTCTATGTTAGCTATAGTCAGTCATATGGTCATATGCACCCCATTACGCCTTGGAACCCACATACTGGATGGGCCCATGAAAATCCACTTTACAATATATTTTGTACTCCCGCATTCCTTTGCTTTACATATTGGAAGCAAGGCCAGCCCTGCTGCATAGTCAGTCATATGCACCCCATTAGGCCTTGGAACAGGCCCGGATTTAGGGGGGGGGGGCAAGGGGCCCAGGCCCTGGGCCACCCACCAAGCGGGGGCCTCACACCAATATAGGGATAAATATCTCAAAACATGTAAAATACACGTCTCTTTGCTGTGAATCATTTCTAATGATAAGGAACATTTAACAAAAGAGAAACTATTGAAAGTGTAGGGACCTGGCTACCGTCGTACATCTCAGTGGCTGGTACAGAGCGGCAGAGTCATGGCACCTGACCTGCGTCAGCATCCACTAACCTGGCTAGCCTAGCCAGACTTCCTTAGTACCCTCCCTATACCTAATGCTTAGCTTATGGCATGCGGCAGCCTTCTCCGATCCCAAAAGAAGCTTCTGGATGCTACCTATTCAGCTATATGATCGCTCCCTCGGATTAGATCAGATGAGTTTGTTCAGCGACCTTCGAGGAAGGAGGTGGAGCCACAATGTTGGTGCGAGAAGAGGATTCTCCACCGCGGAGCGCGGCAGGACTTCACTCTGGATCTTCAGTCACTGAAGATCCAGAGGTGAAGAGGTTCAGTCTTCACAGTGTTGCGGTGTGTGTGTCTGTGTTGAGACTACTGAGATAACTCTAAGGATATATCTAATTTTGATAAATTGGTAACAAACCTTAGTGGTGAGCGTTCCGTCTCAAAACTCAAATTAGTTAAAAAACCGATTAAGGACATCCATGAAGCAGGAACGACTTGTAAATTTGGCTATCATGAGCATCGAGTCAGATATACTGCGTGAATTGGACTTTAGTAACATCATTACTGATTTTGCAACACGAAAATCAGGGACAGTGCCTGGACTGTAAAAAATGAATGATTTTACGTGAATTACTCTGCGTAAATGATTTTTGTAAATAAACTTGGGTTCGTTTTGACTTTGTGTTTTTGTATTACATATTACAACACCTTGAAAAATGGGCCTCCCCCAAAACGGGCCCCGGGCCACCCACCTCTTAAATCCGGCCCTGCCTTGGAACCCACATAGTGGATGTGCCCATGAAAATCCACTTCACAATGTGCATTTTGTTCTCCCGTACTCCTTTGTTTTACACATTGGCAGGAAGGTGAGCCCTGCTGCATAGTCAGTCATATGCACCCCATTAGGCCTTGAATCCCAGATACTGGATGGGCCCATGAAAATACACTTCACAATATTCATTTTGTGCTCCATAATCCTTTGTTTTACACATTGGAAGCAAGGCCAGCCCTGCTGCATAGTCAGTCATATGCACCCCACTAGGTCTTGGAACCCACATACTGGATGGGCCCATGAAAATACACTTCACAATATGCATTTTGCGCTCCATACTCCTTTGTTTTACACATTGGAAGCAAGGCCAGCCCTGCTGCATAGTCAGTCATATGCACCCCACTAGGTCTTGGAACCCACATACTGGATGGGCCCATGAAAATACACTTCACAATATGCATTTTGCGCTCCATACTCCTTTGTTTTACACATTGGAAGCAATGCCAGCCCTGCTGTATAGTCAGTCATATGCACCCCACTAGGTCTTGGAACCCACGTACTGGATGGGCCCATGAAAATACACTTCACAATATGCATTTTGCGCTCCATACTCCTTTGTTTTACACATTGGAAGCAAGGCCAGCCCTGCTGCATAGTCAGTCATATGCACCCCATTAGGCCTTGGAACCCACACACTGGATGGGCCCAGGAAAAATCACTCGTATTTTTTAATGGTATGATGTTTCCCTCTTTGCACGATTATTTACAGGAGAATTTAGCAATTTTATTTGACATGTTTTTAACACTAAGGTACAGATAAGGCTTTTAAAAAAGGCAAATAGTTGCAGTACAAGGCACTTTTTTGCAAACTACAAAATTCAAGGAATAGTATGAATGAATAGTGTGAGTGCGTACACTTTTGTATGTGTTAACATACACATGTTAATAAAGTACATATAAGAATTAAATAAATATAGTGATTACGTATATATGAAGATTACCTACATATAGTATAGTTAGATCCTCACCAAGAGGCTTTTAAACATCATCCTACTGGAATATCAGAGAAGCAACACCAAGACAGATAACCCCTGGGAGGTTACCTACACTGCATGGGTGTCCGACGTTATGCAGGTATCAGCACACTGTACATGTACAGGTACCCCAGTTTTGGCATCTGTCTTAGTCATGTTTCTCTGGTCTTATATAGTGAATAACACTATGTAGTAACTCTACTTTCACCTACACCTTCAAGTGGCCACTTTTCAAGGTTGGATGAAACGGAGATGTCATGGAGTCATCAGACGAGGGGCCATAAACCCCTAGAAAATAAAAGCCACAAGGATTTAGATCAAACCACCACTAGCATAGTTTCAGTAAACCTTAATGTTTTACTATGACAAACAGCAAACATATAGAGGCTTAGAACTGTTTGTGAAGTGAATAAACAAACATTTATCAAGATTGTGTCACTCACTCTGAGCATTGTCTGTCACATCTCTAAATGTTTTACAAGAAATGCAGCTATGTGATTGTCTGAATGCATTCGGTATACAGTATTTCAATCTTGTTTACAAATCGCCATTTGTATATTCTCCATCTGTACATTAGAGGCAGACAAAGTTAAGGCTCGCAAGGATAGAAACAAATATAGTGGACAAAGCTATATTTTTAATGAACTACTGAGGCAAAGTAACAGCATTGCTTTATCAAATTTAGATGAAGTGTATTGTGTCCAATGTTAGCAACCAGGCAACACAAAAAGGAGCTTTTCAAGTGAGCTCTTTAAGGTACACAAATGTTATGAAGTATTTGCCAACAAGGATGTGGTTTCACCAAAGGGGGGTACCTTTTGTAAAAATAGACTAGTGCCATCACAGCCCCCCTTGACCAAACTTCACCGGCCTATAACAGTACAAAGCATGTTCACCCTGGTGATCTAGTGGCAGTTAAACAAGAGACATTGCAGGAGACAGAGTTAAGAAGTAGGCCCAATGGAATGCCATGCCCAGTTCCCCAATGTGGGGTCCTTTTTGGACTGATTAAAATAGTGCCATCACAGCCCCCTATCCCCAAATTCCCCATACAGACCATGTTCACCCTGGTGATCTACTGGCAGGAACTGGACAGATTGCAGGAGACTAAGTTAAGAAGTAGGCCCAAAGTAATGTCATGCCCAATTCCCCAATGTAAAATCCTTTTTTTTTCTTTTTTTTTAAATAAAAGAGTGGCATGACAGCCCCCTAGGCCAAAATACACTGTACAGAGCACGTTGACCCTGGTGATCTAGTGGCAGGTACAGGACAGATTGCAGAGTTAAGAAACAGGCCCAAAGTAATGTCATGCCCAATTCCCCAATGTGGTGTTCTTTTTGGACTTAAAAATATAGGGCCATCATAGCCCACTTGCCCAAAATTCACTGGCCTATAACAGTACTGAGCACGTGCACCCTGGTCATCTAGTGGCAGTTAAAGCACACATTGCAAGAGACAGACTTAAGAAATCGGCCCAATGTAATGCTCAATTCCCCAATGTGGGGTCCTGTTTTAAAAAAATAAAATAGTGCCTTCACAGCCCCCGTGCCCAAAAATCACTGGCCTATAACAGTACTGAGCACGTGCACCCTGGTCATGTCGTAGGAGATAAGGAAGAGACATTGCAGGAGACAGAGTTAAGAATTTGGGTCAATGTAGTGGTGTGGGTCTCTGAGACTTTTAATGCAGTGCATGATCTGCCAAACAATTCCCCAATGGGGGAACCTTTTTTCAAAATACACTACTGCCATCGCATGCCCCTAGCCCAAACTATAACAGTACAGAGCATGTTCACCCTGGTGATCTACTGGTAGGTACAGGACAGATTGCAGGAGACAGAGTTAAGATGTCAGCCCAATGTAGTGTCAGGCCCAATTCCCCAATGTGTTGTCCTTTTTTTTTAAAGGAAAAGAGTGCCATCACAGGCCCCTTGGCCAATATGCACCGTACAGAGCATGTTCACCCCGGTGATGTACTGGCAGGTACAGGACAGATTGCAGGAGACAGAGTTAAGAAGTCGACCCAATGTAGTGTCAGCCCCACTTCCCCAATGTAAAATCCTTTTTTTTTTTTTAAGAAAAGAGTGCCATCACAGCACCCTTGGCCAAATTGCACCATACAGAGCACGTTCACCCTGGTGATATAGTGGTTCTGGATGAGGAGGATGAGGATAAGGAGGATGATAAAAACAAACAGACCAAATCTGGAAGCGTATCCCATGTGTGGTTGTGAAGAGGTGCATGAGAATACATGTATACATGTATTTGAGATTATGTTTCACTGATTTCACTTGGTGGTGTACAGAAGTCTGTCTTTCCCAATCCAGGCCTTGTTCATTTTGATAAGAGTCAGCCTGTCAGCATTTTCAGATGGCAGGCGGATGCGCTTATCTGTTATAATTCCACCAGCGGCACTAAAAACCCGCTCTGACAGAACGCTAGCAGCAGGTCAGGCCAGGACAATAAAGGCGCAGAGAGCCAGTTCATGCCACGTGTCCAGCTTGGATACCCAATAGTTAAAAGGCACAGAGGACTCACGGAGCACGTTTGTACGATCTGCAAGGTACTCCCTCACCATCTTCCCAAACATTGCACTTCTTGTGCCAGCACCCCTTGCCTCTGTGCCGCCACGTTGGGAGGGTCTGAGAAAACGGTCCCAGAACTTGGCCTTTGTTCCCCTGCCTGAGCTGGATTGTACTTCTGTCTCTCTCGCTTGGAGTCTTTAGTTGTACAACAAACTCTAACGTCTGCTGCCAGCGTTCTCACATGGGAATTTTCTAAGTAATTCCGCTACAAGGGCCCTGTGGTACTGCAACATTTTTGTACACCTCTCTGCCTCAGGCAGAAGAGATTGAAAATTCTCCTTGTAGCATGGTTCTAGAAGTGTCACCAACCAGTAAGTTGAGTGTCACTCAAAATTTTGATAATCCGAGGATCACGTGAAATGCAGAGCAACATAAAGTCAGCCATGCGTGCCAGACTGCTAACAGGCAAGACTTCCGTGTCCTCACCAATAGGACGACTGACTATGCTGTCCTCCTCCTCCTCTTTCTCCCTGTCCTCAGGCCATCCCCGCTGAACAGACACTAATACAGATGTGCTGGTAGTACCGTCTATAGCGCATGAAAGTAGCTCCTGTTCTTCCTCCTCCTCATTGCCTACCAATCCACGTTGAGAAGAAATGAGGCTGGGCTGAGTGTAATCCCCCTGTATGCTTCCTTGCTCCAAGTCATTGTGCTCCGCCTGCAAAGCATCCTCTTTGATTGTGAGCAGAGAGTTTTTCAGAATTCTGAGGAGCGGGATGGTGATGCTAATTATGGCGTCATCGCCGCTCACCATCTTGGTGCAGTCCTCAAAGTTTTGGAGGATGTTACATATGTCTGACATCCATGTCCACTCCTGAGGTCTTATGTGTGGAGTCTGACCTGAAATTCTACGGCCTTGTTGATGTTGGTAGTCAACAACTGCCCTCTTCTGCTCACAAATCCTTTCCAACATATGCAGCGTAGAGTTCCAGTGCGAGGGGACATCACACAACAGTCGGTAAGCTGGAAGCTGAAAACACTACTGAAGCATGGCAAGGGCAGCTGAAGCTGTAGCGGACTTTTTAAAATGGGCAGACAGATGGTGTACTTTCACTAGCAGATCCGGCAGTTCCGGGTAGCTTTTCAGAAAACATTGAACCACGAGGTTAAGCACATGGGCCGTGTGTGAGCTCACCTTGCCTCAGAGCCGCCACAAGGTTATGGCCATTGTCAAACATGACCATGCCTGGCTGTAGGTTCAGCGGTGTCATCCAAACATCGGACTGCTCTTTCACGGCTGTCTGTTGTGAATTCTGCTTTTGGGCTCCCTCCGGTGGTTGTAGGTGGTAATGCAGTTGTCCCTGGGCTGCAGTCCTGGACAGGTGTATCTGCTGATTGCAATTCTGACTGGGGTATTTAGGTTTGCAGGACTCATGAGTCCTTGCCAGTTGTCAATGTTTCTTGGGAAGTGTTGGATCTCTGTCTGGCTTCTCCTGCTTAGCTGCCAATTCAGCAAAGATAAGTGTGTTTCTTTTTCTGTGGCACACAAGCTGTGTGCTTATTTTTTGATTGTCTTCCTGCTCTGAGTGTAGGAGTCTCTGGAGTTGCAGATATACGTTCCACGTCTTTAGTTAGATGGAGGAATTTTTTGTATAATCTGCTGTGGATATTTTTGGAAGGGTTTTAATACTGACCGCACAGTATTCTGTCCTATCCTTTCCTATTTTAGCTAGAGTGGCCTCTTGTGCTGTTTTTCTGCCTGTGTGTGTCTTTCCTCTCCTACTCACAGCCAATATTTGTGGGGGGCTGCCTATCCTTTGGGGTTCTGCTCTGAGGCAAGGTAGAATTCCTATTTAAATCTATAGGGGTATTTAGTCCTCCGGCTGTGACGAGGTGTCTAGGGTTTGTTAGGTACAGCCCACGGCTACTTCTAGTTGCGGTGTTAAGATCAGGATTTGCGGTCAGTATAGTTACCACCTACTCCAGTGAAAGTTTTCATGCTGCTCCAAGGTCACCGGATCATAACAGCTGTCCACACCTCTTCTGCATTGTGCGGTTTGTCGCCTATACAGATTAGCTTCAGCAGAGCCTGTTGCCGCTTGGCTGAGGCAGTGCTTCCAGCTTATGACTGATGTGTTGATTTCAGACATGGAGGATGAAGAGGAGAAGGTGCAGGAGCTGTAGACTGTGGGGGCAACCCTGATTGACGTAGGGCCAGCAATCCTCGGCGTGGGGAGGATGTGTTCCATCCCAAGGTCCGACTGGGTCCCGGCTTCCACTATGTTAACCCAGTGTGCCGTCATTGAAATATACCGTCCCTGCCCACAAGCACTTGTCCACGTGTCCGTGGTTAAGAGGACTTTCTTGGTAACAGCATTGTTGAGGGCACGGCTAATGTTGTGGGACACATGCTGGTGTAATGCCGGTACAGCACACCGGGAGAAATAGTGGTGACTGGGGACCGAGTACCTTGGGATGGCCGCCGCCAACTGGTTGCGGAAAGCTTCCATCTCAACGAGCCTAAAAGGCAGCATTTCTAGCGCAAGCAGAAGAGAAATAGTAGAATTGAGGACTGTGGTCTGTGGGGCGTTGGCGGGGTATTTCCACTTGCGTTCCATAGACTGGGTTATAGACAACTGAACACTGTGCTGGGTCAAGAATGTGGACGTGCTTGCTGATGGTGCCACAACAGGTGCAGAGCTAGAGGCATCTTCACATGCACGGTGTACTGGGGATTGGCTTCTATGCAAAACAGTGGAAGAAGCAGTGGTGTGACCAGCAGGCAGTGGTCCTGGAGCCTGGGGTTGGGCCCACAAAGTCAGGTGCTTTGCTTCCATGTGCCTGATCATGCTGGTGTTGGTCAGGCTGGTTGTTTTGCTACCCCTGCTGATGCGGGCATGGCAGGTGCTGCAAATAGCCTGTTGGGGTTATAGACACAGTCTTTAAAAAATAGCCAGACTCGGGAAGATCTCACAGGTGGAATGGAAACTTCACTCATGTTGGTGTTATGGGGAACGGATGCCTTCTGTCTGTGGCCACCACACTGCTTCTTCCTGCCTGTTGGGGGGATATGCCTCCTTCCCCAGTTGTGCCTGCTGTCCTTGCTATGCATTTCCTCCTGCCAGGTTGGGTCAGTCACTATGTCATCTACCACCTCGTCTTCCACATCCGCACCCAGCTCCTCCTCCTGACTCTCTGGCAATTGTGTCTCATCATCGTCCACCTCTTGTGACACTTTCCCACCAACGTCTTCGTGTGACCGGGGCTGGTCAAAGCTTTGGCCAGCTCTACATGCGATCTCATCTTACCCCACGTCAAGTTGACCGGCAGAGGCTTCTGAATCTTGAAATGGAAAACTGAACAGCTCTTCAGAGTGTCCAAGTGTGGGATCAGTTGTCTCTGGGCACTCGGCATGGTGGGAGGAAGGAGGATCAGGATGAGGAATATCCTGGCCACACTCACGGCTACTCAGACTTGACCGTATGGAAGACAAGGTGGTGGTGGTGGCTAAGTGACTGGAAGCATTATCCGCTATCCAACCAACAACTGTTTCACACTGCTCTGGCTTCAATAGTGGTGTGCTGCGGTCCCCTAGAAACTGGGACAGGAAGGTCGAACGAGAAGATGTGGGTCTTTGTTGTTGCCCCACTTTCACCTTGCCCATGGCCTCGCCCTCTGGGTGCACCATCAGCATCACGTCCACTACCCCGTCCCTTGCTCCTTGCCTTGCCCATTTTAAATGGACTACTGCACTATTTCAAATGCTCAACACAAATGTCTTTATTAGTAGCGAAATAATATGTGATCAGTATGCCTGCAAATCTACGATTTTTCAAACCCAAACACGAGGCAGGCCTCAGCCTGACCTAACAGACTATTTTTTTTAAGTTAATTTATGCGAAATAGCGGTGTATAGGATTTGAGTATCTCACAGCCAAAAAATAAGCACACCAGCCTCTAATGGCAAAACTTGGAGCAGAGATATATGACTTCTGTAACAGAAATACCACACTGGCAAATCTGTGGCCTTTCAAATTTTGTTTAGGCTGAATAGTGTTGTATAGAATTTGAGTATCACACAGCCAAGAATAAGAACACCGGCCTCCAATGGCAAAACTTGGAGCAGAGATATATGACGCCTTTTTTCGGTGAATTTAAAACACCAATAATCCCGGAAATGCTCGCTGCTCGCCGAGTATCACGCCGAATAATCCCGGAAATGCTCGCTGCTCGCCAAGTACCACGATACTCGGGTGAGTAACAAGTAGTGGCGAGCACGTTCGCTCATCACTATTTAATATACTTTCTCCGTGTCATTATTCTACAATGCACTATACATCACAGGTTCGCTTCGCACCAATATTGTCATTTTATCACACGAGTCTTTTTATTTTTATTCCTTGTATTTGAGACCATGACTTTTAAATATTAGGGAAATATTTCATTTCACTGATTTACTCTTTATATATGGATTTTGCAAGCTTCCGTACTCACTCCGTGATTAGATTTTTTCTTCCATTACACTCCGTTCACTAGGGTCTCACCTAGCTGAGGCTTGTCCATCGCTTGGATTGTGTGCGCATGCGTGGATACGTGCACGCTCGTGACATATTGAACGCGGTCTGAAACGTTGGTGCCGCGCATTCCTACCACCTGATCAGTGTGGCGGATTGTGGGTATTCCACCGTGACCGCGCTTCTATGTCCTTTAATTCAGAGCATTGTGCGGCCAGCGCATGCGCCATCTGTAATCCCGGTGATATCCCCACATGACTGACAGGCGCTAATCCTATTGGCTCAGGGTTGTATTTAATCTACTGACACCCTCTGCCCAAGCACGCCCCCTGAAGAAGCAGGGCGAAACGTGTGCGTCGGGGCAGAGGGACGGGACTCCTTCCTTTGTCAGGCTGCTGGGATCCAGGTACTAGTGTCATGATCCCTGTTTTCAGCTTTGGGCCACAGTGTTTGATACAGTCAGAGTGATCCTTTGATGTTGCTGTTTACCCTATGGTTGTACTCGGACCTTGATGTGATGCAGACACGTTGTTCACATTGCTTTATATCGCACTGCAGGGGTTGGCTCTGCACAGACTAGGATGTATGTATGATCTAAAGATGCCAATCTGGTAATAGGATAATATTGCACTTGCATCTTGATCTTTACTAAATAACCACCTGCCTACTATAATTTATACACTATTTATTTATTAAAGATTTGTCATTTGTTCTTAGTGTTTACAACATTGTAGCACCTATTGTTTTAGCAAGGTGACATTTTTTGATCACTTTGTATCTGAGAGTCGGATCATGCTAATTACCGTACTAGACAGCAAAATGTAACTATTGTGAGTCCTAAAGTCCCTCTTTTCTTTCTGAACCCTTCTTACTATTTGTATCCATGTATTTATCATGTTTGTTGATCTAATAAAAAAATAATATTTTTTTATAAAAACTATTCTTCTGGCTCCACTCCTTTATCCTTTGAGGTTTATTGTCCTAAGGATGTTTTGAGATGTCACTGGGAGTTGTGAGTGGGCACTAACTAATAGGATTACCACGTTAAATAGGACCAAGTTGTGTATTAATATTATCTGAATACTGTCATCTTAACAGTGGGTCCGCGCAGAATGGATCCAGCTAAAGCTACGGATGTGTGTAAGAAGGGGGCAGGATTTGGCACCGGCCACATTTCAATCACCAGCCAAGAGATCCCCCCAAAAAATAAAAGTGCTTTACATAAAAAAATGAAACTTTGGTGAAAACGGCACAGGAAAATTATTGGGGCCAAAAAATCAGACCACGGGGACTAAGAATACAAATGTATCCGACTTTTGCTCCTGAGGATGAAAATTTAACTCAAAGGTGGATTAAGGCAGCGAATACATGCTCCTTGGAACTTATCTACATACAGTCATGGCCAAAAGTTTTGAGAATGAGAGAAATATTAATTTTTCCAAAGTCTACTGCTTCATTTTTTCAATGTCAATTTGCATATACTCCTGAATGTCAGAGTAATCAGCTTAACAGCAATTACTGTACTTGCAAAATCAATATTTGCCCAGAAAATGAACCCCCAAAACACATTTCAACATCATTGCAGTCCTGCCTTAAAAGGAGCAGCTAACATCGTTTTAGTGGTTGATCCATTAACACAGGTGTGGGTGTTGATGAGGACAGGGCTGGCGATCAATCAGTCATGATTAAGTAAGAATGACATCACTGGACGCTTTAAAAGGAGGCTGGTGCTTGGTATCATTGTTTCTCTTCAGTTAACCATGGTTATCTCTAAAGAAACACGTGCAGCCATCATTGCACTGCACAAAAATGGCCTAACAGGGAAGAGTATCGCAGCTACAAAGATTGCACCTCAGTCAACAATCTATCGCATCATCAAGAACTTCAAGGAGAGAGCTTCCATTGTTGTCAAAAAGGCTCCAGGGCGCCCAAGAAAGACCAGAAAGCGCAAGGACCGTATCTTAAAACGGTTTCAGCTGCGGGATCGGACTACCAGCAGTGCCGAGCTTGCTCAGGAATGGCAGCAGGCTGGTGTGAGTGCTTCTGCACGCACTGTGAGGCGGAGACTCTTAGAGCAAGGCCTGGTTTCAAGGAGGGCAGCAAAGAAGCCACTTCTCTCCAGAAAAAACATCAGGGACCGACTGATATTCTGCAAAAGGTACAGGAAGTGGACTGCTGAGGACTGGGGCAAAGTCATTTTCTCTGATGAATCCCCTTTTCGATTGTTTGGGACATCTGGAAAACAGCTTATTCAGAGAAGAAGAGGTGAGAGATACCACCAGTCTTGTCTCAGGCCAACTGTAAAGCATCCTGAAACCATTCATGTGTGGGGTTGCTTCTCAGCCAAGGGAATCGGCTCACTCACAGTCTTGCCTAAAAACACAGCCATGAATAAAAAATGGTACCAGAATGTCCTCCAAGAGCAACTTCTCCCAACCGTCCAAGAGCAGTTTGGCGCCCAACAATGCCTTTTCCAGCATGATGGAGCACCTTGCCATAAAGCAAAGGTGATAACTAAATGGCTCATGGAACAAAACATAGAGATTTTGGGTCCATGGCCTGGAAACTCCCCAGATCTTAATCCCATTGAGAACTTGTGGTCAAACATCAAGAGACGGTGGACAAACAAAAACCAACAAATTCTGACAAAATGCAAGCATTAATTATGCAAGAATGGACTGCTATCAGTCAGGATTTGGTCCAGAAGTTGATTGAGAGCATGCCAGGGAAAATTGCAGAGGTCTTGAAGAAGAAGGGTCAACACTGCAAATATTGACTTGCTGCATTAACTCATTCTAACTGTCAATATAACCTATTGGTACTCATAATATGATGGCAATTATATTTCTGTATGTGATATAAACATCAGACCAACACTAATAAAAACCAGAGGGCAGCAGATCATGTGAAAATATAATTTTGGTGTCATTCTCAAACCTTTTGGCCATGACTGTAATTATTGAAAATACTGCATCATTGGCTAAAATGGAGGAGGAGTTACAGGATCTCCACAATAAGGTACAATCAGAAGTGACAGCAGTATCTTTTCAAGAGACCATAACCAACTTGGAGAAAGACATGGAAAGATGGGAAAAAAACAATAAGTTCTGACAAGTCCAACAAATATCAACGTGACGGTTCAGATTTTGCCACCGGTAAGATTTTCCGCTGGCAAATAAAGAAAAGTTCCATTGAAAGAAACCTTTCCAGGAGCTCATCAATTCAATCAATATCTTCTGTGAGTGAATGTGACAGTCAAATCACTGACCCTGAAAAGACTCCTCGAACGAGGCAATTTGGGAAAAGGAATCAGCATCTCGCATCCTCAAATAAAGATCGTCGGAGGACCGTGTAAAGGTAATTGATCATATCATGAAAGGACAACCACACAGATGACCTTGCTGCAGAAAGGGCTAACGTTCTCCCCTTCATCTCGTTTCGATTCAGTCACGATAATTAAGGATTTACATCTATTTTACAGAAAATTTATTTTTTTTAAACTGCATCATAAATCTGATCAATTGGATCTTTTTCCTACAAGGGAGGAACAGGAGGTCCTTGCTAACCTTTCAATCTTTATTGGATGAACAAGTCTCTGAGGTGAGCCATTTCCCCACACATCTAATTAATAAATCCAAAAAATGTCCCCATTTGTCTTTGGTCTTAGCAGTTGATGTTTTTACCAAAATGGTCTCTGATGATAAAGCATCCCTACCATCTAGACCACATGAGACATCTAATCTAACACCAGAAGAAAGAAAGGCTTTGATGGATATGTAAAAATGGGATGTTGTTGTGGTGTTTTTCTGGATGTAGATTTTTTTTCTAAGCCTCACAACAGCCACAATATTATAGGCATTATTAACAATAATATCAACACTATTATATGCATTATGTAAAAATGGGGGGCAGGTCAGTGAGGGATTAGCGACCGGTCATAAGCCAATACAGATGAATATGTAATCAGAGCACCACATAAAGCCCTGCCCACAGCCCCGCCCCAGAGCACCACATAAAGCCCTGCCCACAGCCCCGCCCCAGAGCACCACATAAAGCCCTGCCCACAGCCCCGCCCCAGAGCACCACATAAAACCCTGCCCACAGTCACGCCCATAGCCCCACCCCAGAGCACCACATAAAGCCCCACCCAAGAGCACAAGAATCTCATTAACTGAAAACTACAAATACAGATTACACAACCAGAAGATGGATTTCATCACCAGGACTATCAGGGAGTTACAGACTCACATCAGGAGAGATTGTGCAGTAATCAGAATTTCTTAGGATCAAAAACAATGTCATTTATGATGTGGAGTGAATCCATGAAATCAGGGCTCGAGCCAACACATCTCCTGCAGGCGGGAATAAATGTATATTACAGCCATCAGCTACACACAGCTCAGAGATATATCATGGCACAGGTGTGATGTGTTTTATGTAGATTATCACAATCCTCCTTGAAGTTAGTTGGTTTTAATACAAATTGAAAAGTCAGGATAAAAGGAAACTCTGTTGTTATTGTACAGAAATTCACACTTGGCCTCACTGCACATTTAATGTTGTCAATCATAAGTGAAATTTGGCCAGAAAGACTGGACCTGGTCATGTAGGGACCATATGAGCACATTCAGTAGCACAGAAAGGAGAGAAGGGAGATTCATCCAATAAGATCTCAGGGTTCTAGGAAGCCAACAGCATCATTACCCTCTGCTTTCTCTTACAGGACCATCATAATATTTTTCTTCAAGTGATTTTCTATCTTGTCAGCACATTCAATGTACGCCGTCATTTGGCTTTGTAGTTCACAGATCTGGGCAGGTAACAGCATCTCCTAAACCCAGGGGGTAGGTGGATCTATCAGGTTGTAAGTTCTATAGAAAAGGGCTTTCGATGCCCAAAGTCATTTGAACAGTTTTGGGTGGAGGAGAATGTTGTGGTCTAGAGGCAAAATGGTGATCATGGTAATACGGCCGGACTACACCACCGATAAAGCAGCCACAGCCGGTGACTGAGAAGAATCTGTGACTTCTCTGCATTTAGTCAGATCTCCTCATTGTGTTCATCTGCATGAGGGTTATACAATGTAAGGACCATCTGACCATCATCTTGGAATTGTATTCTGGAGCGGAACTGTGATAATAAATTTGCCCCCAGTAAATTTACCGGACATGTGGGAGAGATTAGGAACTGGGCCGCAACCTCAGGGAAAGGTCCCACAGGGATGGGTTTTGCAAGAGTATATTTATTGGATCTGCCATCTACTCCAATTAAAACAAGCTCTTGGTCTGAGAATTGATATGGCGGGGCTGGGGACGGGGGGTTCCCAGACATAGGGTTAAAAGGAATATTGAAGTATGGGACTGGATTTGTGTACGGTGGGGAGGGCAGGAGCTGGAGTCTGTTGTGTGGGCCACTGATAAGGAACGGAGCTGTGCCCTGATAAGGAACGGAGCTGGGGTGGGGGCTGAGGTTGGAGCAGGAATCGCTGCAGCTACTGGTTTAACCTTTAATTTCCCTGCTGATGCAGTGGAAGTCTCAATGTCAGGTCTAACTGACATTATTGCCTCTTTCAATTCAGATTTAAGGTCGGACATTAAAGCTGTCACAAAAAGGTGTGAATGGGCTTTATTATACAATGAGATTCCCAAATCTTTAAATACTACCATAAGACACCCATAAAACTTCTCGGCAGTCCAGGATATATTGGTGCCTTGGGGCTAAGGGGCATAGGGCTTACAGTTGGGAGAAGAGGCTTAATACTCACCTGGGTAGCCATACGGAGGAACCTCCTCTTTACACCACTCATCCCCACTCACATATGTCTCTGTAGTATTAATATGGGTCAGATCTTCACCCTGAAACAAAAATTATAAAACTCACAGACAGATGGAGAAGTCACATCTATGATCAGTTCTAATTCTGCCATCTCCACCATTCTCATTACACAAGTATAAAACATATAATACTGGAGGATAAAACAAGACTGAGCACAAGACCTTCACCGGCGCCTACACATCATAGGGGAGATCTCCTGACAGCTTCTCTCCATCTACCTGATGATCCTGAGGAGCATTGGGATCTTCTTCATTACAGTCCTGTGGCAGAAGAGGACGGGGACATCTCTCTGGTGTTGTCTTCTTACTGGATAGATCTGGAGGAAACACATACAGGCAGTAAATTCATTCTATATATACAGATAATTATAGGCCGTGTGTATTTAGTCCTGTCTATTACCTGGTGATGTGAGGGGCTGGGGAACCTCCAATATGACGTTCTTGTACAGATCTTTCTGTTCTTCTAAATACTCCCACTCCTCCATGGAGAAATAGACAGCGACATCCTGACACCTTATAGAAACCTGACACATACAACGATCCCGTCATCCCCGATCCCTTCATAGTGTTACTGTATAATGTCCCAGCATTCCCAGCAGTGTCACCTCTCCAGTCAGCAGCTCAATCATCTTGTAGGTGAGTTCTAGGATCTTCTGGTCATTGATGTCCTCATGGATCAGGGGGTGAGGTGCAGGTCCAGTGATTGGGCTCAGGGGTCTTCCCCATCCCTCAGACACAGGATACGGACAGCGATCACTAGAGGTCTTCTTCACCACTGTGTAATCCTGGTTATGGAGAGACACATTAATAAATCTCACTACAGACATTTCCAGAGTCCTCACCTCTCCAGTTCTGTCCAGCTGTTATTCCCATAGATAAGAATGATGTAATGTGACGTCATCAGAATCTCTCACCTCTCCAGTAAGCCGGAAGAGGATCTCTAGGGTGAGGTGTAATATTTTCTCTACCATCTTGTCTCTGTCCATATCAATCTTTGATGGGTAAATCAGGAAAATTTTCTTTTGTAGAAGATCTTCACTGAGAGGATCCGATATTGTAGAGACCTGAATGAGATGATGAGCCGATGTAACATCATGAGAATCCTGTGTAATAATACAATTACTCGAGATAATAAGGGAAACATATGAGGAGATTTATTATTTTACAGTAATTAGTTTTCTGCTTTACATCTACTAATAAAACCTATATATTTAGGCCGCAGACAACAAGCAGTTTCTTCCTCGGAGTCGGCAGCTGAATACGTTCCTCATAGACTCATCTTCCATAACGCTAATTCTCGTCTCATTTACCGACACTGGAATCGGCATTAGCAATACTGCAGGAGATATTCATTACACGTGACAGGAGAAATAACTACTTCATGATAAGGAGGACATCTTCTTCTACTATGGCTCTAGAAACATATTTAGCCAGAGTCGGTCACTGACTCCATCACCACCGGCCAGGGCCGGACTGGGTCTAAAATTCAGGCCTGGCATCATTTGAAGTTACACAGGCCCACTTGTCACACGGTGACTGTATAATATCTTTGTACACTTGTAGGCACGGCCGGTTTTAGGCAAAGTGGGGCCGTAGGCAAAGTTTAAAATGGGGCCCCAAATGCTAACATATTGCACATCACACAAAAGCATTTCGGTTGTATTTACAAGCGCTGAGATCAGGCCGCTAAATGAGTGTGATCAGCAATATTGAAATTGTTCAACGTTTGTTTACCGGCCTCTTTCCACCAGCTGAGGAATAATGATGGGACAGAACGATCACTAATAGATCACTAACAGATCACCATACAGTATCATGTTATCAGCAGCACATCTACAGTTTACACCGGCGATATGCTGCTGAGAACAATGATTTTTGTTCCAGCAAAAACAATCTGAATATGTAGCATTTTACTTGTTTAGTAAAATACACCCCATAGTCCTCCATATATTATAATGTGCACCACAGTCCTCCATATAGTATAATACACTCCCTATAGTCATCCATATATTAACCCCTTTACCCCCAAGGGTGGTTTGCACGTTATGGACCGGGTCAATTTTTACAATTCTGACCACTGTCCCTTTATGAGGTTATAACTCTGGAACGCTTCAACGGATCCCGGTGATTCTGACATTGTTTTCTCGTGACATATTGTACTTCATGATAGTGGTAAAATTTCTTTGATATTACCTGCGTTTATTTGTGAAAAAAACGGAAATTTGGCGAAAATTTTGAAAATTTCGCAATTTTCCAACTTTGAATTTTTATGCAATTAAATCACAGAGATATGTCACACAAAATACTTAATAAGTAACATTTCCCACATGTCTACTTTACATCAGCACAATTTTGGAACCAAAAATTTTTTTTTGTTAGGGAGTTATAAGGGTTAAAAGTTGACCAGCAATTTCTCATTTTTACAACACCATTTTATTTTAGGGACCACATCTCATTTGAAGTCATTTTGAGGGGTCTATATGATAGAAAATACCCAAGTGTGACACCATTCTAAAAACTGCACCCCTCAAGGTTCTCAAAACCACATTCAAGAAGTTTATTAACCCTTCAGGTGCTTCACAGGAATTTTTGGAATGTTTAAATAAAAATTAACATTTAACTTTTTTTCACAAAAAATTTACTTCAGCTCCAATTTGTTTTATTTTGCCAAGGGTAACAGGAGAAAATGGACCCCAAAAGTTGTTGTACAATTTGTCCTGAGTACGCTGATACCCCATATGTGGGGGTAAACCACAGTTTGTGCGCATGGCAGAGCTCGGAAGGGAAGGAGCGCCATTTGACTTTTCAATGCAAAGTTGACTGGAATTGAGATGGGACGCCATGTTGCGTTTGGAGAGCCACTGATGTGCCTAAACATTGAAACCCCCCACAAGTGACACCATTTTGGAAAGTAGACCCCCTAAGGAACTTATCTAGAGGTGTGGTGAGCACTTTGACCCACCAAGTGCTTCACAGAAGTTAATAATGCAGAACCGTAAAAATAAAAAATCATTTTTTTTCACAAACATTATCTTTTCGCCCCAAATTTTTTATTTTCCCAATGGTAAGAGAAGAAATTGGACCACAAAAGTTGTGGCACAATTTGTCCTGAGTACTCTGATACCCCATATGTGGGGGTAAACCATTGTTTGGGCGCATGGGAGAGCTCGGAAGGGAAGGAGCGCCGTTTGACCTTTCAATGCAAAATTGACAGGAATTGAGATGAGACGCCATGTTGCGTTTGGAGAGCCACTGATGTACCTAAACATTGAAACCCCCCACAAGTGACACCATTTTGAAAAGTAGACCCCCTAAGGAACTTATCTAGATGTGTGGTGAGCACTTTGACCCAATAAGAGCTTCACAGAAGTTTATAATGCAGAGCCGTAAAAATAAAACAAAATTTTTTTCCCACAAAAATAATTTTTTAGCCCCCAGTTTTGTATTTTCCTGAGGGTAACAGGAGAAATTGGACCCCAAAAGTTGTTGTGCAATTTGTCCTGAGTGCGCTGATACCCTATATGTGGGGGAGAACCAGCGTTTGGGCGCATGGGAGGGCTCGGAAGGGAAGGAGAGCCATTTGGAATACAGACTTAGATGGAATGGTCTGCAGGCGTCACATTGTGTTTGCAGAGCCCCTAATGTACCTAAACAGTAGAAACCCCCCACAAGTGACCCCATATTGGAAACTAGACCCCCCAAGGAACTTATTTAGATGTGTTGTGAGAACTTTGAGTCCCCAAGTATTTCACTACAGTTTATAACGCAGAGCCGTGAAAATAAAATAAAAAATTTCCCCTCAAAATTATTTTTTAGCCCCCAGTTTTGTATTTTCTCGAGGGTAAAAGGAGAAATTGGACCCCAAAAGTTGTTGTCCAATTTGTCCTGAGTGCGTTGATACCCCATATGTGGGGTGAACCAGCGTTTGGGCGCATGGGAGGGCTCGGAAGGGAAGGAGCGCCATTTGGAATGCAGACTTAAATGGAATGGTCTGCAGGCGTCACATTGCGTTTGCAGAGCCCCTAATATACCTAAACAGTAGAAACCCCCACAAGTGACCCCATGTTGGAAACTAGACCCCCCCACGAACTTATCTAGATGTGTTGTGAGAACTTTGAGCCCCCAAGTGTTTCACTACAGTTTATAACGCAGAGCCGTGAAAATAAAAAATCTCTTTTTTTCCCACAAAAATTATTTTTTAGCCCCCAGTTTTGTATTTTCCCAAGGGTAACAGGAGAAATTGGACCCCAAAAGTTTTTGTCCAATTTGTCCTGAGTACGCTGATACCCCATATGTTGGGGTAAACTCCTGTTTGGGCACACGGGAGAGCTCGGAAGGGAAGGAGCACTGTTTTACTTTTTCAATGCAGAATTGGATGGAATTGAGATCGGTCGCCATGTCGCGTTTGGAGATCCCCCTGATGTGCCTAAATAGTGGAAACCCCCCAATTATAACTGAAACCCTAATCCAAACACACCCCTAACCCTAATCCCAACGGTAACCCTAACCACACCTCTAACCCAGACACACCCCTAATCCTAATCCCAATCGCAAATGTAATCCAAACCCTAACCCTAACTTTAGCCCCAACCCTAACTGTAGCCTTAACCCTAACCCTAGCCCTTACCCTAGCCCTAACCCTAGCCCCAACCCTAACCCTAACCCTAGCCCTAGCCCTAACCCTAACCCTAATCCCAACCCTAACCCTAGCCCTAACCCTAGCCCTAACCCTAGCCCTAACCCTAGCCCTAGCCCTAACCCTAACCCTAGCCCTAACCCTAGCCCTAACCCTAGCCCTAATCCTAGCCCTAACCCTAGCCCTAGCCCTAACCCTAGCCCTAGCCCTAACCCTAACCCTAGCCCTAACCCTAGCCCTAACCCTAGCCCTAACCCTAGCCCTAGCCCTAACCCTAACCCTAACCCTAGCCCTAGCCCTAACCCTAACCCTAGCCCTAACCCTAATGGGAAAATGGAAATAAATACATTTTTTTCATTTACTTTTATAGTGGGTTTTTTAGCGGATTTTTATGATTGGCAGCCGTCACACACTGAAAGACGCTTTTTATTGCAAAAAATATTTTTTGCGTTACCACATTTTGAGAGCTATAATTTTTCCATATTTGAGTCCACAGAGTCATGTGAGGTCTTGTTTTTTGCGGGACGAGTTGACGTTTTTATTGGTAACATTTTCGGGCACGTGACATTTTTTGATCGCTTTTTATTCCGATTTTTGTGAGGCAGAATGACCAAAAACCAGCTATTCATGAATTTCTTTTGGGGGAGGCGTTTATACCGTTCCGCGTTTGGTAAAATTGATAAAGCAGTTTTATTCTTCAGGTCAGTATGATTACAGCGATACCTCATTTATATCATTTTTTTATGGTTTGGCGCTTTTATACGATAAAAACTATTTTATAGAAAAAAATAATTATTTTTGCATCGCTTTATTCTCAGGACTATAACTTTTTTATTTTTTTGCTGATGATGCTGTATGGCGGCTCTTTTTTTGCGGGACAATATGACGCTTTCAGCGGTACCATGGTTATTTATATCCGTCTTTTTGATCGCGTGTTATTCCACTTTATGTTTGGCGGTATGATAATAAAGCGTTGTTTTTTGCCTCGTTTTTTTTTTTTTTTTCTTACGGTGTTTACTGAAGGGGTTAACTAGTGGGCCAGTTTTATAGGTCGGGTCGTTACGGACGCGGAGATACTAAATATGTGTACTTTTATTGTTTTGTTTTTTTTATTTAGATAAAGAAATGTATTTATGGGAATAATATATATATTTTTTTTTCATTATTTAGGATTTTTTTTTTTTTTTTTTTTTACACACTTGGAAATTTTTTTTTTTACTTTTTTACTTTGCCCCAGGGGGGGACAATACAGATCGGTGATCTGCCAGTTTGCACAGCACTCTGACAGATCACCGATCTGTCTGAGAGCAGTGCAGCGTTACCAAGTGCCTGTTCTGAGCAGGCACTTGGTAAGCCACCTCCCTCCCTGCAGGACCCGGATCCGCGGCCATTTTGGATCCGGGACTTACTGCAGGGAGGGAGGTAGGAGACCCCCGGAGCAACGCGATCACATCGCTTTGCTGCGGGGGTCTCAGGGAAGCCCGCAGGGAGCCCCCTCCCTGCGCGATGCTTCCCTGCACCGCCGGCACATCGCGATCATCTTTGATCGCGGTGTGCCGGGGGTTAATGTGCCGGGGGCGGTCCGTGACCGCTCCTGGCACATAGTGCCGGATGTCAGCTGCGATAAGCAGCTGACACCCGGCCGCGATCGGCGGCGCTCCCCCCGTGAGCGCGGCCGATCGCGCTGGACGTAATATTCCGTCCTTGGGAATTAAGGCCCACCCCACATGGACGGAATATTACGTCCAATGGCAGAAAGGGGTTAAAATACACTGCTCAGTCCTCCATATAGCATAATACACTCCTCATAGTGCTCCATATAGTATAATGCACCGCCATAGTCATCCATGTAGTACAATTCACTTCCCATGGTATAATGCACCGCATAGTTCTTCATAAAGTATAACGTATTCCCCATAGTCCTCCATACAGTATAATGCAGCCCACATTTAGTATAATGCAGCCACCACCCAACAGAATATAATGCAGCCACCACAGAGTATAATGCAGCCAACCCAGAGTAAATGCAGCCACCCCATAGAATGAAATGCAGCCCATCATAGTTTAATGCAGCCCCCTCACAGAGTATGATGCAATCACCCCTCAAAGAATATAAATATAATACAGCCCCCCATAGAATATAACGTAGCCCTGAATAGAATATAATACAGCCCACCTCCCCACAGAATATAATGCAGCCCCATCAAAGAGTATGATGCAATCATCCCTCATAAAATCCAATACAGCCCCCCAAATATAATATAGCCCACCTCCCCATAGCATGTAACATAGTAACATAGTTAGTAAGGCCGAAAAAAGACATTTGTCCATCCAGTTCAGCCTATATTCCATCATAATAAATACCCAGATCTACGTCCTTCTACAGAACCTAATAATTGTATGATACAATATTGTTCTGCTCCAGGAAGACATCCAGGCCTCTCTTGAACCCCTCGACTGAGTTCGCCATCACCACCTCCTCAGGCAAGCAATTCCAGATTCTCACTGCCCTAACAGTAAAGAATCCTCTTCTATGTTGGTGGAAAAACCTTCTCTCCTCCAGACGCAAAGAATGCCCCCTTGTGCCCGTCACCTTCCTTGGTATAAACAGATCCTCAGCGAGATATTTGTATTGTCCCCTTATATACTTATACATGGTTATTAGATCGCCCCTCAGTCGTCTTTTTTCTAGACTAAATAATCCTAATTTCGCTAATCTATCTGGGTATTGTAGTTCTCCCATCCCCTTTATTAATTTTGTTGCCCTCCTTTGTACTCTCTCTAGTTCCATTATATCCTTCCTGAGCACCGGTGCCCAAAACTGGACACAGTACTCCATGTGCGGTCTAACTAGGGATTTGTACAGAGGCAGTATAATGCTCTCATCATGTGTATCCAGACCTCTTTTAATGCACCCCATGATCCTGTTTGCCTTGGCAGCTGCTGCCTGGCACTGGCTGCTCCAGGTAAGTTTATCATTAACTAGGATCCCCAAGTCCTTCTCCCTGTCAGATTTACCCAGTGGTTTCCCATTCAGTGTGTAATGGTGATATTGATTCCTTCTTCCCATGTGTATAACCTTACATTTATCATTGTTAAACCTCATCTGCCACCTTTCAGCCCAAGTTTCCAACTTATCCAGATCCATCTGTAGCAGAATACTATCTTCTCTTGTATTAACTGCTTTACATAGTTTTGTATCATCTGCAAATATCGATATTTTACTGTGTAAACCTTCTACCAGATCATTAATGAATATGTTGAAGAGAACAGGTCCCAATACTGACCCCTGCGGTACCCCACTGGTCACAGCGACCCAGTTAGAGACTATACCATTTATAACCACCCTCTGCTTTCTATCACTAAGCCAGTTACTAACCCATTTACACACATTTTCCCCCATGTAATGTAGCCCCCATAGAATATAATACAGCCCACCTCCCCATAATATATAATGTAGCCCCCATAGAATATAATGCAGCCCCCCATAGTATATAACACTGCCTCCCACATAGAATATAATATACCCCCCATAGTATATAACACAGCCTCCTCCATAGAATATAATATACCCCCACAATAGTATAACACAGCCACATAGAATATAATATACCCCCATAGTATATAGCAAAGCCCGCATAGTATATAGCACAACCCGCATAGTGTATAGCAAATCCCGCATAGTATATAGCACAACACACATAGCAAATAGCACAACACGCATAGCAGATAACACAGCCCACGTAGCAGTATACAGTACAGCCCATGCAGTAGTATATAGCACAGCCCACATAGTAGTATATAGCACAGCCCACAGTAGTATATAGCACAGCCCACATAGTAGTATATAGCACAGCCCACACAGTAGTATACAGCACTGCCCACACAGTAGTATACAGCATTGCCCACACAGTAGTATACAGCACAGCCTACACAGTAGTATATAGCACAGCCCACACAGTAGTACACAGCACAGCCCACATTGTAGTATATAGCACAGCCCACACAGTAGTGTATAGCACAGCCCACACAGTAGTATATAGCACAGCACACAAAGTAGTATATAGCACAGCACACACAGTATTGTATAGCACAGCCCACACAGTAGTATATAGTACAGCCCACACAATAGTATACAGCACAGCCCACACAGTAGTATACAGCACAGCCCACATAGTAGTATAGAGCACCGCTCACACAGTAGTAAATAGCACAGCCCACCCCACACTGTAGTATACAGCACAGCCCGCATAGTAGTATACAGCTCAGCCCACACAGTAGTATATAGCACAGCCCATATAGTAGTATAGAGCACTGCCCACACAGTAGTATATAGCACAGCCCACATAGTAGTATACAGCACAGCCCACATAGTAGTATACAGCACAGCTCGCATCTCTCCTTTCCAGGAGAATGGCCCCACAGTCCAGTAAAAAAAACACACACACACACTCCTCACCTCTCCTCGTGCCCGCGTTGCTCCCTGCTCCTGTCTCGGCAGCTGTCGCTGCACTGCCTGGGACACAGTGAGTACACGTGCACCTGCAGTGTCAGAGGCAGAGTAGGGAATGATGGGAGAGGGAGCGTCAGTAGACGCTCTCTCCTTCATCACTGCACTCAACTGTACCGGCGTCTATGACGACGGTATAGTGAATGCGGCAGCGGTGCTGGGGGGGTGAGTTGGTGGGCAGCGGCCCACTACTGGCACCGGCCCTTCTGGCATTCTGGCCATTCCGGCCCTGCCACCGGCCGTCTATATGAAGGTTTCTCGTCTTCCCTGCACTGTAATCTTTTATCATGTTAGATCTCAGGTCAGATTCACACACAGAAGTTTGAGGCTTTAATAAAAGCTTTTTTCTTAACACGAAATGATCTGATCCCAAAGTCTCCATCTACAGTGATTTATGGGGTTTATTTCTGGCCTTAGGCTTTCCTATATTACAAGACAAACACCAGAAAAAGCAGAAATTAAAATGTTTCTAAAGAAAATTGGTTCCAACAATTCTTGTAAAAAGAAAAAACATGGAAAAGGCAGAAGACACATTTTATAATTTTTAACATGTTAAACATTTATTAAAAAGAAGATTATACTGTGTGTGGTGGGATGAGGTATTGTAGGAACATTATACTGTGTGTGGGGGTAAGGCGGTACTGTGAGAACATTATACTGTGTGTGGGGGTATGGCGGCACTGTGAGAACATTATACTGTGTGTGGTGGGATCGAGGTACTGTAGGAACATTATACTGTGTGTGAGGGTATAGCGGTACTGTGAGAACATTATACTGTGTGAGGGGGTATAGCAGTACTATGAGATTATATACTGTGTGTGCGGTATAGCGTTAGGGGCTGGCTGGCCCAGGTCGCACAGAGGCAAATGCCCCCCCTGCAGCTGTTCAGCTGCCTGGTGGTGGCTACAGCCTCACAGCAAATTTTGTGCAGCCATGTCCGATGTACTGTGACGTGGCTGGCAGCAGACACAGCCGCATCACAGTCAGCGCACACGTCTGCGCTGGGGCCGGGAGCTATGCTTGGCTGTCACCTTGACGGCTGAGGAGCATCTGCACCTGTATGTTCTCTATACTTCCAGGTTAGGTGTCGGGCATGCGCGATGGCGTCCTCACGCATGCGCCGACATGTCACGGATGCTAGAAGCAGAGAGGCGCTGCAGGGGAGCGACTGGTGAGGTGAGTATGAAAAACATTTTTGTTTTCTTTATAAAATAAATGTAATGGTGGGTAACTGCAAGTGATGAAGGGGGGGGGGTGTGAGGATACTGCACATGATGGAATTTGGGGGTTAAAGGAGACTGCACATGATGGAATGAGGGGGTAAGTGGGGCTGCACATGATGAAGGTTGAGTGGGGCTGTACATGATGGAGTGGGGCTGCACATGATTAAGGGGGAGTGCGGCTGCACATGATGGAGTTTAGTGGATAAAGGAGACTGCACATGATGGAGTGGGGAGAGTGGGGCTGTACATGATGGAATGGGGCCACCATGATGATGTGGGGGTAAGGAGGATTGCGCATGATGAAGGGGGAATGGGGCTGCACATGATTTGGGAGGTAAGGGGGATTGCACATGATGAAGTGGGAGGGAGTAAGGGGGACTGCACATGATGAAATGGGGGGTGTGTGTTATGAAAGCAATCCAGTGACACAGTGTGCCAGCAATCAGAGCACATACAGTGATCTGACAATAACTCAAAAACAATAGAACGAGCTCTGAGACGTGGAATCTCTGTAGACCGCAATACCTGAACCTATCCTAAACACAACTAAAGGTGGCTGTGGATTGCGCCTGACACTACCTATGCAACTCGGCACAGCCTGAGGAGCTGACTAGCCTGAAGATAGAAAAACAAGCCTGACTTGCCTCAGAGAAATACCCCAAAGGAAAAGGCAGCCCCCCACATATAATGACTGTTAGCAAGATGAAAAGACAAACGTAGGGATGAAATAGATTCAGCAAAGTGAGGCCCGATATTCTAGATAGAGCGAGGATAGCAAAGAGAACTTTGCAGTCTACAAAAAACCCTAAAGCAAAAAACCACGCAAAGGGGCAAAAAACCACGCAAAGGGGCAAAAAGACCCACCGTGCCGAACTAACGGCACGGCGGTACACCTTTTGCGTCTCAGAGCTTCCAGCAAAACGAATTGACAAGCTGGACAGAAAAAGTAGCAACAAAAGCAAAGAAGCACTTATCTAAGCAGAGCAGCAGGCCACAGGAAAGAACCAGAAGCTCAGATCCAACACTGGAACATTGACTAGGAGCAAGGAAGACAGAATCAGGCGGAGTTAAATAACAAAGAAGCCAACGAGCTCACCAGAACACCTGAGGGAGGAAGCTCAGAAGCTGCAGTACCACTTGTGACCACAGGAGTGAATTCAGCCACAGAATTCACAACAGTACCCCCCCCTTGAGGAGGGGTCACCGAACCCTCACCAGAGCCCCCAGGCCGACCAGGATGAGCCACATGAAAGGCACGAACAAGATCTGGAGCATGGACATCAGAGGCAAAAACCCAGGAATTATCTTCCTGAGCATAACCCTTCCATTTAACCAGATACTGGAGTTTCCGTCTAGAAACACGAGAATCCAAAATTTTCTCCACAATATACTCCAATTCCCCCTCCACCAAAACCGGGGCAGGAGGCTCAACAGAAGGAACCATAGGTGTCACGTATCTCCGCAACAACGACCTATGGAATACATTATGTATGGAAAAGGAGTCTGGGAGGGTCAGACGAAAAGACACAGGATTGAGAATCTCAGAAATCCTATACGGACCAATAAAACGAGGTTTAAATTTAGGAGAGGAAACCTTCATAGGAATATGACGAGAAGATAACCAAACCAGATCCCCAACACGAAGTCGGGGACCCACACGGCGTCTGCGATTAGCGAAAAGTTGAGCCTTCTCCTGGGACAAGGTCAAATTGTCCACTACCTGAGTCCAGATCTGCTGCAACCTGTCCACCACAGAATCCACACCAGGACAGTCCGAAGACTCAACCTGTCCTGAAGAGAAACGAGGATGGAACCCAGAATTGCAGAAAAATGGAGAGACCAAGGTAGCCGAGCTGGCCCGATTATTAAGGGCGAACTCAGCCAACGGCAAAAAGGACACCCAATCATCCTGGTCAGCAGAAACAAAACATCTCAGATATGTTTCCAAGGTCTGATTGGTTCGTTCGGTCTGGCCATTAGTCTGAGGATGGAAAGCCGAGGAAAAAGATAGGTCAATGCCCATCCTACCACAAAAGGCTCGCCAAAACCTTGAAACAAACTGGGAACCTCTGTCAGAAACAATATTCTCAGGAATGCCATGCAAACGAACTACATGCTGGAAGAACAAAGGCACCAAATCAGAGGAGGAAGGCAATTTAACCAAGGGCACCAGATGGACCATTTTAGAAAAGCGATCACAGACCACCCAAATGACTGACATCTTTTGAGAAACGGGAAGGTCAGAAATGAAATCCATCGAAATATGTGTCCAAGGCCTATTTGGGACCGGCAAGGGCAAAAGCAACCCACTGGCACGTGAACAGCAGGGCTTAGCCCTAGCACAAATCCCACAGGACTGCACAAAAGTACGTACATCCCGTGACAGAGATGGCCACCAGAAGGATCTAGCCACTAACTCTCTGGTACCAAAGATTCCAGGATGACCAGCCAACACCAGAACAATGAAGTTCCGAGATAACTTTACTAGTCCACCTATCAGGGACGAACAGTTTCTCCGCCGGACAACGATCAGGTTTATTAGCCTGAAATTTTTGCAACACTCGCCGCAAATCAGGGGAGATGGCAGACACAATGACTCCTTCCTTGAGGATACTCGCCGGCTCAGATGAACCCGGAGAGTCGGGCACAAAACTCATAGACAGAGCATCCGCCTTCACATTTTTAGAGCCCGGAAGGTACGAAATCACAAAATCGAAGCGGGCAAAAAATAACGACCAACGGGCCTGTCTAGGATTCAAGCGCTTGGCAGACTCGAGATAAGTAAGGTTCTTATGATCAGTCAATACCACCACGCGATGCTTAGCTCCTTCAAGCCAATGACGCCATTCCTCGAATGCCCACTTCATGGCCAGCAACTCTCGGTTGCCCACATCATAATTACGCTCAGCAGCCGAAAACTTCCTGGAAAAGAAAGCACATGGTTTCAACACTGAGCAACCAGAACCTCTCTGTGACAAAACCGCTCCTGCTCCAATCTCAGAAGCATCAACCTCGACCTGGAACGGAAGAGAAACATCTGGTTGACACAACACAGGGGGAGAACAAAAACGATGCTTTAACTCCTGAAAAGCTTCCACAGCAGCAGAAGGCCAATTAATCAAATCAGCACCCTTCTTGGTCAAATCAGTCAATGGTTTGGCAATGCTAGAAAAATTACAGATGAAGCGACGATAAAAATTAGCAAAGCCCAGGAATTTTTGCAGACTTTTCAGAGATGTCGGCTGAGTCCAATCCTGGATGGCCTGGACCTTAACCGGATCCATCTCGATAGTAGAAGGGGAAAAGATGAACCCCAAAAATGAAACTTTCTGCACACCGAAGAGACACTTTGATCCCTTCACAAACAAAGAATTAGCACGCAGGACCTGGAAAACCATTCTGACCTGCTTCACATGAGAGTCCCAATCATCTGAGAAGATCAAAATGTCATCCAAGTAAACAATCAGGAATTTATCCAGATACTCACGGAAGATGTCATGCATAAAAGACTGAAACACAGATGGAGCATTGGCAAGTCCGAACGGCATCACTAGATACTCAAAATGACCCTCGGGCGTATTAAATGCAGTTTTCCATTCATCTCCTTGCCTGATTCTCACCAGATTATACGCACCACGAAGATCTATCTTAGTGAACCAACTAGCCCCCTTAATCCGAGCAAACAAGTCAGATAACAATGGCAAGGAATACTGAAATTTAACAGTGATCTTATTAAGAAGGCGGTAATCAATACACGGTCTCAGCTAACCATCCTTCTTGGCTACAAAAAAGAACCCTACTCCCAGTGGTGATGACGATGGGCGAATATGTCCCTTCTCCAGGGATTCCTTCACATAACTGCGCATAGCGGCGTGTTCAGACACGGATAAATTAAATAATCGACCTTTAGGGAATTTACTACCAGGAATCAAATTGATAGCACAATCACAATCCCTATGCGGAGGTAGGGCATCGGACTTGGGCTCTTCAAATACATCCTGATAATCAGACAAGAACTCTGGGACCTCAGAAGGAGTGGATGACGAAATAGACAAAAATGGAACATCACCATGTACCCCCTGACAACCCCAGCTGGATACCGACATAGAGTTCCAATCCAATACAGGATTATGGGTTTGCAGCCATGGCAACCCCAACACGACCACATCATGCAGATTATGTAGCACCAGAAAGCGAATAACTTCCTGATGTGCAGGAGCCATGCACATGGTCAGCTGGGTCCAGTACTGAGGTTTATTCTTGGCCAAAGGTGTAGCATCAATTCCTCTCAACGGAATAGGACACCGCAAAGGCTCCAAGAAAAACCCACAACGTTTAGCATAATCCAAATCCATCAGATTCAGGGCAGCGCCTGAATCCACAAACGCCATGACAGAATACGATGACAAAGAGCACATCAAGGCAATGGACAGAAGGAATTTGGATTGTACAGTACCAAAGACGGCAGACCTATCGAACCGCTTAGTGCGCTTAGGACAATGAGAAATAGCATGAGTGGAATCACCACAGTAGAAACACAGACCATTCAGACGTCTGTGTTCTTGCCGTTCAACTCTGGTCATAGTCCTATCGCACTGCATAGGCTCAGGTTCAATCTCAGGCAATATCGCCAAATGGTGCACAGATTTACGCTCACGCAAGCGTCGACCGATCTGAATGGCCAAAGACATAGACTCATTCAAACCAGCAGGCATAGGAAAACCCACCATGACATCCTTAAGAGCCTCAGAGAGACCCTTTCTGAACAAAGCTGCCAGCGCAGATTCATTCCACAGAGTGAGTACTGACCACTTCCTAAATTTCTGACAATATACTTCTATATCATCCTGACCCTGGCACAAAGCCAGCAAATTTTTCTCAGCCTGATCCACTGAACTAGGCTCATCGTAAAGTAATCCGAGTGCCAGGAAAAACGCATTGACATTACTCAATGCAGGGTCTCCTGGCGCAAGAGAAAATGCCCAGTCCTGAGGGTCGCCGCGCAAAAAAGAAATAATAATCAAAACCTGTTGAATAGGATTACCAGAAGAATGAGGTTTCAAGGCCAGAAATAGCTTACAATTATTTTTGAAATTAAGAAACTTAGTTCTATCACCAAAAAACAAATCAGGAATAGGAATTCTTGGTTCTAACATAGATTTCTGATCAATAGTATCTTGAATCCTTTGTACATTTATAACAAGATTATCCATTGAAGAGCACAGACCCTGAATATCCATGTCCACACCTGTGTCCTGAAACACCCAAATGTCTAGGGGAAAAAAAAAACTGAACACAGAGCTGAGAGAAGAAAAAAAAATGATGTCAGAACTTCTTTTTTTCCCTCTATTGAGAATCATTAGGCAGGCTCCTAGTACTGTTATGAAGGCAATCCAGTGACACAGTGTGCCAGCAATCAGAGCACATACAGTGATCTGACAATAACCCAAAAACAATAGAACGAGCTCTGAGACGTGGAATCTCTGTAGACCGCAATACCTGAACCTATCCTAAACACAACTAAAGGTGGCTGTGGATTGCGCCTGACACTACCTATGCAACTCGGCACAGCCTGAGGAGCTGACTAGCCTGAAGATAGAAAAACAAGCCTGACTTGCCTCAGAGAAATACCCCAAAGGAAAAGGCAGCCCCCCACATATAATGACTGTTAGCAAGATGAAAAGACAAACGTAGGGATGAAATAGATTCAGCAAAGTGAGGCCCGATATTCTAGATAGAGCGAGGATAACAAAGAGAACTTTGCAGTCTACAAAAAACCCTAACGCAAAAAACCACGCAAAGGGGCAAAAAGACCCACCGTGCCGAACTAACGGCACGGCGGTACACCCTTTGCGTCTCAGAGCTTCCAGCAAAACGAATTGACAAGCTGGACAGAAAAAGTAGCAACAAAAGCAAAGAAGCACTTATCTAAGCAGAGCAGCAGGCCACAGGAAAGATCCAGAAGCTCAGATCCAACACTGGAACATTGACTAGGAGCAAGGAAGACAGAATCAGGCGGAGTTAAATAACAAAGAAGCCAACGAGCTCACCAGAACACCTGAGGGAGGAAGCTCAGAAGCTGCAGTACCACTTGTGACCACAGGAGTGAATTCAGCCACAGAATTCACAACAGGTGTGGCTGCACATGATGAATTGGGGGTTAAGGGGGACTGCGCATGATGAAGTGGGGTGTAAGGTGAACTGCACATGAAGTGGGGGGTAATGGGGACTGCACATGAAAAAGTGGGGGGTAAGATGGACTGCACATGAAGTGGGGGGTAAGGGTGACTGCACATGATGAAATTGGGGTAAGAGGACTGCAGATGATGAAGTGGGGGGTAAGGGTGACTGCAGATGATGAAGTGGGGGGGAAGGAAACTGCAGGACTGCACATGATGAAGTGTGTCTGAGGTGGGACTGCTCATGATGAAATGTAAGGGGGATAGGGGGCTGCAAATGATGAAGGGGCACTGCAGATGAAGTGAGGGGGTGATAGGGGACTGCGATGAATGAAGAAAGGGGACTTCAAATTAAAGTGGGGGACTGCAAATGATGAATTCAGTATGAGGGACAGGGGACAGCAATTTAATTGAAGGTTGGGGTGGGGAGAGCAAATGATCAATTGAAGAGGGGGTGGGGAGAGCAAATGATGATCTAGGGGAAGAACAAATAATAAATCTTAAGGATGGGGGAGTAACTGATGTATTGAATGTGGGGTAGAGCAGTTGATAATGAATAGAGGGTGGGAGAAAAAGACATGACAATGAATTGGGGTGGGAAGGGCATGTAACTATAATGAATAGGGGTTAGGGATAGAGTGGTAGGTACATAGTGGGTGGCGTTGATGAAGTGACTGGTAATAAATTGGGGGAAAGAGTACAGGTGCTAATTAATTTATATATTAAATGGAGAAAGTGGCTATTTATAGCTAGTGGGTGCACAGTGGTGGATTATAATTTATATTTTGAATGGTGGGTTGTTAATAATAATAATTATAATAATTTTATTTCTATAGTGCCAACATATTTCACAACACTTTATATTTTAGCAGAACATCCTGAGGCTGAAAAAAAAGAAAAAAACCATCAGAGAGATAGCAGACATGCTTGGAATAGCAAAATCAACAGTTGGGTACATTCTGAGAAAAAAGGAATTGACTGGTGAGCTTGGGAACTCAAAAAGGCCTGGGCGTCCACGGATGACAACAGTGGTGGATGATCGCCGCATACTTAATTTGGTGAAGAAGAACCCGTTCACAACATCAACTGAAGTCCAGAACACTCTCAGTGAAGTAGGTGTATCTGTCTCTAAGTCAACAGTAAAGAGAAGACTCCATGACAGTAAATACAAAGGGTTCACATCTAGATGCAAACCATTCATCAATACCAAAAATAGACAGGCCAGAGTTAAATTTGCAGAAAAACACCTCAAGAAGCCAGCTCAGTTCTGGAAAAGTATTCTATGGACAGATGAGACAAAGATCAACCTGTACCAGAATGATGGGAAGAAAAAAGTTTGGAGAAGAAAGGGAACGGCACATGATCCAAGGCACACCACATCCTCTGTAAAACATGGTTGGAGGCAACGTGATGGCATGGGCATGCATGGCTTTCAATGGCACTGGGTCACTTGTGTTTATTGATGACATAAGAGCAGACAAGAGTAGCCGGATGAATTCTGAAGTGTACTGGGATATACTTTCAGCCCAGATTCAGCCAAATGCTGCAAAGTTGATTGGACGGCGCTTCATAGTACAGATGGACAATGACCCCAAGCATACAGCCAAAGCTACCCAGGAGTTCATGAGTGCCAAAAAGTGGAACATTCTGCAATGGCCAAGTCAATCTCCAGATCTAAACCCAATTGAGCATGCATTTCACTTGCTCAAATCCAGACTTAAGATGGAAAGACCCACAAACAAGCAAGACCTGAAGGCTGCGGCTGTAAAGGCCTGGCAAAGCATTAAGAAGGAGGAAACCCAGCGTTTGGTGATGTCCATGGGTTCCAGACTTAAGGCAGTGATTGCCTCCAAAGGATTTGCAACAAAATATTGAAAATAAAAATATTTTGTTTGGGTTATGTTTATTTGTCCAATTACTTTTGACCTCCTAAAATGTGGAGTGTTTGTAAAGAAATGTGTACAATTCCTACATTTTCTATCAGATATTTTTGTTCAACCCTTCAAATTAAACGTTACAATCTGCACTTGAATTCTGTTGTAGAGGTTTCATTTCAAATCCAATGTGGTGGCATGCAGAGCCCAACTCGCGAAAATTGTGTTACTGTCCAAATATTTCTGGCCCTAACTGTAACTTCTGTCAGGAGTGTATGGTGGCATCATTGGTCTTTGTATAGAGTGTAGTTTCATGTAGAGGTAATGGTGATATTATAATATTATGTATTCGCTGTGTAGTGGTGATAGTACTAGGCACTGTGTAGCCGTATTGTTGTATGTATGTTTGTAAGTAAGCGCCGTTATGGCACCATATCTAAGCAGTAAGCTTGGTTCTGGTACTGTATCAATGTAGTAATCTAGATTATGGTACTGTATGTATGTCGTAATCTCGGTTCTGCTCCAGTATCTATGTAGCAGGCTTGGTT
This sequence comes from Ranitomeya imitator, assembly GCF_032444005.1. NCBI lineage: Eukaryota > Metazoa > Chordata > Amphibia > Anura > Dendrobatidae > Ranitomeya > Ranitomeya imitator. Next base: position 307,806,991 of record NC_091283.1, read on the forward strand.
CCATGTGGTAGGCTTATTAAGCTCAGTTCTGCTCCCTTATCTCTGTAGTAAGCTTGGTTCTGCTCCCATATTTCTGCAGTAAGCTCGGTTCTGCTCCCATATTTCTGCAGTAAGCTCGGTTCTGCTCCCATATCTCTGTAGTAAGCTCGGTTCTGCTCCCATATCTCTGCAGTAAGCTCGGTTCTGCTCCCATATCTCTGTAGTAAGCTCGGTTCTGCTCCCATACCTCTGCAGTAAGCTCGGTTCTGCTCCCATATATTTGTAGTAAGCTCGATTCTGCTCCCATATCTCCATAGTAAGCTCTGTTCTGCTCCCATATCTCTGTAGTAAGCTCTGTTCTGCTCACATACATCTGTAGTAAGCTCCGTTCTGTTCCCATATCTCTGGAGTAAGCTCGATTTTGCTCCGATATCTCTGGAGTAAGCTTGGTTCTGCTACCATATCTATGCAGCAAGCTCCGTTCTGTTCCCATATCTGTGTACCAGCCTATTTTTGTTATCTCTTCTACTTTAATGCAGCGGCCAGATATAAGCAGGGAAAAAGAGGGCCACCGCAACTCGAGGGCCACTGCCTTGTGATTGCCCCCTAGGCTGAAAAGTGCCAGCCAGCCCCTGTGTAGCGGTACTGTGAGAACATTATACTGTGTGTGGGGGTATAGCAGTACTGTAGGAACATTATACTGCGTGGGGTTATAGCGGTACTATGAGAAGATTATATTGTGTGTGGGGGTATGGAGGTACTGTAGGAACATTATACTGTGTGTGGGGGTATGGAGGTACTGTAGGAACATTACACTGTGTGTGGGCGTATGGCGGTAGTGTGAAAATACCTTTTTTATGAGAGATGCCAGTACTGTGGAAACATCATACTGTGTGAGCGGCATCATAGATATTGCATAAGGGGTGTAAAAAGGAGGGTCATAAAAAAGACTCCTCAGGGCTCTGCTGCATTTGTACAAAAAGACTGCTATCTGCTGTCCAGACGGGACCATGTGACTTCAATGGGAAGAGGGAGAGTTTCAGGAAGCAAGAGTCTAGATCAGTGGTCCCCAACCTTTTTGACCTTCAGAGCCACATTCAGCTTTGCAAGAGGGTCGCAAGCCACATCCAGGTACTGTACCCCTCACAGTAGTGGCAACCAAAGCCCCCATTAAAGGTATAATGATAACCAAAGCTTTTCCACACAAATCACCCCGAAGCAGTATACAAGATCCAGGGGTTCCCACCACACCCCACCACATTCAGCATTCTCCTATCACGCACCCCCAACAGTCATATCCATCTCCAAGCACCTCCTCTGACCGGTAGTATCATCCTGTCTCCAGTATACCATACTTAAATTATCTCTAAACCCCCAAGACCAGTAGAAGTGTACCCAGGTCTGCTTTTCTGTGCAGGGCTACTCACAAAGTTCACCATTTTGAGATGTACTCTTCATACCAGTTTACTAAATCGGGAGCTAATGCACCAAGCTGGCAGACAGCTGCGAGCCACAATTCATGGGACCGCGAGCCACATGTGGCTCCCGAGCTACAAGTTGGGGGCCCCTGGTCTAGAGGGTGCACCTGGTCAGGTGACCTTGATGACGCTGTTACTGATATTATATAGGCCAGAACCCCAAAGGCAGAACAGATTTGGCGCCAAGGAAAGGAAAGGAGTGCGGGGAAGAATTTGAGGTACCAGCTCATGGTAAAGTGCCCGAGGCAGCTGGTTGTGGGGCAGAACCCTGCTTACAGGGGCATAATGGGGGCATTTCACTGTGTGGGGCCAAGAAAAGGGCCCTGTACTAGGAGAACAACCCGTTCCCTCACTTCCTGTCTTCCATAGTTGGGTTGTATGTATCTATTACAGGAAACGGAGCAAAAAACGTTATGATTCTTATAAAGTGGCAAAAACATCAAAAGAGTCGTAGTGCAGAAGGGGTTAATGTCCCCCGCGCTCAGTAATGGGAAATCTCCACATACCTCCACCTGCAGAGCCGCACACCACATATATGGCTGCTCCGTGCGCACAGGACCTGTGATGAGGTCACAGGAGGGAGGAGTCAGGGGTCACATGATCAGGGGTCTCAGGGAATGATATCCGCAGTGTAGACCCTACATGGAAACTTCTCCTCAGTCAGTGACGTTTCCGCCATTATTTCCCCTCACTACTGGCACAATTACCCCGCGCCGCCTTTTCTACACAGTGTTATGTGTGGACTGTAACGTGTGATTTCTCTGGAGACAAATAGACCCCACACATGAGGGAATTATCACCAGTTACCGGATGTCTAGTATATGGCGGCATATGATTGTGCTACCGACTCTATACCAGGAGCTAAAATGCCGAAATCTCCCTTATTTATCCCCTTCTAGTGTCCGGCTAAGGGTCATATACGGCCATGCACCTCTCCAGTCGCTGAGGGGTTTTTTTGGTAATAGGATGGAGGGCGGCGTTCATGCTTGGACTTCAGAGAGATTAATAAAATCACGGTGCACCTTCCCTATCCTTTACCCCTTATACCTGACCTGTTTAGCTGATTACCTGGAGATAAATGGTTTTACAGACTTAACGTGAGAGAGGCATATAACCTTATAGGTATACGCCATGGTGACGAATGGAAGACCGCACTCAATACACCTGAGGGGCAGATTGAACATTTGATGCTGCCATTCGGATTAATGAAAATGTCATTAATTATATTTTTTCTCCCTGATTGGCAGATTTGTGGTAATTTTCCTGGATGATATATTGAGTTACTCACGTACTCTGGAGGAGCATGGTGAGCATGTCAGACAGGTCTTTCAGGTTCTATGTGACAACTATTTATTTGCTGTATAAAATTATAGCCGTAGGCACAGCTTATGACAGTGGTGCTCAAGTAGGCGCCCAAACCATATAGTGTAGAAGATAGACTTGGCACACACTTAGTGGGATGCAGTGAACATTTTTAATATGGAGAGTACATACAGTAGTTGACGTTTCGGTCAAGTATAGACCTTCATCAATGTACTATAACAGGAAAGAAAGCAATACATAAAATAAAATGAAAATAAAGTATTTACAATACAAATCCATAGGTGGGTCAAAAGGTAGGCGGGTCTATTTATGTAAATAGCAGTATCCGGTTACAAGTGGTTATACAGAGAAACATTGTACTCGTACGAGAATAACCGTTTTCAGTCCAAGCATCATAGAAAATCCTAGCATGAGGATAGGAAACGTAGTACAGCTTAGTGAGGTCAGTGAACGTGATACTATATTAGTGGGACCGATGCACCATGTTAGAAAAAATAAACAAGGACATACCCTCTCATCAATCACAAGTTGTAATGGGTCACTAGGGTAATAGTCAGGAGAAAACCTATAGCAACACACAGGGGGAACAATAAAGGAAGGACCACTTTTCATGAGTCCGGTCAAATAGTGCCCTATAGGTGAGTAGTGTCGTATAGGGGTTACATACCCTGCTTGCTGCAGTGGGTAGACAAGGAGGCCTAAACCGGCACTGTGGGGTTAAAGCAGTGATATTGTTGTTCGTATAAGCAGAGCGTACAGACGCGGTGATGCTAGTGTGCGTCCAGGTAACTTACCAGGTGGCTGAGACTGTAATGGACGCGGTATCCGCCGCTGGTCCAGAGAGTGAGGGAAGTGCTCAGAGGCAGCCTTAAAAAGGCGCGCTGAATGGAGATCGCGCTGCCGGAGACGCCTACCCGGAAGTGACGCGGGGAGTCTGTGCGACATAGTGCGTTCCACTTGGAGAGAGGTGGGCGGAGTAGTGCGTTCCACTTAGGGCATGCGCATAGAGGATGACGTGCTGCTAGAATTGTGAGCCTGTTTAGTGTCGCTTCCCACTGGTTGAAAGTGAATGTGCCACTCTGAATAGGCGTGATGGATTTGTATTGTAAATACTTTATTTTCATTTTATTTTATGTATTGCTTTCTTTCATGTTATAGTACATTGATGAAGGTCTATACTTGACCGAAACGTCATCTACTGTATGTACTCTCCATATTAAAAATTTTCACTGAATCCCACTAAGTGTGTGCCAAGTCTATCTTCTACACTATATGGTTTGACCTACTAACTGCCAGGAGCAAGCGACACTACTCTGTCCTCCTTCTCCTGGACTTGTCTTCTGCCTTTGACACTGTAGACCACTCCCTTTTGCTACAAATCCTCTCATCCCTTGGCATCACAGACTTGGCCCTTTCCTGGATCTCGTCATATCTGACAGACCGAACATTCAGTGTCTCCCTCCCCCACACCACCTCCTCACTTCGCCCCTTGTCAGTCGGTGTTCCTCAAGGCTCTGTTCTAGGACCCCTACTCTTCTCCATCTACACTTTCGGCCTGGGACAGCTCATAGAATCCCACGGTATGCAGTACCATCTCTACGCTGACGACACGCAGATCTACCTCTCCGGACCTGACCTCTCCTCCTTGCTTACCAAAATCCCGCACTGTCTGTCTGCCATTTCAGCCTTCTTTTCTGCTCGCTTTCTACAACTGAACATGGACAAAACAGAATTCATCATCTTTCCCCCATCTCACTCTACCCCTCCACCAGACCTATCCATCAATGTCAATGGCTGCTCACTATCCCCAGTCCCACACGCCCGGTGCCTTGGGGTGATCCTCGACTCTGCCCTCTCTTTCAAGCCACATATCCAAGCCCTTGCCTCCTCCTGTCGTCTCAAACTCAAAAATATTTCCCGGATCCGTGCTTTCCTTGACCGCAACACTGCAAAAACGCTAGTGCATGCCCTTATCATCTCCCGCCTCGACTACTGCAACCTCCTACTCTCTGGACTCCCCTCTAGCACTCTGGCACCACTCCAATCCATCCTACACTCTGCTGCCCGACTAATCCACCTGTCCCCCCGCTATTCCCCAGCCTCTCCCCTGTGTCAAGCCCTTCACTGGCTTCCTATCGCCCAGAGACTCCAGTTCAAAACCCTCACACTGACATACAAAGCCATCCACAACCTGTCTCCTCCATACATCTGTGACATGGTCTCCCGGTACCTACCTACACGCGACCTCCGATCCTCCCAAGACCTCCTTCTCTACTCCCCTCTCATCTCTTCTTCCCATAACCGCATCCAAGACTTCTCCCGTGCTTCCCCCATACTCTGGAACTCTCTACCCCAACACATCAGACTTGCGCCTACCATAGAAACCTTCAAAAAGAACCTGAAGACTCATCTCTTCCGACAAGCCTACAGCCTGCAGTGATCCTCAACCTACTGAACAGCCGCACAGCCAGCTCTTCCCTCTCCTAGTGTTTCATCACCCATCCCCTGCAGACTGTGAGCCCTCGCGGGCAGGGTCCTCCCTCCTTATGTACTCGTGTGCCTTGTTATCTGCTCATGTTTAATGTATTTGTCTATATTTGCCCCGTATTCACATGTAAAGCGCCATGGAATAAATGGCGCTATAAAAATGTATAATAATAATAATAATAATAATATTAAAAATTTTCACTGAATCCCACTAAGTGTGTGCCAAGTCTATCTTCTACACTATATGGTTTGGGCGCCTACTTGAGCACCACTGTCATAAGCTGTGCCTATGGCTATAATTTTATACTGATACTAGCCTTACATAGAGCACACTTTTCTGGGTCATGACATCACTCGCCTTCTCATACAATGCAGAAGAAATGTCCAGCATCATAGCACAGTCCACGGCATCCCCTGATTTCCTTAGAGTTCCTCCTAGAGAGACAAGGGGACGGGACCTAGAAAGGGAACTAAGGCGTTGCACGAATCTTGGTTAGCTGCATGATACCCTATGGGGGGTTAGCTGCATAATACCCTATGGGGGGAGTGAACTGCATGATTCCCTATGGGGGGGGTGAGCTGCATGATACTCTATGGGGGGTTAGCTGCATAATACCCTATGGGGGAGCTGCATGATACCCTATGGGGGAGTGAACTGCATGATTCCCTATGGGGGGTGAGCTGCATGATACTCTATGGGGTGAGCTGCATGATACCCTATGGGGGGAGCTGCATGATACCCGATGGGGGCAGCTGCATGATACCCTATGGGGGGAGCTGCATGATACCCTATGGGGGAGCTGCAGGATACCCTACGAGAGGGGGGCAGCATAATACCCTATGAGGGGGCAGCATGATACCCTATGAGGGGGCTACTTTATATTCTATGAGGGGGCTACCCAAACCCCTGCTACACAATTAAAGGTATGTGCACACATTGCGGATTTCATTACGGATTTTTCCCTGCATTTTACCTGCGGATTTACCGCAGATTTTACCTGCGTTTTTACACCTGCCGATTCCTATAAAGGAATAGGTGTAAAATGCTGTGGAACCGAACAAAGAATTTACATGCTGCGGAAAATAAACCACAGAGTTTCCGCGCAGAATTTAACACAGCATGTGCACTGTGAATTTGCTTTTCCATAGGTTTGCATGGTACTGTACATAGAAAACTGCTGCGAATCCGCAGCGTCAAATCTGCTATAGAGCCACAGCAAAATCCGCAATGTGTGCACATTCCCTAAGACATGTACTACTTTATATTATACCCTGATATTAGCGTGTTTTACCACACAATTGGTGGTCTTGTATTTATTTCTATGTAACTACATAGTGGGCCCCAAGAATGACTTTCTCTGGTGGGTCCAAGGTGCTCCAGTACGACGCTGTCTATATGAGATGTGAACTGGTGTTCTGTAAGTGTCTGAAGTCATAGGTATAGTGGTGCAAAGCTGTGCACCACTAGTGAACTTGGTGGATCAGTATTGGACTAAAAAAAATAGGATTATTGGAAAAGAATCCATTGAACCAGATGTCACGATAATGTAAATATTCCATGTTGGAGTATCTACTTAACTTTGCAAGACACACGCCCCTTCTCTTCTCTGCCAGCAGCACAATGAAATTCATGCCACTCATTGTCCCTCCCCAGGAATGTGTGTGTTTGGTGACTCCAAAACGTAAATAGCAGAAAGAGGAGTGCATGTTCATTACTCAGCCCACTCAGTGATGTCACCATGAGAGGCCATACTTACCCCTGCTGAGTTGGGAGTAGTGTTGGTCCAGGAAGTGAGCTAACAACAGTTCAGCAAGCTGTCCTCATGCATCTAGAATCTAGATATATATGGATGTCATTCTCGTCCTCAACCCATGGCCAGTCATGAGATAAAATGACATAACGACATGTAAGTGTTCTTTCAATTTTAATCCTTTTATTTGTAATTGCATTGTACATATATTTGTCTTCTTTATAATATCTAATACTTTGTAAACACTGCCTACCTTTTTATGGAGTAAAATATACAATTACTAGCTTGTCTCTTCATGCTCTGTATGAACTGTTGCGTCCTCTGAAGTGAATTACGCTACCGATTTGGCTTGGCTCTGGACCCGTTAATCCTTAGGAAATCGGAGCTGGTGGCAACATAACTTGTCTTGTGCCGTTGGGAATCTCTGTAGCGACCGGTGGCGTTGATAAATATTGTTTCTGCCTGAGTGGGAATAGTTATATTGCCCACGCTGCAGCGTGCCCAATAGCCAGTACATAGCAGGCAGCCTTTCTGGTGACTAATTACCCTATGTGCAGTACCTGATCTGACCTGAGGGTAAGGGGGCGACAGAGAGCTGCAAGTTCCAAGCCGGCACTGGGAAGTGGGATATAGATAAATCCCCTTCAGAAGGAACCAGGAGCAACCAAACAACCCCGGTTCATGACAAATTGGTGTGAGCAGTGGGGATGAAGGTATCCTCCCCGGGATCCCTAATATATTGTTGGGATCCATAAAATAGTGTTGGCAGCACGATGTGAGCCGTGACATATTGGTGGCAACGGTGGAATAATAGAGCATTAGTGATCGAGTTTGAGCAATCATTCCTTTCACTATAACTTGCACAGTTCTTGAGAGGACTCTGCGCAAAAAAGTTTTGGGGAACAAGCTCAGTGTTTACTAGTCCTGAGACAATAGTGTGTACATACGATTACCCCCTACCCTCTTCTTCGTTTTTCTATCCTATCTTTTCTTTGGCAATGTTGGCCACAAAAGGAGAAGGCTTGTATAAGCAGAATGACAAGGACACTCTTATTGCCCTTTGCGAGTTGATGCAGATTGGTGCCACGGGCAAAAACAAAAGCCAACTGGTTGTGGCTCTGGTGCAATGGGAAATCACTCAGAGCCCAGCGGATGCAGAAGCCGGCACAAACGAAAAAGGTGCTGCTGCAGCAGAGGTCCAACCACTGAATGCCAGCCCTACTAGCAACCAGGGCGGATCGGACCCCCACCTGCACGCGACCTTGGAACAACTCTCCGCCAATGACCATGATGGACGTCTGCAGCTGCTCCAGCAATACCAAGAGAAAGCAGGAGGCGGAGAAAGCCCAGCAGGAGGCGGGGAGAGCCGAGGGGCAAGCAGACCGGGAGTATCAGCTGGAGTTAGCCTGACTCCAGGTGCAGAGGTTGTCCCAGTCCAGCTGCGAGCCCAGCAGTGCTCAGATTCCAAAACCACAGCCAGAGCACTTTCCCATGATGGAAAAGGATGGGGACTTGGACACTTTTCTTCGGGCATTTGAGAAAGCCTGCATACAGTACTGGCTGCCTGAGGACCAATGGGCCCAATACCTGACCCCAGGGCTAAAAGGCAAAGCTCTGGAGGCATTTGCTTCTCTCCCACCAGATCAAGATGACGACTATGAGGCCATCAAGCAGGCCCTGATAACTAAGTACCAGCTTACATCTGAGGTTTATCGTAGAAAGTTCCGGAATCTCCAACGTGGCCCACACGAAAGCTATAGCGATGTGGCGCATGGACTCGGGACTCACTTTGACCAGTGGACCCAAGGACTTTCAGTGACCACTTTTGCACAGCTGCGAGACCTGATGATCAAAGACCAGTTCTTACATCTTTGCCCAGCTGAGGTGTGACAGTCCGTGATGGACAGAGAACCCAAAGACGTGACTAAAGCAGCGCAGATTGCCGATGCCCATGAGGCCAACCGTAAATCTGAAGTCCGGAAGCCAGTCACTGCCAGCTGGAGAGGGGGTAAGCCTGCATTCAACGCCAGTACCCCTGCCAGCCAACTCACCAGAGGCCCTGTTCTTCTTTGCCAACAGCATCAGACCTACCACCGACCCTCGCCAGTGTTTTTCCTGCAAGCGGACTGGTCACATTAGCACCCTGTGTCCAGAAAAGCAGAATAACCCCCAGCCAAGGCCCCAGGACCTAATGTAGCAGTTATTTTGGTGGGTGGGGCGGTTGGGAGTGTGTATGACAACGTGCAGCACGTCAACGTGGGGGGCCATGTCGCTCAAGGCCTCAAGGACACAAGGGTTGAACGAACCCTCCAACTTGTTAAATAACAAAAGATGCAGCACTCACCAGATTCTTGCTGAAGATAGTGTCCTTTATTCGCTTAAAGCGATGTGAGACATTATGCGGAGAGGCGGCAGGAAAGAGGATTGGTTGCGGGGGAGAGGAGAAGGACTACGGCCGTTTCACGCAAAATGCGCTTCCACGGGACACTATCTTCAGCAAGAATCTGGTGAGTGCTGCATCTTTTGTTATTTAACAAGTTGGAAAGTCTGTCTGCTTTATATGCTAAGCACCACCTGGCATCTGCAAACACATAGACTGGTGGCTTGAAGTTTATGCCGAGACTTCTCCTACACTGTTACTGCCTGTGAAGATTAACACATCGAGTACCGCTCAGTTCCTTTTCTGCGGATCATTGAACGAACCCTCATCCGACCCGAACTGGTTGCCCTTGAAGAGATTATTCTGGGGAAAACCCTGACTGTCACCGGGATTGGGGCCATCAGCTGTCCCTTGCCAATGGCCTGGGTGCATATAGATGTCAGGACTCTGAACATTTTTTATTACCTTTTGTGCATTACTGCCCTTTTCCAATATGGCGTCTTTGGTCTCATGTACACTGTGTCTTCCTGCTATAAAACTCCACCCCAGCCTTCAGTCTGTGCTAGAGTATTCTGCCTTGCATCCAGCTCCTGACCCTGGTAACTCCTTGGCTATATACCTGCTCCTGTGAACCTGTGTGGTGATCCTGCTACTCTGCTCTGAGTTCCTGCTGCATACACCAGTTTCCAGTAATCCTACTTCATCTGCTGCTTGTGTTTTCTTCCATCTGCATTTGTTGGACGTATAAGCTGTTGCTGCTCTGCAAAAACCTGAGACTATTACCCAGGCCTCCCTAGTTGAGCTAAGATATTATTTGAACTGCCTTAAAAGCATAGCTATCTGTGTTTGGACTAAACAAGGACTTATTCGTGTCAAGTATCCTCAAGAATAATTATGCTTCATAGACTTTCTGCGTGATTGCATTTTCCTCTGACGTTCCCTATAGACTGTTAAGCTGCGTTTAATATTTACACAAAGTGTTGTGGACTTGAGTTTCTCTCTCCACCTGTTTGAATCACCGTGTGATAATATAGACTTTACCACTTATAAAACTGTGTCCTGTAGTTGTCTTGTTCCACGGAAAGAGTCTCCTTAGTTATCCCTTATAATTATTACAATAGATTGGGGTGCCGGGAGTGGGGTGAAGGAAGTGGGGTTACATTTCAAAAACCTGACCTGCACATCCAAACATAGACTCAGTGTGAACAAGTGCTGAACCTAGAGTCGCCAACTCGTATATAGTTAAGTAAATAAGGCAGCACACTGCAGCGCTAGAACATACAAACTTGAAATATGAAATTTGAACTGCATTACTGCACTAGAAATATGAAAAATGAGAGCGTTTAGCGCATAAAAATGGCCAATTTTATGTGTACCTGGTAGCCCCTTTACGGCATCTCTCTTATACCAGGTCCTACGCTTGCCTTACCTCGCTGAGAATAAACGTCTCCATCTGAATGGGTACATGTGAAAACCTCTTCCTAGACTAGAATTCTCTCTCTCTGTGGAGGGGTATTGGACCTACTGTAATTAAAACACCTGTAGGCTAGGAGGCGGAGTGCACGATCAGAAGGCTAGAGAATACATTTCAAAAACCTGACCTGCACATCCAAACATAGACTCAGTGTGAACAGGTGCTGAACCTAGAGTCGCCAACTCGTATATAGTTAAGTAAATAAGGCAGCACACTGCAGCGCTAGAACATACAAACTTGAAATATGAAATTTGAACTGCATTACTGCACTAGAAATATGAAAAATGAGAGCGTTTAGCGCATAAAAATGGCCAATTTTATGTGTACCTGGTAGCCCCTTTACGGCATCTCTCTTATACCAGGTCCTACGCTTGCCTTACCTCGCTGAGAATAAACGTCTCCATCTGAATGGGTACATGTGAAAACCTCTACCTAGACTAGAATTCTCTCTCTCTGTGGAGGGGAAGTGGGGTTGTCCGATAAGTTGCCCACTGATGTTTTATTGGGGACTGATTTAGGGAGGAAGGTTGCATATTATGCCCCTGACTCCCCTCCCTGATCGAATGCTGATGATAGCAATGGGAAATTGCATGTGTTACCTGACAATGTTTTACCGGTTAATGATGTACCTGACAATCATTTTTCTGAAAATGCCGAGGGTAATACGGATGATGCGGATGATGAAAATATGCATGTTTTACCTGATAACCATTTGTTTCCTAGGAATGATGTGTTCATAGGTGCAGGAGTGCTCAGCCACGTCACTCTGCGGGTGGGATGGCTGAGGAACCCCTAACAGGAGCAAGTTATGGTGCTAAGGGAAATGGGGAGATGCATTGGAACCGTGAGGAAGGTGATGCCGTGCAACTGATCAGTGCCACACAGGAAGGTAACTGCCCCATAAGTAGCACTGCTCCTGGAATGTTGGGGGTGGATGGGGAGGTTGCACCCATAGCAGCGACGGCTGATGGTTCTGTGGAAATCCCTGGGGAGACAGCCTACGTAGCTGCTGTCACCCACTGTCAGAGTGCCCACAGATAACGTTCTGCCTTCTGGACTCTCCTCAGTCACAGGCATGACTGAACCAGAGAAGGACCCAGAGCCAGGTGCAGAGGGTTCCCTTGGGAAAGGGACCTTGACGTCGCTTCTGGCTGCCCCCAGCCAGGAGTTCCAGGCTGCTCTGCACTCAGATGCGAGCCTGGAGAATTTGAGACATCTCGCCAAGACGCCCACTTCCGTGACTGATAGAGAGAGGGTGTTCTGGTAACAATGGAGGTTGTACCGGGAGACAGTACCCGGAAAATCCCAAAAGGAGTGGTTGAGGGAAAGACGCTTTTTGATTGCCCATGAGATCCTGCTCGCTGGATACTTGGGGATCAGCAAAACTAAGGCCTGGCTATCTCAACACTTCTATTGGCCCAAGATGGGGACAGATGTGACAAACTACTGCCACTCCTGTATCACCTGCCAAAGAGTGGGCCTGCTCTTATGGCTCCCCTGATCCCTTTGCCAGTTATAGAGGAGCCTTTCCAGAGGATCGCGGTGAACATTGCTGGGCCTGCTGGCAGTCCCAAGCAGCTCTGGAAAGCAATACGTCCTCACTGTGGTAGACTATGCTACCCGGTACCCAGAGGCAGTGGCTCTGTCCTAAACTAGGGCAGATAAGGTGGCGGATGCACTGTTGGCTATCTTTTCACGGGTAGAATTTCCCAGGGAGATGCTTACTGATCAAGGGGCCCAATTCATGTTTCGCCTAATGGAGGTTCTCTGTAGGAGAATGCAGTTGAAGCATCTGGTATCGAGTGCGTATCACCCACAGACCTATGGCTTGTGTGAGCGCTTCAACAGTACCCTCAAACAGATGCTATGCATGTTGGTTGAGACCCAGGATGCGAAAGGAAGCGGTAACTCCCACACCTGCTATTCGCTGAGAGGTCCCGCAGGCCTTGACGGGGTTCTCCCCCTTCGAGCTCCTGTACGGCAGGCGAGTCCTGGGACTCCTTGGGCTGATAAGGGAATCCTGGGAAGAGGAGCCAAATCCTTTTGAAGTGTCCATAGTGGAGTATGTCATGCGCTTCCGTGACAAAATGCAGACATTGATGCAGTTGGTGCATGACAACATGACGCAGGCTCAGGCTGATCGGAAACACTGGTACGACCAAAAAGTCCAGGAGCGTACCTACCTCATGGGTCAAAAGGTGTGGGTGCTGGTCCCTGTACCAAAGGATAAGCTTCAGGTAGCCTGGGAAGGCCCGTACGTCGTCCACCAACAGCTCAACCCAGTCACCTATGTGGTCACGCTTGACCACACTCGGGGTTAGCGACAACATGACAACGACAACATGATGAAGGCTCATCAGGAACATGAAACTTACATCCTACCGGTCTGTAGCCTGCCCGAAGTTGGGGAGGAAGACCCTCTACTGGACATGCTGGCCCAAGCCAAGTCTGGTGGGTCCACAGAGGACATAGAGGTAAGCGCCTTGCCAACCGAACGCCAGCGGTCACAGTTGCGGACCACGCTGGAACCCTTCCGGGCCAAGTTCTCCAACCGATCTGGAAGGAATGAGTTAGTGGTCCACGAGGTAGGCTATGGGAATCATGCCCCACTACGGAGAACACCCTATCAGATCTCCAACGAGGTGCAGCAGGTTATGTACCAGGAAATCGATGAGATGTTACAGCTGGGGGTGATTCAACGATCAAAGAGCTCATGGGCCTCACCTGTATTTCTCGTGCCAAAGAAGGATTGGACAACTCAGTTCTGCATGGATTACAGGGGGCTCAATGCTATCACAGCCTCTGACGCGCACCAAATGCCGCCCATCCAGGAGCTGCTTGAGCGGTTAGCTGACGCAAAATATCTAACCATAATGGATCTGAGTCAAGGATACTGGCAGATTCCCCTGAGCCCCGAGGTGCAGGAGAAGTATGCCTTTATCACACCCTTCGGACTGTATGAGTCCATGGTCATGCCCTTCGGCATGAAGAATGCCCCTGCCACTTTCCGGCAAATGGTCAATCACCTGCTTCAGGGACTGTAGAAGCACACGGTGGCACACTTGGATGACATTGCAATCTTCAGTTCCTCCTGGGACGAACACCTGCAGCATCTTCAGGAGGTGCTCAAGTGAATTCGCCGAGCCGGTCTAACGATCAATCCGGGAAAGTGCCAGATGGGCTTGAGTGAGGTCCACTACCTGGGGCACCGGGTAGACAGGGGCTCCATAAAGCCTGAGCCTGAGAAAGTGGACGCGATCGTGTCCTGGGCCACCCCAAGGACCAAGAAACAGGTGCTGTCTTTCCTGGGCACTGCAGTGTACTATAGGCGCTTCATACAGAACTATAGTAGCCTGGCAAAACCCTTGGTGGACCTCTCCAGGAAGAAGCTACCCCACATAGTCGACTGGACTGACGGCTGTGAGGGGGCCTTCCAGGCATTGAAAGCAGTTGCCCGTTCTTGGTGTAGACCAACTTCAGTGAGTTTGGCCTCGGTGCTGTGCTCAGCCAGGTCGACTCGGGGAACCAGGAGCACCCCGTGTTGTACCTGAACTGGAAACTTCTGCTGAGGGAAGTGGCCTATTCCACCATCAAGAAGGAGTACCTGGCCATAGTCTGTGCCCTGCAACGTTTGCAGACCTACATGTACGGTGGCACCTTCACTGTGGTGAAGGACCACAACTCTGCACTGGCTACAAGCCGTGAGTGGAACCAACAAAAGGTTGCTACGCTGGAGCCTAGCCCTCCAGCAGTACGACTTTACAATCAAACACAACACAGGCAGGGAGCATGGCAAAGCAGATGGGTTGAACCTGCCGAGGTGCGCATGGCGGAGTTCCGAGAGGTCCTGCCACCGTAGCGCCGTCTAAAAGGGGGAGGTCACAATAATGTGAATATGCCATGTTGGAGTATCTACCTAACTTTACAAGACACACTGCGGGCCATTCGACCACCTTCTCTTCTCTGCCAGCAGCACAGTGAAATTCTAGCCACTCATTGTCCCTCCCCCAGGAATGTCTTTGTTTGGTGACTCCAAAACGTAAATAGAGAAAGAGGAGTGCATGTTCATTACCCAGCCCTCTCAGTGATGTCACGATGAGAGGGCATATCTTACCCCTGCTGAGTTGGGAGTAGTATTGGTCCAGGAAGCAAGCTAACAATGGTTCGGCAAGCTGTCCTCCTGCATCTAGATATATATGGACGTCCTTCTCCTCCTCAACCCATGGCCAGTCATGAGATAGAATGACATAACAACATATAAGTGTTCTTTCAATTTTAATCCTTCTTTTATTGTAATTGCATTCTATATATATTTGTCTTCTTTATAATATCTTTTTAATACTTTGTAAACACTGCCTACCTTTTTATGGAGTAAAATGTACAATTACTAGCTTGTCTTTTCATGCTCTGTAGGAACTGTTGCGTCCTCTGAAGTAAATTACGCTACTGATTTGGGTTGGCTCCCGACCTGTTAATCCTTAGGAAATTGGAGGTGGTGGCAGCATAACTTGTCCTGTGCTGCTGGGAATCTCTGTAGCGACCGGTGGCATTGATAATTATTGTTCCTGCCTGAGTTGGAGAAGTTATATCGCCCTCACTGCAGCATGCCCAATAGCCAGTACATAGCAGACAGCCTTTCTGGCGTCTAATTACCCTATGTGCAGTACCTGATCTGACTTGAGGGTAAGGGGGGAGCCAGAGAGCTGCAAGTTCCAAACCAGAACTGGGAAGTGGGATATAGAAGTTCAGAAGGAACCAGAGGCAACCAAAACAACCCCGGTTAGTGACAAATTGGTGTGAGTAGTAGGGACGATAAAGGTATCTTCCCCGGGATTCCTCATATTTTGGTGGGATCCGTGACATATTGGTGGCAGCACGGTGGGATCCCTGATGTATATGGTGGGATTTATGACACCGAAGACAAATACGTAACCCAATGGTTAATAAGTAATAAGAATGAATGGGGTGTTACATAGTGAGAAATGGAAGTGCTGACAAATAAGAATGTGATTGAATCTTGTAGGTGACGGCTGTCTATTCGAAGAGCGCGTGTTGGTTTCTGATTGCGGCTGTTTTGGTAACAGGAGACATAAACCTAGTGAGCATATATCGGGGTCAAGCTACTATGGTGGAAGCAGATAGAATGTGTAGTGAACAGGAGTAAGGGAAAATGGAGGTGTTGTTGATGAGGTGAATAATGTGATACAAAGAGCGTCGGCTGATCACTCAGGCTACAGAATGGAGGATCCATTGGAGGAGCACTCTGGATGCCAGTGACAACAAAAAACTGGGGGACCGAATTACACTAGTGATGAGTGAGCATACTCGGTAATGCTTGTTGAGCATCGCTTTACTAGGCGAGCACCGAGCATTTCCGGGTTTGCTCGGCGGATGTTTGGGTCCCCGCCCTGCATGTTTGGTGCTCTTTAGAGAGCAAATAAACATGCAGGGATTGTCTGCCACGCACTGTAATGCCGTAGCCATGTTGGTTGTGGCATTACAGTGATTGGCTGGCTGCACAGCATCATCAGGTCTTTAAGAGACCTCGCCCCGCCCTGCTTGTCGCATTCAGCTCTGGATTCAGACAGTGTAGGGAGAGTTGCTGCCGAGATAGGGTCAGATGTGGGGGGTTTTCAGTTAGTGTGGGTCTACCATCATAGAATACACAAATTGCAGTGCTAGGTAGGCAGGGGAGTTTATGTGGCTCTATACATATCAGTGCAAGGCATTCAGGCACTCTATGTGAGTATATACAACCCCTAGCAAAAATAATGGAATCAAAGGCCTTGGAGGAAGTTCATTCAGTTGTTTAATTTTGTAGAAAAAAGCATACCACAGACATGGCACAAAACTAAAGTCATTTCAAATGACAATTTTCTGGCTTTAACCTCTTAACCCCCAAGGGCAGTTTGCACGTTAATAACCGGGCCAATTTTTACAATTCTGACCACTGTCCCTTTATGAGGTTAAAACTCTGGAACGCTTCAACAGATCCTGATGATTCTGACACTGTTTTCTCATGACATATTGTACTTCATGATAGTGGTAAAATTGATTTGATATTACCTGCGTTTAATTGTGAAAAAAATGGAAGTTTTGCAATTTTCCAACTTTGAATTTTTATGCCCTTAAATCACAGAGATATGTCACACAAAATTCTTAATAAGTAACATTTCCCACAAGTCTACTTTACATCAGCACAATTTTGGAGTCAAAATTGTTTTTGTTAGGGAGTTATAAGGGTTAAAAATTGACCAGCAATTTCTCATTTTTACAACACCATTTTATTTAGGGACCACATCACATTTGAAGTCATTTTGAGGGGTCAATATGATAGAAAATAACCAAGTGTGACACCATTCTAAAATCTGCACCCCTCAGGATGCTCAAAACCACATTCAAGAAGTTTATTAACCTTTCAGGTGTTTCACAGGAATTTTTGGAATGTTTAAAAAAAAAAATAACATTTAGCTTTTTTTCACAAAAAATGTAATTCAGCTCCAATTTGTTTTATTTTACCAAGGGTATCAGGAGAAAATGGACCCCAAAAGTTGTTGTACAATTTGTTCTGAGTAAGGCAATACCCCACATGTGGGGGTAAACCACTGTTTGGGCGCATGGCAGAGCTCGGAAGGGAAGGAGCACCGTTTGACTTTTCAATGCAAAATTGACTGGAATTGAGATGGGACGCCATGTTGCGTTTGGAGAGCCACTGATGTGCCTAAACATTGAAACCCCCCACAAGTGACACCATTTTGGAAAGTAGACCCCCTAAGGAACTTATCTAGATGTGTGGTGAGCACTTTGACCCACCAAGTGCTTCACAGAAGTTTAAAATGCAGAGCTGTAAAAATAAAAAATAATATTTTTTCACAAAAATGATCATTTCGCCCCCAATTTTTTATTTTCCCAAGGGTAAGAGAAGAAATTGGACCCCAAAAGTTGTGCAATTTGCCCTGAGTACACTGATACCCCATATGTGGGGGTAAAGCACTGTTTGTGTGCATGGCAGAGCTTGGAAGGTAAGGAGCGCCATTTGACTTTTCAATGCAAAATTGACTGGAATTGAGATAGGACGCCATGTCGCGTTTGGAGAGCCCTTGATGTGCCTAAACATTGAAACCCCCCACAAGTGACACCATTTTGGAAAGTAGACCTCCTAAGGAACTTATCTAGATGTGTTGTGAGAGCTTTGAAAACAAAGTGTTTCACTACAGTTTATAACGCAGAGCCGTGAAAATAAAAATTCTTTTTTTTTCCACAAAAATTATTTTTTAGCCCCCAGTTTTGTATTTTC
The DNA here is from genome assembly GCF_032444005.1 of Ranitomeya imitator. Lineage (NCBI taxonomy): Eukaryota > Metazoa > Chordata > Amphibia > Anura > Dendrobatidae > Ranitomeya > Ranitomeya imitator. The sequence goes on from NC_091283.1 coordinate 307,825,160, forward strand.
CCAAGGGTAACAGGAGAAATTGGACCGCAAAAGTTGTTGTCCAATTTGTCCTGAGTACGCTGATACCCAATATTTGGGGGGAACGACCGTGCATGGCAGAGCTCAGAAGGGAAGGAGCGCCATTTGGAGTGCAGACTTAGATGGATTGGTCTGCAGGCGTCACATTGCATTTGCAGAGCCCCTGATGTACCTAAACAGTAGAACCCCCCCCCAAGTGGAAACTAGACCCACAAAGGAACTTATCTAGATGTGTTGTGAGAACTTTGAACCCCCAAGTGTTTCACTACAGTTTATAATGCGGAGCCGTGAAAATAAAAAATCATTTTTTCCCACAAAAATGTTTTTTAGCCCCCCCAAAGTTTTATTTTCCCAAGTGTAACAAGAGAAATTGGACCTCAAACATTGTTTCCAATTTGTCCTGAGTACGCTGATATCCCTTATGTTGGGGTAAACCCCTGTTTGGGCGCACGGGAGAGCTTGGAAGGGAAGGAGCACTGTTTTACTTTTTCAACACAGAATTGGCTGGAATTGAGATCGGACACCATGTCGCGTTTGGAGAGCCCTTGATGTGCCTAAACAGTGGAAACCCCCAATTCTAACTGAAACCCTAACCCAAACACACCCCTAAGGCTATGTTCACACTTTGCGGATTTTGCTGCGGATCTGCAGCGGATTTGACCGCTGCGGATCCGCAACAGTTTCCCATGAGTTTACAGTACAATGTAAACCTATGGGAAACAAAAAACGCTGTGCACATGCTGCGGAAAAAAACACGCAGAAACGCTGTGGATTACATTCTGCAGCATGTCACTTCTTTTCTGCGGATTTTCACCTGCTCCAATAGGAAAATGCAGATGAAAATCCGCATAAGAATCCGCAGTAAAAACCGCAATAAATCCGCAGTAAAAACCGCAACGGGTTTTCACTGCGGATTTTGGAATTCCGCTGCGGAAAAATCCGCAGTGGAATCCGCAAAGTGTGCACATAGCCTAACACTAACCATAACCCTAACCAAACCCCTAACCAGAACATGCCCCTAACCCTAATCCCAACCACACCCCTAACCCCAACACATCCCTAACCCTAATCCCAACGCTAACCACACCCCTAACTCCAACACACCCCTAACCCTAATCCCAACCATAACCTTTACCACACCCCTAGCCCTGACACACACCCCCAACCCTAATCCCAACCGTAAATGTAATCCAAACCCTAACCCTAACTTTAGCCCCAACCCTAGCCCTAACCCTAGCCTTAATCCTAGCCCCAACCCTAACCCTAGCCCCAACCCTAACCCTAGCCCCAACCCTAGCCCTAAACTTAAGCCTAACCCTAGCCCCAACCCTAACCCTAATGGGAAAATGGAAATAAATACATTTTTTAAATTTTATTATTTTTTCCCTAACTAAGGGGGTCATGAAGGGGGGTTTGATTTACTATTTATAGCGGGTTTTTTAGCGGATTTTTATGATTGGCAACTGTCACACACTAAAAGACGCTTTTTGTTGCAAAAAATAGTTTTTGCGTCTCCACATTTTGAGAGCTATAATTTTTCCATATTTTGGTCCACAGAGTTATGTGAGGTCTTGTTTTTTGCGGGACAAGTTGATGTTTTTAATGGTACCATATTCGGGCACGTGACATTTTTTGATCGCTTTTTATTGCAAATTTTTGTGAGGCAGAATGACCAAACAGCAGCTATTCATGAACTTCTTTTTTGGGGGGCGTTTATACCGTTCCATGTTTAGTAAAATTGATAAAGCAGTTCTTCGGTTCAGTACGATTACAGCGATACCTCATTTATATATTTTTTTTATGTTTTGGCGCTTTTATACGATAAAAACTATTTTATAGAAAAAATAATTATTTTTGCATTGCTTTATTCTGAAGACTAACTTTTTTAATTTTTGTATGCTGTATGGCATCTCATTTTTTTACGGGACAAGATGGCATTTTCAGCGGTACCATGGTTATTTATATCCGTATTTTTGATCGCGTGTTATTCCACTTTTTGTTCGGCGGTATGATAAAGCGTTGCTTACTGCCTCTTTTTTTTTTTTGCTTTTTGTACGGTGTTCACTGAAGGGGTTAACTAGTGAGACAGTTTTATAGGTCGGGTCATTACAGACGTGGCGATACTAAATATGTGTATTTTAATTGTTTTTTTTTATTTAGATAAAGAAATGTGTTTATGGGAACAATATTTTTTTTTTCTTTATTTAGGGATTTTTTTTTTACATATGTAATTATTTTTTTTGCACATTATAACATTGTCCCAGGGGGAGACATCACGTTATAATGTCAGATTGCTGATCTGACACTTTGCAGAGCATTTTGTCAGATTAGCTCTGAGCAGGCGCTTGCAAGCTACCTCCCTGCAGGACCCGGAAGTAGCCCCACGGCCATTTTGGATCCGGGGCCTGCAGGTAGGAGACACTCAGAGCAACGTGATCACATCGCGTTGCTCCGAGGGTCTTAGGGAAGCACGCAGGGTGCCCCCTCCCTGCGCAATGCTTCTCTATGCCACCGGAACACTACGATCAGGTTTGATCGTGGTGTTCCGGGGGTTAATGTGCTATGAGTGGTCCGTGACCGCTCCCAGCACATAGTGCCGGATGTCAGCTGCTATAGTCAGCTGACACCTGGCCGCGCTCCTCCCATGACGTACTATCCCGACCCTGGGAATTAAGTCCCAGGTCACCTGGACGGTATAGTACATCATATGGGATTAAGGGGTTAAGAAACACTAAAAGAAATCAAGAACCAAAAATGTAGTAGTCAGTAATGGTTACTTTTTTAACCAAGCATAGGGAAAAAATTATGGAATCACTCAATTCTGAGGAAGAAAATATGGAATCACTCTGTAAATTTTCATACCCAAAAATAACACCTGCATCAAATTAGATCTGATCGTTAGTCTGCATCTAAAAAGGAGTGATCACACCTTGGAGAGCTGTTGCACCAAGTGGACTGACATGAATCATGGCTCCAATACGAGAAATGTCAATTGAAACAAAGGAGAGGATTATCGAACTCTTAAAAGAGGGTAAATCATCACGCAATATGGCAAAAGATGTTGATTGTTCACAGTCAGCTAAAATATGGACCAAATGCACACAACATGGGAAGGTTGCTAAAGGCAAACATACTGGTAGACCAAGGAAGACATGAAAGCGTCAAGACCAGAAACGTAAAGTAATATGTCTCCAAAACAGGAAATGCACAACAAAACAAATGAGGAACGAATGGGAGGAAACTGGAGTCAACGTCTGTGACTGAACTGCAAGAAACCGCCTAAAGGAAATGGGATTTACAGAAAAGCTAAACAAAAACCATCATTAACACCTAAACAGAAAAAAACAAGGTTACAATGGGCTAAGGAAAAGCAATCGTGGACTGTGGATGACTGGATGAAAGTCATATTCAGCGATGAATCTGAAATCTGCATTGGGCAAGGTGATGATGCTGGAACTTTTGTTTGGTGCTGTTCTAATGAGATTTATAAAGATGACTGCCTGAAGAGAACATGCAACTTTCCACCGTCATTGATGATATGGGGCTGAATGTCAGGTAAAGCCACTGGGGAGATGGCTGCCATTACATCTTCAATATATGCACAAGTTTATGTTGATATTTTGGACACTTTTCTTATCCCATCAATTGAAAGGATGTTTAGGGATGATGAAATCATGTTTCAAGATGATAATGCATCCTGCCATAGAGCAAAAACTGTGAAAACATTCCTTGATAAAAGACACATAAGGTCAATGTCATGGCCTGCAAATAGCACGGATCTCAATCCAATTGAAAATCTTTGGTGGAAGTTGAAGAAAAAGGTCCATGACAAGGCTCCAACCTGCAGAGCTGATCTGGCAACAGCAATCAGAGAAAGTTGGAGCCACATTGATGAAGAGTAATGTGTGACACTCATTAAGTCCATTCCTCAGAGATTGCAAGCTGTCATAAAAGCCAGAGGTGGTGCAACAAAATACTAGTGATGTGATGGGAGTGTTTTTTTTTTGTTTGTTGTTCATGATTCAATATTTTTTTCCTCAGAATTGAGTGACTCCACAATTTTTCCCTTATGCTTAGTTAAAAAAAGTAACCATTAGTGACTGCCACATTTTTTGTTCTTGATTTCTTTTAGTGTTTCTTAAAGCCAGAAAGTTGTTATTTGAAATGACTTTAGTTTTGTGCCATGTCTGTGATCTGCTTTTTTTCTACAAAATTAAATAACTGAATGAACATCCTCCAAGGCTGGTGATTACATAATTTTTGCCAGGGGTTGTATATATCTGTATGTCATCTCCCCTGTATATAGTATATACCTGTGTGTCATCTTCTGTATATAGTATATACCTGTTTGTCATCTCCCCTGTATATAGTATATACCTGTGTGTCATCTCCCCTGTATATAGTATATACCTGTGTCATCTCCTCCTGTAAATAGTATATACCTGTGTCATCTTCTCCTGTATATAGTATATACCTGTGTGTCATCTTCCCTGTATATAGTATATACCTGTGTGTCATCTCCTCCTGTATATAGTATATACCTGTGTGTCATCTTCTCTTCCTGTATATAGTACATACCTGTGTGTCATCTCCTCTTGTATATAGTATATACCTGTGTCAAATCCCTTGCATATAGTATATACTTGTGTCATCTTCTCCTGTATATAGTATATACCTATGTGTCATCTCCCCCTGTATATAGTATATACCTGTGTCATCTTCTCCTGTATATAGTATATACCTATGTGTCATCTCACCCTGTATATAGTATATACCTGTGTGTCCTCTCCCCTGTATATAGTATATACCTGTGTCATCTCCTCCTGTATATAGTACAGATAGGTTCATATATATTTGGACAGAGACAACATTTTTCTAATTTTGGTTATAGACATTACCACAATCAATTTTAAACAATTCAGATGCAGCTGAAATTCAGACTTTCAGCTTACATTTGAGGGTATCCAGATTAAAATTGGATGAAAGGTTGAGGAGTTTCAGCTCCTTAACATGTGCGACCCTGTTTTTAAAGGGACTGTGAAGGAAACCCAGATCCTCCCACGTCACCAATCCGTGAGGTAACTACACAGGCACAGCTCTCCGGCGCCCCCTTTGTCTCTCAGGTCAATAAAGGAACTGCACCTGAACAAATGACCGCGGGTGAGACTGCCCTGCTACCCACGCTGGGTATTCTAAGATTCGCAATCAGAGTAAACGGATCAGCCCAAAATTAATTTATGATTTAATTGCCTTAAGGCGCACTAGGTAATTACAAGAAATATACAGTCAAAATATATCAAGAGTTACAGTCAGAGTAAAATATAACAATCATAAGACAAGGCTTATAAGTATAAAGCTGGAGGTCAATTTACCAGGTTGAAGGTCGCTTGTGGAAGCCGGGGGGCTCAACGTTCCGCAGGTCCAAGACTTAGTTGCCGGGCAGCCCCCAGAAAGCGTGTGCTTGCTCCCCTCAGGCTGGTATACCCTCTCCCTTAGTTCCTTAGTTAGTCATCTTCCTCTGTTCTACCCCACTCTCCAAGGGTCCCAGCTCTTAACCCTGCTGTGTCCCTCCCCCTGTACCTGGGTGGGCTAAGAATCTCCACCCTCCAGCTTCCCTGCAACATCTGTATCCAATATCTAATAAATGGGATAACTTCTCTCAGGATGATCAGATCAGCACACGGGCGGTACCAGCGCACAAGGTTTGTTCTGCTGGTCGCCCAGGGACCAAACCCGGACCTATTCGGTCGCTGTGGGAGGCTGATCTCCATATCTCAGGTGCCAGAACTCCCACAGACCCAGGAGTTGCACTGTCAGATGCGCAATTTCTTTAGGGCGAGGGGGATATTTTTTTTTAGCCTGTACCTCGGACAATGCGTCCATAATTCATGATTCCATGTTGGAGACGGTTCGACTGGAAGGCCACAATAGACGTGTATCCTGTGGCCACTTGACATGCATGCTTTAATTGAGCCCCCAGGCACCTCCTTGTCCCCTGCTGGTGCGGCTTCCTCATTGAGCTTTGAAGTACCTTCTGCCTGCTACACTGTGCTTAATTCCATTACCATGCTAAAAGGAACTTTATTCATGAGAAAAGGTGGGGGCCAGGAGTGCTCATCTCTGCAGACCTGTGACCAGGAGACAAAATGGAGTCACGCCAATCTCTGTTAGTATGCCCATATCCAAGATGGTGGCTGCTCCCTCATCACAGGGACCAAAAGTAATTGGACAATTGACTCCAAGGCTATTTCATGGACAGGTGTGGGCAATCCCTTTGTTATGTCATTCTCAATTAAGCAGATAAAAGGCCTGGAGTTGATTTGAGGTGTGGTGCTTGCATTTGGAAGGTTTTCCTGTGAAGTAAAAATGCAGTCAAAGGAGCTCTCCATGCAGCTGAAACAAGCCATCCTTAAGCTGCAAAAACAGAAAAAACCCATCCGAGAAATTGCTACAATATTAGGAGTGGCAAAATCTACAATTTGGTACATCCTGAGAAAGAAAAAAAGCACTGGTGAACTCATAAATGCAAAAAGACCTGGGCGCCCACGAAGGACAACAGTGGTGGACGATCGCAGAATAATCTCCATGGTGAAGAGAAACCCCTTCACAACAGCCAACCAAGTGAACAACACTCTCCAAGAGGTTGGCGTATCAATATCCAAATCTACCATAAAGACAAGACTGTATGAAAGTAAATACAGAGGGTTCACTGCACGGTGCAAGCAACTCATAAGCATCAAGAATAAAAAGGCTAGACTGGACTTTGCTAAAAAAAATCTAAAAAAGCCAGCACAGTTCTGGAAGAACATTCTTTGGACAGATGAAACCTCTACCAGACAGAGATCAACCTCTACCAGAATGATGGAAAGAGAAAAGTATGGCGAAGGTGTGGTACAGCTCATGATCCAAAGCATACCACATCATCTGTAAAACAGGGCGGAGGCAGTGTGATGGCTTGGGCATGCATGGCTGCCAGTGGTACTGGGTCACTAGTGTTTATTGATGATGTAACACAGGACAGAAGCAGCCGAATGAATTCTGAGGTATTCAGAGCCATACTGTGTGCTCAGATCCAGCCAAATGAAGCCAAACTGATTGGTCGTCATTTCATACTACAGATGGACAATGACCCAAAACATAAAGCCAAAGCAACCCAAGAGTTTATAAAAGCAAAGAAGTGGAATATTCTTGAATGGCCAAGTCAGTCACCTGATCTCAACCCAATTGAGCATGCATTTCACTTGTTAAAGACTAAACTTCAGACAGAAAGGCCCAGAAACAAACAGCAACTGAAAACCACCGCAGTGAAGGTCTGGCAGAGTATCAAAAAGGAGGAAACACAGCGTCTGGTGATGTCCATGAGTTCAAGACTTCAGGCATGCTTTGCCAACAAAGGGTATTCAACCAAGTACTAAAAATGAACATTTTATTTGAAATTATTGAATCTGTCCAATTACTTTTGGTCCCTTTAAAAACAGGGTGGCACATGTTAAGGAGCTGAAACTTAGAGAAATGTTGTCTCTGTCCAAATATATAGGGACCTAACTGTATATACCTGTGTGTCATCTCCCCTGTATATAGTATATACCTGTATGTCATCTCCTCCTGTATATAGTATATACCTGTGTGACATCTCCCCTGTATATAATATATACCTGTGTCATCTCCTCCTGTATACAGTATATACCTGTGTCATCTTCTCCTGTATATAGTATATACCTGTGTGTCATCTCCTCCTTTATATAGTATATACCTGTGTGTCATCTCCCCTGTATATAGTATAGACCTGTGTCATCTCCCCCTGTATATAGTATATACCTGTGTGTCCTCTCCCCTGTATATACCTGTGCATCATCTCCCCTGTATTTAGTATATACCTGTATGTCATCTCCCCTGTATATAGCATATTCCTGTATGTCATCTCCCCTGTATATAGTATAAATCTGTATGTCATCTCCTCCTGTATATAGTGTATACCTGTATGTCATCTTCCCTGTATATAGTATATACCTGTGTGTCATCTCCTCTGTATATAGTATATACCTGTGTGTCATCTCCTCCTGTGTATAGTATATACCTGTGTGTCATCTCCTCCTGTATATAGTATATACATGTGTGTTATCTCCTCCTGTATATAGTATATACCTTATGTCATCTCCCCCTGTATATAGTATATACTTGTGTCATCTCCTCTGTATATAGTATATACCTGTGTCATCACCTCTGTATACAGTATATACCTGTGTGTCATCTCCTCTGTATATAGTATACACCTGTGTGTCATCACCTCTGTATATAGTATATACCTGTGTGTCATCACCTCTGTATATAGTATATACCTGTGTGTCCTCTCCCCTGTATATAGTATATACCTGTGTGTCATTTCCCCTGTATATAGTATGTACCTGTGTGTCATCTCCGCTGTATATAGTATATACCTGTGTGTCATCTACGCTGTATATAGTATATACCTGTGCATCATCTCCCCTGTATATAGTATATACCTGTGTATCATCTATCCTGTATATAGTATATTCCTGTGTGTTATCTCCCCAGTATACAGTCTGTACCTGTGTGTCATTTCCCCTGTATACAGTATATACCTGTGTGTCATCTCCCCTGTATATAGTATATACCTGAGTCTCATCTCCCCTGCATATAGTATATACCTGTGAGTGTCATCTCCTCTGTATATAGTATATACTTGTGTGTCCTCTCCCCTGTATATGGTATATACCTGTGTATCATCTCCCCTGTATATAGTATATACCTGTGTGTCATCTTCCCTGTATATAGTATATACCTGCGTGCTGTCTCCCCTGTAAATAGTATATACCTGTGTTTCATCTCCCTTGTATATAGTATATACCTGTGTGTGTCAGCTCCTCTGTATATAGTATATGCCTGTGAGTCCTCTCCTCTGTATATAGTATATTCCTGTGTGTCATCTCCCCTGTATATAGTATATACCTGTGTGTCCTCTCCCCTGTATATAGTATATTCCTGTGTGTTATCTCCCCTGTATACAGTCTGTACCTGTGTATCATCTCCCCTGTATATAGTATATACCTGTGTTTCATCTCCCGTGTATAGTATATACCTATGAGTGTCAACTCCCCTGTGTATAGTTTATACCTGTGTGTCATCTCCCCTGTATATAGTATTTGCCTGTGTGTGTCATCTCCTCTGTATATTGTATATACCTGTGTGTCCTCTCCCCTGTATATAGTATATACCTGTGTGTCATCTCCCCTGTATATAGTATATGCCTGTGTGTGTCATCTCCTCTGTATATTGTATACACCTGTGTGTCCTCTCCCCTGTATATAGTATATACCTGTGTGTGTCATCTCCTCTATATTTAGTGTTATGGACCTGGTGGTTAGGAGCACCCGGCACGACCTGATAGTTAAACTCACACAGGACAAGCTCTGGGATGTGGGAGCTCTGCTGACCGCAGGCCCTAATCCTATCACAACAACTAGAAATAGCCGTGGAGCGTTCCTGACTCTCCCTAGACGCCTCTTCACAGCCTAAGAGCTAACTAGCCCTAGAGATAGAAAATAAAGCCTACCTTGCCTCAGAGAAATTCCCCAAAGGAAAAGGCAGCCCCCCCACAAATATTAACTGTGAGTAAAGATGAAAGTCACAAACGCAGAAATGAAACAAGTTTCAGCAAAGGGAGGCCAGACTTACTAAACAGACAGAGGATAGGAAAGGTATCTTTGCGGTCAGCACAAAAAACTACAAAAGAGCACGCAGAGTGTGCAAAAAGACCTCCGCACCGACTAACGGTGCGGAGGTGCCACTCTGCATCCCAGAGCTTCCAGCTAGCAAAGCAAAATCATGATAACCAGCTGGACAAGGAAACAATGAACAAATAATAACTATCAGGAACTTAGCTTCTGCTGGAGTAGACAGGTCACCAGAAAGATCCAAGAGCGAACTGAACCAGTACAAGAACATTGACAGCTGGCATGGAGTAACGATCTAAATGGAGTTAAATAGAGCAGCCAGCCAAAGAATAAATCACGTCACCTGTGTAAGGAACCTCAGAAGCAGCAGCTTCACTCACAGCCACCAGAGGGAGTCCATGGACAGAACTCGCCGAAGTACCATTCACGACCACAGGAGGGAGTTCGACAACAGAATTCACAACAGTACCCCCCCCCCCTTGAGGAGGGGTCACCGAACCCTCACCAGAGCCCCCAGGCCGATCAGGATGAGCCAAATGAAAGGCACGAACCAGATCTGCAGCATGAACATCAGAGGTAAAAACCCAGGGATTATCTTCCTGACCATAACCCTTCCACTTGACCAGGTACTGGAGTTTCCATCTCGAAACACGAGAATCCAAAATCTTCTCCACCACATACTCCAACTCCCCCTCGACCAACACCGGAGCAGGAGGATCAACGGAGGGAACCATAGGCGCCACGTATCTCCGCAACAACGACCTATGGAACACATTATGGATGGCAAAAGAAGCTGGAAGATCCAAACGAAATGACACAGGATTAAGAACTTCAGAAATCTTATATGGCCCAATGAAACGAGGCTTAAACTTAGGAGAGGAAACCTTCACAGGAACATGACGAGATAACAACCAAACCAAATCCCCAACACGAAGTCGGAGACCAACACAGCGCCGGCGGTTAGCGAAACGTTGAGCCTTCTCCTGGGACAATGTCAAATTGTCCACCACATGAGTCCAAATCTGCTGCAACCTGTCCACCACCGTATCCACACCAGGACAGTCCGAAGGTTCAACCTGCCCTGAAGAGAAACGAGGATGGAAACTAGAATTACAGAAAAAAGGAGAAACTAAAGTAGCCAAGCTGGCCGGATTATTAAGGGCGAACTCAGCCAAAGGCAAGAAGGACACCCAATCATCCTGATCAGCAGACACAAAGCATCTCAGATATGTTTCCAAAGTCTGATTAGTTCGTTCGGTTTGGCCATTAGTCTGAGGATGGAAAGCCGAAGAAATAGACAAATCAATGCCCATCTTAGCACAAAAGGATCGCCAAAACCTCGAAACAAACTGGGAACCTCTGTCCGAGACGATGTTCTCTGGAATGCCATGCAAACGAACCACATGCTGGAAAAACAATGGCACCAAATCAGAGGAGGAAGGCAATTTAGACAAGGGTACCAAATGGACCATCTTAGAGAAGCGATCACAAACCACCCAAATGACCGACATCCTTTGAGAAACAGGGAGATCAGAAATAAAATCCATGGAAATATGCGTCCAGGGCCTCTTCGGGACCGGCAAGGGCAAAAGCAACCCACTGGCACGAGAACAGCAGGGCTTAGCACGAGCACAAGTCCCACAGGACTGCACAAAAGAACGCACATCCCGTGACAAAGAAGGCCACCAAAAGGATCTAGCCACCAAATCTCTGGTACCAAAGATTCCAGGATGACCAGCCAACACCGAACAATGAACCTGAGAGATAACTCTACTAGTCCATCTATCAGGGACAAACAGTTTCTCCGTAGGACAACGGTCAGGTCTATCAGCCTGAAACTTCTGCAGCACGCAAATCAGGGGAGATGGCAGACAAAATTACCCCCTCTTTAAGAATACCCGCCGACTTCGGAACACCCGGAGAGTCAGGCACAAAACTCCTTGACAGGGCATCAGCCTTCACATTCTTAGATCCCGGAAGGTATGAAACCACAAAATCAAAACGGGAGAAAAAGAGTGACCAGAGAGCCTGTCTAGGATTCAACCGTTTGGCAGACTCGAGATAAGTCAAATTCTTGTGATCCGTCAAGACCACCACGCGATGTTTAGCTCCTTCAAGCCAATGTCGCCACACCTCGAATGCCCACTTCATGGCCAACAACTCTCGATTGCCAACATCATAATTGCGCTCAGCAGGCGAGAATTTTCTAGAAAAGGCACATGGTTTCATCACCGAGCCATCAGAACTTCTTTGCGACAAAACAGCCCCTGCTCCAATCTCAGAAGCATCAACCTCGACCTGAAACGGGAGCGAAACATCTGGCTGACAACACAGGGGCAGAAGAAAAACGACGCTTCAACTCCTGAAAAGCCTCTACAGCTGCAGAGGACCAATTGACCACATCAGCACCTTTCTTGGTCAAATCAGTCAACGGTTTAGTAATACTAGTAAAATTAGCGATGAAGCGACGGTAAAAATTAGCAAAGCCCAGGAACTTCTGCAGGCTCTTCACAGATGTCGGCTGAGTCCAATCATAAATGGCCTGAACTTTAACAGGGTCCATCTCGATAGTAGAAGGGGAAAAAATGAAACCCAAAAATGAAACCTTCTGAACTCCAAAGAGACACTTTGACCCCTTCACAAACAAGGAATTCGCATGAAGGACCTGGAACACCATTCTGACCTGCTTCACATGAGACTCCCAATCATCCGAAAAGACCAAAATGTCATCCAAATATACAATCATGAATCTATCCAGGTACTCTCGGAAGACGTCATGCATAAAGGACTGAAACACAGATGGAGCATTAGAAAGCCCGAATGGCATAACCAGGTACTCAAAATGGCCCTCGGGCGTATTAAATGCTGTTTTCCATTCATCGCCCTGTTTAATACGCACAAGATTATACACCCCTCGAAGATCTATCTTGGTGAACCAACTAGCCCCCTTAATCCGAGTAAACAAATCAGACAGCAGCGGCAAAGGATACTGAAATTTGACTGTGATCTTATTAAGAAGGCGGTAATCAATACAAGGTCTCAAAGAGCCATCCTTCTTGGCCACAAAAAAGAACCCTGCTCCCAATGGTGACGACGACGGGCGAATATGACCCTTCTCCAAGGACTCCTTTATATAACTCCGCATAGCGGCGTGCTCTGGCACAGATAAATTAAACAGACGGCCCTTAGGAAACTTACTACCAGGAATCAAATTAATAGCACAATCGCAATCCCTATGAGGAGGTAGGGCACCGGATTTGGGCTCTTCAAATACATCCCGGTAATCTGATAAATACTCAGGGACTTCAGAAGGAGTGGAAGGCGAAATTGAAAACAATGGAACATCACCATGTACCCCCTGACAACCCCAGCCGGACACAGACATAGATTTCCAATCCAACACTGGATTATGGACCTGTAGCCATGGCAACCCCAAAACGACCACATCATGCAGATTATGCAACACCAAAAAGCGAATATCCTCCTGATGTGCAGGAGCCATACACATGGTCAATTGAGTCCAGTACTGAGGCTTATTCTTGGCCAAAGGTGTAGCATCAATTCCTCTCAATGGAATAGGATACTGCAAGGGCTCCAAGAAAAAACCACAGCGCCTGGCAAACTCCAAGTCCATCAAATTCAGGGCAGCGCCTGAATCCACAAATGCCATAACAGAATAGGACGACAGAGAGCAAATCAGAGTAACGGACAAAAGAAATTTAGACTGTACCGTACCAATGGTGGCAGACCTAGCAAACCGCTTAGTGCGCTTAGGACAATCGGAGATAGCATGAGTGGATTCACCACAGTAAAAACACAGCCCATTCCGACGTCTGTGTTCTTGCCGTTCAGCTCTGGTCAAAGTCCTATCACACTGCATAGGCTCAGCCTATGCTCAGAGAATACCGCCAGATGGTGCACAGCTTTGCGCTCACGCAAGCGCCGATCGATCTGAATGGCCAAGGACATAGACTCATTCAGACCAGCAGGCGTGGGAAATCCCACCATGACATCCTTAAGGGCTTCAGAAAGACCCTTTCTGAAAATTGCCGCCAGGGCACACTCATTCCACTGAGTAAGCACAGACCACTTTCTAAACTTCTGACAGTACACCTCCGCTTCATCCTGACCCTGACACAAAGCCAGCAAGATTTTCTCTGCCTGATCCACTGAATTTGGTTCATCATAAAGCAATCCAAGCGCCAGAAAAAACGCATCAACATCACGCAATGCAGGATCTCCTGGCGCAAGGGAAAATGCCCAGTCTTGAGGGTCACCACGCAACAAAGAAATAATGATTTTTACTTGTTGAACGGGGTCACCAGAGGAGCGGGGTTTCAAAGCTAGAAACAGTTTACAATTATTTTTGAAATTCAGGAACTTAGATCTATCCCCAGAAAATCAATCAGGAATAGGAATTCTAGGCTCTAACATAGGATTCTGAACCACAAAATCTTGAATGTTTTGTACCCTTGCAGTGAGATGATCCACACAAGAGGACAGACCTTGAATGTCCATTTCTACACCTGTGTCCTGAACCACCCAAAGGTTTAGGGGAAAAGAAAGACAAAACACAGTGCAGAGAAAAAAAAATGGTCTCAGAACTTCTCTTGTCCCTCAATTGAGATGAATTAATACTTTGGGCCAGCTGTACTGTTATGGACCTGGTGGTTAGGAGCACCCGGCACGACCTGATAGTTAAACTCACACAGGACAAGCTCTGGGATGTGGGAGCTCTGCTGACCGCAGGCCCTAATCCTATCACAACAACTAGAAATAGCCGTGGAGCGTTCCTGACTCTCCCTAGACGCCTCTTCACAGCCTAAGAGCTAACTAGCCCTAGAGATAGAAAATAAAGCCTACCTTGCCTCAGAGAAATTCCCCAAAGGAAAAGGCAGCCCCCCCACAACTATTAACTGTGAGTAAAGATGAAAGTCACAAACGCAGAAATGAAACAGGTTTCAGCAAAGGGAGGCCAGACTTACTAAACAGACAGAGGATAGGAAAGGTATCTTTGCTGTCAGCACAAAAAACTACAAAAGACCACGCAGAGTGTGCAAAAAGACCTCCGCACCGACTAACGGTGCGGAGGTGCCACTCTGCATCCCAGAGCTTCCAGCTAGCAAAGCAAAATCATGATAACCAGCTGGACAAGGAAACAATGAACAAATAATAACTATCAGGAACTTAGCTTCTGCTGGAGAAGACAGGTCACCAGAAAGATCCAAGAGCGAACTGAACCAGTACAAGAACATTGACAGCTGGCATGGAGTACCGATCTAAGTGGAGTTAAATAGAGCAGCCAGCCAAAGAATAAACCACGTCACCTGTGTAAGGAACCTCAGAAGCAGCAGCTTCACTCACAGCCACCAGAGGGAGTCCATGGACAGAACTCGCCGAAGTACCATTCATGACCACAGGAGGGAGTTCGACAACAGAATTCACAATAATTTAGTATATATCTGTGTGTCCTCTCCCCTGTATATAGTATATTCCTGTGTCATCTCCCCTGTATATAGTATATACCTGTGTGTGTCATCTCCTCTGTATATTGTATATACCTGTGTGTCCTCTCCCCTGTATATAGTATATAGCTGTATGTCATCTCCCCTGTATACAGTATATACCTGTCATCTCTTCCTGTATACAGTATATACCTTTGTGTCATCTCCCCTGTATATAGTATATACCCGTGTGTCATCTCCACCTGTATAGAGTATATACCTGTGTGTCATCTCTCCTGTATATAGTATATACCTGTATGTCATCTCCTCCTGTATATAGTGTATACCTGTGTGTCATCTCCTCCTGTATATAGTAAATACCTGTGTCATCTCCCCTGTATATAGTATATACCGGTGTCATCTCCTCTGTACATAGTATATACCTGTGCGTCATCTCCTCCTGTATACAGTATATACCTGTGTCTCATCTCCCCTGTATATAGTATATACCTGTATGTCATCTCCTCCTGTACATAGTATATGCCTGTGTGTCTACTTCTCCTGTATATAGTATATACCTGTGTGTCAAAGTCCCCTGTATACAGTATATACCTGTATTTCATATCCTCCTGTATATACCTGCATGTCATCTCCCTTGTATATAGTATATACCTGTATGTCATCTCCCCTGAATATATAGTATATACCTGTGTGTCATCTCCCTTGTATATAGTATATACCTGTGTCATCTCCTCCTGTATATAATATATACCTGTGTGTCGTCTCCCCTGTATACAGTATATACCTGTGTGTGTCCTCTCAGAATTCTGCCGCCTCACCATCGCCAGAGCCACCGTCTCGCCATCGCCAGAGCCGCCGCCTCTCCCCTACCTTCTGTCTCTTCCCCACTATCCCATAGAAAGTAAGTCCGCAAGGACAGGGTCCTCTCCCCTCTGTACCAGTCTGTCAATGTAAACCTGCTTACTGTAATCGATATCTATAACCCTGTATGTAACTCCTTTCTCATGTACAGCACCATGGAATTAATGGTGCTATATAAATAAATAAATAATAATAATAATACACACATATCTCAGAATACACACATAAACATACCTGTGTGTGTCCGGTCAGAAGAAGGATACCAATTCTATTAATAAATTTGAAGCGAAATGTGGCACTCCTTAATGAATCAAAATGAAAGATATTTATTGAAAATATGATAGTCCCGAAATTATGTAACGTTTCGGTCTAAATTTGGACCTTCTTAAGACTGGGATATATATAATGAAAGAAAACAAAAAAGAATATACAATCAGTTATAACATGTCACTGATATTTGGTAATAGTTAATACAGTGTGAGGCAGTGACCCCTGTTACAGCTAGGGGGCGCTGTATGTGCTCTCCAGAATGTGCAAGGAAGTGTAGTGAGGCCATGAGGGCGTACTACAGACACAGATGTGGCTGTAATTAGAATAGTGAAGAGGTGACTGATTAAAAAGCCCTGTAGTACTGGGGGAGGGGTGTCAGTGTGTTCTTGGAGGCAGACAGGGCAGTTGTCTGCAGAGCTCTCTCTGTGTAGAGCAGCACAGAGGCTAAAGGAACCAGAGAGACTGACACCCTGCGTCTTGGGCTGTCTTATGTGTACCCGGCTGCACTCCAAAGGATAAAGAGTGCAGTGCGCTGAGTGAGTACAGAGACTTGTTACCGGCGTGCGGTCATCCAGGGAAACTGGACAGAGGGAAGTTCGGCCTGTGTATTGACTGCGTCATATAGCCATGCATTATTAATGGACTGTATGAAGAAGCCGTATATCATATTGACTGTGTGAATTAACACAATAAAAGAGCGTTTTGTTTGAACTTGCTTGGGTCACTGCCGTTTCACTGTGTATGGTCCTACCGCTGCATCACAACAGAAATAGAATATCGTGGCTAAATATTATAATGATTCAAGACCTGATGACACTGGACAGCTCACAATGCTATACAATAACTAAATTACCAAAGTTGTACATTATTGTATTAGAACGGGGTGTGGATAATGGGATGAACTGGATATATGAATTCATATGTGTGTATATATATATATATCTCTATCACGGATGTCTTAATCTTAGTGTATAGTATAATTTAACAGGGCAAATAAAGGATAAAAAAAGGGGAAAAATTGTGTAGAATATTTTTTTTTAAATGTATAGAAAGAAAAAAAAGGTTTAACCCCTTTCTGACCTCGGATGGGATAATACGTTCGAAGTCAGAACCCCCGCTTTGATGCGGGCTCCGGCGATGAGCCCTCATCAAAGCATGGACATGTCAGCTGTTTTGAACAGCTGATTTAACGTCTCAGGGGTCCCTCTCCATAAGCAAAAAACATCATCTATATATCTTCGCTATAACAGGCAATGTGATTGATATAATGTGTTTGGATATACAAATTCTGATTAAAAAAGCCATAAAGCATTTGCGTATGGTAGGACCACATTGGACCCCATAGCTGAGCCTTGAATTTGAAAAAAGATTTCCATTAAAACCAATTTAAGTAGGTCAATTAAGAATGCAATTACTTCAGTATCAATTGGGGAATGTTCCAATAACTGTTTAGTTGCTCTGATACCTTCTGTATAGAAGTATACAAATTATTTACATCAAAAGAGGCAAGTAGAGTTCCCTCAGGTAATTGTCCCTGATTCTTAATGGTTTGTAAAAGATCCCCTGTATCTAAAAGGAAAGATGGTGTCGTTTTGAAGAGGGGTGTTAGGACCTTTTCCAATAGTTTTGCCTATGGGGATAAGATAGAAGCGGTGGAAGCAACAATTGGCCTCCCTGGTGGTTTATCAAGCCTTTTATGTAACTTTTGGTAGCGTGTAAAAAAACAGAAATAATAGCATCTGTTTTAGTCAAATATTCTTGGGTCTTTTTGTCAATGATGTTAAGAGCTCAAGAACGCTCCAAGATTACCGCTATTTTATCCTTAATAGATGCTGTAGGGTTATTGGTAGTGTTGAGCGATACCTTCCGATATCGGGAAATATCGGATCGGATTGAATCGGACCGATACCCAAAAAATATCGGATATCGCCGATTCCAATACCGGAAATCCATGCAAGTCAATGGGACACAAATATCAAAATGAAAATAAACCCTTTCTTTCCTTGTAGGTTAAAAAAGATGTGGTTTTGCTGTGAGAAACACTGCAGATTGGGAGGGGGGAAGAGTGCGTGGGTGGAGTGTGGGCGGTGCTTGGGCGGAGACTGTGTGTGTGCGGGGAAGATGTGCATGTCTGTGTGCGGCAATCATGAGGGTCTGAGGGGATCGCAGGGCTGCTGGTGGTCTGTGCCGGGCTGTGGGGGGTCTGTGCCGGGCTGTGGGGGGTCTGTGCCGGGCTATCGGGGGTCTGCAGCAGGCTGTCGGGGGTCTGCGGCGGGCTGTGGTGGGTCCTTGGGGGTGTGTGCGCGTGCAGGCATCATCCGATGGGACTACAAGTCCCATCGGACGATGCCTGCTACAGTGACAGTGATTGACACATTAGCCAATGATGGGAAAGTAGTAGTCCCATCACCCGGCTAATGTGTTGAATGTAAAAAAAAAAACACGAACATACAACAGAACATAACAACATATAAGGAAAGATGCGTATATAGAACAAGTATAACAATCTTTATTGGAATAGGATTTACCTTTTACATATACAAAATTTAGAAACCAGTAGCAAGCAAGAGTGCTTGGTACATGAGCCAAACAAATATGAGTGGCACCCCTACTGAGCAAACAGCATAGCACAGAATAGTAACATCCACATAAGCGTATTGTTAATGCCAACGTAATTTAGAGTGGAACATCAAGAGCACTGTCAATGCTTTTAGTCACCAGCATGAATCATCAGGCCATAGTGGGCAGCCCCGGTTACCACTATTTAACAGTACATAACAGAACAAGGCATTAAACACGAGATGATAGTAACATTAGTAAATACATCTTTACCGATGCTCAGGAGATAGTGCCACTGCCCCTACGCGCATTTCGGCATATTTCCCATAAGGGATGGGGGCAGTGTTCTAGATATGCAAAGAAAAAAGAAAAAAAGCCAGCTCACCATATCCAGCAGAGCACGGAACCAAGTCCTGACACGATGCGAACCAATGGAAAAAAACACGATGTTCCAGCTCCAAAAGGTAAAATAAACAAACTTTATTGGGAAAATAAAAAAACATGAAAAATCATGAGCTCCATGAAGACAACACCATGACCTGCGTGAGTTTGGCTACGCGTTTCGACCGGAAAGGTCTTTGTCAAAGCACCTGTGGCAGTGTTCTAGATCACTGTGTTGAGAAACATGTGATGATGGTGTTTCCGCGGTGTTGGATGTTTTGATCTCCCTGAGGTCATTCATCCTTATGTTTATAGTCCTTTTACTAGGAACTGCTCCTAATAGCCAGTTTCCTACCCCCACTGATGAGGGGCAAGTACCCCGAAACAGCTGTCTGTGGATGGATACCATGTTTTGGCATAGGTGGTTTTCCTTTTTGGATGCTGGCCTTCCCGTGGTTGTTCCTTCCTGGTGAAAGACCTGGCTATTTATTGCTTGCGTTGAGAAACATGTGATGGTGTCTCTGCGGCTTTTCTACATGCATTTGCATATTTCCCATAAGGGAAGGGGGCAGTGTTCTAGATCACTGCGTTGAGAAACACGTGATAGTGTCTCCGCAGTGTTGGATGTTTTGATCTCCCCGAGGTCATTCATCCTTATGTTTATAGCCTAGCCATTATTAATTCTAGAGTAGTGAAAGAGTTAACAAAATAAAGACACAGCCAGAAAAAAGCATTTTATTATTCTTAATTTAACCATACTTACCATACTTCAGCGCCTGCAAAAAACGTAAAATAATTAACCGTATACTCCCTGTCCGACGCAGTCCAATTAATAACAAGTGTCCCACGACAATCTCCCCTATAGAACAGTCACATTGGGTGATGTCACTGCTCTATAGGACCTCCAGTGACACACTGACAGGAGACAATGGCTCCTGCAGTGTATCACTGAGAGGTTACTGTAGTTCACTGGTCTCACTTTATGGCATTTGCTGTGTGGGAACTTTCTCACACAGCAATGCCAAAAGTGAGACTAGGGACTATTTTTTTACAGTGGCAGAGGAATACAGTGTGGATGGATACCTCCCTCCCGTAATTGTATTCCTGGAACCCCTAGAGAGCGGTCGCATCAGCTGATGCTGCTGCTCTCCACGGGAGATCGTCGTGGGACACTCGTGGATTTCTGCGGATCAGGGAGTATATTGTTTGTTTGTTATTTTAATATTTTTACAGGTGACACTGGCTTCAGGGATCAAAGGGACAAGTGATGGTGAGTGTGTACTCTGTTATATGTACTGTATGTCTATATGTATGTAATTTATGTAATGTATGAATGTACTGTATGTATGTAGTATGTATGTAGTATGTATGTTGTATGTATGCAGCATGTATGTAGTATGTATGTATGTAGTGCGTATGTAGTATGTAGGTAGTATGTATGTAGTATGTTGTATGTAGTATGTATGTGGTATGTATGTAGTGTGTACTGTATGTAGTATGCATGTAGTATGTATGTAGTATATTGTATGTATGTTGTATGTATGTCTGTTGCATGTATGTAGGTAGTATGTATGTTGTATGTATGTAGTATGTATGTTGTATGTATGTAGTATGTAAGTTGTATGTATGTAGTATGTGTGTAGTATGTAGTATGTGTGTAGTATGTAGTATGTATGTAGCATGTATGTAGCATGTATGCTGTATGTATGTAGTATGTTGTATGTATGTTGTATGTATGTTGTATGTATGTTGTATGTATGTAGTATGTGTGTAGTATGTAGTATGTGTGTAGTATGTAGTATGTATGTAGCATGTATGTAGCATGTATGCTGTATGTATGTAGTATGTTGTATGTATGTTGTATGTATGTTGTATGTATGTTGTATGTATGTAGTATGTATGTAGTATGTATATTGTATGTATGTAGAATGTTGTATGTATGTAGTATGTATGTTGTATGTAGTATGTTGTATGTATGTGGTATGTATGTAGTATGTCCTGTACGTAGTATGCAGTATGCATGTAGTATGTATGTAGTATATTGTATATATGTTGTATGTATGTCTGTTGCATGTATGTAGGTAGTATGTAAGTAGTATGTATGTTGTATGTATGTTGTATGTATGTAGTATGTATGTATGTTGTATGTATGTAGTATGTATGTAGTATGTATATTGAATGTATGTAGAATGTTGTATGTATGTAGTATGTAGTATGCATGTAGAATGTTGTATGTATGTATGTTGTATGTAGTATGTATGTTTGTGTTTTTTTTTACATTCAACACATTAGCCGGATGATGGGACTATTACTGTCCCATCATTGGCTAATGTGTCAATCACTGTCACTGTAGCAGGCATAGCAGGATGATGCCTGAACACACACACAAAGACCCCCGGCAGGCCTGCACAGACCCCCGGCAGGCCCGCACAGATCCCCGGCAGGTCCGCACAAACCCCCAGCAGGCCCGCACAGACCCCCGGCAGCCCACACAGACCCCCGGCAGGCCCACACAGACCCCCGGAAGTCACGCACAGATCCCCGGGAGGTCCGCACAAACCCCCGGCAGGCCCGCACAGACCCCCGGCAGCCCACACAGACCCCCGAAGGTCACGCACAGACCCCGCCCGCACACACAGACACGCAGTCTTCGCCCACGCACCGCCCACACTCCATTATAGTGCATCATAACATCATTTCAGCAGCCAATCACAGCAATGTCATTTGTTAACATGGCTAACATGCCTAACAGGATGTGCCTACACTTCTTAGGATCCTCAACTGGCTCATTGCATTATGGGAACTTCTGATTCTGGTATTCGATATTGTAAAAATATTGGAACTCAGTATCGGAACTCCGATACAGCGAATATCGGCCGATACCCGATATTGCAGTATTGGAATGCTCAACACTAGTTATTGGATAAAGGCAAATAGACCTCACTACGATAAGAAGAGCGGTCCATAACTACTGTGGCACCCCCCTTATGCGCTGGCTCTATTATGATATCCTTGTCATCTATTAGAGTTTGTCAAACTACTCGTTCAGCCTGATTAAGATTAGACCGAAAGATCATCTCACCATTTGTAATTTGTTTCATAAATTTACATACTTCCTTCTCAGTTAAGGAAATAAATGTTTCTACCGGTGGATTATTCTTTGGAGGATTAAACGAGCTACGTAGTCTAAGTAATAAATCAGGTAGATATATTGCAGTCCTATTGATCTCCATTGGTAATTGATGTATCGGTGTCTGACTATTAAATTAAGCTTTAAGCCTTACTGTAAAATCGCTGTAGATCTAGTTGGAAAGTATTAAACTTATATGTTGGACAAAAAGATAACGTAACTGCAAAGTACCTCATGATTTTGATTTGATATTCATTACCAAATTTGAGTTATTACCTGTGACCTGGTGTTCATTGTATGTTGATTGGTTTCTAAAGCATTGCCCCCCTCCTCGACCTTTTCATTGGTTGTATCTCCTGCTGGAGCCTAAAAAAGATCTACCTGGACCAGGTTCATTATCTGAACTAGAAGCTGATGAGCCATCATTGAGCCTATAATTTCGATAACCGGAGAAGGAGGAGAAAGTGGAGTTTTGCCATCTATACACTTTTTTTTTTTGCAAATAGTCTTGTGTGTCCTGAATTTTTTTGGACGTTTAAGTTTTTCAGTTTCTTGTTTAAAAACGTCCAAGTTGTCTTTAGTGCAGGATTTCATGGAGTCAAATTCGTCCTTAGTTAAAGTGTCTTCCATTTGTGCTTCAATATTGGAGATCTTTTCTTGACCATTTTTGGATTTCATTATTGAGATATTCCAGAGTTAATGTCATTATGTCTAGTGAACAGTTATTTAACACCTGTTCAAATCTTTGACAAAAATCAGTGTTCTCCTGAAACAAGGTAGGATGTAGTGATGATGAGATTCTCTTTCCAGATCACGTGATTTAAATTCACTGCCGTAAATTTGTAAAAATTCGCTGGGTGCGCTAACTTCTGAGACAATATTGGCCAAATCTGTCTCATTATAAGAAAAGCTGATTACAGACATCTCTTGGTACGTGAAAAAACGGGTGCTCGTGTATATGGTAAAAATATATTCAATCACAAAACACGTCACTCCGTTCTAAAATTTGGGTGCACAGAAAATGGATACCAATCCTATTAATAAATATCAAGAAAAATCTGGCACTCCTTAATGCATCAAAATAAAAGATATTTATTGAAAATATGATAATCCCAATAATACAATAATGTACAACTTTGGTAATTTAGTTACTGTATAGCATTGTGAGCTGTCCAGTGTCATCAGGTCTTCATTCATTATAATATTTAGCCACAATGTTCTATTTCTGTATTAACTGTTACCAAATATCAGTGACATGTTATAACTGATTGCAGATTCTTTTTTTGTTTTGTTTCATTATATGTATCCCAGTTTGAAGAAGGTCCAGTTGTGGACCAAAATGTTACATCATTTTGGGACTCTCATATTTTCAAGAAATATCTTTCATTTTGATGCATTAGTGCCAGATTTTTCTCCTAATTTAGAGTGGCATTAGTTGTAGCTGTATAAATAGGTATAAAGTGAACTCGGTGTAACAGGCCAGATTAACCCCCCGCCCAGAATATACCCGGGGTTAAAGTGGCCTAGGCCAGATTATAGCCCGGGTATATTCTGGCCTAGCCCAAACTATACCCCGGGGTATAAATTGGACTAGTCTAGTTTATACCCCTCTGGGCCTTATTATACCCCGGGTATATTCTGGCCTAGCCCAAACTATACCCCGGGGTATAAATTGGACTAGTCCAGATTATACCCCTCCAGGTCAGAATATACCCCAGCTGCTGTAGATCAGGCAGCGCCACAGGGCCCCAGGCAGCACACAGGGGCCCCAGACAGCGCACAGGGCCCCAGGCAGCGCACAGGGGCCCCAGGCAGTGCACAGGAGCCCCAGGCAGTGCACAGGGCCCCAGGCAGCGCACAGGGGCCCCAGGCAGCGCACAGGGGCCCAGGCAGCACACAGGGGCCCCAGGCAGCGCACGGAGCCCCAAACAGCGCACGGAGGCCCAAACAGCGCACGATGCCCCAGGCAGTGCACAGGACCCCAGGCAGCCCACAGGGGCCCCAGGCAGACCACAGGGGCCCCAGGCAGACCACAGGGACCCCAGGCAGACCACAGGATCCCAGGCAGCCCACAGGGGCCCCAGGCAGCGCACAGGGCCTCAGGCAGCCCACAGGGGCCCCGGGCAGCCCACAGGGGCCCCAGGCAGCCCACAGGGGCACCAGGCAGCACACAGGGCCCCAGGCAGCCCACAGGGCTCCAGGCAGCACACAGGGGCCCCAGGCTCGGTGAAGCCTTGACCACTGCTGCTCCCCGCCGGTTAAGCCCCGCAGATGTTCTTTTGACGGTGCTGCAACCCGGGACGAAGGCAACAAGATGGATTTTCTTGCCTTCACTGAATCGTCAAAACAACGCATGCGGACGCAAACATCTGCAGGGCCTGCGTACCCAATGATAAAGATAGGGTACGCAGGCCGCATGCGCACCTGGGCGAAGCTTAATTGGTGGGCGCAAAAATGGACGGGGCTTCACTGAGAGCGTACACAGCCGTGCGCAAATGTGAAACTAGCCTAAAATGTCTAGGGCCCCTGTGCGATGTGTGATGTCTGGGGCCCCGTTCTTGAGTACATCCCTCAATGGTTCTCATAAGCGTGAAAAATCGGATCTTTAATATGCTTTAATCTTGAATATACTCAAGAACGGGGCCACAGACATCACACAGGGGGTCCCAAACAGCGCACATGGGATCCCAGACAGCCCACAGGAGGCAGAGACAGCGCACAGGGGCCCTGCGTGCTGTCTCTTCCCCCCTTGCACACTGTCACTTCCCCCTCCCTTGTGCACTGTCTCTGCCCCCCCCCTGTGCGCTGCCTGGGGCCCTGTGTGTTGCCTGGATCCCCGTTCACTGTCTTTTCCCCCCTTGCACACTGTCACTTCCCCCTCCCTTGTGCACTGTCTCTGCCCCCCTGTGCGCTGCCTGGGGCCCTGTGTGCTGCCTGGATCCCCGTTCACTGTCTCTTCCCCCCTTGCACGCTGTCTCTTCCCCCTCCCTTGTGCACTGTCTCTGCCCCCTGTGCACTGCCTGGGGCCCCGTGTGCTGCCTGGGGCCCCTGTGCTCTGCCTGGGGCCCCTGTGCTCTGCCTGAGGCCCCGTGTGCTGCCTGGGGCCCCTGTGCGCTGTCTGGGCCCCCGTGCTCTGCCTGGGGCCCCATGTGCTGCCTGGGGCCCCTGTGCGCTGCCTGGAGCCTCGTGTGCTGCCTGGGGCCCTGTGCGCGGCCTGGGGCCCCGTGCGCTGCTTGGGGCCCCTGTGCTCTGCCTGGGGCCCCGTGCTCTGCCTGGGGTCCCATGCGCTGCCTGTGGCCCCGTGGGCTGCCTGGGGCCCCTGTGGGCTGCCTGGGGTCCTGTGCGCTGCCTGGGGCCCCGTGCACTGCTTGGGGCCCTATGCGCTCCCTGGGGCCCCTGTGTGCTGCCTGGGGCCCCTGTGGGCTACCTGGGGTTCCTGTGGGCTGCCTGGGGCCCTGTACTCTGCCTGGGGCCCTGTTCGCTGCCTGATCTACAGCAGCTGGGGTATATTCTGACCTGGAGGGGTATAATCTGGACTAGTCCAATTTATACCCCGGGGTATAGCTTGGGCTAGGCCAGAATGTACCCGGGGTATAATCTGGCCTAGGCCACTTTAACCCTGGGTATATTCTGGGCGGGGGTGTTAGTCTGCCCTGTTACAGCGGCATTGTCAGGGTGGAGCTGTTACACTGAGTAAAATGATTCCTGGGTTGGAGAAATCCGCCTTGTGTTTCTTTCTTTAATCTGTGTTTGAAGTTAATAAAATGCTTCATGCCAGACTTAGAGTTCACTGCTTGCATCGAGAAACACGTGATGGTGTCTCCGCAGCTTCTTTACATGCATCTGCATATTTCCAATAAGGGATGGGGGCAGTGTTCTGGAATCACTGCGTTGAGAAACACGTGATGGTGTCTCTGCGGTGTTGGATGTTTTGGTCTCCCCGAGGCCAATCATCTGTGCCTTAATAGCCTTTTTACTAGGCACTGCTCCTAATAGCCAGATTCCTTCTCCACACTGATGAGGGGCAAAAACCCCGAAACAGCTGTCTGTGGATGGATACCATGCTTGGCATAGGTGGCTTACCTTCATAGGATGCTGCCCTTCCCGTGGTTGTTCCTTCCCGGGGAAAGGCCTGGCTATTCACTGCTTGCGTCGAGAAACACGTGATGGTGTCTCCGCAGCTTCTTTACATGCATCTGCATATTTCCCATAAGGGGAAGTTCTGGAATCACTGCGTTGAGAAACACGTGATGGTGTCTCCGCGGTGTTGGATGTTTTGGTCTCCCCGAGGCCAATCATCTGTGCCTTTACAGACTTAGGGTACCGTCACACAGTGGCATTTTGATCGCTACGACGGCACGATCCGTGACGTTCCAGCGATATACTTACGATCTCGCTGTGTCTGACACGCTACTGCGATCAGGGACCCCGCTGAGAATCGTACGTCGTAGCAGATCGTTTGAAACTTTCTTTCGTCGTCTAGTGTCCCGCTGTGGCGGCATGATCGCATCGTGTAACAAAGGTGTGCACGATATTGTATACGATGTGCGCATAGTAACCAACGGCTTCTACATCGCAAACACGTCATGAAATTATCGCTCCAGCGTCCTGCATTGCAAAGTGTGACAGCAGTGTACGACGCTGGAGCGATAATGGTGCGATGCTGGAGCGTCACGGATCGTGCCGTCGTAGCGACCAAAGTGCCACTGTGAGACGGTACTCTAAGAGAAGTTCCTGATTCTGGGCCCCCTGCAGTCTGTGGCACAGGGTGGTCTGTGTCGGCAGAGTAATAAATTGTGCAATTTCCAGATTTACAGAAGGATGATAACACCATAGAAATGAGAAGAATAATAGGCCTCAGTTACCACAACTGTCTACAAGAAAAACTGTTGCTCACAGCAACCAATCACAGCTCAGCTTTCATCATCTAAACAGCTCTGGTGAAATGAAAGATGCTTAGTGATTGGTTGCTATGGGCAACACAGGCAGTGTAAGCTGTTGTAGTCAAGAAGATGTGCCTATGAAATAGATATATTAGATACTATATATATTTATTAGATTACATATTATATATATATATATATATATATATATATATACACACTGCTCAAACAAATAAAGGGAACAAACTGTCCACTTAGGAGGCAACACTGTTTGACAATCTATGTCACATGCTGTTGTGCAAATGGAATAGACAACAGATGGAAATTGTTGGCAATTAGCAAGACACCATCAATAAAGGAGTGGTCCTGCAGGTGGGGACCACAGACCACATCTCAGTACCAATGCTTTCGGGCTGATGTTTTGGTCACTTTTGAATGTTGGCTGTGCTTTCACGCTCGTAGCATGAAACGGCTAGTACACCAGGAGACATGGAGGGGGCCATAGGAGGGCAACAACCCAGCAGCAGGACGCTACCTCAGCCTTTGTGCAAGGAGGAACAGGAGGATCACTGCTTGAGCCCTGCAAAGTTACCTCCAGCAGGCCACAAATGTGCATGTGTCTGCACAAACGGTTAGAAACCGACTCCATGAGGATGGTCTGAGAACCCGACGTCCACAGATGGGGCTGTGCTCACAGCTCAATACCGTGCAGGAAGCTTGGCATTTGCCACAGAACACCAGGATTGGCAAAGTCGCCACTGGCGCCCTGTGATCTTCACAGATGAAAGCTGGTTCACACTGAGCACATGTGACAGACATGACAGAGTCTGGGGAGGCCGTGGAGACCAATCTGCTGCCTGCAATATTCTTCAGCATGACGAGTTTGGCAGTGGGTCAGTAATGGTGTCAGGTGGACGTTGCACCACTGACGGTCCAGGAGTTGGCGGATGCTTTAGTCCAGGTCTGGAAGGAGATCTCTCAGGAGGCCATCTGCCGCCTCATCAGGAGCATGCCCAGGCGTTGTAAGGAGGTCATACAGGCACGTGGAGGCCACACACTACTGAGCATAATTTCCATGTATTGAGGCATTTCCACTGAAGTTGGGTCAGCCTGCAATTTGATTTTCCACTTTGATTTTGAGCATCATTCCAACTCCAGAACTCCATGGGATATTTTAGTTGTGATTTACATTGATCATTTTTAGGTTTTACTGTTCTCAACGCATTCCACTATATAAAGAATAAAGATTTACAAAAGGAATATTTCATTCAGTGATATCTAGGATGTGCGATTTTAGCGTTCCCTTTATTTTTTTGAGCAGTGTATATATTTATTAGATATTTATTATATATATTAGATATTTCTTATATGGGGCTTTGTGTGTGGAGTGATTATGGCTATGTGGAGTGGGTGTGGCTATGTGGAGTGGGCGTGGCTTCATACACAAACACATAAGTATTTATACATGATTGATTACCACTTCTGTCTTTGTAAAAACAATCCCCTTTAACCCCTTTCCAACATCAGGCGTAAATGTACGCCGATGTCAGACTCCATTCCTTTGATGTGGGCTCCAGCACTGAGCAACATCTTTTCTGGCACATGTCAGCAAGCATGCCATAAATCCCGCCCATCAGTGACCCCGTCACATGATCGTGGGTCACTGATGGGTTGGCATGACAACCAGAGGTCTCCAGCATAAGTGTATGGTTGTCACTGCCAGATTTCTATGAGCGCCGCCCACTAGCCGAAAACGCAGGAACCAGGGATCGTCTCGCCGAACTCCAGCTCTCCTTTTAATATGGGAAAAATGGAGCGCCCCCATGGGCGCTCCTAGTCCCATGTTGCTGGCGGCCGTGTAAAGCACAAACGGTTGGTCATATTCAGGGTAAGCAAGTACCTCATCTCCTGTCAGAGCCAATTTCAAACCAGTGAAGGATCTCTCCAGTCCGTCGTCCCAGTCAAATAGGGTATTCTTACCCTTGGTTTTCTTGGATTGGCCCATTAACAGGTCTTGTAGTGGTGCGGCTTTCTTGGTGAAGTCTTTGATAAATCTTTGGTAGTAGCCTACCTACCCCAGGAACTGTCGGACTTCATGGAGGTTGCTGGGCTTCGGCCAGTCTCTGATCACAGTGACCTTGTCAGGGTCTGGGACTACTCCTTCGGCACTCACTACATGGCGCAGGTACTGCACTTTGGGCTTTAACAGATGGCATTTGGATGGTTTTACCTTTACGCCAAAGTTGGACAGGGCTTCGAACACCTCTGCCAGGTGCTTCAAGTGGTCCTCATAAGTCTTGGAGAAGACGATGAGATTGTCCAGATACAGCAAGACGGTTTCAAAATTCTTGTGTCCAAGACAGCACTTCATCATCCTCTGAAACGTTCATGAGGCATTGCACAGTCCGAATGGCATGTAGTTGAATTCACAGAGACCCATCGGTGTGGTGAAGGCTCTCTTTTTACCTTATCAGCCTCTGCTACGGGAACCTGCCAGTAGCAGGTGAGATCCACTGGTGAGATCCAAAGTAGAGAAGTAGTAGAGAAGTAGTTAGCAGATTTTAAAGCAGCTAATGACTCTTCTTTTCTGGGCTGTGGGTATGCATCTTTGGGTGTAATGCGGTTTATCTGCCTATAATCAACACACATCCTCATCGTGCCGTCTTTTTTCCTGACGAGGACTAATGGAGCTGCCCAGGGGCTACAACTGTCTCTAACTACCCCAGTGAAGAACGAGGACACAGAGTTGCCGTCTCTTTAGCTTTACTGAAGACTTCAGCATCCACAGTCCAGGGCACCAGATCACAGGGCAGGCAGAGTCCGGCCGGTTTGGAGGCAAGTCCAGAGTCCCCTTATCCAGGTGGAAATCAGTAGCCTTCCTCTAGCACCGTGGTGTTGTAGTCCCTTACTGCTAAACTTCTCATAAGGTCCTCACAGATGTTGTAGATGTTATGTCTCTCTCTCTGTCCCCCAGATGGATAGGACAAACCCGTATGACTGGTGGCTTGAGGCTGTTTGTAGGGACTCTAGCACGCCCCGGCCTCTGAGGGGTGCCACCGTGCCTCCTGGGCGTAGATGCGGACAGGTAACGTGAAATTAGCTGTCCTGCCGGTCTCTGAAGTAAAGCGTAGAGATCCTTACTCCATCGGTATTCTGGCTACCGGATTTCTGCGCCTCAGAAGGAGGCAGCCTGCTCCTTGCTGATCTCCCTTTGATATCCTCTCCTTTGCTCTGACTTCCTTCACGCTTGCTACAATATGTTCTGCTTTCTATCTGTCTTTCCTAGGAGCTGCAGCACTTCAGGCCACAGGGCTCCTCTGCTTCCTTTCCCTCTGTCTTTCTGACAGGAACTGAACCCTTTCCCTCCAGATCAGGATGTTCTTATAGGGGAGTTCACCTTAAACAGGCTTAGAGCTCTGTTGTGAATTCCGCTCTTGGGCTCCCTCCGGTGGTTGTAAGTGGCACTTTTGTGAGTTCTGCTCTTGGGCTCCCTCTTGTGGTTTCTAGTGGTATGGCTGCTCCTTGGAGTTAGCTGTTATCAGCTGCCTCCACTTCTCTTCTCTTCTGCTCGGCTATTTAGGTCTGGCTCTGTCTTCAGCCAGTGCCACTTGTAAATGGTTTCTGGTTGGATTCACATCTCTTTGGAGTTCCCTGTTTTCCTGACCAGTTCAGCTAAGCTAAGTTTTTGCTTGATCTTTTCTGTCCATAGATTGTGGACTTGTCCGTTCTGTGCTTTCTATGTTTGTCCAGCTTATCAGTGTGAATTATTCTGTCATGCTGGAAGCTCTGGGAGGCAGATTTGCCCTCCACACCTTTAGTCAGGTGTGGAGTTTTTTTTTTTGTAAACTCTGCGTGGATTTTTGTAGTGTTTTATACCGACCGCACAGTATTCCATCCTGTCCTATCTATTTAGCTAGACTGGCCTCCTGTGCTCATCCTGGTTTCATTCTGTGTATGTCTTTTCCCTCTCCACTCACAGTCATTATTTGTGGGGGGCTAATCTATCCTTTGGGGATTTTCTCTGAGGCAAGATAGTTTTCCTGCTTCTCTCTTTAGGGGTAGTTAGCTCTTAGGCTGTGACGAGATGCCTAGGGAGAGTTAGGAGCATTCCACGGCTACTTCTAGTGTTGTGTTGAGCTTAGGGACTGCGGTCAGTACAGTTACCACGTCCTTCAGAGCTCGTTCCATGTTGCTCCTAGACCACCGTATCATAACAGTACAAGTGGCCAAAAATGAATTAAATGCATCTCAAAAGGAAAAGAAAGTCATGAACCATTTTTTTTTCTGTGCTTTGGTTTGTCTTTTTTTTTTTTCTTGTCCTCTTGATATCTGGGTGGTTCAGGATATATGCTTTGGCATGGATGTTCAGGGTTTGTTTTCTCGTGTGGATCAACTTGCTGCAAGAGTACAGAGTATCCAGGACTATGTTGTCCAGACTCCGGCTTTAGAGCCTAGAATTCCTACTCCTGATTTGTTTTTTGGGGACAGATCCAAGTTTTTGAACTTTAAAAATAACTGCAAATTGTTTTTTGCTTTGAAACCCCGTTCTTCTGGTGATCCTATTCAGCATGTAAAAATCATCAAATCCTTGCTGTGTGGTGACCCTCAAGACTGGGCTTTTTCTCTTGAAACAAGGGATCCGGCATTATTGAATATAGATGCATTTTTTCAAGCGCTCGGATTATTGTATGACGAACCTAATTCTGTAGATCATGCAGAAAAAACCCTGTTGGCCTTGTGTCAAGGTCAGGAAGCGGCAGAGTTGTACTGCCAGAAATTTAGAAAATGGTCTGTGCTCACTAAATGGAATGAAGAGGCTCTGGCTGCTATTTTCAGAAAAGGTCTTTCTGAAACCCTTAAAGATGTTATGGTGGGCTTTCCTACGCCTGCCAGTTTGAGCGAATCTATGTCTCTAGCCATTCAGATTGATCGGCGTCTGCGCGAGCGCAAAGCTGTGCACCATATGGCAGTATCCTCTGAGCAAAGTCCTGAACCTATGCAATGTGATAGGATTTTGACTATAATAGAACGGCAGGAATTCAGACGTCAGAATAGGCTGTGTTTTTACTGTGGTGATTCGGCTCATGTTATCTCTGATTGCCCTAAGCGTACTAAGAGAGTCGCTAGGTCTGTTACCATTAGTACTATACAGCCTAAATTTCTCTTATCTGTGACCCTGATTTGCTCATTGTCGTCCTTTTCTGTCATGGCATTTGTGGATTCAGGCGCTGCCCTGAACTTAATGGACTTAGAATTCGCCAGGCGCTGTGGTTTTTCCTTGCAGCCTTTGCAGAACCCTATTCCTTTGAGGGGCATTGATGCTACACCCTTGGCCAAGGATAAACCTCAGTACTGGACACGGATGAGTATGTACATGGCTCCTGCACATCAGGAAGATTGCCGTTTTCTGGTGTTGCATAACCTGCATGATGTTGTTGTACTGGGATTTCCATGGTTACAGGAACATAATCCGGTGCTGGATTGGAAAACTATGTCGTGTGAAAGAAATGGTTAATCTGAAATAAATAAAATGTATTTCTATGCAAGGAGTCAAGTATTATCATCTAAGTCTCCTTGCGTCCAGTCTCCCGGACATTCCATTTCAGTAGAAGGTCAGTTATTCTCGGAGGAACGTCAATAGGTTGGGAGTTGATATCCTTTCCAGGATGTACATCTGTTATGCCCTTTTTACAGAATAACCTACATAGTTTAGTCAAATCCCTTGTTGACAAGAAATATGTAAAAAGCATTCCCGCATTCTATCTTGGGAATGGGTGACAAGCCATCAAGTAAATAAGTTTGTTTTTGCCAAATCTTGTGTAACCTATACTCCTTGTAACCTTGTGACTTTTGGGTTATAAAAGAAGGCTGGGGCGGGATTAAAACAGATTATATTGGAAAGACAACTGCTGTCTGTCTCTCTGATTTATTTCTCCTAACTATAGGTACCTATCAACAATACCTGAGGTTGGTTTCCAATTGAGAGAAAATCTCGACTTCAACAACTTGGAGGCTTCCCAGCGAGATTTCCACTCCATTCCCCTTCGACTACCGTTCCAGACTGAACACGGCTGCCTACCGCCTGGTCCGAGAGAGGGGGGAAAATTAGAACCCGGGTAAGTGAGCTATTGCTCGCACTTCTTTTCCTGTCTCTCCGGACGGGGAGGCCGGTAGAAGGTCAGTCTGCAGGGTTTTTCTAACGGGAATCCCTTCAGGTAGAAAACATCTGTGTTCTGTGTTATCTGTTGTAATATCTGTATTTTTGTTTTTTTTATTTTTTTATCGTCATATTCTCTTATAATGATAGTCTTCATAATCCGTTATCCGTCACTGTTGATTTTGCTTGTGTGTTTAAATTGTGGTACAGTAATTACATTCACCTGCAAACCCATCTGTCCCGTTAAACGTTGCTGCTAACTATTGTCAATTTTGTCAATTGTCAAAACATTGTGTCCTGTCTGAATTGTATGCTGTGGTCCAGATTGTGCATTCACAAAATACCTTACATCCAAACTGGTTCCGGATTTTACTGTTATATCTTGTTGTTTAATTGTTGTTTATTGTGCAGTACTGCTAAAATTAGTTTCTGATTGGTAGTATAAATCATATTATGCCTTGTTATATATGCTCTATTTATCTCATTGTCTGTGCTATCCTTGCTTTGTATATGATGATCGATCACATTATTATGGTTTATTACTGCAGTTTTGTCTGCTTGGATAATCAAGAATATTAGGTCTGTTTATAAATTACATCTAGAGCATTTTTAGAAAAAGCATTTAGTGTCTATCTGGTTGTTGCAGGACCTAGGAAAGTTTTTTTCAATACTATATGCCTTGTACACATTGTCTGTGTTCTGTCACTATAGTAAAAAAGAAAGTAGGGGGTGAGGAAGATTGGTATTTGGAAAGAGTGCATTTGTCACCTGTATTTCCACATCAATATAGCCGAAGAAATAAGTTATATAGAGTGTTCTCTTGTCACGTAGTCCCACACCCTCAGGCACTGAATAAAAGTTGGGCATACATTATAAGGACTAGATGGTATATGCCTCAGTGGCAGGATATGGTCACTCATGACTATAATTTTGATACTTCATAAAGTAAGATTCTTTAATTGATTTGACATACTCATATTTCAGTAGGATCTCAGATGTTGCATGATGAATATTTAGCGCTAGTTTTTGGAATTGCAATATTCATGTGGGTATGTATTTATTTGTTTGAAAGAATTTACTCCAGCATCAGGGAAGAACAGAGAGCTGCAGTATAGCTAATTGCCGTGGGAACAGGAATCACTGACTATTCTAATAGATCAGTGGATTCCGGAGAGTACATAGCAGGACCGAAGACAGGGGTCGCTCCCTTTGACGGCTGTTATGGGTGCTAGATTTACTAGGTCAGGACAAAATATGGATCCAAGATATAAAATGAAGGACCTGGTGGGTCTAGAGCATGGCAAAAAGGCTGTAAGGAATGCAGCAAGGATTTTAGAAAAGGCAGGAATGCCGAGTAATGGATGTTTGGATGCTGAGAGATGGAAGCGGTTCAGCAGAGAGCATGCTGCGTGGATTGACAAGCATGGGTATGAGGAGCAAGTGGCTGCATGGATCAGAACTTCTGAACGTCATGATCCGTATTATAATGCTGAAAAGAATGATGAGGATGAAAGTGATGAAGCCCACATGAGAGGCAGAATGTATGTAAACAGATCCTCGCTTCCCCCGCAGGCACTAGGGCTCCCTCCCTCACAGGGCTCATCAGAGCTGGGAAAGGCAGCCCCTCCTTCTCATGGCCAGCTGGAGCAGACAGCTCCCTCCGCTCCTGTAACAAAGGGGGATTCCAGCAGTCAGGCAAAAAGTGTGACTGAGTGTAATAAAGAAATGCTTTCTGGCTCTTCTAAATCCCCAGATAATAATTCTTCAGGGGCTAGTACAATACCTTACTTGCCCGAGAGCTTTATTTCTTCCCCATCATTTCCATCTCCTTTGGGAATAGCAAGGCCAGGACCTTGCAACATGCAGACACCAGTGATCTGCCAGCAGCCCACGGCCCCATGGATGTCACTTCCGGAAGGAGGGTGGATGCAGGCACCGGGGCAGGTACAGTTGAGCTACCCTGCCCATGTCTTGTCCCCTCCCCAATACTCATCCGCAGATCACTACCCCGGACTACCGAAAGGGTCCCCTGATAGTTTTTCCACTCCAATAAATAGTCCAAGTCATCCAGGGGTCTCTCCTGAACAAGGACACAACCATTTCCGCCTACTAACTACCCCTACGCCCTCTCCAGGAGAAACTGCTTCTCCTGATGATAATAAGGTCGTAGAAAAGATTGTCCTGACCAAGGGTGACCAAGGATGGACATGTTTGAAAAATGGGCAATCCGGTGGGAGGGAAGAAAAATCCAAAGAAATTGCACCCTCACACCCAGCAAGCAGTCTACAGGGTGGTCTAGAAGAAAGGAGGGCAATGAGATCCAGTACTTGGATCTGTGACAAGTGTCATAGACAAAATGACAAGGGGAACTCCCAATGTGACTTCTGTACTAGGACAGAGAGAAGTGACATGGCCACAGCCCTCCCAGTCATTACACAAACAACCAGCAGACCACCAGAAGTGGGAGAGGATGCAAAGGTAGATACCACTACTTGGTATAAGCCATGGAGTAGATCCGAGCAACTTACTATGGCCAATAGTTTCCCAGACCCATACAAAAATCCTCTTGGGTTTTACAAAGCTATGGAAAGTGCAGCTGATAATTACGATGCTGCATGGAATGACTTAGAGCCACTATGTCGTATTTCTGCCGGAGTGCCACTGGTTGAAAAGGTAAAGGCAGTCCAAGTAGATACTGCAATACACGCTGTACCAGAGGACAAGAAAACTAGGGACTCAGGACTGCAGTTCCTGGCTAGATTACTTGTGGTTGCCAAAAAACAGGCAGAGGAACTAGCATCAGGGTTACCAGAGGTATTTCAGGGGGCAGATGAACCGATTGACAGATTTTATGCTAGATGTACAGCCGTATTTACAGACCATGACTATGACCTAAAGAATCCAAGAGAAGCTAGATTTCTCAAAAATATGTTCATGACAGGACTCAGGGAAGAGATTCGGACAGAAGTAATGCGTGTACGACCAGAATGCATCTATGCCACCCTTGACCAATCCCTTCCCATGTTTAGAGGGGTAGAGGATCAGATTAACAGTAAAAAGGCAAAGAAACAACAGAAGCCAACCCCAGTTATGGTCAACATACCCCCAGATGCTTTCAATAATGCTGTCAAAACCGCAGTACAGGCAGCAGGGTTGCAAAATAGAGGAACATGGCAGGGCGCTCAGGGGAAAAGATATGGGGTACCTGACTCGGAGGAATGTAGAAAGAAGGGGCTCTGTTTTGGTTGTGGCCAAAGGGGGCATATTAAGAGAAATTGTCCCCGACGAACGGCAACCAAACCAGACCCAACCCATGTTGCAATGGTAATGACAGAGGAGGACGGAAATACTTCAGACTAGGAATTTGGCAGCCCCCGGCATACTTCTGTAATAGTGGTTCCCCCGCGGGATGGTCCAATGGCCATCACACAATTACAACTTCCTAATGGGAAGCAATTAGATTGCCTGATTGACACGGGGGCGAGCCGTACTATTATACGAAAAAAGGATATGCCACAACGATTCATGACAGGCAAAACGATTCCAGGGCTAGGAGCTGGAGGAACGACTCTTCCTTTGTATGAAACTGAGCCTATGAAGGTGCGAATAGCACACACCACTGATTTGTGTGCCCAATTGCTAGTTTCAGACAAATGCCCACTAAATTTAATAGGTGCAGACATTCTAAATGCAGTAAATGCAATTATTAAATTTGGAAAGAAAGGTATTACTGTTGCAGGCCCGTTGTCAGAAGAAATACTTTCTACTATGATGTCAATGACTGTGCTGGATGATGCCAAGAAACCCCCGATTGAGCAAGATACGGAAGTCCAGCAGATGCTTGAACAAGTACCACCAGCACTATGGGTAAAAGACAAAACTGATGTGGGATTGTTGAGAATATCACCTGTATCAATAAAATTAAGACCAGGAACAGTACCGGTACGTATCCGACAGTATCCTTTAAGTAGAGAACAGACAGAGGCCATCTCCACTCAGGTATCAACGTATCTGAAAGCAGGAATATTGACCGAGAGAAAATCCGTATATAATACACCTCTTTTTCCGGTAAAAAAGAAACAGACAGAGGGACAACCAGCGGTTTACCGCATGGTACATGATTTAAGAGAAATTAACAAACTAATAATTGTTGACCTACCCATAGTGCCAAACCCACACACTCTGTTGAATCAAATTCCAAGCAATGCAAAATGTTTCACCGTAATAGATCTAAGCAATGCCTTTTTCTCGGTGCCTATTGATGAGGAAAGCCAACTGCTGTTTGCATTCACCCATGCAGGTAAACAGTACTGTTGGACACGCCTGCCTCAAGGAGGAGCAACATCTCCCTCTTTGTTTTCTGAGGCCATGGCGGGAATTCTGCTCTCCTGGCACCCTGAAAATGGTGAGGTGCAGCTACTGCAATATGTGGATGATCTACTACTATGTACCCCCAACAGAAAAGTTTGCTTAAATGAAACAGTGTCTCTACTGATCTTTTTGTATCATGAGGGATGCAAAGTGTCCAAAGAAAAATTGCAAATAGCAAAGGAAAAGGTTACGTTTTTGGGACACTGCATCTCATCACAGTTGAAGCACATAACACCAGAAAGGAAAAAGGCTATTAGCCAAGCAGTTGAGCCCGCATCAATCCCTGCACTCAGAACATTCCTGGGGTTGATAGGCTATTGTCGAGAATGGATTCCTGCTGCATCTCAATTGATGCAGCCCCTCTTTGATGTACTATCCACATGCAACAAGGGGCAGCCTTACCAGCTGACCCCTGAAGCCAAAGAGGGGTTCAGGGACCTGAAGGGAGCCATTCTCTCTGCCCCAGCACTGGGAATACCAAATTATGACCTCCCTTTTCGTTTGTACTGTCATGAATCGGGAGGACATGCTAAAGGTGTATTAACACAGGAACATGGAGGAAAACATCGCCCTTTGGGATACTATTCCGCCCAACTGGATATAGTGGCCAAGGGAGCACCCACATGTATCAGAGCAGTTGCTGCATGTGCAGTACTAAAAGAAAAAGTTGCAGATTTGGTGCTGGACAATCCTTTGGAGATTCTAGTACCACACTCTGTACAGGAGTTATTGCTCCAAGCCAGAACAAAACATTTGTCAATGAACAGGCTGACAAAATATGAAGTGGCTTTGCTGACACCTCCAAATGTGACAATAAAAAGGTGTACTGTTTTGAACCCAGCCACTTTGCTGCCAGAAACAGATGATGACCAAGAAATTGAAGCTCAGCATAATTGCTTTGAGCTTATGGATGCAGAAACACAACCGCTTGCCAATGTGCAAGAGACACCAATTCCAAATGCAGATCTAGAGCTCTATGTGGATGGGTCACGATTTTATCAGGATGGCGTACCCCACACGGGGTATGCTGTAGTTGACCAACATGGTGTAGTCAAAAGTGAAGCACTGCCACCTGGGATGTCTGCTCAGGAGGCTGAATTAAGGGCACTTGCTGAGGCGTGTATAATGGCTGAACATCTGATAGCTAACATTTTTACGGATAGTCGCTATGCTTTTGGCATTTGCCATGATTACGGTCCCATATGGAAAAGCAGACAGTTTGTTGGTTCCTCTGGTAAACCCATTAAAAATGCAGAGTTGGTAGCTCAACTCCTGAGAGCACTGGAACTGCCAAAGAGAGTTGCAATAATTAAAGTGCAGGCTCATACTAAAGAGCGCACTAGAGAAGCCGAAGGCAATAACAGAGCTGACATTGCAGCAAAAGCTGCTGCACTTTTTCCTCTCCCCGCAGAGATATACACTGTACAGGTGTCCGGGGGGATGGACCTGCAACTACTTCAGAGCCTGCAAGAACAGGCCTCTACACCGGAGAAAGAAGACTGGCAAAGGCACCTATGTGTGAAGGAAAAAGATGGTCTGTGGGGAGTCGACAGTAAGTACTGCCTTCCAAGGGCATTGTTCCCCATGATGTGCTCTCTCTCTCATGGCAAAACGCATCAGTCCAAGGATGCAATGGTAAGTCAGGTAAAAGCAAGTTGGGTCGCTCCAGGTTTCCACTATGCTGCTGCCAAATTCATACAGGGATGCGTAATCTGTGCCTGCCATAACATAGGAAAAACGGTGAAGGTGCCGCCAAAGTGCACCGCCAGACCATTGTATCCTTTTCAGCGAGTACAAATTGATTTCATACAGCTTCCAAGGGTAGGCACCTATGAGTATGTGCTAGTGTGCATTGATTTGTTTTCCAACTGGCCAGAAGCGTGGCCCTGTGCTTGTGCTAATGCACGCACTGTCGCAAAGAAACTGTTATCAGAGGTAGTCTGCAGATTTGGAGTACCCGAGGTTATTGAAAGTGACAGAGGTAGTCACTTCACTTCACAGGTGTGTCAAGAAATCACTCAAGCCCTGGGGATTGAGCAATCATTCCACACTCCGTACCATCCACAAAGCAGCGGTAAGGTGGAAAGGTTGAATGGTACTCTAAAAATGAAAATTCAGAAAGCAATGGCCGAAACAGGTAAACCATGGACTGAGTGTCTTCCCATTGCATTATATACAGTAAGGGTTACACCAACCAAAAAGACCAGTTTGAGTCCATATGAGATTCTTTTTGGGGGACCTCCAAAAACAGGGTTGTATTTCCCTCAGCAGATGCAAGTTTCTCATTCAAATATGACAGCTTATGTTGGCGCATTGCAACAAATATTGCAACAAATTCACACCCGTGTTTTTAGTTCCATTCCAGATCCCTCCTCCCTGCCAGGTTCGCATGACCTCAAGCCTGGAGACTGGGTGGTGACACGAAAGCATCTGAGAAAAAGCCTTGACCCCCGATTTGAGGGACCATATCAAGTCCAGCTGACTACACCAACTTCAGTCAAGCTGGAAGGAAAGCCTGCCTGGATCCACGCATCT
The DNA here is from genome assembly GCF_032444005.1 of Ranitomeya imitator. Classification (NCBI taxonomy): domain Eukaryota; kingdom Metazoa; phylum Chordata; class Amphibia; order Anura; family Dendrobatidae; genus Ranitomeya; species Ranitomeya imitator. The sequence goes on from NC_091283.1 coordinate 307,865,485, forward strand.
CACTGCAAAAGATTCCACAAGAACTAAAAAAAAATGATACTAGGAAAGTACTATTCCTTTACACTTCTCATGCTTGTTTCCTTGGTATATGGTAAACTAAGCAATGAAATACCTGAGATTTGGGATAGTGATCTGTCCAAACAGTGGACTAATAAATTTGTCCAGTATCATAATTATATTGTACAGGCCCGAAACTTGTCAAATTGTTGGATTTGTTCCCATGCCCCCATTGCGGCTAAGACTATGCCTTATTTTGTAACTCCATTATCTGAAGAAGACCTGTTCGTAAGGGGGTGTTGGGACATGCGACCTTTAGACCTGTCTGAGCAGCAGAGTAAGACTGCTGCTGCTTTACCCATCACAGGATGGACTAGACAAACATGGTTCCAATTTAATCTTACTGGAAACAAAGACCCCTTGAGTAAGCGTCCAAATAATCTATTTGAATTCAAGGATAATGATGGCACTTGGGGAAACAGAGAGGTAGACAGGAATTATATAGGAAAGGTTCCAGATCAGGAGCTGAAAGTTAGCTTTGCTGCCAAGGTCCCTTTCCCCAAGGAAGATAAACTCCAATGTTATAGGGGTGTCTGTCTAGAACGGATGCTGCATAACACCAACTGGTCAAGAAATTATTTCTTTATGGGAGGAGACACTAACTTATGTAAGAAAAGAGAAGCTGTCCATATAGATGAAGAAACCAGGGAGGGCCAGCTTGGAGATGGGGCAGCTGAAATGTCCATAAGCATTAATACTACTCCCCAATGCCAGCCACTACAATACTATAGGTCAGTCACCACCGATTTAGATGATTCCTGGTGCCTATATTCTGATACTACACTCCTGGTTTCGATAGCAGTGGCTCTCACAAGTGAATATCAGTTTGAGTTGCCCAAAGGAATATACATAGTATGTGGGAGTAACGCATATAGGTGGATTCCCCGGGGAGCAGAAGGCGCCTGTACTCTGGCCAGACTAGAGCCAGCCACATGGGTATGGGAAGAAAAAGATTTTCCATATAATAATATTCCAGACCACATGATAATAAAACGAAGTGTGCCATCCACACAAAAACAAAAAGGCCATCTAATGCAGACCCCCTGGTACCTTAAAACAGGGATGATAATGACTGGTCCCCTTGGACTTATGTTTGGAACCGTAAGAAATGCTCAAATGATAGAAGAACTGGGAGATATCTTTGATAATGTAACTGAATATTTGTTTGACGCTCTTAATGTTGAATCCGCATATACTAAACAGCTCATAGTAATTACCAACCAGCACTCTATGGTCCTTGACTATCTCACTGCCTCACAGGGAGGATTCTGTCAGGTGGTGGGACCTGCATGCTGTCACTATATAGATCCCACTGGACTTATGAGAATTAGCCATGACATAGAGCAAGCAAGGTTAATCAAGGAAGGAGTACGAAAAGCTAATTCACTGGAAAATTTGCCCTTCCCTGAGTGGCTCTCCTGGCTAAATCCTTTAAATTGGTTCAAGGGAATAGGCGGATGGCTGTCAGGAATAATGCATTTTCTTATTCAAGTTGTGTTCGTTATTTTGATCCTGGCAATAGCTGTAAAGTTGTTTGTACTATTGGTTAAGAAAATTCTCAGTTCTAAATGCAACTGTTTTCCAGGTAAACGTGAAGTAAAAATCGATACTGATTCAGAAGTAAAGTCCACTCAAGTAATGATGACTACCTTCATAACTTCACTCCAGCGTGAATGCATCTTCTGCAACAAGCAAACTTCCGTGGACCTATCGGACTGTATGCAATGTGGAAAGCCGTTGGTCTAACGGGAAGAAAGAAGCTCACAAGATTTCAACAAGAATTCTTTATCAAATGAACTTTCTTCAAATATGAACTTTGCATTTATGCTTTGAAAACTATATACATTTATTTATCCAATTTCTATATACTCATATACGCGTTAATATAGTAATAACCCAATATATATATGCATCCTATAGCAATTCCCCATATTTAGTACCTCCTGTAATAACCAGGGCAACCAAGGGAAAGTGGGTCTGATTCCCAGGTATAGTCTGAATGGATGCGCAGCAGGACTGGCATCCCATGACATACAATAGACCAGCTGTGTATCTCGTGAAGTAGGGCTATCCTGCAGACCTAGTGGTAGGAAGGGATCAGATAGGGCAAGGTAAATTAGATGATAAAAAGAGGGGAATTGTGAAAGAAATGGTTAATCTGAAATAAATAAAATGTATTTCTATGCAAGGAGTCAAGTATTATCATCTAAGTCTCCTTGCGTCCAGTCTCCCGGACATTCCATTTCAGTAGAAGGTCAGTTATTCTCGGAGGAACGTCAATAGGTTGGGAGTTGATATCCTTTCCAGGATGTACATCTGTTATGCCCTTTTTACAGAATAACCTACATAGTTTAGTCAAATCCCTTGTTGACAAGAAATATGTAAAAAGCATTCCCGCATTCTATCTTGGGAATGGGTGACAAGCCATCAAGTAAATAAGTTTGTTTTTGCCAAATCTTGTGTAACCTATACTCCTTGTAACCTTGTGACTTTTGGGTTATAAAAGAAGGCTGGGGCGGGATTAAAACAGATTATATTGGAAAGACAACTGCTGTCTGTCTCTCTGATTTATTTCTCCTAACTATAGGTACCTATCAACAATACCTGAGGTTGGTTTCCAATTGAGAGAAAATCTCGACTTCAACAGTCGGTGACTGGTTGGGGTTGTTGCGGAGTACATAGTGACGTTCCTTTGATGTCAATTTCCTCTTCCCCCTCTTCTGAGGTCCCTGAGTGTTTGTCGGATTTCCAGGATGTATTTGATGAGCCCAAGTCCAGTTCCCTTCCTCCACATAGGGACTGTGATTGTGCTATTAACTTGATTCCTGGTTGTAAGTTCCCTAAGGGACGACTTTTCAATCTGTCTGTGCCAGAGCATGCCGCCATGCGGAGCTATGTTAAGGAGTCTTTGGAGAAGGGGCATATTCGGCCCTCTTCGTCACCATTGGGAGCGGGTTTCTTTTTTGTTGCTAAGAAGGATGGCTCCTTGAGACCCTGTATTGATTATCATCTTCTTAATAGGATCACGGTCAAATTCCAATACCCCTTGCCTTTGCTTACTGATTTGTTTGCTCAGATTAAGGGGGCTAGTTGGTTTACTAAGATTGACCTCTGAGGGGCATATAATCTTGTTCGTATTAAACAGGGTGACGAATGGAAAACTGCATTTAATACGCCCGAAGGCCATTTTGAATACCTTGTGATGCCATTTGGGCTCTCTAATGCTCCATCTGTGTTCCAGTCTTTCATGCATGATATTTTCCGCAATTATCTTGATAAATTCATGGTCGTATATTTGGATGATATTTTGATTTTTTCCGATGATTGGGAGTCTCATGTGAAGCAGGTCAGGATGGTGTTCCAGATCCTTCGTGATAATGCTTTATTTGTGAAGGGGTCTAAGTGCCTATTCAGAGTTCAGAAGGTCTCTTTTTTGGGTTTTATTTTTTCTCCCTCGTCTATAGAAATGGATCCTGTTAAGGTCCAAGCTATTCATGACTGGATCCAACCCACATCTGTGAAGAGTCTTCAAAAATTTTTGGGCTTTGCTAATTTCTATCGCCGTTTCATTGCCAATTTTTCCAGTGTGGTTAAGCCCCTTACTGATTTGACGAAGAAAGGCGCTGATGTGACTAATTGGTCCTCTGAGGCTGTTGAGGCCTTTCAGGAGCTTAAACGCCGATTTACTTCTGCCCCTGTGTTGCGTCAACCGGATGTTTCTCTTCCTTTTCAGGTTGAGGTCGACGCTTCTGAGATTGGGGCAGGGGCCGTTTTGTCTCAGAGGGAGTCTGATGGTTCTTTGATGAAACCGTGTGCTTTTTTTTCCAGAAAGTTTTCGCCTGCGAAACGCAATTATGATGTCGGCAATCGGGAGTTGTTGGCTATGAAGTGGGCGTTTGAGGAGTGGCGACATTGGCTTGAGGGAGCTAAACACCGTGTTGTGGTCCTGACCGATCATAAGAATCTGATTTACCAAGCCAAGCGGCTGAATCCTAGACAGGCTCGATGGTCCCTATTTTTCTCCCGTTTTGATTTTGTGGTCTCGTATCTTCCGGGATCTAAGAATGTTAAGGCTGATGCCCTCTCTAGGAGTTTTGTCGCCTGATTCTCCTGGAGTCCTTGAGCCGGTTGGCATTCTTAAGGAGGGGGTGATTCTTTCTGCTATCTCCCCTGATTTACGGCGGGTGCTTCAGGAATTTCAGGCTGATAGGCCTGACCGCTGTCCAGTGGGGAAGCTGTTTGTTCCTGATAGATGGACAAGTAAGGTAATTTCTGAGGTTCATTGTTCAGTGTTGGCTGGTCATCCTGGGATTTTTGGTACCAGAGATTTGGTTGCTAGGTCCTTTTGGTGGCCTTCCTTGTCGCGCGATGTGCGTGCTTTTGTGCAGTCCTGTGGGACTTGCGCCCGGGCCAAGCCTTGCTGTTCCTGCGCTAGTGGGTTGCTTTTGCCTTTGCCGGTCCCTGAGAGGCCCTGGATGCATATTTCCATGGATTTTATTTCGGATCTTCCGGTTTCCCAGAAGATGTCTGTTATCTGGGTTGTTTGTGACCGGTTCTCTAAAATGGTCCATCTGGTACCTTTGCCTAAGTTGCCTTCCTCCTCAGATCTGGTTCCATTATTTTTTCAGCATGTGGTTCGTTTGCATGGCATTCCGGAGAATATTGTGTCTGACAGAGGTTCTCAGTTTGTCTCTAGGTTTTGGCGGGCCTTTTGTGCTAGGATGGGCATTGATTTGTCTTTTTCTTCGGCGTTTCATCCTCAGACTAATGGCCAAACTGAGCGAACTAATCAGACCTTGGAGACCTGTCTGCTGATCAGGATGATTGGGTGTCTTTCTTGCCGTTGGCCGAGTTTGCCCTTAATAATCGGGCTAGTTCGGCTACTTTGGTTTCACCTTTCTTTTGTAATTTTGGTTTTCATCCTCGTTTTTCTTCTGGGCAGGTTGAGCCTTCTGATTGTCCTGGTGTTAACTCTGTGGTGGACAGGCTGCAGCAGATTTGGACTCATGTGGTGGACAATTTGACGTTGTCTCAGGAAAGGGCTAACCGCCGTCGGTGTGTTGGTCCCCGGCTTCGTGTGGGGGATTTGGTTTGGTTGTCTTCTCGTCATGTTCCTATGAAGGTTTCTTCTCCTAAGTTTAAGCCTCGGTTCATTGGTCCTTATAAAATTTCTGAAATTATTATTAATCCGGTGTCTTTTCATTTGGCTCTTCCTGCCTCTTTTGCCATTCATAATGTTTTCCATAGATCTTTGTTGCGGAGATATGTGGTGCCCGTTGTTCCCTCGGTTGACCCCCCTGCCCCGGTGTTGGTTGAGGGAGAGTTGGAATATGAGGTTGAGAAGATTTTGGATTTTCGTTTTTCGAGGCGGAGGCTTCAGTATCTTGTCAAGTGGAAGGGTTATGGCCAGGAGGATAATTCTTGGGTTGTTGCCTACGATGTTCATGCCACCGATTTGGTTCGTGCTTTTCACTTGGCTCGTCCTGATCGGCCTGGGGGCTCTGGTGAGGGTTCGGTGACCCCTCCTCAAGGGGGGGTACTGTTGTGAATTCCGCTCTTGGGCTCCCTCCGGTGGTTCTAAGTGGCACTTTTGTGAGTTCTGCTCTTGGGCTATCTGTTGTGGTTTCTAGTGGTATGGCTGCTCCTTGGAGTTAGCTGTCATCAGCTGCCTCTACTTATCTTCTCTTCTGCTCGGCTATTTAGGTCTGGCTCTGTCTTCAGCCAGTGCCACTTGTAAATGGTTTCTGGTTGGATTCACATCTCTTTGGAGTTCCCTGTTATCCTGACCAGTTCAGCTAAGCTAAGTTTTTGCTTGTTCTTTTCTGTCCATAGATTGTGGACTTGTCCATTCTGTGCTTTCTATGTTTGTCCAGCTTATCAGTGTGAATTATTCTGTCTTGCTGGAAGCTCTGGGAGGCAGATTTGCCCTCCACACCTTTAGTCAGGTGTGGAGTTTTTTTTTGTAAACTCTGCGTGGATTTTTGTAGTGTTTTATACCGACCGCACAGTATTCCATCCTGTCCTATCTATTTAGCTAGACTGGCCTCCTGTGCTCATCCTGGTTTCATTCTGTGTATGTCTTTTCCCTCTCCACTCACAGTCATTATTTGTGGGGGGCTAATCTATCCTTTGGGGATTTTCTCTGAGGCAAGATAGTTTTCCTGCTTCTCTCTTTAGGGGTAGTTAGCTCTTAGGCTGTGACGAGATGCCTAGGGAGAGTTAGGAGCATTCCACGGCTACTTCTAGTGTTGTGTTGAGCTTAGGGACTGCGGTCAGTACAGTTACCACGTCCTTCAGAGCTCGTTCCATGTTGCTTCTAGACCACCGTATCATAACAGAGCTCCCCCTTCTGATCTGGAGTGTGAACATGTTGCATTCATTGTGTTACCTGACAAAGCGTTCTCCTTCATTGCCTCCAAACGTAGTTTTCCGTGGGGAAAGCAATACCACTGCGACGACCAGGACCCTGGGGCGCCACAAAAATGCTACTCAGGCAACATAGGGTGAGAGTAAAACAGTGTGGCATAGCTTTATTGAACCACAAAACAGGCAGATAACATATAGAACAGTCCCAGCACAGTAACCAAGATGGTGCACATTAGAGTCTCACCCTTCCGCTGACTCGCCTGGATAATAGTAGCTGTGACTACAGATCTTCCAGGGATGCTACCACCTGTGGCATACACACAGAGAGGAGGTAACGAAAAGTATAGGAAGATGCCAGTCGATACAAGGCCAGTTGATCCGAGGATCACAACCTGGCTTCATATTCCAGGGTTGGTCATTCCACCTGTGGCACGCACCCAGAGAGGAGGTAACCACAAGTGTAGGAAGATGCCAGTCCATACAAGGCCAGTTGATCCAAGGATCAAAACCTGGCTTCATATTTCAGATTCGGTTACTCCACCTGTGGCACGCACACAGAGAGGAGGTAACAACAAGTGTAGGAAGATGACAGTCTATTGAGTCCATATAAGGTACAAGGCCAGTTGATCAGAGGATCACAACCTGGCTTCTCCAAATGTATCCATGGTTCAGCGATGGCCAATGGAGTAGATCTGCATTCTTCCAATCGAGGCTGAAAACCCTTAGGTTGTCTCCTTATACAGAGGCATGTAACCTATTTTTAGACTTAACAAGTGTCTCTCATTCAGTATTTACATAAAGGGTAAGAATGGAGATGAGATCAAGTAGCATTACTTGATTATGTAAACTATTTACATAGTTTTTCCTTCTCTGGTTTAGAAGTCAACAAACTGGCTCAGTAAAGGTACCGTTACACTAAACAACTTACCAACGATCACGACCAGCGATACGACCTGGCTGTGATCGTTGGCAAGTCGTTGTGTGGTCGCTGGGGAGCTGTCACACAGACAGCTCTCTCCAGCGACCAATGATCAGGGGAACGACTTCGGCATCGTTGAAACTGTCTTCAACGATGCCGAAGTCCCCCTGCAGCACCCGGGTAACCAGGGTAAACATCGGGTTACTAAGTGCAGGGCCGCGCTTAGTAACCCGATATTTACCCTGGTTACCATTGTAAAAGTAAAAAAAAAACAGTACATACTCACATTCTGATGTCTGTCACGTCCCCCGGCGTCCACAGGGTTAAAACTGCTTTCGGCAGGAGCGCTGCTAATGCACGCGCTCCGGTAGAGAGCTTCCCTGCACTGACTGTCAGCGCCGGCCATAAAGCAGAGCACAGCTGTGACGTCACCGCTGTGCGCTGCTTTACGGCCGGTGCTCACACAGTCAGTGCGGGAAGCTCTCGGCCGGAGCGCGTGCATTAGCAGCGCTCCTGCCGAAAGCAGTTTTAACCCTGTGGACGCCGGGGGACGTGACAGACAACAGAATGTGAGTATGTAGTGTTTTTTTTTTTTACTTTTACAATGGTAACCAGGGTAAATATCGGGTTACTAAGCGCGGCCCTGCACTTAGTAACCCGATGTTTACCCTGGTTACAAATGAACACATCGCTGGATCGGCGTCACACACGCCGATCCAGCGATGACAGCGGGTGATCAGCGACCAAAAAAAGGTCCTGATCATTCCCCATGACCAACGATCTCCCAGCAGGGGCCTGATCGTTGGTCGCTGTCACACATTAACGAGATCGTTAGCGGGATCGTTGCTACGTCACAAAAAGCGTGACGTTGCAACGATATCGTTAACGAAATCCTTATGTGTGAAGGTACCTTAACACAATGCATAATTAGCATATCAGCAAACATCACTAGTAATCAAGGATAAGCAACAATAAAAGTCAATATTACCGGCCTACACAAACAAAAGTCTGTTTTCTTGACCAACCAGAAATCAACACTTAATTTGAAAGCAAACATACAGATAACATTCTAGTATTCTTCGTTTGCTAAAAATAATCATCTGGTTATTGAAGATACAATGCTGTATGCCTTCACAATGCCAAAAGTAAAAAAAAAAAATGTTTTAAAAAAAATATATATATAAGTTTAAATCACCCCCTTTCGCTCCATTCAAAATAAAACAATTAAAAAAAATTAAACATCCACATATTTGATGTCGCCGCGTTCAGAATTGCTTGATCTATCAATATAAAAAAGAATGAACCCAATCGCGTAGAGAGAAAAAAAAAGTCAAAACGCCACAATTACGTTTTTTGGTCACTGCAACATTGCATGAACGCACGCTGCGCGCATCATGGGCAGCACGGTGGCGCAGTGGTTATCACAGCAGCCTTGCAGCGCTGGAGTCCTGGGTTCTAATCCCACCCAGGACAACATCTGCAAAGAATTTGTATGTTCTCTCCGTGTTTGCGTGGGTTTCCTCCGGGCACTCCGGTTTCCTCCCATATTGCAAAGACATACTGATAGGGAATTTAGATTGTGAGCCCCAACAGAGCGAGGGTCTTCAGAAGGATTGAGCGTAGTATAAATTATTACAACAACCTTTGTTTTTATTTCAATAAAATAATTTTTAATAATGTGTGTGTGTTTTTTTAACCCTTAGTACTATTGGATTAATAATGGATAGGTGTCATAATTGACGCCGCTCCATTATTAATTTGGCTTAATGTCACCTTACAATAGCAAGGTGGCATTAACCCTTCATTACCCCATATCCCACCACTACACGGGAATGGGAAGAGAGTGGCCAAGTGCCAGAATAGGCGCATCTTCCAGATGTGCCTTTTCTGGGGTGGCTGGGGGCAGATGTTTTTAGCCAGGGAAGGCCAATAACCATGGACCCTTTCCAGGCTATTAATATCTGCCCTCAGTCACTGGCTTTACTACTCTGGCGGAGAAAATTGCGCGGGAGCCCACGCCAATTTTTTCCGCCATTTAACCCTTTAATTTAATAGCTAGAACGGCCAAATTTTGCATATACACACTACTTACATTAGTAGTGAGGAATATGCAAAAAAAAAAATGGGGATATGAGATGGTTTACTGTATGTAAACCATGTCTCATATCATGTCGGGTTTAGGAAGGAGATAGCAAAAGCCGGCAATTGAATTACCAGCTTTAAAGCTATCTAGCGCTGTATGAAATATTAATATATATACATATATGTGTCTCACTGACATATACATATATATATATATACCTATTCTATGTGTACACATTTATTCTACCTATTCTACTGTAAGCTGTCAGTGTGATTTTACTGTACACCGCACTGAATTGCCGGCTTTTCTCTCTAACACCGCTGTGTATTTCTCGCAAGTCACACTGCTGGTCCGTGTGTAATCCGTATTTTTGGGGCTTCCATAGACTTTCATTGGCGTTTTTTTTGCGCAATACGGTGACAAACGCAGCATGCTGCGATTTTCTACGGCCGTAGAAAGCCGTATAATACTGATCAGTAAAATACGGCAGATAGGAGCAGGGGCATAGAGAATAATTGGGAGGTTTGTTAGGCGAGTTTTACGGACGTATTTTATGCGCTCATACGTCCGTAAAACTCGCTAGTGTGATGCCGGCCTAATACTGTTTTTTTGGAGGGAATTCTCAGAGAGATAGGTTTAGGGAGTTGGGAGGAGTCGGGACTAGTTGTAATATCAGCCCTTTTCAGGGTAGGTTACAGCAGTTCATAGCACTGTTTGCCAGGCAGGTCTGTGCCAGTGCTGTGCAAGTGTTTGTCACAGCATTTGGTGTAATCTAGCTCAGCCAATCCTTTTGGGCTAGTAGCATTGTCTGATAGTCATCTGAGTAGCCCGCCTGTAAAGCTAGCTACACTGCCTGTGTATCTAAAAAATTTTTTGTAAATTCTTTATTTAAGGAAAAATGATGGAACAGAAATATGCAGGTATAAAGTTATCATAAATGAAGAACAACAATCAACATTTTTCAGATGTTTAGAGTTAACAGGGAGGGTAAGAAAGGGTAGGAAAGGAAAGTGGTAAAACATTGATAGAGTAGGAACGAGAATGATTGGGAGGAGGGGGAGGGAGTTGGGAAAGAAAGGAAGGGAGGGGAAGGGGGAGTATTAAACTAGTACAGCATTCAGTGGTACCATAGCTAATGTCTAGAAAATGAGCAAGTAGATTCTATAGAAATATAACCATTTTCCATAAATAACATGTAAGGCACAATTCAAAGGCACAAGCAAAGTCAACAATAGCTACCCGTATACTCTTTCCAGGGGGCCCAGATTTTCATATACAAATCATGGGTGTTCATTTCCCAGCTGGATAACTCTTCAAGCCTAGAAATTTGGTCAATTTTGGACAGCCATTCAGATATTGTTGGAGGGGTGTCATCTCTCCAGTGTAAAGTGATTAGGTGCTTTGAGGCGCTAAGCAGGAGTGGTAAAAGTTTGTGTTTCTTTGGTCTGTAATTACTAGATGGACAAGAAAGAAGAACCTCTGGAGCCTGTAGATTTGTTTGAATTAGCTTTAGTTTCCTGAGGAACTTATTAATCTCCTCCCAGAATTCAGACAATTTGGGACAGTCCCAGAAAATATGAGTGAGATGGCCCAAAGAACCATAACATCTCCAACATGAATTGTCGGTCGTCAATCCCAGATGGTTCAGCTCAGCGGGCGTCAGGTGCCATCTTGTCAAGATTTTGTATGCGTTTTCTTGGAGTAGTATTCACCGGGAAAATCCCCGTGCGTTAGCTAATATTTTTGAAATTTGCGTCTCTGTAAAAGTAACCCCCATCTCAGACTCCCAAGAATGAACGAATGTAGGTTAGGAGTAGTTGTTAATAGAGTTGAGTTGAGAATAGATTCGGGAAACGCTTTTCATCTCCGGGTGAGGGGATTTATACAATATGTCAAGCCATGACCAGTTAGATTTAAGGGGAAACCTCTTTTTAAAAGTGAGGAGTGTGCGTCTAATATGTTGAGTTTGGAGGAAGTTTTTAGGACTTGTCAGGGTGTCGGGGGGCCAGGTCCCTCTATGAAGTATTTTCTCATTATAGAAATTCCTCAAAGGTTCTCTGGGGAGGGATGACCATAATCTGTATGGATCTCTATAGCTCGGGTCCAGAAGGAAAGAAATAGAGCAAATTGGGGTAAAAGCAGAGGGAAAGGTGTCTAGGGGAAGTTCCTTATTTAATACTAGATTGTGGCCCGATTCTAACGCATCGGGTATTCTAGAATATGCATGTCCCCGTAGTATATGGACAATGATGATTCCAGAATTCGCGGCAGACTGTGCCCGTCGCTGATTGGTCGAGGCAACCTTTATGACATCATCGTCGCCATGGCAACCATTATGACATCTACATCGATACTGTGCCCGTCGCTGAATCAGAAACGTGAGATGTCTACGTCCTTTATGACATCATCGTCGCTGTGCCCGTTGCTGGCGGCCTCGACCAATCAGAGACGCGGGATTTCCAGGACAGACAGACAGACAGAAAGGCAGACAGACAGACAGACAGACAGAAAGACAGATGGAAAAACCCTTAGGCAATTATATATATATATAGAAGCGCCTGATTTTAAGTGTTGTCGAAGTTACCTCATCTAATCTGAGTTCTTTGGGAGGTTTAGTAAGTGTGCAGAGGTAAGGTATTCCTTTTGGTCCTAGTAGTTCTATGTCTACAATGATAACAATGATAAATGTAAGGTTATACACATGGGAAGGAATCAATATCACCATTACACACTGAACGGGAAACCACTGGGTAAATCTGACAGGGAGAAGGACTTGGGGATCCTAGTTAATGATAAACTTACCTGGAGCAGCCAGTGCCAGGCAGCAGCTGCCAAGGCAAACAGGATCATGGGGTGCATTAAGAGAGGTCTGGATACACATGATGAGAGCATTATACTGCCTCTGTACAAATCCCTAGTTAGACCGCACATGGAGTACTGTGTCCAGTTTTGGGCACCGGTGCTCAGGAAGGATATAATGGAACTAGAGAGAGTACAAAGGAGGGCAACAAAATTAATAAAGGGGATGGGAGAACTACTATACCCAGATAGATTAGCGAAATTAGGATTATTTAGTCTAGAAAAAAGACGACTGAGAGGCGATCTAATAACCATGTATAAGTATATAAGGGGACAATACAAATATCTCGCTGAGGATCTGTTTATACCGAGGAAGGTGACGGGCACAAGGGGGCATTCTTTGCGTCTGGAGGATAGAAGGTTTTTCCACCAACATAGAAGAGGATTCTTTACTGTTAGGGCGGTGAGAATCTGGAATTGCTTGCCTGAGGAGGTGGTGATGGCGAACTCAGTCGAGGGGTTCAAGAGAGGCCTGGATGTCTTCCTGGAGAAGAACAATATTGTATCATACAATTATTAGGTTCTGTAGAAGGACGTACATCTGGGGATTTATTATGATGGAATATAGGCTGAACTGGATGGACAAATGTCTTTTTTCTGCCTTACTAACTATATTACTATGTTACTATGTTACAGTCTCCTTTCTCGAAACTAGTTACAATCTTGAGCCATCTACATATATGGACCGCTCTGAAATATACAGTCGGGTCAGGGATCCTCAAGCCTCCAGTCATGGCCGAGCGAGAAAGAAATCTGTATGTGATTCTCGCCGGTTTCTGTTTCCAAATATATTTAGCTATTGTGGACTGGAGGATTTTAAAGTAGGTTCTTGGGATATGAATAGGGATGATGTTTAATGTGTACAGGATTATTGGCATAATGTACCTCTTGAAGACGTTAATACGCTCCAACCAAGACAAAGTAGGTAAGTTATATGATTTAAACAAACTCTGTACCTTTTTAAATAGAGTGGAATAATTTGTACTGAAGAGTTGGCTTGGGTCTCTTGTAATCTCTATTCCTAGGTATTTTATAGAGTGCGTAGCCCAAGAGAATGGGCAGAGGGAACGTAGAGTGGAGAGTCGCGAATGGGGGAGGGAGATGTTTAAGGCTGTAGATTTTGCAGCATTAATTTTAAAGTTGGATAGGAGCCCAAATTGATGGAAAATATCAAGAATTTTCGGGAAGGCTCGAAGTGGGTTGGCGACCAAGAAGAGTGGATCATCAGCAAATGCTAAAGTTTTTAACTCCAGTGAACCAATTTTTAGCCCCTCAATCTGAGTATCTTGTCGTATTGTTTGAATTAGGGTTTCTATAACCAAAGTAAATAAAGACGGGGACAGTGGGCAACCCTGCCTCGCACCATTGTGAATATTAAAACTCTCTGACAGGGTGCCATTCACTCGTACCTTAGCCGTAGGCTGTGAATAAAGGGAAAAAATTGCGGCGATAAATTCCGTTGGAAGGCCAAACATAGTTAAATCCTGTTCCATGAAGCACCAGCTCACCATGTCATAAGCTTTTTCAGCGTCAGTTGATGGGAAGACCAGGGGGGTCCCCGTGTTTTTAGCGAAGGCTATAGACTGGATAATTTTTGTAGAATTATCTTTGCCTTCTCTACCCTTGACAAATCCCACTTGACCTGTGTGGATCAATTTGGGTAAGAAAGAATTCAACCTATTAGCTAAGAGTTTTGCCCAAAGTTTGATGTCGGAATTTAGGAGGGAAATGGGCCAATAACTAGAGCAGGCTGTGGGGTCTTGGCTTCCTTTAGGAATCACAGAGATATAGGCCTCTAGGGATTGTCTAGGTAAAGTTTGACCTTCTAGGAGCGCATTAAATAAAGACACCAGGTGAGGTAGGAGTTGTTTAATGAACTTTTTGTAGTAGATTATAGGGAGACCGTCAGGGCCCGGGGCCTTCCCATTGGGAATCTGTGCTAGTGTGTCTAGTATTTCTTTAGGGGAGATAGGTGCTAATAATACTTGTTGGCCTTCAGCAGAAACTTTGGGGAGCTTGAGGGGTGCAAGAAATTCATTTATTTTGTTGAGAATTTCAGGTGGGTCTCCTAATTGTGGAGGTGTGGGTAAGTTGTAGAGGCTTTCATAAAAGTGTCTAAACTCTTTTGCAATGTCAGGGGTTTCGTATTTGTGCGACTTATCTGTAGATAGGATGTGGTTGATAAACATCCGTTCATTGCGTTTTTTGAGTAAAGAGGTCATTAGTTTACTGCCCCTATTACCATGTAAGTAGAATTTTTGTTGGCTCCTCATGTAGATTTTAGCTGTCTGGATGTTGAGAATATTTTTTAAAGTATTTCTCAGGTCTGATAATTCCTTTTGTATGGTTTTGCTTTGGGATTTTTTGTGGATCTTTTCCATGGTGTTAATTTGGTGGATGAGTGATGTGATACGCTTCGACCTTTCCTTCTTGACAAATGTGCCCAGAGCTATGAATTCGCCCCTCATAACCGCTTTGTGTGTTTCCCATATGATGGTAGGTGGGGGTCCTGATTTAGAATTTTCTAGAAAAAAAAGATTAAGGGACTCTGCTAGTTTAGTTTGGTGGGTTTCAGAAGCTATCAGAGTTTCATTTAGGGACCAAGTCATAGTCTGTCTGGGCAGAGAAGCAATGTTCATTTCTAAAAATATGGGGGCATGATCTGATATAGTAATATTGCCAGTTGTAGCAGATTTAATGGATTGAAGGTCTGACGTGATAGTCAAGAAATAGTCAATTCTGTGGTAGGAGTTGTGGGGAGGTGAAAAGAAGGTGTAGTCCCTATCTGTAGGGTGTAGTGTCCTCCAAGTGTCTAACAGATTTAACCCCTTCCCGACCTGTGACACAGCGTATGCGTCATGAAAGTCGGTGCCAATCCGACCTGTGACGCATATGCTGTGTCACAGAAAGATCGCGTCCCTGCAGATCGGGTGAAAGGGTTAACTCCCATTTCACCCGATCTGCAGGGACAGGGGGAGTGGTAGTTTAGCCCAGGGGGGGTGGCTTCACCCCCTCGTGGCTACGATCGCTCTGATTGGCTGTTGAAAGTGAAACTGCCAATCAGAGCGATTTGTAAAATTTCACCCATTATAACGGGTGAAATATTACAATCCAGCCATGGCCGATGCTGCAATATCATCGGCCATGGCTGGAAATACTAGTGTGCCCCCACCCCACCCCACCGATCGCCTCCCCAGCCCCCCGATCTGGCCGGTACACTGCTCCGGCTCCCCTCCATCCAGTGCTCCGCTCCCCCCCGTGCTCTTGTCCGCTCCCCCCGTGCTCCAATCACCCCCCGTGCTCCAATCACCCCCCCTGCATTCAGATCCACCCCCCCGTGCTCCGTTCCACCCCCCCATGCTCCGTTCCAGCCCCCCGTGCTCCGTTCCACGCCCCCCGTGCTCCGTTCCACGCCTGCCGCGCTCCGATTCCCCCCCCGTGCTCCGATCCCCCCCCCCCCGTGCTCCGATCCCCCCCCCGTGGTCCCCCCCACCCCATCATACTTACCGATCCAGCCGGGGTCCTGTCCGTCTTCTCCCTGGGCGCCGCCATCTTCCAAAATGGCGGGCGCATGCGCAGTGCGCCCGCCGAATCTGCCGGCCGGCAGATTCGTTTCCAAAGTGCATTTTGATCACTGAGATAGATTATATCTCAGTGATCAAAATAAAAAAAATAATACATGACCCCCCCCCCTTTGTCACCCCCATAGGTAGGGACAATAAAAAAATAAAGAAAATTTTTTTTTTCCACTAATGTTAGAATAGGGTTAGGGTTAGGGGTAGGGTTAGGGGTAGGGTTAGGGCTAGGGTTAGTGTTAGGGGTAGGGTTAGGGCTAGGGTTAGGGCTAGGGTTAGGGGTAGGGTTAGGGGAAGGGTTAGGGCTAGGGTTAGGGTTTCGGTATGTGCACACGTATTCTGGTCCTCTGCGGATTTTTCCGCTGCGGATTTGATAAATCCGCAGTGCTAAACCGCTGCGGATTTATGGCGGATTTACCGCGTTTTTTTCTGCGCATTTCACTGCGGTTTTACAATTGCGATTTTCTATTTGAGCAGTTGTAAAACCGCTGCGGAATCCGCACAAAGAAGTGACATGCTGCGGAATGTAAATCGCTGCGTTTCCGTGCAGTTTTTCCGCAGCATGTGTACAGCGATTTTTGTTTCCCGTAGGTTTACATTGAACTGTAAATTCATGGGAAACTGCTGCGGATCTGCAGCGTTTTCCGCAGCGTGTGCACATACCTTTAGAATTAGGCTATGTTCACACGGTGCGGATTTGGCTGCGGATTGGCCGCTGCGGATTCGCAGCAGTATTCCATCAGGTTTACAGTACCATGTAAACATATGAAAAACCAAATCCGCTGTGCCCATGGTGCAGAAAATACCGCGCGGAAACGCTGCGTTGTATTTTCCGCAGCATGTCAATTCTTTGTGCGGATTCCGCGGCTTTTTACACCTGTTCCTCAATAGGAATCCGCAGGTGAAATCCGCACAAAAAACACTGGAAATCCGCGGAAAATCCGCAGGTAAAACGCAGTGCCTTTTACCCGCGGATTTTTCAAAAATGGTGCGGAAATATCTCACACGAATCCGCAACGTGGGCACATAGCCTTAGGGTTAGGGTTGGAATTAGGGTTGTGGTTAGGGTTGTGATTAGGGTTATGGCTACAGTTGGGATTAGAGTTAGGGGTGTGGGGGGGTTAGTGTTGGAGGTAGAATTGAGGGGTTTCCACTGTTTAGGCACATCAGGGGTCTCCAAACGCAACATGGCGCCACCATTGATTCCAGCCAATCTCGTATTCAAAAAGTCAAATGGTGCTCCCTCACTTCCGAGCCCTGAAGTGTGCCCAAACAGTGGTTTACCCCCACATATGGGGTATCAGTGTACTTAGGATAAACTGCGCAACAATTATTGGGGTCCAATTTCTCCTGTTACCCTTGTGAATCTAAAAAAATGCTTGCTAAAACATCATTTTTGAGGAAAGAAAAATGATTTTTTATTTTCACGGCTCTGCGTTGTAAACGTCTGTGAAGCACTTGGGGGTTCAAAGTGCTCACCACATATCTAGATAAGTTCCTTGGGGGGTCTAGTTTCTAAAATGGGGTCACTTGTGGGGGGTTTCTACTGTTTAGGCACACCAGGGGCTCTGCAAACGCAATGTGACGCCCGCAGACCATTCCATCAAAGTCTGCATTTCAAAAGTCACTACTTCCCTTCTGAGCCCCGACGTGTGCCCAAACAGTGGTTTACCCCCACACATGGGGTATCAGCGTACTCAGGAGAAACTGGACAACAACTATTGGGGTCCAATTTCTCCTGTTATCCTTGGGAAAATAAAAAATTCTGGGCTAAATAATTATTTTTGAGGAAAGAAAACGTATTTATTATTTTCACGGCTCTGCATTATAAACTTCTATGAAGCACTTGGGGGTTCAAAGTGCTCACCACACATCTAGATAAGTTCCTTTGGGGGTCTAGTTTCCAAAATGGGGTCACTTGTGGGGGGTTTCTACTGTTAAGCCACATCAGGGGCTCTGCAAACGCAACGTGACGCCCACAGAGCATTCCATCAAAGTCTGCATTTCAAAATGTCACTACTTCACTTCCGAGCCTCGGCATGTGCCCAAACAGTGATTTACCCCCACATATGGGGTATCAGCGTACTCAGGAGAAACTGGACAACAACTTTTGGGGTCAAATTTCTCCTGTTACCCTTGGGAAAATAAAAAATTGCAGGCTAAAAGATCATTTTTGAGAAAATAATTTTTTTTTTTATTTTCATGGCTCTGCGTTATAAACTTCTGTGAAGCACTTGGGGGTTCAAAGTCCTCACCACACATCTAGATTAGTTCCTTTGGGGGTCTAGTTTCCAAAATTGGGTCATTTCTGGGGGATCTCCAATGTTTAGGCACACAGGGGCTCTCCAAACGTGACATGGTGTCCGCTAATGATTGGAGCTAATTTTCCATTTAAAAAGCCAAATGGCATGCCATCCCTTCCGAGCCCTGCCGTGCGCCCAAACAGTGGTTTACCCCCACATATGGGGTATCAGCGTACTCAGGACAAACTGGACAACAATATTTGGGGTCCAATTTCTCCTATTATCCTTGGCAAAATAGGAAATTCCAGGCTAAAAAATAATTTTTGAGGAAAGAAAAATTATTTTTTATTTTCATGGCTCTGCGTTATAAACTTCTGTGAAGCACCTGGGGGTTTAAAGTGCTCAATGTGCATCTAGATAAGTTCCTTGGGGGGTCTAGTTTCCAAAATGGGGTCACTTGTGGGGGAGCTCCAATGTTTAGGCACACAGGGGCTCTCCAAACGCGACATGGTGTCCGCTAACAATTGGAGCTAATTTTCCATTCAAAAAGTCAAATGGCGCGCCTTCCCTTCCGAGCCCTGCCGAGTGCCCAAACAGTGGTTTACCCCCACATATGAGGTATCGGCGTACTCGGGAGAAATTGCCCAACAAATTTTATGATCCATTTTATCCTACTGCCCATGTGAAAATGAAAAAATTGAGGCGAAAAGAATTTTTTTGTGAAAAAAAAGTACGTGAAGCATCTGAGGGTTTAAAGTGCTCACTAGGCATCTAAATAAGTTCCTTGGGGGGTCTAGTTTCCAAAATGGGGTCACTTGTGGGGGAGCGCCAATGTTTAGGCACACAGGAGCTATCCAAACGCGACATGGTGTCCGCTAACGATGGAAATAATTTTTCATTCAAAAAGTCAAATGGCGCTCCTTCCCTTCCGAGCCTTACCATGTGCCCAAACAGTGGTTTACCCCCACATGTGAGGTATTGGTGTACTCAGGAGAAATTGCCCAACACATTTTAGGATCCATTTTATCCTGTTGCCCATGTGAAAATGAAAAAATTGAGGCTAAAATAATTTTTTTGTGAAAAAAAAGTACTTTTTCATTTTTACGGATCAATTTGTGAAGCACCTGGGGGTTCAAAGTGCTCACTATGCATCTAGATAAGTTCCTTGGGGCGTCTAGTTTCCAAAATGGGGTCACTTGTGGGGGAGCTCCAATTTTTAGGCACACGGGTGCTCTCCAAACGTGACATGGTGTCCGCTAAAGAGTGGAGCCAATTTTTGATTCAAAAAGTCAAATGGCGCTCCTTCCCTTCCAAGCCCTGCCGTGCGCCCAAACAGTGGTTTACCCCCACATATGAGGTATCAGCGTACTCAGGACCACTTCCGTGGTTCAGTTTCTCCTTTTACCATTGGGAAAATAAAAAAATTGTTGCTAAAAGATAATTTTTGTGACTAAAAAGTTAAATGTTCATTTTTTCCTTCCTTGTTGCTTCTGCTGCTGTGAAGCACCTGAAGGGTTAATAAACTTCTTGAATGTGGTTTTGAGTACCTTGAGGGGTGCAGTTTTTAGAATGGTGTCACTTTTGGGTATTTTCAGCCATATAGACCCCTCAAACTGACTTCAAATGTGAGGTGGTCCCTAAAAAAAATGGTTTTGTAAATTTCGTTGTAAAAATGACAAATCGCTGGTCAAATTTTAACCCTTATAACTTCCTAACAAAAAAAAATTTTGTTTCCAAAATTGTACTGATGTAAAGTAAACATGTGGGAAATGTTATTTATTAACTATTTTGTGTCACATATCTCTCTGGTTTAACAGAATAACAATTCAAAATGTGAAAATTGCGAAATTTTCAAAATTTTCGCCAAATTTCCGTTTTTATCACAAATAAACGCAGAATTTATTGACCTAAATTTACCACTAACATGAAGCCCAATATGTCACGAAAAAACAATCTCAGAACCGCTAGGATCCGTTGAAGCGTTCCTGAGTTATTACCTCATAAAGGGACACTGGTCAGAATTGCAAAAAACGGCAAGGTCTTTAAGGTCAAAATAGGCTGGGTCATGAAGGGGTTAAAGAGTGTAGGGAAAGAAATAATTTTCTGAGGGCTTTTTGAGCCAGATAAGTTCTTCCGGACGATGTGTCTAAGAACGGATTGAGAGGTAGGTTAAAGTATCCTCGCACCACTAATACTCCCTCCACGAATAGCTTCAGGGTTTGCAGTGTTTTGCATATCCAACTTATTTGTTGGATATTTTGGATATGTTGGATATTTTGTAATATATACGCTCCTAATCACAATCAAATTAATAATAATAATAATAATAATAATTTGATTGTGATTAGGAGCGTATATATTACAAAAAGTCACCTTAGTATTGGCAATGAGGCCTTTGAGAATAATAAATCTACCCTCTGGATCTGATAGGGAGTCTTTTAGAGTAAAGGGTAAATTTTTGTCTATGAGTATGCAAACTCCTCTAGAAGCCGAAGTACCAGTGCTGTGAAATCTGTGGGGAAATTAGAATCTGGACATGTCTGGGACTCTGTTATGGGTGAAATGTGTTTCTTGTAAAAAAGCAATGTTTGTATTTTTGGAATGAAGGAATCTCAGAATTTGACTTCGTTTGATTGGGGACCTTATGCCTTTGACATTATAAGAGGCCAAAACTATGTTAGCCAAGGGGTTACACTCAATCATGGCTGCATAAAAAGAAGAGCTCTAGGTGTACTTGAAGATGTACCATACCTGTACCAAATTAAATGTAGCAAGGGAAAGTACCTTTGACAGGGAAAAGGAAGGGGAACATAATTATACAAATGAAGTGCCCATCTGCTGCAGAGGCGGGGGCCAGGGAGTCCTCCCATAAACAGATGGGGTGGGTGCAATCACATGCACGAGAGGCGATCTGTCAAGTAGAAGAAGAATTTTAAACAAATCTAACAACCTTAAAGAACTAACATGAAAGGTATCATAACGGTAAAAGAGATCCATGTGTCACACGGATAACAAATCGAATCAATAAAGCGAGGGGCAAGGAGCAGGAGGCTCAGGGTGGGGGCTTCTTTTTAACTCCCGATTTCCCCTGTCTGGGGGACGCCCCTCTCTTTGCTGGGGACCAGTCACTATGCTCCTCAGAAATGGCTCCCAAAGGGGAAGGCGAATGTGGATCCATGTCCATGGGGAGCCAGGAGGGGATCTTCATTGGAGTAAGATCAAAAGCCTCCCAGACCCCAGGAAGGTCCTCCGGGCTTCTTATAGTGACTTGTTTACCTCCTCCATGTATCATCAGGCCAAAGGGGAAAAGCCATCTATAGAGGATCTTTTTGGAGCGCAGAGTGTCAAGTAGAGGTTTCAGGACTCTGCGCTTCATCAGGGTGGAGGGAGGAAGATCTTGAAAGATCTGAATGGGGGATCCTTCATAGCAAAGTGATTTTTTTTATCTCTGGATGCCGTCATCAAGGCAGCCGTGTCTAAATAATTCAGCAAACCGCAGATGACATCCCTCGGCGGGTCAGAGAGCTTGGGTTTTGGTCTTAGCGACCCGTGGACACGTTCAATGATGATTTGGTCGCATTTTTCCAAAGGCAATAGTAAGGCAAAAATCTCCCTAGTGGCCTTCTCCAGAACCTCCTGTGACACACTTTCAGGTAAGCCCTTGATCCTAATGTTTTTTCTCCGGTTCCGGTTTTCCTGATCTTCCAAAGCGAGAGCCGCATTGTTTAGCTGGTATCTGTGGAATTCCAAGTGGTCCTTCATAGAATTGGAATAGTTGACGATAGCGGCTGGAGCGTTCTCTAGTGATTCAACTCTGTTTCCAATATGTGAGAGATCTGCCCTCAAACCAGCAATTTCAGCTATTAGAGGTTTCATAGCTTGCGATAGAGATCTCCTGAGGAGTGATCTAGAGAGTTTTCTTGGCTCAGAGTGGGGGAAGTCACTTACAGAATCCTCATCGCTAGAATCAGAGTTTTACATCATATCCTCTGTACCAGTATTAGGGTTAGAGTTTTTAAGTGTAGCTTTAGATGCTGCTTTTTGTTTAAGGAACTTCTCCATGTCACCCTGTTTTCCGTGATAAAGGGCTTGAGTTAAACTTTTAGCACGTTCTTTGCTCGTCTTCACCATTATAACTGTTTGGGTCCAGATATGTTAGCTTCTGAAATCGCCTCTCATACGTGAAGTGATTAGGTAGTTTTAATCATGGTGTAGGCAAAAGAAAAGTTTATTAAACCAAACTTTCTGGAGTGTTCGGGTCCAATACTAAGAATGGACACTAGGTGTCACTGTTAGATCAGTGTTATGACCTGGTGGTTAGGAGCACCCGGAATGACCTGATAGTTAAACCTCATACAGGACGAGCTCTGGGATGTGGGAGCTCTGCTGACCGCAAGCCCTAATCCTATCACACACACTAGAAATAGCCGTGGAGCGCTCCTGACCAGACCTAGGCGCCTCGTCACAGCCTAAGAACTATCTAGCCCTAAAGATAGAAAATAAAGCCTACCTTGCCTCAGAGAAATTCCCCAAAGGTAAAGGAAGCCCCCCACATATATTGACTGTGAGTAAAGATGAAAGTCACAAACGCAGAGATGAAACAGGTTTCAGCAAAGGGAGGCCAGACTTACTAAATAGACAGAGGATAGGAAAGGTAACTTTGCGATCAGCACAAAAACCTACAAAAGACCACGCAGAGTGTGCAAAAAGACCTCCGCACCGACTAACGGTGCGGAGATACCACTCTGCATCCCAGAGCTTCCAGCTAGCAAGACAAAATCATGA
Source organism: Ranitomeya imitator (assembly GCF_032444005.1). Classification (NCBI taxonomy): domain Eukaryota; kingdom Metazoa; phylum Chordata; class Amphibia; order Anura; family Dendrobatidae; genus Ranitomeya; species Ranitomeya imitator. Next base: position 307,888,372 of record NC_091283.1, read on the forward strand.
TAACCAGCTGGACAAGAAAACAGTGAACAAATAATGACTATCAGGAACTTAGCTACGGCAGGAGAAGGCAGGTCACCAGAGAGATCCAGGAGCGAACTGAACCAATGCAAAAACATTGACAGCTGGCATGGAGTAACGATCTGAGAGGAGTTAAATAGAGCTGCCAACCAAAGGATAAACCACGTCACCTGTGTAAGGAACCTCAGAAGCAGCAGCTTCACTCATAGCCACCAGAGGGAGCCCATAGACAGAACTCGCCGAAGTACCATTCACGACCACAGGAGGGAGTTCGACAACAGAATTCACAACAGATCAGTGGTGAAGTTTGGTGATCTGCTGAGCATACTTCACTCATTCTGGAATTATTTCTCCAATCTTACTTTACTAAATAGAGTCTCGTGTCAGCAGAAGTGAATATGAAGCTTTGAATCTCGAAGGTACAACCGTAACACAAAATATAGATAATGAGTGGTTGGAGTTTTTAAAGTTACTGCATATATATCTCACACCAGGGTGTTACCAGTATGATCACCTCTCTCCCTGGGTATCCCAGATAATAATGGGTATGGGGCAGCAGTATAGGAGGTATTCTTGCTCGTTATGGAGAGGAAGAGATTACCTTTAAGTATATATAGAAAGGAGCTTCCCTCCGCTCCTTGCAGGGGCAGTAAAATGGTGCCGGAAAGGGCGGGAATCCTCCAGGCTGCTTCAGATCTCTTAGTCGCCTCTCACTAGCAATGTTGCAGCCGGGTCAGGCGTTATCTAGTGCGGCGCAGTAAGTCAGCGGGCATAAACGGCGGTCACCTCGTCAGATGTGTCTCACACCGCTCGGTCACCCAGCGGCCGGAGGGCTGAGGCGCGCAGCTCTGTATCGCTCAGGGGGAGGGGTGGCGTGTAGTAGGAGCACCTATACAGGACAGCAGCGAGGCGCTCAGGTACCGGTGCTTAGCCGGGGCAGAAGAGAGCCGTCTAGGGTAAGGAGCGGTGTGTACCTCCACAGGGGCTCCACAGATCGTCCTGCTCCCGGTCCGTGTAGTTAACAAGATGGCGGTGCCTCAGCCGCAGCCACCTCTGTTATGATCTGGTGGCCTTGGAGCAGCATGAGACATACTCTGGAGAAGGTGGCACCTGTACTGACCGCAAACCCTGAACTAGCAGCGCAACTAGAAGCAGCCGTGGGGGGTACCTAACGCTCCTTAGACCCCTTGACACAGCCTAAGAATTAACTACCCCTAAAGACAGAAACAGGAAACCTATCTTGCCTCAGAGAAAATCCCCAAAGGATAGACAGCCCCCCACAAATATTGACTGTGAGAGGAGAGGGAAATAACATACGCAGACATGAAATCAGGATTTAGCATAGGAGGCCATACTAGCTAAAAAGAAAGGATAGAACAGAGTACTATGTGGTCAGTATAAAAACACTAGAAAATATCCACCACAGAAAATACAAAACACCACATCTGACTAAAGACATGGAGGGTATATCTGCATCTCCAGAGACACAGCTAGGCTGCAAAAAATCCTTCACAACAAAGCTGGACAAAACAAAACATGAAAAATGCACAGAACTATAAGGTCCACAGCAGGTGGACAGCAAAAACCAAGCCAGGACTTATCTTTGAAGAAAAGCAAAGCGAACAGGAGAGACCAGAAGGGATGTGAATCCTCCAACAACAAAGGACAACTGGCACTGACTAAAGGATAAAGCAAGGCTATATAGCCCAGCCCAAATTGCAAAAAACAGATACACCTGATAAATGCTGCGATCCAACTACCGCATCACTACCACTCATAACCACCGGAGGGAGCCCAAGAGCAGAATTCAAAACAGTACCCCCCCCCCTTGAGGAGGGGTCACCGAACCCTCACCAGAGCCCCCAGGCCGATCAGGACGAGCCAAATGAAAGGCACGAACCAAATCGTCAGCATGAACATCGGAGGCAACAACCCAAGAATTATCCTCCTGGCCATAACCCTTCCATTTGACCAGATACTGAAGCCTCCGCCTCGAAAAACGAGAATCCAAAATCTTCACAACCACATACTCCAACTCCTTATCAATCAACACCGGGGCCGGAGGATCAACAGAGGGAACAACGGGCACTACATACTTCCACAACAAAGATCTATGGAACACATTATGGATGGAAAAAGAGGCTGGAAGGGCCAAACGAAAAGACACTGGATTGATAATCTCAGAAATCCTATAAGGACCAATAATCCGAGGCTTGAACTTAGGGGAAGAAACCTTCATAGGAACATGACGGGAAGACAACCAGACCAAATCCCCAACCCGAAGCCGGGAACCAACACACCGACGACGGTTAGCAAAACGTTGAGCCTCCTCCTGAGACAACACCAAATTGTCCACCACATGAGCCCAAATCTGCTGCAGCCTGTCAACCACAGAATCCACACCAGGACAATCAGAAGGCTCAACCTGCCCTGAAGAAAAACGAGGATGAAAACCAAAATTACAAAAAACAGGCGAAACCAAGGTAGCAGAACTAGCCCGATTATTAAGGGCAAACTCGGCCAATGGCAAGAAAGCCACCCAATCATCCTGATCAGCAGACACAAAGCATCTCAAATAAGTTTCCAAAGTCTGATTAGTTCGCTCGGTCTGGCCATTTGTCTGAGGATGAAATGCGGAAGAAAAAGACAAATCAATGCCCAGCCTAGCACAAAAGGCCTGCCAAAACCTAGAAACAAACTGGGAACCTCTATCGGACACAATATTCTCCGGAATGCCATGCAAACGAACCACATGCTGAAAAAACAACGAAACCAAATCAGAAGAGGAAGGCAATTTAGGCAAAGGTACCAAATGAACCATCTTAGAAAACCGGTCACAAACCACCCAGATAACCGACATCCTCTGGGAAACCGGAAGATCTGAAATAAAATCCAAAAAAATATGCGTCCAAGGTCTCTCAGGGACCGGCAAAGGCAAAAGCAACCCACTAGCGCGGGAACAGCAAGGCTTAGCCCGCGCACAAATCCCACAGGACTGCACAAAAGAACGCACATCCCGCGACAAAGAAGGCCACCAAAAGGACCTACCAACCAAATCTCTGGTACCAAAAATCCCAGGATGGCCAGCCAAGACAGAACAATGAACCTCAGAAATCACTTTACTAGTCCATCTATCAAGAACAAACAGTTTCCCCACTGGACAGCGGTCAGGTTTATCAGCCTGAAACTCCTGAAGAACCCGTCGTAAATCAGGGGAGATGGCAGAAAGAATCACCCCTTCCTTCAGAATGCTGACCGGCTCAAGAACCCCAGGGGAATCAGGAAAAAAACTCCTAGAGAGGGCATCCGCCTTAACATTCTTAGTACCAGGAATGTACGAGACCACAAAATCAAAACGGGAGAAAAACAGCCGTTTGACAGACTCGAGGTAAATCAGATTCTTATGATCGGTCAGGACCACAATACGGTGCTTGGCCCCCTCAAGCCAATGTCGCCACTCTTCAAATGCCCACTTCATAGCCAACAACTCCCGATTGCTGACATCATAATTGCGTTCCGCAGGCAAAAATTTCCGAGAAAAGAAGGCACACGGTTTCATCAAGGAACCATCAGAATTCCTCTGAGACAAAACGGCCCCTGCCCCAATCTCAGACGCGTCAACCTCAACCTGAAATGGAAGAGAAACATCCGGCTGACGCAACACAGGGGCAGAAGTAAATCGGCGTTTAAGCTCCTGAAAGGCAGAAACAGCCGCAGAGGACCAATTCGTCACATCAGCGCCTTTCTTCGTCAAATCGGTCAGAGGTTTAACCACACTGGAGAAGTTGGCAATAAAACCGATAAAAATTAGCAAAGCCCAAGAATTTCTGAAGGCTCTTCACAGACGTGTGCTGAATCCAATCATGAATGGCCTGAACCTTAACCGGATCCATTTCTATAGACGAGGGAGAAAAAATGAAGCCCAAAAAAGAAACCTTCTGCACTCCAAAGAGGCACTTTGACCCCTTCACAAATAAAGCATTATTGCGGAGGATCTGAAATACCATCCTGACCTGTTTCACATGAGACTCCCAATCATCGGAAAAAATCAAAATATCATCCAAATATACAACCATGAATTTATCAAGATAACTCCGAAAGATATCATGCATGAAGGACTGGAACACAGATGGAGCATTAGAGAGTCCGAATGGCATCACAAGGTATTCAAAATGGCCTTCAGGCGTATTAAACTCAGTTTTCCATTCGTCACCCTGCTTAATACGAATAAGATTATATGCCCCTCGAAGGTTAATCTTAGTAAACCAGCTAGCCCCCTTAATCCTAGCAAACAAATCAGTAAGCAAAGGCAAAGGATATTGAAATTTGACCGTGATCTTATTCAAGAGGCGATAATCAATACAGGGTCTCAAGGAGCCATCCTTCTTGGCAACAAAAAAAAAACCTGCTCCCAATGGTGAAGAAGATGGCCGAATATGCCCCTTCTCCAAAGACTCCTTAATATAGCTCCGCATGGCGGCATGTTCTGGCACAGACAGGTTGAAAAGTCGGCCCTTAGGGAACTTACAACCTGGAATCAAGTCAATAGCACAATCACAGTCCCTATGTGGTGGAAGGGAACTGGATTTGGGCTCATCAAATACATCCTGGAAATCTGACAAAAACTCAGGAATTTCAGAAGAGGGGGAAGAGGAAATTGACATCAAAGGAACGTGACCATGAACCCCCTGACAACCCCAACTAGTCACGGACATAGATTTCCAATCCAACACCGGATTATGTAGCTGTAACCATGGAAAACCCAGCACAATATCATCATGCAAATTATGCAACACCAGAAAACGACAATCTTCCTGATGGGCTGGCGCCATGCGCATGGTCAGCTGTGTCAAAAACTGAGGTTTATTTTTAGCCAACGGTGTAGCATCAATGCCCCTTAAAGGAATAGGGTTCTGCAAAGGCTGCAAGGGGAAACCACAACGTCTGGCAAATTCTAAGTCCATTAAGTTCAGAGCAGCGCCTGAATCCACAAATGCCATAACAGAAAATGATGATAATGAGCAGATCAAGGTCACAGATAACAGAAATGTAGGTTGTATAGTACTGATGGTAACAGAACTAGCGATTCTCTTTGTACGCTTAGGGCAATCAGAAATAATATGAGCAGAATCGCCGCAGTAAAAACACAACCTATTCTGACGTCTGAATCCTTGTCGTTCAGCTTTAGACAAAATCCTATCACACTGCATAGGCTCAGGGCTCCGCTCAGAGGACAACGCCACAGTGTGCACAACTCTGCGCTCGCGCAAGCGCCGATCAATCTGAATGGCCAGAGACATAGAATCACTCAGACCAGCAGGCGTGGGGAACCCCACCATAACATCTTTAACGGATTCAGAAAGACCCTTTCTGAAAATTGCCGCCAAGGCATCCTCATTCCATTTAGTCAGTACAGACCATTTTCTAAATTTCTGGCAATACGATTCTGCCGCTTCTTGACCTTGACACAGGTCCAGCAAGATTTTCTCAGCTTGATCCACAGAATTAGGCTCATTATACAATAACCCCAATGCTTGAAAGAAAGAATCAACATTAAGCAAAGCAGGATTGTGTTATGAAAGGTAATTCAGTACCACAATGGACATAGAGGTCAGCGCACATACAGTGACCTGGCAATAACCCAAAAAAACAAGAACGAGCTCTGAGACGTGGGAACTCTGTTGACCGCAATCCCTAATCCTCTCCAACCACACTAAAGGCAGCCGTGGATTGCGCCTAACGCTCCCTATGCAACTCGGCACGGCCTGAGAAACTAGCTAGCCTGAAGATAGAAAATAAGCCTACCTTGCCTCAGAGATTTAGCAAAGTGAGGCCCAACTTTCTGAACAGAGCGAGGATAGAAAAGGTAACTTTGCGGTCAACACAAAACCCTACAAAAACCACGCAAAGGGGGCAAAAAGACCCTCCGTACCGAACTAACGGCACGGAGGTACACCCTCTGCGTCCCAGAGCTTCCAGCAAGCAGTAAAAAACAAATTGACAAGCTGGACAGAAAAAAACAGCAAACAAATAGCAAAGAGTAACTTAGCTATGCAGAGCAGCAGGCCACAGGAACGATCCAGGAGGAAACAGGTCCAATACTAGAACATTGACTGGAGGCCAGGATCAAAGCACTAGATGGAGTTAAATAGAGCAGCACCTAACGACTTCACCACATCACCTGAGGAAGGAAACTCAGAAGCCGCAGTACCACTTTCCTCCACCAACGGAAGCTCACAGAGAGAACCAGCCAAAGTACCACTTGTGACCACAGGAGGGAGCTCTGCCACAGAATTCACAACAGTACCCCCCCCCCCTTGAGGAGGGGTCACCGAACCCTCACCAGAGCTCCCAGGACGACCAGGATGAGCCATATGAAAGGCACGAACAAGATCGGGAGCGTGGACATCAGAGGAAAAGACCCAGGAATTATCTTCCTGAGCATAACCCTTCCACTTAACCAGATACTGGAGTTTCCGCCTTGAAACACGAGAATCCAAAATCTTCTCCACAATATACTCCAACTCCCCCTCCACCAAAACCGGGGCAGGAGGATCAACAGATGGAACCATAGGTGCCACGTATCTCCGCAACAATGACCTATGGAATACGTTATGTACGGAAAAAGAATCTGGAAGGGTCAGAAGAAAAGACACAGGATTAAGAACCTCAGAAATCCTATACGGACCAATATAACGAGGTTTAAACTTAGGAGAGGAAACCTTCATAGGAATATGACGAGAAGATAACCAAACCAAGTCCCCAACCCGAAGTCGGGGACCCACACAGCGTCTGCGATTAGCGAAACGTTGAGCCTTCTCCTTGGACAAAGTCAAATTTTCCACTACATGAGTCCAAATCTGCTGCAACCTGTCCACCACAGTATCCACACCAGGACAGTCCGAAGACTCAACCTGCCCTGAAGAGAAACGAGGATGGAACCCAGAGTTGCAGAAAAACGGTGAAACCAAGGTAGCCGAGCTGGCCCGATTATTAACCCCTTAATGACCGCCAATACGTCTTTTAACTGACCTGAGATATAAGAGAATAGTCTCCCCATACAGATGACAATCCAGCATCTGTTGGTTGTACACTATAGCTGACAACTTGCTGTACCAGCCACGATCAGTATTTGAACCTTCTAAATCTGTTTAACCCCTTAGATGCTGCTGTCAATAGTGACTACATCATTATAAATGGTTAACAGAGGGCGGGGGCTTCTTCTTTATCCCAATTGGTGCCCTCAGATCATGATTTTGTTGTCCTGATGTTTGCGATGGCAATTCATGACCAAATAGTGGCCTTAGAGTCTGCCGGCTATAGTAATCTGTTTAGAAGTTAGCAACATTTAGGTGGTAAAAATACACATTTTCATTTCTGTCATGCCATTTTGCATTAATTCCTGTAAAGCACCTGAAGGGTTAATAAACTACCTGACAGCAGTTTTCAATATGTTTAGGGGTGCTGTTTTTAAAATGGTATCACGTTTGGGGGTTTCCCAATATATGGGACCCCTAAAGTCACTTTAAACATGGATAAGTCCCTAAAAAAATAAATGTGGTAAATTTCTTTGAAAAAATGAAAAATTGCTGCTACATTTTTAAACCTCCTAAAATGCTAACAAAATAAAATAACATTTTACAAATGGTCCTGATGTAAAGCAGACATGTGGGAAATGTTATTTATTAATGGTTTGCTGTTGTATGACTATCTGGATTAAAGGGATAATCATTCAAATTTAGAAAATTGCTAATTTTTTAACATTTTTCTCAAATTTTTATATTTTTTATAAATAAACACAAAAAATGTTGAACTAAATTTACCATTATCATAAAGTATAATGTGTCATGAAAAAACAATCTCAAAATCACTGGGATTTGTTGAAGCGTTGCAGAGTTATTACCACATAACGTGACACTGGTCAGATTTCAAAAATTTGGCTCGCTCACTAAGGGGTTAAGGGCGAACTCAGCCAAATGCAAAAAGGACACCCAGTCATCCTGATCAGCAGAAACAAAGCATCTCAGATATGTTTCCAAGGTCTGATTGGTTTGTTCGGTCTGGCCATTAGTCTGAGGATGGAAAGCCGAGGAAAAAGACAAGTCAATGCCCATCCTACCACAAAAGGCTCGCCAAAACCTCGAAACAAACTGGGAACCTCTGTCAGAAACGATATTCTCTGGAATGCCATGTAAACGAACCACATGCTGGAAAAACAATGGCACCAAATCAGAGGAGGAAGGCAATTTAGACAAGGGTACCAAATGGACCATCTTAGAGAAGCGATCACAGACCACCCAAATGACTGACATCTTTTGAGAGACGGGAAGATCTGAAATAAAATCCATAGAGATATGTGTCCAAGGCCTCTTCGGGACCGGCAAGGGCAAAAGCAACCCACTGGCACGAGAACAGCAGGGCTTAGCCCGAGCACAAATCCCACAGGACTGCACAAAAGTACGCACATCCCGCGACAGAGATGGCCACCAAAAGGATCTAGCCACTAACTCTCTGGTACCAAAGATTCCAGGATGACCAGCCAACACCGAACAATGAACCTCAGAGATAACTTTATTCGTCCACCTATCAGGGACAAACAGTTTCTCCGCTGGGCAACGATCAGGTTTATTAGCCTGAAATTTTTGCAGCACCCGCCGCAAATCAGGGGAGATGGCAGACACAATTACTCCCTCTTTGAGGATACCCGCCGGCTCAGATACACCCGGAGAGTCGGGCACAAAACTCCTAGACAGAGCATCCGCCTTCACATTTTTAGAGCCCGGAAGGTATAAAATCACAAAGTCAAAACGTGCAAAAAACAACGACCAACGAGCTTGTCTAGGATTCAACCGCTTGGCGGACTCGAGATAAGTCAAGTTCTTATGATCAGTCAAGACCACCACATGAAGCTTAGCTCCTTCAAGCCAATGACGCCACTCCTCGAATGCCCACTTCATGGCCAGCAACTCTCGATTGCCCACATCATAATTTCGCTCAGCAGGCGAAAACTTCCTGGAAAAGAAGGCAAATGGTTTCATCACCGAGCAATCAGAACTTCTCTGCGACAAAACAGCCCCTGCTCCAATCTCAGAAGCATCAACCTCGACCTGGAACGGAAGCGAAACATCTGGTTGACACAACACAGGGTGTTATGAAAGGCAATTCAGTATCACAATGGACATGGAGGTCAGAGCACATACAGTGATCTGACAATAACCCAAAATAATAGAACGAGCTCTGAGACGTGGGAACTCTGCAGACCGCAATCCCTGATCATCTCCAAACACAACTAGAGGCAGCCGTGGATTGCGCTCCCTATGCAACTCGGCACAGCCTGAGAAACTAACTAGCCTGAAGATAGAAAAATAAGCCTACCTTGCCTCAGAGAAATACCCCAAAGGAAAAGGCAGCCCCCCAGATATAATGACTGTGAGTAAGATGAAAAGACAAACGTAGGGATGAAAAAGATTCAGCAAAGTGAGGCCCGATATTCTAGACAGAACGAGGATAGGAAAGATAACTTTGCGGTCTACACAAAACCCTAAAGAAAACCACGCAAAGGGGGCAAAAAGACCCTCCGTACCGAACTAACGGCACGGAGGTGAACCTTTGCGTCCCAGAGCATCCAGCAAAACAAATAGACAAGCTGGACAGAAAAAATAGCAAACAAATAGCAAAGAAGCACTTAGCTATGCAGAGCAGCAGGCCACAGGAATGATCCAGAGAAAAAACAAGTCCAACACTGGAACATTGACAGGAAGCATGAATCAAAGCATTAGGTGGGGTTAAGTAGAGAAGCACCTAATGACCTCACCAGATCACCTGAGGGAGGAAACTCAGAAGCAGCAGTACCAGTTTCCTCCACAAACGGAAGCTCCCAGAGAGAATCAGCCGAAGTACCACTTGTGACCACAGGAGGGAGCTCTGCCACAGAATTCACAACAGTACCCCCCCTTTGAGGAGGGGTCACCGAACCCTCACCAGAGCCCCCAGGCCGACCAGGATGAGCCACATGAAAGGCACGAACAAGATCGGGAGCATGGACATCAGAGGCAAAAACCCAGGAATTATCCTCCTGAGCATAACCCTTCCATTTAACCAGATACTGGAGTTTCCATCTTGAAACACGAGAATCCAAAATCTTCTCCACAATATAGTACAATTCCCCCTCCACCAAAACCGGGGCAGGAGGGTCAACGGATGGAACCATAGGTGCCACGTATCTCCGCAACAATAACATAGTAACATAGTTAGTAAGGCCGAAAAAAGACATTTGTCCATCCAGTTCAGCCTATATTCCATCATAATAAATCATAATAAATACCCAGATCTACGTCCTTCTACAGAACCTAATAATTGTATGATACAATATTGTTCTGCTCCAGGAAGACATCCAGGCCTCTCTTGAACCCCTCGACTGAGTTCGCCATCACCACCTCCTCAGGCAAGCAATTCCAGATTCTCACTGCCCTAACAGTAAAGAATCCTCTTCTATGTTGGTGGAAAAACCTTCTCTCCTCCAGACGCAAAGAATGCCCCCTTGTGCCCGTCACCTTCCTTGGTATAAACAGATCCTCAGCGAGATATTTGTATTGTCCCCTTATATACTTATACATGGTTATTAGATCGCCCCTCAGTCGTCTTTTTTCTAGACTAAATAATCCTAATTTCGCTAATCTATCTGGGTATTGTAGTTCTCCCATCCCCTTTATTAATTTTGTTGCCCTCCTTTGTACTCTCTCTAGTTCCATTATATCCTTCCTGAGCACCGGTGCCCAAAACTGGACACAGTACTCCATGTGCGGTCTAACTAGGGATTTGTACAGAGGCAGTATAATGCTCTCATCATGTGTATCCAGACCTCTTTTAATGCACCCCATGATCCTGTTTGCCTTGGCAGCTGCTGCCTGGCACTGGCTGCTCCAGGTAAGTTTATCATTAACTAGGATCCCCAAGTCCTTCTCCCTGTCAGATTTGCCCAGTGGTTTCCCGTTCAGTGTGTAATGGTGATATTGATTCCCTCTTCCCATGTGTATAACCTTACATTTATCATTGTTAAACCTCATCTGCCGCCTTTCAGCCCAAGTTTCCAACTTATCCAGATCCATCTGTAGCAGAATACTATCTTCTCTTGTATTAACTGCTTTACATAGTTTTGTATCATCTGCAAATATCGATATTTTACTGTGTAAACCTTCTACCAGATCATTAATGAATATGTTGAAGAGAACAGGTCCCAATACTGACCCCTGCGGTACCCCACTGGTCACAGCGACCCAGTTAGAGGCTATACCATTTATAACCACCCTCTGCTTTCTATCACTAAGCCAGTTACTAACCCATTTACACACATTTTCCCCCAGACCAAGCATTCTCATTTTGTGTACCAACCTCTTGTGCGGCACGGTATCAAACGCTTTGGAAAAATCGAGATATACCACGTCCAATGACTCACCGTGGTCCAACCTGTAGCTTACCTCTTCATGAAAACTGATTAGATTGGTTTGACAGGAGCGATTTCTCATAAACCCATGCTGATATGGAGTTAAACAGTTATTCTCATTGAGATAATCCAGAATAACATCCCTCAGAAACCCTTCAAATATTTTACCAACAATAGAGGTTAGACTTACTGGCCTATAATTTCCAGGTTCACTTTTAGAGCCCTTTTTGAATATTGGCACCACATTTGCTATGCGCCAGTCCTGCGGAACAGACCCTGTCGCTATAGAGTCACTAAAAATAAGAAATAATGGTTTATCTATTACATTACTTAGTTCTCTTAGTACTCGTGGGTGTATGCCATCCGGACCCGGAGATTTATCTATTTTAATCTTATTTAGCCGGTTTCGCACCTCTTCTTGGGTTAGATTGGTGACCCTTAATATAGGGTTTTCATTGTTTCTTGGGATTTCACCTAGCATTTCATTTTCCACTGTGAATACCGTGGAGAAGAAGGTGTTTAATATGTTAGCTTTTTCCTCGTCATCTACAACCATTCTTTCCTCACTATTTTTTAAGGGGCCTACATTTTCAGTTTTTATTCTTTTACTATTGATATAGTTGAAGAACAGTTTGGGATTAGTTTTACTCTCCTTAGCAATGTGCTTCTCTGTTTCCTTTTTGGCAGCTTTAATTAGTTTTTTAGATAAAGTATTTTTCTCCCTATAGTTTTTTAGAGCTTCAATGGTGCCATCCTGCTTTAGTAGTACAAATGCTTTCTTTTTACTGTTAATTGCCTGTCTTACTTCTTTGTTTAGCCACATTGGGTTTTTTCTATTTCTAGTCCTTTTATTCCCACAAGGTATAAACCGCTTACACTGCCTATTTAGGATGTTCTTAAACATTTCCCATTTATTATCTGTATTCTCATTTCTGAGGATATTGTCCCAGTCTACCAGATTAAGGGCATCTCTAAGCTGGTCAAACTTTGCCTTCCTAAAGTTCAATGTTTTTGTGACTCCCTGACAAGTCCCCCTAGTGAAAGACAGGTGAAACTGCACAATATTGTGGTCGCTATTTCCTAAATGCCCAACCACCTGCAGATTTGTTATTCTGTCAGGTCTATTAGATAGTATTAGGTCTAAAAGTGCTGCTCCTCTGGTTGGATTCTGCACCAATTGTGAAAGATAATTTTTCTTGGTTATTAGCAGAAACCTGTTGCCTTTATGGGTTTCACAGGTTTCTGTTTCCCAGTTAATATCCGGGTAGTTAAAGTCCCCCATAACCAGGACCTCATTATGGGTTGCAGCTTCATCTATCTGCTTTAGAAGTAGACTTTCCATGCTTTCTGTTATATTTGGGGGTTTGTAACAGACCCCAATGAGAATTTTGTTACCATTTTTCCCTCCATGAATTTCAACCCATATGGACTCGACATCCTCATTCCCTTCGCTAATATCCTCCCTTAAAGTGGACTTTAGACAAGACTTTACATAGAGACAAACCCCTCCTCCTCTCCGATTTTTACGATCCTTTCTAAACAGACTGTAACCCTGTAAGTTAACTGCCCAGTCATAGCTTTCATCTAACCATGTCTCGGTTATTCCCACTATGTCAAAGTTACCTGTAGATATTTCTGCTTCTAGTTCTTCCATCTTGTTTGTCAGGCTTCTGGCGTTTGCGAGCATGCAGTTTAGAGGATTTTGTTTTGTTCCAATCTCCTCACTGTGGATTGTTTTAGAAATGTTCTTACCTCCCTTCTGAGTATGTTTTCCTGGGTCGTCTTTGTTCGAGTCTAATGCTTTTCTTCCCGTCCCCTCTTCTTCTAGTTTAACGCCCTCCTGATGAGTGTAGCGAGTCTTCTGGCGAATGTGTGTTTCCCAGGTTTGTTGAGGTGTAGTCCGTCTCTGGCGAGGAGTCCATCATACCAGTAATTCACACCGTGGTCCAGGAATCCAAATCCTTGTTGTCTGCACCATCGTCTTAGCCAGTTGTTTGCATCAAGGATCCTGTTCCATCTCCTGGTGCCATGCCCGTCTACTGGAAGGATAGAAGAAAAAACTACCTGTGCATCCAGTTCCTTTACTTTCTTCCCCAACTCTTCATAGTCCTTGCAGATTGTCGGTAGGTCCTTCCTTGCCGTGTCATTGGTGCCAACATGTATCAGAAGAAATGGGTGGACGTCCTTGGAGCTGAAGAGCTTTGGTATCCTATCGGTCACATCCTTGATCATCGCACCTGGAAGGCAGCATACTTCTCTTGCAGTTATGTCCGGTCTGCAGATGGCTGCTTCTGTGCCTCTCAGTAGTGAGTCTCCCACCACCACCACTCTTCGTTGCTTCTTGGCTGTACTTTTTGCTGTCACTTGTTGCTGTGTGCCCTTTTCTTTTTTGCTTGCTGTGAACTATGGAAGACGTTATGTATGGAAAAAGAATCTGGGAGGGTCAGACGAAAAGACACAGGATTAATAACCTCAGAAATCCTATAAGGACCAATGAAACGAGGTTTAAACTTAGGAGATGAAACCTTCATAGGAATATGACGAGAAGATAACCAAACCAGATCCCCAACACGAAGTCGGGGACCCACACGGCGTCTGCGATTAGCGAAACGTTGAGCCTTCTCCTGGGACAAGGTCAAATTGTCCACTACATGAGTCCAAATCTGCTGCAACCTGTCCACCACAGTATCCACACCAGGACAGTCCGAAGACTCAACCTGCCCTGAAGAGAAACGAGGATGGAACCCAGAGTTGCAGAAAAACGGTGAAACTAAGGTAGCCGAGCTGGCCCGATTATTAAGGGCGAACTCAGCCAAAGGCAAAAAGGACACCCAGTCATCCTGATCAGCAGAAACAAAGCATCTCAGATATGTTTCCAAGGTCTGATTGGTTTGTTCGGTCTGGCCATTAGTCTGAGGATGAAAAGCCGAGGAAAAAGACAAGTCAATGCCCATCCTACCACAAAAGGCTCGCCAAAACCTCTAAACAAACTGGGAACCTCTGTCAGAAACTATATTCTCTGGAATGCCATGCAAACGAACCACATGCTGGAAGAACAATGGCACCAAATCAGAGGAGGAAGGCAATTTGGACAAGGGTACCAGATGGACCATCTTAGAAAAGCGATCACAGACCACCCAAATGACTGACATCTTTTGAGAGACGGGAAGATCTGAAATAAAATCCATAGAGATATGTGTCCAAGGCCTCTTCGGGACCGGCAAGGGCAAAAGCAACCCACTGGCACGAGAACAGCAGGGCTTAGCCCGAGCACAAATCCCACAGGACTGCACAAAAGTACGCACATCCCGCGACAGAGATGGCCACCAAAAGGATCTAGCCACTAACTCTCTGGTACCAAAGATTCCAGGATGACCAGCCAACACCGAACAATGAACCTCAGAGATCACTTTATTTGTCCACCTATCCGGGACAAACAGTTTCTCCACTGGACAACGATCAGGTTTATTAGCCTGAAATTTTTGCAGCACCCGCCGCAAATCAGGGGAGATGGCAGACACAATTACTCCTTCCTTGAGGATACCCGCCGGCTCAGATAAACCCGGAGAGTCGGGCACAAAACTCCTAGACAGAGCATCCGCCTTCACATTTTTAGAGCCCGGAAGGTACGAAATCACAAAGTCAAAACGGGCGAAAAACAGCGACCAACGAGCCTGTCTAGGATTCAAACGCTTAGCAGACTCGAGATAAGTCAAGTTCTTATGATCAGTTAATACCACCACGCGATGCTTAGCTCCTTCAAGCCAATGACGCCACTCCTCGAATGCCCACTTCATGGCCAGCAACTCTCGGTTGCCCACATCATAATTCCGCTCAGCAGGCGAAAACTTCCTGGAAAAAAAAGCGCATGGTTTCATCACAGAACAATAAGAACCTCTCTGCGACAAAACAGCCCCTGCTCCAATCTCAGAAGCATCAACCTCGACCTGGAACGGAAGAGAAACATCTGGTTGACACAACACAGGGGCAGAAGAAAAACGACGCTTCAACTCTTGAAAAGCTTCCACAGCAGCAGAAGACCAATTGACCAAATCAGCACCCTTCTTGGTCAAATCGGTCAATGGTTTGGCAATACTAGAAAAATTGCAGATGAAGCGACGATAAAAATTAGCAAAGCCCAGGAACTATTGCAGACTTTTCAGAGATGTCGGCTGAGTACAATCATGGATGGCTTGGACCTTAACAGGATCCATCTCGATAGTAGAAGAGGAAAAGATGAACCCCAAAAATGAAACCTTCTGCACACCAAAGAGACACTTTGATCCCTTCACAAACAAAGAATTAGCACGCAGGACCTGAAAAACCGTTCTGACCTGTTTCACATGAGACTCCCAATCATCCGAGAAGACCAAAATGTCATCCAAGTACACAATCAGGAATTTATCCAGGTACTCTCGGAAGATGTCATGCATAAAGGACTGAAACACTGATGGAGCATTGGCAAGTCCGAATGGCATCACTAGATACTCAAAATGACCCTCGGGCGTATTAAATGCAGTTTTCCATTCATTGCCTCGCTTAATACGCACCAGATTATACGCACCACGAAGATCAATCTTGGTGAACCAACTAGCCCCCTTTATCCGAGCAAACAAATCAGATAACAAAGGCAAGGGGTACTGAAATTTAACAGTGATCTTATTAAGAAGGCGATAATCTATACAAGGTCTCAACGAACCATCCTTTTTGGCTACAAAAAAGAACCCTGCTCCTAATGGCGACGATGACGGGCGAATATGCCCCTTCTCCAGAGATTCCTTCACATAACTGCGCATAGCGGTGTGCTCAGGCACGGATAAATTAAACAGTCGACCTTTTGGGAATTTACTACCAGGAATCAAATTGATAGCACAATCACAATCCCTATGCGGAGGTAGGGCATCGGACTTGGGCTCATCAAATACATCCCGGTAATCAGACAAGAACTCTGGAACCTCAGAAGGGGTGGATGACGAAATTGACAAAAATGGAACATCACCATGTACCCCCTGACAACCCAAGCTGGACACCGACATGGATTTCCAATCTAATACTGGATTATGGGCTTGTAGCCATGGCAACTAGAGTTGAGCGACCTTGACCTTTTTAGAGTCGAGCCGGGTTTTGCGAAACCCGACTATGTCCAAAGTCGGGTCGAGTGAAATCGGCCGATTATGACGTAAAGTCGGGATCGACCGAAACACGAAACCCAATGCAAGTCAATGGGGCAGCATAGTCGGCAGTGAGTGGGGGCCAGGAAAACACCTAGAGTGGCCATTTTAATGTCAAAACCATCCATTCTTCTTAATGAAGCTTGTCAAGCGTAATTTACCTTATAATAATTGGAAGGCATTTGAAATTGGGGGTCATTTGGCTAAAGTTGTGGGGGGTAGGGCTGGTTCAAGTAATTAGTGGGCCCAGGAAATCTGGACCACGTCACGGCAGTGGAGCAGGGAGAGGTAAGTATTTCAACTTTGCAAGTGCTGTGAACCTGAGCAAGCAGGGGGGGCCCACTCGTTGGCATTGGCACTGGCACAGGGCCCCTCAAAGTACAGCGGTGTGTTTGCACGGCGGGGGCGCCTCCCACCGGCAGCAACACTTTTGCGTACTATGAGAGGCCCTGTGCCAGTGACGTCGCCAACTAGTATTCCTCCCCCCACCTGATGAAGGAACCTGCACTTTCATCTGCACCTTCCTCTTTGTCCCCGTGTAAGGTGGTATGGTATGCGGGAAGAGCAACCTGACTTTCAGCAGGGTCACAATGTTGTTGTGTAGCGTGCACGGGGAATGTTGCGTTATGGGTCAATGTACCAGCAGACTCATCTATCACTGGCTGGGCAATGGGCACGATGAAGTGGAAACACAGATATAGGCCCAAAGAAGAAAGTGGGCTAAATGCAGTTCAAAATTGGTAACACAGGAATAACCAGGGGGCATTGCAGTGGAGGACAACTGGAATGAGAGGCTGACACAGAGAGTAGGGCCAAATCAGTAAGTAGTCGAAATGCAGTTCAAAATTGGCAACCGTAGTAAACAGGCGGCACAGCTTTGTTCAGTGGAGGAGAACAGCAAGGAGTGGCAGACACCGATAGTAGGCCCCAAACCAACTAGTACGCCAAATGCAGTTGTTCCATTTAACCACAATTTAATGAGAGCCTGAAGATAGAAGCTCAGGAAAGGCAACCTGGGGAACACCTTGGAGTGTAACACACCATCTCTCTCCACCCCATACCCATTTTGTATGGCCTAATGCAGTGTACTTTTCTACAACTACTAAACGAGAGTCGGAAGACCGAAGCAATGGCAAGGAAACCTGGGGAACACCTTAGAGTGTAACACACCCTCTCTCTACACCCCATACCCAATTTGAAGGCCTAATGCAGTGTAGTTTCCAAGAACTACTAAACGAGAGCCGGAAGATCGAAGCTCAGGAAAGGCAACCTGGGGAACACCTTGGAGTGTAACACACCCTCTCGCTACACCCCATACCCAATTTGAAGGCCTAATGCAGCGTAGTTTCCAACAACTACTAAACGAGAGCCGGAAGATCGAAGCTCAGGAAAGGCAACCTGGGGAACACCTTGGAGTGTAACAAACCCTCTCTCTACACCCCATACCCAATTTGTAGGCCTAATGCAGCGTAGTTTCCGACAACTACTAAACGAGAGCATGAAGATCGAAGCTCAGGAAAGGCAACCTGGGGAACACCTTGGAGTGTAACACACCCTCTCTCTACACCCCATACCCAATTTGTAGGCCTAATGCAGCGTAGTTTCCGACAACTACTAAACGAGAGCCGGAATATCGAAGCTCAGGAAAGGCAACCTGGGGAACACCTTGGAGTGTAACACACCCTCTCTCTACGCCCCATACCCAATTTGTAGGCCTAATGCAGCGTAGTTTCCGACAACTACTAAACGAGAGCCGGAATATCGAAGCTCAGGAAAGGCAACCTGGGGAACACCTTGGAGTGTAACACACCCTCTCTCTACACCCCATACCCAATTTGAAGGCCTAATGCAGTGTAGTTTCCAAGAACTACTAAACGAGAGCCGGAAGATCGAAGCTCAGGAAAGGCAACCTGGGGAACACCTTGGAGTGTAACACACCCTCTCGCTACACCCCATACCCAATTTGAAGGCCTAATGCAGCGTAGTTTCCAACAACTACTAAACGAGAGCCGGAAGATCGAAGCTCAGGAAAGGCAACCTGGGGAACACCTTGGAGTGGAACACACCATCTCTCTACACCCCATACCCAATTTGAAGGCCTAATGCAGAGTAGTTTCCAAGAACTACTAAACGAGAGCCGGAAGATCGAAGCTCAGGAAAGGCAACCTGGGGAACACCTTGGAGTGTAACACAACGTCTCTCTACACGACGGAAGGGCTGATTCTTAGGAAGGAAGGCTGTTGGAAATAAGCATTGCGCGTCCGAGGGTGATTATATTCTTATTAGGTATATACTCACCCTCGGACGCGCCCTGCTTCTTTATTTGGAATGAATGTTTATTTGCAATGTGGTGTTGACTTTCTCTATTATTTTGGTAATTAATGATTTTATTATTTTCATTATTTTGCATCTTCTCGGCAATAATATAAAGAAGACGCGACAGGACAACACTCGGTGGATGCCATATTTGTGTTTTCAATTTAAAAAAACTTTCAGTTAACTACTTGCAGGAGAAAGTAATTGTAGCTGGTGGCCATTTTTAGTACTGTACCAGATTAGAGTTGTGTGTTTGTTTTTAATGTTAAAATGTCTGCATTTGATATCTCACCAGTATTTTCTTTTTTATAAGCAAAATACTTATTTTTATATTTTCTGATGTTGGTTCCAGGGGTACACGGCCAGCAGTGCCCTGGTCAGTGTAGTAGTAGTTGAAAGAATGGACCGCAGACAGGCATCGAAGGCCTAAAATAATAACACATGGCTGTAGGCAATTTTAAATTGGTTCCAGGGGTACACGGACAGCAGTGGTGTGGTCAGTGGAGGCCTAGTGGAAGGAGTGACCGCAGACAGGCATCGAAGGCCTAAAATAATAACACATGGCTGTAGGCAATTTTAAATTGGTTCCAGGGGTACACGGGCAGCAGTGACCTGGTCAGTGTAGTAGTAGTTGAAAGAATGGACCGCAGACAGGCATCGAAGGCCTAAAATAAAAAAATTGGGCTGGCTGTAGGCAATTTTAAATTGGTTCCAGGGGTACACGGGCAGCAGTGGTGTGGTCAGTGGAGGCCTAGTGGAAGGAGTGACCGCAGACAGGCATCGAAGGCCTAAAATAATAACACATGGCTGTAGGCAATTTTAAATTGGTTCCAGGGGTACACGGGCAGCAGTGACCTGGTCAGTGTAGTAGTAGTTGAAAAAATGGACCGCAGACAGGCATCGAATGCCTAAAATAATAACACATGGCTGTAGGCAATTTTAAATTGGTTACAGGGGTACACGGACAGCAGTGACCTGGTCAGTGTAGTAGTAGTTGAAAGAATGGACCGCAGACAGGCATCGAAGGCCTAAAATAAAAAAATTGGGCTGGCTGTAGGCAATTTTAAATTGGTTCCAGGGGTACACGGACAGCAGTGGTGTGGTCAGTGGAGGCCTAGTGGAAGGAGTGACCGCAGACAGGCATCGAAGGCCTAAAATAATAACACATGGCTGTAGGCAATTTTAAATTGGTTCCAGGGGTACACGGACAGCAGTGGTGTGGTCAGTGGAGGCCTAGTGGAAGGAGTGACCGCAGACAGGCATCGAAGGCCTAAAATAATAACACATGGCTGTAGGCAATTTTAAATTGGTTCCAGGGGTACACGGACAGCAGTGACCTGGTCAGTGTAGTAGTAGTTGAAAGAATGGACCGCAGACAGGCATCGAAGGCCTAAAATAAAAAAATTGGGCTGGCTGTAGGCAATTTTAAATTGGTTCCAGGGGTACACGGGCAGCAGTGGTGTGGTCAGTGGAGGCCTAGTGGAAGGAGTGACCGCAGACAGGCATCGAAGGCCTAAAATAATAACACATGGCTGTAGGCAATTTTAAATTGGTTCCAGGGGTACACGGACAGCAGTGGTGTGGTCAGTGGAGGCCTAGTGGAAGGAGTGACCGCAGACAGGCATCGAAGGCCTAAAATAATAACACATGGCTGTAGGCAATTTTAAATTGGTTCCAGGGGTACACGGACAGCAGTGACCTGGTCAGTGTAGTAGTAGTTGAAAGAATGGACCGCAGACAGGCATCGAAGGCCTAAAATAAAAAAATTGGGCTGGCTGTAGGCAATTTTAAATTGGTTCCAGGGGTACACGGACAGCAGTGGTGTGGTCAGTGGAGGCCTAGTGGAAGGAGTGACCGCAGACAGGCATCGAAGGCCTAAAATAATAACACATGGCTGTAGGCAATTTTAAATTGGTTCCAGGGGTACACGGACAGCAGTGGTGTGGTCAGTGGAGGCCTAGTGGAAGGAGTGACCGCAGACAGGCATCGAAGGCCTAAAATAATAACACATGGCTGTAGGCAATTTTAAATTGGTTCCAGGGGTACACGGACAGCAGTGACCTGGTCAGTGTAGTAGTAGTTGAAAGAATGGACCGCAGACAGGCATCGAAGGCCTAAAATAAAAAAATTGGGCTGGCTGTAGGCAATTTTAAATTGGTTCCAGGGGTACACGGGCAGCAGTGGTGTGGTCAGTGGAGGCCTAGTGGAAGGAGTGACCGCAGACAGGCATCGAAGGCCTAAAATAATAACACATGGCTGTAGGCAATTTTAAATTGGTTCCAGGGGTACACGGGCAGCAGTGGTCTGGTCAGTGGAAGTCTAGTGGAAGGAGTGACCGCAGACAGGCTTCCAAGGCCTAACATAACAAACTTGGGCTGGCTGTAGGCACTTTTAAATTGGTTCCAGGGGTACACGGGCAGCAGTGGTCTGGTCAGTGGAAGTCTAGTGGAAGGAGTGACCGCAGACAGGCTTCCAAGGCCTAACATAACAAACTTGGGCTGGCTGTAGGCACTTTTAAATTGGTTCCAGGGGTACACGGGCAGCAGTGGTCTGGTCAGTGGAAGTCTAGTGGAAGGAGTGACCGCAGACAGGCTTCCAAGGCCTAACATAACAAACTTGGGCTGGCTGTAGGCACTTTTAAATTGGTTCCAGGGGTACACGGGCAGCAGTGGTCTGGTCAGTGGAAGTCTAGTGGAAGGAGTGACCGCAGACAGGCTTCGAAGGCCTAACATAACAAAATTGGGCTGGCTGTAGGCACTTTAAATTGGTTCCAGGGGTACATGGGCAGCAGTGTATGGTCAGTGGAAGTCTAGTGGAAGGAGTGACGGCAGACAGTCTTCGAAGGCCTAACATAACAAAATTGGGCTGACTGTAGGCACTTTTAAATTGGTTCCAGGGTAACACGGCCAGCAGTGGCCTGGTCAGTGTAGTAGTTGTAGAAAGAAGGGACCGCAGACAGGCTTCGAAGGCCTAACATAACAAAAATGTCAAAACAATGGTATTGTCAGTGCCAGGCATTGAAGGATGTCAGCGGCTAGACTACACATTGGTGAAGCTGTGAGAGATAATTTTGCTAGTGGTAGAGCACTGTTTGAGCTGGGGGGGGGAACTGTCTTGTGGCCGGCGGTACAGGCACAGGGCCCCTCATATTACAACGGTGTGTCTGACGTTGGGTGCGCACCACCACCGCCAGAGACACTTTATTGTACTATGAGGGACCCAGTGGCAGTGCCGTCGACCAAAAGCGGCCACACCCACCTCTTCAGACAAACAGCACTCTCAAGGGTCCAAGCGCAAAGTGGCGATAGCACGGCCCCGTGTGGGGAGTTTGGCCATTTCGTGAGGTGGAAACATGTCGTATGCTGGACAATCAGGTGAAGAAAATTACGAGATTGGAAAAGTCATTCAGAATAGTCCACAGGCAAGACCTTTTCATAGGAAAGCTAGGTGTCAGCCGGGCAGGGTGGGGCAAAAGATTTTGAAATCCAGTTGTGGTTCATTTTAATGAAGGTTAGATCATCTACATTTTGGGTAGCCAGACGAGTCCTTTTTTCTGTTAGTATTGAACCTGCAGCACTGAATACTCTTTCTGATAGGACACTAGCTGCCGGGCAAGCAAGCTCCTGCAATGCATATTCTGCCAATTCTGGCCAGGTGTCTAATTTGGATGCCCAGTAATCAAATGGGAATGACGGTTGAGGGAGAACGTCGATAAGGGATGAAAAATAGTTTGTAACCATACTGGACAAATGTTGTCTCCTGTCACTTTGAATTGATGCTGCAGTACCTGTCCTGTCTGCGGTCATAGAAAAATCACTCCACAACCTGGTCAGAAAACCCCTCTGTCCAACGCCACTTCTGATTTCTGCCCCTCTAACACCTCTGGTCTGCTGGCCCCTGGAGCTCGTGTGAGAACGATCACGGGCGCTGTGTGCAGGGAATGCCAGAAGCAAACGGTCAACAAGAGTTGATTGTTTTGTTGCTAATATTAGTTCCAAGTTCTCATGTGGCATAATATTTTGCAATTTGCCTTTATAGCGAGGATCAAGGAGGCAGGCCAACCAGTAATCGTCATCGTTCATCATTTTTGTAATGCGTGTGTCCCTTTTGAGGATACGCAAGGCATAATCCGCCATGTGGGCCAAAGTTCCCGTTGTCAAATCTGCGGTTGTGCTTGGTTGAGGGGCAGTTGCAGGCAAATCTACGTCACTTGTGTCCCTCAAAAAACCAGAACCCGGCCTTGCCACGCCACCAATTTCCCGTGCCCCCGGGAAAGCTTCCTCATTAAAAATATACTCATCCCCATCATCCTCCTCATCCTCCACCTCCTCTTCGCCCGGTACCTCGTCATGTACACTGCCCTGACCAGACAATCGCTGACTGTCATCAAGGCTTTCCTCTTCCTCTGGTGCAGACGCCTGATCCTTTATGTGCGTCAAACTTTGCATCAGCAGACGCATTAGGGGGATGCTCATGCTTATTATGGCGTTGTCTGCACTAACCAGCCGTGTGCATTCCTCAAAACACTGAAGGACTTGACACATGTCTTGAATCTTCGACCACTGCACACCTGACAACTCCATGTCTGCCATCCTACTGCCTGCCCGTGTATGTGTATCCTCCCACAAAAACATAACAGCCCGCCTCTGTTCGCACAGTCTCTGAAGCATGTGCAGTGTTGAGTTCCACCTTGTTGCAACGTCTATGATTAGGCGATGCTGGGGAAGGTTCAAAGAACGCTGATAGGTCTGCATACGGCTGGAGTGTACAGGCGAACGGCGGATATGTGCGCAAAGTCCACGCACTTTGAGGAGCAGGTCGGATAACCCCGGATAACTTTTCAGGAAGCACTGCACCACCAGGTTTAAGGTGTGAGCCAGGCAAGGAATGTGTTTCAGTTGGGAAAGGGAGATGGCAGCCATGAAATTCCTTCCGTTATCACTCACTACCTTGCCTGCCTCAAGATCTACAGTGCCCAGCCACGACTGCGTTTCTTGCTGCAAGAACTCGGACAGAACTTCCGCGGTGTGTCTATTGTCGCCCAAACACTTCATAGCCAATACAGCCTGCTGACGTATGCCAGTAGCTGCCCCATAATGGGAGACCTGGTGTGCAACAGTGGCAGGTGCGGATGGAGTGTTTGTGCGACTGCGGTCTGTGGACGAGCTCTTGCTTCTGCAGGAGGACGAGGAGGAGGAGGAGGAGGGGGTGCGAACGGCTACAGACAACTGTTTACTAGACCGTGGGCTAGGCAGAACTGTCCCAAACTTGCTGTCCCCTGTGGACCCTGAATCCACCACATTTACCCAGTGTGCCGTGATGGACACGTAACGTCCCTGGCCATGCCTACTGGTCCATGCATCTGTTGTCAGGTGCACCTTTGTGCTCACAGATTGCCTGAGTGCATGGACGATGCGCTCTTTAACATGCTGGTGGAGGGCTGGGATGGCTTTTCTGGAAAAAAAGTGTCGACTGGGTAGCTCGTAGCGTGGTACAGCGTAGTCCATCAGGTCTTTGAAAGCTTCGCTTTCAACTAACCGGTAGGGCATCATCTCTAACGAGATTAGTCTAGCTATGTGGGCGTTCAAACCCTGTGTACGCGGATGCGAGGCTAAGTATTTCCTTTTTCTAACCATAGTCTCATGTAGGGTGAGCTGGACTGGAGAGCTGGAGATCGTGGAACTAGCGGGGGTGCCGGTGGACATGGCAGACTGAGAGACGGTGGGAGATGGTATTGTTGCCGCCGGTGCCCTAGATGCAGTGTTTCCTACTACGAAACTGGTGATTCCCTGACCCTGACTGCTTTGGCCTGGCAAAGATACCTGCACAGATACAGCAGGTGGTGCGCTAAATGGTGGTCCTACACTGCCGGAAGGGATGTTGCGTTGATGACTAGCTTCATTGGCCGAGGGTGCAACAACCTTAAGGGACGTTTGGTAGTTAGTCCAAGCTTTCAAATGCATGGTGGTTAAATGTCTATGCATGCAACTAGTATTGAGACTTTTCAGATTCTGACCTCTGCTTAAGGAAGTAGAACATTTTTGACAGATGACTTTGCGCTGATCAATTGGATGTTGTTTAAAAAAATGCCAGACTGCACTCTTTCTAGCATCGGATACCTTTTCAGGCATTGCAGACTGAGCTTTAACCGGATGGCCACGCTGTCCTCCACCAGGTTTTGGCTTTGCCACGCGTTTTGGGCAAGATACGGGCCCGGCAGATGGAACCTGTGGCGATGTTGATGCCTGCTGCGGCCCCTCCTCCTCCTCTGCTTCAGAACTGCTGCCGCCTGCACCCTGTTCCCCCAATGGCTGCCAATCGGGGTCAAGAACTGGGTCATCTAATAACTCTTCTTGTACCTCCTGCGCAACTTCGTCTGTGTCACCGTGTCGTTCGGTGGTATAGCGTTCGTGATGGGGCAACATAGTCTCATCAGGGTCTGATTCTTGATCAGCACCCTGCGAGGGCAATGTTGTGGTCTGAGTCAAAGGACCAGCATAGTAGTCTGGCTGTGGCTGTGCGTCAGTGCACTCCATGTCAGATTCAATTTGTAATGGGCATGGACTGTTAACTGCTTCACTTTCTAAGCCAGGGACGGTATGTGTAAAGAGCTCCATGGAGTAACCCGTTGTGTCGCCTGCTGCATTCTTCTCTGTTGTTGTTTTTGCTGAAGAGGACAAGGAAGTGACTTGTCCCTGACCGTGAACATCCACTAACGACGCGCTGCTTTTACTTTTACCAGTTTCACGAGATGAGGCAAAAGAGCTAGAGGCTGAGTCAGCAAGATAAGCCAAAACTTGCTCTTGCTGCTCCGGCTTTAAAAGCGGTTTTCCTAATCCCAGAAAAGGGAGCGTTCGAGGCCTTGTGTAGCCGGACGACGAACCTGGCTCCACAGCTCCAGACTTAGGTGCAATATTTTTTCCCCCACGACCACCTGATGCTCCACCACTACCACTACCCTCATTACCAGCTGACAATGAACGCCCCCGGCCACGACCTCTTCCACTAGACTTCCTCATTGTTTTAAAAACGTAACCAAACTAACGTTATTTGTTGCAGTCACACAACTTACACGGTGAGCTATAACTTCAGTATGATTTAGCTACCCCTTTACAGGTTGGTGAGACCACAGCGAAAATCAGGCCCAATGTTACACACTCTTTTTTTGGTGGCTGCAAATTAGAGAGATGCCCCACACGCAGGACTGTCACTGAAGCACAAATGTTAATATTAATGTCACACTATTATTTTTTTTTTATTTTTATTTTTTTCAGGAACACTTTAGAAACCCCCCCAAAAAAAAAAAATAGATTTTTGCAGGGAGAATTTAGAAAACAAATGTAACAAACTATATGCTTTCTATGGGCCACTGAGTGAGAGATGACGCACACAGGAATCAGGAGTGGCACACAAGCCCAGAGGCCAATATTTTTCTACCAATGATTGATGGAGTTATTTTCTCTGGTAGATTTTGGAACCCAAATCAAGGAAAAAAAATGTAGGCTTTCTATGGACCACAATTGGAGAGAGAGAGAGAGAGAGATGGCACACCCAGGAGTCAAGACTGGCACACAAGCAGAAAGGCCAATATTAATCTCCCACTGTTTTTTTTTTGTTTTTTTTTTTTTTGTTTTTTTTCAGGGAGACTTTAGAAAAAAAAATAATAAAAAAAATATGATTTTATCAGGAAGAATTTAGAAACCAAATAAAATAAAATGATTTTTTCAGGGAGAATTTATAAAACAAATAAAAACAAAAATAGGCGTTCTATGGCCCACTGACTGAGAGATGACGCACACAGGAGTCAGGAGTGGCACACAAACCCAGAGGCCAATATTTTTCTACCAATGATTGATGTAGTTATTTTCTCTGGTAGATTTTAGAACCCAAATCAAGGAAAAAAAATATAGGCTTTCTATGGACCACAATTGGAGAGAGAGAGAGAGAGAGAGAGAGAGAGAGAGAGATGGCACACCCAGGAGTCAAGACTGGCACACAAGCAGAAAGGCCAATATTAATCTCCCACTGTTTTTTTTGGTTGTTTTTTTTTTTTTTTTTTTCAGGGAGACTTTAGAAAAAAAAATAATAAAAAAAATATGATTTTATCAGGAAGAATTTAGAAACCAAATAAAATAAAATGATTTTTTCAGGGAGAATTTATAAAACAAATAAAACCAAAAATAGGCGTTCTATGGCCCACTGACTGAGAGATGACGCACCCAGGAGTCAAGACTGGCACACAAGCAGAAAGGCCAATATTAATCTCCCACTGTTTTTTTTGATTGTTTTTTTTTTTTTTTTTTCAGGGAGACTTTAGAAAAAAAAATAATAAAAAAAATATGATTTTATCAGGAAGAATTTAGAAACCAAATAAAATAAAATGATTTTTTCAGGGAGAATTTATAAAACAAATAAAACCAAAAATAGGCGTTCTATGGCCCACTGACTGAGAGATGACGCACCCAGGAGTCAAGACTGGCACACAAGCAGAAAGGCCAATATTAATCTCCCACTGTTTTTTTTTTTTTTTTCAGGGAGACTTTAGAAAAAAAAATAATAAAAAAAATATGATTTTATCAGGAAGAATTTAGAAACCAAATAAAATAAAATGATTTTTTCAGGGAGAATTTAGAAAACAAATAAAACCAAAAATAGGCGTTCTATGGCCCACTGACTGAGAGATGACGCACACAGGAGTCAGGAGTGGCACACAAACCCAGAGGCCAATATTTTTCTACCAATGATTGATGTAGTTATTTTCTCTGGTAGATTTTAGAACCCAAATCAAGGAAAAAAAATATAGGCTTTCTATGGACCACAATTGGAGAGAGAGAGAGAGAGAGAGAGAGAGAGAGAGAGATGGCACACCCAGGAGTCAAGACTGGCACACAAGCAGAAAGGCCAATATTAATCTCCCACTGTTTTTTTTTTTTTTTTTTCAGGGAGACTTTAGAAATAAAAATAATAAAAAAAATATGATTTTATCAGGAAGAATTTAGAAACCAAATAAAATAAAATGATTTTTTCAGGGAGAATTTAGAAAACAAATAAAACCAAAAATATGCGTTCTATGGCCCACTGACTGAGAGAGAGAGAGAGATGGAACGCTTAGTACTGGCACACAAGCCCAAAGGGCAATATTAATCTCCCTTTTTTTTTCCAGGGAGAATTTCTGAAACCCAAAAAAAAAATAAAATAGGCTTTCTATGGCCCACTATTTGTGAGAGAGATGGGACGCTCAGGACTGGCACAGATGGCACGCTCAGGACTGGCACAGAAGCCCAGAGGCCAATATTAATCTCCCTTTTTTTCTGGGAGAATTTATAAAACCAAAAAAATATTTAAATAGGCTTTCTATGGCCCACTATTTGTGAGAGAGATGGCACGCTCAGGACTGGCACAGATGGCACGCTCACAACTGGCACACAAGCCCAGAGGCCAATATTAATCTCCCTTTTTTCAGGGAGAATTTCTAAAACCCAAAAAAAAAATAAAATAGGCTTTCTATGGCCCACTATTTGTGAGAGAGATGGGACGCTCAGGACTGGCACAGATGGCACGCTCAGGACTGGCACAGAAGCCCAGAGGCCAATATTAATCTCCCTTTTTTTCTGGGAGAATTTATAAAACCAAAAAAATATTTAAATAGGCTTTCTATGGCCCACTATTTGTGAGAGAGATGGCACGCTCAGGACTGGCACAGATGGCACGCTCACAACTGGCACACAAGCCCAGAGGCCAATATTAATCTCCCTTTTTTCAGGGAAAATTGATAAAACAAAAAAAAAAATTAAATAGGCTTTCTATGGCCCACTATTTGTGAGAGAGATGGCACGCTCAGGGCTGGCTGGCACAGATGGCACGCTCAGGACTGGCACACAAGCCCAGAGGCCAATATTAATCTCCCTTTTTTTCTGGGAGAATTTATAAAACCAAAAAAATATTTAAATAGGCTTTCTATGGCCCACTATTTGTGAGAGAGATGGCACGCTCAGGACTGGCACAGATGGCACGCTCACAACTGGCACACAAGCCCAGAGGCCAATATTAATCTCCCTTTTTTCAGGGAAAATTGATAAAACAAAAAAAAAAATTAAATAGGCTTTCTATGGCCCACTATTTGTGAGAGAGATGGCACGCTCAGGGCTGGCTGGCACAGATGGCACGCTCAGGACTGGCACACAAGCCCAGAGGCCAATATTAATCTCCCTTTTTTTCTGGGAGAATTTATAAAACCAAAAAAATATTTAAATAGGCTTTCTATGGCCCACTATTTGTGAGAGAGATGGCACGCTCAGGACTGGCACAGATGGCACGCTCACAACTGGCACACAAGCCCAGAGGCCAATATTAATCTCCCTTTTTTCAGGGAAAATTTATAAAACAAAAAAAAAAATTAAATAGGCTTTCTATGGCCCACTATTTGTGAGAGAGATGGCACGCTCAGGGCTGGCACAGATGGCACGCTCAGGACTGGCACACAAGCCCAGAGGCCAATATTAATCTCCCTTTTTTTCAGGGAGAATTTATAAAACCAAAAAAAAAAATAAATAGGCTTTCTATGGCCCACTATTTGTGAGAGAGATGGCACACTCAGGACTGGCACACAAGCCCAAAGGCCAATATTAATCTCCCACTGTATTTTTATCAGGGAGAATTTATACACCCCACAAAAAAAAATACAGAAAAATGAAAAGGCTTTCTATGGCCCACTATGTGAGAGAGATGGCACACACAGGGATGGCACTCTAGCAGAAATGCCAAATTGCCAATCTTAATCTCCCACCAAAAAAAAAAAAAAAAAAAAAACAGGGAATGTCCTACAATTACTATCTCCCTGCCTGCAGTAATCTCAGCCAGGTATGGCAGGCAGCTACTATCTCCCTGCCTGCAGTAATCTCAGCCAGGTATGGCAGGCAGCAATAAGGAGTGGACTGATGCACAAATGAAATAAAAAGTGTGGACAAACAAAAAAGATAGCTGTGCAGAAAGGAAGGAACAAGAGGATTTGTGCTTTGAAAAAAGCAGTTGGTTTGCACAGCGGCGTACACACAGCAATGCAGCTATCAGGGAGCCTTCTAGGGCAGCCCAATGAGCTACAGCGCTGAGGGGAAAAAAAAAAAAAAAAAAAACTTCCACTGTCCCTGCACACCGAGGGTGGTGTTGGACAGTGCAAATCGCTGCAGCACAAGCGGTTTTGTGGTTAATGGACCCTGCCTAACGCTATCCCTGCTTCTGACAAAGCGGCAGCAACCTCTCCCTAAGCTCAGATCAGCAGCAGTAAGATGGCGGTCGGCGGGAACGCCTCTTTATAGCCCCTGTGACGTCGCAGACAGCAAGCCAATCACTGCAATGCCCTTCTCTAAGATGGTGGGGACCAGGACCTATGTCATCACGCTGCCCACACTCTGCGTTTACCTTCATTGGCTGAGAAATGGCGCTTTTCGCGTCATTGAAACGCGACTTTGGCGCGAAAGTCGCGTACCGCATGGCCGACCCCGCACAGGGGTCGGATCGGGTTTCATGAAACCCCGACTTAGCCAAAAGTCGGCGACTTTTGAAAATGTTCGACCCGTTTCGCTCAACCCTAATGGCAACCCCAACACGACCACATCATGCAGATTATGCAACACCAGAAAGCGAATAACCTCCTGATGTGCAGGAGCCATGCATATGGTCAGCTGGGTCCAGTATTGAGGCTTATTCTTGGCCAAAGGCGTAGCATCAATTCCTCTCAATGGAATAGGACACTGCAAGGGCTCCAAGAAAAACCCACAACGCTTAGCATATTCCAAGTCCATCAAATTCAGGGCAGCGCCTGAATCCACAAACGCCATGACAGAATACGATGACAAAGAGCAGATCAAGGTAACGGACAGAAGAAATTTTGACTGTACCGTACCAATGGTGGCAGACCTAGCGAACCGCTTAGTGCGCTTAGGACAATCAGAGATAGCATGAGTGGAATCACAACAGTAGAAACACAGCCCATTCAGACGTCTGTGTTCTTGCCGTTCAACTCTGGTCAAAGTCCTATCGCACTGCATAGGCTCAGGTTTAAGCTCAGGTAATACCGCCAAATGGTGCACAGATTTACGCTCACGCAAGCGTCGACCGATCTGAATAGCCAAAGACATAGA
Source organism: Ranitomeya imitator (assembly GCF_032444005.1). Classification (NCBI taxonomy): domain Eukaryota; kingdom Metazoa; phylum Chordata; class Amphibia; order Anura; family Dendrobatidae; genus Ranitomeya; species Ranitomeya imitator. Next base: position 307,919,460 of record NC_091283.1, read on the forward strand.
CTCATTCAAACCAGCAGGCATAGGAAATCCCACCATGACATCCTTAAGGGCTTCAGAGAGACCCTTTCTGAACATAGCTGCCAGCGCAGATTCATTCCATTGAGTGAGCACTGACCATTTTCTAAATTTCTGGCAATATACCTCTATCTCATCCTGACCCTGGCAAAGAGCCAGCAAATTCTTTTCTGCCTGATCCACTGAATTAGGCTCATCGTACAGCAATCCGAGCGCCAGGAAAAACGCATTGATATTAATTAATGCAGGATCTCCTGGCGCAAGAGAAAATGCCCAGTCCTGTGGGTCGCCGCGCAAAAAAGAAATAATAATCAAAACCGGTTGAACTGGATCACCAGAAGAACGAGGTTTCAAGGCCAGAAATAACTTACAATTATTTTTGAAACTCAGAAACTTAGTTCTATCTCCAAAAAACAAATCAGGAATAGGAATTCTTGGTTCTAACATAGATTTCTGATCAATAGTGTCTTGAATCTTTTGTACTCTTGCCGAGAGCTGATCCACAAATGAAGACAGACTTCTAATGTCCATCGCTACACCTGTGTACTGAACCACCCAAATGTCTAGGGGAAAAAAAAGACAAAACACAATGCCAAGAAAAAAAAATGGTCTCAGGACTTCTTTTTTCCCTCTATTGAGAATCATTAGTACTTTTGGCTTCCTGTACTGTTATGAAAGGCAATTCAGTATCACAATGGACATGGAGGTCAGAGCACATACAGTGATCTGACAATAACCCAAAATAATAGAACGAGCTCTGAGACGTGGGAACTCTGCAGACCGCAATCCCTGATCCTCTCCAAACACAACTAGAGGCAGCCGTGGATTGCGCCTAACGCTCCCTATGCAACTCGGCACAGCCTGAGAAACTAACTAGCCTGAAGATAGAAAAATAAGCCTACCTTGCCTCAGAGAAATACCCCAAAGGAAAAGGCAGCCCCTCACATATAATGACTGTGAGTAAGATGAAAAGACAAACGTAGGGATGAAAAAGATTCAGCAAAGTGAGGCCTGATATTCTAGACAGAACGAGGATAGGAAAGATAACTTTGCGGTCTACACAAAACCCTAAAGAAAACCACGCAAAGGGGGCAAAAAGACCCTCCGTACCGAACTAACGGCACGGAGGTACACCCTTTGCGTCCCAGAGCTTCCAGCAAAACAAATAGACAAGCTGGACAGAAAAAATAGCAAACAAATAGCAAAGAAGCACTTAGCTAAGCAGAGCAGCAGGCCACAGGAATGATCCAGAGAAAAAACAAGTCCAACACTGGAACATTGACAGGAAGCATGAATCAAAGCATTAGGTGGGGTTAAGTAGAGAAGCACCTAACGACCTCACCAGATCACCTGAGGGAGGAAACTCAGAAGCAGCAGTACCAGTTTCCTCCACAAACGGAAGCTCCCAGAGAGAATCAGCCGAAGTACCACTTGTGACCACAGGAGGGAGCTCTGCCACAGAATTCACAACAACAGGGGCAGAAGAAAAACGACGCTTCAACTCTTGAAAAGCTTCCACCGCAGCAGAAGACCAATTGACCACATCAGCACCTTTCTTGGTCAAATCGGTCAATGGTTTAGCAATACTAGAAAAATTGCAGATGAAGCAACGATAAAAATTAGCAAAGCCCAGGAACTTTTGCAGACTTTTCAGAGATGTCGGCTGAGTCCAATTATGGATGGCTTGGACCTTAACAGGGTCCATCTCGATATTAGAAGGGGAAAAGATGAACCCCAAAAATGAAACCTTCTGCACACCAAAGAGACACTTTGATCCCTTCACAAACAAAGAATTAGCACGCAGGACCTGAAACACCGTTCTGACCTGCTTCACATGAGACTCCCAATCATCCGAGAAGATCAGAATGTCATCTAAGTACCCAATCAGGAATTTATCCAGGTACTCTCGGAAGATGTCATGCATAAAGGACTGAAACACTGATGGAGCATTGGCAAGTCCGAACGGCATTACTAGATACTCAAAATGGCCCTCGGGCGTATTAAATGCAGTTTTCCACTCATTGCCTCGCTTAATACGCACAAGATTATACGCACCACGAAGATCTATCTTGGTGAACCAACTAGCCCCCTTAATCCGAGCAAACAAATCAGATAACAATGGCAAGGGGTACTGAAATTTAATCGTGATCTTATTTAGAAGGCGGTAATCTATACAAGGTCTCAGTGAACCATCCTTCTTGGCTACAAAAAAGAACCCTGCTCCTAATGGCGACGATGACGGGCGAATATGCCCCTTCTCTAAGGACTCCTTCACATAACTCCGCATAGCGGCGTGCTCAGGCACAGATAAATTAAACAGTCGACCTTTTGGGAATTTACTACCAGGAATCAAATCGATAGCACAATCACAATCCCTATGCGGAGGTAGGATATCGGACTTGGGCTCATCAAATACATCCCGGTAATTAGACAAGAACTCTGGAACCTCAGAAGGGGTGGATGACGAAATAGACAGAAATGGGACATCACCATGTATCCCCTGACAACCCCAGCTGGACACAGACATGGATTTCCAATCTAATACTGGATTATGGACTTGTAGCCATGGCAACCCCAACACGACCACATCATGCAGATTATGCAACACCAGAAAGCGAATAACCTCCTGATGTGCAGGAGCCATGCACATGGTCAGCTGGGTCCAGTACTGAGGCTTATTCTTGGCCAAAGGCGTAGCATCAATTCCTCTCAATGGAATAGGACACTGCAAGGGCTCCAAGAAAAACCCACAACGCCTAGCATACTCCAAGTCCATCAAATTCAGAGCAGCGCCTGAGTCCACAAATGCCATGACAGAATATGATGACAAAGAGCAGATCAAGGTAACAGACAGAAGAAATTTTGACTGTACCGTACCAATGGTGGCAGACCTAGCGAACCGCTTAGTGCGCTTAGGACAATCAGAGATAGCATGAGTGGAATCACCACAGTAGAAACATGGCCCATTCAGACGTCTGTGTTCTTACCGTTCAACTCTGGTCAAAGTCCTATCGCACTGCATAGGCTCAGGTTTAAGCTCAGGTAATACCGCCAAATGGTGCACAGATTTACGCTCGCGCAAGCGTCGACCGATCTGAATGGCCAAAGACATAGACTCATTCAGACCAGCAGGCATAGGAAATCCCACCATGACATCCTTAAGGGCTTCAGAGAGACCTTTTCTGAAAATAGCTGCGAGCGCACCTTCATTCCACTGAGTGAGTACGGACCACTTTCTAAATTTCTGACAATATACATCTATTTCATCCTGACCCTGACACAGAGCCAGCAAATTCTTCTCTGCCTGATCCACAGAATTAGGCTCATCGTACAGCAATCCGAGCGCCAGGAAAAATGCATCGATATTACTTAATGCAGGATCTCCTGAAGCAAGAGAAAATGCCCAGTCCTGAGGGTCGCCACGTAATAAAGAAATAATGATCCTAACTTGTTGAACTGGGTCACCAGAGGAGCGAGGTTTCAAAGCCAGAAATAGTTTACAATTATTTTTGAAACTCAGAAATTTAGTTCTATCTCCAAAAAACAAATCAGGAATAGGAATTCTCGGTTCTAACATAGAATTCTGAACCACAAAGTCTTGAATACTTTGTACTCTTGCCGTGAGCTGATCCACACATGAAGACAGACCTTTAATGTCCATTGCTACACCTGTGTCCTGAACCACCCAAATGTCTAGGGGAAAAAAAAGGCAAAACACAGTGCAAAGAAAAAAAAATGGTCTCAGAACTTCTTTTTTCCCTCTGTTGAGAATCATTAGTACTTTTGGCCTCCAGTACTGTTATGAAAGGTAATTCAGTACCACAATGGACATAGAGGTCAGCGCACATACAGTGACCTGGCAATAACCCAAAAAAACAAGAACGAGCTCTGAGATGTGGGAACTCTGTTGACCGCAATCCCTAATCCTCTCCAACCACACTAAAGGCAGCCGTGGATTGCGCCTAACGCTCCCTATGCAACTCGGCACGGCCTGAGAAACTAGCTAGCCTGAAGATAGAAAATAAGCCTACCTTGCCTCAGAGAAATACCCCAAAGGAAAAGGCAGCCCCCACATATAATGACTGTGAGTTAAGATGAAAAGACAAACGTAGAGATGAAATAGATTTAGCAAAGTGAGGCCCAACTTTCTGAACAGAGCGAGGATAGGAAAGGTAACTTTGCGGTCAACACAAAACCCTACAAAAACCACGCAAAGGGGGCAAAAAGACCCTCCGTACCGAACTAACGGCACGGAGGTACACCCTCTGCGTCCCAGAGCTTCCAGCAAGCAGTAATAAACAAATTGGCAAGCTGGACAGAAAAAAACAGCAAACAAATAGCAAAGAGTAACTTAGCTATGCAAAGCAGCAGGCCACAGGAACGATCCAGGAGGAAACAGGTCCAATACTAGAACATTGACTGGAGGCCAGGATCAAAGCACTAGGTGGAGTTAAATAGAGCAGCACCTAATGACTTCACCACATCACCTGAGGAAGGAAACTCAGAAGCCGCAGTACCACTTTCCTCCACCAACGGAAGCTCACAGAGAGAACCAGCCGAAGTACCACTTGTGACCACAGGAGGGAGCTCTGCCACAGAATTCACAACAGGATTGCCAGTTTCCAGGGAAAATGCCCAATCCTGTGGGTCACCACGCAGCAGGGATATGATGATTTTAACCTGCTGAATGGGATCACCAGAAGACCGGGGTCTCAATGCAAAAAACAGTTTACAGTTATTTTTGAAACTCAAAAATTTGGATCTGTCACCAAAGAATAAATCAGGAGTGGGAATCCTACGTTCTAAGGCAGGAGTCTGAACAATATATTCTGAAATACCCTGTACCCTAGCAGCAAGCTGATCCACACGAGAAACTAACTCCTGAACACTCATGTTATTACTAGGTTCCACAGCCACCCAGAGATTAAGAGGGAGGAACAGACCAAACAGGCTAAGGAAAAATAAAAGGCTCAAAATCTTTCCTCCCTTCTTCTGAGATGCAATTAACTCATTGTTGGCCAGTTGTACTGTTATGATCTGGTGGCCTTGGAGCAGCATGAGACGTACTCTGGAGAAGGTGGCACCTGTACTGACCACAAACCCTGAACTAGCAGCGCAACTAGAAGCAGCCGTGGGGGGTACCTAACGCTCCCTAGACCCCTCGACACAGCCTAAGAATTAACTACCCCTAAAGACAGAAACAGGAAACCTATCTTGCCTCAGAGAAAATCCCCAAAGGATAGACAGCCCCCCACAAATATTGACTGTGAGAGGAGAGGGAAATAACATACGCAGACATGAAATCAGGATTTAGCATAGGAGGCCATACTAGCTAAAAAGAAAGGATAGAACAGAGTACTATGCGGTCAGTATAAAAACACTAGAAAATATCCACCACAGAAAATACAAAACACCACATCTGACTAAAGACATGGAGGGTATATCTGCATCTCCAGAGACACAGCTAGGCTGCAAAAAATCCTTCACAACAAAGCTGGACAAGACAAAACATGAAAAATGCACAGAACTATAAGGTCCACAGCAGGTGGACAGCAAAAACCAAGCCAGGACTTATCTTTGAAGAAAAGCACAGCGAACAGGAGAGCCCAGAAGGGATGTGAATCCTCCAACAACAAAGGACAAATGGCACTGACTAAAGGATAAAGCAAGGCTATATAGCCCAGCCCAAATTGCAAAAAATAGATTCACCTGATAAATGCTGCGATCCAACTACCGCAGTACTACCACTCATAACCACCGGAGGGAGCCCAAGAGCAGAATTCACAACACACCTCCCTCTGCCAGGTTTTAGAAGAAGCGACGTGCTCCTCTGGACCTTCGTGCCCTCCTCGGGTGGTCACGGTATCCTTAGAGATCTATTGGCGATGTATAGATTTCTTTTTCCAGTAAAAAGGCCTCTGGAAAGCAGTCTTAGAGCAAGAGCTCCAGCAAGATGCGACTGCTCCCTCTTGCTGTCAGGCCACACCCCCCGTGTATCTCAATTTTTTACTGCATCTTACCCAGTTAATAGTTTTGGGCCTAGGAGCAGTGTCTGCACGTCAGCAGAGTAGCCCGCCAGTGAAACTAACTATACCCCCTGTGTATCTCAATTTTCACTGCATCTTATCCAGTAATTAGTTTTGGGCCTAGGAGCAGTGTCTGCAAGTCAGCAGAGTAGCCCGCCTGTGAAACTAACTACACCGTCTGTGTATCTCTATTTTCACTGCATCTAATCCAGTTATTAGTTTTGGGCCTAGGAGCAGTGTCTGCACGTCAGCAGAGTAGCCCGACTGTGAAACTTACTACACCGCCTGTGTATCTCTATTTTCACTGCATCTAATCCAGTTATTAGTTTTGGGTCTAGGAGCAGTGTCTGCACGTCAGCAGAGTAGCCCGCCTGTGAAACAAACTATACCGCCTGTGTATCTCAATTTTCACTGCATCTAATCAGTTGATAGTTTGGGGCCTAGGAGCAGTGTCTGCACATCAGCAGAGTAGCCCACCTGTGAAACTAACTACACCGCCTGTGTATCTCAATTTTCAGTGCATCTAATCCAGTTATTAGTTTTGGGCCTAGTACCACAGTTTGGCCACTCAGTTTTGCTCGGTTTTCATCCATCGGTTGTTGTGCCAACAACTACATATACAGAGTTGCCAATTAGTTAAGCACTAAAATGAGTGGCAAAAGGCCTGCTGCTGGTGGAAAGGGGAATAGGCGTGCTGGAAAGGGATTCAGAGGTCTGCTCCAAAGCTTCAGTGTCTGCTAGTCAGCAAAGTAGCCCAGCCACCCACCGCCTGTTTACCTAAGTACTATTTTGTAATGGCATCTAGCCCAGGAAATCCTTTTGGGCCTAGTAGAATTTAGTGCTACTCAGTATCGTACCCAACCCATGAAGCAAGCTACACCGCCTGTTGATCTAATTACTAATTTTTAACTGCATCTAGCCCAGGAAATCATTTTGTACCTAATAGCATTTTGTGCTACTCAGCAGAGTACCCCACCCATGAAGCAAGCTACACCGCCTGTTTACCTAAGTACTATTTTTTAATGGCATCTAGCCCAGGAAATCCTTTTGGGCCTAGAAGAATTTGGTGCTACTCAGCAGCGTACCCCACCCATGAAGCAAGCTACACCGCCTGTTTACCTAACTACTATTTTGTAACGGCATCTAGCCCAGGAAATCCTTTTGGGCCTAGTAGAATTTAGTGCTACTCAGCAGCGTACCCCACCCATGAAGCAAGCTACACCGCCTGTTTACCTAACTACTATTTTGTAACGGTATCTAGCCCAGGAAATCCTTTTGGGCCTAGTAGAATTTAGTGCTACTTAGCAGCGTACCCCACCAATGAATCAAGCTACACCGCCTGTTTACCTAAGTGCTATTTTTAACGGCATCTAGCCCAGGATATCCTTTTGGGCCTAGTAGCAATTTCTGCTACTCAGCAGAGTACTCCACCCATGAAGCAAGCTACACCACCTTCTTTCTTTCTCAATCTAACCCCTCGGCTCTGGGGTTTCCACTCTCCCTCCAGCTCTCTCCTTCTCACAGGTGGACTACCGCGTGTTTTCACAGTGTAGCGAATCTTTTGGGCTCAGGCATAAGAAGTCGTTGAGGTAATGGGTAATATGTGCCGCCTTACAAACGTCCATGACAACACATTCAAGGACGCAACTAAACGCCTCAAATAGTGAGCAGGATATGGAGCACCCCATGGGCAAACAGCGATCTATGTAGTATGCTCCTTCACAGAAGCAGCCCAATGGGAGGACACTATTCGGAGGCACAGGTAGTAACCGGAACGCCCCCTCAATGTCTGTTTTGGCCATTAGGGTGCCCCTTACCAACTTCTTGACCCGCCTGATTGCCTTGTCAAAGGAGGTACAGTACATAGTACAGTACTTGGTTCTGCATCAATGTTGTCATTTACTGACCTGCCCCTTGGATATGACAAATGGTGGATTAGTCTGAATGTATTGGGTTCATTTTTGGCACAACTCCCAACGGGGGTACCACTATGTCTTCTAAGGAAAGTGTTCTGAATGGAGCCGCCGCCATTCTACCTAAAGATATTTTTTTTTTTTTGTCAAGACGTCTGGGTGTTGGTAGAGTGAGTTTAGATTTTTACTCCAGCCTTTCTTGATTTTAGAAGGGCATGCCATGCCTATATCTGTGTCTCTTCCTCCTTTTACTCCTCCACCTCTTTTCTTTTCGCAAGACTATATGTAGTTGTGACTTTTCAGAGTGTTTGTCAGCTTTTGGACCCGTTTTAAGGTGTTTTCTGTGTGTTTTCCATGTGTTTGTCTGCCATTGATTTCAATGGGGTTCGATGGTGTTCGTCGAACGTTCGACGAACATTTCGTCGAACATTTCGTCGAACACGTCCCTGTTCGACGAACTGAACCCGAACACTAGGGAGGTGGCTCAACACTAGTAATTAACTTCAGGCACGTGAAAATACGCTATAGAACATGGAGAAGACGAAACTAATAAATTTTATGTTTTACTCCGAAAAGGTAGGCAGTGTTTACAAAAGGTATATATAGATTTTGCAATGTGAGACAATTAAGGTATGTACAAGCAATTATAAAAGAAAACACGGATTAAAGATAAACACTCACATGTTGCTTAGGTCATTCCAGGCTAACCATGCTGGTGGGAGGAGCCAGACATCCCAATGCATCAGAGGGTCATGGAGCAACAGCTTCTCAGGTAATACTGAAGGCTGGGCTGACTGGCAGTAACTTATACTTGTAGGCTGTGACATCACTAAAGGGGGTTGAGTTACCCCCCCCTCCCCTTTCCTCAGAGTTATAGATTTGCTAGCAAAACTTATCATTATCATGAATTGCCTGGAGAACCTAGCAGAGTAACGGCGTACACATCACTCATCTTATATGGAAATTAGCTTTCTAATGATTCCGAACTCGGACTAGCTATTCCACTCAGGAGAAATCCTTTTCTCAGGTTCCTTGGGAGCTAGAATTTAGCAAGAGGTGCTGTAGCGAAGCTCTATCAAAGCACGTTTCAAATATGTAACTGTTATGTTTCTATCACACACTGGCGCTGCATTACGGCTTCTGTAATATCTCCCTCACATACAGCAAGTTCATGTGTTTGGAGACAAAGACATTCCTACAGGAAGGGGGGAAAGGAAGGAGTGAGGAGAGAGTGTAAGGTTACAGGAGCCAGGGACAGATATCCCCTAGTGCAGGGGCTGCGAGGGGGGCCACATGCAGCGTGTGTGATAACCAGGGAAAATCATACACCATTTTATAAATTATCATGATAAGGCCAACATGAGCAATGAGTTCACTGCAAAAAAAAAATCGTATTTTTTGGACTTTAACCCCTTAACCCCCGGAGCTTTTTTAATTTTCTTTTTTCGCTCCCCTTCTTCTCTGAGACATAACTTTTTTACTTTCCATCAATATGGCCATGTAAGGGCTTATTTTTTGCGGGATGAGTTGTACTTTTTAATGACACCATTGGTTTTGCCATGTCATGTAACAGAAAACGGGGAAAAAAATTCCAAGTGTGATGAAATTGAAAAAAAAGTGCAATCCCACACAAGTTTTTTGTTTGGCTTTTTTGATAGGTTCACTAAATGCTAAAACTGACCTGCCATTTTGATTCTCCAGGTCAATATGCGTTCGTAGACAGCAAACATGTCTAGGTTCTTTTTTATCTAAGTGGTGAAAAAAAAAATCCAAACTTTCTAAAACAAAAAAAAATTGTTCAATTTTCCAATACCCGTAGCGTCTCCATTTTTCGTGATCTAGGGTCGGGTGAGGGCTTATTTTTTGATGTTTTTAATGATACCATTTTTGTGCAGATACATTTTTTTAATCGCCCGTTATTGCATTTTAAATCAATGTCAAGGCGACCAAAAAAAATGTAATTTTGGCATTTTGATTTTTTATCTCGCTACGCCGTTTAGCTATCAGGTTAATTCTTTTTTTATTGATTGGGCGATTCTGAATGCGGCGATACCAAATATGTGTAGGTGTGATTTTTTTAATTTATTTTGATTGGGGCAAAAGGGGGGTGATTTGAACTTTTATTTTTTTTTATATTTTAAACTTTTTTTTTTTGGCATGCCTCAATAGGAGGCTAGAAGCATGGACAACTCGATTACCTCTGCTACATAGAGGTGAAACACAGATCACCTCTATGAAGCAAAAATGTAGGGTTGCTTTGAGCGCCTACCACAGGGTGGTGCTCAAAGCAATCGGCCATCAATAACCATAGAGGTCTCAAGGAGACCTCAGGTTGTTATGGCAATGCACCGATGACCCCTGATCATGTGACGGGGTCAGCGGTGCGAGCGCTTCCGGCGGCGCTTGTTAAATGCCGCTGTCAGACTTTGACAGTGGCATTTAACTAGTTAATGGGCGGAGGTGGATCGCGATTCTGCTCGCGCCCATTGCGCGCTCATGTCAGCTGTTGAAAACAGCTGACATGCTGCGGCTTTGAGGTGGGCTCATCACCAGAGCCCACCTCAAAGCGGGGGAGTCTGCTAGCTGACATACTATCCCGTCAGCTGGCAGAAAGGAGATAAGATGCACCTAGGTTTTAGAGGAGGAAATTAGGCAAAAAAAAAATAGAAGCAAAAAATGTGGCCAATTCTGTACTTAATTATCCCCTATCCTGGTATATATGGTCTCCTCACCCCCATCCTGATACACATGGTTCCCTCACCCTTATCCTGGTATACATGGATCCCTTATCCATATCCTGATACACATGGCCCCCTTGTCCCTAGCCTGGTATGCATGGATCCCTCATTCATATCCTGGCAGGAATGATCACCCTCATCCCTATCCTAGTATGCAGGGCCCCATCAGAAAACATATATAAAAAACCCTCAGTGTCCTGCTTTGATGCCAGTGGAGCGCCCCCAGACACAGGACCACAAGTTCTCGGTACCAGGCCTCTCTGGTTCGGTTCTGAGGCTGTCACGGTGGCTAGACCCGGTCTGTTGTGAATTCTGTGGCTGAATTCACTCCTGTGGTCACAAGTGGTACTGCAGCTGCTTTGTTATTTAACTCCACCTGATTCTGTCTTCCTTGCTCCTTGTCAATGTTCCAGTGTTGGATCTGAGCTTCTGGATCTTTCCTGTGGCCTGCTGCTCTGCTTAGATAAGTGCTTCTTTGCTTTTGTTGCTGTTTTTTCTGTCCAGCTTGTCTATTCGTTTTTGCTGGAAGCTCTGAGACGCAAAGGGTGTACCGCCGTGCCGTTAGTTCGGCACGGTGGGTCTTTTTGCCCCCTTTGCGTGGTTTTTTGCTTTAGGGTTTTTTGTAGACTGCAAAGTTCTCTTTGCTATCCTCGCTCTATCTAGAATATCGGGCCTCACTTTGCTGAATCTATTTCATCCCTACGTTTTGTCTTTTCATCTTGCTAACAGTCATTATATGTGGGGGGCTGCCATTTCCTTTGGGGTATTTCTCTGAGGCAAGTCAGGCTTGTATTTCTATCTTCAGGCTAGTCAGTTCCTCAGGCTGTGCCGAGTTGCATAGGTAGTGTCAGGCGCAATCCACAGCTGCCTTTAGTTGTGTTTAGGATAGGTTCAGGTATTGCGGTCTACAGAGATTCCACGTCTCAGAGCTCGTTCTATTGTTTTTGGGTTATTATCAGATCACTGTATGTGCTCTGATTGCTGGCACACTGTGTCACTGGATTGCCTACATAACAGTACAAGGAGCCATACTAATGATTCTCAATAGAGGGAAAAAAGAAGTTCTGACATCATTTTTTTTTTCTCAGCTCTGTGTTCAGTCTTTTTTTTCCCCTAGACATTTGGGTGCTTCAGGACACAGCTGTGGACATGGATATTCAGGGTCTGTGCTCTTCAATGGATTATCTCGTTATAAATGTACAAAAGATTCAAGATACTATTGATCAGAAATCTATGCTAGAACCAAGAATTCCTATTCCTGATTTGTTTTTTGGTGATAGAACTAGGTTTCTGAGCTTCAAAAATAATTGTAAGCTATTTCTGGCCCTGAAACCTCATTCTTCTGGTAATTCAGTTCAACAGGTTTTGATTATTATTTCTTTTTTGCGCGGCGACCCTCAGGACTGGGCATTTTCTCTTGCGCCAGGAGACCCTGCATTGAGTAGTGTCGATGCGTTTTTCCTGGCGCTCGGATTACTGTACGATGAGCCTAATTCAGTGGATCAGGCTGAGAAAAATTTGCTGGCTTTGTGCCAGGGTCAGGATGATATAGAAGTATATTGTCAGAAATTTAGGAAGTGGTCAGTACTCACTCTGTGGAATGAATCTGCGCTGGCAGCTTTGTTCAGAAAGGGTCTCTCTGAGGCTCTTAAGGATGTCATGGTGGGTTTTCCTATGCCTGCTGGTTTGAATGAGTCTATGTCTTTGGCCATTCAGATCGGTCGTCGCTTGCGCGAGCGTAAATCTGTGCACCATCTGGCGGTATTGTCTGAGATTAAACCTGAGCCTATGCAGTGCGATAGGACTATGACCAGAGTTGAACGGCAAGAACACAGACGTCTGAATGGGCTGTGTTTCTACTGTGGTGATTCCACTCATGCTATTTCTGATTGTCCTAAGCGCACTAAGCGGTTCAATAGGTCTGCCGTCATTGGTACTGTACAGTCCAAATTCCTTCTGTCCATTACCTTGATATGCTCTTTGTCATCGTATTCTGTCATGGCGTTTGTGGATTCAGGCGCTGCCCTGAATCTGATGGATTTGGATTATGCTAAACGTTGTGGGTTTTTCTTGGAGCCTTTGCGGTGTCCTATTCCGTTGAGAGGAATTGATGCTACACCTTTGGCCAAGAATAAACCTCAGTACTGGGCCCAGCTGACCATGTGCATGGCTCCTGCACATCAGGAAGTTATTTGCTTTCTGGTGCTACATAATCTGCATGATGTGGTCGTGTTGGGGTTGCCATGGCTACAAACCCATAATCCAGTATTGGATTGGAACTCTATGTCGGTATCCAGCTGGGGTTGTCAGGGGGTACATGGTGATGTTCCATTTTTGTCTATTTCGTCATCCACTCCTTCTGAGGTCCCAGAGTTCTTGTCTGATTACCGGGATGTATTTGATGAGCCCAAGTCCGATGCCCTACCTCCGCATAGGGATTGTGATTGTGCTATCAATTTGATTCCTGGTAGTAAATTCCCTAAAGGTCGTTTATTTAATTTATCCGTGCCTGAACACGCCGCTATGCGCAGTTATGTGAAGGAATCCCTGGAGAAGGGACATATTCGCCCATCGTCATCACCACTGGGAGCAGGGTTCTTTTTTGTAGCCAAGAAGGATGGTTCGCTGAGACCGTGTATTGATTACCGCCTTCTTAATAAGATCACTGTTAAATTTCAGTATCCCTTGCCATTGTTATCTGACTTGTTTGCTCGGATTAAGGGGGCTAGTTGGTTCACTAAGATAGATCTTCGTGGTGCGTATAATCTGGTGAGAATCAGGCAAGGAGATGAATGGAAAACTGCATTTAATACGCCCGAGGGTCATTTTGAGTATCTAGTGATGCCGTTCGGACTTGCCAATGCTCCATCTGTGTTTCAGTCTTTTATGCATGACATCTTCCGTGAGTATCTGGATAAATTCCTGATTGTTTACTTGGATGACATTTTGATCTTCTCAGATGATTGGGAGTCTCATGTGAAGCAGGTCAGAATGGTTTTCCAGGTCCTGCGTGCTAATTCTTTGTTCGTGAAGGGATCAAAGTGTCTCTTCGGTGTGCAGAAAGTTTCATTTTTGGGGTTCATCTTTTCCCTTTCTACTATCGAGATGGATCCGGTTAAGGTCCAAGCCATCCAGGATTGGACTCAGCCGACATCTCTGAAAAGTCTGCAAAAGTTCCTGGGCTTTGCTAATTTTTATCGTCGCTTCATCTGTAATTTTTCTAGCATTGCCAAACCATTGACCGATTTGACCAAGAAGGGTGCTGATTTGGTTAATTGGTCTTCTGCTGCCGTGGAAGCTTTTCAGGAGTTGAAGCGTCGTTTTTGTTATGCCCCTGTGTTGTGTCAACCAGATGTTTCTCTTCCGTTCCAGGTCGAGGTTGATGCTTCTGAGATTGGAGCAGGGGCGGTTTTGTCACAGAGAGGTTCTGGTTGCTCAGTGTTGAAACCATGTGCTTTCTTTTCCAGGAAGTTTTCTGCTGCTGAGCGTAATTATGATGTGGGCAACCGCGAGTTGCTGGCCATGAAGTGGGCATTCGAGGAGTGGCGCCATTGGCTTGAAGGAGCTAAGCATCGCGTGGTGGTATTGACTGATCATAAGAACCTTACTTATCTCTAGTCTGCCAAGCGCTTGAATCCTAGACAGGCCCGTTGGTCGTTATTTTTTGCTCGCTTCGATTTTGTGATTTCGTACCTTCCGGGCTCTAAAAATGTGAAGGCGGATGCTCTGTCTAGGAGTTTTCTGCCCGACTCTCCGGGTTTATCTGAGCCGGCGAGTATCCTCAAGGAAGGAGTCATTGTGTCTGCCATCTCCCCTGATTTGCGGCGAGTGTTGCAAAAATTTCAGGCGAATAAACCTGATCGTTGTCCGGCGGAGAAACTGTTCGTCCCTGATAAGTGGACTAGTAAAGTTATCTCTGAACTTCATTGTTCGGTGTTGGCTGGTCATCCTGGAATCTTTGGTACCAGAGAGTTAGTGGCTAGATCCTTCTGGTGGCCATCTCTGTCACGGGATGTACGTACTTTTGTGCAGTCCTGTGGGATTTGTGCTAGGGCTAAGCCCTGCTGTTCACGTGCCAGTGGGTTGCTTTTGCCCTTGCCGGTCCCGAAGAGGCCTTGGATACATATGTCGATGGATTTCATTTCTGACCTTCCCGTTTCTCAAAAGATGTCGGTCATTTGGGTAGTCTGTGATCGCTTTTCTAAAATGGTCCATCTGGTGCCCTTGGTTAAATTGCCTTCCTCCTCCGATTTGGTGCCTTTGTTCTTCCAGCATGTGGTTCGTTTGCATGGCATTCCTGAGAATATTGTTTCTGACAGAGGTTCCCAGTTTGTTTCAAGGTTCTGGCGAGCCTTTTGTGGTAGGATGGGCATTGACTTGTCTTTTTCCTCGGCTTTCCATCCTCAGACTAATGGCCAGACCGAACGAACCAATCAGACCTTGGAAACAAATCTGAGATGTTTTGTTTCTGCAGACCAGGATGATTGGGTGTCCTTTTTGCCGTTGGCTGAGTTCGCCCTTAATAATCGGGCCAGCTCGGCTACCTTGGTCTCTCCATTTTTCTGCAATTCTGGGTTCCATCCTCGTTTCTCTTCAGGACAGGTTGAGTCTTCGGACTGTCCTGGTGTGGATTCTGTGGTGGACAAGTTGCAGCAGATCTGGAATCAGGTAGTGGACAATTTGACCTTGTCCCAGGAGAAGGCTCAACTTTTCGCTAATCGCAGACGCCATGTGGGTCCCCGACTTCGTGTTGGGGATCTGGTTTGGTTATCTTCTCGTCATATTCCTATGAAGGTTTCCTCTCCTAAATTTAAACCTCGTTTTATTGGTCCGTATAGGATTTCTGAGATTCTCAATCCTGTGTCCTTTCGTCTGACCCTCCCGGACTCCTTTTCCATACATAATGTATTCCATAGGTCGTTGTTGCGGAGATACGTGGCACCTATGGTTCCATCTGTTGAGCCTCCTGCCCCGGTTTTGGTGGAGGGGGAATTGGAGTATATTGTGGAGAAAATTTTGGATTCTCGTGTCTCTAGACGGAAACTCCAGTATCTGGTTAAATGGAAGGGTTATGCTCAGGAAGATAATTCCTGGGTTTTTGCCTCTGATGTCCATGCTCCAGATCTTGTTCGTGCCTTTCATGTGGCTCATCCTGGTCGGCCTGGGGGCTCTGGTGAGGGTTCGGTGACCCCTCCTCAAGGGGGGGGGTACTGTTGTGAATTCTGTGGCTGAATTCACTCCTGTGGTCACAAGTGGTACTGCAGCTTCTGGGCATCCTCCCTCAGGTGTTCTGGTGAGCTCGTTGGCTGCTTTGTTATTTAACTCCACCTGATTCTGTCTTCCTTGCTCCTTGTCAATGTTCCAGTGTTGGATCTGAGCTTCTGGATCTTTCCTGTGGCCTGCTGCTCTGCTTAGATAAGTGCTTCTTTGCTTTTGTTGCTGTTTTTTCTGTCCAGCTTGTCTATTCGTTTTTGCTGGAAGCTCTGAGACGCAAAGGGTGTACCGCCGTGCCGTTAGTTCGGCACGGTGGGTCTTTTTGCCCCCTGTGCGTGGTTTTTTGCTTTAGGGTTTTTTGTAGACTGCAAAGTTCTCTTTGCTATCCTCGCTCTATCTAGAATATCGGGCCTCACTTTGCTGAATCTATTTCATCCCTACGTTTTGTCTTTTCATCTTGCTAACAGTCATTATATGTGGGGGGCTGCCTTTTCCTTTGGGGTATTTCTCTGAGGCAAGTCAGGCTTGTATTTCTATCTTCAGGCTAGTCAGTTCCTCAGGCTGTGCCGAGTTGCATAGGTAGTGTCAGGCGCAATCCACAGCTGCCTTTAGTTGTGTTTAGGATAGGTTCAGGTATTGCGGTCTACAGAGATTCCACGTCTCAGAGCTCGTTCTATTGTTTTTGGGTTATTATCAGATCACTGTATGTGCTCTGATTGCTGGCACACTGTGTCACTGGATTGCCTACATAACACCGGTCCGCGACCCTGCTAAGGGGCGTCCAATAAAGGTGGTGCAGTCTGTCAGGGGTTCGTAACGCCACCTGTGGTGTTCGGTCAGGGTGACCGACGCTGCTGTGGGGTCCGCTGGGGTGATGGAATGGCAGCTGGATGGTATACCTTCCCACAGGTGAAGTATGTCCCCAGGGCTTCCCAGTAAGGTGGATGGTAATGGTGTAGGGTGCAGTCAATAACGAGGACACAGGGTTGCAGTCTCTTTACCTCTTTACTGAAGACTTCAGGATCCTCAATCCAGAGCACGCTTAACAGGGCTATCTGAGACCGGCCGGTCCGATGGGCACATCCAGAGTTTCCTTTGCAGATGGAAATCGTTGCCTACCACTAGCGCCTGTGTGTTGTAGTCCTACCCTGCTGAGCATTCGGAATAGTCCTCACAACTGCTGTTCTCGTTCGTTCTCTAGAGCTCTCTCTCTTTGGTTCCAGATGTTTCTAGTTTCAACGTCCCCCAGGTATGTTATGGCTAGGACGCACCCGTATGACGGGAAGGCCTGGATGTCTTCCGTGACCCTAGAGACACCCCTCTCCCACTGTTGCCCCCTATGTCTTCGTAGGTGTAGTAAGGTAGACAGCCAACCTATAATTAACTGTCCTGCGGAGTTCGAAGTAAGGCCTAGAGTCAGTTACTCCCGCGGTGTTCCGGCCACCGGCTACGCGCCTCAGTAGGATGTTGCCTCAGTCTCACGGCACGACTCCTGTTATGACCTGGTGGTCAGGACAATAATGGACCTGGTGGTTAAGAGCACACGGAATGACCTGATAGTTACTGATAATAAAGGACGAGCTCTGGGACGTGGGAACTCTGCTGACCGCAATCCCTAATCCTATCAAACACACTAGAAATAGCCGTGGATTGCGCCTAACGCTCCCTATGCAACTCGGCACAGCCTAAGGAACTAGCTAGCCCTGAAGATAGAAAAATAAAGCCTACCTTGCCTCAGAGAAATTCCCCAAAGGAAAAGGCAGCCCTCCACATATAATGACTGTGAGTAAAGATGAAAATACAAACACAGAGATTAAATAGATTTAGCAAAGTGAGGCCCGACTTACTGAACAGACCGAGGATAGGAAAGGTTACTTTGCGGTCAGCACAAAAACCTACAAAAAGACCACGCAGAGGGCGCAAAAAGACTCTCCGCACAGACTCACGGTGCGGAGGCGCTCCCTCTGCGTCCCAGAGCTTCCAGCAAGCAAGACAACAATAAAAATAGCAAGCTGGACAGAAAAATAGCAAACCAAAGAAATACAAGCTGGAACTTAGCTTCTGCTGGGAAGACAGGTCACAAGAACGATCCAGGAGTGAACTAGACCAATACTGGAACATTGACAGGTGGCATGGAGCAAAGATCTAAGTGGAGTTAAATAGAGCAGCCAGCTAACGAATTACCTTGTCACCTGTGGAAGGAAACTCAGAAACACCCACCAGAGGAAGTCCATGGACAGAACCAGCCGAAGTACCATTCATGACCACAGGAGGGAGCCCGACAACAGAATTCACAACAGACTCCTACTGGTACTCCTTTGTGCTTGATCTCGTTTACACTGTTCCACAATATCCTTCCCTTCGTGTCTCTCTCTTGGATACCGCCGCGGGGTGTGCAGGCGCGGCTCCGTTATGTTCTGCTCTGTTCGCTAGGCACCTGCCAGGTTCCCACGCCTGACAGGGACCCCCCTGTGTCTTCTCCCTGCAACATCCCCTGCCACGGGATGTTGCCTGAATCCAACCCAGTCAGCTTCTGACTAACTTCCTCCCCAACCCCTAGTTTTACCAGTGTGAGGAGTGGCCCAATAAATAAAGCCTTTTTCTCCCCCTAGTGGCTGGAGTGTGAAGTGTAATGTGTTCTGGTGATACCTGGTCAGGAGAACTCCTTAGTGCCATCAGACGTACCATCACTCCCCTTAGTGGCAGAGCGTCATACTGCAACGACCAGGTCTCTGGGGCGCTGCACCAGCAGCTGCTTTATGCTTGTAAGCAGCACATGGCAGGGACATCACAAGCAGAGAACAGCTGCCAGAGTACTCGCCGGGACTGTGTGCACACAGAGCGGCGAGTATTCATTGCTCTTCAGTAGTGCGCAGTGTCAACCACCAGCTTCCTGCCGGCGGTCACGTGTGCCGCTACTTAAGAGAAATGAATATTCATTGGATTCATTCATCAGGAGACTATTTAATATTGTCCTATATTCAAGCGAGACTAGACGAAAAAAAAACCATGTATCATGTTATCCAAAACAGTCAGAAAACCAGCCCCATATTGGCAGATCCTAGACCTCAAACTATATACTTCGTAAGTTTATACACCACTCCAATGTCAGGAATAGATAGGATGTGAAAATACAGTATATACTGCTCAGGGAACACTTAACTTTCAGAGATAATCTCCATATTCATACTAAATAATGGCACAGATCTCCCAGACATTATGATTGCACACATCCCTAGTCTTTATAACGATATGGCACTCATTCCTTGACAGACCGCAGCATGGCCATTGGTTAGAAGCTGCTATTGATCTTTGGAGCAGGTAAGTTTTCCCTGAGTGGTACATATTGGGGAATATGAAAATGGCGTTTAGTCTAGAACAATTTGTCTGCACTACTAATTAACACCTGTTACAATACCAAACTAGGGCAGTCCCTATAGGAGAAAAACACAAGAACTATACTGTATTTTCACATACTATCTATTCCTGACACTGGAGTGGCTTATAAACTTACAAAGTGTACAGATTGAGGTCTGGGATCTGCCAATATGTAACTGGTATTCTGACTGTTTTGGATAACATGATACATGACTTTAGGTTTTTTTTTGTCTAGTCTCGCTTGAATATAGGTCAATATTAAATTGTCCCCTGATGAGTCGCCTTTGGTGAGGACAATGAAACCCGTAGAAATGAGAGGCTTGGAGAGTGAGTGTGTATATGTCACCTCACCCTATATACTTAACTGTGGGGTACATGTTTTTTCTATTAGTCACCTACTGACTAACCTTCAGGGGGTAAATTATGGGTATAGTTTTACATTTGGAATTAATAAAGTTTAGCTTTATCCTTTTGTCAGCAAACATAAGTAATGACAAGAGACAACCCATTTAAGAAAATTCAATTTTGGTTAAAACTATTCCATCATTATGAACATAAAAAGGCTTCTTCCATATGTGATGTCTACAATTTCCAAGTTAAATATTTCACACATTAAGAAAATGTAAAAGGCTTTTCCCCTGTGTGAGTTCTTTGGTGTTTAACAAGACTTCCTTTCAGGTTAAAACATTTCCCACATTCTGAGCATGAAAAAGGCTTCTCCCCTGTGTGAGTTCTTTGGTGATTAACCAAATCTGATTTCTGGATAAAACATTTCCCACATTCTGAACATGAAAAAGGCTTCTCCCCTGTGTGAGTTCTTTGGTGTTTAACAAGACTCCCTTTCTGGTTAAAACATTTCCCACATTCTGAACATGAAAAAGGTTTCTCCCCTGTGTGAGTTCTTTGGTGTTTAACAAGACTCCCTCTCTGGTTAAAACATTTCCCACACTCTGAACATGAAAAAGGCTTCTCCCTTGTGTGAAATATTTGGTGTCTAACAAGACTCCCTTTCATGTTAAAGCATTTCCCACATTCTGAACATGAAAAAGGCTTCTCTCCCGTGTGAGTTATTTGGTGTTTAACAAGACTCCCTTTCCGGTTAAAACATTTCTCACATTCTGAACATGAAAAAGGCTTCTCCCCTGTGTGAGATATTTGGTGTCTAACAAGATTCTCTTTGAGGGCAAAACATTTCCCACATTCTGAACAGGAAAAAGGCTTCTCCCCTGTGTGAGTTCTCTGGTGACTAACCAAATCTGATTTCCTTTTAAAACATTTCCCACATTCTGAACAGGAAAAAGGTTTCTCCCCTGTGTGAGTTCTATGGTGATTAACCACATCTGATTTCCTTTTAAAACATTTCCCACATTCTGGACATGAAAAAGGCTTCTCACCTGTGTGAATTATTTGGTGTCTAACAAGATGCCATTTATGGTTAAAACATTTCCCACATTCTGAACATGAAAAAGGCTTCTTTGCTTTAGGAGCAGTTTGTTCTCTAATGCCTCTTTTGTGACTTTGATTTTCCTTAGTAGTCAGTAATGAATCAGAAGATGGGACCTGTTTCATCGGATCAGATGACAGATCTTGCCTGTGAATGGATGATGATATATCTGGAGTAATGGCATTCACTTCAGTTGTATCTTGTAGGATCTCAAGATCATCAGATTTAAAAATTGAAGATGTCAGCTGTCCCACTGATCTCCTGGTACAGTCATCTGCTAAGATAAAAAACAATTTTTTAAATAAAATATCCTTGAATTTTATATTTTTGAATATTTCTACTTAAACTGTCCATAAAAATGGCAAGCTATGTAAAAAACCTTTATTTACCAAGACAATGACAGTTCACAGTCTAATAGAAAACCTTGTTGGATGAACCAGTAGTGCATGTGGAGCGCCCCCAAGGGCTAGGGGAACTCGGTACCGGGCTTTTCGGTTCTCAAGGGGGATGTCACAGTGGCTGACCCAGTCCGTGGCCCTCGGGAGGTCCATTAATAAAAGGGGAGAAAGGTCTTTAAAGGGGAAATGTTCGTGACGCCACCTGTGGTATTCGGTCAGGCTGACCGACGCTGCTTAGGGGTCCGCATGGGTGATGTGATGGCAGCTAGATGGTACACCTTCCCACAGGTGAAGTATGTCCCCAGGGCTTCCCAGAGTGTAGATGGTGGATGGTGTGAGGCACAGAGAAGAACGAGGACACAAGGGTGCAGTCTCTTTAACTTTTTACTGAAGGCTTCAGCATCCACAGTCCAGAGCACCAGATCACAGGGCAGGCAGAGTCCGGCCGGTCTGAAGGCAAATCCAGAGTCCCCTTTATCCAGGTGGAAATCAGTAGCCTTCCTCTAGCGCCTGGATGTTGTAGTACCTTACTGCTGAGCTTCTCAACTGTTGGTGGTGTTCTGGATGTTACGTCTTTCTCTCTGTCCCCCAGATGGATAGGAACAACCCATATGACTGATGGCCTGAGGCTTTTTACAGGGACTCTAGCACGCCCCGGCCCCCACAACTTGCCACCGTGCCTACTGGGTAAAGGTCGGGCAACTAATATGGAATTAGCTGTCCTGCCGGTCTCTGGAGCAAGGCTTGGAGACGATGACTCCCTTGATGTTCCGGCTACCGGATCCTGTGCCTCAGAAAAGAGGCAGCCTTTTACAGGGCAGAACTCCTTCTGGTTCTCCTCTCCTTTTGCTATAACTTCGTTTCTCACTCTCTGCAACACAATTCCCTTTGAATGTCTCTTTCTTAGGATGCTGCCGCACGTCGGGCCGACGCAGCTCCGTGGCCTTCTGTCTAGGCCTCTGACAGGATCCCACCTCTGTCAGGGACCCACTACCTGAGTGGAGCTCAGATAGCAGCTCACTGGGTGAAGCCCAGTTCGCTTCTGCCTATTATCCTATCCAGAACACCAGTTTTACCTAATTGTCAAGAGTGCCCTACTAAATAGGAGCATAGCTCCCCCTGGTGGACTGGAGTGTGAAGTGTGTTGAATGGTTTGTGATACCTGGTAAAGTAATCTCCTTTATTGCCTTCAGACGTAACATCACTCCCCCTGGTGAAAGAATGACATTACTGTGACAACCAGGACCCTGGGGCGCTGCACATGGTGTTCAACTGTTTGTTCATTCTGCCTCCCAATTATCGAATAAAAACAAACCAATCAATGTTATGTAGGTGAGAATAATACCAATTCTCATCTCACAAAAAACAAGTCCCCGCTCAGGTCCATCATCTGTCAATGAAAAAAACAGAGGTTTCCACACTACTAGTGGCTCATAGGCTGTGGAAAAGCAACAGAGTTTCTATAAACCAATCCAGCAAAATACGCTCTCACTTCTGAGTCTTGCAGTGTGCTCAAACAACATTTAGGATCCCTGTATTTAGCAATATTATATAGTGAGAAGAAACCACTTAATTTGCGGTGTGTGTCTCCTGGAGTACAATCTGGGCACTATGTGTTGGGTAATAAAATGGCAAATGTGTAATTTTCACTCTCAAACATCCACTGCGTGTGAATTTCCGGAAAGTGGCTGGGGAGCAAAAATATTAATTCCTGTTGCACACATGGTCAAAATTGTTGGTACCCCTCTTTTAATGACAGAAAAACCCACAATGATCACAGAAATAACTTGAATCTAATAAAAGTAATCAAAAATCTATAAATGAACAAATGAAAGTCACACATTGCCTTCAAACCATGCTTCCGCAGAAAATTTAAAAAAATAAAACTTCTGAAATAGGCCTGGACAGAAATGATGGAACCCTTAACTTAAACACTTCGTGACCGCCAACAAGAAATAAACGTCGGCACTAGCAGGGCTTTGTGCAGTGCCGACGTTTGTCTACAGTCGGCGGTTTTGTGCTCATCGGGACCCCCACGTACCTCATAACAAGGCAATTCCAGCGCACAACACTTACTGTGACCCCGACCTCATCGAGATCTGATTAGTTCAGGTCGTGATGACGTCAGTGTCACACCAGCCAATGAGACAAATCACTAGGAAAGTTTGTTGTAGCAACGAACTTTCCTGGGTGATCTGCCTCATAAAAATGCTGTTTCTCCTCAGATCTCCTGTCAGTGAGAGATTAGAGGAGAAACAGTGTTACAAGTGCTGCTGAAACAGCTGTGTCATTCAGCGATCTTGTTATAAAAGTAAAAAAAAAAAACAGATTAGGTTAGGGTTAGTGCTATAGTTAGGGTTAGTGTTGAGGCTAAAATTAAGGTTACTGTTAGGGTTAGGGATACTGTTAGGCTAAAGCTAGGGTTACTGTTAGGGATACTGTTGGGCTAAAGTTAGGGTTACTGTTACGGTTATAGTTACTGTTAGGCTAAAGTTAGGGTTATGGATACTGTTAGGCTAAAGTTAGGGATACTATTAGGGTAAGGGTTACTGTTAGGCTAAAGTTAGGGTTACTGATAGGGTTACTGTTAGGCTAAAGTTAGGGTTACAGTTTGGGTTAGGGATACTGTCACTGTTAGGCTTAAGTAAAGGTTACTGCGAGGCTTACGTTAGGGTCACTGTTAGGCTTAAGTTAGGGTTACTGTTAGGGTTGCTGTTAGGGTTAGGGTTGCTGTTAGGCTAAAGTTAGGGTTTATTCTAAAGTTAGGGTTAGGCTAAAGAATTAGGATTTCCTCAATTGCCTCCCCAATAATTTGGTAACATCAGTCACGACACGTCAGTCAGTCACGTCAGTGTTTTCTATTTCCGGGGGGAAAAAAGCGAGTAAAATGGCCTGTCAGTATTATAGTGCAGAGGAGACTTATGCAGTTTTATGTTCTGACAGCGAAGAAAGTGCAGTGCCAGATGGCTGTGTGGATTTCGAGGACTTTAGTAGCAGTGACAGTGATAGCTCAGAAATGAGCAGTGATTCTGGTCCATCCTCACACACAAGGACCAGTAGAACAAGAAGGACAAATAGCGCTTCTGGAGAAATGTCTCCAACTCAGGGAACAATGCACAGTACTAGCGCTGTCCCTAGTGCTCGTGAATTGGCAAACACCAATGTCCAAGGGGCTTTGCCTCTTGATGCAACATTGCCCAGGTGGAAGGCTTCGGATTCAGCTACTCCAGTCATCTCTAATTTAACCCCTTAATCCCATATGACGTACTATCCCGTCCAGGTGACCTGGGACTTAATTCCCATGGACGGGATAGTACGTCATATGCGATCGGCCGCGCTCACGGGGGGAGCGCGGCCGATCGCGGCCGGGTGTCAGCTGCCTATCGCAGCTGACATCCGGCACTATGTGCCAGGAGCGGTCACGGACCGCTCCCGGCACATTAACCCCCGGCACACCGCGATCAAAGATGATCGCGGTGTGCCGGCGGTGCAGGGAAGCATCGCGCAGGGAGAGGGCTCCCTGCGGGCTTCCCTGAGACGATCGGTACACGGTGATGTGCTCACCGTGTACCGAGCGTCTTCTCCCTGCAGTCCCCGGATCCAAAATGGCCGCCGGGCTGCATCCGGGTCCTGCAGGGAGCACTTCCGGGTCAGGATCAGGCTGCAGCTGCAGCTCTAATCCTGCCCGGCTGTATGTCAGATCACCGATCTAACAGAGTGCTGTGCACACTGTCAGATCGGTGATCTGTGATGTCCCCCCCTGGGACAAAGTGAAAAAGTAAAAAAAAAAATTTCCACACTTGTAAAAAAAAATAAAAAAAAAATTCCTAAATAAAGCAGAAAAAAAAAAATATTATTCCCATAAATACATTTCTTTACATAAAAAAAAAACAAAAAAAACAATAAAAGTACACATATTTAGTATCGCCGCGTCCGTAACGACCCGACCTATAAAACTGGCCCACTAGTTAACCCCTTCAGTGAACACCGTAAGAAAAAAAAAAAAAAAACGAGCCAAAAAACAACGCTTTATTATCATAACGCTGAACAAAAAGTGGAATAACACGCGATCAAAAAGACGGATATAAATAACCATGGTACCTCTGAAAACGTCATCTTGTCCCGCAAAAAACGAGCCGCCATATAGCATCATAACCAAAAAAATAAAAAAGTTATAGTCCTGAGAATAAAGCGATGCCAAAATAATTATTTTTTCTATAAAATAGCTTTTATCGTATAAAAGCGCCAAAACATAAAAAAAATGATATAAATGAGGTATCGCTGTAATCGTACTGACCCGAAGAATAAAACTGCTTCATCAATTTTACCAAACGCGGAACGGTATAAACGCCTCCCCCAAAAGAAATTCATGAATAGCTGGTTTTTGGTCATTCTGCCTCACAAAAAATCGGAATAAAAAGCGATCAAAAACTGTCACATGTCCGAAAATGTAACCGATAAAAACGTCAACTCGTCCCGCAAAAAACAAGACCTCACATGACTCTGTGGACCAAAATATGGAAAAATTATAGGTCTCAAAATGTGGAGACGCAAAAACTTTTTTGCTATAAAAAGCGTCTTTTAGTGTGTGACGGCTGCCAATCATAAAAATCCGATATAAAAAACTCGCTATAAAAGTAAATCAAACCCCCCTTCATCACCCCCTTAGTTAGGCTAGGTTCACATTGCGTTAATGGGTTAACGCTAACGGACAGCGTTGCACGGCGAAAATGTCACAATTAACGCCGTGCAACGGGTCCGTTAGCACAACCATTGACAGCAATGTGATTTTCGGGTGTAGCGCATCGCTAGAGCGTGCCATTTTCGGCTCGCGCTAGCAAGGTGCCGTTCTTTTGTGGCGCGCCTCAGACGCTGCTTGCAGCGTCCGCGGCGCGCCCGAGGTCCGATCCCCGATCTTCCAGAGCGGGGACGTTAACGCGACCACTAAACACGACACCTAAAAAGACATTGCGTTAGCGCAATCCGCTAGTGCTAAACGGATTTCCCTAATGCAATGTGAACCTAGCCTTAGGGAAAAATAATAAAATTAAAAAAAATGTATTTATTTCCATTTTCCCATTAGGGTTAGGGTTAGGGCTAGGGTTAGGGCTAGGGTTAGGGTTAGGGATTGTATTACATTTACGGTTGGGATTAGGGTTGGGATTAGAATTAGGGGTGTGTCAGGGTTAGGTGTGTGGTTAGGGTTACAGTTGGGATTAGGGTTAGGGGTGCGTTTGGATTAGGGTTTCAGTTATAATTGGGGGTTTCCACTGTTTAGACACATCAGGGGCTCTCCAAACGCGACATGGCGTCCGATCTCAATTCCAGCCAATTCTGCATTGAAAAAGTAAAACAGTGCTCCTTCACTTCCGAGCTCTCCCGTGCGCCCAAACAGGGGTTTACCCCAACATATGGGGTATCATCGTACTCGAGACAAATTGGACAACAACTTTTTGGGTCCAAGTTCTCTTGTTATCCTTGGGAAAATAAAAATTTGGGGGGCTAAAAATCATTTTTGTGGGAAAAAAAAGGATTTTTTATTTTCACGGCTCTGCGTTGTAAACTGTAGTGAAACACTTGGGGGTTCAAAGTTTTCACAACACATCTAGATAAGTTCCATGGGAGGTCTAGTTTCAATATGGGGTCACTTGTGGGTGGTTTCTACTGTTTGGGTACATCAGGGGCTCTGCAAATGCAACGTGACGCCTGCAGACCAATCCATCTAAGTCTGCATTCCAAATGGCGCTCCTTCCCTTCCGAGCTCTGCCATGCGCCCAAACAGTGGTTCCCCCCCACATACGGGGTATCAGCGTACTCAGGACAAATTGAACAACAACTTTTGGGGTCCAATTTATTCTGTTACCCTTGTAAAAATACAAAGCTGGGGGCTAAAAAATCATTTTTGTGAAAAAAAAAAAGAATTTTTATTTTCACGGCTCTGCGTTATAAACTGTAGTGAAACACTTAGGGGTTCAAAGTTCTCACAACACATCTAGATAAGTTCCTTGGGAGGTCTAGTTTCTAATATGGGGTCACTTGTGGGGGGTTTGTACTGTTTGGGTACATCAGGGGCTCTGCAAATGCAACGTGACTCCTGCAGACCAATCCATCTAAGTCTGCATTCCAAATGGCGCTCCTTCCCTTCCGAGCTCTGCCATGCGCCCAAACAGTGGTTCCCCCCCACATATGGGGTATCAGCGTACTCAGGACAAATTGGACAACAACTTTTGGGGTCCAATTTATTATGTTACCCTTGTGAAAATACAAAACTGGGGGCTAAAAAATAATTTTTGCGAAAAAAAAAAAAAAATTATTTTAACGGCTCTGCGTTATAAACTGTAGTGAAACATTTGGGGGTTCAAAGCTCTCAAAACACATCTAGATAAGTTCCTTATGGGGTCTAGTTTCCAAAATGGTGTCACTTGTGGGGGGTTTTAATGTTTAGGCACATCAGGGGCTCTCCAAACCAACATGGCGTCCCAACTTAATTCCAGTCAATTTTGCATTGAAAAGTCAAATGGCGCTCCTTCCCTTCCGAGCTCTGCTATGCACCCAAAAAGTGGTTTACCCCCACATATGGGGTATCGTCGCACTCAGGACAAATTGCACAACAACTTTTGTGGTCTAATTTCTTCTCTTACCCTTGGGAAAATAAAAAATTGGGGGCGAAAAGATCATTTTTGTGAAAAAATAAGATTTTTTATTTTTACGGCTCTGCATTATAAACTTCTGTGAAGCACTTGTTGGGTCAAAGTGCTCACCACACATATAGATAAGTTCCTTAAGGGGTCTACTTTTCAAAATGGTGTCACTTGTGAGGGGTTCCAATGTTTAGGCACATCAGGGGCTCTCCAAACGCAACATGGCGTCCCATCTCAATTCCAGTCAATTTTGCATTGAAAAGTCAAATGGCGCTCCTTCCCTTCCGAGCTCTGCCATACGCCCAAATAATGGTTTACACCCATATATGGGGTATCAGCGTACTCAGGACAAATTGGCCAACAATTTTTGAGGTCCAATTTCTTCTCTTACTCTTGGGAAAATAAAAAATTGGGGGCGAAAAGATCATTTTTGTGAAAAAATATGATTTTTTATTTTTACGGCTCTGCATTATAAACTTCTGTGAAGCAATTGGTGGGTCAAAGTGGTCACCACACATCTAGATAAGTTCCTTAGGGTGTCTACTTTCCAAAATGGTGTCACTTGTGGGGGGGTTTCAATGTTTAGGCACATCAGTGGCTCTCCAAACGCAACATGGTGTCCCATCTCAATTCCTGTCAATTTTGCATTTAAAAGTCAAATGGCGCTCCTTCCCTTCCGAGCTCTGCCATGCGCCCAAACAGTGGTTTACTCCCACATATGGGCTATCAGCGAACTCAGTACAGATTGTACAACAATGTTTGGCATCCATTTTATCCTGTTACCCTTGGTAAAATAAAACAAATTGGAGCTGAAATAAATTTTGTGTGAAAAAAAGTTAAATATTCATTCTTATTTAAACATTCCAAAAATTCCTGTGATACCCCTGAAGGGTTAATAAACTTCTTGAATGTGGTTTTGAGCACCTTGAGGGGTGCAGTTTTTAGAATGGTCTCACACTTGGGTATTTTCTATCATATAGACCCCTCAAAATGACATCAAATGAGATGTGGTCCCTAAAAAAAAATGGTGTTGTAAAAATGAGAAATTGCTGGTCAACTTTTAACCCTTATAACTCCCTAACAAAAAAAAATTTTGGTTCCAAAATTGTGCTGATGTAAAGTAGACATGTGGGAAATGTTACTTATTAAGTATTTTGCGTGAGATATCTCTGTGATTTAAGGGCATAAAAATTTAAAGTTGGAAAATTGCGAAACTTTCTAAATTTTCGCCAAATTTCCGTTTTTTTCACAAATAAACGCAAGTTATATCGAATAAATGTTACTACTAAAATGAAGTACAATATGTCACGAGAAAACAATGTCAGAATCGCCAAGATCCGTTGAAGCGTTCCAGAGTTATAACCTCATAAAGGGACAGTGGTCAGAATTGTAAAAATTGGCCCGGTCATTAACGTGCAAACCACCCTCGGGGCTTAAGGGGTTAAATGCCATTCCTGGTATAAATGTGGAGGCGGAAAATTTTGCACCAGTTAATCTTATTAATTTGTTTCTGACAGATAGCTTGCTAGAGCATATTATCCTACAAACAAATTTATATATGTCCCAATTCATCAGCCATAATCCACAATCTTATTATGCTAGGTCAAATTCATGGACAACAACTAATGTCCTGGAAATGAAAACATTTTTCAGACTTACATTAGCTATGGGGCTGGTTAACAAAAATTTGGTCCTGGGGGGGCGTGGCCTGACTGCCGATGGAGCAGGTCGAATAGCGCGGGAGCTCTGTATAGGGTTGAGCGAAACGGATCGGTCAAATTCATAAGTCGCCGACTTTCGGCAAAGTCGAGTTTCATGAAACCCGACCCGATCCCAGTGTGGGGTCGGCGATCTTCGCGCCAAAGTCGCGTTTCATATGACGCGTTCAGCACCATTTCTCAGCCAATGAAGGTGGACGCAGAGTGTGGGCAGCGTGATGACATAGGTCTCAGTCCCCACCATCTTAGAGAAGGGCATTACAGTGATTGGCTTGCTTTCAGCGGTGTCACAGGGGCTATAAAGGGGCGTGCACACCGTCCGCCATCTTTCTTCTGCCGATCTGAGCATAGGGAGAGGTTGCTGCAGCTTCGTCAGAAGCAGGGATATTGTTAGGGAGGGAATATTAACCCCCAAACCACTTGTGCTGTAGCGATTTCCACTGTCCAACACCACCTTTTCTTTGCAGGGACAGTGGAGGCTAGATTTCTGTGCATCAGCTCTGTAGCTTATAAGGCTCCCTGATAGCTACATTATTGCTGTTTGTACGCCGCTGTGCAAACCAACTGGTTTTTTCAAAGCAAAAATCCTGTTGCTTCTTTCTGCACAGTTATCTTGTTTCCTTGTTTGTCCACACTTTTGTGTGCAGCAGTCCTTTTTACTGCTGGCTGCCATACTTGTCCTGAGATCATTGTAGGGAGATTGTTATTGTAGCACAGTCCCTTATATATATATATATATATATATATATATATATATATATATATATATATATATATATATATATATATATATATATATATATATATATATCTGCTAGCCGCTGTCTGCCACTGAAGCTGTGTAGTGTAATACAGTGGGCCTGATTTTCCCGGCAGTCTCCCACACCTATAAAGGGAAATTTCTATTGCCACTAAGTCCATCTGCGTGAGTCCTGTTTGTGGCATATCTGTCAGCCACTTTCTGACACAGAAACTGTGCAGTGTAATACAGTGGGCCTGATTTTCCCAGCAGTCTCCCACACCTATAAAGGGAAATTTCTATTGCCACTAAGTGCATCTGCGTCAGTCCTGTTTGTGGCATATCTGTCAGCCACTTTCTGACACAGAAACTGTGTTGGGTAATACAGTGGGCCTGATTTTCCCAGCAGTCTCACACACCTATAAAGGGAGATTTATATTCACAAGAAGTTTACGTACACCTTCTAACTGGTTTTACAGAACCATATAACGTTTGTTACTTTGGTTACATTTTTCCAAGAATGAGGAAGTCTGGTGGAAGAGGTCGTGGCCGTGGGCGGTCAATGCCAGCTGGTAATGATGGTAGTGGTGGTGGAGCATCAGGTGGTTGTGGGAAAAGCAATATAGCACCTATGTCTCGAGTTGTTGAGCCAGCGTCATCGTCTGGCTACACAAGGCCTCGAACGCTCCCTTTTCTGGGAGTAGGAAAACCGCTTTTAAAGCCGGAGCAGCAGGAACAAGTTTTGGCATTCCTTGCTGACTCTGCCTCTAGATCTTTCGCCTCCTCTTCGGAAAGTGGAAAATTTAAAAGCAGCGCGTCGTCAGTGGATGCTCCCGGTCAGGAATAAGTTGCTTCCTTGTGTCCTTCACCCAGAACAACAGAGAAGGATGCGTCAGGCGACACAACAGGTTACTCCATGGAGCTCTTTACACATACCGTGCCTGGGTTAGAAAGGGAAATTGTTAACAGGCCATGCCCATTACAAGATGAATCAGACATGGAGTGCACAGATGCACAGCCACAGCTAGATTATTATGCTGTTCCATTGACTCAGATCACAACATTGCCCTCGCAGTGTACTGAGCCAGAATCTGACCCTGATGAGACTATGGTGCCCTGTCCCGAACGCTATAGCACCGGCTTACACGGTGACACAGAGGAAGGTGCACAGGACATAGAAGAGGAGGTGATAGATGACCCAGTTCTTGACCCCGATTGGCAGCCATTGGGGGAACAGGGTGCCGCTGGCAGTAGCTCTGAAGCAGAGGAGGAGCCACAGCAGGCATCAACATCGTAACAGCTTTCATCTGGCGGGCCCGTATCTGGTCAAAAACGTGTGTCAAAACCAAAAACAGTTGTAGGACAGCGTGGCCATCCGGTTAAAGTAGCTCAGTGTGCAATGCCTGAAAAGGTATTCGATAGTAGGAAGAGTGAAGTCTGGCAATTTTTTAACAAAGATCCGAATGATCGGTGCAAAGTGATCTGTAAGAAATGCTCAAGGACCTTTAGCAGAGGTCAGAATGACAAAAATTTAAATACAAGTTGCATGCGTAGACATTTAACCACCATGCACTTGCAAGCCTGGACTAACTACCAAACGTCCCATAACGTTGTTGCAGCCGCTCACAATGAAGCTAGTCAGCAACCCTACATTCCTTCCCTCACTGTAAGCCCACCGTTTATGACACCACCTGCAGCAAATGTGGAGGAATCGTCGCAAGGCCAAAGCAGTCAGGGAATCACCAGGTTCTTGGTAGGAAACATTGTATGTAGGCCAACATCAAGAATACCATCACCAACCCTCTTTCAGTCTGCCATGTCCACCACCACCACCCCTGCTAGTTCCACCATATGCAGCTCTCCAGTCCAGCTCACCCTACAAGAGACTCTCATTAGGAAAAGGATGTACTCATCCTCTCATCCGCGTACACAGGGTTTGAACGCCCATATTGCTAGACTAATCTCACAGATGATGCCCTACCGGTTGGTTGAAAGCGAAGCTTTCAAAGCCCTGATTGCTTACACAGTACCACGCTATGACCTACCCAGTCGACACTTCTTTGCGAGAAAAGCCATCCCAGCCCTCCACCAGCATGTTAAATACCGCATTATCTATGCACTCAGGCAATCTGTCAGTAGAAAGGTGCACCTCACAACAGATGCATGGACCAGTAAGCATGGCCAGGGACGTTACGTGTCCATCACGGCACACTGGGTTAATGTGGTGGATGCAGGGTCCACAGGGGACAGCCATATTGGGACAGTTCTGCTTAGCCCACGGTCTAGGAAACTGTTTGCTGTAGGCATTTGCCACCCTTCCTCCTCCTCCTTGTCCTCCAGCAGAAGCGAAAGCTCGTCCACAGACCTCAGTTGCACGACCACTCCATCCGCAGCTGCCAGTGTTGCACACGTGGTGTCCCATTATGGAACAGCTAGTGGTAAGCATCAGCAGGCTGTGTTGGAAATGAAGTGTTTGGGGGACAACAGACACCCCGCAGAAGTTCTGTCCAAGTTCTTGCAGCAAGAAACTAAGTCATGGCTGGGCAGTGTATATCTTGAGGCAGGCAAGGTAGTCAGTGATAACGGAAGGAATTTTATGGCTGCCATAGCCCTTTCACAACTGAAACACATTACTTGCCTGGCTCACACCTTGAACCTGGTGGTGCAGTGCTTCCTGAAAAGTTATCCAGGGGTTACCCGCCCTGCTCCTGAAGGTGCGAAGACTTTGCTCGCACATCCGCCGTTCGCCCGTACACTCCAGCCGTATGTAGAACCATCAGCGATCTTTGAAGCTTCCCCAGCACCGCCTAATAATCGACGTTGCAACAAGGTGGAACTCCACACTGCACATGCTTCAGAGGCTGTGCGAACAGAGGCGTGCTGTTATGTATTTGTGGGAGGATACACATACACGGGCAGGCAGTTGGATGGCAGACATGGAGTTGTCAGGTGTGCAGTGGTCGAAGCTACAAAATCTTCAGTGTTTTGAGGAATGCACACGCCTGGTTAGTGCAGACGATGCCATCATAAGCATGAGCATCCCCCTAATGCGTCTGCTGATGCAAAGTTTGACGCACATAAAGGAGCAGGCGTCTGCAGCCGAGGACGAGGGAAGCCTTGATGACAGTCAGCCATTGTCTGCTCAGGGAAGTCTCCTGGACGAGGTGGCGGATGAAGAGGAGGAGAACGAGGAGGATGATGGGGATGAATATTTATGGGAGGAGGAAGCTTCTCAGGCAATAGAAACTGGTGGCGTTACAAGGTCAGGTACAGGGTTTTTGAGGGAGACAAGTGATGTTGATTTGCCAGAAAGTGCTCCTCAACCCAGCACAAGCAGTGAATTGACACCTGGAACATTGGCCCACATGGCGGATTATGCCTTGCGTATCCTAAAAAGGGACCCCCGCATTATCAAAATGATGACCGATGACGATTACTGGTTGGCCTGCCTCCTGGATCCACGCTATAAAGGGAAATTGCAAAATATCATGCCACATGAGAACCTTGAGCAAATATTGGCTACCAAACAAGCAACTCTTGTAGACCGTTTGGTTCAGGCATTCCCAGCACACAACGGCGGTGATGGTGATGGTTCTCACACGAGCTGTAGGGGGCAACATGGCAGAGGTGTTAGAGGTGCACAAATCAGAAGTGGCGTTGGACAGAGGGGTTTTATGACCAGGTTGTGAAGTGATTTCGCAATGACCGCAGACATGACAGGTACTGCAGCATCAATTCAAAGTGACAGGATACAACATTTGTCCAGTATGGTTACTAACTATTTTTCCTCCCTTATCGATGTTCTCCCTCACAAGTCATTCCCATTTGATTACTGGACATCCAAAATAAACACCTGGCCTGAATTGGCAGAATATACATTGCAGGAGCTTGCTTGCCCAGCAGCTAGTGTGCTATCAGAAAGAGTATTCAGTGCTGCTGGTTCAATACTGACCAAAAAAAGGAGTCGCCTGGCTACCCAAAATGTTGATGATCTAACCTTCAATAAAATGAACCAATCATGGATTTCTAATTATTTTGCCCCACCTTTCCCTGCTGACACCTAGCTTTCCTGTAAAAAGGTCTTGCTTTAGGACTGGTCTTACTGACTGCTCCAATTTCTCCATTTGCAGCTGCTGTATGTCCAGCATACACCATTTTTACACCTCCCTAAATGGGCTGACTCCCCCCACGGGGCCGTGGTCACCACTTGGTGCCGTTTGGCTGAAGAGGTGGGTGTGCCCACTTTTGGGGCGACGGCACTGGCACAGGGTCCCTCATAGTATAATGAAGTGTCTCTGGCGGTGGTGGTGCACACCCAACGTCAGACACACCGTCGTAACATGAGGCCAGTACCGCCGCCCACGAGAGAGTGTTCCCCCCAGCTCAAACAGTGCTCTACCACTTGCAAAATTATCTCTCACTGCTCCACCACTGTTTAGTCTGTGCGGTTAAATCCTTCAATGGCACTGCCAATACCAATTTGTTGACATGTATGATACTAGTAAAAATATTCAGGGGCCCTGTCCTACATTTACACCAGTTAATACTTTGCGCCAAATACCACTGTACCTAGGTATGCCACCTGTTTATTTGTGAAAAAACATTTTTGCCAGACATTAACCTCACTTTATTATTTTGGCCTACTAACGGAGTCACACTCCTTCCAATTGTCCTCCGCTGACCACACCAATGCTGCCTGTGTACCCCTGTAACCTATTTAAACCTGCATCGAGCCTACTTTTTTATTTTAGGCCTAGTAAGTCTGTCTGCGGTCCCTCCTTCCAATTGTCCTCCACTGACCACACCAATGCTGCCTGTGTACCCCTGTAACCTATTTAAAACTGCATAGAGCTTACTTTTTATTTTAGGCCTAGTAAGTCTGTCTGCGGTCCCTCCTTGCAATCGTTCTCCGCTGACCA
This sequence comes from Ranitomeya imitator, assembly GCF_032444005.1. Classification (NCBI taxonomy): domain Eukaryota; kingdom Metazoa; phylum Chordata; class Amphibia; order Anura; family Dendrobatidae; genus Ranitomeya; species Ranitomeya imitator. Next base: position 307,954,603 of record NC_091283.1, read on the forward strand.
CACCAATGCTGCCTGTGTACCCCTGTAACCTATTTAAACCTGCATCTAGTCTACTTTTTTTATTTTAGGCCTAGTAAGTCTGTCTGCGGTCCCTCCTTCCAATTGTCCTCCACTGACCACACCAATGCTGCCTGTGTACCCCTGTAACCTATTTAAAACTGCAGCAAAGAGCCTACTTTTTTTATTTTAGGCCTAGTAAGTCTGTCTGCGGTCCCTCCTTCCAATTGTCCCTGTGCTGACCACACCAATGCTGCCTGTGTACCCCTGTAAACACAAAAAAGCACAGTAAAACCAAAAACACTCAGTTGCAAAAAAATCACAGTGGACAGCAAGTGCTGGTAAAAAGATGGAAAAAACATGGTATTTGGTTGATAGTTTTTTGCACAAAATGTATATTAAGCCGCTCTACCAAACGTCAAGGTATACCCATATCAGAGCAGTCCTAGCTAATGTATGTAATCCCTATCTGATGTATTTAAAACCTGGTCATATGTACAATACCTGTATGAGCAGGATTCAGAAAAGGAATGTCCATGTGGACATGCTGGACAGAACGGCTCAAAAAAAGAGGGGTAGAGGCCTCCCCAGTCTTGTGGACACAAGAAAACAATCATGTAAAACCAGAACATATGAGCTGCACGCACAGTGAACAAGCCCGTAGAGACATGTTCACACCACCAAGAGACTTGAAAACACAAAAAAGCACAGTAAAACCAAAAACACTCTGTTGCAAAAAAATCACAGTGGACAACAAGTGCTGGTAAAAAGATGGAAAAAACAGGGTATTTGGTTGATATGTTTTTTGCAAAAAATGCATATTAAGCTGCTCTACCAAACGTCAAGGTATACCCATATCAGAGCAGTCCTAGCTAATGTATGTAATCCCTATCTGATGTATTTAAAACCTGGTCATATGTACAATACCTGTATGAGCACCCCTGTAACCTATTTAAACCTGCATAGAGCCTACTTTTTTATTTTAGGCCTAGTAAGTCTGTCTGCGGTCCCTCCTGGCAATCGTCCTCCGCTGACCACACCAATGCTGCCCGTGCACCCCTGTAACCTTTTTTAAACTGCATTGAGCCAACTTTTTTGTTTAAGGCCTACTACCTGTGTCTGTCTGCGCCACTCAATACAGCTGTCCTACAGCTGAGCTTCAATTGTCAGGTTTTCAGCCTATAGGAATTTGAAAACTGCATTGGGGCTACTAGTTTGGTTGGGCCTACTAACGGTGTCTGCTGCTCCTTGGTGTTCTCCTGTTTTTTTATCCTGAGCTTCGATCTTCAGGCTTTCGGCCTATATTTTTAATAGGAAACTGCATTGGGGCTACTAGTTTGGTTGGGCCTACTAACGGTGTCTGCCGCTCCTTGGTGTTCTCCTGGTTTGTTTTCCTGAGCTTCGATCTTCAGGTTTTCGTCCTATATTTTTAATAGCAAACTGCATTTGGGCTACTAGTTTGGTTGGGGCCTACTAACGGTGTCTGCGGCTCCTTGGTGTTCTCCTGGTTTGTTTTCCTGAGCTTCGATCTTCAGGCTTTCAGCCTATATTTACAAATTGTTAACTGCATTTGGCCTACTAGTTTGGTTGGGCCTACTAACGGTGTCTGCCGCTCCTTGCTGTTTTGCTCCATTGAACAAAGCAGTGCCACCTGTTTACTACTGTTGCCAATTTTGAACTGCATTTAGACTACTTACTGATTTGGGCCTACTCACTGTGTCAGTCTCTCATTACAGTTGTCCTCCACTGAACAAAGCAATCCCGCCTGGTTAGTCCTGTTACCAATTTTGAACTGCATTTAGCCCACTTTATTATTTGGGCCTATATCTGTGTTTCCTCCTCATCCTGCCCATTGCCCAGCCAGTGCTAGATGAGTCTGCTGGTACTTTGACCCAGACCACTACATTCCCCTTGCACGCTACACAGCCAGAATCTGACCCTGCTGAAAGTCAGGCTCCCCTTCCCGCATACTATACCACATTACACGGGGACAAAGAGGAAGGTGCAGATAAAAGTGCAGGTTCCTTCATCAGGTGGGGGGGCATACTCGTTGGCGACGTCACTGGCACAGGGCCCCTCATAGTACGCAAAAGTGTCGCTGCCGGTGGGAGGCGCCCCCGCCATACAAACACACCGCCGTACTTTGAGGGGCCCTGTGCCAGTGCCAATGCGAATGAGTGGGCCCCCCTGCTTGCTCAGGATCACAGCACTTGCAAAGTTGAAATACCCCTCCCTGCTCCACTGCCATGATGTAGTCTATGTTTCCTGGGCCCACTAAAAACTTGAACCAGCCCTACCCCCCACAACTTTAGCCAAATGACCCCTCAATTTCCAATGCCTAACTATTATTATAAGGTAAATTAAGATTGACAAGCTTCAGTAACAAGAATGGATGTTTTTGCCATTAAAATGGCCACTGTAGGTGTTTTCCTAGCCTCCACTCACTGCCGACTATGCTTCCCCATTGACTTGCATTGGGTTTCGTGTTTCGGTCGATCCCCGACTCTTCGCGATAATCGGCCAATTTCACTCGACTCGACTTTTGAGAAAGTCGGGTTTCGCGAAACCCGACTCGATCCTAAAAAAGTAAAAGTCGCTCAACCCTAGCTCCGTACCCAGGATTCACTAAGCGGCACACAGCGACGTTCTGACGGCACCTTCTGCCCCGAATCTCCCCACACCAACTCCTTACCTGCTGGTGAGTACATGGGGAAGACCAAATCCGGCCACACCGGACCCCTCTAGGCGCATAGTTGATTTCTTTGCGGCCTCCTCGCAACAGCTCCAGAAATCCAAGATGGTGCCGCCGTCTCCCAGATTCTCTCGTGTAGTGTGCCGTGGCTCTCAATCCTCCTCGAGCACAGCTGCGGCTGAACTTTCTGATGCCCTGGTCACAGAGTCTCTTCTGAGAGATATGCTGGGAGGTCTCCGGACCTCCCTGCAAGAAGACATGCACTCCATGCTGGCAGAACTTAGAGGGGAGGTGGATGAACTAGGGAGCCGCACAGATCATCTAGAGAATAAAATGTCCGAGCTGGTGGCCTCGCATAATGAACTATGAGACGCCCATAACAATTTACAATTGCTTGCTACTAAAACCCACTCTAAAACCCTGGACCTAGAGGATAGGTCCAGGAGGAATAATGTCAAGCTCAGAGGCATTGTGGAGATGGTTGGTGCTGAAGATCTCAAAGCCTTCCTACAAGACTTTATTCTTGCTGTCCTCCCACATGCTGTTAAGGATGGCATCATAATTGACCGTATCCATCGGATCCCCAAACCCTCAAGTCTGGACCCCTCTGTTCCTAGAGATGTACTAGCCCATCCATTTTTTTGTTATGAAAGAAGAATTTCTTCAAGCACAGAGCTAAGCCGACATTGCCCGAACACTTTGCAAACATCTTTGTCTTTCCTGATCTATCTCCAGGATCTTTAGCCCTGCATAGAGCTTTCCTGCCTTATACCACAATCCTGAGAGAGAAAGGTATATTATACCGTTGGGGATTTCCCACCAAGCTATGCATTCGCAAAGACGGATCGGTTACCACATGCCTAACCCCATCACAAGCAGCCAAGACTCTGATCCAATGGGGTCTTTACTCCTCCCGGATCCCCTTCTTCTTCCTCTGACTCCCCCAGGCCTGGAGGTTCTAAAACCGGAAGACGCCGCATTATCCCGGTCTGGAAGGTCACCTGACGTTACAAACTTTTCCGATTCCTGGCTGGATTTTTCCTTTTTCCCAGCATAGTTCTACTTTTCCTCTCATTTTTCTTTTTTGAAGTAATTTTCTGCTGAGCTTGGTTCCCTTGGCTGGGTCCCTCCTCAGTCTATTGCCCCACAGGTGTATTGTTTTTTTTTTTTTTTCATCTTTGGACTCAGGAATTCCCTGAATGGTCCTTTGTACTATTTTTTTTTTTGCTGTTTGTTCTGTTTCCCCCCTTCCTTCCCTTACCACATTCTTTGCTGGTATTACTTGGTAGTCCACGATTCTGTTGCAACCCTTGACTGTTTATCAGAGTGCATAACCCCATACGCAATTTTATAATTGTTCATTATGAGTATTTCATTATATTCTATTAATGTTAATGGCCTTAATTCCCCCGGTAAAAGATCGCTCGTATGGCGCCAACTCTCTAAAACTAATCATGATATTATATGTTTACAGGAAACACATTTGCTAGAACAAGATAATGTAAGAATGTACTCGAACCTGTATCCCCACCAATTCTTTGCGAATGGGAAAACTAAAAAAGCTGGGGTGGCTATTTTTTGTAGTAAAGCTAATTCTTTCCAGCTGATCAGCTCTGTAACTGATCCCAAGAGTAGATTTATTATAGTATTATGTTTAATCTATAATGCCCCCTATACCATTGCCTCTGTGTATGCCCCAAATTTTGGCCAAATTAAGTTTTTGAATAGCTTTTTTCAATCGCTAGGCGATTTTCAGCATGGTTATAAATTGGTTGCGGGAGATTTCAATATCCCCGTATCTAAAAAACTAGATTGCTCGACTTCTTCCCTGTCCAGGGGTGAGGCGGCGCAACTCATCAACTCCTGCCATCTCCACGATATTTGGCGATATCTTCATTGCAATGAACGAGACTACACATTTTGGTCGCCTAGGCATGGTTCCTACAGCAGAATTGATTATGTTTTGGTAGATGATTTGGCCCTTCCCCGTTGTATCTCTGCCACTATAGGCAATATAACCTGGTCTGACCACGCGCCAGTGACTGTTTCCCTGATAGACCTGTTGGCAATTAGACCCCCTTCGCAATGGCGCCTTAATGACCACCTCCTGACTGAGCAAACGAACTCCCAACTAATTGAGAACAGGAAATCTTCTCTATCAATGATTCTGCGGAGGTGCGCGATGACTCCCTCTGGTTTGCACACAAAGCAGTAGCTCGTGGCCTCTTTATTAAAATGGCGGCGACACCTAAACGCAAATACAACCAGGTTCTTAAAACTGCCCTTCAACTATTTTCTGACCTCTCTACAGCACGCCTTCACCTTCGCCAACTCCTCCTCCGCAGAGCAGAGAATTCGCTCAGGAAATTGAAGGCTCAATTCTATTCTATGGGTGATAGGGCAGGTGCTTTACTCGCTAGACGCGTTAAAAAAAAAGAAGCCCAATCCAAAATTCATTACCTACTAAAACCAGATGGTTCCCGTATCTATAACCCAATCCACATAGCAGAGGAATTGGCATCATATTACTCCTCGTTATATAATCTTGACTCTGATCCAAATACTCCACAACCCTCTCAAGCCTCTATAGTCGCCTTTTTGAATGAAGCGAAGCTTCCTTCGGTTAATTCAGAACAGCTATCTTTCCTTAATGCCCCTATTGAAGTCTCTGAAACATCTCAAATCATTAGGGAGGCCAAACAACATTCTGTTCCAGGTCCAGATGGTTTCTCCTTCTCCTATTACTCTCAGTTTCTTCCTATTCTTTCTCCTTATCTCCTGCGTCTATTCAACTACTGGCTGTCAATAGGCACCATCGGGAAGGAGGTGTTGGAAGCTTCTATAGCAACCCTTCCCAAACCAGGGAAGCCTATGACCTCTCCTGGTAACTTTAATCCCATCGCTCTTCTAAATTGTGATGTAAAAATTTATGCTAAAATCTGGGCTAACAGGTTATTGTCGGTTCTTCCCACTCTGGTTCACCCAGATCAGGTTGGGTTCGTGCCGGGTAAGCAAACTAGAGATGGCACAAGGTGCCTGATTGACCTGCTGGATGTGGTGGAGAGAGGGAGCCTCTCCAGTGTGTTTCTATCACTCGATGCTGAGAAGGCGTTTGACAGGGTACATTGGGGATATATTGATTATACCCTGCAAAAATTCGGCCTCACTGGTCAAATCTTCACAGCTATTATGGCCCTGTACTCCAATCAATGTGCTTCTGTCTGTTCAGCTGGCTTTAAATCTCGTACCTTTTCTATTTTGAATGGAACTCGCCAAGGTTGCCCTCTCTCCCCCATCATCTTTGCTTTGATTATGGAGCCCCTTACGGCTGTTGTGAGGCAGTGCCCAGATATCAAGGGTGTAATGGTGGGGAATCATAAACATAAAATGGGCTTCTATGCTGATGATGTAGTTTTAACCTGCTCTGCTCCCCTCGACTCACTGTCTGCGGTCTCCACTATCCTTTCTCACTTTGCTGAAGCTTCTTACTATAAACTTAACTTATCCAAATCTACAATTTTTCCCCTGTTTATTCCAACCCCCCTTCAACTTCAAATTCAAGCCAAGTATCCTTTCATCTGGTCTCCTCTCGGTTTCACGTATCTGGGCATACAAATAACTCACTTAAAAGATATCGTTCGTATCAACTGCGACACGACGCTCCTCAAAATTAAAAAGGATATAGACCAATTTTCCAATTCTCATCTATCCTGGATGGCTAGGATTCAAACATCTAAAATGTTAATTCTCCCTAAACTCATATCTCTTTGGGTGTCTCCCTCTCACCATTCCCTCTAGGTACATTTAAGCTTTCCAATCAATTATTGATCGATTTATTTGGAATAACAAACCCCACAGAATAAAACGTTTATTAATGGCACTCTCGTACTCGAGAGGTGGTCTTGGCGCTCCCAGAGTCCAACTGTATCACAGGGCTGCCCTACTAGAACCCCTTAAAATTTGGTGGGAGGGGAACGCTTTTCTTCAGTGGTTCAACATTGAGTCACACTATACCCCTAGGAGGTCCCTCAGATTATTATTACAACTTTGTTTCCTCTGTCCCTCTTTGTGGGGATCGTCTCTTAACCCCTTCCCGACCTTTGACGCATACGCTGCGTCATGAAAGTCGGTGCCATTCCGACCCATGACGCAGCATATGCGTCATGGAAAGATCGCGTCCCTGCAGGCCGGGTGAAAGGGTTAACTCCCATTTCACCCGATCTGCAGGGACAGGGGGAGTGGTAGTTTAGCCCAGGGGGGGTGGCTTCACCCCCTCGTGGCTACGATCGCTCTGATTGGCTGTTGAAAGTGAAACTGCCAATCAGAGCGATTTGTAATATTTCACCTAAAAAACTGGTGAAATATTACAATCCAGCCATGGCCGATGCTGCAATATCATCGGCCATGGCTGGAAACACTTATGTGCACCCACCCCACCCCTCCGATCGCCCCCCCAGCCCCCCGATCTGTGGTCCGCTCCCCTCCGTCCTGTGCTCCGCTCCCCCCGTGCACCAATCACACCCCCCGCGCTCCAATCAAACCCCCCCGCACTCCGATCCCCCCCCCGCACACAGCGACCCCCCCCGTGCTCCGATCCACCCCCCCGCACAGCGATCCCTCACCCCGTGCTCCAATCCTCCCCCGTGCTCCAATCCTCCCTCCCGTGTTCCGATCCACCCCCCCCATGCTCCGATCCACCCCCCCGTGCTCCGACGCCCCCCCCGTGCCCTGATCTCCCCCCCCTTATACTTACCTGGCCGCCCGAGGTCCGTCCGTCTTCTTTCCTGGGCGCCGCCATCTTCCAAAATGGCGGGCGCATGTGCAGTGCGCCCGCCGAATCTGCCGGGCGGCAGATTCGTTCCAGAGTGAATTTTGATCACTGAGATATAACCTATCTCAGTGATCAAAATAAAAAAAATAGTAAATGACCCCCCCCCTTTGTCACCCCCATAGATAGGGACAATAAAAAAAATAAAGAATTTTTTTTTTTTCACTAAGGTTGGGGTAAGAACTAGGGTTAGGGTTAGGGGTAGGGTTAGGGGTAGGGTTAGGGGTAGGGTTAGGGTTTCGGTATGTGCACACATATTCTGATTTTTCCGCAGCGGATTTGAAAAATCCACAGTGCTAAACCGCTGCCGATTTATCGTGGATTTACCGCGGTTTTTCTGCGCATTTCACTGCGGTTTTACAACTGCGATTTTCTATTGGAGCAGTTGTAAAACCGCTGCGGAATCCGCAGAAAGAAGTGACATGCTGCGGAATGTAAACCGCTGCGTTTCCGTGCAGTTTTTCCGCAGCATGTGTACAGCGATTTTTGGTTCCCATAGGTTCACATTGAACTGTAAACTCATGGGAAACTGCTGCGGATCCGCAGCATTTTCTGCAGCGTGTGCACATACCTTTAGAATTAGGCTATGTGCACACGGTGCGGATTTGGCTGAGGATCCGCAGCAGTGTTCCATCAGGTTTACAGTACCATGTAAACATATGGAAAACCAAATCCGCTGTGCCCATGGTGCGGAAAATACCGCGCGGGAACGCTGCGTTGTATTTTCCACAGCATGTCAATTCTTTGTGCGGATTCTGCAGCGTTTTACACCTGTTCCTCAATAGGAATCCGCAGGTGAAATCCGCACAAAAAACACTGGCAATCCGCGGTAAATCCGCAGGTAAAACGTAGTGCCTTTTACCCGCGGATTTTTAAAAATGGTGCTGAAAAATCTCATTCGAATCCGCAATGTTGGCACATAGCCTTAGGGCTATGGTTGGGTTGGAATTAGGGTTGTGGTTAGGGTTAGGGGTGTGTTGGGGTTAGGGTTGTGGTTAGGGGTGTGTTGGGGTTAGGGTTGTGATTAGGGTTATGGCTACAGTTGGGATTAGGGTTAGGGGTGTGTTGGGGTTAGTGTTGGAGGTAGAATTGAGGGGTTTCCACTGTTTAGGCACTTCAGGGGGTCTCCAAACGCAACATGGTGCCACCATTGATTCCAGCCAATCTTGTATTCAAAAATTCAAATGGTGCTCCCTCACTTCCGAACCCCGACGTGTGCCCAAACAGTGGTTTACCCCCACATATGGGGTACCAGCATACTAAGGACAAACTGCGCAACAATTACTGGGGTCCAATTTCTCCTGTTACCCTTGAGAAAATAAAAAATTGCTTGCTAAAACATCATTTTTGAGGAAAGAAAAATGATTTTTTATTTTCACGGCTCTGCGTTGTAAACGTCTGTGAAGCACTTGGGGGTTCAAAGTGCTCACCACATATCTAGATAAGTTCCTTGGGGGGTCTAGTTTCCAAAATGGGGTCACTTGTGGGGGGTTTCTACTGTTTAGGCACACCAGGGGCTCTGCAAACGCAACGTGACGCCCGCAGACCATTCCATCAAAGTCTGCATTTCAAAAGTCACTACTTCCCTTCTGAGCCCCCACGTGTGCCCAAACAGTGGTTTACCCCCACACATGGGGTATCAGCGTACTCAGGAGAAACTGGACAACAACTTTTGTGGTCCAATTTCTCCTGTAACCCTTGGGAAAATAAAAAATTCTGGGCTAAAAAATTATTTTGAGGAAAGAAAACGTATTTATTATTTTCACTGCTCTGTGTTATGAACTTCTGTGAAGCACTTGGGGGTTCAAAGTGCTCACCTCACATCTAGATAAGTTCCTTTCGGGGTCTAGTTTCCAAAATGGGGACACTTGTGGGGGGTTTCTACTGTTTAGCCACATCAGGGGCTCTGCAAACGCAATGTGACGCCCACAGAGCATTCCATCAAAGTCTGCATTTCAAAACGTCACTACTTCACTTCCGAGCCCCAGCATGTGCCTAAACAGTGGTTTACCCCCACATATGGGGTATCAGCGTACTCAGGAGAAACTGGACAACAACTTTTGGGGTCAAATTTCTCCTGTTACCCTTGGGAAAATAAAAAATTGCGGGCTAAAATTCATTTTTGAGAAAATAATTTTTTTTTTTTATTTTCATGACTCTGCGTTATAAACTTCTGTGAAGCACTTGAGGGTTCAAAGTGCTCACTACACATCTAGATTAGTTCCTTTGGGGGTCTAGTTTCCAAAATGGGGTAATTTGTGGGGGATCTCCAATGTTTAGGCACACAGGGGCTCTCCAAACGCGACATGGTGTCCGCTAATGATTGGAGATAATTTTCCATTTAAAAAGCCAAATGGCGTGCCTTCCCTTCTGAGCCCTGCCGTGCGGCCAAACAGTGGTTTACCCCCACATATGGGGTATCTGCATACTCAGGACAAACTGGACAACAACATTTGTGGTCCAATTTCTCCTATTACCATTGGCAAAATAGGAAATTCCAGGCTAAAAAATCATTTTTGAGAAAAGAAAAATTATTTTTTATTTTCATGGCTCTGCATTATAAACTTCTGTGAAGCACCTGGGGGTTTAAAGTGCTCAGTATGCATCTAGATAAGTTCCTTGGGGGGTCTAGTTTCCAAAATGGGGTCACTTGTGGGGGAGCTCCATTGCATAGGCACACAGGGGCTCTCCAAATGCGACATGGTGTCCGCTAACAATTGGAGCTAATTTTCCATTCAAAAAGTTAAAAGGCGCGCCTTCCCTTCCGAGCCCTGCCGTGTGCCCAAACAGTGGTTTACCCCCACATATGAGGTATCGGCGTACTCAGGAGAAATTGCTCAACAAATTTTAGGATCCATTTTATCCTGTTGCCCATGTGAAAATGAAAAAATTGAGGCTAAAAAACTTTTTTTGTGAAAAAAAAGTACTTTTTCATTTTTACGGATCATTTTGTGAAGCACCTGGGGGTTTAAAGGGCTCACTATGCATCTAGATAAGTTCCTTGGGGCGTCTAGTTTCCAAAATGGGGTCACTTGTGGGGGAGCTCCAATTTTTAGGCACACGGGGCCTCTCCAAATGTGACATGGTGTCCGCTAAAGAGTGCAGCCAATTTTTCATTCAAAAAGTCAAATGGCGCTCCTTCCCTTCCAAGCCCTGCCGTGCGCCCAAACAGTGGTTTACCCCCACATATGAGGTATCAGCGTACTCAGGACAAATTGGACAACAACTTACGTGGTTCAGTTTCTCCTTTTACCATTGGGAAAATAAAAAAATTGTTGCTGAAAAATCATTTTTGTGACTAAAAAGTTAAATGTTCATTTTTTCCTTCCATGTTGCTTCTGCTGCTGTGAAGCACCTGAAGGGTTAATAAACTTCTTGAATGTGGTTTTGTGCACCTTGAGGGGTGCAGTTTTTAGAATGGTGTCACTTTTGGGTATTTTCAGCCATATAGACCCCTCAAACTGACTTCAAATGTGAGGTGGTCCCTAAAAAAAATGGTTTTGTAAATTTCGTTGTAAAAATGAGAAATCGCTGGTCAAATTTTAACCCTTATAACTTCCTAGCAAAAAAAAATTTTGTTTCCAAAATTGTGCTGATGTAAAGTAGACGTGTGGGAAATGTTATTTATTAACTATTTTGTGTCACATAACTCTCTGGTTTAACAGAATAAAAATTCAAAATGTGAAAATTGCGAAATTTTCAAAATTTTCGCCAAATTTCCGTTTTTATCACAAATAAACACAGTATTGACCTAAATTTACCACTAACATGAAGCCCAATATGTCACGAAAAAACAATCTCAGAACCGCTAGGATCCATTGAAGCGTTCCTGAGTTATTACCTCATGAAGGGACACTGGTCAGAATTGCAAAAAACGGCAAGGTCTTTAAGGTCAAAATAGGCTGGGTCATGAAGGGGTTAAATCAATTAACTCTGCATCTAAAATATGGTCGGGACTATGCCCTACTCATTTACCATTTTTATTTCATTATGTTTCTCTGCAGGCTCTGGACAATGCGATAGAGGGTATGTCTCTATCTGCCTGGAGAGAATGCGGGGTACTTCTAGTGAGTGATTTATATGACTTGTCTGGCTTGAGGTCATTTTTAGACCTTACTACCTTCTATTCCCTACGTGCTAGGGCCTTCTTTCAATACTTTCAAATACGTAGCCTCTTGAGATGTCGCAGCCTATTTGGGGTGCCCGCATCCCCCTTGGGTGAGGAGACTCCAGTCCAGAGATTTTTCAGACCAAATACTCTGATCCCTAATGGTATTTCCATTATTTACAAAGCCCTCCTCTCCTATGGTATTACTGATAGACTCCCCTTTATGTCCTCTTGGGAGGCTGCCCTTTCATTTGAGGCTTCCCTGGAGGACTGGAATAATGCTATGATACACCCATCCAAATTTTCCTCATGTCTTGGTCACCTTGAGCAGGTTAAAAAAATCCATCTCCAATGGTACCTCACTCCCACTAAATTAGCTAAATTTCAGCATTCCTCCTCTCCTTTGTGCTGGAAAAATTGCAATCTCATTGGCTCGCTGGCTCATGTTTGGTGGGACTGCCCCTGTATTAAAATATTTTGGCGTCAGGTCGAGTCTATTCTAGCAGAGGTAACCCAACTCCCTTTCATTTTAAATGGTCCTTTAGCAGTATTAGGTATTTCCCTTATGGATTTCCCGCCTCCCCTTCAACCCATTATTTCTAATATCCTTGTAGCAGCTAGACATTGCATTTCAAGACATTGGAGAGCACCTATTGTTCCCTCCAGGTCTGAATTAATATCGAAGATTAACCTCCACTTTAGCTATGAATCAAGCACAGCTGATTGTCTTTAATAAAAAAAAATAAGGTCCTCACGTGGTGGGACCCTTTGATCTCGTCATCTTTTATATCTTCTCCTGATTACCCTTCCCCTCCCTCTCCTAGCTAATCAAAATGCCTGTTATGCTTATATAATTTTGTTTGCATTCATGTCTCTGTGGTTATATTCCTTTCTCTCTCTAGTGGACATTCTATAAATGATTGTATTCCTCTCCCCCCTCCCCTTTCTTTTTTTTACTTTACACGTGTTGTGTTCTTTACTCAATAAAAATTTGAATGGTTAAAAAAAAAGTTTGGTCCTATTGGTCCTGTTCAAGCCACCCCAATGTTTCCTGCCATTTTTCCTAGGACCCATTATGAAATGCTTACGAGATTTTGGCATTTTAAAGACAACAGTCGACGCCTGCCCAGAAATGCCCTAGAACATGACATACTGTTCAAAATCAGACCCATCATCGAAGACTTGACAGAAAAGTTCTTAAAGCTTTACACCCCAACAGAGAACATTTCCATTGATGAGTCCCTTGTAAAATTCAAAGGAAGACTGCACCTCAAGCAATTTATTCCTTCTAAGAGGGCAAGGTTCGAAATAAAGCTCTATAAAATGTGCGAGAGTTCAACCAGATATACATTAGCTTTTCGCATTTATGAGGAGAAGATAGACAACTAAACCCACCAGGATGCCCTACTTATCTGGCGACATCTGGAAAAATCGTTTGGAAGCTGATAACTCCATTTTTACAAAAAGGCTACAATCTGTATGTTGACAACTACTACACCAGCATACCCCTATTTAACCCCTTCATGACCCAGCCTATTTTGACCTTAATGACCTGGCCGTTTTTTTCCAATTCTGACCAGTGTCCCTTTAAGAGGTAATAACTCAGGAACGCTTCATCGAATCCTAGTGGTTCTGAGAATGTTTTTTCATGACATATTGGGCTTCATGTTAGTGGTAAATTTAGGTCGATAATTTTTGCGTTTGTGAAAAAAATGGAAATTTGGCTAAAATTTTGAAAATTTCGCAATTTTCAAATTTTGAATTTTTATTCTGTTAAACGAGAGAGTTATGTGACACAAAATAGTTAATAAATAACATTACCCACATGTCTGCTTTACATCAGCGCAATTTTGGAAACAAAATTTGTTTTTGCTAGGAAGTTATAAGGGTTAAAAGTTGACCAGCGATTTCCCATTTTTACAGCAAAATTTACAAAACCATTTTTTTTAGGGACCACCTCACATTTGAAGTCAGTTTGAGGGGTCTATATGACTAAAAATACCCAAAAGTGACACCATTCTAAAAACTGCACCCCTCAAGGTGCTCAAAACCACATTCAAGAAGTTTATTAACCCTTCAGGTGCTTCACAGCAGCAGAAGCAACATGGAAGGAAAAAATGAACATTTAACTTTTTAGTCACAAAAATGATCTTTTAGCAACAATTTTTTTATTTTCCCAAGGGTAAAAAGATACACTGGACCCCAAAAGTTATTGTACAATTTGTCTTGAGTACGCCGATACCCTATATGTGGGGGGAGGGGGAATACTGTTTGGGCGCACGACAGGGCTCGGAAGGGAAGGAGCGCCATTTGACTTTTTCAATGAAAAATTGGCTCCAATCTTTCGCGGACACCATGTCGCGTTTGGAGAGCCCCTGTGTGCCTAAACATCCCCCCAAGGAACTTATCTAGATGCATAGTGAGCACTTTGAACCCCCAGGTGCTTCACAAATTGATCCGTAAAAATGAAAAAGTACTTTTTTTCACAAAAAAATTATTTTGGCTTTAATTTGTTAATTTCCACATGGGCAACAGGAGAAATTGCCCAATAAATTTTAGGATCTATTTTATCCTGAGTACAGTGATATGTGGGGGTAAACCACTGTTCGGGCACACGGCCGGGCTTGGAAGGGAAGGAGCACCATTTGACTTTTTGAATGAAAAATTAGCTCCAATCGTTAGCGGACACCATGTCACGTTTGGAGAGCCACTGTGTGCCTAAACATTTGAGCTCCCCCACATGTGACTCCATTTTGGAAACTAGACCTCCCATGGAACTAACCTAGATGTGCGGTGACCACTTTAACCTTCGTCAGGCTGCATAATTTTACAACGTTAACCCTAGAACGCATACCTGGGATCACATGACATGACCTGACCTGGGATCACATGACCATGTTGTCATGCAGAATCCACACTCTTCCCAGCAATAGCAGAGTCATAAAAGTTCTTCCCCAGCAACAATACAGACAAAAAGACTGAGTATCACATGTAAACCTAGTACAGGCCTAAAAGGCCCCAGGTGCGTGAATATGGGGTAGTCCCCAAAAAAGGTTGTTATACCGAAATGCCTATAACATAAAAATATATGAACAACTGGAAATTACTAACAACTATATACCTGAGGAATACCTAGAGTTTCAAAATTCTAACTAAAGTAATTTTACAGAAAATAGAAAACAAGTAACCTGACAGGCCTGCAAGGCCCCAGGTATGCGTCCGCCAGCCTTAGCTGGGGTCACCAGGAGGTCAGATCCATTACGGAATCCCGTCCTGGCGGACCCCTGCGCTAGTGGGAATGCATCCTTACTTTGCAATAAACTTTGAAAAGTATTTTTATTTGAGTTATTCCATGATAATTGTAAACAGGCCTAAAAGGCCCCAGGTGCGTGAATGTGTAGATTTCTATGGGTGTGCGTTCTAGGGTTAACAGGCTGCAGAGGTACAATTGTACCTTCATATATATTTTATTGAAATTTGGCCAATATATTCTGGACCAAAACTGCTGAGATGTCACAAAATTTCAGCCTTCTACGGGTTTTCGAAAAAAAAAGTTATTGCAATTTTAAAACGGAATAGTTACAATTGTACCTACTCAGCCGGACGAAGGTTAAACCCCCAAGTGCTTCACAGAAGTTTATAACGCAGAGCCGTGAAAATAAAAAATCATTTTTCTTTCCTCAAAAATTATTTTTTAGCCCGCAATTTTTTATTTTCACAAGAGTAACAGGAGAAATTGGACCCCAAAAGTTGTTGTCCAGTTTGTCCTGAGTACGCGGATACACCATATGTGGGGGTAAACCACTGTTTTGGCGCACGTCGGGGCTCGGAAGGGAGGGAGCACCAATTGACTTTTTGAACGCAAGATTGGCTGGAATCAATGGTGGCGCCATGTTGCGTTTGGAGACCCCTGATGTGCCTAAACAGTAGAAACCTCTCAATTCTAACTCCAACACTAACCCCAACACACCCCTAACCCTAATCCCAAACCTAACCATAATCCTAACCCTAACCCCAATACACCCCTAACCACAACCCTAACCCCAACACACCCCTAACCCTAGCCATAACCCTAACCACAAGCCTAATCTTAACCCTATTTCCAACCCTAGCCCTAATTCCAACCCTAACTCTAATTCCAACCCTAACCCTAAGGCTATGTGCCCACGTTGCGGATTCGTGTGAGATTTTTCCGCACCATTTTTGAAAAATACGCAGGTAAAAGGCACTGCGTTTTACCTGCGGATTTACCGTGGATTTCCAGTGTTTTTTGTGCAGATTTCACCTGCGGATTACTATTGAGGAACAGGTGTAAAACGCTGCGGAATCCGCACAAAGAATTGACATGCTGCGGAAAATACAACACAGCGTTCGCGTGTGGTATTTTCCGCACCATGGGAACAGCGGATTTGGTTTTCCATAGGTTTACATGGAACTGTAAAGCTGATGGAAAACTGCTACGAATCTGCAGCGGCCAATCCGCTGCGAATCCGCAGCCAAATCCGCACCGTGTGCACATAGCCTAATTCTAAGGGTTCTAACTGTAGTGGAAAAAAAATAAAATATTTTCTTTATTTTATTATTGTTCCTACTTATGGGGGTGATAAAGGGGGGGTTCATTTACTTTTTTTTTTATTTTGATCACTGTGTGGTTTTATCACAGTGATCAAAATGTACATGGAACGAATCTGCCGGCCGAAGATTGGAAGATGGAGGCGCTCATGGACAAGACGGACGGACACCGGGAGCCTCGGTAAGTATGAGGAGGGGAGATCGGGGCACAGGGCATTGGAGCACGGGGGGTGGCATAGGAGCACAGGGGGAGCGGACAGGAGGACGGGGGAGCAAACAGGGCGATGGAGGGGAGCGGACCACAGAATGGAGGACTAGGGGGGAGATCGGTGGTGGTGGGGCACATCAGTGTTTCCAGTCATGGCCGATGATATTGCAGCATCGGCCATGGCTGGATTGTAATATTTCACCAGTTTTTTAGGTGAAATATTACAAATCGCTCTGATTGGCAGTTTCACTTTCAACAGCCAATCAGAGCGATCGTAGCCACTAGAAGCCACCCCCCCTGGGCTGAAGTACCACTCCCCCTGTCCCTGCAGATCGGGTGAAATTGGAGTTAACCCTTTCACCCGATCTGCAGGGACGCGATCTTTCCATGACGCCACATAGGCGGCACAGGTCGGATTGGCACCGACTTTCATGACGCCTACGTGGCGTCAAAGGTCAGGAAGGGGTTAAAAGTCTGGTTGAACATAACATAGGGGCTTGTGGGACCATTCGCAAAAACCATCAGTGGTTTCCACAAACATTGGTCAATGAAAAGTTCTGAAAGGGGCAGTCAGGGGCTTTACGCAATGGAGAGCTGCTTGCCCCTAAGTACAAGGATAAAAAAGATATTTTTATCCTGAGCTCGATCCACAAAGATGCCACAAGGGACACTGCAGACCAAAAGGGATCCACTACTCCAAAACCTGTGTCTTTTATTGACTACAACAAATATATGGGGCTGTGGACCTTGCAGACCTGGTTCTACAGCCATACCAGGTATCAAGAAAATCATATACCTGGTATAAAAAGTTAGTCATTTATTTGTTTCAGGTGGTCACATATAATTCTTTTGTGTTATACAAAAAAGCCGGAAATGCAGATACTTTGATTGATTATCAGGATAAGGTAATTGAAAATCTTGTTTTTGAAAATGTTGTCCCCGCCAATCCTTTATAATCTGAAGATGTCAGAAGACTCAATGGCCGACATTTTATTGCACTCATTCCAGCAACTGAAACAAGAAAGAACCCCCAGAGAAGATGTCGTGTATGTTCCAAGTGAGGAATGAGGCATGATACCCGCTATTATTGTCCACAATGTCCATATTTGCCAGCCTTATGCCTCCATGGCTGATTTAAAATCTTCCACACAGAACCACGTTTTTAAACTGTTTTGACAGTCAAGCATTTGGTTTATTTAGTGACAGACACATTTGAGTAGAGCTGACTTAATTTCTGGGGGTAGGTGGGGGGGTGTCTCTAGAGACGCAAGCTGGGGACAATATATTGGGCACTACAATGACATTTTTGCAATTTTTGCTCTAAAACTTCCACTATGTGTTTCTGGAAATCATCCATGTAGTGGAAATGGTCACTACATCCATAGATGAATTCCCAGAGGGGTGTCATTTCCAAAATAGGGGCCCTCCAGGGGGATTCTGTTGCTCTGTCACTTAGTGGCTCTCCAAAGTGCCATAACAGCAAAATCCCCCGTGAAGTGACCCCATTTTGGAAATGACACCCCTCTGCGAATTCATCTATGGGTGTAGTGACCATTTACCTATCTACCTATTTTCCAATGTAAATTCTGGGGTTTAAACAACATTTCAGTGGTAAAAATTCGGCCTTTTTCGGCCTTACTAACTATGTTACTATATCATACAATTATTAGGTTCTGTAGAAGGACGTAGATCTGGGTATTTATTATGATGGAATATAGGCTGAACTGGATGGACAAATGTCTTTTTTCGGCCTTACTAACTATGTTACTATGTTACTAATGTAATTATTTTTCTTCACTGTCCAATGGTATAATTTTCTATGGAACAGCTGTGGTGTCAGTATGCTCACTGCTCTACTAGAAGAATTCATTCAGGGAAGTATTTTGTAAAATGCAGTCACTTTTGGGGGCTCATGCTGTTCTGGCACCTCAGGGGCTCTGACAGTTTGACATGTCACCCACAAACATTTGCAGCAAAATCTGCTCTCCAATAAGGCTCTCCTTCCCTTCTGAGCTTTGCCATGTACCCAAACAGTAGTATTCCCCCACATATGGGGTGTCAGCATACTCAGGACAAATTGCACAACAACATTTGGGGTCCAATTTCTCCTGTTAGCTATTGGAAAAAAATTGAGGGCGAAAATATATTTTCTTGTGGAAAAAATATGATTATTTAATTTCACAGCTGTACGTAATTAACTTCTGTGAAGCATTTGAGGGTTCAAAGTGCCCACCAGACATCTAGATAAGTTCCTTTGGGGGGGGGAGGGGGGTTAGGTTTCAAAATGGGGTCACTTGTTGGGGGGTTTCCATTGTTTAGACACGTCGGGGGCTCTCACAATGTGACATATCACCCACAAACAATTCCAGCAAAATCTGCTCTCCAATATGGCGCTCCTTCCCTTCCAATCTCTGCCATGCGCCAAAACAGTAGATTTTCCCCACATGAGGTTTTGGCATGCTCAGGAGAAAGTCCATTTTCTCCTGCTACCCTTGTGAAAGTAAAAAAAAATTAGGTCTAAAGGAAAATTTTTGTGAAAGTATATGATTATTTTTTCCTTCCACATTCCATTAATTCCTGTGAAGAACGTGAAGGGTTAATAAACTTCTTGAATGAGGTTATGAGCACCTTGAAAGGTGCAGTTTTAGAATGGTGTCACTTTTGGGTATTTTTTGTCATATTGACCCCCAAACTCACTTAACCCCTTCATGACCTTGGGATTTTTCGTTTTTCCGTGTTCGTTTTTCACTCCCCTCCTTCCCAGAACCATAACTTTTTTATTTTTCCGTCAATTTGGCCATGTGAGGGCTTATTTTTTGCGGGACAAGTTGTACTTTTGAACGACATCATTGGTTTTAGCATGTCGTATACTATAAGATGGGAAAAAAATTCCAAGTGCGGTGAAATTACAAAAAAAGTGCAGTCCCACACTTGTTTTTTGCTTGGCTTTTTTGCTAGGTTCACTAAATGCTAACATTGACCTGACATTATGATTCTCCAGGTCAGTACGAGTTCATAGACACCTAACATGACTAGGTTATTTTTTACCTAAGTGGCGAAAAAAAAAATCCAAACGTTGCTAAAAAAAAAAAAAAAATTGCGCCATTTTCCGATACTCGTAGCGTCTCCATTTTTCATGATCTGGGGTCGGTTGAGGGCTTATTTTTTGTGTGCCGAGATGATGTTTTTAATGATACCATTTCGGTGCAGATACGTTCTTTTGATCGCCCGTTATTCCATTTTAATGCAATGTCGCAGCGACCAAAAAAAACGTAATTCTGGTGTTTCGAATTTTTTTCTCACTACGCTGTTTAGCGATCAGGTTAATGCTTTTTTCTAATTGATAGATCGGGCGATTCTGAACACGGTGATACCAAATATGTGTAGATTTGATTTTTTTTATTGATTTATTTTGATTGGGGCGAAAGGGGGGCGATTTAAACTTTTATATTTTTTTTATTTTTTTCACATTTTTTAAACTTTTTTTTTTCACTTTTGCCATGCTTCAATAGCCTCCATGGGAGGCTAGAAGCAGGCACAACCCGATCGCCTCTGCTACATAGCAGCGATCTGCTGTTCTCTGCTACGTAGCAGAAAATCAGGTGAGCTGTGAGCGCCGTATACGGTAGTTAAATGCCGCTGTCAGCGTTTGACAGCGGCATTTAATTAGTTAATAGGTGCGGGCAGATCGCGATTCTGCCCGTGCCTATTACGGGCACATGTCAGCTGTTCAAAACAGCTGACATGTCCCGGCTTTGATGCGGGCTCACCGCCGGAGCCCGCATCAAAGAGGGGCTTCTGACCTTGGAAGTACTATCCCGTCAGAGGTCAGAAAGGGGTTAAAATGTGATGTGGTCGCTAAAAAAATGGTTTTGTAAATTTTGTTGTAAAAATAAGAAATTGCTGGTCAAATTTTAACCCTTATAACCAAAAAAATTATTTCCAAAATTGTGCTGATGTAAAGTAGACATGTGGGAAATGTTATTTATTAGCTATTTTGTGTGTTATGACTGATTTAAGAGCATAAAAACTAAAATTTTGAAAATTTGCAAAACTTGCAAAATTTTGGCAAAATTTCCATTTTTTTAACAAATAAACGCAAGTTATATCAGAAAAACTTTACTACTATCATAAAGAAAAATGTCAAAAGAAAACAATCTCAGAATCACCAGGATTCGTTGAAGTGTTAGAGTTATGACTTCAAAGTGACACTTGTCAGAATTGAAAAAATTGGCCCGCTCACAAAGGCAAAAACAGGCTCTAGAGTGAAAGGGTTAATATTTTGTTGCACAACCTTTTGAGACAATCACTGCAATCAAACGATTCCTGTAACTGTCAATGAGACTTCTGCACCTCTCAACAGGTATTTTGGCCCACTCCTCAAGAGCAAACTGCTCCAGTTGTCTCGTGTTTGGAGGTGGCCTTTTCCAGTCGACATGTTTCAGCTCTTTCCAAAGATGCTCACTAGGATTTAGGTCAGGGCTCAAAGAAGGCAACTTCAGAATAGTCCAATGTTTTCCTGTTAGCCATTCTTCGGTGTTTTTAGCTGTGTGTTTTGGGTCATTATCCTGTTGCAAGACCCATGACCTGCGACTGAGACCAAGCTTTCTGACACTGGACAGCACATTTCTCTTAAGGGTATGTGTCCACGTTCAGGATTGCATCAGGATTTGGTCAGGATTTTATGTCAGTATTTGTAAGCCAAAACCAGGAGTGGGTGATAAATGCAGAAGTGGTGCATATGTTTCTATTATACTTTTCCTCTAATTGTTCCACTCCTGGTTTTGGCTTACAAATACTGACATAAAATCCTGACCAAATCCTGATGCAATCCTGAACGTGGACACATACCCTTAGAATCCCTTGATAGTCTTGAGATTTCATTGTACCCTGCATAGATTCTAGACTCCCTATGCCAGATGCAGCAAATCAGCCATAGAACATAACAGAGCCTCCTACATGTTTCACAGTAGGGACAGTGTTCTTTTCTTGATATGCTTAATTTTTCTGTCTGTGAACATAGAGCTGATGTGCCTTGCCAAAAAGTTCCATTTTGGTCTCATCTGTCCATAGGACATTCTCCCAGAAGCTTTGTAGCTTGTCAACATGTAGTTTGGCAAATTCCAGTCTGGCTTTTTTATGATTTGTTTTCAACACGGGTGTCCTCCTTGGTCGTCTCCCATGAAGTCCACTTTGGCTCATACAGTGACAGATTGTGCGATCTGACACTGATGTTTCTTGAGCTTGAAGTTCACCTTTAATCTGTTTAGAAGTTTTTCTGGGCTCTTTTGCTACCATTCGTATTATCAGTCTCTTTGATTTGTCATCAACTTTCCTCCAGCGGCCACGTCCAGGGAGGTTGTCTACAGTCCCATGGATCTATATTTTTGAATAATATGTGCAACTGTAGTCACAGGAACATCAAGCTGCTTGGAGATGACCTTATAACTTTTACCTTTAACATGTTTCTCTATAATTTTTTTCTAATCTCCTGAGAAAACTCTTTCCTTCTCTTCCTCTGGTCCATGTTGAGTGCGATACACACCATGTCACCAGAGAGCACAGTGAGTATCTGTAGCCCTATATATAGGACACTCACTGTTTCCAAGATTGTAGACACCTGTGATGCTAGTTACTGGACACACCACGATTTAACATCCATTTTGTCACATTATTTTCAGGGGTACCATCATTTCTGTCCAGGCCTATTTCATGAGTTTTATTTTTTTGTTTTAATACTGTGGAAGAATGGTTGAAAAGCAATGTCTGACTTTCATTTGTTCATTTTCATAGATATTTTATTTATTACTTTTGTAATTTTTTTACTTCTGTCAGCATTGTGGGTTTTTCAGTCGTTAAACGAGGGGTACCAAAAATTTTGACCACATGTGTATAGATTATAACCCTCAATGAATGAATTTATAAAATGTAAACACTTTATGAGGATTTAGACTATTCTGGTTTTCTGTCATTTAGTCATATTATGGCTTCTGCATATGGTGTGTCCAATGTCCTCTGGGATCTGTTCCTGCTGTCCAGCTGGAGTAATCTGCTCCCTACTTCAGCCAATTGGAAAGTACCACACCCTACTAAAGCTCAAAGTACATGGCTGAAATTTGTCAGAAACAGCGTTGTTCTCCTCTGGTTCAGTCCTCCGTGCTCAGCTTGCGGCTTGTGTATTTGTTTCCTGTTGTGACTGTGGCCCGTTTACTGACTACTCTTGTTTCTTCTGATTCTGTATTCTGTTCTTCCGATTCTGACCCTGCTACCCGAATATTCTTCTTGCCATCTAATACCACAGAATAGCAGGTAACTGTTGTGAATTCTGTTGTCAAGCTCCCTCCTGTGGTCATGAATGGTACTTCGGCTGGTTCTGTCCATGGGCTTCCTCTGGTGGTTGTGAGTGGAGCTGCGGCTTCTGAGTTTCCTTCTACAGGTGACGAGGTTAATTCGTTAGCTGGCTGCTTTATTTAACTCCACTTAGATCATTGCTCCATGCCACCTGTCAATGTTCCAGTATTGGTCTAGCTCTCTCCTGGATCGTTCTTGTGACCTGTCTTCCCAGCTGAAGCCAAGTTACTGCTTGTTTTTCTCTGGTTTGCTATTTTTCTGTCCAGCTTGCTATTTTGATTTTTGTCTTGCTTGCTGGAAGCTCTGAGACGCAGAGGGAGCGCCTCCGCACCGTGAGTCGGTGCGGAGGGTCTTTTTGCGCCCTCTGCGTGGTCTTTTTGTAGGTTTTTGTGCTGACCGCAAAGTTACCTTTCCTATCCTCTGTCTGTTCAGTAAGTCGGGCCTCACTGTGCTAAATCTATTTCATCTCTGTGTTTGTAATTTTCATCTTTACTCACAGTCATTATATGTGGGGGCTGCCTTTTCCTTTGGGGAATTTCTCTGAGGCAAGGTAGGCTTTGTTTTTCTATCTCTAGGGCTAGCTAGTTTCTTAGGCTGTGTCGAGTTGCATAGGGAGCGTTAGGAGCAATCCACGGCTATTTCTAGTGTGTGTGATAGGATTAGGGATTGCGGTCAGCAGAGTTCCCACGTCTCAGAGCTCGTCCTATATTATTAGTCACTATCAGGTCATTCCGTGTGCTCTTACCCACTAGGTCCATTATTGTCCTTACCACCAGGTCATAACAGGTAACACCGTGGTCCAAGCCTAGAGGTCCCAGTGTAAGTCCAGATCCATGTAATGGTGTTATAGGCGATGATCAAGGCAATTCTTGGGATATCGAAAGCAGAGAAGATAGTGCCAAGCATGTTCATGGTGGAGATCTTTTGAGCTGTCAGTTGACCACGAACAGTGCTCCCAATACATTGTGTCAGCAAACTATTCCAGCTAGATCTGCATTCAAACAGCTAAATGGCGCTCCTTCCCTTCTGAACACTGCCATGTACCCAGAGAGTAGTGTACAACCGTATGTACGGTATTGTGAGAAGTTGAAAATATAATTTGTAAGATCGATTTGTTTTCTATTATCCTTTGTGAATAATTCCAGAGTTATCCCCATATAAAGTGACACACATCAAAATGTAA
Organism: Ranitomeya imitator; assembly: GCF_032444005.1. Classification (NCBI taxonomy): domain Eukaryota; kingdom Metazoa; phylum Chordata; class Amphibia; order Anura; family Dendrobatidae; genus Ranitomeya; species Ranitomeya imitator. Next base: position 307,978,542 of record NC_091283.1, read on the forward strand.
AATTGTAAAAATGGCGCCTGATTAAGAACACAAAACTGGCTGCAGGAAGAGGATAAATCAGAGTATTTTGGACACTACTATAATCAAAAACTGTGACTATAGACAATAACATCTACTGAAATGCTCAAACTGAACAGTCTCCATCAGTAATAAATGAGTAGCTAGTGGTGAAACCTCTCTGGGGAAATTAGAGCACGGGGCTCGGTGACTTCAAAATCTAAACTATCGTAAGGTCCAATATTTTCTGTCAGATGAGTTTCAAGAAGAAATATTACACATTTAAAGAGAACTGTGTATAATAGTGCAGAGCTGAGGTGTCTTAAAGGGAACCTGTCAGCAGGATTAGGCACAGTAACCTACAGACACTGTCAGGTGGGTGCCGTTATACTGATTACAGTGATACCTGTTGATGAAATCCATCTTGTGATTGTTGTTTAATCTGTATTTGTAGTTTTCAGTTAATGAGATTCTTGTGCTCTGGGACGGGGCTTTGGGTGGGCGGGGCTTTATGTGCTGCTCTGACTACATATTCATCTGTATTGGCTTGTGACAGGTCACTGGTACCACTGGTCATGACGACATCTGGGTCTCCAGACCTGAGAGGCTTCCTGTCATGCGCAGTGATAATCAGGAAGTCTCTCAGGTCAGTGTATAGAAGCTGCAGCGCTGATAGCTTGTATAGCATGCAGATCTGCATGCTATAGAAGCAATCAGCCTGCACAAAATGATTGTCCCATAGTAGAGACCTGAGTAGTCTCCAAAGTTTGCAATTTGTTACCATCTTTTCAGTTAGCCATTAAAAGGTATCAACCACTGAGGACTCTAAATATTTTTTTGTCCCATAGTAGGACACAGCGGAAAACTAAGAATGACCAGGGGGTAGATGGATCCTCCAGGTTGTAAGTTCTATAGAAAAGAGCTTTCAATGACCAAAGTTATATGAATAGTTTAGGGTGAAGGAGAATGTTGTGGTCCAGAGGTAAAATGGTGATCATGGTAATACTTCCGGACTACACCACCGATAAAGCAGCCAGAGCCGGTGTTAGGGGTCGAGTTCCTGCCTCTGCACAGGGGGAATCTCGGGCCATCTCTGCTGCGGTCTCCCATTCTTCTCCTGCCGCAGTGGAGCCTGCTCAGCGGAGACATCGATCCCAGCGTCTCGCTCAGTCTGACTCTGTGCTAAGAGTTACTGCTGCATTTCCTGCTTCTGCCATTGAAGTCAGAGCTGGGCAGTGGTGAGCAGATGCTTCTGGGACTAAGTCCTGCTTTTCACGTTCTGAGCATGCCCAGAGTAAGATCTCTCAGTGGAGATCGAGGGTCACATGATCAGATACTGCAGCTAGGTCATTGGTCCTTCCTGGAAGGTCCTTGTAGGTGCTAGGACTAAGTCCTGCTTTGCACTCTGAGCATGCCAAGGGCAAGATCTCTCAGTGGAGATCTTGGGTCACCTGCTCAGGTACTGCAGCAACTCCATTGGTCCTTCTCTGAGAGGTCCTAAATGTGCTGCAACTATTTAAGGCTCGCATGGCCATGCGCTAGCATCAATTCAAATATGTGCTTTGCGCCAGTGTGGTTATGCCAGAGGCGTATCTAGGGTTTCTGGCACCCGGGGCAAGAATTCATTTTGGCGCCCCCCCCCCCCCCCCCCAGCACATATGCGATTTGCGCACTTAGTCATGTACCCACAAGCTCCTCTCCCTAATGCTCTCAATGTTCAGTGAAAAACTGAGAAGCAGAAGAAAAGCTCGTTGTCACCAGACCATAAGTGTGAAAGTCACATATGAGTGACGTGTCCATGTGACGACTACTGGAACCTGCTGACCTGAATCCTGACATCGCAGACTTCTGAATTCTCACAACGAATGCACTGGACACTTTTAGGATTCTCCCTTGCCGGTGGACGGTCATGTCAGTACAAGCATGTGATTTGTATAATTCTGAACACATTCCGACTAGACGTGCCCGGCCTCGCTCAGTTCATTTTCATTGACGGAGGCCACACATGTCTAGTCAGCACGTGACCACATGTATGTAAATTGCCAGCACGAGAGAATCCTGACAGCGTGCAATGAGCACTGTGAGAACTCAGAAGTCTGCAGTCACGAAGAATGACTGCAGACTCATTACAAACCTGGACATCCCCTTTAATGCTCCTAACATAAATAAAACATGAGAGTTAGTCAGTATCACAATTAACATTTACATCCAGGTACCTTATAGATGATGTCGTCTCTGGAGTCGTTCTTCTTTTCTTCATCTTCACGATGCCCTTAAAGATACAAGTGTCATTATAATGCTCCTGAATGAAAAATTGCCCCTCACTATATTGTCTTCACAAAATATGACCCCCACACTGTCCCTCTTATGATACATGCTCTTCACACTGACCTCTCCTTTCCATACCGGTCCCCTCTTCACACTGTCCTCTCACACTGTGTCCCCCATATAGGGCTCAGTATTTATACTGTACTCTCTCATCACACTCCCCCTCCTTGGTATACTGTCCCCTCCTGGCTGTGCCCTTACACTGCCCCCATGCTACGAACCCACTACTCAGTTTCTATTCTGTGCCCCATCACCCCCTTTGCTGTTCATTTTGTGTCCTCAAATCTCCCATCTCCACTCCAATTCAACCCCACACAATAAATCCCCCCATTACCCACACAGCCCCTCATCACCCCCATCTCCTGATCCCCCACACAGCCCCTCATCAACCCCATCTCCCCCTCATCACCCCTACACAGTCCCTCATCATCCTCCCATTCCCCACAGGCCCTCATCATTCCCCAAAAAGGCCCTCATCACCCCGCTTCTCCACAGAGACCCTCATCATCCCCCCATTCCCCACAGGCCCTCATTATCACCCACACAGCCTCTCATCCCCCATTCCCCACACAGCCCCCCATTATCACCCACACAGCCTCTCATCCCCGCATTCCCCACACAGCCCATCACCCCCATACAGCCCCTCATCACCCCCCTTCTCCCCCAAAGCCTCTCATCACCCCCCTTCTCCCACACAGCCCCTCATCATTCCTTCTTTTTCCACACTGCCCCTCATCATGCTCCATTCCCCACACAGCCCCTCATCATCCACTACACAGCCCATCATCATTCCCCACACAGCTTCTCATCATCCACTACACAGCCCCTCATCATTATCCCTCCATTCCCCACAGCCTCTCATCATCCACTACACAGCCCCTCATCAGTATCCCTCCATTCCCCACAGCGTCTCATCATCCACTACACAGCCCCTCATCATTATCCCTCCATTCCCCACAGCGTCTCATCATCCACTACACAGCCCCTCATCATTATCCCTCCATTCCCCAGACAGCTTCTCATCATCCACTACACAGCCCCTCATCATTATCCCTCCATTCCCCACAGCCTCTCATCATCCACTACACAGCCCCTCATCATTATCCCTCCATTCCCCACAGCTTCTCATCATCCACTACACAGCCCCTCATCATTATCCCTCCATTCCCCACAGTGTTTCATCATCCACTACACAGCCCCTCATCATTATCCCTCCATTCCCCACAGCTTCTCATCATCCACTACACAGCCCCTCATCATTATCCCTCCATTCCCCACAGCTTCTCATCATCCACTACACAGCCCCTCATCATTATCCCTCCAATCCCCACAGCTTCTCATCATCCACTACACAGCCCCTCATCATTATCCCTCCATTCCCCACAGCCTCTCATCATCCACTACACAGCCCCTCATCATTATCCCTCCATTCCCCACAGCGTCTCATCATCCACTACACAGCCCCTCATCATTATCCCTCCATTCCCCACAGCGTCTCATCATCCACTACACAGCCCCTCATCATTATCCCTCCATTCCCCACAGCGTCTCATCATCCACTACACAGCCCCTCATCATTATCCCTCCATTCCCCACAGCGTCTCATCATCCACTACACAGCCCCTCATCATTATCCCTCCATTCCCCACAGCGTCTCATCAGCCACTACACAGCCCCTCATCATTATCCCTCCAATCCCCACAGCGTCTCATCATCCACTACACAGCCCCTCATCATTATCCCTCCATTCCCCACACACCTCGGTAATCTCCTCACATGGCTGCATGTTGCAGACCCTCAGTCCTCCTCACACGACTCCAGCAGCTTCCTGGTTCCTGCTATCTGTCTTCACTGGACTGAAGGAGGCCCCGCCCCTTCCGGTGACATCTTACCTCCCAAAATCAGCTCCATTCTAGACAGGCACTGCAGTCAGATGTTCAATTGTACTCATGTCCGTAAGATACGAGTACAATTGAACACTGGGAGCCGCGCGCTGCAGCGTCTCTGTGCCGGATGTCAGCTTGACAGTCCGACACAGAGAACAGCTGACTCCGAGTGCAGGGGCGGCAGAATGCAGCTGCCAGGGGAGACATTTGGCGGCCCAACTGCGCCCCCCTGCCAGCTGCGCCCGGGGCACATGCCCCGGCTGCCCCCCCTAGATACGCCACTGGGTTATGCATGTATGTGTTCAGGGACCCGGCTGGATTAAGCCCCTAGAATGCTGGCACCTCCGGCGAGGAGATTGTGTGAACGTGATTCAGGGACCTGGCTGAAATAAGCCCCTAGAATACCGGCACCTCCGGTGAGGAGATTGCGTGTGTGCATAACCACTGACTGCTATCAGTTCGGCAGTAAGCTTGTGCTCCTGTAAAGCTAACAGGGCTCAGTGCTTTCCTCTCGCGGCTGCTCTGTGAAGTAACAGAGCTAGTCTATACCGCCAAACAGTGCCACCATTCACTAGCAGCAGGATCCTCCTGCACGGTGGACCCCAGGCTGCGAACGCACCATTTATAATAAACATCTATTTTTACTCGGTGCGTTCCGCTAGCCCTAACAGCCGGTGACTGAGAAGAATCTGTGACTTCTCTGCATTTAGTGGTTACTTCTCACCTGGGTAGCCATATGTAGGAATCTCCTCTTTACACCACTCATCATCTCTCACATATGTCTCTGTAGCATTAATATGGGTCAGATCTTCACCCTGAAACAAATATTATAAAAGTCACCGACAGATGGAGAAGTCACATCTATGATCAGCTCTAATCCTCCATCTCCACCGTTCTCACTACACATACTGGGGGATAAAACAAGACTGAGCACAGGAGCTTCACCGGCGTCTACACATCATAGGGGAGATCTCCTGACACCTTCTCTCCATCTACCTGATGATCCTGAGGAGCATTGGGATCTTCTTGCTTGCAGTCTTGTGGTGGAAGAAGAGGACAGGGACATCTCTCTGGTGTTGTCCTCTTACTGGATAGATCTGGAGGAAACACATACAGGGAGTGAATTAATTCTTTACATACAGATAATTATAGGCCGTGTGTATTTAGTCCTATCTATTACCTGGAGATGTGAGGGCCTGGGGAACCTCCATTATGACGTTCTTGTACAGATTTCTGTGTCCTTCTAAATACTCCCACTCCTCCATGGAGAAATAGACAGCGACATCCTGACACCTTATAGGAATCTGACACATACAATGATAGCGTCATCCCCCCGAACTCTTCATAGTGTTACTGTATAATGTCCCAGCATTCCCAGCAGTGTCACCTCTCCAGTCAGCAGCTCAATCATCTTGTAGGTGAGCTCTAGGATCTTCTGGTCATTAATGTCCTCATGTATCAGGTGGTGAGGTGGGGTCCCCATGATTGGGCTCAGGGGTCTTCCGTATCCCTCAGAAACAGGGTCCTGACAGCGATCATTAGAGGTCTTCTTCACCACTGTGCAATCCTGATAATGGAGAGACACAATAATAAATCTCACTACAGACATTTCCAGAGTCCTCACCTCTCCGGTTCTGTCCATCTGTTATTCCCATAGATAAGAATGAGGTAATGTGATGTCATCAGAATCTCTCACCTCTCCAGTAAGCCGGAAGAGGATCTCTAGGGTGAGGTGTAATATTTCCTCTGCCATCTTTTCTTTGTCCATATCCATCTTTGATGGGTAAATCAGGAACATTTTCTTTTGTAGAAGATCTTCACTGAGAGGATCCGATATTGTAGAGACCTGAATGAGAAGATGGGCCGATGTAACATCATAAAAATCCTGTGTAATAATACAATTACTGGAGATAATAAGGGGAACATATGAGGAGATTTATTATTTTACAGCATTTAGTTTCCTTCTTTACATCTACTAATAAAACCTATATATTTAGGCCGCAGACAACAAGCAGTTTCTTCCTCGGAGTCGGCAGCTGAATACGTTTTTCATAGGCTCATCTTCCATAACGCTAATTCTCGTCTCATTTACCGACACTGGAATCGGCATTAGCAATACTGCAGGAGATATTCATTACACGCGACATGAGAAATAACTACTTCATGATGAGGACGACATCTTCATCTTTTACTACGGCTCTAGAAACATATTTGGCCAGAGTCGGTCATTGACTCCATCACCACCGGCCGTCTATATGAATGTTTCTCGAATTCCCCGCACTGTAATCTTCTATCACGTTAGATCTCAGGTCTGATTCACACACAGACGTTTATTTATAGCCTATGAAAGGGGTAATACCCATGGAGCTTCCCAGGCTATTAATATCAGCTCACAACTGTATAATTAGCCTTTAGTGGCTATTAAAATGGGGGACCCCCCAAAATAAAGTGACGTAGAGTTCCCCTATATTTAATAACCAGCAAAGGCTATGTAGACAGCTGCGGGTTGATATTAATAGCCTAGGAAGGGGCCATGGATACTGCCCCCCCAGGCTAAAAACATCAGCTCTCAGCCACCCCGGAAAAGGCACATCTCTAAGATGCACCAATTCTGGCACTTAGCCTCTCTCTTCCCACTTGCCCTTTAGCGGTGGCAAGTGGGGTAATAGTTGGAGGTAATAGTTGGGGGAGTTGGTGTCACCTTTGTATTGTCCGGTGTCATCAAGCCCTGAGGTTATTAATGGGGAGGCGTCAATAAGACGCCTGCATTTCTAACCCCATAGTCACATTGTAAGAAAACACAGACACCCTGAAAAAAGTCCTTTAATTGAAAGAATGACAGAGATTCATTTAAGGGTATGTGCACATGTTGCGGCTTTGGCTGCGGATCTGCAGCGGATTTGGCCCTGCGGGTCTGCAGCAGTTTTTCATGCGGTGTACAGTACCATGTAAAACTATGGAAAACAAAAACCGCTGTGCACATGCTGTGGAAAATTCCGCCCAGAAACGCAGCGGTTTATTTTCTGCAGCATGCCAATTCTATGTGCGGAAATGCAGCGTTTCTGCACCCATTGCCTATACATTGAGTAAGGCAAATCCGCACATCAAAAAGCGCAAGACAATCCGCATCAAATCCGCAAGTAATCCGCATCAATTCCGCATTAAATCTGCAACCATTTTGGCCTGCGTTTTCTGCCAAGAGATGCAGATTCTGTGCGGAAAATTATGCAACGCGTGCACATACCCTAAAAATCTCAATTAAACCACACTTACACAGTCGTCTAATTCAACCAAAGCCCTCAATCTCCTGGACTAAAACTAAAAATAAAAAAAACATCAATATACCCATACCTGTCTGTCGTTCTGTCCCACACCGTAATCCATGTCTGGGGGAGAAATAGTTTTCAACCTGGACGGTGCCAAGATGTGACCGTCCAGGCTGAGAACCACTGGTGAATGAGCTGCTGGGAACGCAGCATCAGTGACTAGTGGTGACATCACTGAGGCTGCAATCTCAGCCGGACTGAACTGCGGTGACCTCAGTGAGATCCCTGCTAGCACCATGAGAATGTCGCACAGTGCAGAGGCGAGTTGAAATTCACCGCAGTGAAATTCTCCCGGAGAACTCGCCTCTGCACCGTGCGACTTCCTCGCGGTGCTAGCAGAGATCTCACAGAGCTCACAAAATTTTTTTCAGAAAAATTATCATTTATTAATTAAATACATGTACAGTAAGCTGCACACACTGTACTAATTGTATTTGTCACTGATATCTATATATCTGCCTAATCTATTTGTATTTAATGTATGTAATCCGTGTCTTCTATCCTGTCGGGTTCCTGCAGTGATTCTACACTACCGCGGCTGCTGAATTACCAGCTTTTCTTCTATCGATCTATATAATACACACTGCTCAAAAAAATAAAGGGAACACTTAAACAAGATAATATAACTCCAAGTAAATCAAACTTCTGTGAAATCAAACTGTCCACTTAATAAGCAACACTGATTGACAATCAATTACACATGCTATTGTGCAAATGGGATAGACAACAGAAAGAAATTATTGGCAATTATCAAGACACCCTCAATAAAGGAGTGGTTCTGTAGGTGGGGACCACAGACCACATCTCAGTACCAATACTTTCTGGCTGAAGTTTTGGTGACTTTTGAATGATGGTTGTGCTTTCACACTCGTGGTAGCATGAGACAGACTCTATAACCCACACAAGTGGCTCCAGTAGTGCAGCTCATCCAGGATGGCACATGTATGCGAGCTGTAGCAAGAAGGTTTGCTGTGTCTGTCAGCGTAGTGTCCAGAGGCTTGAGGCGCTATCAGGAGACAGGCCAGTACACCAGGAGAAGTGGAGGGGACCGAAGGAGGGCAACAACCCGGCAGCAGGACCGCTACCTCTGCCTTTGTTCAAGGAGGAACAGGAGGAGCACTGCCAGAGCCCTGCAAAATGACTTCCAGCAGGCCACAAATGTGCATGTGTCTGCACATACGGTTAGAAACCCACTCCATGAGGATAGTCTGAGTGCCCGACGTCCACAGATGGGGGTTGTGCTCACAGCCGAACACCGTGCAGGACGCTTGGTATTTGCCACAGAAGCCCAGGATTGACAAACTCGCCTCTGGCGCCCTGTGCTCTTCACAGATGAAAGCAGGTTCACACTGAGCACATGTGACAGACGTGATAAGAGGCTAGAGAAGCCGTGAAGAGCGATCTGCTGCCTGCAACATCCTTCAGCATAACCGGTTTGGCAGTGGGTCAGTAATGGTGTGGGTGGCATTTCTTTGGAGGGCCGCACAGCCCTCTATGTGCTTGCCAGAGGTAGCCTGACTGCCATTAGGTACCGAGATGAGATCCTCAAACCCCTTGTGAGACCATATGCTGGTGCTGTTGGCCCTGAGTTCCTCCTAATGCAAGACAATGCCAGACTTCATGTGGCTGGAGTGTGTCAGCAGTTCCTGCAAGATGAAGGCATTGAAGCTATGGACTGGCCCGCCCATTCCCCAGACCTGAATCCGATTGAACACATCTGGGACATCATGTCTCACTCCATCCACCAACGTCACGTTGCACCACAGACTGTCCAGAAGTGGGCGGATGCTTTAGTCTAGGTCTGGGAGGAGATCCCTCAGGAGAACATCCGCTGCCTCATCAGGAGCATGCCCAGGCGTTGTACAGTAGGGAGGTCATACAGGCACGTGGAGGCTACACACAATACTGAGAATATTTTCCTTGTCATGAGGCATTTCCACTGAAGTTGGATCAGACTGTAATTTGATTTTCCACTTTGATTTTGAGTATCATTCCAAATCCAGACCTTCATGGGATATTCATTGATAAATGTTATGTTTTATTGTTCTGAACACATTCCACTATGCAATGAATAAAAAATTGCAACTGGAATATTTCATTCAGAGATATCTAGGATGTGGTATTTTAGTGCTCCTGTTATTTTTTTTTGAGCAGTGTATATACGTATATACATTATGTCACTGACATCTATAAAAAAAACTTCCTTCTCATCCCCAATGAAGGTGGTCTTTGTTGTCCTTTCTCATTGTTCTCTACCAGAGGCTTGGGAGTTTGAGGGTTCTGCGCAGGATCTTAGTTGTTCATAGCATTGCGCTTTTCTGGACAGAGAGCTCAGATTTTGCACCTGGGATCTGTTGTAGCCATTCTTCCCACTTAGGGGGTCACAGCTCCAAGTGTACCTGTCACCACGGAAATCACAGCCGCACTCTCTTGGGTTATAGCTTGCAAAGTGGTGTATTTATTCACATGTGTTTGACATTCAAATATATGTACACATACAGCAGGATAAGAAAAAAGTGACGTTTTGACCCAATTCCGGGTCTTTCTCAAACTGAGTAGCTGATACTGTTTGAAAGTTTGAAATTAGGTCCCAAAAAGGGCTCCTCTAGGTGTGGCGTTGGGGTATCCTGCTTCCTGGAAGTGTGTGGGCTCACATGTGAATGTCAAACACATGTGAATAAATACACCACTTTGCAAGCTATAACCCAAGAGAGTGCGGCTGTTTTCTCGCTTATTTGACTGGTATTGGGTTCTTACCAAGTACAGCCTGCACCACCTGATTTGCTGAGTGTGCTCCATTCCCTTGAATTTACCACGGAAATCACTGTTGCCTTCACCTTCCACATCTTCTCCAGTTCTTCGAGGCCCTGGTATTTCTCCAGCTTCTCATATTCCTTCTTTCTGATGTTGCTCTCACTTAGAACTGCCACATCTATTATCACTGCTGTCTTCTGATCCTTGTCTACCATCACAATGTCTGGTTGGTTAGCCAACACCTGCTTATCGTCTGGATCTTGAAGTCCCAAAGGATTTTAGCCCTTTCATACTCCACCACTTTTTCTGGGGTCTCCCACCTGGACTTAGGGGGAATTAGCCCATATGCTGTGCAGATGTTCCTGTATACAATTCCCAATACTTGGTTGTGGCGTTCAGTATACACTGTTCCTGTTTGCATTTTGCATCCTGCCACTATGCGTTGGACGGTTTCTGAGGTTTCTTAGCATATATTCTGCATTCTTGTCCTGTGTGGTAGATTCCTGCTTCTATGGATCTGGTACTTAGTGCTTGCTCTTGTGCTGCTATGATTAGTGCCTCTGTGCTGTCTCGGAGTCCAGCTTTCTCCAGCCATTGGTAGGATTTCTCCATGTCAGCCACCTCCATTATCTGTCGATGGTACATCCCATGCAGCAGCTTGTCTTGCCATGGCGTTTCATGTTCCCGTTCTTCCTTCCAGATCTGTTGTTGCTGCCTTAGGCTTTCTCTCAGCATCTTATCTTTTGGTGCCATTTTTCTGATGTATTCCTGGATACCTGGATGTTTCATCCGTGATGGTGGCTTGGATGCTTATCAAGCCTCGACCACCCTCCTTTCTGTTGGTATACAATCTTTGGGTGTTAGACTTAGGGTGCAGACCTCCATGTATTGTGAGGAGCTTTTGTGTTTTCACATCTGCAGCTTCCATCTCTTCTTTTGGCCAGAACACTATGCCAGCAGGGTATCTGATAACTGTCAGGGCATATATATTGATGACGCAGATTTTATTCTTCCCATTGAGCTGGCTCTTCAGGACCTATCTTACCCTTTGATGGTATTTGAATGTTGCTGCTTTCCTTGCCTCCTCATCATGGTTACCGTATACCTGTGGGATGCCGAGGTACTTGTATCATGTCTGTACATCTGCTATGTGCCCTGCTGGTAATTGTACTCCATCAGCAGGGGCTGGCTGGCAAATTTTGGCCTGGGGACATGCACACAGCAATGGCCCGTGAGTAGCGGCACATCCTTAAAGGGGTTGTCGGATCTTAAGCTACATGTCTACAGTCACTATGTGTGAATTCTCATATCGTGTGCTGTGAAGATTCTCTGGTGCCGGCAGCAGGTGGTCTTGTAACCGCAAGTATGCGATATATATTCCCAGCCACTTTTCGACTAGACTGTTTTTGCCTTGTTCAATACAGTTGCATTAGGCCATGCCAGTCTAGTCAGCATGTGACCGCATGTATGCAAATCACAAACTTGCAGCCACACACCCGCCAAATAACCACAGCACTGCGAGCAATGTGAGAAGCACAAGTCTGCAGTCACATAGAATGACACAGAGTGAATGCACCAATGACACACACACGCACAGCCCCACTGTATAATGACACACACATACGCACAGCCCCATTGTATGACACACACACAGCCCCGCTGTATAATGACACATACACGCACAGCCCCACTGTATAATGACACACAGCCCCACTGTATAATGACACAAACACACACAGCCCCACTGTATAATGACACACACAAGCACAGCCCCATTATATGACCCACACAGCCCAGCTGTAAAATGACACACACACACAAACAGCCCTACTGTATAATGCAACACACGTACAGCCCCACTGTATGACACACACACAGCTCTCACACACACGCAGCATCACACATACACACGCAGCTCACACACACACGCAGCTCAACACACACACGCACTCCCTTCCGAAAGACATCCAATGTCTTCACTGTAGATCCTTGTCAGGTGGATCAGTAATTGATATCTCATTCATTTTTCGCATACAGCTTGATGTCATTACTGTAGAGTAGGTGGCTGATGGTGCTTCCACTCTTGAACTTGTATCCATAGCCAGACTCTGTAATTATCTGACTGAGGGGTTCAAGCCTATGCAGAACAGCAATGGGGACAGTGCATCACCTTGGTATATGCCGCATTTGATAGTCTCAAATAGTTGGATTTGATAGTCTCTTGTGCAATTGTCTTGAGTTGACTTCCAATGTTGTTCTCCATAGCCCCAGTGAGTTTCTGAGGAAGGTTCTTAATTTCCTGTTGACATTGTACAGAGCCAAGCATTCATAGATCCATGTGTGTGGCATTGAGTCATAGGCTTTCCTGTAGTCAATCCAGGCTGTGCTGAGATTGGTCTGTATGGTTCTTGAGTCTTGAGCAACTGCTCTATCTACTCGGAGCTGGTGCTTAAAGCCTCTGGTGTCAGTCCCAATGCCTTTCTGAGCTGGATTCATGTACTGGTTCATATGGTTCTGTAGCTTGGTGGCTATGATGCCTGACAGAAGTTTCCATGTTGTTGTAAAGCAGGTTATTGGGCGGTAGTTGGATGGAGCTGTTCCTTTGGGAGGAACCTTCATGATCAGCACTGTTCTTCCGTGTGTTAACCAAGCTGGATGGTGGCTTGCTTCTAGCAGTTGGTTCATCTGCTTTGCCACGTGTTCATGTACCAATGCTAATTTCTTTAGCCAGTAGGTGAGGATCATGTTCTTGACCCGCTGTTGGATGTCTGCTTCTGTAATAGTGACTGGTTCTTGCTCTAGGTGGTTGCTCTGTTTCATTCTCAAATATTGCAGCCACATTGCACTAGTGTTGTGTTTTTTCCTTCTCCCATATGTTCCTCCAGTATTGTTCAGTCTCTGCTATTGGTGGAGTTGCTGCCTTTGCGCTATTCCTCTTTAGTTGGGAGCACACTTTGGATGGTTCTTTGGAGAACAGGGCATTTATCTTCTTGGCCTCAGCTTCAATAATGTATCTCCCTAGTCTTGCAGTGAGTGCTGTGAGCCTTTGTTCAGCAGTCTCTTCATATGGGGTCAGGCCTTTGTACATGTCTAGCTTGGTCTTATTCTTCATCTTTACAAACTTCTGTATTTCTGATAGTTGGCTGACTTCCCTTCGTGGCACCTTGATCTTTGTCTACAGTCTTTTTTTCCAAGGGGGCACATACTGCTGGTTGTATAGCCAAGCATTTCCATGATTGCTGAGGCAGTAGCATAGATCAGGTTATTATTTTGAGTTATGGTTCTGGTAAGTATTGATGCAAGAGCTGCTCTATTGGCATCCTCTAGCATACTGTTTGGTGGTCTTTTATTGATGAGCATTGGCAGTCAATCTCTGGTATTGATGGTATTTAGTTTATCTTAGTTTATATAAGATCTTTTGTTTCAGACCAGCTGCACTGCTCTCTAGTTGCTGGGTTGGATCAGAATTTCCAGGGGTTGCACTTGTTGTTCTTCCAGGTCTTCATGTGGGGTGGATATGCAGTGCAGTTGATCCATCTCAAGTTGTGATAATAGCTTTCTCTTTATAATATTGAAACGTTGGGTGACTCCCTCTGTTTATTGAGATAGGCACCGTGGTGTTATGAACCACTACTGGTATATTATGTCCATCAGGGCAGAGCAAAGATTTGAACCCCAGTCTCCCACATTGGTGGCAGTGATTTTACTAACGCACATGTATTGCCAGCTTCTATTATGTCTTTTACCAAATGTTACCAACTTTTTCCCATCTTAAGAAAAATGCTCGTGTTACCGATCATGAATCTGAATGTACCATAGTTGTGCAAATTTATGTTTGGCGATCGTTTTCCGAAGATATTCGCTCACCTCTAATTATGGCCACCACAACCTGCCACACAAAATAAAAACCCCACTCAGTATAGAGGTATTTACAGTCCACCACAACCCCAGTCCACCACAACCCCACCACAATTCCTGATATTTAAAAAAAAAAAAAAACACACAACTCAGCCAACCCGATTCCTGAGGTGTGCTGCTCTGGTCTGTGCGTTATGAGTACTGAGGCTCCATAATACGGGTTTGATGTAGTGACATCATTGTGCCTGCAGTGCACGGAGTCTCAGACTCAGAAGTGAAGGCTGAATGGTGGATCAGGAGCTTTCCACTCCCTGATTCACTAATCTATTCAACGGTATTACGGTCATGGGAATGTGGATATCGCTGAAATTGTGATGATGGGATGGAGAGGGTGACCAATACCACATCCCACAAGCACTGTCGATTCGTAGGCATCATAGCAACTGAGTGGGCTACCTTTATGGATGACACACTCCTGCCTATCCAACTAGTGTATGGTAAATATCTCATAGATCCTGGGTTCATTAGTATTTGCACCAAGAATGAGGCTAAGTGAGTATTTAATTAATTGTCGGTGGTCGGAGGTAGTCAGTGAGGTGGATGGTACCATATTGTGCATATAGAGGGCAGTAAAGAAAGTGGGGGGATGGCAGTGCTGTGGGGACATTATACGGTGTGTGAGGGGGATGCCAGTCCTGTGGAAACATTATCCTTTGTCTGTGGGAAGCCACTATTGTGGGAACAAAATACTGTGTGAGGGTATGGCGGTACTGTGGGAACATTATACTGTGTGGGTATGGCGGTACTATGAGAAGATTATACTGTGTGTGGGGGTATGGCGGTACTGTAGGAACATTATACTGTGTGGGGGTATAGCGGTACTGTGAGATTATACTGTATGTGGTGGGATGGAGGTATTGTAGGAACATTATGATATGTGTCGGGGTATGGCGGTACTATGAGAAGATTATACTGTATGTGGTGGGATGGAGGTACTGTAGGAACATTATACTGTGTGTGGGGGTATGGCAGTACTGTAGGAACATTATACTGTGGAGGTACTATGACATGATATGCTGTGTGTAGTGGGATGGAGGTACTGTAGGAACATTATACTGTGTGGGGTGGGATGGGGGTACTGTGAGAAGATTATACTGTGTGTGGTGTGATGGCGGTACTGTAGGAACATTATATTGTGTGTGGTGGAATGGAGGTATTGGAGGAACATTATACTGTGTGGGGGTATGGCGGTACTGTAGGCACATTATACTGTGTGTGGGGGTATGGCGGTACTATGAGAAGATTATACTGTGTGTGGGGGTATGGAGGTACTGTAGGAACATTATACTGTGTGTGGGGGTATGGAGGTACTGTAGGAACATTATACTGTGTGTGGGGGTATGGAGGTACTGTAGGAAAATTATACTGTGTTTGATGGGATGGAAGTACTGTAGGCACATTATACTGTGTGTGGGGGTATGGAGGTACTATGAGAAGATTATACTGTGTGTGGTGGGATGGCGGTACTGTAGGAACATTATACTGTGTGTGGGGGTATGGCGGTACTGTAGGAACATTATACTGTGTGTGGGGGTATGGAGGTACTGTAGGAACATTATACTGTGTGTGGGCGTATGGCGGTAGTGTGAAAATACCTTTTTTACGAGAGATGCCAGTACTGTGGAAACATTATACTGTGTGAGCGGCATCATATATATTGCATAAAGGGTGTAAAAAGGAGTGTCATAAAAAAGACTCCTCAGGGCTCTGCTGCATTTGTACAAAAAGACTGCTATCTGCTGTCCAGACGGGACCATGTGACATCAATGGGTAGAGGGAGGTTTCAGGGAGGAAGAGTTTAGATGGTGCACCTGGTCAGGAGACCTTGATGACGCAGGTTACTGATATTATAAAGGCCAGAGCCCCAAAGGCAGAACAGATTTGGCGCCAAGCAAAGGAAAGGAGTGCGGGGAAGAATCTGAGGTACCAGCTCATGGTAAAGTGCCCGAGGCAGCTGGTTGTGGGGCAGAACCCTGCTTACAGGGGCATAATGGGGGCACTACACTGTGTGGGGGCCAAGAAAGGGACCCTGTACTAGGAGAACAATCCGTTCCCTCACTTCCTGTCCTCCATAGTTGGGTCGTATGTATCTATTACAGGAAACAGAACAAAAACGTTATAATTCTTACAAAGGGGCAACAACAACCCCAAAAGAGTCTCAGTGCTGAAGGGGTTAATGTCCCCCATGCTCAGTAATGGGGAATCTCCACATACCTCCACCTGCAGAGCCGCACTCCACATATATGGCTGCTCTGTGCACACAGGACCTGTGATGAGGTCACATGAGGGGAGGAGTCAGGGGTCACATGATCAGGGGTCTCAGGGAATGATATCCGCAGTGAAGAAGCTACATCAGAGGTGTCAAACTGCATTCCTCGAGGGCCGCAAACAGGTCATGTTTTCAGGATTTCCTTGTACTGCACAGGTGATAATTTAATCACCTGCACAGAATGATTCCAGCACCTTGTGCAATACAAGGAAATCCTGAAAACATGACCTGTTTGCGGCCCTCGAGGAATGCAGTTTGACACCTCTGCGCTACATGGAAACTTCTCTTCAGTCAGTGACATTTCCGCCATTATTCACCCTCTGTCTGTCTGTGTGTGTATGTCTGTGTATCTTTCTTGCAGCTCTGTCCTACCCAGTACCATACTGTATACACAGGCCCACTGCTGTGGCATCACTGACCAGCTTAAAAAACTATGTTGCATCAAAGCGTGACTCCTTCAAAATTTATGAGAAGCAAGGCGAAGAGCTGTCTGGTTCATAGGGCAGCACGGTGGCGCAGTGGTTAGCATTGCAGCGCTGGGGTCCTGGGCAGAGTTGAGCGACTTTTACTTTTTTAGGATCGAGTCGGGTTTCGCAAAACCCGACATTCTCAAAAGTCGGGTGAAATCGGCCGATTATTGCGAATAGACGGGGATTGACCGAAACACGAAACCCAATGCAAGTCAATGGGGAATCAAAGTCGGCAGAGAGTGGAGGACAGTAAAACACCTACAGTGCCCATTTTAATGCCAAAAACATCAATTCGTATTATTAAGCTTGTCAGTCTTAATTTATAATAATAGTTAGGCATTGAAAACAGGGGGTCATTTGGCTAAAGTTGTGGGGGGGTAGGGCTGGCTCAAGATTTTTGTGGGCCCAGGAAACGCGGCATACGTGATGGCGGTGGAGCAGGGAGAGGTAAGTATTTCAACTTTGCCCAATAGTTGGCACTGGCACAGGGCCCCTCATAGTACGGCGGTGTGTTTGACGGCGGGCGGCGCCTCCCACTGGCAGAGACACTTTTGCGTACTATGAGGGCCCTGTGCCAGTGCCAATGAGTATGCCCCCCCAACCTGATGAAGGAACCTGCACTTTCATTTGCACCTTCCTCTTTGTTCCAGTGTAAGGTGGTATAGTATGCGGGAAGGGGAACCTGACTTTCGGCAGGGTCAGATTCTGGCTGTGTAGAGTGCAAGAGGAATGTAGTGGTCTGGGTCAATGTACCAGCAGACTCATCTAGCAGTGGCTGGGCAATGGGCAGGATGAGAAGGAAACACAGATATAGGCCCAAAATGAAAAAGTAGGCTAAAAGCAGTTCAAAATTGGCAACAGGACTAAAAAGACGGCATAGCTTTGTTCAGTGGAGGACAACTGTAATGAGTGGCGCAGACACAGTTAGTATGCCCAAAATAAAAAAGTAGGCTAAATGCAGTTCAAAATTGGTAAGAGGAGTACACAGGCGGCATAGCTTTGTTCAGCGGAGGAGGACAACTGTAATGAGAGGCTCACACAGTTACTAGGCCCGAGTAAGTAAGTAGGCGAAATGCAGTTCAAAATTGGTAACAGGAGTACACAGGTGGCATTGCTTTGTTCAGTGGAGGACAACTGTAATAAGTGACTGACACAGTTAGTAGGCCAAAATAATAAAGTGGGCTAAATGTCAGCCAAAAAAATGTTCATAAATAAACTGGTGGCATAGCTAGGTACAAGGGTGGGCTCCTCTGCTGAGTAGTAGACAGTGGTAGTTGGCGCAAAGTATTCACTGGTCTAAATGGAGGCCAGGGCCCCTGTATATTTTTACTATCATCTATCATTTCAACAAATTTGTATTGGCAGTGCCATTGAAGGATTTAACAGCACAGACTACACAGTGGTGGAGCAGGGAGAGGTAAGTTTTGCAAGTGGTAGAGCACTGTTCGAGCTGGGGGGGAACACTCTCTCGTGGGCGGCGGTACTGGCACAGGGCCCCTCATATTACGACAGTGTGTCTGACGTTGGTTGTGCACCACCACCATCAGAGACACTTCACTGTACAATGAGGGACCCTGTGCCAGTGCCGTCGCCCAAGAGTGGGCACACCCACCTGTCCAGGCAAACGGCACTCGCACAGGTGCTTGCGCCAAGTGGTGACCAGGCCCCTGTGGGGGAGTCAGCCCATTTACGGAGATATAAAAATGGCCTATGGTGGACATTCAGCAGCTGCAAATGGAGGAATTGGAGCAGTCAGTAAGAGGAGACCAAAAGCAAGACATTTTTAAGGCAAGCTATGTGTCAGGAGGGGAAGGTGGGGCAAAATACTTTGAAATCCATGATTGGTTCATTTTAATGAAGGTTAGATCATCAACATTTTGGGTAGCCAGACGTGTCCTTTTTTTGGTCAGTATTGAACCAGCAGCACTGAAGACTCTTTCTGCACACTAGCAGCTGGGCAAGCAAGCTCCTGCAATGCATATTCTGCCAATTCAGGCCAGGTGTCTATTTTAGATCCCCAGTAATCAAAGGGGAATGACCTGTGAGGGAGAACATCGATAAGGGAGGAAAAATAGTTGGTGACCATACTGGACAAATGCTGTCTCCTGTCACTTTGAATCGATGCAGCAGTACCTGTCGTGTCTGCGGTCATTGCGAAATCACTCCACAACCTGGTCATAAAACCCCTCTGTCCAACGTCACTTCGGATTTGTGCACCTCTAACACCTCTGCCATGTTGCCCCCTAAAGCTTGTGTGAGAACCATCACCGCCGCTGTGTGCTGGGAATGCCTGAACCAAACGGTCTACAAGAGTTGCTTGTTTGGTAGCCAATATTTGCTCAAGGTTCTCATGTGGCATGATATTTTGTAATTTTCCTTTGTATCGAGATCCAGGCCAACCAGTAATCATCATCGGTCATCATTTTGATAATGCGGGGGTCCCTTTTTAGGATACGCAAGGCATACTCTGCCATGTGGGCCAATGTTCCAGGTGTCAATTCACTGCTTGTGCTAGGTTGAGGAGCACTTTCTTGAAAATCTACATCACTTGTGGCCCGCAAAAACCCTGTACCTGACCTTGCAACGCCACCAGTTTGTATTGCCCCCTGAGAAGCATCCTCCTCCCATAAATATTCATCCCCATCATCCTCCTCCTCCTCTTCATCCGCCACCTCGTCCAGGAGAGTTCCCTGACCAGACAATGCCTGACTGTCATCAAGGCTTCCCTCCTCCTCGGCTGCAGATACCTGCTCCTTGATGTGCGTCAAACTTTGCATCAGCAGGCGCATTAGTGGGATGCTCATGCTTATGATGGCGTCGTCTGCACTTACCAGCCGTGTGCATTCCTCAAAACACTGAAGGACTTGACAGAGGTCTTGGAGCTTCGACCACTGCACACCAGACTACTCCATGTCTGCCATCCAACTGCCTGCCCATGTATATGTATCCTCCCACAAACAAATGACAGCAAGCCTCTGAAACATGTGCAGTGTGGAGTTCCACCTTGTTGCAACGTCGATTATTAGGCGGTGCTGGGGAAGATTCAGCGATCGCTGATGGTTCTGCATTCGGCTGGAGGGTACGGGCGACCGGCAAATGTGCGAGTAAAGTCTTCACACCTTCAGGAGCAGGGCTGGTAACTCTGGATAATTTTTCAGGAAGCACTGCACCACCAGGTTCAAGGTGTGAGCCAGGCAATGAATGTGTTTCAGTTCTAAAAGGGCTATGGCAGCCATAAAATTCCTTCCGTTATCACTGACTACCTTGCCTGCCTCAAGATGTACACTGCCCAGCCATGACTGAGTTTCTTGCTGCAAGTACTCGGCCAGTACTTCCACGATGTGTCTGTTGTCGCCCAAACACTTCATTTGTAGCACAGCCTGTTGACGCTTACCACTAGCTGTTCCATAATGGGACACCTCGTGTGCAACACTGGCAGCTGCGGATGGAGTGGTCGTGCGACTGCGCTCTGTGGACGAGCTTTCACTTCTGGAGGAGGAGGAGGGGTGACGAACGCCTACAGCAAGCTGTTTCCTAGACCGTGCGCTAGGCAGAACTGTCCCACTATGGCTCTCCCCTGTGGACCAAGCATCCACCACATTAACCCAGTGCGCCATGATGGACACATAACGTCCCTGGCCATGCCTCCTGGTCCATGCATCTGTTTTGAGGTGCACCTTTCTACTGACTGATTGCCTCAGTGCATGGACAATGCGGTCTTTGACATGCTGGTGGAGGGCTGGGATGGCTTTTCTCGCAAAGAAGTGTCGACTGGGTAGCTCATAGTGTGGTACTGCGTAGGCCATCAGGGCTTTGAAAGCTTCGCTTTCAACCAACTGGTAGGGCATCATCTCTAACGAGATTAGTCTAGCAATGTGGGTGTTCAAACCCCATGTACGTGGATGACAGGATGAGTACTTTCTTTTCCTAACGAGAGTCTCTTGTAGAGTGAGCTGGACTGGAGAGCTGCATATGGTGGAACTAGCGGGGGTGGTGGTGGACATGGCAGATTGAGAGAGAGTTGGTGATGGTATTCTTGATGTTGGCCTACCTACAGTGTTTCCTACCAAGAACCTTGTGATTCCCTGACTGCTTTGGCCTTGCGACGATACCTCCACATTTGCTGCTGGTGTTGTCCTAACCGGTGGGCTTACAGTGAGGGAAGCAATGTAGCGTTGCTGACTATCTTCATTCTGAGCAGGTGCACCAACGGTACTGGACGTTTGGTAGTTAGTCCAGGCATGCAAGTGCATGCTGGTTAAATGTCTACGCATGCACGTTGTATTTAAATTTAGGAGATTCTTCCCTCTGCTAAAGGTCTTTGAGCACTTCTTACATATAACTTTGCACTGATCATTTGGATCTTGGTTAAAAAATTCCCACACTGCACTCTTCCTACTATGGATTACCTTTTCAGGCATTGCACGCTGTGCTACTTTCACTGGATGGCCACGCTGTCCTAAAACTGTTTTTGGTTTTGACAAACATTTTTGGCCAGATACGGGCCTGCCAGATGAAAGCTGTTGCGATGTAGATGGCTGCTGTGGATCATCCTCCTCTGCTTCTGAGCTACTGGCAGCGGCACACTCTTCCCACAATGGCTGTCAATCTGGGTCAACAACTGGGTCATCTATCACTTCCTCTTCAACGTCATGTGCACCTTCCTCTGTGTCACCGTGTAAGGTACTACAGCGTTTGTGACGGGGCACCATAGTCTCATCAGGGTCAGATTCTGGCTCAGTACACTGCGAGGGCAATGTAGTGATCTGAGTCAACGGAACAGCATAATAATCTAACTGTGGCTGTGCATCTGTGCACTCCATGTCCGATTCATCTTGTAATGGGCTTTTAACAATTTCCCTCTCTAACCCAGGCACGGTATGTGTAAAGAGCTCCATGGAGTAAACTGTAGTTTCTCCTGCCGCATCCTTCACTTTTGGTTTGGGTGAAGGACACAAGGAAGCGACTTGTTCCTGACCGGGAGCATCCACTGATGACTCGCTGCTTTTAGATTTTGAACCTTCTGAAGAGGAGCCAAAAGAGCTAGAGGCTGAGTTAGCATGGAAAGCCAAAACTTTTTCCTGCTGCTCCGGCTTTAAAAGCTGTTTTCCTACTCCCAGATAAGGGAGCCTTCGAGGCCTTGTGTAGCCAGACGATGATGCTGGCTCAACACCTCGAGCCTTTGGCGCTATTTTGCTTTTCCCACTACCACCAGATGCTCCACCACCACCACCATCACCATCGGTACCAGCTGGCAACGACCGCCCACAGCCTCTTCCACCAGACTTCCTCATTTTTGGAAAAATCTAACCAAAATAACAACCGTTATATGGTACTGTGAAACAAGGTAGAAGGTGTATATAAACTTGTGGAGAATTTAAATCTCCCTTTTTTTTGGGGGGGGGGGGAACTGCAACAAAACTCAGGCCCAGTGTATTACACTACACAATGTACGTGGCAGAACATGGCTGGAAGATGTACGACAAACTAACAGAACTGTAAAGTAGATCCACTTAGTGCCAATTTAAATCTCCCTTTTTTTGTGGGGAGACTGCAACAAAACTCAGGCCCAGTGTATTACACTACACAATGTAAGTGGCAGAACGTGGCTGGAAGATGTGAGACAACCTAACAGAACTGTGACATAGATCCACTTAGTGCCAATTTAAATCTCCCTTTTTTTGTGGGGAGACTGCAACAAAACTCAGGCCCAGTGTATTACACTACACAATGTAAGTGGCAGAACGTGGCTGGAAGATGTACGACAAACTAACAGAACTGATGTAGAGTTGGAGCGCCCCCAGACGCAGGGCTGCGGGGTACTCGGTAACAGTCCTCTCTTTCTCGGTTCTAGGGTTGTCACGGTGGCTGGACCCGGTCCGTGACCCTGCTAATGGGCGTCCAATGAAAGGTGATGCAAGTTTGTCAAGGATTCGTGACGCCACCTGTGGTATTCGGTCAGCGTGACCGACGCTGCTGAGGGGTTCACTGGGGTGATGTAATGGCAGCGAGATGGAATACCTTCCCACAGGTGAAGTATGTCCCCAGGGCTTCCCAGTAGTGTAGGTGGCGATGATATGAGGCGCAGTTAATAATGAGGACACAGGGTTGCAGTCTCTTTACCTTTTTACTGAAGACTTCGGGATCCGCAATCCAGAGCACTGCTAACAGGGCTGGCTGAGTCCGGCCGGCCCGAAGGCACATCCAGAGTTCACTTTGCAGGTGGAAATCAGTGCCTACCAACTAGCGCCTGTGTGTTGTAGTTCTTCCCTGCTGAGCATTCGGGATAGTCCTCACAACTTTCGTATTCGTTCTTTCTCTCTCTCTCCGTCCCCCAAGTATATCTGGCTAGGACGCACCCATTTGACGGGAAGGCTCGGAGCTATTCTGGGACCCTAGAGATGCCCCTCTCCACGTTTGCCCCCTATGTCTGCTTAGGTGATGTAAGGTAGACAGCCAACCTATAATCAACTGTCCTGCCGCTGTTTGAAGTAATGCTTGGAGTCAGTTACTTCCTCGGTGTTCCGGCTACGTGCCTCAGTAGGATGTTGCCAATCTCGGGGCACGACTCCTACTGGTTCTCCTTTGTGCTGTGATCTTGTTTCTCATTTCTCCACAATATCCTTCTCTTCGTGTCCTTCCTTAGGATGCCGCCGCAAGGTAGTGCAGGCTCGGCTCTGTAACGTTCTGTGCTTCTGCTAGGTACCTGCCAGGAACCCACCTCTGACAGGTCCTCCCTGGAGCTCTCCCAGGCTGCGTTCTCTCTAACTTCCTATCCAACCCCCAGTTTTACCAGAGTGTGAGGAGTGGCCTAATACATAGTGCCTTTTGCTCCCCCTGGTGGCCGGAGTGTGAAGTGTAATGTGTGACTGTGATACCTGGTCAGGTGAACTCCTTTAGTGCAATCAGACATAACATCACTCCCCTTAGTGGCAGAGCGACATTACTGCAACGACCAGGACTCTGGGGCACTGCAGATCCACTTAGTGCCAATTTAAATCTACCTTTTTTTGGGGGGGAGACTGCACCAAAACTCAGGCCCAGTCTATTACACTACACAATTTAAGTGGCAGAACGTGGCTGGAAGATGTACGACAAACTAACAGAACTGACGTAGATCCACTTAGTGACAATTTAAATCTCCCTTTTTTGTGGGGGAGACTGCAACAAAACTCATGCCCAGTGTATAAGGGTATGTGTCCACCTTCAGGATGGCCGGCGGTATCGTCAGAGCGGCTTTGCCGCTCTGCGCTAAGCCCCACCCCCTTCTGGGACGCGATGATGCCGGATGTGTTCATAGCACACATCCGGGATCATCGCACCCATCGCATAGGGTCCTGTGCTATATCTTGCGGCGCCGCAGCGTCACCGCAAGATATACGGACATGCTGTGATCTGAAAAGACGCGCAGCAAGTCCGGAGTCGCAGGGCCGCCGCGTGCGTGTTACCACGCATAGTGGAGACAGGATTTCATTAAATCCCCTCCACTATGCTGTAACATCTGGACGCTGCGTGTTTGACGCTGCGTCTCTATGCAGCGTCAAACACGCAGCATTTACTGCACGTGGACACATACCCTTACACTACACAATGTAAGTGGCAGAACGTGGCTGGAAGATATATCAAAAAATACAAGGGCTGTAGTACAATTTCAATCTCCCTACAATGATCTCAGGACAAATATGGCAGCAATAAAAAGGACTGCTGCACACAAAAGTGTGGACAAATAAACAAGAGAACTGTGCAGAAAGGAGCAACAGGATTTTTGCTTTTAACCCCTCTGTGACCTTAGACGTACTATCCCGTCGAGGTGCCCTGGGCCTATCTGACCCTGGATGGGATAGTACGTCATAGCGATCGGCAGCGCTCACAGGGGGAGCGCCGCCGATCGCGGCCGGGTGTCAGCTGCTTATCGCAGCTGACATCCGGCACTATGTGCCAGGAGCGGTCACGGACCGCCCCCGGCACATTAACCCCCGGCACACCGTGATCAAAGATGATCGCGATGTGCCGGCGGTACAGGGAAGCATCGCGCAGGGAGGGGGCTCCCTCAGAGGCGTAGCTAGATCTTTTGCCGCCCGGGGCTGTTCCCGAGTTTGGCGCCCCCCCCTCCCCCGGCTCAATACACACAAAGGTTACCAAAAATGGTTTTCCTGTTTTGTAGAACTTAAACTGGGCCTAATGGTGTCACCCCCACATGCCAAACCTGTGACTTAATACCACCACACCATGACCAGACCACATAGTGACCGAATAATACTACATACAAGGGACTAATACCACAACACCATTTCCAGACCACATATTACCACCACATAGTGACTGAATACTACAATACTGATCAGTAATAAAAAAAAAAAACACAATACTATCACCATAAGTGCCAGTATTCACAGGAGATCTCTACTTAGTATGCAGTGTCTGTGTAGAGGTAATACAGAGATCACTGGTGGTATTATACACAGGAACTCTGTATATAATGTATAGATAATACAGTGATCACTGGTGACATTGTACACAGGACCGCTGTATATAGTATACAGTGTATAGTGTCAGAGTATAGGTAACACTGACTCACCAGTGACGTCTCTAGGTGAAGTCCTTCATCTTTCATCCAGCACAGACCGCCATCATTCCTTCCAGCCAGCACTCGTTTCTGCAGGAAATAACACAGTTATCTCGAGCTCCGCTTGCAGAACACATTACTTAATTTTTCACAACTTCTACATTACATCACATGAAGAAAAAAAGGTGATATAGTGTCACTCTGCACAGTAACAGGACCGCCTCCCCATTTAAAACAGTATACTCAAAAAATAAAATAAATACATCACTGCAGTAATAATATCCCTTAATTAGCCCCTATGGTAACACTATTCCCCACCCTGGCCCCGTTTATCTCATTCCTGGCTCCAGCCATATGTTCTCACATCCTGCCCTCATGACTATCCATTCTACACCATATGATCTCCCCATCCTGCCCCACCAGCCTCCATCGTATCCGTCCTGCCCCATGATCCAATCCTGCCCCGTGTCTCCAATCATGCCCCGTATCTACATTCTGCCCATGCCTCAAGTCCTGCCCCCAGTGTGTCCAGCAATCTGCCCCAGTGTGTCCAGCAATCTGCCCCAGTG
This sequence comes from Ranitomeya imitator, assembly GCF_032444005.1. Classification (NCBI taxonomy): domain Eukaryota; kingdom Metazoa; phylum Chordata; class Amphibia; order Anura; family Dendrobatidae; genus Ranitomeya; species Ranitomeya imitator. The sequence goes on from NC_091283.1 coordinate 308,004,625, forward strand.
TGTCCAGCATATTACCCCCATGTTGTCCAGCAATCTGCCCCAGTGTGTCCAGCATATTACCCCCAGTGTGTCCAGAAATCTGCCCCAGTATGTCCAGCACTGCCCCCAGTGTGTCCAGCAATCTGCCCCAGTGTCCAGCATTGCCCCAGTGTGTCCAGCAGTCTGCCCCAGTGTGTCCAGCATATTACCCCCAGTGTGTCCAGCATATTACCCCCAGTGTCCAGCATTGCCCCAGTGTGTCCAGCATATTACCCCCAGTGTGTCCAGCATATTACCCCCAGTGTCCAGCATTGCCCCAGTGTCCAGCATTGCCCCAGTGTCCAGCATTGCCCCAGTGTATCCAGCATATTACCCCCAGTGTGTCCAGCATATTACCCCCAGTGTCCAGCATTGCCCCAGTGTGTCCAGCATATTACCCCCAGTGTGTCCAGCATATTACCCCCAGTGTGTCCAGCATATTACCCCAGTGTCCAGCATTGCCCCAGTGTGTCCAGAAATCTGCCCCAGGGTCTCCAGCATTACATAGTAACATAGTAACATAGTAACATAGTTAGTAAGGCCGAAAAAAGACATTTGTCCATCCAGTTCAGCCTATATTCCATCATAATAAATCCCCAGATCTACGTCCTTCTACAGAACCTAATAATTGTATGATACAATATTGTTCTGCTCCAGGAAGACATCCAGGCCTCTCTTGAACCCCTCGACTGAGTTCGCCATCACCACCTCCTCAGGCAAGCAATTCCAGATTCTCACTGCCCTAACAGTAAAGAATCCTCTTCTATGTTGGTGGAAAAACCTTCTCTCCTCCAGACGCAAAGAATGCCCCCTTGTGCCCGTCACCTTCCTTGGTATAAACAGATCCTCAGCGAGATATTTGTATTGTCCCCTTATATACTTATACATGGTTATTAGATCGCCCCTCAGTCGTCTTTTTTCTAGACTAAATAATCCTAATTTCGCTAATCTATCTGGGTATTGTAGTTCTCCCATCCCCTTTATTAATTTTGTTGCCCTCCTTTGTACTCTCTCTAGTTCCATTATATCCTTCCTGAGCACCGGTGCCCAAAACTGGACACAGTACTCCATGTGCGGTCTAACTAGGGATTTGTACAGAGGCAGTATAATGCTCTCATCATGTGTATCCAGACCTCTTTTAATGCACCCCATGATCCTGTTTGCCTTGGCAGCTGCTGCCTGGCACTGGCTGCTCCAGGTAAGTTTATCATTAACTAGGATCCCCAAGTCCTTCTCCCTGTCAGATTTACCCAGTGGTTTCCCGTTCAGTGTGTAATGGTGATATTGATTCCCTCTTCCCATGTGTATAACCTTACATTTATCATTGTTAAACCTCATCTGCCACCTTTCAGCCCAAGTTTCCAACTTATCCAGATCCATCTGTAGCAGAATACTATCTTCTCTTGTATTAACTGCTTTACATAGTTTTGTATCATCTGCAAATATCGATATTTTACTGTGTAAACCTTCTACCAGATCATTAATGAATATGTTGAAGAGAACAGGTCCCAATACTGACCCCTGCGGTACCCCACTGGTCACAGCGACCCAGTTAGAGACTATACCATTTATAACCACCCTCTGCTTTCTATCACTAAGCCAGTTACTAACCCATTTACACACATTTTCCCCCAGACCAAGCATTCTCATTTTGTGTACCAACCTCTTGTGCGGCACGGTATCAAACGCTTTGGAAAAATCGAGATATACCACGTCCAATGACTCACCGTGGTCCAGTCTATAGCTTACCTCTTCATAAAAACTGATTAGATTGGTTTGACAGGAGCGATTTCTCATAAACCCATGCTGATATGGAGTTAAACAGTTATTCTCATTGAGATAATCCAGAATAACATCCCTCAGAAACCCTTCAAATATTTTACCAACAATAGAGGTTAGACTTACTGGCCTATAATTTCCAGGTTCACTTTTAGAGCCCTTTTTGAATATTGGCACCACATTTGCTATGCGCCAGTCCTGCGGAACAGACCCTGTCGCTATAGAGTCACTAAAAATAAGAAATAATGGTTTATCTATTACATTACTTAGTTCTCTTAGTACTCGTGGGTGTATGCCATCCGGACCCGGAGATTTATCTATTTTAATCTTATTTAGCCGGTTTCGCACCTCTTCTTGGGTTAGATTGGTGACTCTTAATATAGGGTTTTCATTGTTTCTTGGGATTTCACCTAGCATTTCATTTTCCACCGTGAATACCGTGGAGAAGAAGGTGTTTAATATGTTAGCTTTTTCCTCGTCATCTACAACCATTCTTTCCTCACTATTTTTTAAGGGGCCTACATTTTCAGTTTTTATTCTTTTACTATTGATATAGTTGAAGAACAGTTTGGGATTAGTTTTACTCTCCTTAGCAATGTGCTTCTCTGTTTCCTTTTTGGCAGCTTTAATTAGTTTTTTAGATAAAGTATTTTTCTCCCTATAGTTTTTTAGAGCTTCAATGGTGCCATCCTGCTTTAGTAGTGCAAATGCATTGCCCCAGTATGTCCAGAAATCTGCCCCAGTGTGTCCAGAAGTCTGCCCCAGGGTCTCCAGCATTGCCTCAATGTGTCCAGAAATCTGCCCCAGGGTCTCCAGTATTGCCCCAGTGTGTCCAGCAATCTGCCCCATGGTCTCCTGTATTGCCCCAGTGTGTCCAGCATTCTGCCCCATGGTCTCCAGTATTGCCCCAGTGTGTCCAGCATTCTGCCCCATGGTCTTCAGTATTGCCCCAGTGTGTCCAGCAATCTGCCCCATGGCCTCCAGTATTGCCCCAGTGTGTCCAGCAATCTGCCCCATGGTCTCCAGTATCGCCCCGGTGTGTCCAGCATTCTGCCCCATGGTCTCCAGTATTGCCCCAGTGTGTCCAGCATTCTGCCCCATGGTCTCCAGTATTGCCCCAGTGTGTCCAGCATTCTGCCCCATGGTCTCCAGTATTGCCCCAGTGCGTCCAGCAATCTGCCCCATGGTCTCCAGTATTGCCCCAGTGCGTCCAGCAATCTGCCCCATGGTCTCCAGTATTGCCCCGGTGTGTCCAGCATTCTGCCCCATGGTCTCCAGTATTGCCCCAGTGTGTCCAGCATTCTGCCCCATGGTCTCCAGTATTGCCCCAGTGTGTCCAGCAATCTGCCCCATGGTCTCCAGTATTGCCCCAGTGTGTCCAGCATTCTGCCCCATGGTCTCCAGTATTGCCCCAGTGGGTCCAACAATCTGCCCCATGGTCTCCAGTATTGCCCCAGTGTGTCCAGCAATCTGCCCCATGGTCTCCAGTATTGCCCCGGTGTGTCCAGCAATCTGCCCCATGGTCTCCAGTATTGCCCCAGTGTGTCCAGCATTGCCCCCAGAGTCAGACATAAAGAAAAAAAAAAAAAAGTAAAATCCTCACCTCTCCCGTTCCTAGCGCAGGTCCGGTGCAGTCAGCGTCTCTCCGGCTCTGCGACGCTCAGGACAGAGAGGCTGAGCGGCACGCACAGTGATGACGTCATCGCGCCCTCTGATGCTGTAGCTGCCGCAGGAACCAGGAGAGGTGAGTATTAGAGCGGGGGGTGGGGGCCCCGGGGGTGGGGGGAGCCTGGTCGTGGCGGCGGACGGCACCGCCCGAAGATTTAAAGGGGCGTCTTTTTTTTTTTTCTTTCTCCTCCTGCTCTGCAGCGCCGGCCGCCCCCCGCATTGTGCCGCCCGGAGCGGACCGCCCCCCCCGCACCCCCCTTCCTACGCCACTGGGCTCCCTGCGGGCTTCCCTGAGCCCCCCGCAGCAACGCGATGTGATCGCGTTGCTGTGAGGGTCTTACCTCCCTCCCTGCTTGCTCCAGGCCCGGATCCAAGAAGGCCGCGTATCCGGGTCCTGCAGGGAGGGAGGTGGCTTCAGAGCCTGCTCAGAGCAGGCACTGTGAAGGCTGCAGTGCTGCATGTCAGATCAGTGATCTGACAGAGTGCTGTGCAAACTGTCAGATCACTGATCTGTGATGTCCCCCCCTGGGACAAAGTAAAAAAGTTTAAAAAAAAATGTTTCCAAATGTGTAAAAAAAAATTAAAAAAAATATTCCTAAATAATGAAAAAAAAAAAAAAATATTATTCCCATAAATACATTTCTTCATCTAAATAAAAAAAAAAAAAAACAATAAAAGTGCACATATTTAGTATCGCGGCGTCCGTAACGACCCGACCTATAAAACTGGCCCACTAGTTAACCCCTTCAGTAAACACCGTAAGAAAAAAAAAAAACGAGGCAAAAAACAACGCTTTCTTATCATACTGCCGAACAAAAAGTGGAATAACACGCGATCAAAAAGACAGATATAAATAACCATGGTACCGCTGAAAACATTACCTTGTCCCGCAAAAAACGAACCGCCATACAGCATCATCAGCAAAAAAATAAAAAAGTTATAGTCCTGAGAATAAAGCGATGCAAAAATAATTATTTTTTCTGTAAAATAGTTTTTATCGTATAAAAGCGCCAAAACATAAAAAAATGATATAAATGAGGTGTCGCTGTAATCGTACTGAACCGAAGAATAAAATTGCTTCATCAATTTTACCAAACGCGGAACGGTATAAACGCCTCTCCCAAAAGAAATTCATGAATAGCTGGTTTTTGGTCATTCTTCCTCACAAAAATCGAAATAAAAAAAGATCAAAAAATGTCACATGCCCGAAAATGTTACCAATAAAAACGTCAACTCGTCCCGCAAAAAACAAGACCTCACATGACTCTGTGGACCAAAATATAGAAAAATTATAGCTCTCAAAATGTGGTAACGCAAAAAATATTTTTTGCAATAAAAAGCGTCTTTCAGTGTGTAACGGCTGCCAATCATAAAAACCCGCTAAAAAACTCGCTATAAAAGTAAATCAAACTCCCCTTCATCACCCCCTTAGTTATGGAAAAATAAAAATGTATTTATTTCCATTTTCCCATTAGGGTTAGGGTTAGGGCTAGGGTTAGGGTTAGGGCTAGGGTTAGGGCTAGGGTTAGGGCTAGAGTTAGGGCTAGGGCTAGGATTAGGGCTAGGGTTAGGGCTAGGGTTAGGGTTAGGGCTAGGGTTAGGGCTAGGGTTAGGGCTAGGTTTAGGGTTAGGGCTAGGGCTAGGGTTAGGGTTAGGGCTAGGGTTTGGGCCACAGTTAGGGTTGGGGCTAAAGTTAGGGTTAGGGTTTAGATTACATTTACAGTTGGGAATAGGGTTGGGATTAGGGTTAGGGGTGTGTCAGGGTTAGAGGTGTGGTTAGGGTTACCGTTGAAATTAGGGTTAGGGGTGTGTTTGGATTAGGGTTTCAGTTATAATTGGGGGTTTCCACTGTTTAGGCACATCAGGGGCTCTCCAAACACGACATGGCGTCCGATCTCAATTCCAGCCAATTCTGCGTTGAAAAAGTAAAACAGTGCTCCTTCCCTTCCGAGCTCTCCCGTGTGCCCAAACAGGGGTTTACCCCAACATATGGGGTATCAGCGTACTCAGGACAAATTGGACAACCACATTTAGGGTCCAATTTCTCCTGCTACCCTTGGAAAAATACAAAACTGGGGGCTAAAATATAATTTTTGTGGAAAAAAAATATTTTTTATTTGCACGGCTCTGCGTTATAAACTGTAGTGAAATACTTGGGGGTTCAAAGCTCTCACAACACATCTAGATGAGTTCCTTAGGGGGTCTACTTTCCAAAATGGTGTCACTTGTGGGGGGTTTCTACTGTTTAGGTACATTAGGGGCTCTGCAAACGCAATGTGACACCTGCAGACCATTCCATCTAAGTCTGCATTCCAAATGGAGCTCCTTCCCTTCCGAGCCCTCCCATGCGCCCAAACGGTGGTTCCCCCCCACATATGGGGTATCAGCGTACTCAGGACAAATTGGACAACAACTTTTGGGGTCCAATTTCTCCTGTTACCCTAGGGAAAATACAAAACTGGGCGCTAAAAAATAATTTTTGTGGGAAAAAATTTTGTTTTATTTTTATAGCTCTGCATTATAAACTTCTATGAAGCCATTGGTGGGTCAAAGTGCTCACCACACATCCAGATAAGTTCCGTAGGGGGTCTACTTTCCAAAATGGTGTCACTTGTGGGGGGGTTTCAATGTTTAGGCACATCAGTGGCTCTCCAAATGCAAAATGGCGTCCCATCTCAATTCCTGACAATTTTGGCATGAAAAGTCAAACGGTGCTCCTTCCCTTCCGAGCTCTACCATGTGCCCAAACAGTGGTTTACCCCCACATATAGGGTATCAGCGTACTCAGGACAAATTGTACAACAACTTTTGAGGTCCAATTTCTTCTCTTACCCTTGGAAAAATAAAAAATTGGGGGCAAAAATATAATTTTTGTGAAAAAATATGATTTTTTATTTTTACGGTTCCGCATTATAAACTTCTGTGAAGCACTTGGTGGGTCAAAGTGCTCACCACACCTCTAGATAAGTTCCTTAGGGGGTCCATTTTCTCCTGTTACCCTTGGTAAAATATAACAAATTGGAGCTGAAGTAAATTTTTTGTGAAAAAAAGTTAAATGTTCATTTTTATTTAAACATTCCAAAAATTCCTATGAAACACCTGAAGGGTTAATAAACTTCTTGAATGTGGTTTTGAGCACCGTGAGGGGTGCAGTTTTTAGAATCGTGTCACACTTGGGTATTTTCTATCATATAGACCCCTCAAAATGACTTCAAATGAGATGTGGTCCATAAAAAAAATGGTGTTGTAAAAATGAGAAATTGCTGGTCAACTTTTAACCCTTATAACTCCCTAACAAAAAAAAATTTTGGTTCCAAAATTATGCTGATGTAAAGTAGACATGTGGGAAATGTTACTTATTAAGTATTTTGTGTGACATATCTCTGTGATTTAATTGCATAAAAATTCAAATTTTGAAAATTGCGAAATTTTCTAAATTTTCGCCAAATTTCAATTTTTTTCACAAATAAATGCAGGTACTATCAAAGAAATTTTACCACTATCATGAAGTACAATATGTCATGAGAAAACAGTGTCAGAATCACCAGGATCCGTTGAAGCGTTCCAGAGTTATAACCTCATAAAGGGACAGTGGTCAGAATTGTAAAAAGTGGCCTGGTCATTGACGTGCAAACCACCCTTGGGGTAAAGGGGTTAAAAAAGCAGTTGGTTTGCACAGCGGCGTACAAACAGCAATGCAGCTATCAGGGAGCCTTATAAGGCAGCCTAATAAGCTACAGCGCTGATGCACAAAATTATAAACTCCACTGTCCATGCAAAGAAAAGGTGGTGTTGGACAGTGGAAATCGCTACAGCACAAGCCGTTTCGGGGTTAATCTTCCCTCCCTAACTATATCCCTAAATTCTTAAAAGGAGAAAATGAAGGCACTCACCAGTCTTCCAAAAGATTCCTTTATTAACACCAACTCCAGATAAAATTCATGGCCGGGGGAGAAGGAGCCGAAGCTCGTGTGAGCAGAGGGGGACGAGCGCCATTTCTCATCCAATGAAGGAGGACGCAGAGTGTGGGCAGCGTGATGACATAGGTCTCGGTCCCCACCATGGTAGAGAAGGGCATGACAGTGATTGGCTTGCTTTCTGTGGCGTCACAGGGGCTATAAAGGGGCGTGCACGCCAACCGCCATCTTACTTGTGACGATCTTAGCATAGGGAGAGGTTGCTGCAGCTGCATCAGAAGAAGGGATATAGTTAGGTTACAATACAGTCCAAAAAGGAAAGAAATGAGCGGCACTGCCTACACAACTCGGGTCCACACTGGAACGGCTTCAGGTGGTAACACAATATCTTGCTCGATGTCACTCTCCACAAACCGTGATAACATGGGACTTCGGGTGCTCTTCAGAAATAGCAGTCTATAGTCCACAAATTCTTAAAAGGAGAAAATGAAGGCACTCACCAGTCTTCCAAAAGATTCCTTTATTAACACCAACTCCAGATAAAATTCATGGCCGGGGGAGAAGGAGCCGAAGCTCGTGTGAGCAGAGGGGGATGACGGCCGTTTCGCGCTGTGCCTGCGCTTCTACGGGTCAATCTGTGCTCAGGTAAGACAGCGGAAATAGTGTACCGGCCCTGACACCTCCCACTACCAAAACCCTCCCACAAATCACGAAATACACCAAATATAAAAAGCACATTTAAAAACATTAAGACAAACATCTGAGACTACTTCTAAAGCTCTAACATGAATCTATATACTATGTTCACATTAATATCGTACCCGAAATATTGGCATAGGTTCAAGCTTGCAATCTACCTGACTCCAGGGTATTGCCTCTGTCTCTATAAGAAAATGGACATGTCCACACGATCATTGAAGCCAAGCGGACCCAGCGCATTACTGCGCATGATCCACCTGGCCTCACGTCTCAGGAGTAAGTTATTCCAATCTCCTCCTTGGGCCAGCTGAATAACCCTTTCTATTCCAGCAAAGGTAAGACATTGCACATTACCACCATGCTCCTCTCTCACATGCGAAATCAGACGTGGGACTCCTTTCCCTGTTACCACAGACCGGCAATGTTCGCAAAAACGTATATGTAGTGGCCGAATTGTCTTCCCAATATAATACAACCTACATGGGCAAAATATAACATACACCACATGGTCAGTTCTACAAGTGATGAAATCATTAACCGTGTGTTCCACGGCTCCCATACGTAAAACGCGATCGATCGTATGTTGTCGGCAGTATGAACAGTGCCCACATTTAAAATTGCCTTTGGGCGTGACCGAACTGAGCCAATTACTACCCTGCTTAGTAATGCGGTTCCTCACTATTTTATCTCTCAGTCTCACACTCCTTTTGTTGGCTATTAGCGGGCCTCTCGCTACTATCTCCGACAGCTCTCTGTCACGTCCTAATAAATGCCAATTCTTCTTTATGGCCAACCTTATTTGCTGATCCATGTTACTATATTTGAAGCAAAAAGTAAACCGTTTCTCCAAATGTTGATTACGAACAGCTACCTTCTTGTCTACTTCTCTATTTCTCCTCTCATTACTCACTCTGTCCAAGGTGGTAGTTAATAACTTTTCAGGGTACCCTCTCTGTTTAAATCTGACCTCCATCTCTCTAGACTGACGCAGGAACCCCTCTTCCGTGTTGTTCATTCTACTTACCCTCACAAACTGACTGTATGGAAGGGCTCTTTTTGTATGCATAGGGTGAAAGCTGTCATAATGCATCATAGTGTTGGCTGCTACCGGTTTCCGATAAAGTAACGTACAGATCTTCCCTTCTTTCACCTCTACTAGGACGTCCAGGAATTCTAGCCTCTGACCTCCAAACACGGAGGTGAAAGCCATATTCATGTCATTGACCTGATTTAAACTTGTTACAAAATCCTGGAATACGTCCTCCGTGCCGTCCCAGATCACTACTATGTCATCAATGTATCTCTGATAAAATTTGATGTGCTGCAAGAAGACATTTTCACTAGAGTATACATATTTCTCCTCAAACACACCCAAAAATAAATTAGCGAAGGTGCATGCTGCCGGAGTCCCCATCGCAGTCCCAACTTCTTGTACGTACCAATCATCCAAAAAGGTGAACGCATTGTGAGAAAGGATAAAATTTAACCCCTCACACACAAATCCAACGAAATCCCGACTTTTGCCTGTGGAATTCAGAATTAACTCAATTGCTTCAACCCCTATTTTCTGCGGAATCCTGGTGTACAAACTCTCTACATCGATTGATGCTAGTGAGAAAGTCTCCTGCCAGTCAAAACCTCGTATTCTATTAAGAAAGGAATTTGTGTCTTTCAAATAAGCTGGAATGTCCTTCAACATAGGGCGTAACAACCAATCTATGTACTGGGACAGGGGCTCAGTGAGCGACCCTATCCCAGACACTATTGGTCGCCCAGGAGGACACTCCACCGATTTGTGCACCTTAGGGATGTGGTACCAGTGGGGTCTGGTGGGGAACTCCGGCAGCAGCCTCTCCGCTTTCCGTTTGGAAATTACTCCCAACTCTACGTATTTCCTCAGATAAGTTCTCAACTCGGCTGTGTACTTTGACAGAGGGTTCTTGAGGAGAGGTCTGTATACTGTTTTATTCGACAACTGTCTCTTGGCTTCAGTGACATAGTAGGATCTGGGAAGTAACACTATCTTACCTCCCTTATCGGCAGCCCTCACTACCATGTCCTCCCACTTATTGATTTCTCTCATAGCTTTTTCTTCATCAGTTGTTAGGTTATTAGGGGCTTTAAGATACATCAATGCCTCCACATCCCGTATTACCTGCGCTTCAAATAAGTCTATTAGGTTGCCTGGAGATGCCATGGGCATAAATCAAGATGGGACTCCTCCCCTTAACAGGGCTATACTCTCTTTATTCTCCCCACTCTGATTCACAATTTCATCGGTCAGTCCTACTAGCAACTCCGCATCCTCTTTCGTGTCAGCTAGTGCACCCGTCCCTGCCATGAAGCCCAACGGACCAATGGAACAGGGACTCTCTCCTTCCAAATTTCCATCATCCGTATTTTTATTATTAAACATTTTAAAGAGGTGAATTTTCCTGATCGACTTGAACAAATCAATTTTGAAATCAGTCAAATCGAAATCTTGTGGGATACTAAACCCTAACCCCTTGGACAGTAGTGATAAATGAGCTGAAGTCAAAACATGGTCAGTTAAATTAATAACAACATTTTCTACTGGGCTAATCAATATCTCCGTGTCCACGCCACATGCTTCCGTTTTCGCTGTTTGCCCACGTCGTTTGTTCTTTCTACCCCTCCGGGTCTTTCTCCTAAAGGGGTCGAAACTCCAGGGGCTTCTGCTCCAGCTGTTGCAAGACATTACAGTGAGCCTGTCGACATACCCGTACTGTCACTACAACTGGACTCGGATTCAGTAGTGAGATAGTCCCGTTTACGATTTTTGTTATTATTAACATGATTTCGCCTCCATCTAGTGCCGTTTTTGCCTTTGTTACCGCCTTCACTGGAAGTATTCCAGGAGAAAACTCGGCCCGTATCAAAGTCCATTTTATCTCTTATATATTTATCTCTTTTCCTCTGCTTTATATTCGCCTGAATGGGTACGAGTTTACTATCCAGTTTCTTATGAAAAACGTCCCACTGGCTCTCATTGAGTCTGGATTTCAGCTCTTCTTGTGTCTTATTCAATTCGGCATTCACTACTTCATAATTCTGTAAATTAGTTTTCAGAACTAATGCCAATAATTCTTGTGAGCATTTCAACATAATACTTTCCCACTCCTTTCGGAAGGCGATATTATCATTATGCTGTGAAATTTGCTTCCAGACTCTTAGTCCACGTGGGACTCTTCCATTCTCACAGTATGATCTTAACGATTTATTCGTCCAAAAAAGTTTGACTTCCCTTTCTGCCAAACTCGTCATCTTAAATTCTAAGGCTTTAGTGCTTAACGCGTGTATCTCATCCCCCTGCTCACACTCTTGAAAATAATTTTCTACGTCCACCCGGCCAGCTTGTAATCCCAATCTGGGTTGAACGGTTGAGAGATCCATCTGTTCCATGTGTTGTAATCAACCACTTCGGACACTTCACCTGTGGAGTCTCACCTGGGACGTGCTCAGCTCCAACAGATAGCATACAATACAGTCCAAAAAGAAAAGAAATGAGCGGCACTGCCCCCACAACTCGGGTCCACACTGGACCGGCTTCTGGTGGTAACACAATATCTTGCTCGATGTCACTCTCCACAAACCGTGATAACATGGGACTTCGGATGCTCTTCAGAAATAACAGTCTATAGTCCACAAATTCTTAAAAGGAGAAAATGAAGGCACTCAGGCACTCAGCTGAGCACGTCCCAGGTGAGACTCGACAGGTGAAGTGTCCGAAGTGGTTGATTACAACACATGGAACAGATGGATCTCTCAACCGTTCAACCCAGATTGGGATTACAAGCTGGCCGGGTGGACGTAGAAAATTATTTTCAAGAGTGTGAGCAGGGGGATGAGATACACGCGTTAAGCACTAAAGCCTTAGAATTTAAGATGACGAGTTTGGCAGAAAGGGAAGTCAAACTTTTTTGGACGAATAAATCGTTAAGATCATACTGTGAGAATGGAAGAGTCCCACGTGGACTAAGAGTCTGGAAGCAAATTTCACAGCATAATGATAATATCGCCTTCCGAAAGGAGTAGGAAAGTATTATGTTGAAATGCTCACAAGAATTATTGGCATTAGTTCTGAAAACTAATTTACAGAATTATGAAGTAGTGAATGCCGAATTGAATAAGACACAAGAAGAGCTGAAATCCAGACTCAATGAGAACCAGTGGGACGTTTTTCATAAGAAACTGGATAATAAACTCGTACCCATTCAGGCGAATATAAAGCAGAGGAAAAGAGATAAATATATAAGAGATAAAATGGACTTTGATACGGGCCGAGTTTTCTCCTGGAATACTTCCAGTGAAGGCGGTAACAAAGGCAAAAACGGCACTAGATGGAGGCGAAATCACGTTAATAATAACAAAAATCGTAAACGAGACTATCTCACTACTGAATCCGAGTCCAGTTGTAGTGACAGTACGGGTATGTCGACAGGCTCCCTGGAATGTCTTGCAACAGCTGGAGCAGAAGCCCCTGGAGTTTCGACCCCTTTAGGAGAAAGACCCAGAGGGGTAGAAAGAACAAACGACGTGGGCAAACAGCGAAAACGGAAGCATGTGGCGTGGACACGTAGATATTGATTAGCCCAGTAGAAAATGTTGTTATTAATTTAACTGACCATGTTTTGACTTCAGCTCATTTATCACTACTGTCCAAGGGGTTAGGGTTTAGTATCCCACAAGATTTCGATTTGACTGATTTCAAAATTGATTTGTTCAAGTCGATCAGGAAAATTCACCTCTTTAAAATGTTTAATAATAAAAATACGGATGATGGAAATTTGGAAGGAGAGAGTCCCTGTTCTATTGGTCCGTTGGGCTTCATGGCAGGGACGGGTGCACTAGCTGACACGAAAGACGATGCGGAGTTGCTAGTAGGACTGACCGATGAAATTGTGAATCAGAGTGGGGAGAATAAAGAGAGTGAAGCCCCGTTCAGGGGAGGAGTCCCATCTAGATTTATGCCCATGGCATCTCCAGGCAACCTAATAGACTTATTTGAAGCGCAGGTAATACGGGATGTGGAGGCATTGATGTATCTTAAAGCCCCTAATAACCTAACAACTGATGAAGAAAAAGCTATGAGAGAAATCAATAAGTGGGAGGACATGGTAGTGAGGGCTGCCGATAAGGGAGATAAGATAGTGTTACTTCCCAGATCCTACTATGTCACTGAAGCCAAGAGCCAGTTGTCGGATAAAACAGTATACAGACCTCTCCTCAAGAACCCTCTATCAAAGTACACAGCCGAGTTGAGAACTTATCTGAGGAAATACGTAGAGTTGGGAGTAATTTCCAAACGGAAAGCGGAGAGGCTGCTGCCGAAGTTCCCCACCAGACCCCACTGGTACCACATCCCTAAGGTGCACAAATCGGTGGAGTGTCCTCCTGGGCGACCAATAGTGTCTGGGATAGGGTCGCTCACTGAGCCCCTGTCCCAGTACATAGATTGGTTGTTACGCCCTATCTTGAAGGACATTCCGTCTTATTTGAAAGACACAAATTCCTTTCTTAATAGAATACGAGGTTTTGACTGGCAGGAGACTTTCTCTCTAGCATCAATCGATGTAGAGAGTTTGTACACCAGGATTCCGCAGAAAATAGGGGTTGAAGCAATTGAGTTAATTCTGAATTCCACAGGCAAAAGTCGGGATTTCGTTGGATTTGTGTGTGAGGGGTTAAATTTTATCCTTTCTCACAATGCGTTCACCTTTTTGGATGATTGGTACGTACAAGAAGTTGGGACTGCGATGGGGACTCCGGCAGCATGCACCTTCGCTAATTTATTTTTGGGTGTGTTTGAGGAGAAATATGTATACTCTAGTGAAAATGTCTTCTTGCAGCACATCATATTTTATCAGAGATACATTGATGACATAGTAGTGATCTGGGACGGCATGGAGGACGTATTCGAGGATTTTGTAACAAGTTTAAATCAGGTCAATGACATGAATATGGCTTTCACCTCCGTGTTTGGAGGTCAGAGGCTAGAATTCCTGGACATCCTAGTAGAGGTGAAAGAAGGGAAGATCTGTATGTCACTTTATCGGAAACCGGTAGCAGCCAACACTATGATGCATTATGACAGCTTTCACCCTATGCATACAAAAAGAGCCCTTCCATACAGTCAGTTTGTGAGGGTAAGTAGAATGAACAACACGGAAGAGGGGTTCCTGCGTCAGTCTAGAGAGATGGAGGTCAGATTTAAACAGAGAGGGTACCCTGAAAAGTTATTAACTACCACCTTGGACAGAGTGAGTAATGAGAGGAGAAATAGAGAAGTAGACAAGAAGGTAACTGTTCGTAATCAACATTTGGAGAAACGGTTTACTTTTTGCTTCAAATATAGTAACATGGATCAGCAAATAAGGTTGGCCATAAAGAAGAATTGGCATTTGTTAGGACGTGACAGAGAGCTGTCGGAGATAGTAGTGAGAGGCCCGCTAAAAGCCAACAAAAGGAGCGTGAGACTGAGAGATAAAATAGTGAGGAACCGCATTACTAAGCAGGGTAGTAATTGGCTCAGTTCTGTCACGCCCAAAGGCAATTTTAAATGTGGGCACTGTTCATACTGCCGACAACATACGATCGATCGCGTTTTACGTATGGGAGCCGTGGAACACACGGTTAATGATTTCATCACTTGTAGAACTGACCATGTGGTGTATGTTATATTTTGCCCATGTAGGTTGTATTATATTGGGAAGACAATTCGGCCACTACATATATGTTTTCGCGAACATTGCCGGTCTGTGGTGACAGGGAAAGGAGTCCCACGTCTGATTTCGCATGTGAGAGAGGAGCATGGTGGTAATGTGCAATGTCTTACCTTTGCTGGAATAGAAAGGGTTATTCAGCCGGCCCAAGGAGGAGATTGGAATAACTTACTCCTGAGACGTGAGGCCAGGTGGATCATGCGCAGTAATGCGCTGGGTCCGCTTGGCTTCAATGATCGTGTGGACATGTCCATTTTCTTATAGAGACAGAGGCAATACCCTGGAGTCAGGTAGATTGCAAGCTTGAATCTATGCCAATATTTCGGGTACGATATTACTGTGAACATAGTATATAGATTCATGTTAGAGCTTTAGAAGTAGTCTCAGATGTTTGTCTTAATGTTTTTAAATGTGCTTTTTATATTTGGTGTATTTCGTGATTTGTGGGAGGGTTTTGGTAGTGGGAGGTGTCAGGGCCGGTACACTATTTCCGCTGTCTTACCTGAGCACAGATTGACCCGTAGAAGCGCAGGCACAGCGCGAAACGGCCGTCGTCCCCCTCTGCTCACACGAGCTTCGGCTCCTTCTCCCCCGGCCATGAATTTTATCTGGAGTTGGTGTTAATAAAGGAATCTTTTGGAAGACTGGTGAGTGCCTTCATTTTCTCCTTTTAAGAATTTGTGGACTATAGACTGTTATTTCTGAAGAGCACCCGAAGTCCCATGTTATCACGGTTTGTGGAGAGTGACATCGAGCAAGATATTGTGTTACCACCTGAAGCCGGTCCAGTGTGGACCCGAGTTGTGGGGGCAGTGCCGCTCATTTCTTTCCTTTTTGGACTGTATTGTAACCTAACTATATCCCTTCTTCTGATGCAGCTGCAGCAACCTCTCCCTATGCTAAGATCGTCACAAGTAAGATGGCGGTTGGCGTGCACGCCCCTTTATAGCCCCTGTGACGCCATAGAAAGCAAGCCAATCACTGTAATGCCCTTCTCTACCATGGTGGGGACCGAGCCCTATGTCATCACGCTGCCCACACTCTGCGTCCTCCTTCATTGGATGAGAAATGGCGCTGAAAACATCATACGAAACGTGACTTTGGCGCGAAGATCGCCGACCTCATGGCCGATTCCACACTAGGATCGAGTCGGGTTTCACGAAACCCGACTTTGCCGAAAGTTGGTGATTTTTTAATTTGTCCGATCCGTTTCGCTCAGCCCTAGTTCCCCATATTGCTGGACACGGTTTACGGCGTTTGGTCTTGTAGGTCGGCGTTTTACGTGGGGCAGGGGCGTTTTCTGTTCATGCGTCTGATTTGGTTCCACCGATGCCGGTCTGCTCCGCTGATGAGGACACTGGAGTCTGCTGCTGCCCGGACTGCGATTCTTCCAGTGCGATCTTCCTGCACAGGGCCGACTGTGTTGGTGGCTCGGCTCCTCTGCTAGCGACCCCAGGAAGCCTACATCCTCTGGTGGCGATAGGCCCGGGTACTCCTCTGGTGGTTCGAGACAGTTCTGGGTCACTTCGTCGTCATTCAGGTACCCGCTGGTTGCCATCTCTGCTCCTGGATCTGCGGCCGCACATGCACGCTGCGCCTCTATTTTCTGGGGGCGGGGCTCCTTCTCCTTGTTCCCGCCATTGCCAATAAGGGGGCGGACCTCCTTGGCTGCTGGGCACGTCTTCTTGTAGCAGCAATCGGAGGAGGCGGTTGTCACTTTTGGCGCCGCTTTGGTAGTCTCCTCCCATGTTGGCACGCCTGTCTTCTTCTCCTGTGCTCCTCGTGGCGCGATAATGGCGGTGGTTTTGGTGGGAATTTTGGCGGTCTTTTGCAATACACAGTCCTTTAGTAAATCACAGTTCAATCACGATTCTGGGACAGTCTCTAGGCGCACATGACCCGATTTTCAGGCTTAAGTAGATCCTGTTCGTGATGCCAAAACTGGAGTGCCCCCGGGGGCAAGGGGTACTCGGTACCAGGTCCTTCAGTTCACAGGAGGGATGTCACGGTGGCTGACCCGGTCCGTGGCCCTTGTGACGTCCGTGTAAAAGGCAAAGGTCTTTAAAGGGATAATGTTCATGACACCACCTGTGGTATTCGGTCAGGGTGACCGACGCTGCTTTAAGGGGTCCGCTGGGGTGATGTTATGGCAGATAGATGGTATACCTTCCCACAGGTGAAGTATGTCCCCAGGGCTTCCCAGTGTGTAGATGGTGCATGGTGAGAGGCGCAGTGAAGAACGAGGACACAAGGTTGCAGTCTCTTTACCTTTACTGAGGGCTTCAGCATCCACAGTCCAGGGCACCAGACCACAGGGCAGGCAGAGTCCCGCCGGTTTGGAGGCAAATCCAGAGTCCCCTTGTCCAGATAGAAATCAGTAGCCTTCCTCAAGTGCTGTGGTGTTGTAGTACCTTACTGCTAAGCCTCTCATAAGGTCCTCACAGATATTGTAGATGTTATTTGTGTTATGTCTCTCTCTCTCTGTCCCCCAGATGGATAGGACAAACCCGTATGACCGGTGGCTTGAGGCATTTTACAGGGACTCTATCATGCCCCAGCCTCTAAGTGGTGCCACCTTGCCTCCTGGGTGTAGGGGCGGATCAGTAACGTGAAATTAGCTGTCCTGCCTGTCTCTGGAGCAAGGCATAAAGGACTGTTGCTCCCTCGGTGTTCCTGCGCCTCAGAAGGAGGCAGCCTGTGCAGGGCAGAACTCCTCCTGGTATCCACTCCTTTGCTATGACTTCTTCACTCTCTTTACAATACAATTCTCTTTCTGTGACCGTTCTTAGGAACTGCCGCACTTAGGGCAGGCGCAGCTCCATGTCCTTCTGTCTCGGCATCTGACAGGCTCCCACACCTGTTAGGGACCAACTACCTGAGCAAAGCTCAGCCAGCAGGTGCCTAACTTCCTATCCAGGCAACCAGTTTTACCTAAGTGTGAAGAGTGCCCTAATAAATAGGAGCATAGCTCCCCCTGGTGGCCTGGAGTGCGAAATGTGTTGCATGTTTGTGATACCTGGATTCAGTTGCCTTTCATTGCCTCCAAACGTAACATCAATCCCCCCTAGAGGAAAATGACATTGCTGCAACGACCAGGACCCTGGGGCGCTGCAACCGTGTTATACATAATAAGTGAGTACACTTTATACTAAGGAACTGTGTTAGTCATAATAAGTGAGTACACTATATACTAAGGGACTGTGCTATACATAAAAAGTGATTCACAGTTCAGAGGAATAAGTAACTAGGAACATAATTAAGGGCTTGCCATATCTCCTATCATTAAAAATATCTTTATTAAATTCTGATTAAAATTGTAAATGCATCAATAAAGACACCATCACCAAAACAACCAAAAACAACACCACAGGGAGGTGCCTGACCCTGTGCGGACCTGAATCACCTACCTACCAGTGGAGGATGGCATCCTAAAACCTGTGCCCTGGTGCCCCCGCTCGACGACAGCTGACCCTGCTAGCCCTATATGCCCTTTATTGGCAAGGGAGTGGAGAAATGAAGGGTGAAAGAAAAAGAAGAGGCTATATGTTTCAATGTAGTAAATATTCCAAGATGCAACTGATTAAACTGTACAATAAATTATCTGAAATAAGGATATAACTAGTCTAATGTTGCCTCTTCTTACTACTTTAAGTACATAGAGAATATTACTGACTAGTATTGCTCCTACAAAGAGTTAGCAGAAACTAGCACCTCATATCATAGACAGGTGCCAAGTTATAAAATATGGATATATCCTAAATCACTTCTGACATAATATGGATATAGCCTAAATCACTAACAGCAAGGGTCTTTCACTCATAGCCACATCCATATTCTTAACATGGGTATATATTCCCATATTACTGGCTAATGAAGTCAATGATGGCTCCCACACTACCTCCTCATCCCACCCTCTCTCTGTTGGAGTCCCCCAAGGCTCTGTTCTAGGACCCCTACTCTTCTCAATCTATACACTTGGCTTGGGACAACTCAAAGTCCCATGGATTCCAGTACCACCTCTATGCTGATGACACTCAGATCTACCTCTCTGGCCCAGACGTCACCGCTCTGCTGTCCAGAATCCAAGAGTGCCTATCAGCCATATACTCCTTCTTCTCCTCTCGCTTCCTCAAACTCAATGTGGACAAATCTGAACTCATCATCTTTCCTCCATCCCATACATCTTCCTTACCTGACCTATCTATTGTAATCAATGACATCATGCTTTCCCCCATACCGGAAGTCCGCTGCCTCGGAGTAACCTTCGACTCTGCCCTGTCCTTCAAACCACACATCCAAGCTCTCTCCACCTCCTGTCACCTCCATCTCAAAAATATCTAAAAAATCCATCCTTTCCTCAACTGTCAATCTACTAAAATGCTTGTGCATGCCCTCATCATCTACCACCTTGACTACTGCAACATCCTTTTCTGCGGCCTCCCTGCTAACACCCTTGCAGCTCTCCAGTCCATCCTTAACTCTGCTGCCCGACTAATTCATCTCTCTCAATGCAATAAATACTTGGCACTCAGGAGATGATAGAAAGTGAACAATTCGTTTATTGGGTGCATCCACAGTTTAAACGTTTTCGGTCTATTAAACAGACCTTCATCAGAAAATAGGTGCTGGATTACTGGAAGCCACGAGTAGAGTGGGCCCACAGGGGTGCCACTTATAGGGCAAGTCCAGGAGAACTGGGCGCCTAGGAGAGACTGGAGCTGCAGGAGTGGAGCGCTATAAGGAGGCGAGACACTCGCAAGGGAAGTAGCGCTGAGGACTCCAGAGAGACAGGCACCGGACCGCTGTGGTAGCGTCCACAGGTGTGACGCTACCACAGCGGTCCGGTGCCTGTCTCTCTGGAGTCCTCAGCGCTACTTCCCTTGCGAGTGTCTCGCCTCCTTATAGCGCTCCACTCCTGCAGCTCCAGTCTCTCCTAGGCGCCCAGTTCTCCTGGACTTGCCCTATAAGTGGCACCCCTGTGGGCCCACTCTACTCGTGGCTTCCAGTAATCCAGCACCTATTTTCTGATGAAGGTCTGTTTAATAGACCGAAAACGTTTAAACTGTGGATGCACCCAATAAACGAATTGTTCACTTTCTATCATCTCCTGAGTGCCAAGTATTTATTGCATTGATTTGACGGGTTGGAAACCCAACTTGTGCACCTCCTAGAAGCCAAGAGTGCCGTGCCCTATATTATTACATAATTCATCTCTCTCCTCACTACTCCTCCGCTTCCTCCCTCTGCAAATCTCTTCACTTGCTCCCATTCCCTCAGCGTATCCAGTTCAAATTACTAATACTGACCTACAAAGCCATCCATAACCTGTCTCCTCCATATATCTCTGAACTAATCTCCCGATATCTTCCCTCACGTAATCTCCGGTCCTCCCAAGACTTCTCTCCTCCACACTTATTCGCTCCTCATCCAATCGCCTCCAAGACTTCTCCCGAATATCCTCCATCCTCTGGAATTCTTTTCCCCAACACATCCGACTATCAACCACATTCGGATCCTTCAGACGGAACCTGAAAATCCATCTCTTCAGGATAGCCTACAGCCTGCACTGACCCTGCTGCCTACTCATCACTACCGAAGCTACCGCCTCACCAACACCGGAGCTCCTGCATCCCTCAACCTACTGTCTCCTTCCCCATAATCCTTCAGACGGAACCTGAAAACCCAACTCTTCAGGAAAGCCTACAGCCTGCACTGACCCCGCTGCCTCCTCATCACTACCGAAGCTACCGCCTCACCAACACCGGAGCTCCTGCATCCCTCAACCTACTGTCTCCTTCCCCATAATCCTGTAGAATGTAATCACGCAAGGGCAGGGTCCTCGCCCCTCTGTATCAGTCTGTCATTGTTAGTTTGTTTACTATAAGTGATATCTGTAACTTGTATGTAACCCTTCCTCATGTACAGCACCATGGAATCAATGGTGCTATATAAATAAATAATAATAATACTTCATAGATTTTGAACATAGATATTTTCCCAAATATAAATGACATAGCATGATTCAGTTGCACATAGCCCGGATAGATAAATCATATGGCCATAATCTATATGGATTGCACATTGCCCACATAGTATTATTTCTATTATCATATGTTCCTTGTCTGTCCCATCAGGCACATCCCGTATTACAGTGATGCTGCAACCAAGATCATAAGAAAAACTCCTCTGAACAATATATAACAGTGTAAAAAAAACCACAAAAAACAAAAAGGTGCCACTCAGAGCTACACTGCAACTCAACGCATTTCCCCTCTTCCAAGGTTCATCAGGAGTATGATGTCAAGCAAAGAGCACTTATCTTAATGTTGTCACTCAGAAGGAGGCACAGTGGCCATGGAACCATCGATACTGGGGACAATACCCCTCTGGGGGACATTTTGTTGCACATTTTGGCATTTCTGAACTTAACACTATATTTTGCCATCACAGCACTCCATTGGGAGCTTTTCTATACTTCCTGTGTGCTAATTATACTGGGCACCATTACTTATTCCCATTATCTGCTAAGTAGTATTTTATTTATCTTCCAATTAGTGTTTTTTTCATTTATTTTTTTTTTTCGTTTTTTTTTTTTTTTTTTTTCATTTTATTTTTTTTCCTTTTACCATTTTTCCTTTTTTCAATAAAAATTTTCTTTCTTCAAATAACATTTTTTCTACTTTAAACCTTTCTTTTCCTTTTTCTTTCTATACATTTAAAAAAAAATTTCTATACAATTTTCCCCTCCTTTCTTTCATTTTTTTTCCTTTACTTGCACTGTTAAATTGTACTATACACTAAGACATCTGTGATTGAGATGTGTGTATTTATATATGCAGCGCCCCAGAGTCCTGGTTCGTTGCAGTAATGTTATTCTTCCACCAGGGGGAGTGATGTTATGTCTGAAGGCTATGAGGGAGATCTTCTGTCCAGGTATCACGAACATTACATACACTTCACACTCCAGACCACCAGGGGGAGAAAAGGTTCTATCTACTAGGCCACTCCTCACACTTGGGTAAAACTGGTGGGTTGGGGAGGAAGTAAGAGAGAGTTCCTGGCTGGGGACCGACGAGGAAAGGTCTCCAGGTCGAGCTGGCTGGAGTGATCTCCAGTCAGATCCAGACTGCGGTCTGAGGAGGATGAGGGTACACGGAGCTGCGCCTGCATCCCATGCGGCAGCGTCCTAGGAAAGGACACGAAAGGAAGTGTGTTGCAGTGAGTGAGCAACGAAGTCGTATGAACAGGAGTGAAACATCAGAGGGAGACCAGCTAGAAGCAGGCTGCCTCTTTCTGAAGCGTAGATCTGGTAGCCAGAACACCGAGGGAGTAACGAGCTCTATGCCGTTACTTCAGAGACTGGCAGGACAGTTAATTCCACGTTAGCTGCCCGACCATTTAAACAGGAGGCACGGTGGCAACTTGTGGGGGCTGGGGCGTCTCTAGGGTCCCTATAAAAAGCCTCAGGCCATCGGTCATATGTGTTTTGTTCTATCCGACCATGGGGAACAGTGAGAGGAGTAACAACAGTGAGGACCTTATTGGAGCTTATGCAAGTAGGGACCTACTGTATTAAGGTACCTTCACACATAACGATATTGTTAACGATATCGTTGCTTTTTGTGACGTAGCAACGATATCGTTAATGAAATCGTTATGTGTGACAGCGACCAACGATCAGGCCCCTGCTGGGAGATCGTTGGTCGCTGAATAAAGTCCAGAACTTTATTTCGTCGCTGGACTCCTGCTGACATCGCTGGATCGGCGTGTGTGACACCGATCCAGCGATGTCTTCACTGGTAACCAGTAATCGGGTAACTAAGCGCAGGGCCGCGCTTAGTAACCCAATGTTTACCCTGGTTACCATCCTAAAAGTAAAAAAAAAACAAACAGTACATACTTACCTACCGCTGTCTGTCCCCGGCGCTGTGCTCTGCTCTCCTCCTGCACTGGCTGTGAGCGCCGGTCAGCCGGAAAGCAGAGCGGTGACGTCACCGCTCTGCTTTCCGGCCGCTGTGCTCACAGACAGTACAGGAGGAGAGCAGAGCACAGCGCTGGAGGACAGACGGCTGTAGGTAAGTATGTAGTGTTTGTTTTTTTTTTACTTTTAGGATGGTAACCAGGGTAAACATCGGGTTACTAAGCGCGGCCCTGCGCTTAGTTACCCGATGTTTACCCTGGTTACCGGCATCGTTGGTCGCTGGAGAGCTGTCTGTGTGACAGCTCTCCAGCGACCAAATAGCGACGCTGCAGCGATCCGGATCGTTGTCGGTATCGCTGCAGCGTCGCTTAATGTGAAGGGGCCTTTACTGCGCGCTAGGGGAAGGCTATTGATTTCCACCTGGATAAGGGGACTCTGGATTTGCCTTCAGACCGGCCGGACTCTGCCTACCCTGTGGTCCCTAGCCTGGACTGTGGATGCTGAAGCCTTCAGTAAAGGTAAAGAGACTGCAACCTTGTGTCCTCGTTATTCACTGCGCCTTACATCATCCATCATCCTCTATCCATACTCTGGGAAGCCCTGGGGACATACTTCACCTGTGGGAAGGTCTACAATCTAGCTGCCATAACATCACCCCAGCGGACCCGTAAGCAGCGTCGGTCACCCTGACCACAGGTGGCGTCACGAACATTATCCTAAAAGCTGTTGTCCCTTCTATTGGACGCCCCTCAAAGGGCCACGGACCGGGTCTAGCCACCGTGACATCCCCACTGACTACAGAAGTGCCCGGATCCGAGTACCCCGCTGCCCTGACGTGGGGGCGCTCCATATACATATGAATTCATATATCCAGTTCATCCCATTCTCCACACCCTGTTCTACTACAATAATGTACAACTTTGGTAATTTAGTTATTGTATAGCATTGTGAGCTGTCCAGTGTCATCAGGTCTTGATTCATTATAATATTTAGCCACGATGTTCTATTTCTGTATTAGCCAGTCTGAAGAAGGTCCAATTTTAGACCGAAACGTTACATAATTTTGAGACTCTCATATTTTCAATAAATATCTTTCATTTTGATGCATTAAGGAGTGCCAGATTTTCTTCTAATTTAGAGCGGCATTAGTTGTAGCTGTATAAATAGGTATAAAGTGAACCCGGCATTGTCAGGGTGGAACTGTTACACTGAGTAAAATGATTCCTGGATTGGAGAAGTCCGCCTTGTGTTTCTTTTTTTATCTGTGTTTGAAGTTAATGAGATACTTCATGCCAGACAAAGAGAAGTTCCTGATTCTGGGCCCCTGCAGTCTGTGGCACAGGGTGTCCAAATATAAATGAAAAATGTCCATAGAGACGGTACTGTTGTAGGGTGCGGCCAGACAAAATCTTTTTGGATTGTGGCACAGGGTGGTCTGTGTCGGCAGAGTAATAAATTGTGCAATTTCCAGAAGGACGATAACAGCATAGAAATGAGAAGAATAATAGGCCTCAGTTACCACAACTGTCTACAAGGAAAACTGTTGCTCACAGCAACCAATCACAGCTCAGCTTTCATCTTTTAAACAGCTCTGGTGAAATGAAAGATGCTTAGTGATTGGTTGCTATGGGCAACACAGGCAGTGTAAGCTGTTGTGGTCAAGAAGATGTGCCTATGAAATAGATATATTAGATATTATACAGTTAGGTCCATATATATTTGGACAGAGACAACATTTTTCTAATTTTGGTAATAGACATTAACACAATGAATTTTAAACAAAACAATTCAGATGCAGTTGAAGTTCAGACTTTCAGCTTTCATTTGAGGGTATCCACATTAAAATTGGATGAAGGGTTTAGGAGTTTCAGCTCCTTAACATGTGCCACCCTGTTTTTAAAGGGGCCAAAAGTAATTGGACAATTGACTCCAAGGCTATTTCATGGGCAGGTGTGGGCAATCCCTTTGTTATGTCATTCTCAATTAAGCAGATAAAAGGCCTGGAGTTGATTTGAGGTGTGGTGCTTGCATTTGGAAGGTTTTGCTGTGAAGTAAACATGTGGCCAAAGGAGATCTCCATGCAGGTGAAACAAGCCATCCTTAAGCTGCGAAAACAGAAAAAAACCCATCCGAGAAATTGCTGCAATATTAGGAGTGGCAAAATCTACAGTTTGGTACATCCTGAGAAAGAAAAAAAGCACTGGTGAACTCATCAATGCAAAAAGACCTGGGCGCCCACGGAAGACAGCAGTGGTGGATGATCGCAGAATAATCTCCATGGTGAAGAGAAACCCCTTCACTACAGCCAGCCAAGTGAACAACACTCTCCAGGAGGTCGGCGTATCAATATCCAAATCTACCATAAAGAGAAGACTGCATGAAAGTAAATACAGAGGGTTCACTGCACGGTGCAAGCCACTCATAAGCATCAAGAATAAAAAGGCTAGACTGGACTTTGCTAAAAAACATCTAAAAAAGCCAGCACAGTTCTGGAAGAACATTCATTGGACAGATGAAACCAAGATCAACCTCTACCAGAATGATGGAAAGAGAAAAGTATGGCAAAGGCGTGGTACAGCTCATGATCCAATGCATAGCACATCATCTGTAAAACACGTCGGAGGCAGTGTGATGGCTTGGGCATGCATGGCTGCCAGAGTCACGGGGTCACTAGTGTTTATTGATTATGTGACACAGGACAGAAGCAGCCAAATGAATTCTGAGGTGTTCAGAGACATACTGTGTGCTCAGATCCAGCCAAATGCAGCCAAACTGATTGGTTGTCGTTTCATACTACAGATGGACAATGACCCAAAACATAAAGCCAAAGCAACCCAGGAGTTTATTAAAGCAAAGAAGTGGAATATTCTTGAATGGCCAAGTCAGTCACCTGATCTCAACCCAATTGAGCATGCATTTCACTTGTTAAAGACTAAACTTCAGACAGAAAGGCCCACAAACAAACAGCAACTGGAAACCACCGCAGTGAAGGCCTGGCAGAGCTTCAAAAAGGAGGAAACACAGCATCTGGTAACATAGTAACATAGTTAGTAAGGCCGAAAAAAGACATTTGTCCATCCAGTTCAGCCTATATTCCATCATAATAAATCCCCAGATCTACGTCCTTCTACAGAACCTAATTGTATGATACAATATTGTTCTGCTCCAGGAAGACATCCAGGCCTTTCTTGAACCCCTCGACTGAGTTCGCCATCACCACCTCTTCAGGCAAGCAATTCCAGATTCTCACTGCCCTAACAGTAAAGAATCCTCTTCTATGTTGGTGGAAAAACCTTCTCTCCTCCAGACGCAAAGAATGCCCCCTTGTGCCCGTCACCTTCCTTGGTATAAACAGATCCTCAGCGAGATATTTGTATTGTCCCCTTATATACTTATACATGGTTATTAGATCGCCCCTCAGTCGTCTTTTTTCTAGACTAAATAATCCTAATTTCGCTAATCTATCTGGGTATTGTAGTTTTCCCATCCCCTTTATTAATTTTGTTGCCCTCCTTTGTACTCTCTCTAGTTCCATTATATCCTTCCTGAGCACCGGTGCCCAAAACTGGACACAGTACTCCATGTGCGGTCTAACTAGGGATTTGTACAGAGGCAGTATAATGCTCTCATCATGTGTATCCAGACCTCTTTTAATGCACCCCATGATCCTGTTTGCCTTGGCAGCTGCTGCCTGGCACTGGCTGCTCCAGGTAAGTTTATCATTAACTAGGATCCCCAAGTCCTTCTCCCTGTCAGATTTACCCAGTGGTTTCCCATTCAGTGTGTAATGGTGACATTGATTCCTTCTTCCCATGTGTATAACCTTACATTTATCATTGTTAAACCTCATCTGCCACCTTTCAGCCCAAGTTTCCAACTTATCCAGATCCATCTGTAGCAGAATACTATCTTCTCTTGTATTAACTGCTTTACATAGTTTTGTATCATCTGCAAATATCGATATTTTACTGTGTAAACCTTCTACCAGATCATTAATGAATATGTTGAAGAGAACAGGTCCCAATACTGACCCCTGCGGTACCCCACTGGTCACAGCGACCCAGTTAGAGACTATACCATTTATAACCACCCTCTGCTTTCTATCACTAAGCCAGTTACTAACCCATTTACACACAATTTCCCCCAGACCAAGCATTCTCATTTTGTGTACCAACCTCTTGTGCGGCACGGTATCAAACGCTTTGGAAAAATCGAGATATACCACGTCCAATGACTCACCGTGGTCCAGCCTATAGCTTACCTCTTCATAAAAACTGATTAGATTGGTTTGACAGGAGCGATTTCTCATAAACCCATGCTGATATGGAGTTAAACAGTTATTCTCATTGAGATAATCCAGAATAACATCCCTCAGAAACCCTTCAAATATTTTACCAACAATAGAGGTTAGACTTACTGGCCTATAATTTCCAGGTTCACTTTTAGAGCCCTTTTTGAATATTGGCACCACATTTGCTATGCGCCAATCCTGCGGAACAGACCCTGTCTCTATAGAGTCCCTAAAAATAAGAAATAATGGTTTATCTATTACATTACTTAGTTCTCTTAGTACTCGTGGGTGTATGCCATCCGGACCTGGAGATTTATCTATTTTAATCTTATTTAGCCGGTTTCGCACCTCTTCTTGGGTTAGATTGGTGACCCTTAATATAGGGTTTTCATTGTTTCTTGGGATTTCACCTAGCATTTCATTTTCCACCGTGAATACCGTGGAGAAGAAGGTGTTTAATATGTTAGCTTTTTCCTCGTCATCTACAACCATTCTTTCCTCACTATTTTTTAAGGGGCCTACATTTTCAGTTTTTATTCTTTTACTATTGATATAGTTGAAGAACAGTTTGGGATTAGTTTTACTCTCCTTAGCAATGTGCTTCTCTGTTTCCTTTTTGGCAGCTTTAATTAGTTTTTTAGATAAAGTATTTTTCTCCCTATAGTTTTTTAGAGCTTCAATGGTGCCATCCTGCTTTAGTAGTGCAAATGCTTTCTTTTTACTGTTAATTGCCTGTCTTACTTCTTTGTTTAGCCACATTGGGTTTTTCCTATTTCTAGTCCTTTTATTCCCACAAGGTATAAACTGCTTACACTGCCTATTTAGGATGTTCTTAAACATTTCCCATTTATTATCTGTATTATTAGTTCTGAGGATATTGTCCCAGTCTACCAGATTAAGGGCATCTCTAAGCTGGTCAAACTTTGCCTTCCTAAAGTTCAGTGTTTTTGTGACTCCCTGACAAGTCCCCCTAGTGAAAGACAGGTGAAACTGTACAATATTGTGGTCGCTATTTCCTAGATGCCCGACCACCTGCAGATTTGTTATTCTGTCAGGTCTATTAGATAGTATTAGGTCTAAAAGTGCTGCTCCTCTGGTTGGATTCTGCACCAATTGTGAAAGATAATTTTTCTTGGTTATTAGCAGAAACCTGTTGCCTTTATGGGTTTCACAGGTTTCTGTTTCCCAGTTAATATCCGGGTAGTTAAAGTCCCCCATAACCAGGACCTCATTATGGGTTGCAGCTTCATCTATCTGCTTTAGAAGTAGACTTTCCATGGTTTCTGTTATATTTGGGGGTTTGTAACAGACCCCAATGAGAATTTTGTTACCATTTTTCCCTCCATGAATTTCGACCCATATGGACTCGACATCCTCATTTCCTTCGCTAATATCCTCCCTTAAAGTGGTGATGTCCATAAGTTCAACACTTCAGGCAGTCAATGCCAACAAAGGGTTTTCAACTCAAGTACTAAAAATTAACATTTTATTTCAAATTATTGAATCTGTCCAATTACTTTTGGTCCCTTTAAAAGCAGGGTGGCACATGTTAAGGAGCTGAAACTCCTAAACCCTTCATCCAATTTTAATGTGGATACCCTCAAATGAAAGCTGAAAGTCTGAACTTCAACTGCATCTGAATTGTTTTGTTTAAAATTCATTGTGGCAATGTCTATAACCAAAATTAGAAAAATGTTGTCTCTGTCCAAATATATATGGACCTAACTGTATATATATTTATTAGATATTTATTATATGGGGCTTTGCGTGTGGAGTGTGGCTATGCGGAGTGGGCAGGGCTATGCAGAATGGGCGTGGCTTCAAACACACACACATACAGTGGGGCAAAAAAGTATTTAGTCAGTCAGAAATAGTGCAAGTTCCACCACTTAAAAAGATGAGAGGCGTCTGTAATTTACATGATAGGTAGACCTCAACTATGGGAGACAATCTGAGAAAAAAAAATACAGAAAATCACATTGTCTGTTTTTTTAACATTTTATTTGCATATTATGGTGGAAAATAAGTATTTGGTCAGAAACAAAATTTCATCTCAATACTTTGTAATATATCCTTTGTTGGCAATGACAGAGGTCAAACGTTTTCTGGAAGTCTTCACAAGGTTGCCACACACTGTTGTTGGTATGTTGGCCCATTCCTCCATGCAGATCTCCTCTAGAGCCGTGATGTTTTTGGCTTTTCGCTTGGCAACACGGACTTTCAACTCCCTCCAAAGCTTTTCTATAGGGTTGAGATCTGGAGACTGGCTAGGCCACTCCAGGACCTTGAAATGCTTCTTACGAAGCCACTCCTTCGTTGCCCTGGCGGTGTGCTTTGGATCATTGTCATGTTGAAAGACCCAGCCACGTTTCATCTTCAATGCCCTTGCTGATGGAAGGAGGTTTGCACTCAAAATCTCACGATACATGGCCCCATTCATTCTTTCATGTACCCGGATCAGTCGTCCTGGCCCCTTTGCAGAGAAACAGCCCCAAAGCATGATGTTTCCACCACCATGCTTTACAGTAGGTATGGTGTCTGATGGATGCAACTCAGTATTCTTTTTCCTCCAAACACGACAAGTTGTGTTTCTACCAAACAGTTCCAGTTTGGTTTCATCAGACCATAGGACATTCTCCCAAAACTCCTCTGGATCATCCAAATGCTCTCTAGCAAACTTCAGATGGGCCCGGACATGTACTGGCTTAAGCAGTGGGACACGTCTGGCACTGCAGGATCTGAGTCCATGGTGGCGTAGTGTGTTACTTATGGTAGGCCTTGTTACATTGGTCCCAGCTCTCTGCAGTTCATTCACTAGGTCCCACCACGTGGTTCTGGGATTTTTGCTCACCGTTCTTGTGATCATTCTGACCCCACGGGGTGGGATTTTGCGTGGAGCCCCAGATCGAGGGAGATTATCAGTGGTCTTGTATGTCTTCCATTTTCTAATTATTGCTCCCACTGTTGATTTCTTCACTCCAAGCTGGTTGGCTATTGCAGATTCAGTCTTCCCAGCCTGGTGCAGGGCTACAATTTTGTTTCTGGTGTCCTTTGACAGCTCTTTGGTCTTCACCATAGTGGAGTTTGGAGTCAGACTGTTTGAGGGTGTGCACAGGTGTCTTTTTATACTGATAACAAGTTTAAACAGGTGCCATTACTACAGGTAATGAGTGGAGGAAAGAGGAGACTCTTAAAGAAGAAGTTACAGGTCTGTGAGAGCCAGAAATCTTGATTGTTTGTTTCTGACCAAATACTTATTTTCCACCATAATATGCAAATAAATTGTTAAAAAAACAGACAATGTGATTTTCTGGATTTTTTTTTCTCAGTTTGTCTCCCATAGTTGAGGTCTACCTATGATGTAAATTACAGACGCCTCTCATCTTTTTAAGTGGTGGAACTTGCACTATTGCTGACTGACTAAATACTTTTTTGCCCCACTGTATATGTATGTATACATGATTGATTACCACTTCTGTCTCTGTAAAAACAATCCCCTTTAACCCTTTCCAACATCGTAAATGTACCCCGATGTCGGACTCCCTCACTTTGATGTGGGCTCCAGCGCTGAGCCCACATCTTTTCTGGCACATGTCAGCAAGCGCATCGGAAATCCCACCCATCAGTGACCCCATCACATGATTGCGGGTCACCGATGGGTTGGAATGACAACCAGAGTTCTCCAGCAGAAGTCTATGGTTGTCACTGCCGGATATGCTATGAGTGCCACAAACTAGCCGAAAACGCATGGACCAGGAATAGTCTCGCCGAACTCCAGCTCTCCTTTTAACATGGGTAACACGCTACTCAGGCAACACAGGGTGAGGGTAAAACAGTGTGGCAATGCTTTATTGAACCACAAAACAGGCAATCCCAGCACAGTACCCAAGATCGTGCACATTACAGAGTCTCGCCCTTCCGCTGACTTGCCGGGATAATAGCAGCTGTGACTACAGATCTTCAAGGGTCGCTATCTCAACTGTGGCACGCACACAGAGAAGAGTTAACGACAAGCGTAGGAAGATGCCAGTCCATACAAGGCCAGTTGATCCGAGGATCACAACCTGGCTTCATATTCCAGGGTCAGTTACTCCACCTGTGGCACGCACACAGAGAGGAGGTAACAACAAGTGTAGGAAGATGACAGTCCATTGAGTCCATACAAGGTACATGGCCAGTTGATCTGAGGATAACCACTTTGACTATCGCAGCTGACATCAGGCACTATGTGTCAGGAGCAGTCACAGACCGCTCCTGGTACATCAACCTCCGAAACACTGTGATCAAACATGATCGCAGCGTTCCGGGGGCATAGGGAAGCATTGCACAGGGAGGGGGCTCCCTGCGTGCTTCCCGGAGACCTTCGGAGCAACACGATTTGATTGTGTTGCTCCAAGTGCCTCCTCCATCCTCCTCCCTGCAGCCCCGGATCCAAGATGGCCTCGGGGGGGCCTTCTGGGTCCTGCAGGGAGGTGGCTTGCAAGCGCCTGCTCAGAGCAAACGCTTGCAAGTCTCCAGCAGTGCACGTCAGATCGCTGATCTGACACAGTGCATTGCAAAGTGTCAGATCAGTGATCTGACACTCTAGTGTGATGTGTCCCCCCCACCTTCCTTCCCAGGGCAATGTAAAAAAACAAAAAATATTTACATGTGATAAAAAAAAATCCTAAATAAATAAAAAAATATATATATATTGTTCCAATAAATACATTTCTTTATGTAAATTTTAAAAAACAATAAAAGTACACATATTTAGTATCGCCACGCACGTAACGATCTGACCTATAAAATTGTCCTGCTAGTTAACCCCTTGAGTGAACACCCTAAAAAAAATCTAGGCAAAAAACAATTCTTTATCATCAAACCGCCGAACAAAAAGTGGAATAACACGCAATCAAAAAGACGGATATAAATAAACATTATACTGCCGAAAACGTCATGTGGTCCTGCAAAAAACGAGCCATCATACAGCGTCATCAGTGAAAAAATAAAAAAAAGTTATAGCCCTCAGAATAAAGCAATGCAAAAATAATATTTTTTTCTATAAAATAGTTTTTATTGTATAAAAGCGCCAAAACATAAAAAAGAAAAAAATGAGATATCGATGTAATTGTACTAACCCGAAGAATAAAACTGCTTTATCAATTTTACCAAACACGGAACGGTATAAACGCCCCCCCCCCCCCAAAAGAAATTCATGAATAGATGGTTTTTGTTCATTCTGCCTAACGAAAATTGGAATAAAAAGCGATCAAAAAATGTGACGTGCCCGAAAATGATACCAATAAAAACGTCAACTCGTCCCGCAACAAACAAGACCTCACATGACTCTGTGGACCAAAATATGGAAAAATTATAGCTCTGAGAATGTGGTAACGCAAAAACTATTTTTTGCAATAAAAAACGTCTTTTAGTGTGTGACAGCTGCCAATCATAAAAACCCGCTATAAATAGTAAATCAAATCCCCCATTATCACCGCCTTAGTTAGGGAAAAATAATAAAGAAAAAAAATGTATTTATTTCCATTTTCCCATTAGGGTTAGGGTTAGGGTTGGGGCTAGGGTTAGGGTTGGGGCTAGGGTTAGGGTTGGGGATAGGGTTAGGGCTAGGGTTGGGGCTAGGGTTGGGGCTAGGGTTGGGGCTAGGGTTAGGGTTGGGGCTAAAGTTCGAGTTGGAGTTAGGGTTTGGATTACGTTTACGGTTGGGTTAGGGGTGTGTCAGGGTTAGGGGTGTGGATAGGGTTGGGATTAGGCTTAGGGGTGTATTGGGGTGAGGGTTGGAGTTAGAATTGGGAGGTTTCCACTGTTTAGGTACACCAGGGGCTCTGCAAACGCAACAGGACCTCCAATCTCAATCCATACAATTCTGCGTTGGAAAAGTAAAATGGCGAACCTTCCCTTCCGAGCTCTGTCGTGCGCCCAAACAGTGGTTTACCCCCACATATGTGATATCAGCCCCCCACATATGTGATATCAGCATACTCAGGACAAATTGCACAACAACTTTTGGGGTCCAATTTCTCCTGTTACCATTGGTAAAATCAAACAAATTGGATCTGAAGTAATTTTTTTGTGAAAAAAGTGAAATGTTCATTTTTTTTTTAAACATTCCAAAAATTCCTGTGAAACACCTAAAGAGTTGATAAACTTCTTGAATGTGGTTTTGAGCACCTTGAGGGGTGCAGTTTTTAGAATGGTGTCACACTTGGGTATTTTCTATCATATAGACCCCTCAAAGTGACTTCAAATGTGAGGTGGTCCCTAAAAAAAAATGGTGTTATAAAAATGAGAAATTGATGGTCACCTTTTAACCCTTATAACTCCCTAACAAAAAAAGTTTTGGTTCCAAAATTGTGCTGATGTAAAGTAGACATGTAGGAACTGTTATTTATTAAGTATTTTGTGTGACATATCTCTGTGATTTAAGGGCATGAACATTCAAAGTTGGAAAATTGCGAAATGTTCAAAATTTTTACCAAATTTCCGTTTTTTTCACAAATAAACGCAGGTAATATCAAGAAAATTTTACCACTATCATGAAGTACAATATGTCACGAGAAAACCATGTCAGAATTATCAGGATCCATTGAAAAGCTCCAGAGTTATAACCTCATAAAGGGACAGTGGTCAGAATTGTTAAAATTGGCCCGGTGATTAACGTGCAAACTACCCTTGGGGGTAAAGGGGTTAAAAATGTTGTCAACTAGTTGGACAAGCCCATCTCATTCCTCATGTTTGGTCCTGTTAAAATAAAAATCCTCATACAAACCTTACATGGTGGCGCCGTTTCACTAGTGTTGGCGCTTGTTTTCCTGGGGTATTTTTTAGGCTGTTACATCATGTGAGCCCTGTGCCCAATCAGTGCTGACGTCACTGTCCCCACCTTCAGGCAAATCGAGCATCACGAGGCAGAGAGCAGCCGCGGCCCTGGCTTCCTGTTCATGTTCAATACATCAGAAGGAAGGAACAGTGAAGCTGCCGCTGATCGGGTGCAGGGCTCGTGTGATGTAACAACCTCACATAAGCCCCGGGACAGTGAGTCTCGACACCGCTGAAGTGGAGCCGGCACACCAGCGGAGTATGAGTGTTTTTATTTTAATGAGGCTAAACAGTAGCAATGAGTTCACTGAGAGAAAAAAAAAGATATATATATATACTGTATTTTTTGGACTATAAGATACACCTAGGTTTTAGAGTAGGAAATTAGGGAAAAAAATTGAAGCAAAAAATGTGGTAAATTCTGCACTTAATATCTCCTATCCTGGTATATATGGCCCCCTAATCCGAACCCTGATACACATGGCCCCTTCATGTCTATCCTAGTATGCAGGGCCCCCTCATCCCTATCCTGGCAGAAATGATCGCCCTCATCTCTAAACTAGTATGCATGGCGCCATCCCGGTACTGGTATGCAGGGCCCCATATCATAGTATGCAGGGCACCATCCCTATTCTGGTATGATTGGCCCCCATGTCATCCTGTTATGCAGGGCCCAATCCTTATAATTGACCCCCTCCCCCATCCTGGTATGCATGGCCTCATCAGAAAAATGTAAAAAAAAAAACATTACACTTACCTACCTGGTGCTCCCTCACAGTGTCCTGCTCCGATGCCAGCAGCTGCTTTATGCTTGTAAGCAGCACATGGCAGGGACGTCACAAGCAGAGAACAGCTGCCAGAGTACTCGCGGGGACTGTGCGAAAAAAGCGGTGAGTATTCATTGCTCTTCAGTAGTGCACAGTGTCAGCCAGCTGCTGCCGGCGGTCACGTGTGCTGCTACTTAAGAGAAATGAATATTCATTGGATTCATTCATTCATCAGGAGACTATTTAATATTGAACTATATTCAAGCAAGACTAGATGAAGAAAACCCTAAAATCATGCATCATGTTATCCGAAACAGTCAGAAAACCAGCCACATATTGGCAGATTCTAGACCTCAAACTATATACTTTGTAAGTTTATAAGCCACTCCAGTGTCAGGAATAGATAGTATGTGACAATACAGAATATACCGCTCAGGGAACACTTAACTTTCAGAGATACTCTCCATATTCATACTAAATAATGGTACAGATCTTCCAGACATTATGATTGCACACATCCCTAGTCTTTATAACGATATTGCACTCATTCCTTGACCATGGCCATTACTTAGAAGCTGCTACTGATCTTTGGAGCAGGTAAGTTTTCCCTGAGTGTGAGTGGTACATATTGGGCCATCTGAAAACAGTGTTTAGTCTAGGACAATTTGTCTGCACTACTAATTAACAACTGTTACAATACCAAACTAGGACACATCCCTATAGGAGAAAAAACGCAAAAATTATACTGTATTTTTACATATCTATT
Source organism: Ranitomeya imitator (assembly GCF_032444005.1). Taxonomy (NCBI): domain Eukaryota; kingdom Metazoa; phylum Chordata; class Amphibia; order Anura; family Dendrobatidae; genus Ranitomeya; species Ranitomeya imitator. The sequence goes on from NC_091283.1 coordinate 308,040,013, forward strand.
CCTGACACTGGAGTGGTGTCATTATAATGTAAAAATGTCATAATGTGAGTTTAGTTCTAGAAGGTACCATGGCACAGGCACACGCTGCTGATTCGACTCCCCTTTCTCCCCCACTGCATTTGCTGATAAAAAAAAACCATGCCCTATGGCAGGCACACTCCGTGCAACTTGATACCAATGTGTGAGCAGTTTATGGCTTTTAGCTGCAGCAGACGAAATCTCCCTAAAACTACTCACGCCCTCCACCCAACCAATACCAGCCCAAACCGGTATAGCCACTTCCAAACTGCATGAGATTCTATTGTTCTATTAAGGTTACATATAGTGGCACCGATCCGGGTTAGAGATATAAGAATTATATATTCCAGATGTCCATCAATAGATCTATCACTCACTGAAGGCGCTAGAAGTTAAACGCAATGAGGGCAAAGTGCGGGTTTCTCCGCAAGTGGTTCAGGTAATTACACCGTGTTTACACTTAAAGGAATTCCCATGTTGTGGGGCACATTCTGATCACTGTGTCTTTCTTATACGAGGTTCATACAGCGAGATATGCGTAAAAATAGTTTTGATATTCTAAGGGGAGGTTTCAGCCTCTAAATGTCACCACTGGGGGAGTGCTTTAGTTTTAGACTAGGAAATAACTTAGTGAGACAGCATTCTTGCAGTGTCTTTAGTCTGGGGTCTAGCTGCTGGTCAGATGTATGATGCATTTGGACATATGGTCATCCTTCCCCCCTCCCAGCACATGGTCAGTCATGAGATAAGATGCCATAACAAAATGTAAGTTTTTTCAATTTTAATCCCATTTTATTTGTAATTTGTATTGTACATATGATATTGTCTCCTTTATAATTTCTTTTTATACTTTGTAAACACTGCCTACCTTTTTTTGTAATTAAATTACTAGCTTGTCTCTCCATGCTCTAAACAAACTGTCACGTCCTCTGAATTTAATTTTTCTACTGATTTGGGTTGCTCCGGACCCGTTAATCCTTAGGAAATCAGAGCTGGTGGCAGCATACTTTGTACTGTGCAATTGGGCGTCTTCGCGGCGACCAGAGGCATTGATAATTATGGTTCCCGCCTGTGTGGGAGTAGTTATATTGCCCTCGCTGCAGCGCGCCCTATAGCCAGTACATAGCAGGCAGCCCTTCTGGCAACTAATTACCCTAGGTGCAGTACCATGACTGACCTGAGGGTAAGGGGGGCGCCAAAGAGCTGCAAGTTATAAAGCGAAACTGGGAAGTGGGATATAGATAAATCCCTATTAGAAGGAACCAGGGGCAACCAAACAACCCCAATTTATGACAAATTGGTGTGAGGGGTGGGGATAAAGGTATCTTCCCCGTGAACCATCACGTGGTGAGATCCCTGACATATCCGGTGGCTTTCCTGACATATTGGTGGCAGAGCGGTGGGATAATAGAGCATTAGTGATTGGGTTTGAGCAATCATTCCTTTCACTAAAAACTTGCACAGTTCTGGAGAGGAATCTGCGCAAATAAGTTTTGGAGAACAAGCTCAGTGTTTAATAGTCCTGAAACAATAGTGTGTACTAGTGTTTACCCCCTCCCTTCTCTTTGTTTTTCTATCCTATCTTTTATTTGGCAATGATGGCCGCAAGAGTAGAAGGCTGGTTTAAGCAGCATAACAAGGACACTCTTATTGCCTTCTGCGAGTTGATGCAGGTTGACAAAAACAAAAGCCAACTGGTCGCGGCTCTGGTGCAAGGGGAAATTGCTCAAAGCCCAGCGAATGCAGAAGCCGGCCCAAGCAAAAATGGTGCTGCGGCAGAGGTCCAACCACTGAATGCCAGCTCTACCAGCAACCAGGGCGGATTGGACCCCCGCCTGCAGCTGGCTCTGCAACAATGCTCCGCAGATGACACAGAGATATCTGGAAGTTATCCTGCAATTCCAAGAGGCGGAGAGAGCCCAGCAGGAGGCAGAGAGAGCTGAGCGGGAGGCCCAAGCTCAGAGGGCCAATTAACTGCTAATGGCCCAAACTGGGGTAGTACCATCCACAATGCGGGGCAGTGAGTCCAGCAGCGCTCAGAACCCTAAACCCAGGCCAGAGAACTTTCTTGTGATGGAAAAGGGTGGGGACTTGGACACTTTTCTGTGGGCATTTGAGAAAGCCTGCAGACAGTATCGGCTGACTGGGGACCAATGGGCCCGATACCTGACCCCAGGGCTAAGAGGCAAAGCTCTGGAGGCGTTTGTTGCTCTCCCTCAAAACCTAGATGAAGATTATGAGGCCATCAATCAGGCCCTGATAACCAAGTACCATCTTACACCTGAGGTTTACCGTAGAAAGTTCTGGAACCTCCAACGTGGCCCACACGGCAGTTACAGCAATGTGGCGCATGGACTCGAGACCCACTTTGACCAGTGGACTCAAGCACTGTCAGTGATCACCTTTTCACAGCTGCGGGACCTGATGATCAAAGACCAGTCCTTACATCTTGGCTCAGCTGAGGTGCGAGAGTTTATGATGGACATAAAGACAATACACACGGCACTCAAGGTTCCGGTGTGGTGCACAAGTCAGGTTTCCAGCCCGTCAACTAGGTAATAACAAATCACTTGGCACTCAGAGGGTTTTTTTGCAAGATGAAAATGAACATCCCATTTATTTGTGCATCCAGTTCAAAGATTTTAAACGTTTTCGGTCAAATCACAAGACCTTCATCAGAAATATCTTTAACAAAACTGAAATACAGGCAAAAAATCAAATACAGATCAGTGACAACATTCACATGATGCACAAAAGAGAAAACAACGGAATCATGGTAATTCTATCCGAGAACAAATTCATCATGTGATACAAGAGAAGTGGACAACCGTGGCGGTCAGAGTAAATCCAGGTTGGTGTTCCGTGAGTCGTGAAGATTCCGAATAAAAAGCTAACGCTGTGAGTATTGGTAAGGAAGAAAATCAACTGGAATGGAAGGAGAAAATTATGACACAGAACTTGAGCCCTGTAGAAGGACTCTACATGTGACTAAGGTCAATATGGCCTGAAGGATACTGGGTAGAAGGTATTCCGGGTGCTTGATCAAAGTGCTGTAAACAAAAGTGCCTAGTGACAACCTACAATGAAGATGTGATATAATAGGTTATTGATTTATATTACCGTGTCTATAGATATCAGACTATGAAGAACACGTGTCAGCATATAAAAAGTACGCTATATGAGACCACTGATGCAAGTACCATGATCTACGGAGGATATAATAGTAGGATGCAGTAAAAGTTGTGATGGTAGAAAAGGAAAAAGGAATAAAATTGTAAGCCAGGAAAGAGAGCCATATGGCAACCACTAAAACGTCATGCTGTAGTGCTGTGAGCCATTATACTATGACCTGAACCGTCGATCAGATTGTGTGTATGGAATGTAACATAAAGAAAAAGAAAAATACCTGGAAGCAATAAAAAGGGGGGTGTGAAGGCTAGAAGGCCTGAGCTTGGGTGACCCGGGATGGAGGTTACACCTGGAGCTTCTAAGGGAATGTATATAAGCGTATTAACTCATAAATGGACAAGTCCCAAGAGCTGATGAGGCAATGGGTATAGGCTGAATTACCTCAAGGATCCTGGAGAGATTCCTGGAGGAAAGACGCTGAGGAAAGGCGAACTTTCCCTGCTCCACTTCTCGGAAGAAACGGCGAATGTCCCTTTCAACCAGGGAAACGAATGTTTCAACTGGAGGGTTGTTCCTAGGAGGCATGTAGGAGCTAGGTGACCGTAGTCCCAGTTCTCGGAGTTCGAGTAGAGGAGAGATGTCCCCGTCTACAAAAAACTCCATCCCTAAAGGTACCTTCACACATAACGATATCGTTAACGATATCGTTGCAACGTCACGCTTTTTGTGACGTAGCAACGATCCTGCTAACGTTCTCGTTATGTGTGACAGCGACCAACGATCAGGCCCCTGCTGGGAGATCGTTGGTCATTGGGGAATGATCAGGACCTTTTTTTGGTCGCTGATCACCCGCTGTCATCGCTGGATCAGCGTATGTGACGCCGATCCAGCGATGTGTTCACTTGTAACCAGGGTAAATATCGGGTTACTAAGTGCAGGGCCGTGCTTAGTAACCCGATATTTACCCTGGTTACCATTGTAAAAGTAAAAAAAAAACACTACATACTCACATTCTGATGTCTGTCACGTCCCCCGCCGTCAGCTTCCCTGCACTGACTGTGTCAGCGCCGGCTGTAAAGCAGAGCACAGCAGTGACGTCACCGCTGTTACTGCTGGCGCTGACACAGAAAGTGCAGGGAAGCTGACGGCGGGGGACGTGACAGACATCGGAATGTGAGTATGTAGTGTTTTTTTTTTACTTTTACAATGGTAACCAGGGTAAATATCGGGTTACTAAGCGTGGAACTGCACTTAGTAACCCGATGTTTACCCTGGTTACCCGGGTGCTGCAGGGGGACTTCAGCATCGTTGAAGACAGTTTCAACTATGCCGAAGTCGTTCCCCTGATCGTTGGTCGCTGGAGAGAGCTGTCTGTGTGACAGCTCCCCAGCGACCACACAACGACTTACCAACGATCACGGCCAGGTCGTATCGCTGATCGTGATCGTTGGTAAGTCGCTTAGTCTAACGGTACATCAAGAAAGTAAGATTATCAGAGATGGAGGGTAAGTTTTCCAATAGGGGTTTCCCACAGGGGGTACTCACTAAGGCCAAACTAAATACATCTCAGAGAAAATCCAACGAAGGCATCAAGAGAATTCCTTTTGTCACTACCTTTCAGCCATTCTCTGACCTGGTACAATCCAAAATTAGGAGACACTGGAATATTTTGACAAAAAGTTATCCACTCATTCCAAAATTTAAATCACCATTTCTTTCATGCTTTAGACGAGCCAAAAACTTAAAAGACAGGTTGGTAAAAGCGGATATAGGCCCAGAAACAACCCTTGCAAGACAAGCCTTTCTTCAGACGCAGAGACAGGGTACCTTTCCATGGCTAAACTGTCTACAGTGCAGTAATGTTCAAAAGGGCCCCGCAGTGTTTCACCCACAAATAGGCAAAGCCCTACCGATCAAGGGTTTTTATACTTGCGAATCCATATTTGTGATCTATGTCATCAAATGCCCGTGTGGCCTCGCCTATGTGGGAGAAACTACGCAAGCCGTTCGGGACAGAGTGTCCCAACATAAATCTACCATCCGGTGTAAAAAAACCAATCTTCCTCTCCCCCACTACTTCATTGAAAAAAATCATAATATTTCCCAACTTCGATTTCAGGTACTCGAGCAGATAGATCCCCTAAGGAGAGGCCAGAATCGCATAAAAACACTTAAAAGAAGGGAAGCATTCTGGATCTTTACCTTGCAGACCCTAGAGCCTAAGGGACTAAACAGGGATTATGACGTAGCAGCATTTTTATAACATATTTCGTTTTAATATGTAATTTATGTGAAGCTCTTGGCTGTGGCAGCATATAGATTTGTATAATGTTCTCAAATTTACTTGTCTAATTTTGTTCTGTTTTCTTTTAGAATCGTTAGTTTCACGACACACACGTGGCACTGGTGGCTATATATGGCACTTTATATGGTAGAGCATATGTGTACTGCTATAGGATCTCTACTATGTATGGTCACTCCACCTATATTCATATATGCTATTGCTTCCTAATATTTATTCTCTCCTTCTTTGGATCTGGTCTATCTCTCCCCTGAGAGAACATATTCTCCTTGTTAAGTGGCGACATCGCTCTATTTAACCACAGCGCTTGCTTCAGTCACAATAGGTCTGCTCAGTAGTTCAGCTCAATGAGCTCTGGATAAGCTCCCGATCCGCGCATGCGCAGTTCACACAGCGTGCTCCTTCCACACAGCGTGCTCCTTCCACACATAGATCCCACTCCATTCTAGCCCATTGAGCTCGGCTGAGCTCTGTGTGCGCAGGCGCGGCTTCTGACGCCGCGATCACATGACCGTGATGATGCGGCGGATCACATGACCCGATCACAGAGCGCATTTATACCCGGAAGCACCGCCATTACACAGCGGCCCCCGGGAGCACCTGACACAGCGCCACGGACCTGGCTATCTAAGGTAACCTGAGGAAGTTACATGACAGCTTTTACCCCTGCCTGCACATCACTTGCATGATATTAAGGGAGCTTCCCTATATGCATTTATCTCCTCAGCGCCACCCCTAGCGGTGGGTTTTCGCCTTTCCTCAGTGCCTTTCCTCCAGGAATCTCTCCAGGATCCTTGAGGTAATTCAGCCTATACCTATTGCCTCAATAGCTCTTGGGACTTGTCCATTTATGAGTTAATACGCTTATATACTTTCCCTCAGACGCTTCAGGTGTAACCTCCATCCCGGGTCACCCAAGCTCAGACCTTCTGGCCTTCACACCCCCTTTTTATTGCTTCCAGGTATTTTTCTTTATATAACATTCCATACACACAATCTGATCGACGGTTCAGGTCATAGTATAATGGCTCACAGCACTACAGCATGACGTTTTAGTGGTTGCCATACAGCTCTCTTTCCTGGCTTACAATTTTATTATTCCTTTTTCCTTTTCTACCATCACAACTTTTACTGCATCCTACTATTATATCCTCCGTAGATCATGGTACTTGCATCAGTGGTCTCATATAGCGTACTTTTTATATGCTGACACATGTTCTTCATAGTCTGATATCTATAGACACGGTAATATAAATCAATAACCTATTATATCGCATCTTCATTGTAGGTTGTCACTAGGCACTTTTGTTTACAGCACTTTGATCAAGCACCCGGAATACCTTCTACCCAGTATCCTTCAGGCCATATTGACCTTAGTCACACGTAGAGTCCTTCTACAGGGCTCAAGGTCTGTGTCATAATTTTCTCCTTCCATTCCAGTTGATTTTCTTCCTTACCAATACTCACAGCGTTAGCTTTTTATTCGGAATCTTCACGACTCAAGGAACACCAACCTGGATTTAGGCCATGTGCACACGTTCAGGTTTTTTCACGTTTTTTCGCGCTAAAAACGCTATAAAAACTCATTAAAAACGCACACATTATGCATTCTATCATTTAGAATGCATTCTGCATGTTTTGTGCACATGGATGCATTTTTTTCGCGAAAAAAACGCATCGCGGTAAAAAAATGAGCATGTTCATTATTTTTGTGGATTTTCTGCGTTTTTCCCGCAATTCTATGCATTTGGGAAAAAACGCACAAAAAAAGCGTCAAAAACCGCGAAAAAAAACGCATGCAGATTTCTGGCAGAAATGTCCGTTTTTTTGTCAGGAAAATTTCTGCAAGAAATCTTGACGTGTGCACATACCCTTACTCTGACCGCCACGGTTGTCCACTTCTCTTGTATCACAAGATGGATTTGTTCTCTGATAGAATTACCATAATTTCGTTGTTTTCTCTTTTGTGCATCATGTGAATGTTGTCACTGATCTGTATTTGATTTTTTGCCTGTATTTCAGTTTTGTTAAAGATATTTCTGATGAAGGTCTTGTGATTTGACCGAAAACGTTTAAAATCTTTGAACTGGATGCACAAATAAATAGGATGTTCATTTTCATCTTGCAAAAAAACCATCTGAGTGCCAAGTGATTTGTTATTACCTAGTTTATGATGGACAGAGAGCCCAAGGACGTGACTAAAGCAGCGCAGGTTGAATGCCTATGATGCCAAACGTAGATTGGAAGTGCGGAAGCCAGTTACCACCAGCTGGAAAGGGGGTAAGCCTACAACCAACGTCAGTGCCCCTGCCAGCCAACACACCAGAGGCCCTGTCCCCATTGCCAACAGCATGAGACCTTCCACCGACCCTCGCCAGTGTTTTTTCTGCAAGCGGACAGGTCAAATCAGCGCCCATTGTTCAGAGAAGCAGAAGAATCCCCCAGCTAAGGCCCGAGGGCCTAATGCAGAAGTTCTTTTGGTGGGTGGGGCAGTTGGGAGGGTGTGTGACAATGTGAAGCACGTAACAGTGGGGGGCCATGACACTACAGGCCTCAAGGACACCGGGGCTGAACGAACCCTCATCCGACCCGAACTGGCGTCCCCTGAAGAGATCAGTTTGGGGGAAACCCTGTCATCGGGATTGGGGGCATCAGCTGTCCCTTCCCAATGGCCCAGGTGCATATACATTGGGGTGACAGAATCGAAGTGAAGGAAGTGGGGCTGTCCGATAACTTTCTCACTGATGTTTTATTGGGGACTGATTTGAGGAGGATGGTTGCATACTATGTCCCTGATTCCCCTCCCCTATCGAATGCTGATGATAGCGAAGGGAAATTGCATGTGTTACCTGATTATGCTTTACCGGTTAATGATGTACCTGATAATCATTTTTCTGAAAATGCAGAGGGTAATACTGGTGATGCTAATGCTGAAAATGTGCATGTGTTACCTGCTAACAATTTGTGTCCCAAGGATGATGTGTTCACAGGTGCAGGAGTGCTCACCATGTCACTCCGTGGGGTGGGATGGCAGAAGAACCCCTAACAGGAGCAAGCGATGGTGCTATGGGAAATGGGGAGATGCATGGGTACCGTGAGTAAGGTGATGCCGTGCAACTGACCAGTGCCACAGAGGAAGGTAACTGCCCCATAAGTAGCCCTGCTCCTGAGATGTTGGGGTGGATGGGGAGTTAGTACCCATAGCAGCGCCGGCTGATGGGTCTGTGGAAATCCCCGGAGAGAAAGCCTACGTAGCTGCTGTCACCCGCAGTCAGAGTGCCCGGAACGCAGATAACGTTCTGCCTTCTGGACACTCCTCAGTCGCAGGCGTGACTGAACCAGAGATGGACCCTAAGCAGGTCTTAGAGGGTTCCCACGGGGAAGGGACCCTGACATCTCTTCTGGCTGCCCCTAGCCAGGAGTTCCAGGCTGCTATGCATTCAGATGCGAGCCTGGAGAATTTGAGACACCTCGCCAAGACGCCCACCTCCGTGACTGATAAGGAGAGTGTGTTCTGGGAATGAGGGAAGTTGTACCGGAGACAGTACCCGGAAGATCCCGAAAGGAGTGGTTGAAGAAAAGACAGCTGGTTGTCCCACACTAATTCAGGAGTGAGTTGTTGTGGATTGTCCATGAGTTCCCGCTCGCTGGACACTTGGGGAACAGCAAAACTAAGGCCTGGCTGTCTCAACACTTCTATTGGCCCAAGATGGGGACAGAAGTGACAAACTACTGCCGATCCTGTATCACCTGCCAAAGAGTAAGGAAGGCGGGGCCTGCTCTTAAGGCTCCCCGATCCCTTTGCCATTGATAGAGGAGCCTATCCAGAGGATCGCGGTGGACATTGTGGGCCCGCTGGACGTCCCCAGCAACTCTGGAAAGCAATACATCCTCAGTGTGGTAGACTATGCTACCCGGTACTCAGAGGCAGTGGCTCTGTCCTCAACTAGGGCAGATAAGGTGGTGGATGCACTGTTGGCTATGTTTTCACGGGATTTCCCAGGGAGATGATTACTGATCATGGGACCCAATTCATGTCTCGCCTAATAAAGGCTCTCTGTAAGAAAATGCAGTTGAGGCGTCTAGTATCGAGTGTGTATCACCTACAGACCAATGGCTTGTGTGAGCACATATATTGTACCCTCAAACAGATGCTACGCATGCTGGTTGAGACTCAAGGATGCAACTGGGAGTGGTACCTCCCACACCTGCTATTCGCTTACCGAGAGGTTCCGCAGGCCTCGACAGGGTTCTCCCCCTTCGAGCTCCTGTATGGCAGGTGAGTTCGGGGACCCCTTGGGTTGGTAAAGGAATCCTGGGAAGAGGAGCTGAACCCTTCTGAAGTGTCCATAGTGGAGTATGTCATGCGCTTCCGTGACAAAATGCAGACCTTGACGCAGTTGGTGCATGACAACATGATGCAGGCTCAGGCTGATCAGAAGCACTGGTACGACCAGAACACCCGGGAGCAAACCTACCAGGTGGGTCAAAAGGTGTGGGTGCTGGTCCCCCTACCAAAGGATAAGCTTCAGGCAGCGTGGGAAGGCCCGTACGTTGTCCACCAACAGCTCAGCCCAGTCACCCATGTGGTCACGCTTGACCACGCTCGTGGTAGGCGAAAAGGCCTTTCACGTCAACATGATGAAGCCTCATCATGAACGTGAAGCCTACATCCTACCAGTCTGCAGCCTGCTCGAAGCCAGGGAAGACCCCCTCCTGGACATGCTGGCCCAAGCCAAGGCCGGTCGGTCCATTGAGGACGTGGAGGTAAGCACCTTGTTAACCGAATCCCAGCGGTCGCAGTTGCGGACCACGCTGGAACCCTTCTGGGACGTGTTCTCCTACCGACCTGGAAGGACTATGTTAGTGGTCCATGAGGTGGACACCGGGAATCAGGCTCCACTATGGCGAACACCCTATCGGATCTCCAACGAGGTGCAGCAGGTTATGTGCCAGGACATCGATGAGATGTTACAGCTGGGGGTGATTCAATGGTCAAAGAGCGTTTGGGCCACACCTGTAGTTCTCGTGCCAAAGAAGGATCGGGCCACCCGGTTCTGCATGGACTACAGGGGGCTCAACGCCATCACAGTCTCTGATGCGCAGCCAATGCCGTGCATCGAGGAGCTGCTTGAGCATTTAGCTGGCGCAAAATATTTGACCATAAAGGATCTGAGTCGAGGATACTGGCAGATTCCCCTGAGCCCCAAGGCGCAGATGTTCACTTTTATCACTCCCTTCAGACTCTACGAGTCCATGGACATGTCCTTAGGCATGAAGAATGCCCCTGACACTTTCTAGCGGAGGGTCAACAACCTGCTTCAGGGGCTGGAGTAGTACGTGGTGGCATTCTGGGATGACATTGCCATCTTCAGTTTCTCCTGGGATGAACGCCTGCAGCATCTTCAGGAGGAGCTCAGGCGAATTCTCCAAACCAGTCTGACCATCAAGCCGCGAAAGTGCCAGATGGACGTGAGAGAGGTCCACTACCTGGGGCACTGGGTAGGTGGGAAGTCAATAAAGCCAGAGCCTGGGAAAGTGGATGCAATGGCATCCTGGCCCACCCCTAGGACCAAGAAACATGCGATGTTCTTCCTGGGAACTGCAGAGTACTATAAGCGCTTCGTACAAAACTATAGAAGCCTGGCAAAACCCTTGACGGACCTCACCAGCAAGTAGCTACCCCAAATAGTCGACTGGACTGACAGCTGTGAGGGGGCCTTCCAGGCATTGAATACAGCCCTGTGCAACGCTCCTGTGTTGAAAGCAGTTGACCGTTCTTGGTGCAGACCGACGCCAGCGAGTTTGGCCTCGGTGATGTGCTTAGCGAGGTCGACTCAGGGAACCAAGAGCACCCTGTGTTGTACCGCAGCCGGAAGCTTCTGCCGAGGGAAGTGGCCTATTCTACCATCGAGAAGGAGTGCCTGGCCATAGTCTCGGCCCTGCAACGTTTGCAGCCCTACCTGTACGGTCGCACCTTCGCTGTGGTGATGGACCACAACCTCTGTGCTGGCTACAAGCCATGTGTGGAACCAACGGAAGGTTGCAACGCTGGATCCTTGCCCTCTAGCAGTATGACTTCACAGTCAAACACAAAACAGGCAGGGAGCATGGTAATGCAGATGGGTTTTCCTGCCGGGGAGAACTTGCTGAGGTGCGCATTGAGGAGTGCCGTGAGGTTCTGCCTCCGTAGCGCAGTCCAAAAGGGGGAGGTGTCACGATAATGTAAAAATGTTAATGTGAGTTCAGTTCTAGAAGGTACCATGGCACAGACACATGCTGCTGATTCGACCCCCCATTAACCCCCACTGCATTCACTGATAAAAAAAACACCATGCCCTATGGCAGGCACACTCTGTGCAACTTGATACCAATGTGATACCAAACGCAGTTTATGGTTTTTGCTGCAGCAGACCAAATCTCCCTAAAACTACTCATGCCTTCCTCCCAACCAATACCAGCCCGAACTGGTATAGCCACTTCCAAACTGCATGAGCTTTTATTGTTCTATTAAATTTATATATAGTGGCACCGATCTGGGGTAGAGATATAAGAATTATACATTCCGGATATCCATCGATAGACCTATCACTCACTGAAAGCGCTAGAAGTTTAACGCAACGAGTGCAAAGTGTGGGATTCTCCGCAAGCAGTTCAGGTAATTACTCTGTGTTTACACTTAAAAGAATTCTCATGTTGTGGGGCACATGCTGATCATCGTGTCTTTCTTATACGAGGTTCATACAGAGAAATATGCATAAAAATAGTTTTCATATTCTAAGTAAAGGGGAGGTTTCAGCCTGTAAGTGATGTCACCACAGGGGTCTAGCTGCTGGTCAGATATATGATGCATCTAGACACAGTCATCCTTCTTCCCCCCAGCACATGGTCAGTCATGAGATAAGATGCCATAACGAAATGTATGTGTGCTTTTCAATTTTAATCCCATTTTATTTGTAATTTGTATTGTACATATGATATTGTCTCCTTTATAATTTCTTTTTATACTTTGTAAACACTGACAACCTTTGTTTGGAGTAAAATATAAAATTCCTAGCTTTCCTCTCCATGCTCTAAACGAACTGTTGCATCCTCAGAAGTGAATTACGCTACTTATTTGGGTTGGCTCCGGACCCGTTAATCCTTAGGAAATCAGAGTTGGTGGCAGCATACCTTGCCCTGTGCAATTAGGCGTTTTTGCGGCGACCATCTGTGTTGATAATTATTGTTCCCGCCTCTGTGGGATTAGTTATATCACCCTCGCTGTAGCACTCCCAATAGCCATAACATAGCAGGCAGCCCTTCTGGCGACTAATTACCCTAGGTGCAGTACCCTGACTGACATGAGGGTAAGGGGAGCTGCAAGTTCCAAAGTGGAATTGGGAAGTGGGATATAGATAAATCCCCTAAAGAAGGAACCAGGGGCAACTAAACAACCCCGGTTCATGTTAAATTGGTGTTAGGGGTGGGAATGATAAAGGTATCTTACCTGTGAACGTGACAGATTGGTGGGATCCGTGACAAGTGGCTTATAAACTTATGAAATACATAGTTTGAAGTCTGGGATCTGCCAATATGTGGCTAGTTTTCTGTTTCGGATAACATGATACATGATTTTAGCTTTTATTTGTCTAGTCCCGCTTGAATATAGGTCAATATTAAAGATTCTCCTGATGAGTCGCCTTTGGTGAGGACGATGAAACCCATAGAAATGAGAGGCTTGGAGAGGGAGTGAGTATACATCACCTCACCCTATATACTGAACTGTGGGGTACATGTTTTTTTCTATTAGTCACCTACTGACTAACCTTCAGAGGTGAATTATGGGTATAGGTTTACATTTGGAATTAATAAAGTTTAGTTTTATCCTTCTGTTAGCAAACATGAAGAATGACAAGAGACAACCTTTTTAAGAAGATTCAATTTTGGTTAAAACTATTCAAACATTATGAACATAAAAAAGGATTCTCCCTATGTGACGTCTCTGATGTTTATTAACAGATGATTTCCAAGTAAAATATTTTCAACATTAAGAAATGGAAAAAGGCTTCTCCTCTGTGTGACTGCTCTGATATCTAACAAGAAGCACTTTCCATTTAAAACATTTCCCACATTCTCAACAGGAAAAAGGCTTCTCCCCTGTATGAGTTCTCTGGTGCCTAACCAAATCTGATTTTTGGATAAAACATTTCCCACATTCTGAACAGGAAAAAGGCTGCTCCCCTGTGTGAGTTCTCTGGTGACTAACAAGATACCATTTTTGGCTAAAACATTTCCCACATTCTGAACATGAAAAAGGCTTCACCCCTGTGTGAGTTATTTGGTGTCTAACAAGATTCTCTTTGAGGGTAAAACATTTTCCACATTCTGAACAGGAAAAAGGCTTCTCCCCAGTGTGAGTTCTATGGTGAGTAACAAAATGTGATTTGCTGTTAAAACATTTCCCACATTCTGAACAGGAAAAAGGCTTCTCCCCAGTGTGAGTTCTATGGTGAGTAACAAAATGTGATTTGCTGTTAAAACATTTCCCACATTCTGAACAGGAAAAAGGCTTCTCCCCTGTGTGAGTTCTATGGTGATGAACCAAATCTGATTTCCATTTAAAACTTTTCCCACATTCTGAACATGAAAATGACTTCTTTGCTTTAGGAGCAGTTTGTTTTTTAATGCCTCTTTTGTGACTTTGATTTTCCTCAGCAGTCAGTAATGAATCAGCAGATGGGTTCTGTTTCATAGGATCAGATAACAGAACTTTGCTGTGAATGGATGATGATATATCTGGAGTAACAGCAATCACTTCAGTTGTATCTTGTGGGATCTCAAAATCATCAGATTTAAAAACTGAAGATGTCAACTGTCCGTCTGATCTCCTGGTACAGTCATCTGCTAAGAAAAAAAACACAATTTTTTTAAATAAAATATCCTTGAGTTTTATATGTTTGAACATTTCTACTTAGCTTGCCATTTACAGTTTATGTAAAAAAGACTTTAATTATTTACCAAGACTATGACAGTTCACAGTCTAATAGAAAACCTTGTTGGATGAACCAGTAGTGCGTGGTGTTCAGCTGTTTGTTTATTCTGCCTCCCAAATATCGAATAAAAAGAAACCAATCAATTTTATGCAGGCGAAAATAATACATATTCTCATCTCACAAAGAACAAGTCTCCACTCAGGTCCATCATCTGTCAATGGAAAAACAGAGGTTGTTGAAAAGTAACAGCGTTTCTATAAATCAATCCAGCAAAATCCGCTCTCACTTCTGAGTCTTGCAGTGTGCTCAAACAACATTTAGGATTCCTGCATTTAGCAATATTATAGTGAGAAGAATCCACTTAATTTGCAGTGTGTGTCTCCTGGAGCACAATCTGGACACTATGCACTGGATAATAAAATGGCAAATGTGTAAATTTCACTCTCCAACAGCCACTGCGTGTTAATTTCCGGAAAGTGGCACTGGAGTCAAAATATTCATTCCTCCTACACACGTGGTCTAAATTGTTGGCACCCTTCGTTTAATGACAGAAAAACCCACAATGGTCACAGAAATAACTTGAATCTGACAAAAGTAATAATAAATCAAACATCAATGATAATAAACAAATGAAAGTCAGACATTGCTTTTCAACCATGCTTCCACAGAATTAAAATAAAAAACAAAACTTATGAAATAGGCCTGGACAGAAATGATGGTACCCTTAACTTAAGCGCTTTGTGACCGCCAACGGCATGGCTTTGTACAGCACTGACATTGTGCAGTGCCGTCGTTTGTCTACGGATGGCAGTTTTGTGCTCATCAGGACCCCTACGTACCTTATAACGAGGGGATTCCGGTGCACAATGCATCCTGTAACCCCGACCTCAGCAAGCCCTGATTGGTTCAGATCCTGATGATGTCAGCATTACACCAGCCAATGAAACAAATCACTAGGAAAGTTTGTTGTAGAAACAAACTTTTCCAGGCGATCTGCCTCATAAAAAAGGGAATTAGACCTACTGGTAATTCTGTTTCCAGGTAGTCCTTAGGACAGCACCATGGAGGTAGTCCTCCCTTGACCTATAGCAGGACAGGATCAAAGAGAGTTTAAAAAGCCCTTTCCACCTCCACTCTTCAGTGTTTTTTCAAAGCACCACAGAAGGATGGAAGGAAATGGTCTAAACACAGCCTTACAAACGTGTATGTAATAAACCATTTAACGGCTTCATCTTAATCTCGAGCCATGGCGACCCAACGGATCAACTATCTGCCGGAAGATTGAACCCATGCAAGCCTAAAGACAAACATAAGGGAGGGAAATAAGGGTGCTGTCCTGAGGGACTACCGGGAAACAGAATTACTGGTAGGTCTAATTCCCTTTTTCCATTACATCCCTCCGGACAGCACCATGGAGAATACCAAAGTAAAGGTTCCAGGGTGGGTACAGAAGCCCAAGGACCAAAGTCGCAGGCAAAAACCAGGCTAGATATAGAAATGATCAGAAGAAATATACAGTAGCTATCTAAAGAAATCCGCAAAAATAATCAACGTAGTGAGTGTCTGATATAGGTCTATAATGGCCAATTTCAGTATGAATGTGGTAAACAAGGTATGGAGCAGAAACGGAGAGTGAAGCAGACATACTGAGCCCCAATACCAATAATGAACCGCAGTGAATTACCGTTATTGTGATAGACACTTATAAACACCACAGCCCCAAAATAGGTTTACAAAAAACCTTATTGCTCAGCAAAACTATGGTGATAGTCCCAGCCACCACACAATGAGGACTGTACCAACCAATAATCAGCTGCATGCGCTTATAACACAGGAATGTTCCTTCATCGGTCCTCCTGGGCTCAGATTAAACCTCGGTTAGAGATCAGCTTACCTGTTATGGCTGGCAATCAGGCAACACAGCGTGCAGTAATCAGCGCACATACAGAGATCTGGCAATAACCCAAAACAATAGGACGAGCTCTGAGACGTGGAATCTCTGTAGACTGCAGTACCTGATCTATCCTCACACAACTGGAAGCAGCAGTGGATTGCGCCTATCAACTACCTATGCAACTCGGCACTGCCTGAGGAGCTGACTAGCCTGAAGATAGAAATACAAGCCTGACTTACCTCAGAGAAATACCCCAAAGGAATAGGCAGCCCCCACATATAATGACTGTTAGCAAGATGAAAAGACAAACGTAGGAATGAAATAGATTCAGCAAAGTGAGGCCCGATATTCTAGACAGAGCGAGGATAGCAAAGAGAACTATGCAGTCTACAAAAAACCCTAAAACGAAAACCACGCAAAGGGGCAAAAAGACCCACCGTGCCGAACTAACAGCACGGCGGTGCACCCCTTTGCTTCTCAGAGCTTCCAGCAAAAGATAATAACAAGCTGGACAGAAAAAACAGAAAACAAACTAGAAGCACTTATCTAGCAGAGCAGCAGGCCCAAGGAAAGATGCAGTAGCTCAGATCCAACACTGGAACATTGACAAGGAGCAAGGAAGGCAGACTCAGGTGGAGCTAAATAGCAAGGCAGCCAACGAGCTCACCAAAACACCTGAGGGAGGAAGCCCAGAGACTGCAATACCACTTGTGACCACAGAAGTGAACTCAGCCACAGAATTCACAACAGTACCCCCCCCCTTGAGGAGGGGTCACCGAACCCTCACCAGAACCCCCAGGCCGACCAGGATGAGCCACATGAAAGGCACGAACAAGATCTGGGGCATGGACATCAGAGGCAAAAACCCAGGAATTATCTTCCTGAGGATAACCCTTCCATTTGACCAGATACTGGAGTTTCCGTCTAGAGACACGAGAATCCAAAATCTTCTCCACAATATACTCCAATTCCCCCTCCACCAAAACAGGGGCAGGAGGCTCCACAGATGGAACCATAGGTGCCACGTATCTCCTCAACAACGACCTATGGAATACATTATGTATGGAAAAGGAGTCTGGGAGGGTCAGACGAAAAGACACCGGATTGAGAATCTCAGAAATCCTATACGGACCAATAAAACGAGGTCTAAATTTAGGAGAGGAAACCTTCATAGGTATATGACGAGAAGATAACCAAACCAGATCCCCAACACGAAGTCGGGTCCCACACGGCGTCTGCGATTAGCGAAAAGCTGAGCCTTCTCCTGGGACAAGGTCAAATTGTCCACTACCTGAGTCCAGATCTGCTGCAACCTGTCCACCACATAATCCACACCAGGACAGTCCGAAGACTCAACCTGTCCTGAAGAGAAACGAGGATGGAACCCAGAATTGCAGAAAAATGGAGAGACCAAGGTAGCCGAGCTGGCCCGATTATTAAGGGCGAACTCAGCCAACGGCAAAAATGACACCCAATCATCCTGGTCAGCGGAAACAAAACATCTCAGATATGTTTCCAAGGTCTGATTGGTTCGTTCGGTCTGGCCATTAGTCTGAGGATGGAAGGCCGAGGAAAAAGATAGGTCAATGCCCATCCTACCACAAAAGGCTCGCCAGAACCTCGAGACAAACTGGGAACCTCTGTCAGAAACAATATTCTCAGGAATGCCATGTAAACGAAACACATGCTGGAAGAACAAAGGCACCAAATCAGAGGAGGACGGCAATTTAACCAAGGGCACCAGATGGACCATTTTAGAAAAGCGATCACAGACCACCCAAATGACAGACATCTTTTGAGAAACGGGAAGGTCAGAAATGAAATCCATCGAAATATGTGTCCAAGGCCTCTTCGGGACCGGCAAGGGCAAAAGCAACCCACTGGCACGTGAACAGCAGCGCTTAGCCCTAGCACAAATTCCACAGGACTGCACAAAAGCACGCACATCCCGTGACAGAGATGGCCACCAGAAGGATCTAGCAACCAACTCCCTGGTACCAAAGATTCCTGGATGACCGGCCAGCACCGAACAATGAAGTTCAGAGATAACTTTACTAGTCCACCTATCAGGGACGAACAGTTTCTCGGCCGGACAACGATCAGGTTTATTAGCCTGAAATTTCTGCAACACTCTCCGCAAATCAGGGGAGATGGCAGACACAATGACTCCTTCCTTGAGGATACTCGCCGGCTCAGATAACCCCGGAGAGTCGGGCACAAAACTCCTAGACAGAGCATCCGCCTTCACATTTTTAGAGCCCGGAAGGTATGAAATCACAAAATCAAAACGAGCAAAAAATAACGACCAACGGGCCTGTCTAGGATTCAAGCGCTTGGCAGACTCAAGATAAGTAAGGTTCTTATGATCAGTCAAAACCACCACGCGATGCTTAGCACCCTCAAGCCAATGACGCCACTCCTCGAATGCCCACTTCATGGCCAGCAACTCTCGGTTGCTCACATCATAATTACGCTCAGCAGCAGAAAATTTCCTGGAAAAGAAAGCACATGGTTTGAACACTGAGCAACCAGAACCTCTCTGTGACAAAACCGCCCCTGCACCAATCTCAGAAGCATCAACCTCGACCTGGAACGGAAGAGAAACATCAGGTTGACACAACACAGGGGCACAGCAAAAACGACGCTTCAACTCCTGAAAAGCTTCCACGGCAGCAGAAGACCAATTAACCAAATCAGCACCCTTCTTGGTCAAATCGGTCAATGGTCTGGCAATGCTAGAAAAATTACAGATGAAGCGACGATAAAAATTAGCAAAGCCCAGGAATTTCTGCAAACTTTTTAGAGATGTCGGCTGAGTCCAATCCTGGATGGCCTGAACCTTAACCGGATCCATCTCGATAGTAGAAGGGGAAAAGATGAACCCCAAAAATGAAACTTTCTGCACACCGAAGAGACACTTTGATCCCTTCACGAACAAGGAATTAACACGCAGTACCTGGAAAACCATTCTGACTTGCTTCACATGAGACTCCCAATCATCTGAGAAGATCAAAATGTCATCCAAGTAAACAATCAAGAATTTATCCAGATACTCACGGAAAATGTCATGCATAAAAGACTGAAAAACAGATGGAGCATTGGCAAGTCCGAACGGCATCACCAGATACTCAAAATGACCCTCGGGCGTATTAAATGCCGTTTTCCATTCATCTCCCTGCCTGATTCTCACCAGATTATACGCACCACGAAGATCAATCTTAGTAAACCAACTAGCCCCCTTAATCCGAGCAAACAAGTCAGAAATCAATGGCAAGGGATACTGAAACTTAACAGTGATCTTATTAAGAAGGCGGTAATCAATACACGGTCTTAGCGAACCATCCTTCTTGGCTACAAAAAAGAACCCTGCTCCCAATGGTGACGACGATGGGCGAATATGTCCCTTCTCCAGGGACTCCTTCACATAACTGCGCATAGCGGTGTGTTCAGGTACGGACAAATTAAATAAACGACCCTTAGGGAATTTACTACCAGGAATCAAATCGATAGCACAATCACAATTCCTATGCGGAGGAAGGGCATCAGACTTGGACTCTTCAAATACATCCTGAAAGTCCGACAAGAACTCTGGGATGTCAGAAGGAATGGATGACGAAATAGACAAAAATGGAACATCACCATGTACTCCCTGACAACCCCAGCTGGTTACCGACATAGAGTTCCAATCCAATACTGGATTATGGGTTTGTAGCCATGGCAACCCCAACACGACCACATCATGCAAATTATGCAGTACCAAAAAGCGAATAACTTCCTGATGTGCAGGAGCCATGCACATGGTCAGCTGGGCCCAGTACTGAGGCTTATTCTTGGCCAGAGGTGTAGCATCAATTCCTCTCAACGGAATAGGACACCGCAAAGGCTCCAAGAAAAATCCACAACGTTTAGCATAATCCAAATCCATCAGATTCAGGGCAGCGCCTGAATCCACAAACGCCATGACAGAATATGATGACAAAGAGCACATTAAGGTAATGGACAAAAGGAATTTGGACTGTACAGTACCAATAACGGCAGAGCTATCGAACCGCCTAGTGCGTTTAGGACAATTAGAAATAGCATGAGTAGAATCACCACAATAGAAACACAGTCTGTTCAGACGTCTGTGTTCGTGCCGTTCTACTTTAGTCATAGTCCTGTCGCACTGCATAGGCTCAGGCTTACTGTTAAAAATCGTTATTGCGCAAAAATATCTAATCAAGACTTAACCAGGTGCGTTATTCTTAAAAGAAAAATGTCATGATATTCTGACGAAAGTATAGTGGTTTATTGAGTTATCCACCATCGCAGCAAAAACATAAAAGGTAGATGAAACAATTACAAACAGAGTGTCCATGTGTAGATATCAGCGCTTCTCCTGTTACTCATCTTTAAAAGGTAGAATGGTAGAAGTCATCTGTCTGTGTGAAAGTCTGAAGTCATCATGGCATGGAGTAGCTAACAGCTGTTGTTCCTCGTGTCTTGTCTCATGTCCATGGAGAATGATGGTGAAGGAAGGGAGGTGACCGTCCCACGTGACAAAAAGCCCCCCACCCCCTCCTAAGAGACGTTTATATATGCTCAACACTGATCACGTGTTCCCTGTATATGGCGTTAACTTATACTCTGAGCTACATACACAGAAATAGCTTTGGATAATGTCAGCAAGAAACCATGTGCTCGGTACAGAATAAAAATAAGAATAATTAATATTTAACAATTCCCCCTTTTGAGGGTGACAGACATTGATTGGAACCCTCAAATTAAAATAATAATAAGATCTTCTTTCTTCTTTGGCAAAATGATGTAATAAATAATATCAATAATAATGTTATATGTTCTCAATAATATAATGATATATAAATTCATGTTATGGTAAGCCGTGACCAATATTCATATAAAATATATATATATATACTTCCCTATATCTACTTGAAGCATCTCAGGTCTGATGTCATCTGGTCTTCATATTGATGTCTTCTTGGTTCTTTTAAACAATCTTTATTATAAGTCTTTTGAAATAGATGATAGCATGTAGATATGTAGAGACTGTGTGTCATGTGTCAATCAAAGTCCATAAATTCAAATGTTGATAAGAAAACAATGTTCATAGATGAAATGAAGCTTTAATATCTGTGCAGTGTCACCTTTAGAGACCTGGACTTACACTGGCTCGCCTTGGAAATCATCTGGAATCCTCATATCGTCCGCACTGGTCTTGGGACAGGTGTGACGTCTTTGGTCAGCACAGCAAGGGTTACATTGACTCTTCCTTGCTAAACATAGCACCATAACCAGTCCTTAGTACACAGGACACATGTCAGGGTTGTAGCGTCCTGACAATTACCTGAGTGTTCACCAGCTTTCATGGAAGTCTTATAGGTGATAGGAAACCACTGGAACGTAATAACACAGTTCATCTTTGATACTGTACTCATAGTCAGTGATGGATGCTGTAGTTGTTGTCAGTGGTGACATGAATTGCATTTGACACAGTCTATTACTCAGAAATCATAGCATTGTTACCTTGTGGAACTTCTGGATAACGGCTTTTCTTCTTGTAACTTTTAAGAATCAATTGAATTTAGAAAAATATAAAATCTTTATTAACGTCTTTAGTATCTTGATTGAAGTCTTCATTCCCTATTCTATACCAAATCTGGTAATTTCCCTAACTTATAATATCACAGCGTACCATAGCAATCAATAATATCCATATAATTATTAAATTATATTAATATGAAATTTATATTTAGAAAATAAAATAATAATAATAATAATAATAATAATAATAAATGATAGTATATTATTTACCATATTCTTCATGTGATTGGACATTTTTATGTCGTAGGTGTAATTTCTTCTTGAACCCATAGATGTCAGTATGTCTTTTATGTAACAAGTGCTGATATTTATTATTAAAACTTTATTAATTTATGTTCAATAAACCAATAATATGTAAGTATGTATAGCCATGAACCAAAATAAGAATATATATATGAATAAATGAATGAATGAGTGAAAGAATTGTTGTATTTAACTCAGGAATTGAAACATTTCTTATATAATGAAACCATATGATCACTATATTTGATAAAGCAATATGCTTGTAGACATTACTCTATTAAATATTGATTTTTCCTTGATGAAAAATAAGAATGAAAAATAAAAATTGAAAGAAAAGTGGAAAAAAATGAAAAATAAAAATGAGAATAAAAAATAAAAATAAGGCCTTTATATGTTGATGACAAATGCTGAGATTATGTCTCAATAACACATTCCCTTAATATTTTCCTCATGTAGATGTTGTCATAACCTTGGAACACCAAAATATTGAAATTATGCAACTTTGCATATAATACCCTTCATAAGAGAAAAAAATGATATTTATAATATTTATTGTTATTGTACCCAATAATACCTTATTAATATTTCTTCTTTATTAAAATGTGAAGAAGAGGTATTGATGAAATGTGATGATGTGATCAAGATCAAAAACACATTTCCCCCTTAATATCAAAAAATATTATTTTATGAAAAAATTAATTTGTAAAAACCCAAGTGAAAAATAATTATTTTTATAACTGTCATATCAACTTGTGCCATATATTTGTTTGAAGATGTATACTCATCTATGTAAATATAAAAAAAAACACTGAAATATGAAAAAATTATCATTAGGAAAAAATGTTCTAAATGTAGGTTTCCTTGATAAACCATATTGATGTGTTATTGTACTTATTAAATAATAATAACTAAAGAAATATATGTTGAATAATAATATTTAAATATATCTTAATATTCTAATAATTTAACTGAATCTTATTATTTATTAAACACAAAGTTGTTGGTTTTTTTTTTTCTTTTCTCTCAAACATACCATAAATCATGAGGCCTCAGTCAAACTGTGCATCCACATTCCACATTCCACATACCACGCTCTGGTCACTCTTACATCACATCTCATGTCAAATGCACTCAGCAGCTGCTCATATGTTCTCTCACCTGTCACATGTGACTCACATAGACGTTCACAATACATTTCACATACAAAGAATAAAAAACATGTATATTAACCCAAAATATTGTATCCTAATTATCAATCAATGCGCATTGTAATCTATTAAATTTAGTATTCTAATATTCCTTTGAATATTCCCCAAATATTATTTAACAGTATCAGTATGTTTTAAACTATAGAAAGGACTGGACTCATTTACAAGAAACTTGAGTTGAATGTTCTAACGCTATTTCGGTACAAGCCTGTAACTAAGACCCTTTGAATGTAAGGCTGAGGAAAATTCCTAAAATTAAAAAACAAGGCTATATGATATCCCTTAACTCACATATGTCACACCATGCAGTGGGAGGAAAAAAAAAACACGTTTTAGATTATTACAGAAAGAAAATTTACATGTAGTACACACATTTTTAGGTTGTTAGATATATTATTTATTTTTAAGTGTTAAATATATAAAAATCATGCAGTTAATATAACTTCCTGTGTGAATAAGACATAAATTCATGAAACAGGTATTTTTTGTTCAATCCTCGCTTTGAAAGTAAAATTCTAAGGGAAAATAAAAGATAAAGGTTATTTTCATATTTATTTCAAAACAAAATAATTTAGATATCTTATACATATGTATATACTTAATAAATGTATTTAATTGTAATTCTAAATATTTTTTACTGGAGTATATTTTAATTATTTCGCTATATATATAAAAATGCAGTTAATATAATCTCTATTTATACAAATATGCTACAGTATTTACTGTATATTATATTAATATATGTAACTGCAGAATTATATTGAAATAGAATAATTACATTAATAAATAATACATTGTATAACTCATCATATAATATAATTAATTTTTAGCCAATTCCTATCCCAAAATTTGGCTGTTTGTCGATAATCTGCTGAAATGCTAAATTTAGTAAGGTCAGTTTTAACCCTATGGACTCTTTGAAGAGCTGCTGTGATAATGGAGTGTTCAGCTGAGCTCCCCCTTGGATACTCACCTGCTTCCGTCTGTCAGTCTCCGCCATCTTTACAGACAGATCTGAGCCTTCAGATTTTAAATCTTTCAGAGAAATTTCTTTAATAGACTCCTGAATCTTTTCATAGGGTTTATAGCAAATATGTAATTTTCTTCGTACTTCATAGATTTGATTTTGGAACAGGTTTGAAGATTTTGATTTTGGCTTTTGATAAGATTGAATTCTGACTGGTTTCAAAAACTTAGTAAAATGTGTTTTCCTTTCAAGATTCTCGTGTTTTCTAGAAAAATCAAGGGATTGGGCGCATTCGTATAAAGAATTTTTCTGTGTAGCAATTATACGAGATACAGGATTTAAGAATTTAAACTTGTTTACAAAACAATTTATCATGGATTGTTGATTCAAATTCGTACAGACCAATTTATAAATCCTTTCAAAAATGGCCATAAAAGTAAACGTACATTCTTCCCGGCCAATCTTCAATTTTAGAAGAATATCAAGATCTGGATAATTTTCTTTCAATCCACAGAAAATCAAAATTCTTAATCTTTCTACATCAGTCATCTTTTCGTGGAACTCATCAGTCTGCATTTTTAGTGAGAGTCTTCTGGAGAAGATTACCGGAAGCCAAATTTTAAACAAATTATTTCTCTGCACATTAGTCAAATCAAACTTATCAGCAAAACTCTCAAATATCTCTGAATTTCTGCACACATGGATTTTGTCATCATATGCAGGAATGATTTTGCAAAATTTTAGCAGGATTTTCCTAGATTTAAGTTGGAGTTGGGCCTCTGAGTCGTCTATTTTTAAGGGCAATGGTACATCTGTCCCTCGTAGATCATCTTTGTCAATTGTCATGTCTCCTTCACTTCCTCCATCTTGTTTTTCATTTTGTGTCACAAAGTCAATGTCACTTTGGGTGGTCATCGTCATCACAGATACGTGCGTCACATCTTTCTCACTCTTCACATTACAGTCAATCTTGGGAACATCATTAGTTTCCTTAGAAATTCTTTCTACACTGTCTTTTTTGGACTTCTCTATGACAAACTCGTTAAATACATAAACCATATGTAAGATATTTTTAAGTTGCTCTTTTTCTTTTTTCTTAGACATTAGCTTACAATCTAAATTCAAATTCGCGGTTCTGCATTCTGAAAATAAATTAGACCAAAATATTTCTAAGCTAGATCCGTACAAACTTACAAAGTCTATCTGACTTGATTTAGCATATGAATTTATCAAATCCATTTGTCTTACCTTGAAATCTCAGCTTGTAGTTCCTTTGCTTTTACAACGCTGGGCTCCGGACTTCAGCACGGCTATTTTTAGCACGTCTGTTCTTCAGCACTACCAGTGCTTGCTGTCAATCCGTACAACACCTGTTAGTCTCCGTCATTCGTAGGTTCTTGTGAGATCTTTGTGACTTGAAGTTTTGAAGTGGAATTCCTGAATACTTGCACAATCTAGCGGAACTGTTCTGTCTTCCCCCGTGTGCAAGAAGAAGGAAATTCACGCAAAAATAGCACAAAAAAATCAAAACTGGCTGGCTAGGCCAAATGTTAAAAATCGTTATTGCGCAAAAATATCTAATCAAGACTTAACCAGGTGCGTTATTCTTAAAAGAAAAATGTCATGATATTCTGACGAAAGTATAGTGGTTTATTGAGTTATCCACCATCGCAGCAAAAACATAAAAGGTAGATGAAACAATTACAAACAGAGTGTCCATGTGTAGATATCAGCGCTTCTCCTGTTACTCATCTTTAAAAGGTAGAATGGTAGAAGTCATCTGTCTGTGTGAAAGTCTGAAGTCATCATGGCATGGAGTAGCTAACAGCTGTTGTTCCTCGTGTCTTGTCTCATGTCCATGGAGAATGATGGTGAAGGAAGGGAGGTGACCGTCCCACGTGACAAAAAGCCCCCCACCCCCTCCTAAGAGACGTTTATATATGCTCAACACTGATCACGTGTTCCCTGTATATGGCGTTAACTTATACTCTGAGCTACATACACAGAAATAGCTTTGGATAATGTCAGCAAGAAACCATGTGCTCGGTACAGAATAAAAATAAGAATAATTAATATTTAACACTTACTCTCAGACAATACCGCCAGATGGTGCACAGATTTACGCTCGCGCAAGCGACGACCGATCTGAATGGCCAAGGACATAGACTCATTCAAACCAGCAGGCATAGGAAATCCCACCATTACATCCTTAAGAGCTTCAGAGAGACCCTTTCTGAACAAAGCCGCTAGTGCAGATTCATTCCACAGAGTGAGTACTGACCATTTTCTAAATTTCTGACAATATACTTCTACATCATCCTGACCCTGGCATAAAGCCAGCAGATTTTTCTCAGCTTGATCCACTGAATTAGGCTCATCGTAAAGCAATCCCAGCGCCTGGAAAAATGCATCAACATTACTCAATGCAGAATCTCCTGGTGCAAGAGAAAACGCCCAGTCCTGTGGGTCGCCGCGCAAAAAAGAAATAATAATCAAAACCTGTTGAATAGGATTACCAGAAGAATGAGGTTTCAAGGCCAAAAATAGCTTACAATTATTTCTGAAGCTCAGGAACTTAGTTCTGTCACCAAAAAACAACTCAGGAATCGGAATTCTTGGTTCTAGCATCGATTTCTGATCAATAGTATCTTGAATCTTTTGTACATTTACAACGAGATTATCCATTGAGGAGCACAGAGCCTGAATATCCATGTCCACAGCTGTGTCCTGAAGCACTCTAATGTCTAGGGGAAAAAAAAGACTGAAGACAGAGCTAAGAAAAAAAAATGATGTCAGGATTTCTTTTTTCCCTCTATTGGAAATCATTGAATGGCTCCTTGTACTGTTATGGCTGGCAATCAGGCAACACAGCGTGCAGTAATCAGCGCACATACAGAGATCTGGCAATAACCCAAAACAATAGGACGAGCTCTGAGACGTGGAATCTCTGTAGACTGCAGTACCTGATCTATCCTCACACAACTGGAAGCAGCAGTGGATTGCGCCTATCAACTACCTATGCAACTCGGCACTGCCTGAGGAGCTGACTAGCCTGAAGATAGAAATACAAGCCTGACTTACCTCAGAGAAATACCCCAAAGGAATAGGCAGCCCCCACATATAATGACTGTTAGCAAGATGAAAAGACAAACGTAGGAATGAAATAGATTCAGCAAAGTGAGGCCCGATATTCTAGACAGAGCGAGGATAGCAAAGAGAACTATGCAGTCTACAAAAACCCTAAAACGAAAACCACGCAAAGGGGCAAAAAGACCCACCGTGCCGAACTAACAGCACGGCGGTGCACCCCTTTGCTTCTCAGAGCTTCCAGCAAAAGATAATAACAAGCTGGACAGAAAAAACAGAAAACAAACTAGAAGCACTTATCTAGCAGAGCAGCAGGCCCAAGGAAAGATGCAGTAGCTCAGATCCAACACTGGAACATTGACAAGGAGCAAGGAAGGCAGACTCAGGTGGAGCTAAATAGCAAGGCAGCCAACGAGCTCACCAAAACACCTGAGGGAGGAAGCCCAGAGACTGCAATACCACTTGTGACCACAGAAGTGAACTCAGCCACAGAATTCACAACACTTACCATACTACAAGGAACCTGCAGGACAAAGACCCTGGACTGATGGAAGATCAAACCAATAACAGTTAGTACATGGACAATGGCAGAGCATTGGGATGCACGCACATTACTCATCCAGGAGATCACGTCTATTCCGAATCCTTAGATGTCTAAATCCCAAGTAAGGGTTGGATATTATTGAAACTAAGGAATTTGCCACGTGGCAGGTAAAATCTCCTGCCGTTACCAAAGTCAGGCTTCTCATTAGAACCGCTGAAAGGGAAACGCGGACCATCAATCCTGTTTTACTGATGTTAGACACATGTACATACCCTAAATTCTTCTCAGTGATATTTATACACCCAGACAGCCATGGAGGGAGTAACCATACTCTATGGCTAGAGAAAAGTAGGTTTCTTCCAATCACAGAGGGAGATTATCTACTGTGAGACAGTGGGACTATGGGTTCTCAACTGTAAGAGTCCTGGATGCAGATTCTTTATCTTAGGAGCCTTAAGAGCAGCGAGTATGTGAAACTCTGCCACCTGACGCAGTGCTGCTGATTTGCCACAAGGTACCAAAGGCAGAGATGCCGTCCCTGGTAACATAATACAAAGGACTTATGGGACAAGAATCTGTCTACTGGATGTTGATCAAGGGAACTAGTCTGATTGCCATATGTGGAGTCGGGAAGGATTCTTTCCTTCCACCTCGTGAGATTTTCTGCTCCCAGGACAGTAGTATGTCCTTTTAAAGGATGAACCCCCAAAAAAGACGTATGTCACCTTTTAAAGCTAATTATGAAAGAGACCTGCCTTTAGCACTCAAGGTAGTAGCTCATTTGAGAAGAAATGGAAGAAATGCTAATTTACTAAGCCAATTCAAGCATAGCTGTTTGTTTGGCTAAGCCCTGTTGTAAAGAATGAAGCAACAGAAGTTGGATCAGGGTCCAAAACACGAGGACTCTATAACCAGAGTTGGAGCCCAAGACAAAATGTGAGGTGGTAGGCCGATGATACAATGTGCAGCCACGCAACAAGGCACAAGTCAGAAGGTCTGACCCAGAGGCACAAAAGGCACAAGGTCCGAGGTAGTATGAAGCACAGAGGCACTATGTCACACTAATAATACCCCATGAGGCACCTAAGCACTATAATGCAATAAGATGCACATAAGCACTATGATACAGTATGATGCAATATTATGCACAGAGGTACCATGAAGCACTATGATGCACAGAGGCACTATGATGCAATATGATGCACAGAGGTACCACGATGCAGTATGATGCAATATGATGCACAGAGGCACTATGATACAATATGATGCAATATGATGCACAGAGGTACCATGAAGCACTATGATGTTATATGATGTACAGAGGCACTATGATGCAATATGATGCATAGAGGTACCATGATGCAGTATGACACAATATGATGCACAAAAGCACCATTATGCAATATGATGTACAGAGGCACTATGATACAATATGATGCACATAGGCACTATGATACAACATGATGTATAGAGGCGCTATGATGCAATATGATGAAATGGTGGATGAGGAAAAACCCAATATGCTAAATGACTTTTTTTCATCAGTATGTACAAAAGAAAATCCCATGGCAGCCAATATGATCAGTGATAACAAAAATTCCACATTAAGTGTCACCTGCTTAACCCAGCAGGAAGTACGGCGTCGTCTTAAAATCACTAAAATTGACAAATATCCGGGCCCGGATGGGATACACCCCCGAGTACTGCAAGAATTAAGTACAGTCATTGATAGACCATTATTTTTAATCTTCAAAGAGTCCATAATAACAGGGTCTGTACCACAGGACTGGCGTATAGCAAATGTGGTGTCAATATTCAAAATGGGGACAAAAACTGAACTCGGTAATTATAGGCCAGTAAGCTTAACCTCTACTGTGGGTAAAATCCTGGAGGGTATTCTAAGGGATGCTATACTGGAGTTTTTGAAGAGGAATAACCTCATGACCCAGTATCAGCACGGGTTTACTAGGGACCGTTCATGTCAGACTAATTTGATCAGCTTCTATGAAGAGGTAAGTTCCGGACTGGACCAAGGGAACCCAGTAGATGTAGTGTATATGGACTTTTAAAAAGCTTTTGATACGGTGCCACACAAAAGGTTGATACATAAAATGAGAATAATGGGGATAGGGGAAAATATGTGCAAGTGAGTTGAGAGCTGGCTCAGGGATAGGAAACAAAGGGTGATTATTAATGGAACACACTCGGACTAGGTCGCGGTTAGCATTGGGGTACAACAGGGGTGAGTATTGGGCCCTCTTCTTTTTAACATATTTATTAATGACCTTGTAGGGGGCATTCAGAGTAGAATTTCAATATTTGCAGATGACACTAAACTCTGCAGGGTAATCAATACAGGGGAGGGCAAGTTTATATTACAGGATGATTTATGTAAACTAGAAGCTTGGGCTGATAAATGGCAAATGAGCTTTAATGGGGATAAATGTAAGGTCATGCACTTGGGTAGAAGTAATAAGATGTATAACTATGTGCTTAATTCTAAAACTCTAGGCAAAACCGTCAATGAAAAAGACCTGGGTGTATGGGTGGATGACAAACTCATATTCAGTGGCCAGTGTCAGGCAGCTGCTACTAAGGCAAATAAAATAATGGGATGCATTAAAAGAGGCATAGATGCTCATGAGGAGAACATAATTTTACCTCTATACAAGTCACTTGTTCGACCACACTTAGAATACTGTGCACAGTTCTGGTCTCCGGTGTATAAGAAAGACATAGCTGAACTAGAGCGGGTGCAGAGAAGAGCGACCAAGGTTATTAGAGGACTAGGGGGTCTGCAATACCAAGATAGGTTATTACACTTGGGGCTATTTAGTTTGGAAAAACGAAGACTAACTTACTATTTGCCACATAGTAGCTTACTATTTGCCACATGGTTTTTTTTTGCCTTCCTCTGGATCAACATGTTAGGGCATGTTAGGTTAGGCTATGGGTTGAACTAGATGGACTTAAAGTCTTCCTTCAACCTTAATAACTATGTAACTATGTATAGAGGCACTATGATGCAATATGATGCATAGAGGCACTATGATACAATATGATGCATAGAGGCACTATGATGCAATATGATGTATAGAGGCATTATGATACAATATGATGCACAGTGGCACTATGATACAATATGATGCATAGAGGCACTATGATATAATATTATGTATAGCGGCACTATGATGCAATATGATGTATAGAGGCACTATGATGCAATATGATGTATAGAGGCATTATGATACAATATGATGCACAGGCACTATGATGCAATACAATATATAAAGGTACTATGATACAATATGATGTATAGAGGCATTATGATACAATATGATTTATAGAGGCACTATGACACAATATGATGTATAGAGGCACTATGATACAATATGATGTATAGAGGCACTATGATACAATATGATGTATAGAGGCACTATGATACAATATGATGTATAGAGGCACTATGATACAATACGATGTATAAAGGCACTATGATACAATATGATGTATAGAGGCATTATGATACAATATGATTTATAGAGGCACTATGATACAGTATGATGTATAGAGGCACTATGATACAATATGATGTATAGAGGCACTATGATACAATATGATGTATAGAGGCACTATGATGCAATATAATGTATAAAGGCACTATGATACAATATGATGTATAGAGGCACTATGATACAATATAACGTATAGAGACATTATGATACAATATGATGTATAGAGGCCTATGATACAATATGATGTATAGAGGCACTATGATACAATATGATGTATAGAGGCACTATGATACAATATGATGTATAGAGGCACTATGATACAATATGATGTGTAGAGGCACTATGATACAATATAACGTATAGAGACATTATGATACAATATGATGTATAGAGGCCTATGATACAATATGATGTATAGAGGCACTATGATACAATATAACGTATAGAGGAATTATGATACAATATGATGTATAGAGGCACTATGATACAATATGATGTATAGAGGCACTATGATGCAATATAATGTATAAAGGCACTATGATACAATATGATGTATAGAGGCACTATTATGTAATATGATGTATAGAGGCACTATGATGCAATATGATGCATAGAGGCACTATGATACAAAATGATGTATAGAGGCACTATGCTACAATATGATGCACAGTGGCCTTATGATACAGTATGATGTATTGAGCCATTGTGAGGCAATTGATTAAAACAGAAACACATGAGCCGTGCACACAGTGAACAAGCCTGTAGGGACACTGTTCACACCAAGAGACTGAAAACACAAAAAAAGGACACAGTAAAACCAAAAAATACTCTGTTGCAACTGAGTATTTTTTTGTTTTACTTTGTAGTTTTTTTGTGTTTTCAATCTCTTGGTGGTGTGAACAGTGTCCCTACAAGACCAGGGAGTTTTCCACCCCTCCTTTTGAGCCGTGCATATAAGAGGCGTTATATCCTGTGTGTCCACATTGGACTTTACCTTTCTGAATCCTGCTAATACAGGTATTATACATATGAACAGGTTTTTAAATACATCAGATAGAGATTACATACTGTACATTCGTTATGACTGTTCTAATACGGGTATACCTTGATGTTTGGTAGAGCGGCTTAATATACATTTTTTTCAAAAAACGTATTAACCAAATACCCTGTGCTTTTCCATCTTTTTATTAGCACTTGCTGTTTACTGTTATTTTTTGGCAACAGAGTGTTTTCTGGTTTTACTGTGTCCTTTTTTGTGTTTTAAATCAAGAAGATCATAGAATGTGATGAGTTCGCCAACCTACTGAACAGGATGGAGAAAACGGCTTGGAACAGTTTCATTGCAGTGGTTCATGGCTTCCTGGGTAATCACAAGGCTGAAAACTATGTGCAGTTGGTTCAAACTCTCATAAAGAATTACGCCATAATGGGATGCAGATTGTCTCTCAAAGTCCATATCCTTGACGCTCATCTTGACAAGTTCAAGAACATGAGAAATCAGAGGAGCAAGGCGAGCACTTTCATCAAGATATGAATGTCATGACTTTGAATGTCATTACCATGGACAGTATAACGAAAACATGACGGGGGACTACATTTGGGGGCTTCTTCGAGAAAGTGATTTGCAGTACACTCGCAAATCTTGAACACCTACTCATTTCTGAACCTTTTTGAGAGATTTTTTACTGTATTTGTCTATTTATCATGCAAGTGTTGTTTTTTTATCAGACTGCATGAACGAAAATATATTAATTTCCTTTTTTTGTCAAAATAAATACTAAATTTTTCAGGGCTGTGGTCATAAAATCAATGTTTGTGCTGAATGTAGTCGTTTTTTCATAGTATTTAAACATAAGCAGTTGAAATATTACACTTGGAAGCCAGGCACACAAATTGTGTTACATGGTGTGGTTTACCAAGACAGTGACTCTCACAAAACACAAGTCCCCACTCGGGTCCATCATCTGTGAATGGAAAACAGAGGATCCCACACTACTTGTGGCTTAAAGACTGTTGAAAAGTAACAGAGTTTCTTTAAACCAATCCAGCAAAATACGCTCTCACTTCTGAGTCTTGTAGTGTGCTCAAACAACATTTAGGATCCCTGTATTTAGCAATATTATAGTGAGAAGAGTCCACTTAATTTGCGGTGTGTGTCTCCTGGAGTTAAATTTGGGCATTATGTGCTGGGTAAGGCTAGTTTCACATTTTCGTTTAAATCTGCAGCGTTTAATCCGCATCCGCAAGTGGTGGAAAAACGCATATAAACGCGTACAAACGCAGCGTTTTTAGACGCATGCGGGAACGCATGCGGTTTAAAAAGTGCCGCGCTTGTACGCGTTTATATGCGTTATTTCCTGCGTTTGCGTTTTTGGTGCGCATGATGAGAAATTTCACAAGAGAAAAATCTAGATAACCAGACACCGGCAATGGGACTAGTGAGGGCGTGTATTATGGGATTTCTTTATATAGACCCCTGAACAGCTGTAATCTTCAGATTTTGCTCCTGTATCCTGTGTCATGATGGATCTTCGCATGGAGAGCTTTTATTTCAACCGGGATTTAAGCATCAGGCTGTTTCTTGACTGTGCTTTTGCTTCAGAGCAAGACAGAAATCGCGAAAGATGGAGAAGGAGACAACGTAGGCGTTTTTGGAGACACCCCATTATCGAACTACATGACACACAAGACACACAAAGCTGCAGTCTTTTTTTTATAACTACTGGAGATATGATGTGGCCCAAAAATTAAGTGTGTGGCGAAGTTTCTTATTTGGCGCACGGTGTGTGTTGCCGGCGGCGATAGACACAATAAACCAAACATAATTGGGGCAAATCAAATTGTATTTATTTTTTAACAACCAAAAAATTTATTTAACTGCGCCGGCATGGGGTAGAGTGATGTAAACGGGGGGGGGGGGGGGGGGTGAAGCACTGAGGCCTGGCTAACCATGGACAATGCAGAGGTGACAGGAGAAGGGGCAATGAAACTAGTGGGGTCTGGAAGTTCGGGGATGGGGCTTGACACATGAGATGCTTGAGACACACTGGAAGGGTGAGACAAACCTGACATTACAGACACATTGAGAGGTGAAGGGGGAGGAATACTAAGAGTCCTCTGTTTTTTTCTTGTTTTTTGGGGGGTTTGCCATGTTCTGGGAAGCCTTGGTGGGCTCATATAGCGTGGTGGTGGGTGACCTGTCAGGGTCCGGCTGCACTGTGTCAGAGTCCATAGTGCTCGTAGAGTGTGCAGCCATGCCAGATTCCATAGCGCTCATAGAGTGTGCAGCCATGCCAGATTCCATAGCGCTCGTAGAGCGTGCAGCCATGCCAGAGTCCATAGTGCTCGTAGAGTGTGCTGCCATGCCAGAGTCCATAGCGCTTGTAGAGCGTGCAGCCATGCCAGAGTCCATAGTGCTCGTAGACTTTGTAGCCATGCCAGAGTCCATAGTGCTCATAGAGTGTGCAGCCATGCCAGAGTCCATAGTGCTTGTAGAGCATGCAGCCATGCCAGAGTCCATAGTGCTCGTAGAGTGTGCAGCCATGCCAGAGTCCATAGCGCTCGTAGAAAGGAAGGCCATGCCAGGGTCCTGCTGCATCGTGGTGGTGGCGGTACGGAAGGTCATGCCAGAGTCCTGCTGCATCGTGATGGTGGCTTTACGGAAGGCCATGCCAAGGTCTTGCTGTATCGTGGTGGTGGCGGTACGGAAGGCCATGCCAGGTCGTTGCTCCTCATCAGAAGAAGACATTCTGATGCATGTAGCAAGAAAGAAATGCAAGAAATTAGGACATGTAGAGACAGAAAATAGAAAATAAAGGCATTGGCTAGGATATACTCACATTCTTCAGTGTCTTGTTTTCCTCCAAGATGTAGCCTGTGTCTCGTCTGCATCAGTGTCTGCTGAGTAGTGACCTGCAAATGTCCACTACCTCCCTTTATCACCTACTATATGGGGGTGGCTTATCAGTGTCTAGACATGTTTTTCTCTTTTGAAACGCATGTGTTCACGAACGCAAGCAAACGCATGTGCTTGTGAACGCATGCGTTCATATAGACAGGAATGCGTTTTTTTGTCGCAATCCTTGCGTAATCGACCGCATGCATTTACAGGCAGCAAATTGACGCCTCTAAAAATTACTACATGATGCATTTCCGCGCCAAGCCGCAAACGACGTATGCGTCGTCAAACGCGGCAAAACGCGAACAATCAAAAACGCATGCGTCCCTAATGTTAAATATAAAGAAAAAAAAAAAAAAAACACAAGGCGCCCCCAATGTGTCTCACTATATTTGAAAGAATACAATCCTTTGCGGGAAATGTGCTCACCTATTTCAGTTGTGAACCAAAGGTCACAACTCCCATGAAGGCATAACCGTAGCAGCAGGTCTCCACAACAATCCAAAAGGATATTGAGGGTAGTAGTCTTGGGCGAACTGAATACCGCACTCACGAGGTAGATTTTAGGTTTTTTATTGAAGCCTACGCGTTTCAAGAGCTTTCTTACTTTTGATATGCCCTGAAGAAGAGAGTAAGAAAGCTCTTGAAACGCGTAGGCTTAAAAAAAAACCTAAAATCTACCTCGTGAGCGCGGTCTTCAGTTCGCCCAAGACTAATGTTAAATATAGGAATACACAACGCATGCGGATATATGCGGTCGAAACGCTGCAGACACAACCGCAAATGTGAAACCAGCCTAATAAAATGGCAAATGTGTAATTTTCACTTTTCAACATCCACTGTGTGTGAATTTCTGGAAAGTGGCTGTGGAGTCAAAATATTCATTCCTCCTACACACGTGGTCTAAATTGTTGGTACCCCTCGTTTAATGACAGAAAACCCCACAATGGTCACAGTAATAACTTGACTCTGACAAAAGTAATAATAAAAAAATAATCTATGAAAATGAACAAATGAAAGTCAGACATTGCTTTTCAACCATGCTTCCACAGAATAAAAAAAAAATAAAACTCAAGAAATAGGTCTGGACAGAAATGATGGTACCCTTAACTTAATATTTTGCTGCACAACCTTTTGAGGAAATCACTGCAATCAAACGATTCCTGTAACTGTCAATGAGACTTCTGCACCTCTCAGCAGGTATTTTGGCCAGCTCCTCAGGAGTAAACTACTCCAGTTGTCTCGTGTTTGAAGGTTGCGTTTTCCAGACGGCATGTTTTAGCTCTTTCTAAAGATGCTCACTAGGATTTAGGTAAGGGCTCACAGAAGACCACTTCAGAATAGTCCATTGTTTTCCTCTTAGCCATTCTTGGGTGCTTTTAGCTGTGTTTTGGGTCAATATCCTGTTGCAAGACCCATGACATGCGACTGAGACCAAGATTTCTGACACTGGGCAGCACATTTCTCTCAAAAATCCCTTGATAGTCTTGAGATTTCATTGTACCCTGCACAGATTCTAGACACCCTGTGCCAGATGCAGCAAAGCAGTCCCGGAACGTAACAGAGCCTCCGCCATGTTTCACAGTAGGGACAGTGTTTTTTTCTTGATATGCTTCATTTTTTCATCTGTGAACATAGAGCTGATGTGCCTTGCCAAAAAGTTCCATTTTTGTCTCATCTGTCCATAGGACTTTCTCCCAGAAGCTTTGTTGCTTGTCAACATGTAGCTTGGCAAATTCCTGTCTGACTTTTTTATTATGATTTTTTTTTCAACAATGGTTTCCTCCTTGGTCGTCTTCCATGAAGTCCACTTTGGCTGATACAACGATGGATGGTGCGATCTGACACTGATGTTCCTTGAGCTTGAAGTTCACGTTTAATCTGTTTAGAAGTTTTTCTGGGCTCTTTGGTTACCATTCGTATTATAAGTCTCTTTGATTTTTCATCAATTTTCCTCCTGAGGCCATGTCCAGGGTGGTTGGCTACAGTATGTTACATTTCTGAATAATATGTGTAACGTAGTCACAGGAACATCAAGCTGCTTGGAGATGGTCTACCTTTAACAGGTTTGTCTATAATTTTCTTTCTAATCTCCTGAGACAACTCTTTCCTTTGCTTCCTCTGGTCCATGCTGAGTGTGATATACACCATGTCACCAAACAGCACAGTGAGTATCTGAGAACAAAAAACACTGATACATACTAATTAAACAGGTCCAATTACATACCTTTTCAAGGGACTAGATCAATATGATCAAGGACACTCCAAACTAGATAATTCCTGCACAAACACATGGAGTAAATGTCCAAAAAGAATTATTTCATAAAAATAACAAACTTTATTGAAAACATGCTATTACAAGAAAATCATAATAAAATCATGATAAAAACAGAACGTTCAGGAGGCATGCTCCTGAAGAAGCCCACGCAAAACGGGCATCGGGGCTGCCTTGGACACACGCTGACAGGCGACAAGGGTAAGTAAGACTCTGAGTGTTGCTTTTATCCCTAGGGTAGTGATATTTGGCTAGTGAGTTTATTTAGAGTGATTTATACTCTCCCACATTAAGCCATATTAAGCTACCTTTTTTGATAATTGGTATAATGTTTGCACCTTATTTGCACTATGCACTTTTTTGCTATTGCATTGAAGTTTATTGAGGTGGAGGTTTATGACCTCTGTTTGCTTGCCCAGCCTGCTTTTTCTCAGTGCCACTGTTTTTGTGTCCTTCACACAGAAGCTCTCTCTGAGCCTTGTCATTGATAAGCTGTTTTTATCATTTTTTTTGTGATTTTCGTGTAATAGGTTTTCAATAAACTTTGTTATTTTTATGAATTAA
The DNA here is from genome assembly GCF_032444005.1 of Ranitomeya imitator. Lineage (NCBI taxonomy): Eukaryota > Metazoa > Chordata > Amphibia > Anura > Dendrobatidae > Ranitomeya > Ranitomeya imitator. Next base: position 308,078,236 of record NC_091283.1, read on the forward strand.
CTCTTTTTGGACAGTGAGTATCTGCAGCCCTAGATACAGGCCCACTCACTGAATCCAAGATTGTAGACAACTCTGATGCTAATTAGTGGTCACGCCATTATTTAACATGTCCCTTTTGTCACATTATTTTCAGGGGTACCATTATTTCTGTCCAGGCCTATTTCATGAGTTTCATGTTTTGAAAAATTCTGTGGAAGCATGGTTGAAAAGCAATGTCTGACTATCATTTGTTCATTTTCATAGATCTTTTATTTCTTATTACTTTTGTCAGATTCAAGTTATTTCTGTGACCATTGTCAGTTTTTCTGTCATTAAACGAAGGGTAACAACAATTTTGACCACATGTGTATATAGATTATAAACTTCAGTGAATTAATTTATAAAATGGAATCACTTTAGAAGGATTTCGACTATTCTGGTTTTCTGTAATTTAGTCATATTAGGGCTTCTGCATATGGTGTGTCGAATCTCCTCTGGGATCTGTTACTGCTGTCCAGCTGGAGTAATCTGCTCCCTACTTCAGCCATTTGGAAAGTACCACACCCTACTAAAGCTCAAAGCATATGACAGGAATCTGCCAGGAACAGCGTTGTTCTCCTCTGGTTCAGTTCTCTGTGCTCAGCTTGCGTCTTGTGTATTTGTTTCCTGTTGTGACCGTGGTCCGTTTACTGACTACTCTTGTGTCTTCTGATTCTGTATTCTGTCCTTCTGGTTCTGACCCAGCTACCCGAATATTCTTCTTGCCATCTAATACCACAGAATAGCAGGTAACACCATGGTCCAAGCCTAGAGGTCCCAGTGTAAGTCCAGATCCATGTAATGGTGTTAAAGGGCAATGAGCAAGGCAATGCTTGAGATATGGAAAGCAGAAAAGACAGTGCCAAGCATGTTCATGGTGGAGATCTTTTGAGCTGCCAGTTGACCACGAACAGTGCTCCTAATACATTGTGTCTGCAAACTATTCCAGCTAAATCTGCATTCAAATAGCTAAATGGCGCTCCTTCCCTTCTGAACACTGCCATGTACCCAGAGAGTAGTGTACAACCGTATGTACGGTATTGTGAGAAGCTTAACATGTAAGATCCATTTGTTTCCTATTATCCTTTGTGAAGAATTCCAAAGTTATCACCAGATAAAGTGACATACAACAGACTGTAAAAATGGGGCCTGATTAAGAACACAAAACTGGCTGCAGGAAGAGGATAAATCAGAGTATTTTGGACACTACTGTAATCAAAAACTGTGACTATAGATAATAACATCTACTGAAATGATCAAACTGAACAGTCTTTATCTAATATATAAAGCTGAATGTGTGTGTGTGTGTGTGTGTGTATGTGTGTCCGGGATTGGCATCTGCACCGTCGCTGCTACAGCCACAAAATTTTGCACAGTCACACATCTGGACCCTGAGAGCATCATAGGCTATGTTGTGAGGCGAAATTTTAACCCCCATGCGTTCCAATTCACCAAACAATTTTGCCCCTATCTACATAATGGGGAAAAAGTAAAAGGAAAAGTGTTGGAGGCAAATTGACAGCTGCCAGATGTGAACAAGGGAGACTTAAAGAATGAGAGCGATGGCGCCAAAGAGTATATACCGTACAGTTGCTAAGGTGGGGCCCCGACATGGGATACTCACCACACACGGGGATATGAACACACACACAAAACGAGCCACACACTACTACGTGCTTGAACATATATACCACCCTCAGCACACATTTCACCACACATACACCAACCTCACCACATAAAAGTCAAAACACAAAAGTCGCCACTCAAAACTCGCCACGCACAAAATTCGACACATGCAAAACTAGGCTCACGTAAAACTCGCCACACGTGCAAAACTCACCACATGGAAAACTCGCCACACGCAAAACTTGCACACGCTGAAAAATTGCCACATGCACAAAAGTTGCAACACATGCAAAAGTTGCCTCACACAAAACTTTCACATGCTCAAAACGCACTACACATAAAACTCGCCATGCGCAAAACTTGCTGCACACAACTTGCTACATTAACCTGTCACATGCAACTCGACACACAAAAAGTTGCTACACGCATGTCGCCACACAAAACTCGTCTCACAAAAGTCGCTACATGCATGTCGCCACACGCAACTCAACACACACAACTTGACGCATGAAACTCGCCCTAAAACACACACAAGTCTGGTATTATCCATCAAAAATAAAAATCTGATTAATAAGCAGACAAACTACAAGAGCAACAAATGTACCATATAGGAAATACGGCAGCTGTCAGTCACATGACCTATTATGTGTATGTGTGAGCTAATATATACTGCCAGAGGGAGGGCTTCCTGTTGGCTGGGGATTTATCAGGCTGCCAATTTAGCTTACAAATACTGAGGTAAAAATACTGACCAAATAACGTGTGAACGAGGTCTAATACAGGAGGAAATGACATACAGGTACATACTATATACAGGGGAGATGACACACAGGTATGTACTATATACAGGAGCAAATGGCACAGGTACATACTATATACTGGAGGAGATGACACATAGGTATATACTATATACAGGAGGAGATGACGTACAGCTATATAGTATATACAGGAGGAGATGACATACAGGTATATACTATATACAGGAGCAGATGATATACAGGTATATACTATTTACAGGAGCAGATGACATACAGGTACATACCATATACAGGAGGAGATGACTTACAGGTATATATTATATACAGGAGGAGATGACATACAGGTATATACTATATGTAGGAGGAGATGACATACAGGTATATACTATATACAGGAGGAGATGACACACAGGTATATACTATATACAGGAGTAGATGACATACAGGTATATACTATATAAAAGATGAGATGACACATAGGTACAGTACAGACCAAAAGTTTGGACACCTCATTTAAACATTTTTCTGTATTTTCAAGACTATGAAAATTGTACATTCACACTGAAGGCATCAAAACTATGAATAAAAACATGTGGAATTATATACTTAACAAAAAAGTGTGAAACAACTGAAAATATGTCTTATATTCTAGGTTCCTCAAAGTAGAGAACAATTTTCACAGAAAGAAAAAATGTACAGCCTTGGGTATATATATTTTTTGAGCTCACAGAAAAAATCCCAAGAATTAAAAGTTAACCTTTATTAAAGGGGTTGTCCACTACTTTCAATTAACCCCCCAATGTACCCCCCCGGGGCCCCTAATGAATTGTGCCATTACCTTCTGTTGACGTTTTCGCCTGTGAGCGGCGCTATTCCTGCTGCTGTGTCCGGGTCACATGACCCCCAGACTGCAGCCGCCGCTCATTTCTGCCGACGTCACGTCAATTTCCAGGCTCTGAAAATTGACGTGACGTCAGCAGCAGGCGTGACCAACCCCCACAGTAGGCAGTCACTCAGCAAGAGTGACTGGGCTGTGGGCGGTGCTGGGGGCTGCCTGCAGGGCTGTGCTGGGGGCGGGCGGGGCTGACAGTGTGTGCTCACTGCTGGGATCTGAGGACGGGGCTGTGCTGCGGTCGCTGGGGGTCTGCCCGCCGGCGCCGGTGTTTTTGTGGACCGGCGTGTGCGGGGCTCTGCCCGCCGGCGTGTGCGGGGCTCTGCTCGCCGGCGTGTGCGGGGCTCTGCCCGCTGGCGTGTGCGGGGCTCTGCTCGCCGGCGTGTGCGGGGCTCTGCCCGCCGGCGTGTGCGGGGCTCTGCCCGCCGGCGTGTGCGGGGCTCTTCCCGCCGGCGTGTGCGGGGCTCTGCTCGCCGGCGTGTGCGGGGCTCTGCCCGCCGGCTTGTGCGGGTGCCTGCCCGCCGGCGTGTGCGGAGGTCTGCCCGCCGGCATGTGTGTGTGTCGGCGATGTGTGTGTGTCGGCGATGTGTGTGTGCCGGCGATGTGTGTGTGCGTGTGCGCGCGTGCCAGCGCTGTGTGTGTGTGCGTGCCGGCACTGTGTGTGTGTGTGTGTGTGCGTGTGCCGGCGCTGTGTGTGTGTGTGTGCGCGTGCCAGCGCTGTATGTGTGTGCGTGCCGGCACTGTGTGTGTGTGTGTGTGTGTGTGCGCGCGTGCCAGCGCTGTGTGTGTGTGTGCGTGCCGGCACTGTGTGTGTGTGCGTGTGCCGGCGCTGTGTGTGTTTGTGTGTGTGCGCGCGCGCGCCGGCGCTGTGTGTGTGTGTGCAGGCATCGTCCGATGGGACTACAAGTCCCATCGGGCTCTGCCTGCTACACTGACAGTAAGTGACACATTAGCCAATGATGGGACAGTAGTAGTCCCATCATCCGGCTAATGTGTTGAATGTAAAAAAAAAAAACATACACAGTACATACATACATACAACACACACCATGCGACGACATGCACCATGCGGCGACATTCTGCATGCACCATGCGACAACATGCGACGACATGCACCATGTGACATGCACCATGCAACGACATGCACCATGCGGCGACATGCACCATGTGACATGCACCATGCGGCGACATGCACCATGAAGCGACATGCACCATGCGACATTCGACGACATGCACCATGTGAAGACATGCTGCATGCACCATGCGACAACATGCAACATGCGACGACATGCAACATGCACCATGCGACGACATGCACCATGCGATGACATGCTGCATGCACCATGCGACAACATGCGACATGCACCATGCGACGGCATGCGACATGCACCATGCGACGGCATGCGACATGCACCATGCGACGACATGCGACAACATACACCATGCGACGGCATGCGACATGCACCATGCGACATGCTACATGCACCATGCAACGGCATGCGACATGTACCATGCGGCGACATGCACCATGCGACGACATGCGCCAACATGCACCATGCGACGCCATGCGACAACATGCACCATGCGATGACATGCTACATGCACCATGCGACGACATGCACCATGCGACGACATGCTGCATGCACCATGCGACAACATGCACCATGCGACGGCATGCACCATGCGACGACATGTGACAACATGCACCATGCGACGGCATGCGACATGCACCATGCGACATGCTACATGCACCATGCGACGGCATGCTACATGCACCATGCGACGGCATGCGACGGCATGCGACATGTACCATGCTGCGACATGCACCATGCGACGACATGCGCCATGCGACAACATGCACCATGCGACGGCATGCTACATGCGACATGCTACATGCACCATGCGACGACATGCTACATGCACCATGCGATGACATGCACCATGCGACGACATGCTGCATGCACCATGCGACAACATGTGACGGCATGCGACATGCACCATGCGACAACATGCACCATGCGACGGCATGCGACATGCACCATGCGACATGCACCATGCGACGGCATGCGACATGCACCATACGACGGCATGCGACAAGTACCATGCGACGACATGCACCATGCGACGACATGCACCATGCAACGACATGCACCATGCAACGACATGTGACATACAGTACATACATACATACTACAGACATACAGTACATATAACATAGAGTACATACTCACCATCACTTGTCACTTTGTTCCCCGAAGCCATTGTCACCTGTAAAAAATATTAAAATAATAAACAAACAATATACTCCCTGTCCGCAGAAATTCAATTAAAACGAGTGTCCCACGACGATCTCCCGTGGAGAGCAGGAGCATCAGTTGATGTGACCACTCTCCAGGGGCTCCAGGAACACAATGATGGAAGGTATCCTTCCATCATGTATTCCTCACAAGGTATTCCTACGCCCCTGTGAGAAAATAGTCCCTAGTCTCACTATTGGCATTGCTGGGTGAGACATTTTCCCACGCAGCAATTGCCATAAAGTGAGACCAGTGAACTAGAGTAACCTCAGTGATGCACTGCAGGAGCCATTGTCTCCTGTCAGTGTGTCACTGAGGGTCCTATAGAGCAGTGACATCACCCGATGTCACTGTTCTATAGGGGAGATCGTCGTGGGACACTCGTTATTAATTGGACTACGGCGGAAAGGTAGTATACGGTTTATTTATTTTTTTTTTTTGCAGGCGCTGAAGTATGGTAAGTATGGTTAAATGAAGAATATTAAAATACTTTTTTCCAAATGTGTGTGTTTTATTAACCCTTTCTTACTATTGGATTAATAATGGATAGGCGTCTTATTGACGCCTCTCCGTTATTAACCCGGCTTAATGTCACCTTACAATAGCAAGGTGACATTAACCCTTCATTACCCCATATCCCACCGCTACACGGGAGTGGGAAGAGAGGGGCTAAGTGCCGGAATTGGTGCATCTTACAGATGCGCCATTTCTGGGGCGGCTGCGGACTGGTATTTGTAGCCGGGGGGGGGGGGGCAATATCCATGGCCCCTCTCTAGGCTATGAATATCAGCCTGCAGCTGTCTGCGTAGCCTTTCTGGCTATAAAATATAGGGGAACCCCACGTCATTTTTTTTTTTTTGGGGGGGGAGGGGTCCCCCTATTTTAATAGCCAGTAAAGGCTACGCAGACAGCTGCGGGCTGGTATTCGTAGCAGGCTACAGATATTAGCCCCGGCCGTCGGCTTTCTCCCTCTGGCGCAGAAAATTGTGCGGGAGCCCACGCCGTTTTTTCCGCTTTTTTTTTTTTTAAATTCAATGCTCATTAAGGCCTCTTTCACTCTTGCGTCGGTATGGGTCCATCGCTATGCGTCGGGCCGACGTACCGACGCACGTTGTGAAATTTGTGCACGACGTTCTTCAGAGTGGGCAGCGGATGCAGTTTTTCAACGCATCTGCTGCCCATTCTGAAGTGCGGGGAGGAGGGGGCGGAGTTTCTGCCGCGCATGCGTGGTAGAAAATGGCGGGCACGACGGGCAAAAAAACTTTCACTTGAATGTTTTTTCGTGCCGACGGTCCGCCAAAACACGATGGATCCGTAGCACGACGGAAGCGATGTCTGGCCATCCGTCACGTTCCGTCGCTAATACAAGTCTATGGGTAAAACGCATCCTGTGAGCACATTTGCAGGATCTGTTTTTTTGCACCGGATTGTTTTTTTCCGCCAGATCCTTTTTTTTTTCAACCGGATCCGTTTTTTTCCGCCGGATCCATTTTTTTCCACCGAATGTTTTTTTTTTCCGCCATATCTGTTTTTTCTCATAGAGTTGTATTAGCGCCGGATTGCACCTGATGGCCACACGTTTAATCCGTTTTGCAGGATCCGTCAAGAAAGCTGTTTCCGCCGGACGGAAAACACATACAGAGGAACGTTTTTTTGGTACGTCGAAAAAGTGCACAGCGACGGATCTAGCAAAAAAACGGATGAAACATGTGGCCATCAGACGCACTCCGGCGCTAATACAACTCTATGAGAAAAAAACGGATCTGGTGGAAAAAAACGATCAGGTGGAAAAAAACGGATACGGCAAAAAAAAAAAAAAAGATCCGGCGAAAAAAAACGGATCCTGCAAATGTGCTCGCAGGATGCGTTATGTACCCATAGACTTGTATTAGCAACAGATCCGTCGTGATTTGGCGGACGCGACGCACAAAAAAAGTTCAATGTAACTTTTTTTGTGCGACGTGTCTGCCATTTCCGACCGCACATGCGTGGCTGGAACTCTGCCCCCTCCTCCACGCTCATCACAATGGGCAGCGGATGCGTTGTAAAACTGCATCCGCTACCCACGTTGTGCTAAATTTAGCATAACATCCGTCGGTACGTCTGGCCGAAGATTTGCGACGGCCCCGTACCGATGCAAGTGTGAAAGTAGCCTTACATCTGAATTTGCTGAGTATAATGCAGCCACCCCAGAGTATAATGTAACCCCCCAAAGAATATAATGCAGCCCCCCATAGAGTATGATGCAATCACCCCTCATAGAATATAAATATAATACAGCCCCCCATAGAATATAATGTAGCCCTGAATAGAATAGAATGCAGCCCACCTCCCCATAGAATATAATGCAGCCCCATCAGAGTATGATGCAATCATCCCTCATAAAATCTAATACAGCCCCCCATAGAATATAATGCAGCCCACCTCCCCATAATATATAATGCAGCCCCCATTGAATATAATGTAGCCCCCATAGAATATAATGCAGCCCCCCATAGTATATAAGACAGCCTCCCCCATAGAATGTAATATACCCCCGCAATAGTATATAACACAGTCACATAGTATATAACACAGCCACATAGTATATAACACGGCCTCCCCCATAGAATATAATATACCTCCCATAGTATATATCAAAGCCCGCATATAATATAGCACAACTTGCATAGTATATAGCACAGCCTGCATAATATAGCACAGCCCGCGTAGTAGTATACAGCACAGCCCGTGTAGTAGTATACATCACAGCCCGGGTCGTAGTATATACAGCACAGCCCGCATAGTAGTATATACAGCACAGCCCGCGTAGTAGTATACACAGCACAGCCCGCGTAGTAGTATACACAGCACAGCCCACACAGTGGTATATACACAGCACAGCCCACACAGTGGTATATACACAGCACAGCCCACACAGTGGTATATACACAGCACAGCCCACACAGTGGTATATACACAGCCCACACAGTGGTATATACAGCACAATCCACATCTCATCCCCCCGATAATGGCTCCACAGTCCAGTAAAAAAAAAAAAAACACTCTACTCACCTTTCCTCGCGCTGCTCCTGGCTCCTGTCTCGGCGGCTGCAGTCTGCCCGGGACACAGCAGATGCACCCGCAGTGTCAGAGGCAGAGCGGGGAATGATGGGAGAGGGAGCGTCAGCAGACGCTCTCTCCTCCATCATTGCATTGAACTATACCGGCGTCTATGACGCCGGTATAGTTGAATGCGGCGGCGGCACTGGCGGGAGTAGGGGGGAAAGAGTGCAGCGGCCCACTACTGGCACCGGCCCTTCTGGCATTTGCCAGAAGTGCCCGATGGCCAGTCCGGCCCTGGTCACCGCCCACACACTTCCCTCCTCCTGAACTGCAGCGTTTCTTGGACCCACATCCGCAGCAAAACTGCAGATATTTCTTTACATCTCAATGAAAGTCTGAGGCCGGAGTCACACTACAGCGAGATACGGCCGAGTCTCGCAGGTTAAATTCAAGCTCTGGCACCGGCACTCCGGAGCGGAGCGTGCAGCTCCATGTATTGCTGTGCGGCCGCACGCTCCGCTCCAGAGTGACGGTGGCAGAGCTTGGTTTTAACCTGCGAGACTCGGCCGTATCTCGCTGTGTGTGATCCCGGCCTAAGGGTGCAGAAACGCTGCAGTTCGGCACAAAAGAAGTGACATGCTGCGGAGAAAAAATAAAGCTGCGTTTCGGTGCGGCCTTTTCCGCAGCATGTGCACAACAAGTCTGCGGCTCCCATAGACTTACATTGGTTGTGCACTACACTGCGGATTTAATGCAATTCCGTACGGCAAAAAACGCTGCGGATCTGCAATCAAATCCGCAACGTGTGCACACAGCTTTAGCATTTAGTGTACCTAGCAAAAAGCCAAGCAAAAAACAAGTGTGGGATTGCAGTTTTTTTGCAATTTCATCATACTTTGAATTTTTTTCACATTTTCTGTTACACGACATGCTAAAACCAATGGTATCGTTCAAAAGTAGAACTTGTCCCGCAAAAGATAAGCCCTCACATGGCCATATTGACCGAAACATTATGGCTCTGGAAAGAAGGGGAGCGATAAACGAAAAAAGCTCCAGGGGTGAAGGGGTTTAGAAACATGGATATGGACATAGATACATACAGATATATCTATATATCTATTTCCATATCTATCTATCTATCTATCTATCTATCTATCTATCTATCTATCTATCTATCTATCTATCCCACATCTATCTATCTATCTATCCCACATCTATCTATCTATCTATCTATCTATCAATCTATCTATCTATCTAATATCTATCTATCTATCTAATATCTATCTATCTATCTAATATCTATCTATCTATCTAATATCTATCTATCTAATATCTATCTATCTATCTATCTAATATCTATCTATCTATCTAATATCTATCTATCTAATATCTATCTATCTATCTATCTAATATCTATCTATCTATCTATCATCTATCTATCTATCTATCTAATATCTATCTATCTATCTATGATATATCTATCTATCTATCTATCTATCTATCTATGTGTAATGGAGTGTGGGTTGGACAAATGTAAAAGAGGAGTTGGACAGAAATGACACCACAAATCTTTTTGAAGAGAGGAGGGAGAGGAGGGAGAGGAGGGAGGGGTTTGGGTGTGTTTTTGGAGTGGGTGTGCTATGTTCGGGCTTAGTGGCAGTGCAAGGCATCATGGAACTTGTAGTATTAGGGCACAATAAGGAAGTAGTCGATTAACCCCATGAGAGCTGAATCCAGCACTGAAGATGTGCTGCTACAGCATGATAACAGGTAATATTGCTAAAATAAACACAGTAGATGTTTTCAGTGGCACATAATAGCAAGATTTATGAAAAAAAAAAAAAAAACTTTATAGTAGTGGACAACTTCTTTAATATCTTTTAAAAACACTAAATATCCAATATGTGCACAACTACACCATCACCAAAACAACAACATTCCATAGGAAAGGCCAAGATGGTGCCAATCCCTAAAATAACTAACATCACCCTACCTACCAGCGGAGGTTGGCACCCTATAACACCTGCGCAATGGCGCCCCCGCTCATCGTCGACTCTCCCTGCTAACCCTGATGTACCCTAATGGAACAGGGAGCGGAAAAACAACAGACACTCAGTGCCCCTCTAGGGAAGATAGTGAGTCAATGGCAATGACCCGGTATTGCTATCTCGCTAGCTGCACTATTACTTCCTATCAGCGGGGGTCGGCACCCTAAAATGCACGCAAATGGCGCCCCCGCTCCACGACGACTACACTTATCTGACCCTAAAATATAAGGGTAGGCAGGATGTCACATAGATACATTAGAACACAAACATTCAAGAGGATTTATAATACCCGATTTTAATAAAGTGTCATTTTTGTATACACAGATACCCATAGAATGTGCTGATCATTCATACTCCACACACCTTGTAGTTACTAAATTCACATATATATAAAAAAGAAGATCATGAAGTTCAATAACTTGCGAATAAGATACTTTGCGGGTAAGATAATCTCCAAAATCTAACCACCAGTAGACCAGAGTATAAGCACATACCAAGAGGACACAATCCTCCTAAAGCAAAAACCGTTTGGTTATTACGGCATAACATTCAAATAAACAAGGTGCTCCCTTCCCCAAACTCAACGCGTTTCCCCTCCGCAAATAACAGGAGGTTCATCAGGAGTTTATCAGATACAAAAAAGGGTTACTTAGCTTCCTTCATGGATGGTGCAGATAAACCAAATGGTCTGTACCACCGTCGGGTCGATACCTCGTGGATATGGTGCTCCCAGACAAATGCCACAGTGTGTGCGTTTTAAAGGCAGATCGATTGACTTAGACACAATCAGCTGTTCACCGGCGTGTGTGTACAAAGCACTTCCGGTATCACAATCAAGCGGGGGTCATGTGTAATCTAGCGTCTACTACGTATACTGCGCCGGCGCCAAAAGACATACACGCCCCCTATTCTCAGGCGAGGGTTCGTAATTGTCCATACATACTACTGCGCACGCTCCAAAAACTGTAGCGTCTCCTACGTATACTGCGCCGGTGTCAAACACACACGCCCCTTAATTCTCAGGCGAGGGATCGTACTTGTCCGTCCATGCTACTGCGCACACGCCAATCCTGTAGCGTCTCCTACGTACACTGCGCCGGCGCCAAACATACACGTCCCCTATTCTCAGGCGAGAGTTCGTAGTTATCCATACATGCTACTGCGCACGCGCCAGTCATGACGTAGACAGCACCCAGACGGATAAACCCACATCATTATCTACACGGAGTGCCGCTTTAGAACTAGTTCGCCGGCGCCGAAACAGGTACGCATGCTCAATAAACATATTTCAAAAGAGTGCTACATGATTATAGTAGCGCAGACACAAATTAAGCGCACATGCGCAGTATATACATGCATAATAGTTACCATAAAAATGATAACGTCATAATAACATTTTCAGATGAAAAAACTCCATAGTGCACAAAGTCGGCGCTAGAACAGTACCCCATTATGAAACACCGCAAGTGCCAAACATGGGCACATAACAGTTGTGCGTTAGGCAAACCCCTGATATGGGCTTACCCAAAATTGCAGATACATAAGTCCAAATATATCAACACAATCATTGTTTATGCCATGGATTGGCTAATACATTACAGACCATTTGGTTTATCTGCACCATCCATGAAGGAAGCTAAAGGTACCGTCACACTAGACGATATCGCTAGCGATCCGTGACGTTGCAGCGTCCTCGCTAGCGATATCGTCCAGTGTGACAGGCAGCAGCGATCAGGCCCCTGCTGTGCTGTCGCTGGTCGGGGAAGAAAGTCCAGAACTTTATTTCGTCGCTGGACTCCCCGTAGACATCGCTGAATCGGCGTGTGTGACACCGATTCAGCGATGTCTTCGCTGGTAACCAGGGTAAACATCGGGTAACTAAGCGCAGGGCCGCGCTTAGTAACCCGATGTTTACCCTGGTTACCATCGTTAAAGTAAAAAAACAAACGCTACATACTTACCTATCGCTGTCTGTCCTCGGCGCTCTGCTTCTCTGGTCTGGCTGTGAGCGCCGGGCAGCCGGAAAGCAGAGCGGTGACATCACCGCTCTGCTTTCCGGCCGCTGTGCTCACAGCCAGACCAGAGAAGCAGAGCGCCGAGGACAGACAGCGATAGGTAAGTATGTAGCGTTTGTTTTTTTACTTTAACGATGGTAACCAGGGTAAACATCGGGTTACTAAGCGCGGCCCTGCGCTTAATTACCCGATGTTTACCCTGGTTACCGGGGACCTCGGGATCGTTGGTCGCTGGAGAGCAGTCTGTGTGACAGCTCTCCAGCGACCAAACAGCGACGCTGCAGCGATCCGGATCGTTGTCGGTATCGCTGCAGCGTCGCTATGTGTGACGGGGCCTTAAGTAACCCTTTTTTGTATCTGATAAACTCCTGATGAACCTCCTGTTATTTGCGGAGGGGAAACGCGTTGAGTTTGGGGAAGGGAGCACCTTGTTTATTTGAATGTTATGCCGTAATAACCAAACGGTTTTTGCTTTAGGAGGATTGTGTCCTCTTGGTATGTGCTTATACTCTGGTCTACTGGTGGTTAGATTTTGGAGATTATCTTACCCGCAAAGTATCTTATTTGCAAGTTATTGAACTTCATGATCTTCTTTTTTATATATATGCGAATTTAGTAACTACAAGGTGTGTGGAGTATGAATGATCAGCACATTCTATGGGTATCTGTGTATACAAAAAGGACACTTTATTAAAATCGGGTATTATAAATCCTCTTGAATGTTTATGTGTTCTAATGTATCTATGTGACATCCTGCCTACCCTTATATTTTAGGGTCAGATTAGTGTAGTCGTCGTGGAGCGGGGGCGCCATTTGCGTGCATTTTAGGGTGCCGACCCCGCTGATAGGAAGTAATAGTGCAGCTAGCGAGATAGCAATACCGGGTCATTGCCATTGACTCACTATCTTCCCTAGAGGGGCACTGAGTGTCTGTTGTTTTCCGCTCCCTGTTCCATTAGGGTACATCAGGGTTAGCAGGGAGAGTCGACGAGGAGCGGGGGCGCCATTGCGCAGGTGTTATAGGGTGCCAACCTCCGCTGGTAGGTAGGGTGATGTTAGTTATTTTAGGGATTGGCACCATCTTGGCCTTTCCTATGGAATGTTGTTGTTTTGGTGATGGTGTAGTTGTGCACATATTGGATATTTAGTGTTTTTAAGAGATATTAATAAAGGTTAACTTTTAATTCTTGGGATTTTTTCTGTGAGTTCCTCAAAGTAGCCACCTTTTGCTTTGATGACTGCTTTGCACACTCTTGGCATTCTCTTGATAAGCTTCAAGAGGTAGTCACCAGAAATGGTCTTCCAACAATCTTGAAGGAGTTCCCAGAGATGCTTAGCACTTGTTGGCCCTTTTGCCTTCACTCTACGGTCCAGCTCACCCCAAACCATCTCGATTGGGTTCAGGTCTGGTGACTGTGGAGGCCTGGTCATTTGGCGTAGCACCCCATCACTCTCCTTCTTGGTCAAATAGCCCTTACACAGCCTGGAGGTGTGTTTGGGGTCATTGTCTTGTTGAAAAATAAATGATGGTCCAACTAAGCACAAAGCAGATGGAATAGCATGCCGCTGCAAGATGCTATTGTGGCCTTGCTGGTTCAGTATGCCTTCAATTTTGAATAAATCCCCCACAGTATCACCAGCAAAGCACCCCACACCATCACACTTCCTCCTCCATGCTTCACGGTGGGAACCAGGCATGTAGAGTCCATCCGTTCACCTTTTCTGCGTCGCAAAAAGACACGGTGGTTGGAACCAAAGATCTCAAATTTGGACTCATCAGACCAAAGCACAGATTTCCTCTGGTCTGATGTAAATTCCTTGTGTTCTTTAGCCCAAACAAGTCTCTTCTGCTTGTTGCCTGTCCTTAGCAGTGGTTTCCTAGCAGCTATTTTACCATGAAGGCCCGCTGCACAAAGTCTTCTCTTAACAGTTATTGTAGAGATCTGTCTGCTGCTAGAATCTGTGTGGCATTGACCTGGTCTCTAATCTGAGCTGCGATTTCTGAGGCTGGTGACTCCTCAGAAGCAGAGGTGACTCTTGGTCTTCCTTTCCTGGGGCGGTCCTCATGTGAGCCAGTTTCTTTGTAGCGCTTGATGGTTTTTGCCACTGCACTTGGGGACACTTTTAAAGTTTTCCCAATTTTTTGGACTGACTGACCTTCATTTCTTAAAGTAATGATGACCACTCGTTTTTCTTTACTTAGCTGCTTTTTTCTTGCCATAATACAAATTCTAACAGTCTATTCAATAGGACTATCAGGTGTGTATCCACCAGACTTCTGCTCAACACAACTGATGGTCCCAACACCATTTAAAAGGCAAGAAATCCCACTTATTAAACGTGACAGGGCACACCTGTGAAGTGAAAACCATTCCCAGTGATTACCTCTTGAATCTCATCAAGAGAATGCCAAGAGTGTGCAAAGCAGTCATCAAAGCAAAAGGTGGCTACTTTGAAGGACCTAAATATAAGACATAATTTCAGTTGTCTCACACTTTTTTGTTAAGTATATAATTCCACATGTGTTAATTCATAGTTTTGATGCCTTCAGTGTGAATGTACAATTTTCATAGTCATGAAAATACAGAAAAATCTTTAAATGAGAAGGTATGTCCAAACTTTTGGTCTGTACTGTATATACAGAAGGAGATGACAGACAGCAGGTATATACTATATACAGGGGAGATTACATACAGGTATATACTATATATAGGAGGAGATGACATACAGGTATATACTATATACAGGGGAGAGGACACACAGGTATATACAATATGCAGGAGGAAATGACATACAGCAGGTATATACTATTTACAGGGGAGATGACATACAGGTATATACTATATACAGGAGGTGACATACAGGTGTATAATATATATAAGGGAGATGAAAAACATGTATATACTGAGGGGAAAATGAGAGATGTAAGGTGAAAATGAAAAGAGGTGTGAGTGCAAAATGAGAGTGAGGGAAAATATTGGAGTGATGAGAAAATGACAGATGTGAGGTCGAAATGACAAGTGTTAGGGGGGAATTAGAGGAGTGAGGGGGAAAATAAGCGGAGTGAGGGGGAAAATGAGAGAAGTGAAGTGCTAAATGAGAGGGGTGATGGGAAAATAAGAGAAGTGAGGTGCTATAACTAACCACAGATATTAACTATGCCCAGGCAACGCCGGGCTCTTCGGCTAGTCAGTAATCAATGAGTAGCTAGTGGTGAAACCTCTCTGGGTAATTAGAGCAGGGCCGCCATCAGGGCATTACAGCCGTGACTGGCGTATGGGGCCCGGGCCCGCGCCCGCACGTCAATAGTTAACAGCCGCCAGCCAGTCTGAGGCTGGCAGCTGAATAGGGCCACAGTGCGCACTCACCGGCGTCACCGGCGTCTGACATCATTGTCAGCCGCCGGGCCCGGCGAGTGCGTCTGTGTGGAGTCTGGAGGGAGCTTCGCCCGGCGCAGGAGCACGGCCAGGTAAGAACTTGTGGTTTGTTTTTTTTTTCTTTGAGAACGGCGATCCAGGGGGGCCCGGGGGGCAGAATGCTGGACACACAGGGGCAGAAATGCTGGACACAGTGGGGCAGAAATGCTGGACACACAGGGGCAGAAATGCTGGACACACAGGGGCAGAATGGTGGACACACAGGGGCAGAATGCTGGACACAGTGGGGCAGAAATGCTGGACCCAGTGGGGCAGAAATGCTGGACCCAGTGGGGCAGAAATGCTGGACACAGTGGGGCAGAATGCTGAGCATACAGTGGGGCAGAATGCTGGGCACACAGTGGGGCAGAATGCTGGACACACAGTGGGGCAGAATGCTGGACACACAGTGGGGCAGAATGCTGGACACACAGTGGGGCAGAATGCTGGACACACAGTGGGGCAGAATGCTGGACACACAGTGGGGCAGAATGCTGGACACACAGTGGGGCAGAATGCTGGACACAGTGGGGCAGAATGCTGGACACACAGTGGGGCAGAATGCTGGACACACAGTGACAGGGGCAGAATGCTGGACACACAGTGACAGGAGCAGAATGCTGGACACAGTGACAGGGGCAGAATGCTGGACACAGTGACAGGGGCAGAATGCTGGACACAGTGACAGGGGCAGAATGCTGGACACAGTGACAGGGGCAGAATGCTGGACACAGTGACAGGGGCAGAATGCTGGACACTGACAGGGGCAGAATGCTGGACACTGACAGGGGCAGAATGCTGGACACAGTGACAGGGGCAGAATGCTGGACACTGACAGGGGCAGAATGCTGGACACAGTGACAGGGGCAGAATGCTGGACACAGTGACAGGGGCAGAATGCTGGACACAGTGACAGGGGCAGAATGCTGGACACAGTGACAGGGGCAGAATGCTCGACTCAGGGGCAGAATGCTGGACATTGGGGCAGAATGCGAGACACGGGGCAGAATGGAGATACAGGACATGATTGGAGACACGAGGCAGGATGAAAGACATGGGGGCATGACTGGAGACAGATGGGGAGGATTGGAGACAGATGGGGCAGAATGGAGACACAGGGGGCATAATAGGAGACAAGTGGCAGGATTGCAGACACGGGGGCATGGTTGGAGACATAGGGGGCAGAATGGAGACATGGGGCATGATTGGAGACACTGGGGGCAGAATTGGAGACAGATCATGCAGGATCATGGGGTAGGATGGATATGATGGAGACAGATGGGGCCGGATGGAGAGATCACATGGGGCGATCATATGGGGCAGGATGGGATAACATATGGGGCAGAATGGATACTCATGAGGGCAGGATGGGAGAACATATGGCTGACGCCAGGAATGAGACACACGGTGGCCAGGATGGGTATTATTATTACCATAGGGGCTAATTTAAGGATATTATTACTGCAGTGATGTATTTATTTTATTTTTTGAGTATACCGTTTTAAATGAGGGGGCAGTCCTGTTACTGTATAGAGTGATACTATGTTGCCTCTTTTTCTTCATGTGGTGTAATGTAGAAGTTGTGAAAAATTAAGTAATGTATTCTACAAGCGGAGCTCGAGATAACTGTGTTATTTCCTGTAGAGACGAGCCCTGGCTGGATGAAATGATGGCGATCTGGGGCAGAATGCTGGGCACACAGTGGGGCAGAATGCTGGACACACAGTGGGGCAGAATGCTGGACACACAGTGGGGCAGAATGCTGGACACACAGTGGGGCAGAATGCTGGACACACAGTGGGGCAGAATGCTGGACACACAGTGGGGCAGAATGCTGGACACAGTGGGGCAGAATGCTGGACACACAGTGGGGCAGAATGCTGGACACACAGTGACAGGGGCAGAATGCTGGACACACAGTGACAGGGGCAGAATGCTGGACACACAGTGACAGGGGCAGAATGCTGGACACAGTGACAGGGGCAGAATGCTGGACACAGTGACAGGGGCAGAATGCTGGACACAGTGACAGGGGCAGAATGCTGGACACAGTGACAGGGGCAGAATGCTGGACACACAGTGGGGCAGAATGCTGGACACACAGTGGGGCAGAATGCTGGACACACAGTGGGGCAGAATGCTGGACACACAGTGGGGCAGAATGCTGGACACAGTGGGGCAGAATGCTGGACACACAGTGGGGCAGAATGCTGGACACACAGTGACAGGGGCAGAATGCTGGACACACAGTGACAGGAGCAGAATGCTGGACACAGTGACAGGGGCAGAATGCTGGACACAGTGACAGGGGCAGAATGCTGGACACAGTGACAGGGGCAGAATGCTGGACACAGTGACAGGGGCAGAATGCTGGACACAGTGACAGGGGCAGAATGCTGGACACTGACAGGGGCAGAATGCTGGACACTGACAGGGGCAGAATGCTGGACACAGTGACAGGGGCAGAATGCTGGACACTGACAGGGGCAGAATGCTGGACACAGTGACAGGGGCAGAATGCTGGACACAGTGACAGGGGCAGAATGCTGGACACAGTGACAGGGGCAGAATGCTGGACACAGTGACAGGGGCAGAATGCTGGACACAGTGACAGGGGCAGAATGCTGGACACAGTGACAGGGGCAGAATGCTGGACACAGTGACAGGGGCAGAATGCTGGACACTGACAGGGGCAGAATGCTGGACACAGTGACAGGGGCAGAATGCTGGACACTGACAGGGGCAGAATGCTGGACACAGTGACAGGGGCAGAATGCTGGACACAGTGACAGGGGCAGAATGCTGGACACAGTGACAGGGGCAGAATGCTGGACACAGTGACAGGGGCAGAATGCTCGACTCAGGGGCAGAATGCTGGACATTGGGGCAGAATGCGAGACACGGGGCAGAATGGAGATACAGGACATGATTGGAGACACGAGGCAGGATGAAAGACATGGGGGCATGACTGGAGACAGATGGGGAGGATTGGAGACAGATGGGGCAGAATGGAGACACAGGGGGCATAATTGGAGACAAGTGGCAGGATTGCAGACACGGGGGCATGGTTGGAGACATAGGGGGCAGAATGGAGACATGGGGCATGATTGGAGACACTGGGGGCAGAATTGGAGACAGATCATGCAGGATCATGGGGCAGGATGGATATGATGGAGACAGATGGGGCCGGATGGAGAGATCACATGGGGCGATCATATGGGGCAGGATGGGATAACATATGGGGCAGAATGGATACTCATGAGGGCAGGATGGGAGAACATATGGCTGACGCCAGGAATGAGACACACGGTGGCCAGGATGGGTATTATTATTACCATAGGGGCTAATTTAGGGATATTATTACTGCAGTGATGTATTTATTTTATTTTTTGAGTATACCGTTTTAAATGAGGGGGCAGTCCTGTTACTGTATAGAGTGATACTATGTTGCCTCTTTTTCTTCATGTGGTGTAATGTAGAAGTTGTGAAAAATTAAGTAATGTATTCTACAAGCGGAGCTCGAGATAACTGTGTTATTTCCTGTAGAGACGAGCCCTGGCTGGATGAAATGATGGCGATCTGTGCTGGATGAAAGATGAAGGACTTCACCTAGAGACGTCACTGGTGAGTCAGTGTTACCTATACACTGACACTATACACTGTATACTATACACAGAGCTCCTGTGTATAATTTCACTAGTGATCACTGTATTATCTGTACACAGACACTGCATACTAAGTACAGATCTCCTGTTTATAATGGCACTTATGGTGATAGTATGGTGCTTTTTTTTTATTACTGATCAGTATTGTAGTATTCAGTCACTATGTGGTGGTAATATGTGGTCTGGACATGGTTTTGCGGTATTTGTTCCTTGTATGTGATATTATTGGTCATTTTAAAAATTGAAAAATAAATAAAAATATACCTAAATTGTACTGCATATTTTAACAAATATTTAATAGGCTACAGTAGAGTAGGGCCCGGCCAAAAGTGTCTACCGTGTTATGGTGGCGGCATAAAAAATCTTTTGGCCAAAACAAAAGCTGCCGGCTATATGTGTGATCTGGTGATGGGAACTGTTAATGTGTGATAGGTGAGAAGTGGAGTTTTTCCAAGAGAGAGCGGTGGGACTGTGGACAGTTCGAGGGGTGGAGCGTGGAGGCGGGGCTGGAGTGGAGCCTGGGCGGAGTCTCAAGGGGGCCCCGAAAATGTTGACAGTATGGGGCCCCGAAATTTCTAGTGGCAGCCCTGAATTAGAGCACGGGGCTCGGTGACTTCACAATCTAAACTATCGTAAGCTCCAATATTTTCTGTCAGATGAATTTCAAGGAGAAATATTACACATTTAAAGTGAACTGTGTATAATAGTGCAGAGCTGAGATGTCTTAAAGGGAACCTGTCAATTGTGCTCAGTAACCTACAGACGCTGTCAGGTTCGTGCCTTATACTGAGTACACTGATATCTTGGTAGATAAAATCCATCTTGTGGTTGTTGTTTTATCTGTATTTGTACTTTTCAGCTAATGAGATTCTCGTGCTCTGGGGTGGGGCTGTGGGTGGCCTGTGGGAGGGGCTTTATGTGGTGCTCTGATTACATATTTGTAACACCCCAAGGTCCTGGTTGTTACAGTGGCATTGTTTTCCTCACAGGGAGAGTGATGTCATGCTTGGAAGTGAAGGAAGATCTCTTTTATCAGGTAATCACAAAGCACACAACATGTTCACACTCCAGGCCAGAAGGGGGAGATTTAAACCTGGATTAACCTCCAAGGGTGGTTTGCACGTTAATGACCGGGCCAATTTTTACAATTCTGACCACTGTACATTTATGAGGTTATAACTCTGGAACGCTTCAACGGATCCTGATGATTCTGACAATGTTTTCTCATGACATATTGTACTTCATGATAGTGGTAAAACTTATTTGATATTACCTGTGTTTATTTGTGAAAAAAATGGAAATCTGGCAAAAATTTTGAAATTTTCGCAATTTTCCAACTTTGAATTTTCATGCCCTTAAATCACAGAGATATGTCACACAAAATACTTAATAGGTAACATTTCCCATATGTCTACTTTACATCAGCACAATTTTGGAACCAAACTCTGATCGCTTTTAATTCCGATTTTTGTGAGGCAGAATGACCAAAAACCAGCTATTCATGAAATTCTTTTTTTTTTTTTTTTGGAAGGGTGGAGGGGGGAGGGGGGCGTTTATACCGTTCCAGGTTTGGTGAACTTGATAAAGCAGTTTTATTCTTCGGGTCAGTACGATTACAGCGATACCTCATTTTTTTTTTTTTATGTTTTGGCGCTTTTATACGATATAAACTATTTTATAGAAAACAATTATTTTCGCATCACTTTATTCTGAGGACTATAACTTTTTAATTTTTCGCTGATGATGCTGTATGGCGGCTCGTTTTTTGCGGGACAAGATGACATTTTCAGCGGTACCATGGTTATTTATATCTGTCTTTTTGATCGTGTGTCATTCCACTTTTTGTTCGGCGGTATGATAATAAAGCGTTGTTTTTTGCCTCGTTTTTTTTTATGGCGTTCACTGAAGGGGTAACTAGCGGGGCAGTTTTATAGGTCAGGGTGTTACAGACGCGGCGATACTAAATATGTGTACTTTTATTGTTTTTTTATTACTTAGATAAAAAAATGCATTTATGGGAGCAATATATACAGTATATATATTTTTTTCTTTATTTAGGAATATTTTTTTTATTTTATTTTTTACAAATCTAAATATTTTTTTTACATTTTTTTTACATTGTCCCAGGGGGGACATCACTGTATAGTGACAGATCGCTGATCTGACGCTTTGCAGAGCACTGTGTCAGATCAGCAATCTGACAAGCAGGGCTCCAACTTACAGGCTGGGGCACTGAGCAGGCGCTTGCAAGCCACCTCCCTGCAGGACCCGGAAGGAGCCCCGTGGCCATATTGGATCCGGGGCCTGCAGGGAGGAGATGCTTGGTACAAGGTGAGCACATCGCCTTGTACCGAGGGTCTCAGGGAAGCCTGCTGGGAGCCCCCTCCCTGCGCTATGCTTCCCTATGCCCCCGACACGCTGCGATCATGTTTGATCGCAGTGTTTCGGGGATTAATGTGCCAGGAGTGGTCCGTGACCACTCCTGGCACATAGTGTCAGATGTCTGCTGTGATAGTCAGCAGATAGTCAGCCCGTGAGCGCGGCTGATCGCATATGACGTACTATCCCATCCCTGGGAATAAAGTCCCAGGTCACCTCGACGGGATAGTACGCCATATGGGATTAAGGGGTTAGAGATGTTACCTTTAATATGGGCACCCAGGGCCACGGACGGGGTTTCCGCCACAGTGACATCCCCCTTTAAGTACCGGACATGGTACCGAGTACCCCAAGGCCCTGGCAGGTGACTCATATTCATCTGTATTGGCTTATGACAGGTCGTTGATCCCTCACTGACCTGCCCCCATTTTTACATAATGCATATAATAGCATTAATATTATTGTTGATAATGCCTAAAATATTGTGACTATTGGGAGGCTTAGAAAAAAAATGACATCCTGCAAAATGTCACCGGTGACGGCCACGCCTGTGCAGTCTATAAGTAAGAGATAGATGCTACTGGACAGGCGCCATCTAAGCCTCTCAATAGCCACAATATTATAGGCATTATCAACAATAATATCAACACTATTATATGCATTATGTAAAAATGGGGGCAGTGAGGAATCAGCGACCTATCAAAAGCCAATAGAGATGAATATGTAATCAGAGCACCACATAAAGCCCCGCCCACATCCCCACTTCAGAGTACCACATAAAGCCCTGCCCACAGCCCCGCCCACCACATAAAGCCCCCCCACAGCCCCGCCCCAGAGCACGAGAATCTCATTAACTGAAAACTACAAACACAGATTAAACAACAGTAAACTGTTGTGAATTCTGTGGCAGAGCTCCCTCCTGTGGTCACAAGTGGTACTTCGGCTGATTCTCTCTGTGAGCTTCTGTTGGTGGAGGGAAGTGGTACTGCGGCTTCTGAGTTTCCTCCCTCAGGTGATCTGGTGAGGTCGTTAGGTGCTTCTCTACTTAACTCCACCTAATGCTTTGATCCTGGCTTCCTGTCAATGTTCCAGTGTTGGACTTGCTTTTCCCTGGATCATTCCTGTGGCCTGCTGCTCTGCATAGCTAAGTTCTTCTTTGCTATTTGTTTGCTATTTTTTCTGTCCAGCTTGTCTAATTTGTTGCTGGAAGCTCTGGGACGCAAAGGGTGTACCTCCGTGCCGTTAGTTCGGTACGGAGGGTCTTTTTGCCCCCTTTGCATGGTTTTCTTTAGGGTTTTGTGTAGACCGCAAAGTTGCCTTTTCTATCCTCGCTCTGTTAAGAAAGTCGGGCCTCACTTTGCTGAATCTATTTCATCTCTACGTTTGTCTTTTCATCTTAACTCACAGTCATTATATGTGGGGGGCTGCCTTTTCCTTTGGGGTATTTCTCTGAGGCAAGGTAGGCTTATTTTCTATCTTCAGGCTAGTTAGTTTCTCAGGCTGTGCCGAGTTGCATAGGCAGAGTTAGGCGCAATCCACGGCTGCCTCTAGTGTTGTTTGGAGAGGATTAGGGATTGCGGTCTGCAGAGTTCCCACGTCTCAGAGCCCGTTCTATGATTTTGGGTTATTGTCAGATCACTGTATGTGCTCTGACCGCTATGTCAATTGTGGTACTGAATTGCCTTTCATAACAGTACAGGAAGCCCAAAGTACTAATGATTCTCAATAGAGGGAAAAAAGAAGTTCTGAGACCATTTTTTTTTCTTTGCACTGTGTTTTGCCTTTTTTTTCCCCTAGACATTTGGGTGGCTCAGTACACAGGTGTAGCGATGGACATTAGAAGTCTGTCTTCATTTGTCGATCAGCTCTCGGCAAGAGTACAAAAGATTCAAGACACTATTGATCAGAAATCTATGTTAGAACCAAGAATTCCTATTCCTGATTTGTTTTTTGGAGATAGAACTAAGTTTCTGAGTTTCAAAAATAAATGTAAATTATTTCTGGCCTTGAAACCTCGCTCCTCTGGTGATCCAGTTCAACAGGTTTTGATTGTTATTTCTTTTTTGCGCGGCGACCCTCAGGACTGGGCATTTTCTCTTGCGCCAGGAGATCCTGCATTAAGTAATATCAATGCGTTTTTCCTGGCGCTCGGATTGCTGTACGATGAACCTAATTCAGTGGATCAGCCAGAGAAAAATTTGCTGGCTCTCTGTCAGGGTCAGGATGAGATAGAGGTATATTGTCAGAAATTTAGAAAGTGGTCCGTGCTCACTCAATGGAATGAATCTGCGCTGGCAGCTATGTTCAGAAAGGGTCTCTCGGAAGCCCTTAAGGATGTCATGGTGGGATTTCCTATGCCTGCTGGTTTGAATGAGTCCATGTCTTTGGCCATTCAGATCGGTCGACGCTTGCGTGAGCGTAAATCTGTGCACCATTTGGCGGTATTACCTGAGCTTAAACCTGAGCCTATGCAGTGCGATAGGACTTTGACCAGAGTTGAACGGCAAGAACACAGACGTCTGAATGGGCTGTGTTTCTACTGTGGTGATTCCACTCATGCTATCTCTGATTGTCCTAAGCGCACTAAGCGGTTCGCTAGGTCTGCCACCATTGGTACGGTACAGTCAAAATTTCTTCTGTCCGTTACCTTGATCTGTTCTTTGTCATCGTTTTCTGTCATGGCATTTGTGGATTCAGGCGCTGCCCTGAATTTGATGGACTTGGAGTATGCTAAGCGTTGTGGGTTTCTCTTAGAGCCCTTGCAGTGTCCTAATCCATTGAGAGGAATTGATGCCACGCCTTTGGCCAAGAATAAGCCTCAATACTGGACCCAGCTGACCATGTGCATGGCTCCTGCACATCAGGAGGTTATTCGCTTTCTGGTGTTGCATAATCTGCATGATGTGGTCATGTTGGGGTTGCCATGGCTACAAGTCCATAATCCAGTATTAGATTGGAAATCCATGTCGGTGTCCAGCTGGGGTTGTCAGGGGGTACATGGTGATGTTCCATTTTTGTCAATTTCGTCATCCACCCCTTCTGAGGTTCCAGAGTTCTTGTCTGATTACCGGGATGTATTTGATGAGCCCAAGTCCGATGCCCTACCTCCGCATAGGGATTGTGATTGTGCTATCAATTTGATTCCTGGTAGTAAATTCCCAAAAGGTCGACTGTTTAATTTATCCGTGCCTGAGCACGCCGCTATGCGCAGTTATGTGAAGGAATCCCTGGAGAAGGGGCATATTCGCCCGTCATCGTCACCATTAGGAGCAGGGTTCTTTTTTGTAGCCAAGAAGGATGGTTCGCTGAGACCTTGTATAGATTACCGCCTTCTAAATAAGATCACGGTTAAATTTCAGTACCCCTTGCCATTGTTATCTGATTTGTTTGCTCGGATTAAGGGGGCTAGTTGGTTCACCAAGATAGATCTTCGTGGTGCGTATAATCTGGTGCGAATCAGGCGAGGAGATGAATGGAAAACTGCATTTAATACGCCCGAGGGTCATTTTGAGTATCTAGTGATGCCATTCGGACTTGCCAATGCTCCATCAGTGTTTCAGTCCTTTATGCATGACATCTTCCGAGAGTACCTGGATAAATTCCTGATTGTGTACTTGGATGACATTTTGATCTTCTCGGATGATTGGGAGTCTCATGTGAAGCAGGTCAGAACAGTTTTTCAGGTCCTGCGTGCTAATTCTTTGTTTGTGAAGGGATCAAAGTGTCTCTTTGGTGTGCAGAAGGTTTCATTTTTGGGGTTCATCTTTTCCCCTTCTACTATTGAGATGGATCCTGTTAAGGTCCAAGCCATCCATGATTGGACTCAGCCGACATCTCTGAAAAGGCTGCAAAAGTTCCTGGGCTTTGCTAATTTTTATCGTCGCTTCATCTGCAATTTTTCTAGTATTGCCAAACCATTGACCGATTTGACCAAGAAGGGTGCTGATTTGGTCAATTGGTCTTCTGCTGCTGTGGAAGCTTTTCAAGAGTTGAAGCGTCATTTTTCTTCTGCCCCTGTGTTGTGTCAACCAGATGTTTCTCTTCCGTTCCAGGTCGAGGTTGATGCTTCTGAGATTGGAGCAGGGGCTGTTTTGTCGCAGAGAGATTCTGATTGCTCAGTGATGAAACCATGCGCTTTTTTTTCCAGGAAGTTTTCGCCTGCTGAGCGAAATTATGATGTGGGCAACCGAGAGTTGCTGGCCATGAAGTGGGCATTCGAGGAGTGGCGTCATTGGCTTGAAGGAGCTAAGCATCGCATGGTGGTATTGACTGATCATAAGAACTTGACTTATCTTGAGTCTGCTAAGCGGTTGAATCCTAGACAGGCTAGTTGGTCGCTGTTTTTTGCCCGTTTTGACTTTGTGATTTCGTACCTTCCGGGCTCTAAAAATGTGAAGGCGGATGCTCTGTCTAGGAGTTTTGTGCCCGACTCTCCGGGTTTGTCTGAGCCGGCGGGTATCCTCAAGGAAGGAGTAATTGTGTCTGCCATCTCCCCTGATTTGCGGCGGGTGCTGCAAAAATTTCAGGCTAATAAACCTGATCGTTGTCCAGCGGAGAGACTGTTTGTCCCTGATAGGTGGACCAATAAAGTTATCTCTGAGGTTCATTGTTCGGTGTTGGCTGGTCATCCTGGAATCTTTGGTACCAGAGAGTTAGTGGCTAGATCCTTTTGGTGGCCGTCTCTGTCGCGGGATGTGCGTGCTTTTGTGCAGTCCTGTGGGATTTGTGCTCGGGCTAAGCCCTGCTGTTCTCGTGCCAGTGGGTTGCTTTTGCCCTTGCCGGTCCCGAAGAGGCCTTGGACACATATCTCTATGGATTTTATTTCTGATCTTCCCGTTTCTCAAAAGATGTCAGTCATTTGGGTGGTCTGTGATCGCTTTTCTAAGATGGTCCATCTGGTACCCTTGTCTAAATTGCCTTCCTCCTCTGATTTGGTGCCATTGTTCTTCCAGCATGTGGTTTGTTTACATGGCATTATGGAGAATATCGTTTCTGACAGAGGTTCCCAGTTTGTTTCAAGGTTTTGGCGAGCCTTTTGTGGTAGGATGGGCATTGACTTGTCTTTTTCCTCGGCTTTCCATCCTCAGACTAATGGCCAGACCGAACGAACCAATCAGACCTTGGAAACATATCTGAGATGCTTTGTTTCTGCCGATCAGGATGACTGGGTGTCCTTTTTGCCTTTGGCTGAGTTCGCCCTTAATAATCGGGCCAGCTCGGCTACCTTGGTTTCGCCATTTTTCTGCAATTCTGGGTTCCATCCTCGTTTCTCTTCAGGACAGGTTGAGTCTTAGGACTGTCCTGGTGTGGATACTGTGGTGGACAGGTTGCAGCAGATTTGGACTCATGTAGTGGACAATTTGACCTTGTCCCAGGAGAAGGCTCAACGTTTCGCTAATCGCAGACGCCGTGTGGGTCCCCGACTTCGTGTTGGGGATCTGGTTTGGTTATCTTCTCGTCATATTCCTATGAAGGTTTCCTCTCCTAAGTTTAAACCTCGTTTCATTGGTCCGTATAGGATTTCTGAGGTTCTTAATCCTGTGTCTTTTCGTCTGACCCTTCCAGATTCTTTTTCCATACATAACGTATTCCATAGGTCATTGTTGCGGAGATACGTGGCACCTATGGTTCCATCTGTTGATCCTCCTGCCCCGGTTTTGGTGGAGGGGGAATTGGAGTATATTGTGGAGAAGATTTTGGATTCTCGTGTTTCTAGACGGAAACTCCAGTATCTGGTTAAATGGAAGGGTTATGCTCAGGAAGATAATTCCTGGGTTTTTGCCTCTGATGTCCATGCTCCCGATCTTGTTCGTGCCTTTCATGTGGCTCATCCTGGTCGGCCTGGGGGCTCTGGTGAGGGTTCGGTGACCCCTCCTCAAGGGGGGGGTACTGTTGTGAATTCTGTGGCAGAGCTCCCTCCTGTGGTCACAAGTGGTACTTCGGCTGATTCTCTCTGTGAGCTTCTGTTGGTGGAGGGAAGTGGTACTGCGGCTTCTGAGTTTCCTCCCTCAGGTGATCTGGTGAGGTCGTTAGGTGCTTCTCTACTTAACTCCACCTAATCCTTTGATCCTGGCTTCCTGTCAATGTTCCAGTGTTGGACTTGCTTTTCCCTGGATCATTCCTGTGGCCTGCTGCTCTGCATAGCTAAGTTCTTCTTTGCTATTTGTTTGCTATTTTTTCTGTCCAGCTTGTCTAATTTGTTGCTGGAAGCTCTGGGACGCAAAGGGTGTACCTCCGTGCCGTTAGTTCGGTGCGGAGGGTCTTTTTGCCCCTTTGCATGGTTTTCTTTAGGGTTTTGTGTAGACCGCAAAGTTGCCTTTTCTATCCTCGCTCTGTTAAGAAAGTCGGGCCTCACTTTGCTGAATCTATTTCATCTCTACGTTTGTCTTTTCATCTTAACTCACAGTCATTATATGTGGGGGGCTGCCTTTTCCTTTGGGGTATTTCTCTGAGGCAAGGTAGGCTTATTTTCTATCTTCAGGCTAGTTAGTTTCTCAGGCTGTGCCGAGTTGCATAGGCAGAGTTAGGCGCAATCCACGGCTGCCTCTAGTATTGTTTGGAGAGGATTAGGGATTGCGGTCTGCAGAGTTCCCACGTCTCAGAGCTCGTTCTATGATTTTGGGTTATTGTCAGATCACTGTATGTGCTCTGACCGCTATGTCCATTGTGGTACTGAATTGCCTTTCATAACAGTAAACCACAGTTGCATTCAATTATAGTGGACCATTGGAGCTACTATGAATCCTGACCAGAAGAGTAGAGAAAATAATATCGCTCCCATTTCAGGAGAGATTGCGCAGTGATCTGAATTTCTTAGGATCAAAAACAATGTACCGTATATACTCGAGTATAAGCCGAGATTTTCAGCCCATTTTTTTGGGCTGAAAGTCCCCCTCTCGGCTTATACTCGAGTCATATACCCGGGTGTCAGCAGGGGAGGGAGAGCGGGGCCCGTGTAATCATACTTACCTGCTGCGGCGCGGTCCCTGCAGTCCCTGGCTTCTCCGGCGCTGCAGATTCTTCCTGTACTGAGCGGTCACATGGCACCGCTCATTACAGAAATGAATAGGCGGCTCCACCCCCATAGGGGAGGAGCCGCATATTCATTGCTGTAAATGATCGGTGCCATGTGACCGCTCAATTACAGGAAGAAGCTGCAGCGCCGGAGAAGCCAGGGACTGCAGGGACCGCGCCGCAGCAGGTATGGGGAGCGCAGCGCTATAATTACCTGCTCCTCGCTCCGGTGCGGCTCCGTCTGCAGCGTCCTCTAGCAGTGACGCTCAGGTTAGAGGGCACTGTGACGTAGTCAGTGCGCGCCCTCTGCTGAGCGTCAGTGCTGGAGACGGAGCCGCACGAGGAGCAGGTAATTATTGAAAGCGCCGGCGTCCTGAGCAAGAGAGGTGAGTATGTGATTTTTTTTTTTATGGCAGCACCAGCAGCATTCTAAGGAGCACCTATGGGGCCATAATGAAAGGTGCAGAGCATATATGGGGCAGCATTCTAAGGAGCACCTATGGGGCCATAATCAAAGGTGCAGAGCATATATGGGGCACAGCATTCTAAGGAGCACCTATGGGGCCATAAAGGTGCAGAGCATATATGGGGCACAGCATTCTAAGGAGCACCTATGGGGCCATAATCAAAGGTGCAGAGCATATATGGGGCACAGCATTCTAAGGAGCACCTATGGGGCCATAATCAAAGGTGCAGAGCATATATGGGGCACAGCATTATAAGGAGCACCTATGGGGCCATAATCAAAGGTGCAGAGCATATATAGCACAGCATTCTAAGGAGCACCTATGGGGCCATAATCAAAGGTGCAGAGCATATATGGGGCACAGCATTCTAAGGAGCATTTATGGGGCCATAATGAACGGTGCAGAGCATATATGGCACAACATTATAAGGAGCATCTATGGGGCCATAATCAAAGGTGCAGAGCATATATGGCACAACATTATAAGGAGCATTTATGGGGCCATAATCAAAGGTGCAGAGCATTATATATGGCACAGCATTATAAGGAGCATCTATGGGGCCATAATCAACGGTGCAGAGCATTCTATATAGCACAGTTGTATATGGAGCATCTATGGGGCAATAATGAACGGTATGGAGCATCTATTTTTATTTTTGAAATTCACCGGTAGCTGCTGCATTTTCTACCCTAGGCTTATACTCGAGTCAATAAGTTTTCCCAGTTTTTTGTGGCAAAATTAGGGGGGTCGGCTTATACTCGGGTCGGCTTATACTCGAGTATATACGGTAATTTATGATGTGGAGTGAATCCATGAAACCAGAGCTCGAGCCATGCCAACACATCTCCTGCAGGTGGGAATAAATGTATATTACAGCCATCAGCCACGCACAGCTTAGAGATATATCAAGGCACAGGTGTAATGTTTTTTATGTAGTTTATCATAATCCTTTAAGTTAGTTGGTGTTAATACAAATTGAAAAGTCAGGATAAAGGGAAACTCTGTTATTGTACAGAAATTCACACTTGCCCTCACTCCACATTTAATCTTGTGGATCATAAAAGAGAAGTTTGGCCAGAAAGACTGGACCTGGTCTTGTAGGGACCATATGAGCACATTCAGCAGCACAGAAGGGAGAGAAGGTAGATTCATTCGATAATATCTCAGGGTTCTAGGAAGCCAACAGCATCATTACCCTCCATTTTCTCTTACAGGACCATCATAATATTTTTCTTCAAGTGATTTTCTAACTTGTCAGCACATTCTACGTATGCTGTCATTTGGCTTTATAGTTTACAGATCTGGGCAGGTAGCGGTCAGCATCTTCTAATGTGAAGGAGAGAATGGCTAATGAAATCAATTATTAAACCTTAAATATGTCAGTTCAGATAAGGTGTACCAAGATGGCGTCAGTGTCTTCAGACAACGCCCTGGAAGGAATCCTTGGAATGCAGAAGCTAAGTGTCACGGGGCTACCGCGACAGAGAGGTTCCAGAGAACCGCAGCGCTCTGGGCCTCATTCACACACAGTGAACAGAAGCTCTTCACCTGTATTCTGACCTGGCTGCTTTGTGCCGGCAGTGCAGGAGTTAACCTTATTGCTGAGTTGCTGAGAGCTGGGTCTCTCTCAGCTGAAGTGGATTTTGTAATCTGATCCTCTATATAGACCCAGTCCTGACTTCAGCTATTGTCAGTGATCAGTTCTACTGCCTGGCTTGGAGGTTGAAGGAGCGTAGTGTTGGTGTTTGAGGTTTATTTACATAGATTGGTGTCTGCTGTTTTCGTTACATGTTAAACCTGTTTTCCTTCCTAGTTTATTCCATCTCTTCCCTTCTCTGTGTTTCCTCTGTGGTTGTGTGAGCATTTTATGAGTTTGAGACTTTTAGTTACCTTGTCTGTATACCCTGTTATTTGTTGTATTATTACACTGGTGCAGTCCACCTCCTTTGGGGGGAGAGGGGGCCACTCATAGGGCCTGCACAGGAGACAGGGATACGCTGGCGGCTCGGGCCTCCTAACCATCATAGGTACCCCCGAGATAAGGGAAAGCCAGGGCCCCATTAAAGTGGTAGGGACAGGTGCGGGTTCCAGTACGCCGTCCTGCCCCTTTATCGCCGCTTACGGCGTGACAATAAGATACTGGATACCATATATGAAAGTGGAGTTGAAATGGACCTATCATAGACTGACACTGGCTACTCAGAAGATTGTGTGACACCCATTTCCTGTCTCTATGTCTGGAGAATAAACTTCAGTTGTGTGCAAGCCTTTGCTGGGAAAGGAGTATACATCTAACTCTGTGTTCGGTGTGACTCTTTAAGCGCTGTAGCGTGGCTAAAGGTCATGTGATTAATGGACGGTATGTATCGCAGAGGTGGGTGGCCCTGTGATGGAAGCCTGGGTATGTTTTGCTCAAGCAGATCTACTGCTGAGGGATTTGTTTACATTGGGAAGGCTTCCAGGTGATTGGAGAGATGGGTGGGTTCAGTCACCTACAAACCCACCCTAAGAGGCGTGTTTGAATACCTAAGATGGTTTTGTGTTGAGGGACCTGTGGTGATGTCACACTCACCTGACTGGCCATGTGACAGGTATCTGGGTGTGGTTACACTTCTGTAAAGAGGTGTGTGTAGCCCATGTGGTGAGTGTGTTTGGGAGTCTGCAAGAGTGGACAGACTTGCATGTGTCCTGGCTGGACACTGCAGAGTGGCCTGTGTGTTGGACGGTTCCATGTGGGGACAGACGTCCTGAACAGCACACAGAGACCATATTTAGGCTAGAGAGCCTACGTGCTGGACATAGCACAGCCTGTATGCCTACAGGTCTGAGAGAGAGCGGAGCTCTAATATGGACATTGAGGATTCAACTGTCTGAAGTAAGACTGTTTACCTGTTGTTCCTGTTGCTATGTGGTTTATGGAGCAATAAACCTGTGAACTTTTAATGAAACGTGCCTCCAGAGTGTCATCCGCCGCACCTGAGCGAGTACAATCTGTTATGATAAGGTAATTCAGTACCACAATGGACATAGAGGTCAGAGCACATACAGTGACCTGACAATAACCCAAAAACATTGAACGAGCTCTGAGACGTTGGAACTCTGCTGACCGCAATCCCTAATCCTCTCCAACCACACTAGAGGCAGCCGTGGATTGCGCCTAACGCTCCCTATGCAACTCGGCACAGCCTGAGAAACTAGCTAGCCTGAAGATAGAAAATAAGCCTACCTTGCCTCAGAGAAATACCCCAAAGGAAAAGGCAGCCCCCACATATAATGACTGTGAGTTTAGATGAAAAGACAAACGTAGAGATGAAATAGATTTAGCAAAGTGAGGCCCGACTTTCTGAACAGAGCGAGGGTAGGAAAGGTAGCTTTGCGGTCAACACAAAACCCTACAAAAACCACGCAAAGGGGGCAAAAAGACCCTCCGTACCGAACTAACGGCACGGAGGTACACCCTCTGCGTCCCAGAGCTTCCAGCAAGCAGGAAAAAACAAATAGACAAGCTGGAAAGAAAAAAACAGCAAACAAAATAGCAAAGAGGAACTTAGCTATGCAGAGCAGCAGGCCACAGGAACGATCCAGGAGGAAACAGATCCAATACTAGAACATTGACTGGAGGCCAGGATCAAAGCACTAGGTGGAGTTAAATAGAGCAGCACCTAATGACTTCACCACATCACCTGAGGAAGGAAACTCAGAAGCCGCAGTACCACTTTCCTCCACCAACGGAAGCTCACAGAGAGAATCAGCCGAAGTACCACTTGTGACCACAGGAGGGAGCTCTGCCACAGAATTCACAACAGTACCCCCCCCTTGAGGAGGGGTCACCGAACCCTCACCAGAGCCCCCAGGACGACCAGGATGAGCCATATGAAAGGCACGAACAAGATCGGGAGCATGGACATCAGAGGCAAAGACCCAGGAATTATCTTCCTGAGCATAACCCTTCCACTTAACCAGATACTGGAGTTTCCGTCTTGAAACACGAGAATCCAAAATCTTCTCCACAATATACTCCAACTCCCCCTCCACCAAAACCAGGGCAGGAGGATCAACAGATGGAACCATAGGTGCCACGTATCTCCGCAACAATGACCTATGGAATACGTTATGTATGGAAAAAGAATCTGGAAGGGTCAGACGAAAAGACACAGGATTAAGAACCTCAGAAATCCTATACGGACCAATGAAACGAGGTTTAAACTTAGGAGAGGAAACCTTCATAGGAATATGACGAGAAGATAACCAAACCAAATCCCCAACACGAAGTTGGGGACCCACACAGCGTCTGCGATTAGCGAAACGTTGAGCCTTCTCCTGGGACAAGGTCAAATTGTCCACTACATGAGTCCAAATCTGCTGCAACCTGTCCACCACAGTATCCACACCAGGACAGTCCGAAGACTCAACCTGCCCTGAAGAGAAACGAGGATGGAACCCAGAGTTGCAGAAAAACGGCGAAACCAAGGTAGCCGAGCTGGCCCGATTATTAAGGGCGAACTCAGCCAAAGGCAAAAAAGACACCCAGTCATCCTGATCAGCAGAAACAAAGCATCTCAGATATGTTTCCAAGGTCTGATTGGATCGTTCGGTCTGGCCATTAGTCTGAGGATGGAAAGCCGAGGAAAAAGACAAGTCAATGCCCATCCTACCACAAAAGGCTCGCCAAAACCTCGAAACAAACTGGGAACCTCTGTCAGAAACGATATTCTCCGGAATGCCATGTAAACGAACCACATGCTGGAAGAACAATGGCACCAAATCAGAGGAGGAAGGTAATTTAGACAAGGGTACCAAATGGACCATCTTAGAGAAGCGATCACAGACCACCCAAATGACTGACATCTTTTGAGAGACGGGAAGATCTGAAATAAAATCCATAGATGTGTCCAAGGCCTCTTCGGGACCGGCAAGGGCAAAAGCAACCCACTGGCACGAGAACAGCAGGGCTTAGCCCGAGCACAAATCCCACAGGACTGCACAAAAGAACGCACATCCCGCGACAGAGATGGCCACCAAAAGGATCTAGCCACTAACTCTCTGGTACCAAAGATTCCAGGATGACCAGCCAACACCGAACAATGAACCTCAGAGATAACTTTATTCGTCCACCTATCAGGGACAAACAGTTTCTCCGCTGGGCAACGATCAGGTTTATTAGCCTGAAATTTTTGCAGCACCCGCCGCAAATCAGGGGAGATGGCAGACACAACTACTCCCTCTTTGAGGATACCCACCGGCTCAGATAAACCCGGAGAGTCGGGCACAAAACTCCTAGACAGAGCATCCGCCTTCACATTTTTAGAGCCCGGAAGGTACGAAATCACAAAGTCAAAACGGGCAAAAAACAGCGACCAACGAGCCTGTCTAGGATTCAACCGCTTGGCAGACTCGAGATAAGTCAAGTTCTTATGATCAGTCAAGACCACCACGCGATGCTTAGCTCCTTCCAGCCAATGACGCCACTCCTCGAATGCTCACTTCATGGCCAGCAACTCTCGATTGCCCACATCATAATTTCGCTCAGCAGGCGAAAACTTCCTGGAAAAGAAGGCGCATGGTTTCATCACCGAGCAATCAGAACTTCTCTGCGACAAAACAGCCCCTGCTCCAATCTCAGAAGCATCAACCTCGACCTGGAATGGAAACAAAACATCTGGTTGACACAACACAGGGGCACAAGAAAAACGACGCTTCAACTCTTGAAAAGCTTCCACAGCAGCAGAAGACCAATTGACCACATCAGCACCCTTCTTGGTCAAATCGGTCAATGGTTTAGCAATGCTAGAAAAATTGCAGATAAAGCGACGATAAAAATTAGCAAAGCCCAGGAACTTTTGCAGACTTTTCAGAGATGTCGGCTGAGTCCAATCATGGATGGCTTGGACCTTAACAGGGTCCATCTCGATAGTAGAAGGGGAAAAGATGAACCCCAAAAATGAAACCTTCTGAACACCAAAGAGACACTTTGATCCCTTCACAAACAAAGAATTAGCACGCAGGACCTGAAACACCGTTCTGACCTGCTTCACATGAGACTCCCAATCATCCGAGAAGATCAAAATGTCATCCAAGTACACAATCAGGAATTTATCCAGGTACTCTCGGAAGATGTCATGCATAAAGGACTGAAACACTGATGGAGCATTGGCAAGTCCGAATGGCATTACTAGATACTCAAAATGGCCCTCGGGTGTATTAAATGCAGTTTTCCATTCATCGCCTCGCTTAATACGCACAAGATTATACGCACCACGAAGATCTATCTTGGTGAACCAACTAGCCCCCTTAATCCGAGCAAACAAATCAGATAACAACGGCAAGGGGTACTGAAATTTAACCGTGATCTTATTTAGAAGGCGGTAATCTATACAAGGTCTCAGCGAACCATCCTTCTTGGCTACAAAAAAGAACCCTGCTCCCAATGGCGACGACGACGGGCGAATATGCCCCTTCTCCAAGGACTCCTTCACATAACTCCGCATAGCGGCGTGCTCAGGCACAGATAAATTAAACAGTCGACCTTTTGGGAATTTACTACCAGGAATCAAATCGATAGCACAATCACAATCCCTATGCGGAGGTAGGGTATCGGACTTGGGCTCATCAAATACATCCCGGTAATCAGACAAGAACTCTGGAACCTCAGAAGGGGTGGATGACAAAATAGTCAGAAATGGGACATCACCATGTACCCCCTGACAACCCCAGCTGGACACAGACATGGATTTCCAATCTAATACTGGATTATGGACTTGTAGCCATGGCAACCCCAACACGACCACATCATGCAGATTATGCAACACCAGAAAGCGAATAACCTCCTGATGTGCAGGAGCCATGCACATGGTCAGCTGGGTCCAGTACTGAGGCTTATTCTTGGCCAAAGGCGTAGCATCAATTCCTCTCAATGGAATAGGACACTGCAAGGGCTCCAAGAAAAAACCACAACGCCTAGCATACTCCAAGTCCATCAAATTCAGGGCAGCGCCTGAATCCACAAATGCCATGACAGAATACGATGACAAAGAGCAGATCAAGGTAACGGACAGAAGAAATTTTGACTGTACCGTACCAATGGTGGCAGACCTAGCGAACCGCTTAGTGCGCTTAGGACAATCAGAGATAGCATGAGTGGAATCACCACAGTAGAAACACAGCCCATTCAGACGTCTGTGTTCTTGCCGTTCAACTCTGGTCAAAGTCCTATCGCACTGCATAGGCTTAGGTTTAAGCTCAGGTAATACCGCCAAATGGTGCACAGATTTATGCTCACGCAAGCGTCGACCGATCTGAATGGCCAAAGACATAGACTCATTCAGACCAGCAGGCATAGGAAATCCCACCATGACATCCTTAAGGGCTTCAGAGAGACCCTTTCTGAAAATAGCTGCGAGCGCACCTTCATTCCATTGAGTGAGTACGGACCACTTTCTAAATTTCTGACAATATACCTCTATCTCATCCTGACCCTGGCACAGAGCCAGCAAATTTTTCTCTGCCTGATCCACTGAATTAGGTTCATCGTACAGCAATCCGAGAGCCAGGAAAAACGCATCGATATTACTTAATGCAGGATCTCCTGACGCAAGAGAAAATGCCCAGTCCTGAGGGTCGCCACGTAAAAAAGAAATAATGATCCTAACTTGCTGAACTGGGTCACCAGAGGAGCGAGGTTTCAAAGCTAGAAATAGTTTACAATTATTTTTGAAACTCAGAAATTTAGTTCTATCTCCAAAAAACAAATCAGGAATAGGAATTCTCGGTTCTAACATAGAATTCTGAACCACAAAGTCTTGAATATTTTGTACTCTTGCCGTGAGCTGATCCACACATGAAGACAGGCCTTTAATGTCCATCGCTACACCTGTGTCCTGAACCACCCAAATGTCTAGGGGAAAAAAAAGGCAAAACACAGTGCAGAGAAAAAAAATGGTCTCAGAACTTCTTTTTTCCCTCTATTGAGAATCATTAGTACTTTTGGCCTCCAGTACTGTTATGATAAGGTAATTCAGTACCACAATGGACATAAAGGTCAGAGCACATACAGTGACCTGACAATAACCCAAAAACATTGAACGAGCTCTGAGACGTGGGAACTCTGCTGACCGCAATCCCTAATCCTCTCCAACCACACTAGAGGCAGCCGTGGATTGCGCCTAACGCTCCCTATGCAACTCGGCACAGCCTGAGAAACTAGCTAGCCTGAAGATAGAAAATAAGCCTACCTTGCCTCAGAGAAATACCCCAAAGGAAAAGGCAGCCCCCACATATAATGACTGTGAGTTTAGATGAAAAGACAAACGTAGAGATGAAATAGATTTAGCAAAGTGAGGCCCGACTTTCTGAACAGAGCGAGGTTAGGAAAGGTAACTTTGCGGTCAACACAAAACCCTACAAAAACCACTCAAAGGGGGCAAAAAGACCCTCCGTACCGAACTAACGGCACGGAGGTACACCCTCTGCGTCCCAGAGCTTCCAGCAAGCAGGAAAAAACAAATAGACAAGCTGGAAAGAAAAAAACAGCAAACAAAATAGCAAAGAGGAACTTAGCTATGCAGAGCAGCAGGCCACAGGAACGATCCAGGAGGAAACAGATCCAATACTAGAATTTTGACTGGAGGCCAGGATCAAAGCACTAGGTGGAGTTAAATAGAGCAGCACCTAACGACTTCACCACATCACCTGAGGAAGGAAACTCAGAAGCCGCAGTACCACTTTCCTCCACCAATGGAAGCTCACAGAGAGAATCAGCCGAAGTACCACTTGTGACCACAGGAGGGAGCTCTGCCACAGAATTCACAACAACAATCCCTACAGCGCGCACTCGGCCTATAGTGGGTCAGGTACAAGCAATCATATAGATCTTGCTTTAAGGTATCACCCTCATACTACTACCAGGGGGTAGGTGGATCCTCCAGGTTGTAAGTTCTATAGAAAAGGGCTTTCAATGACCAAAGTCATTTGAACAGTTTTGGGTGGAGGAGAATGTTGTGGTCTAGAGGCAAAATGGTGATCATGGAAATATGGCCGGACTACACCACCGATAAAGCAGCCACAGCCGGTGACTGAGAAGAATGTGTGACTTCTCTACATTTAGTGGTTACTACTCACCTGGGTAGTCATATGTAGGAATCTCCTCTTTACACCACTCATCATCTCTCACATATGTATCTGTAGTATTAATATGGGTCAGATCTTCACCCTGAAACAAATATTGTAAAAGTCACAGACAGATGGAGAAGTAACATCTATGATCAGCTCTAATCCTGCCATCTCCACCGTTCTCATTACACAAGTATAAAACATATAATATTGGTGGATAAAACAAGACTGAGCACAAGACCTTCACAGCCGTCTACACATCATAGGGGAGATCTCCTGACAACTTCTCTCCATCTACCTGATGATCCTGAGGAACATTGGGATCTTCTTGCCTGCAGTATTGTGGTGGAAGAAGAGGACGGGGACATCTCTCTGGTGTTGTCATCTTACTGGATAGATCTGGAGGAAACACATACAGGGACTGAATTCATTCTTTACATACAGATAATTATAGGCTGTATGTATTTAGTCCTGTCTATTACCTGGTGATGTGAGGTACTGGGGAACCTCCATTATGACGTTCTTGTACAGATCTTTGTGTCCTTCTAAATACTCCCACTCCTCCATGGAGAAATAGACAGCGACATCCTGACACCTTATAGGAACCTGACACATACAATGATACAGTCATCCCCATGATCCCTTCATAGTGTTACTGTATAATGTCCCAGCAGTGTCACCTCTCCAGTCAGCAGCTCAATCATCTTGTAGCCGAGTTCTAGGATCTTCTGGTCATTGATGTCCTCATGGATCAGGGGGTGAGGTGGAGGTCCCGTGATTGGGCTCAGGGGTCTTCCCCATCCCTCAAACATAGGGTCCTGACAGCGATCACTAGAGGTCTTCTTCACCACTGTGTAATCCTGGTAATGGAGAGACACATTAATAAATCTCACTACAGACATTTCGAGAGTCCTCACCTCTCCAGTTCTGTCCATCTGTTATTGCCATAGATAAGAATGATGTAATGTGACGTCATCAGAATCTCTCACCTCTCCAGTAAGCCGAAAGACGATCTCTAGGGTGAGGTGTAATATCCTCTCCGCCATCTTTTCTTTGTCCATTTCCATCTTTGATGGGTAAATCAGGAAAATTTTCTTTTGTAGAAGATCTTCACTGACAGGATCCAATATTGTAGAGACCTGAATGAGAAGAAGATGAGCCGGTGTAACATCATAAGAATCCTGTGTAATAATACAATTACTGGAGATAATAAGGGAAACATATGAGATTTATTATTTTACAGTATTTAGTTTTCTTCTTTACATCTACTAATAAAACCTATATATTTAGGCCACAGACAACAAGCAGTTTCCTCCTCGGAGTCGGCAGCTGAATACGTTTCTCATAGACTCATCTTCCATAACGCTAATTCTCGTCTCATTTACCGACACTGGAATCGGCATTAGCAATACTGCAGGAGATATTCATTACACGCGACAGGAGAAATAACTACTTCATGATGAGGACGACATCTTCATCTTCTACTACGGCTCTAGAAACATATTTGGCCAGAGTCCATCACTGACTCCATCACCACCGGCCGTCTATATGAAGGTTTCCCATCTTCCCCGCACTGTAATCTTCTATCACGTTAGATCTCAGGTCGGATTCACACACAGAAGTTTGAGGCTTTTAGAAAAGCTTTTTTGTTTCGACAATCAACGCGGACAGAAATGATCTGATCCCAAAGTCTCCATGTACGGTGATTTATGGGGTTTATTTCTGGCCTTAGGCTTTACTATATTAGAAGAAAAACACCAGAAAAAAACAGATATTGAAATGTTTCTAAAGAAAATTGGCTCCAACAATTCTTGTAAAAAGAAAAAAACATAAAAAAGCAGAAGGCACATTTTATAATTTTTAACATGTTAAACATTTATTAAAAAGAAATTAATCTTTTTTGTGCACCAGAACATAGATGTGCACCGCAGGGATGGCACAGATGAGGCTTCAACAAAATCCCTGGCAGTTTAACCACTTGCTGCTGTGAAAAGCAAACATGACATGTAAGAAGGTGTGACAGAGTTCGGCTGAATGCCCCCCTCCCCAGAGGCGTAGCTGGAGCTTTTGCCGCCCGGGGCTGTTCCCGAGTTTGGCGCGCCCCCCCCCCCCTCCATCCCCCGCCCCCAGCTCAATACACACAAAGGTTACCAAAAATGGTTTTCCTGTTTTGTAGAACTTAAACTGGGCCTAATGGTGTCACCCCCACATGCCACACCTGTGACTTAATACCACCACACCATGACCAGGCCACATAGTGACCGAATAATACTACATACAAGGGACAAATACCACCGCACCATTTCCAGACCACATATTACCACCACATAGTGACTGAATACTACAATACTGATCAGTAATAAAAAAAAAACCACAATACTATCACCATAAGTGCCAGTATTCACAGGAGATCTGTACTTAGTATGCAGTGTCTGTGTAGAGGTAATACAGAGATCACTGGTGACATTATACACAGGACCTCTATATAGTATACAGTGTATAGTGTCAGTGTATAGGTAACACTGACTCACCAGTGACGTCTCTAGGTGAAGTCCTTCATCTTTCATCCAGCACAGACCGCCATCATTCCTTCCAGCCAGGACTCGTTTCTGCAGGAAATAACACAGTTATCTCGAGCTCCGCTTGCAGAACACATTACTTAATTTTTCACAACTTCTACATTACACCACATGAAGAAAAAAAGGTGATATAGTGTCACTCTGCACAGTAACAGGACCG
Organism: Ranitomeya imitator; assembly: GCF_032444005.1. NCBI lineage: Eukaryota > Metazoa > Chordata > Amphibia > Anura > Dendrobatidae > Ranitomeya > Ranitomeya imitator. Next base: position 308,119,723 of record NC_091283.1, read on the forward strand.
CCCCCCCATTTAAAACAGTATACTCAAAAAATAAAATAAATACATCACTGCAGTAACAATATCCCTTAATTATCCCCTATGGTAATAATATTCCCCACCCTGGCCCCGTTTATCTCATTCCTGGCTCCAGCCATATGTTGTCGTATCCTGCCCTCATGAGTATCCATTCTACCCCATATGATCTCCCCATCCTGCCCCACCAGCCTCCATCGTATCCGTCCTGCCCCATGAGCCAATCCTGCCCCGTGTCTCCAATCATGCCCCGTATCTACATTCTGCCCATGCCTCAAGTCCTGCCCCCAGTGTGTCCAGCATATTACCCCCATGTTGTCCAGCAATCTGCCCCAGTGTGTCCAGCATATTACCCCCATGTTGTCCAGCAATCTGCCCCAGTGTGTCCAGCATATTACCCCCAGTGTGTCCAGCAATCTGCCCCAGTATGTCCAGCATATTACCCCCAGTGTGTCCAGCAATCTGCCCTCAGTGTGTCCAGCAATCTGCCCCAGTGTCCAGCCTTTCCCCAGTGTGTCCAGCAGTCTGCCCCAGTGTGTCCAGCATATTACCCCCAGTGTCCAGCATTGCCCCAGTGTGTCCAGTATATTACCCCCAGTGTGTCCAGCAATCTGCCCCAGTGTCCAGCATTGCCCCAGTGTGTCCAGAAGTCTGCCCCAGGGTCTCCAGCATTGCCTCAATGTGTCCAGAAATCTGCCCCAGGGTCTCCAGTATTGCCCCAGTGTGTCCAGCAATCTGCCCCAGGGTCTCCAGTATTGCCCCAGTGTGTCCAGCAATCTGCCCCATGGTCTCCTGTATTGCCCCAGTGTGTCCAGCATTCTGCCCCATGGTCTCCAGTATTGCCCCGGTGTGTCCAGCAATCTGCCCCATGGTCTCCAGTATTGCCCCAGTGTGTCCAGCATTCTGCCCCATGGTCTCCAGTATTGCCCCAGTGTGTCCAGCAATCTGCCCCATAGTCTCCTGTATTGCCCCAGTGTGTCCAGCATTCTGCCCCATGGTCTCCAGTATTGCCCCAGTGTGTCCAGCAATCTGCCCCATAGTCTCCTGTATTGCCCCAGTGTGTCCAGCAATCTGCCCCATGGTCTCCTGTATTGCCCCAGTGTGTCCAGCAATCTGCCCCATGGTCTCCTGTATTGCCCCAGTGTGTCCAGCAATCTGCCCCATGGTCTCCTGTATTGCCCCAGTGTGTCCAGCATTCTGCCCCATGGTCTCCAGTACTGCCCCAGTGTGTCCAGCAATCTGCCCCATGGTCTCCAGCATTGCCCCAGCCCCAGACAGTCAGACATAAAGAAAAAAAAAAAAAAGTAAAATCCTCACCTCTCCCGTTCCCAGCGCAGGTGCGGTGCAGTCAGCGTCTCTCCGGCTCTGCGACGCTCAGGACAGAGAGGCAGAGCGGCGCGCACAGTAGTGATGTCATCGCGCCCTCTGCCCTGAGACGTCGCAGAGTCAGAGGACGCTGAAGCCGCAGGAACCAGGAGAGGTGAGTATTAGAGCGGGGGGCGGGGGCGGGGGCGGGACCCGGACCCGGGGGTGGGGGGAGCTGGCCCTGGTCGTGGCGGCGGACGGCGCCGCCCGAAGATTTAAAGGGGCGTCTTTTTTTTTTTTTTTATCTTCTTCTCCTGCAGCGCCGGCCGCCCCCAGCATTGTGCCGCCCGGGGCGGACCGCCCCCCCCGCACCCCCCTTCCTACGCCACTGCCCCTCCCCCAAGTACTCGATAGTATGGGGCGTCCTAGTTACTACGATACTTAAATGCCTAATAATGGTGTCTGGGCTGCAATGTATGAAGGTCTATTAGGCCAGAGGCAGCGTCCAATAAGTTACCTTTTAATGCCCCCATACAAATTAGACTAAAGATCCATGAAAGCACTGATTTTGGGGGGTTCGGGCGACCATATAATGCATTTGGGGGCCTCACGACAGATGATGTCAGGGCAGAGAAGGATCTGACATCCAGAATTTCAGAGGATAATCCATTTGTTCTTCCTGTAGATAATCCTCCGCTAGAGGAGTCTGGAGGTGACTCTCTCATACAGACCACAAGAAAGCTGGAACATTTGTGTGTATGGGGGAGTCGGAAGAGATGGCCGTCTGCCAAATGACCGTTCAGCCAACACTTACCTCATGTGTATGGGGCCGTTAGTATTACACTGATGGGCAGTGATGATACACGACACTACAGCAGTACAGGGCATCACCGGAGCCATCAGAGGCTTGTATGTTGTATGAACGCACTAATCAGAGAGGTTTAACAAAGGTTTAAACGTGAAAAACATCATAGTTTAACAACCAGAAATATCCATCACTATAGGGAAAACAGAGTCACTGCACAATGTTAGTTACGTCACGTCCATAACTACTTTATTATACTCTATTATCCTGTACACAGTGGAGGAGATAGAAATCACAGGTCCGACAGCAATAACTGGAATTGGGCCCTACAACGTAAAGAAAAAAAATCTATCTATATATATAAAGTTGAGTGTGTGTATGTATATATGTGTTTGTGTGTGTGTGTGTGTGTGTGTGTGTGTCAAGCCACGCCCATTCCACATAGCAACCAATCACTAAGCATCTTTGATTTCACCAGAGCTGTTTAAAACAAGCTGAGCTGTGATTGGTTGCTATGAGCAACAGTTTTCCCACTCCACAACACCTCAGCAGACACTGACCCAGTGGGAGAAATCCAGCATCCCTGGGAACATAAGCTCCGGCCATTGTCTGCCCCCCAGAAAGGAGCAGAGAGCACATGACAGAAATGAATCCCCCTCCTCTATTACTGCCGTGCTCTATTGTTACCGGCGTAGAAAATCGCATCATCAGCGGCCGCACACAGAGCCGCACTGCCAGGTTACATAACAGCACATCTCCAGGAACTCCCTGCTCAGCGCCACCCAGCTCAGGACTATGGGATGGAGGATGTGTGATGGGTATATGGGCACTGGACTATGGGATGGAGGATGTATGATGGGTATATGGGCACGGGACTATGGGATGGAGGATGTGTGATGGGTATATGGGCACTGGACTATGGGATGGAGGATGTATGATGGGTATATGGGCACGGGACTATGGGATGGAGGATGTGTGATGGGTATATGGGCACTGGACTATGGGATGGAGGATGTGTGATGGGTATATGGGCACTGGGCTATGGGATGGAGGATGTGTGATGGGTATATGGGCACTGGACTATGGGATGGAGGATGTGTGATGGGTATATGGGCACTGGACTATGGGATGGAGGATGTGTGATGGGTATATGGGCACTGGACTATGGGATGGAGGATGTGTGATGGGTATATGGGCACTGGGCTATGGGATGGAGGATGTGTGATGGGTATATGGGCACTGGGCTATGGGATGGAGGATGTGTGATGGGTATATGGACACTGGACTATGGGATGGAGGATGTGTGATGGGTATATGGGCACTGGACTATGGGATGGAGGATGTGTGATGGGTATATGGGCACTGGGCTATGGGATGGAGGATGTGTGATGGGTATATGGGCACTGGACTATGGGATGGAGGATGTGTGATGGGTATATGGGCACTGGACTATGGGATGGAGGATGTGTGATGGGTATATGGGCACTGGACTATGGGATGGAGGATGTGTGATGGGTATATGGGCACTGGGCTATGGGATGGAGGATGTGTGATGGGTATATGGGCACTGGGCTATGGGATGGAGGATGTGTGATGGGTATATGGGCACGGGACTATGGGATGAAGGATGTGTGATGGGCATATGGACACTGGACTATGGGATGGAGGATGTGTGATGGGTATATGGGCACTGGACTATGGGATGGAGGATGTGTGATGGGTATATGGGCACTGGGCTATGGGATGGAGGATGTGTGATGGGTATAAGGGCACTGGGCTATGGGATGGAGGATATGTATGAGGAATTAATGGGCATGGGACTATGGGATGGAGGATGTGTAATGGGTATATGGGCACTGGACTATGGGATGGAGGATGTGTGATGGGTATATGGGCACTGGGCTATGGGATGGAGGATATGTATGATGGATTTATGGGCATGGGACTATGGGATGGAGGATGTGTGATGGGTATATGGGCACTGGACTATGGGATGGAGGATGTGTGATGGGTATATGGGCACTGGGCTATGGGATGGAGGATGTGTGATGGGTATATGGGCACTGCCAGGTTACATAACAGCACATCTACAGGAACTCCCTGCCCAGCGCCACTCAGCTCGGGACTATGGGATGGAGGATGTGTATGATAGGTATATGGGCACTGGACTATGGGATGGAGGATGTATGATGGATTTATGGGCATGGGACTATGGGATGGAGGATGTGTGATGGGTATATGGGCACTGGACTATGGGATTGAGGATGTGTGATGGGTATAAGGGCACTGGACTATGGGATGGAGAATATGTATGATGGATTTATGGGCATGGGACTATGGGATGGAGGATGTGTGATGGGTATATGGGCACTGGACTATGGGATGGAGGATATGTATGATGGGTATAAGGGCACTGGACTATGGGATGGAGGATATGTATGATGGGTATAAGGGCACTGGACTATGGGATGGAGGATACGTATGATGGGTATAAGGGCACTGGACTATGGGATGGAGGATATGTATGATGGATTTATGGGCATGGGACTATGGGATGGAGGATGTGTGATGGGTATATGGGCACTGCCAGGTTACATAACAGCACATCTACAGGAACTCCCTGCCCAGCGCCACTCAGCTCGGGACTATGGGATGGAGGATGTGTATGATAGGTATATGGGCACTGGACTATGGGATGGAGGATGTATGATGGATTTATGGGCATGGGACTATGGGATGGAGGATGTGTGATGGGTATATGGGCACTGGACTATGGGATGGAGGATGTGTGATGGGTATAAGGGCACTGGACTATGGGATGGAGAATATGTATGATGGATTTATGGGCATGGGACTATGGGATGGAGGATGTGTGATGGGTATATGGGCACTGGACTATGGGATGGAGGATATGTATGATGGGTATAAGGGCACTGGACTATGGGATGGAGGATATGTATGATGGGTATAAGGGCACTGGACTATGGGATGGAGGATACGTATGATGGGTATATGGGCACTGGACTATGGGATGGAGGATATGTATGATGGGTATATGGGTACTGGACTATGGGATGGAGGATGTATGATGGATTTATGGGCACAGGACTATGGGATGGAGGATGTATGATGGGTATATGGGCACTGGACTATGGGATGGAGGATGTGTATGATGGTATATGAGCACAGGACTATGGGATGGAGGATGTATGATGGGTATATGAGCACAGGACTATGGGATGGAGGATATGTATGATGGGTATACCAGCACTGGACTATGGGATGGAGGATGTATGATGGGTATACCGGCACTGGATTATGGGATGGAGGATGTATGATGGGTATACCGGCACTGGACTATGGGATGGAGGATGTATGATGGGTTTATGGGCACTGGACTATGGGATGGAGGATGTATGATGGGTTTATGGGCACTGGACTATGGGATGGAGGATGTATGATGGGTTTATGGGCACTGGACTATGGGACGGAGGATGTATGATGGGTATATAGGCACGGGACTATGGGATGGAGAATATGCATGATGGGTATATGGGCACTGGACTATGGGATGGAGGATATGTATGATGGGTATTTGGGCACGGGACTATGGGATGGAGGATATGTATGATGGGTATATAGGCATGGGACTATGGGATGGAGGATGTTTCATGGGTATATGGGCACAGAACTATGGGATGGAGGATATGTATGATGGGTATATGGGCATGGGACTATAGGATGGAGGATGTTTGATGGGTATATGGGCACGGGACTATGGGATGGAGGATGTTTCATGGGTATATGGGCACAGAACTATGGGATGGAGGATATGTATGATGGGTATATGGGCATGGGACTATAGGATGGAGGATGTTTGATGGGTATATGGGCACGGGACTACGGGATGGAGGATGTTTGATGGGTATATAGGCACTGGGCTGGTGTCAGCTGATGGGATTACAGCTCTCATCATCCGACATCTACAGCCGCTAATAACAGTGAGAGCCGGAGCGGCTGATGGGTGTATTCATCAGCCACTACTGCACTAGCGGTGACGTCCCTGAGGCTGCGTTCCCAGCCGGGCTGAACTGCGCTGACCTTAGTGAGATCCCCACTAGCACTATGAGAAAGCTGCACAGTGCTGAGGCGAGTTGAAATTCACGACAGTGAAATTCTACCGGCGAACTCGCCTCTGCATCGTATGACTTCCTCACGGTGCCAGCGGGAATCTCACAGAGCCCACAATATTTTTTTAGGAAAAATATTTTATTAACTAAATACATGTACAGTGAGGCTACTTTCACACTGGCGTTTTTTGCCAGACGTCGCAATGCGTCGTTTATGGCAAAAAACGCATCCTGCAAAGTTGTTTGCAGGATGCGTTTTTGCCCCATAGATTAACATTAGCGACGCATTGCGACGCTTTGCCACATGTCGCAACCTTCGTGCGACGGTTGCGCCGTGTTGTGGCGGACCGCCGGGAGCAAAAAACGTTAAAATGTAACGTTTTTTGCTCCTGACGGACCGCTTTTTCCGACCGCGCATGCGCGGCCGGAACTCCGCCCCCACCTCACAATGGGGCAGCGGATGCGCCGGAGAAATGCACCTGCTGCACCCGTTGTGCAGTGCATCAAACGCTAGCGTCGGAATCTCTGCCCGACGCATTGCGACGGGGAGATTCTGACGCTAGTGTGAAAGTAGCCTAAGCTGCCCACTGTGCTAATTGTATTTGTCACTGACATCTATACATCTACATATTCTATTTGTATTTACTGTATGTAATCCATGTCTTCTATCCTGTTGGCTCCTACAGTGAGTTTATTCTACCACGGCTGCTGAATTACCAGCTTTTCTTCTATCTATGTAAATATATATACATTTTCAATGACATCTATAAAAAAAAACTTCCTTCTCCCTCCCAATGGGGTGATCTTTGTTGTCCTTTCTCATTCTCGGGTCCTCTACTAGAGGCCTGGGAGTTTGAGGGTTCTTGCGAAGGATCTTAGTTGTTCCCAGCATTGCGCTTTCCTGGACTGAAACCTCAGATGTTGCTCCTGGGATCTGTTGTAGCCATTCTTCCAGCTTATAGGTCCCTGCTCCAAGTGCTCGTATCACCACTGGAATCAATTTTGCCTTTATCTTCCACATCTTTTCCAGTTCTTCTTTGAGGCCGCGGTACTTCTCCAGCTTCTCATATTCCTTCTTTCTGATGTTGCTGTCACTTAGCACTGCCACATCTATTATCATTGCTGTCTTCTGATCCTTGTCTACTATAACAATGTCTGGTTGGTTAGCCAAAACCTGCTTATCCTTCTGGATCTTGAAGTCCCACAGGATTTTAGCCCTTTCATACTCCACCACTTTTTCTGGGGTCTCCCATCTGGACTTAGGGGGAATTAGCCCATATGCTGTGCAGATGTTCCTGTATACAATTCCCACTACTTGGTTGTGGCGTTCAGTATACGCTGTTCCTGCTTGCATTTTGCATCCTGCTACTATGTCTTGGACGGTTTCTGAGGTTTCCTTGCGTAGTCTGTACCTTGGGTCTTGTCTTGTGTGGTAGATTCCTGCTTCTATGGATCTGGTACTTAGTGCTTGCTCTTGTGCGCTTTGATTAGTGTCTCTGTGCTGTCTCGGAGTGCAGCTTTCTCCAGCCATTGGTAGGATTTCTCCATGTCAGCCACCTCCATTATCTGTTGATGGTACATCCCATGCAGTGGCCTGTCTTGCCATGGCGCTTCCTGTTCCTGTTCTTCCTTCCAGATCTGTTGTTGCTGCCTTAGACCTTATCTCAGCATCTCATCTTTTTGTGCCATTTTTCTGATGTACTCCTGGATACTCCTTGTTTCATCCGTGATGGTGGCTTGGATGCTTATCAAGCCTCGACCACCCTCCTTTCTGTTGGTATACAATCTTTGGGTGTTAGACTTAGGGTACAGACCTTCATGCATTGTGAGGAGCTTTCGTGTTTTTACATCTGCAACTTCCATCTCTTCTTTTGGCCAGCACACTATACCAGCAGGTTATCTGATAACTGGCAGGGCATATGTATTGATGGCACAGATTTTATTCTTCCCATTGAGCTGGCTCTTCAGGATCTGTGTTACCCTTTGATAGTATTTGGACGTTGCTGCTTTCCTTGCCTCCTCATCATGGTTACCGTATCCCTGTGGGATGCCAAGGTACTTGTAGCATTGTCTGTACATCTGCTATGTGCCCTGCTAGTAATTCCACTCCATAAGTCTTGACTACCATGCCTCTCTTTATTACCAACCGGTCGCATTTCTCCAGTCCGAAGGACATCCCGATGTCTTCACTGTAGATCCTTGTCAGGTGGATCAGTGAATTGATGTCTCGTTCGTTTTGGCATACCATACAGCTTGATGTCATCCATGTAGAGGAAGTGGCTGATGGTGCTTCCACTCTTGAACTTGTATCCATAGCCAGAATCTGTAATTTTCTGACTGAGTGGGTTCAAGCTTATGCAGAACAGCAATGGGGACACCTTGGTATATGCCGCATTTGATGGTCACTTGTGCTAGTTGTCTTGAGTTGACTTCCAATGTTGTTCTCCATAGCCCCAGTGAGTTTCTGAGGAAGGTTCTTAATTTCCTGTTGACATTGCACAGAGCCAAGCATTCAAAAGATCCATGTGTGTGGCATTGAGTCATAGGCTTTCCTGTAGTCAATCCAGGCTGTGCTGAGATTGGTCTGTCTGGATCTTGAGCGACTGATCTACTAGGAGCTGGTGCTTAGAGCCTCTGGTGTCCGTTCCAATGCCTTTCTGATCAGGATTCATGTACTGTTTCATATGGTTCTGTAGCTTGGTGGCTATGATGCCTGAGAGAAGTTTCCATGTTGTTGTAAGGCTACGTTCACATTCGCGTCTTTGGACGCAGCGTCGTGGACGCAACGCACGAAAGACGCATGTGAAACGCAGGCTTTTTTGGCGCATGCGTTCAACCTTTTATATATATATATATATATATATATAGGGTCTTTTCAGTGTCTAGACACCGTCTATACACTTTAATTAAAGAACGCATGCGTCGTACAACGCACAACAACGCAAGTACTTGCGTCTTCTGCGTTGTCAATACACTTCAATGGGGTTTTTGACGCATCGACGACGCAAATGCGACGCAAGTGCGACGCATGCGTTTTTTTAAAAATTTTGGATGCAGAAAAAATGCAACATGTTGCATTTGCCGCGCCCTGGCAGGTGCGTCGAAACGATGCATGCGTCACGAAACGCACCAAAACGCATGCCCATGCGTCCCCAATGTTAAAGATAGGGACGCATGATGCATGCGTTGTTTTGCAGCGACAACGCTGCGTCCAAAGACGCGAATGTGAACGTACCCTAAGGCAGGTTATTGGGCAGTAGTTGGATGGAACTGTTCCTTTGTGAGGATCCTTCATGATGAGCACTGATCTTACTTGTGTTAGCGAAGCTGAGTGGTGGCCTGCTTCTAGCAGTTGGTTCATCTGCTTTGCTATGCGTTCATGTACCGCTGGGATTTTCTTTAGCCAGTAGGTGAGGATCATGTCTGGGCCAGGTGCTGTCCAGCTCTTTATGTTCTTGACCCGCTGTTGGATGTCTGCTTCTGTAATGGTGACTGGTTCTTGCTCTAGGTGGTTGCTGTGTTTCATTCTCAAATACTGCACCCATATTGCACTGCTGTGTGTTTTTTCCTTCTCTCTTATGTTCCTCCAGTATTGTTCAGTCTCTGCTATTGGTGGAGTTGCTGCCTTTGTGCTGTTCCTCTGTAGTTGGGAGTACACTTTGGATGGTTCTTTGGAGAACAGGGCATTTATCTTCTTGGCCTCAGCTTCTCTAATGTACCTCCCTAGCATTGCCACAAGTGCTGTGAGCCTTTGTTCAGCAGTCTCTTCAGTTGGGGTCAGGCCTTTGTACTTGTCTAGCTTGGTCTTATTCTTGATCTTTAAACACTTCTGTATTTCTGATAGTTGGCTGACTTCCCTTCGTGGCACCTTGATCTTTGTCCACAGTCTTCTTTTCCAAGAGAGCTCCAACAAAGTATCAATCCGAACAGCGGGGAAGCTCACTCAGTGCACAGGTAATTCAATGAACTGATGCTGCAAGCATATATACAGCAGTAAGTGCTCCTTGAGCCGGGGTGCCACTCCAAAGAAAATAGCCACAATGGATACAAAAATTGAAAAGAATGGATGGCACTCACCGGCGGTTAAAAAACTTCTTTAGTCCAATACTTTAATGTTTTAAAGTATTGGAATAAAGATGTTTTTTAACCGGTGAGTGCCATCCGTTCTTTTCAATTTTTGCTTCTTTTCCAAGGGGGCACGTGCTTCTGTTGTTCTTGCTGGTTGTATAGTCAAGCATTTCCATGATTGCTGAGGCAGTAGCATAGATCAAGTTATTAGTTTGAGTTATGGTGGTGGTAGGTATTGATACAAGAGCTGCTCTATTGGCATCCTCTAGCATACTGTCTGGCGGTGTTTCTTTGCTGAGCCTTGGCAGCCGATTTCTGGTATTGATGGTATTTAGTTTATCTAAGATCTTCTGATTCAGACCAGCTGCAGTGCTCTCTAGTTGCAGGGTTGGATCAGGATCTTCAGGGGGCTGCACATGTTCTTCCAGGTCTTCATGTGGGGTGGATCTGCAGGGCAGTTGATCCATCTTAAGTTGTGATAATAGCTTTCTCTTTATGATATTGAAACGTTGGGTGACTAGTTGTTTCTCAGTTAGTGGACATGCAGGTCTTGTATCCATCCAGAGTTTCCTCACGCGCTTCATATATCCTCTCTCATTTTGTCTGCTGTTATAGTAGAATTTCACCAGATGCAGGTCCTCTTACCTTATCCATGTATAGTTTAGTCCAGTAGCCCATTTATCATATTTATCCTGGTTCCTCGACATCTGACGTGGACCTTGTTAATCCAGGCGACGTCCGAGCCAGCATGACTCTTTTTGTTCGTGACACTCTCATGTTTATTGAGGTAGGCACCTGTCATGATCCCAATGGCAGGGGATCACTAAAGGACAAGCACAGATACAAACAAGCTCTAGGGCGATGGAACCTGAGCTGACCACGACCCTGAACCTAACACACAAATAAAAGTAGCCGGGGAACGTGCCTACGATGATCCTAGACGTCTCGCTCCAGCCGAAGATCTAACTTCCCCTATTAGAAGAAACACAGACCTCTCTTGCCTCCAGAGAAATACCCCACAGAAATAGCAGCCCTCCACATATAATGACGGTGAAATGAGAGGAAAGCACATACGCAGTATGAAAACAGTTTCAGCAAAATGAGGCCCGCTAAAGCTAGATAGCAGAGGATACAAAAGTGAACTGCGCGGTCAGCGAAAAACCCTTCAAAAAACCATCCTGAAATTACTTGAACTCATGTGCCAACTCATGGTACATGAGGAGCAATTTCAGCCCACTAGAGCAACCAGCAGCAAAGAATCACATATCTGCAGGCTGGACTAAAAAACCAAATAAAGCAAAACACCAAAACAGGAAAATCCAAACTTAGCTTGACCAGAAGGTTATAGGAGCAGGGAGCAGAGGTAACAAGACACACTGGATACATTGATAACCGGCGAGGAAATGCCAGCAAAGCCAGGTTAAATAGGAAACTCCCATATCCTGATGGAACAGGTGGAACCCAGAGACCCAGGAAAGACAAGTCACCCAGTACCATCAGTAACCACCAGAGGGAGCCCAAAAACAGAACTCACAACAGTACCCCCCCCCCTTGAGGAGGGGTCACCGAACCCTCACGAGAACCACCAGGGCGACCAGGATGAGCCCTATGAAAAGCGCGAACCAAATCATCAGCATGAACATCCGAGGCAACCACCCAAGAATTATCCTCCTGACCATAACCCTTCCACTTGACCAAATACTGGAGTTTCCGTCTGGAAACACGAGAATCCAAGATCTTCTCCACAACATACTCCAATTCTCCCTCCACCAGCACTGGAGCAGGAGGCTCAAGCGAAGGAACAACAGGTACCTCATACTTCCGCAACAACGACCGATGGAACACATTATGAATAGCAAACGATGCCGGGAGATCCAAACGAAACGACACAGGATTAAGAATTTCCAAGATCCTATAGGGACCGATGAACCGAGGCTTGAACTTAGGAGAAGAGACCTTCATAGGAACAAAACGAGAAGACAACCACACCAAGTCCCCAACAAGAAGTCGAGGACCCACGCGGCGACGGCGATTAGCAAACTGCTGAGCCTTCTCCTGGGACAACTTCAAATTGTCCACCACATGACTCCAAATCCGATGCAACCTATCCACCACCATGTCCACTCCAGGACAATCAGAAGGTTCCACCTGACCAGAGGAAAAACGAGGATGAAACCCCGAATTACAAAAGAAAGGAGAAACCAAGGTAGCAGAACTAGCCCGATTATTAAGGGCAAACTCGGCCAGCGGCAAAAAGGTAACCCAGTCATCCTGATCAGCAGAAACAAAACACCTTAAATAAGTTTCCAAGGTCTGATTAGTTCGTTCAGTCTGGCCATTCGTCTGAGGATGGAATGCAGACGAAAAGGACAAATCAATGCCCATCTTAGCACAGAACGTCCGCCAAAATCTAGACACAAACTGGGATCCCCTGTCAGAAACGATGTTCTCAGGAATCCCATGCAAACGAACCACATTCTGAAAAAACAGAGGGACCAACTCAGAGGAGGAAGGTAACTTAGGCAAGGGTACCAGATGAACCATTTTAGAAAAGCGATCACACACAACCCAGATGACGGACATTTTTTGAGAGACAGGGAGATCCGAAATAAAGTCCATGGAAATGTTCGTCCAAGGCCTCTTCGGGATAGGCAAAGGTGACAACAATCCACTGGCCCGAGAACAGCAAGGCTTAGCCCGAGCACAAACCTCACAAGACTGCACAAAAGAACACACATCCCTCGACAAGGAAGGCCACCAAAAAGACCTGGCCACCAAGTCTCTAGTACCAAATATTCCAGGATGACCTGCCAACGCAGAAGAATGGACCTCGGAGATGACTCTACTGGTCCAATTATCCGGAACAAACAGTCTCTCAGGCGGACAACGATCAGGTTTACCCGCCTGAAACTCCTGCAAAGCACGTCGCAAGTCTGGGGAGACAGCAGACAAAATCACCCCATCCCTAAGGATACCAGAGGGCTCAGAATTTCCAAGGGAGTCAGGCACAAAACTCCTGGAAAGAGCATCCGCCTTCACATTCTTTGAACCTGGCAGGTATGAAACCACAAAATTGAAACGAGAGAAAAACAGTGACCAACGAGCCTGTCTAGGATTCAGACGCCTGGCAGACTCAAGGTAAATCAAATTTTTGTGATCAGTCAAGACCACCACACGATGTCTAGCACCCTCTAGCCAATGACGCCACTCCTCAAATGCCCACTTCATGGCCAAAAGTTCCCGATTACCAACATCATAATTCCGCTCAGCCGGCGAAAACTTTCTAGAAAAAAACGCGCATGGCTTCATCACTGAGCCATCGGAGCTTCTCTGTGACAAAACCGCCCCCGCTCCAATCTCGGAAGCATCAACCTCAACCTGAAAAGGGAGCGAAACATCTGGCTGACGCAACACAGGAGCAGAAGAAAACCGGCGCTTAAGTTCCTGAAAGGCCTCCACAGCCGCAGGAGACCAATTAGCAACATCAGCACCCTTCTTAGTCAAATCCGTCAAAGGCTTAACAACACTAGAAAAATTAGTTATAAAACGACGATAGAAATTAGCAAAGCCCAAGAACTTCTGTAGACTCTTAAGAGATGTAGGCTGCGTCCAGTCACAAATAGCCTGAACCTTGACGGGATCCATCTCAATAGTAGAAGGGGAAAAAATATACCCCAAGAAAGAAATCTTCTGGACTCCAAAGAGACACTTTGAGCCTTTTACAAACAAGGAATTGGCCCGCAGGACCTGAAACACCTTCCTGACCTGCTGAACATGAGACTCCCAGTCATCAGAAAAAAACAAAATATCATCCAAATACACAATCATAAATTTATCCAGATATTCACGGAAAATATCGTGCATAAAGGACTGGAAGACTGAAGGAGCATTAGAAAGTCCGAAAGGCATTACCAAATACTCAAAATGGCCCTCAGGCGTATTAAATGCGGTTTTCCACTCATCACCTTGCTTTATTCGTATAAGATTATACGCACCCCGAAGATCAATCTTAGTGAACCATTTAGCCCCCTTAATGCGAGCAAACAAATCAGTCAACAATGGCAAAGGATACTGATATTTTACGGTAATCTTATTCAAAAGACGATAATCTATACAAGGCCTCAAGGAACCATCTTTTTTGGCCACGAAAAAAAAACCTGCTCCCAAAGGGGACAAAGATGGACGGATATGTCCCTTTTCCAAGGACTCCTTAACATAATCCCACATAGCAGTATGCTCTGGCACTGACAGATTGAACAAACGACCTTTAGGAAATTTACTGCCTGGAATTAAATTTATAGCACAATCGCAATCCCTGTGAGGAGGAAGCGAACTGAGCTTAGGCTCCTCAAAAACATCCCGATAGTCAGACAAAAACACAGGAATCTCAGAAGGAGTAGATGAAGCGATAGAAATCGGAGGTGCATCATCATGAACCCCCTGACAACCCCAGCTTAACACAGACATCGATTTCCAGTCAAGGACTGGATTATGAGTTTGTAACCATGGCAGACCAAGCACTAGGACATCATGCAAATTATACAGTACCAGGAAGCGAATCACCTCCTGATGAACAGGAGTCATACGCATGGTCACTTGTGTCCAGTACTGAGGTTTATTCATAGCCAAAGGTGTAGAGTCAATTCCCTTCAAAGGAATAGGGACTTCCAGAGGCTCCAGACTAAACCCACAGCGATTGGCAAATGACCAATCCATAAGACTCAGGGCAGCGCCTGAATCCACATAGGCATCGACGGAAATGGATGATAATGAACAAATCAGAGTCACAGACAGAATGAACTTAGACTGTAAAGTACTAATGGCAACAGACTTATCAACCTTTTTTGTGCGTTTAGAGCATGCTGATATAACATGAGCTGAATCACCACAATAAAAGCACAACCTTTTTTTCCGCCTATAATTTTGCCGTTCACTTCTGGACTGAATTCTATCACATTGCATTATCTCAGGTGACGGTTCAGACGACACCGCCAAATGATGCACAGGTTTGCGCTCCCGTAAACGCCGATCAATCTGAATAGCCATAGTCATAGACTCATTCAGACCAGTAGGCGCAGGGAACCCCACCATAACATCTTTAATGGCCTCAGAAAGGCCATCTCTGAACTTTGCAGCCAGGGCGCACTCATTCCACTGAGTAAGCACCGACCACTTCCGAAATTTTTGACAATAAATTTCTGCTTCATCTTGCCCTTGAGAGAGGGCCAACAAAGCTTTTTCAGCCTGAATCTCTTGGTTAGGTTCCTCATAGAGCAAACCCAATGCCAGAAAAAACGCATCCGCATTAAGCAACGCAGGGTCCCCTGGTGCCAATGCAAATGCCCAATCCTGAGGGTCACCCCGCAGGAAAGATATAATAATCTTGACTTGCTGAGCAGGGTCTCCAGAGGAGCGAGATTTCAAAGAAAGAAACAACTTGCAATTGTTCCTAAAATTCAGAAAACGAGATCTATCTCCAGAAAAAAACTCTGGGACAGGAATTCTAGGTTCAGACATAGGAGCATGTACAACAAAATCCTGTATATTTTGAACCTTAGCGGCAAGATTATTCAGGCTGGAAGCCAAACTCTGGATGTCCTTGATAAACAGCTGGGATCAGAGCCATTCAAAGATTAAGAGGAGGAGGAAGTAGCCAGGCTGCAATAAGGCTAGGCAGCAAACTCTGAGGGGAAAAAAAAAAAAAAAAAAAAAAAAAAAACTTCCTCAGACTACTTATCCTCCTACTTCAGCCAATACAATTAACACTTTGTGGGCCGGTTATACTGTCATGATCCCAATGGCAGGGGATCACTAAAGGACAAGCACAGATACAAACAAGCTCTAGGGCGATGGAACCTGAGCTGACCGCGACCCTGAACCTAACACACAAATAAAAGTAGCCGGGGAATGTGCCTAAGATGATCCTAGACGTCTCGCTCCAGCCGAAGATCTAACTTCCCCTATTAGAAGAAACACAGACCTCTCTTGCCTCCAGAGAAATACCCCACAGAAATAGCAGCCCCCCACATATAATGACGGTGAAATGAGAGGAAAGCATATACGCAGTATGAAAACAGTTTCAGCAAAATGAGGCCCGCTAAAGCTAGATAGCAGAGGATACAAAAGTGAACTGCGCGGTCAGCGAAAAACCCTTCAAAAAACCATCCTGAAATTACTTGAACTCATGTGCCAACTCATGGTACATGAGGAGCAATTTCAGCCCACTAGAGCAACCAGCAGCAAAGAATCACATATCTGCAGGCTGGACTAAAAAACCAAATAAAGCAAAACACCAAAACAGGAAAATCCAAACTTAGCTTGACCAGAAGGTTCTAGGAGCAGGGAGCAGAGGTAACAAGACACACTGGATACATTGATAACCGGCGAGGAAATGCCAGCAAAGCCAGGTTAAATAGGAAACTCCCATATCCTGATGGAACAGGTGGAACCCAGAGACCCAGGAAAGACAAGTCACCCAGTACCATCAGTAACCACCAGAGGGAGCCCAAAAACAGAACTCACAACAGGCACCATAGTGTTATGGACCACTGCTGGTATATTATGTCCAACAGGGCAGAGCCAGGACTTGAACCCCAGTCTCCCACATTGGTGGCTGTGATTTTACTAAACGCGGCAAAAGTATTGCCGGCTTCTATTTTATCTTTTACCTAATGTTACTGACTTTTTCCGATGTTACGAAAAATGCTCGTGTTACCGATCGTGAATCTGAATGTACTATATTCGTGCCGAATTTATATTTAGCTATTGCTTTCTGAACATATTCGCTCATCTCTAATTATGGCCACCACAACCTGCTACACAAAATAAAAAACCCGACTCAGTATGGAGGCATTTACAGTCCCCATAACCCCAGTATAATGGCCCTTATCAGCTAAACACTCACAGTATGGGGTCCCAACAGCTCTTCTCTTAACACCTTCATGATCCAGCCTATTTTGACCTTAATGACCTGTCAATTTTTTGCAATTCTGTCCAGTGTCCCTTTATGAGGTAATAACTCAGGAACGCTTCAACGGATCTTAGCGATTCTGAGAATGTTTTTTCGTGACTTATTGGGCTTCATGATAGTAGTAAATTTAGGTCGATAATTTTTGGGTTTATTTGTGAAAAAAATTGGAAATTTGGCGAACATTTTGAAAATTTCACAATTTTCAAATTTTGACTTTTTATTCTGTTAAACCAGAGAGTTATGTTACACAATATAGTTAATAAATTACATTTCCCACATGTCTACTTTACATCAGCACAATTTTGGAAACAAATTTTTATTTTTTTTTTGCTAGGAAGTTAAGGGTTAAAATTTGACCAGCGATTTCTCATTTTTACAACAAAATTTACAAAACCATTTTTTTTAGGGACCACTTCACATTTGAAGTCAGTTTGAGGGTTCTATATGGCTGAAAATACCCAAAAGTGACAACATTCTAAAAACTGCACCCCTCAAGGTGCTCAAAACCACATTCAAGAAGTTTATTAACCCTTCAGGTGCTTCACAGCAGCAGAAGCAACATGGAAGGAAAAAATGAACATTTAACTTTTTAGTCACAAAAATGAT
Source organism: Ranitomeya imitator (assembly GCF_032444005.1). Taxonomy (NCBI): domain Eukaryota; kingdom Metazoa; phylum Chordata; class Amphibia; order Anura; family Dendrobatidae; genus Ranitomeya; species Ranitomeya imitator. Next base: position 308,137,619 of record NC_091283.1, read on the forward strand.
CTTTTAGCAACAATTTTTTTATTTTCCCAAGAGTAAAAGGAGAAACTGGACCCTGGACGTTGTTGTCCAATTTGTCCTGAGTACGCTAAACCCCATATGTGGGGGGAACCACTGTTTGGGCGCACGGCAGAGCTCGGAAGGGAAGGAGCGCCATTTGATTTTTTTGTTTGTTTCAATAAATTTTAAATCGGTATTTAACAGATCTTGAGAAACTTTCCCACGCAGGGGAGAACTTCAAGTTTTAAACATTCAATCAACAAAGAATTCGTAAAGCAAGTAAAATTTTTACATGTATGAACAAGACAATATCAAGGGGAAAAAAACACTAGGTCGGAGGGGACTGCCATTCCACAGCATGGCCAAAAATATTCCCTGATCACTCATCTCGTCCGGTACACAACACCTCTTAAGGTTATAAGCTAGAAAACAGGCATACGAAAGTCTCACTAATTTATATGCAAAAGGGGAAATTGGTTACAAAAGCTAAGGATCATACTGATCAATGAGAAAGTCCATCTAGGTCCCACTCATGTATAGGAAAGAGTTCATGGTGATAGCACAAGAGCTTGAGTCAAGCAAACGTTAGGGTCCAAGTCCAGCCAAGGAGTCCATATCTGAAAGAATGCATTCCAATTATCAGTTCTAGTAGCTTGAATACGCTCATATAGCATAATTGTATTCATTCTATCCTTAACTAAGGATATAAAGAGTGATGTGGTTTTCCACTTAGATGCTATATGTAGTTAGTTGCCATAGACAATATACTCATCAGCTTATGTGAATTCTTAGAAAATCATGGGTGCTTAGATCCTAATAGGAAAACTATCGGGTCAAAATGGATGACTTTATTGAACATTTTTTCAGCCATACTTTTTACTTCCAGTCAAAGAGTGGAAACCAATGGACAGCTCCACCAAATATGCTTCATGCCACCTGGGTTGTTACAACCTCTAAAACACATGGTAGGTAAATGGGGGTAGATGACATGGAGTTTCGTAGGGACCAGGTGCGTTCTATGAAGTACTTTGATAGACGAATCCACCAGAGAAACCTGATGGCTACTCCTAGATAGATTATCACAACATCTATGCCATTCTTCTAGTGTCATATGAAGTCCCAAGTCTTCTTCCCACTGCTTCATATATTTTAATTTGTCATCACCTTGTAAAGCGTTAATTACAGAGTATAACAAGGAAATTGTCCCCCTGCCCAAGGGATCGGCTACACATTCTTGTTCAAATCCTGATATAGTGAATGTGGCTCTATTCGAAAGATTCTGCTTAGCAAAATTGAAAATTTGATTCATACGGAAGGCTTCTCCATATGGTGGGTTATGTTTCCGAATGAAATCTTGCATAGTTAGCAATGTGTTAAACGGGGTACATAGATGTTTTAGTGTGGTTATACCATGTAATATCCACCATGAGTATGGGCGGGGAACTAAACCTGGCGGGAACATTGGATTGTTAAATAGATATTGTAATGGGGTAGATTTAGACTGAAGTTCATGTTTGAACCTTTCTTTTCTCCAGAGAATAAACGAATGGGCGGCAAAATGCGCTCTGATAGTGATGTCACGTGGGAGTTTCTCCGTGGTCCATAATAGGCCTGATAGTGAATAGGGTTTTAATAAATGTGATTCTAGGTGGACCCATCTAGGTTTATTATTAGCTGAGCAGATTTTGGTTAATTGAGCAATTTGGGCTGATTTAAAGTAGGCTATGAAATTAGGTAGGGACAATCCTCCCCTCTTTCTATGTATAAACATTATTTTCTGTTTAATTCTCGGTTTCTTTCCGTGCCATATGAATTTCGAGATTATGGTATGTATATCCTGAAAGACTTTGGAGGGTATCGAAATAGGATGAGAGCGGAATAAGTACAAGAATCGTGGGAGGGACACCATTTTTACAGCATTTAATCTCCCCAACCAAGACAGCTTCATTGAAGACCATCTGGCCACGTCTTTCCTAAGGTTCTGAATTAATTGAATATAGTTCCATTTGTATAATGTTGATGCATTAGTTGTGAGATTCATCCCCAAATAAGTAAAAAAATGTTCTTTTTTTGTGAACCCAAACCGGAAGGTTAGACCCGACTGTATTTCCTCAGGGGTATTTATAAATAGGGCTTCAGATTTTTCAACGTTGATCTTAAGACCTGAAATTAAATCAAACTCGTGGAGTAATGAAAACAGGTTGGGGAGCGTAGTGTGCGGACTGGTAATGGTCATGAGGAGGTCATCAGCGAAGAGACTAACTTTATACTGATTTCCAAGGCCAACGGGGCCCAATACGTTGGGATTATGCCTTATAGCTTCAGCCAAAGGTTCCATAGCTAATGCAAATAATGCTGGTGATAAGGGGCACCCCTGCCTAGTTCCTCTCTTGATGTTAATTGGGAGGGGTTGTATTGAAGGTAGCTTGAGGTACGCAGTCGGATTGTCGTATAGTAGATGGAGACATGAAAGTAGTTTCTGGGGGAGACCGAATTTGGATAGGACAGTAAAAAGGTATGTCCAGGAAACTGTATCGAAGGCTTTTTCAATGTCTAGTGCTAATAATATGGTCGTTTTTTGTGAAGTATGTGCCGAATTAATAATGTTTAAGTTTCTTCTTATATTGTCTGGTCCTTGTCTCATAGGTATAAAACCCACCTGGTCTCTATGTTTTAATGAGGGGAGTATCTTATTAATTCTGTCAGTGATAATTGACATAAATATTTTAAGATCAACGTTTAGAAGAGAAATGGGCCTATAGTTTTTGGTTAATAGATGGTCTCTTTTTGGCTTGGGGATCACAGTCACATGCGCAGTGTAGAATTCGGGGGGCATCTGGGATCCAGTTAGGAGGGCATTGCAAAAGTTTTTTATATAGGGAGTGAGTGATTCATAAAAATTTTTATAATAAAGAGCTGTGAGGCCGTCAGGTCCGAGCGCCTTGCCCGCCTTCACATTTTTGATTATTAATTGTATTTCTTCCTCAGTTATAGCTGTTTGTCATTGCTGGGATGTAGGTTCATTAATTTTGGGAAGTGGTAAATTTTGTAAAAATGAGTGTAAAAGGTTTGGGGGGGGGGGGGTTGTGGAGATGAGCAAAGTTTTTGGTAATAGTCGTGGAATTCCGTATAAATGATATCAGGGTGAGCTGAGATGCGACCTTTAGTATCTTTGATTGATGGTATAGTGTTCAATAGCTCTTTTACTCTTAATTGTCGCGCTAGCATTCTACTTGGTTTATTTGCTTGCCTATAAAAGGTGGCCCTGGTCCAGGTCAAAGCCCTCTCGGTTCTGTTGGTAAGAGTAGCATTTAATTGCAATTTGGTGTCATGTATCTGTTTAATTAGATAACGGGAGGTACCGTAGATTTCTGGTTTGCCTGCTCCAGTTTCTTAGCTTATTTTCCAGTTTATTTTCAAGCTCTGATCTATTTTTCTTTTTGTTTGCGGCTAGTTTGATGAAAGTACCAGTAATGTATTTTTTATGGGCTAACCACACGTTTCCAGGAGATGAATCTTCTGTCATATTAGCCTGGAAAAAGAGTTTTAATTCCTCTTTAATTTGAGAGGTGATTACAGGGTCCATAATGAGGGATTCATTTAGTCTCCATCGGAACAGGCGTGATGTTGTAATGTTAAATTTAAACACAGAAAGGACTGCGTCATGATCGGACCACGAAGATGGGATATGGCGTGAAAATAAGATAGTTGGTAGCGATTGCGCTGTAGTTAAATGTAGGTCAATTCTATAGTACGACTTATGTACCGAGGAAAAACATGTGTATCCCCTCGCCGATTCATTGGTCTCCCTCCAAATGTCCACCAATCTGTTTTCGCTCATCAAGCGTAGGATTTTTTTTCTATCTATTTTGGTTATGTCTGACCGTTTTAAAGCGCTGCTGTCTAGATATGGATTTAGAGTAAAGTTAAAATCTCCACTCCATATCAAATGATGGTAAGGGATTGTAGATATTTTAGACAAAATTAATTTAAAAACCAAAGTTTGAGTATTGGCGGGCAAATAGCTATTCACTATGCAAATATTAAGGCCTTGTAAGGTACCTTGGATGATTATGAACCTGCCTTCAGGGTCTGAGTATGTGTTGTTTATCTGGAGTGGAAGACTATTTTTAAGGAGCATGGCCACACCTCTAATTTTTCGTTCCCAAGACGCTAAAAAGAAACGTGTATAGTGAGAATCAAAATATTTGGGGCTTGAAGACTTGGAGAAGTGGGTTTCTTGTACACATATAATGTCGGGTTTTTGTTTACGGTAATCTATAAAGGCTTTCCTACGTTTCAAGGGAGAGTTAAACCCTCGCACATTGTGGGAAAGGACTCTACACATAGTAATATAGCCAGTTACTGCTAAACGATGAAGAGTCTTGGAGCTCCAACTCGATTTTCATCCCAGTAGACTGCGGCTGGATTGGATGACATCGACAGATATAACCATTTCTGTGGAGTCACAATAGGGAAGAGACATAACAAAGGGGGACAACAACATAAAACAAACAATAAAGAAGTGATAGGGTTAAAAACCCAAATTGTATGGTGATTTGGGGCTCCATATTAACCGGAGATCCAGATATAAGTTGGGCAGCAAGTGAAATGCCAGATTGCCAAACCCCTGTTTGAAAATGCTCTTTTAAGGGGAGAAAAAAAAGGGGGGGGGAAGATGGGGGAGCAGGGAAAGGAGGGAAGGAATGGAGAGGAAAGGTCGAGTTTAGGGAGGGGAAGGATGAAAACGGGGTGAGTGAGGGATAAAAGGGGGGAGAGGGGGGAGAAAATAGAAAGGAGGGGGGGGAGGGAGGTGAAAAGGGAAAAAGGAAGGAAAGGGGTGAGGAGAGAGGGAAAAGGGGGTAGGGGGGATGTGGGGGAATGGGAAAGGGGGATGAAGGGAAGGATGAGAGTAAGAGAGGAGGTGTAAGATAGAGCATATAGTATTTAACTCAGAATCGTTAATCAATGATAACTATGAAAAAACAACCTGCCACCTCCTGGTTTTGTCGACCCAAGGACCCGCCGGAAGGCCATAGTCTTTAGTTTCCGCAGGGACTAAATGAAAAACATGTTGACACTAATGTTATCAAACTTAGAAGAGTTCCAATTGTACACTACTTAAAACACATTTAGGTAACCCGGGTGTTCTGGCTCCTGGTTCTAGGAGTAGATATCCAGTCTTTAGTTGGACGTGGTTTCCGCTGTGGCTGAGGTAGGACAGCTTCAAGGATTGGAATTCCAGCGCGTTCAAGCGTTTTCCTGCCATCTTCCAAGGACCGGCAGACAAAAAACTCGTTGCCTTGTGAAAATGAAAGTGCGAAGGGGAATCCCCATCTATACTTAATTTTCATTGTCTGAAGCGCAGTCGTGGTTTAAGGGCCCGCCTCCTAGCCAGTGTAGATGGAGAGATATCAGCATACAGGTGAACTGAACCTGGCAGACCTGGCAGGGAGGTTAAGTGTCTGGTAGCAGCTAATATAAGATCTCTAGATTCCTCATAATGCATCTTGAGAACCACATCCCTAGAGAAGTCAGCAGTACGCGGTCTGCCCAGGGCCCTGTGTATTCTTGTGATGTGTAGTAAGGATGGGTCCAGGTCCGGCAATACTGTCTTAAACAGTACAGTAACTGAGTCTTTTAATGCCAGAATAGTTTCAGGGAGACCACGGACATGTATATTACTTCTGCGAGATCTATTCTCATAGTCCTCGCACTTTAATTCCAAATCTGCAATTCGTTCTGCGTGCTGTTTAATAGTTTCCTTATCCTCTTCTAGTGCCTCTGCTGTGACGTCCATTTTTTTCCTCCAGAGCGGAGGTGCGTTGGACTATATCCTGCAACTGCGTGGTAATAGTTTGCATAGCTGAGGTGAGCTCGGCTTTAAAAGTCTCCTGCAGCGTTTTGACTAGCACTGCTGTGGGGATAACATCTCCCTCAGCCGCTGTTGTTTGCCTCATTACTAGGCGGTGAGGGAGAGGTTGATGAGGGGGAAGTTGCACGGCCATCTTGCCTGCTTCACCGCTCACGAGGTCGGCTATTGTGCGGCTTACCGGCTGACTCGTGCTGCCTTTCTTTGGCATGTCAATCTGGACGGGTCCGCGAGGCAGCGGCAGTCCGTTCCAGGCGGGTATGTAGCAATTCCGGTGCTCTGTGGGGTAATATCAGCAGATCAGGCCGCGGAGCTCAGCAGAGCATGTCCGACTCAGTCAAAGTCCGCGCATGCGCCATCCATTTGATTTTTTTTAATTAAAAATTGGCTCCAATCTTTAGCTGACACCAAGTCGCGTTTGGAGAGCCCCTGTGTGCCTGAAGATTGGAGCTCCCCCACAAGTGACCCCATTTTGGAAACTAGACCACCCAAGGAACATATCTAGATGCATAGTGAGCACTTTGAACCCCCAGGTGCTTCATAAATTGATCCGTAAAATGAAAAAGTACTTTTTTTCACAAACAAAATGTTTAGCCTTAATTTTTTCATTTTCACATGGGCAAGAGGATAAAATGGATCCTAAAATTTGTTGGACAATTTCTCCTGAGTACACCGATACCTCATATGTGGGGGTAAACCACTGTTTGGGTGCACGGCCAGGCTCTGAAGGGAAGGAGCGCCATTTGACTTTTTGAATGAAAAATTAGCTCCAATTGTCAGTGGACACCATGTTGCGTTTGGAGGGCCCCTGTGTGCCTAAACATTGGAGCTCTCCCACAAGTGACCCCATTTTCGAAACTAGACCCCCCAAGGAACTTATTTAGATGCATAGTGAGCACTTTGAACCCCCAGGTGCTTCACAAATTAATCCATAAAAATGAAAAAGTACTTTTTTTTCACAAAAAAATTATTTTAGCCTCAATTTTTCCATTTTCACATAGGCAAAAGGATAAACTAAATCCTAAAATTTGTTGGGCAATTTCTCCTGAGTACACTGATATCTCATATGTGGGGTAAACCACTGTTTGGGTGCATGGTAAAACTCGGAAGGGAAGGAGCACCATTTGACTTTTTGAATGAAAAATTAGCTCCAATCGTTAGCGGACACCATGTCGCGTTTGGAGAACCCGTGTGCCTAAAAATTAGAGTTCCCCCACAAGTGACCCCATTTTGGAAACTAGACCTCCCTAGGAACTAACCTAGATGTGTGGTGAGCACGTTTTACCCCCAAGTGCTTCACAGAAGTTTATAAGGCAGAGCCGTGAAAATAAAAAATCTTTTTTTTCCTCAAAAATGATTTTTTAGTCCGCAATTTTTTATTTTCTCAACAGTAACAGGAGAAATTGGACCCCAAAAGTTGTTATCCAGTTTGTCCTGAGTTCGATGGTACCCCATATGTGGAGGTAAACTACTATTTGGGCACACGTCGGGGCTCGGAAGGGAAATAGTGACGTTTTGAAATGCAGACTTTGATGGAATGGTCTGCGGGCGTCACGTTGCGTTTGCAGAGCCCCGATGTGCCTAAACAGTAGAAACCCCCCACAAGTGACCCCATTTTGGAAACTAGACCCCCCAAGGAACTTATCTAGTTGTATGGTGAGCACTTTGAACCCCCAAGTGCTTCACAGAAGTTTATAATGCAGAGCCGTGAAAACACAAAATCATTTTTTTCCCCACAAAAATATTTAGCCCCCAATTTTTTATTTTCCCAAGGGTAACAGGAGAAATTAGATCCCCAAAATTGTTGTGCAATTTTTCCTGAGTACGCTTATGCCCCATATGTTTGGGTAAACCACTGTTTGGGCACACGTCGGGGCTCGGGAGGGAGGGAGCACCATTTGACTTTTTGAACGCAAGATTGGCTGGAATCAATGGTGGTACCATGTCACGTTTGGGACCCCCTGATGTGCCTACACAGTGGAAACCCCTCAATTCTAACTCAAACACTAACCCCAACACATGCCTAAACTTAATCCCAACCATAACCCTAACCGCAACTCTAACCCCAACACACCCCTAGCCCTAATCCCAACCCTAACCCTAACCACAAGCCTAACCCTAACCCCAACACACCGCTAACCCTAATCTTATCCCTAATTCCAATTCCAACCCTAATCCCAACCCTAACTCTATTTCCAACCCAAACCCTAAAGCTATGTGCCCACGTTGCAGATTTGTGTGCGGATTTTTCCGCACCGTTTTTGACCTGTGGATTTACCGCGGATTTCCTGCGTTTTTTGTGCGGATTTCACCTGCGGTTTTACACCTGCAGAATCCTATTGAGGAGAAGGTGTAAAACGCTGTGAAATCCGCACAAAGAATTGACATGCTGTGGAAAATATAACTCAGCGGATTTGGTTTTCCATAGGTTTACATGGTACTGTACACCGCATGGAAAACTGCTGCCAATCCTCAGCCAAATCCACACTGTGCGCACATACCCTAATTCCAACCCTAACCCTAATTCTAACCCTAACCCTAATTCTAACCCTAATCCTAACGTCAAACCTAATTCTAACCCTAATCCTAATTCTAACCCTAGTGGAAAAAAAATATATTTTGTTTATTTTTTGATGTTCCCTACCTGTAGGGGTGATAAACGGGGGGGGGGGGCTATTTACTATTTTTTTTTTATTTTGATCACAGTGATGTGATCAAAATGAATGAACAAATCTGCAGGCCGGCAGATTCGGCGGGCGTACTGTACGCGCATGCGCCCGCCATTTTGGAAGATGGCAGCACCCATACTAGAAGCCGGACGGACACCGGGAGGGACCCCGGAACTCCGGAGGTGCGGGATCGGACAGCGGGGGGGGGGATGGCACCGGACAGGACGGAGGGGAGAGGAGGGTGCGGAGGACAGAACGGAGGGGTAGGAAAGAATGACAGCGGCCGCAGATCGCCGCTGTCAGACAGTGGCGGGGTCAGTTCGGGGTCTCAGCCGTGGCCGATGATATTGCAGCATTGGCCATGGCTGGATTGCAATATTTCACCAAGTTCCATTGGTGAAATATTACAAATTGCACTAATTGGCTGTTTCACTTTCAACAGCCAATCAGAGCAATCGTAGCCACGTGGGGCCAAAGCCACCCCCCTGGGCTGAAGTACCACTCCCCCTTTTCCTGTAGGTTGGGTGAAATTGGAATTAACCCTTTCACCCGACCTGCAGGAACGCGATCATTCTATGACGCAGCATATGCGTCACAGGTCGGATTGGCACCGACTTTCATGACGCATACGCTGTGTCACAAGTCGGGAAGGGGTTAATTTGATGTCCCTATAATTCCTGATATTTAAAAAAAAACACACACTACTCAGCCAACCCAGTTTCTGAGGTGCGCTGCTCTGGTCTGTGCGCTCTGAGTACTGAGACTCCATACTACAGGTGTGATATAGTGACATCATTGTGCCTGCAGTGCACGGAGTCTTAGACTCACAGGCGAAGGCTGAATGGTGGATCACGAGCTTTTCACTCCCTGATTCACTAATCTATTCAGCGGTATCACCGTCATGGGAATGTGGATATCGCTGAAATTGTGATGATGGAAAGGAGAGGGTAACCAATACCACACCCCACCGAGCCCTGTCAATTCATAGGCATCCTAGTAACCAAGTGAGCTACCTTTATGGATGACACACTCCTGCCAACTAGTGTATGGTAAATATCTCATAGATCCTGGGTTCATTAGTATTTGCACCAAGAATGAGGCTAAGTGAGTATTATATTAATTGTCGGTGTTCAGAGGTAGTCCGTGAGGTGGATGATACCATATTATGCATGTAGGGAGCATTAGAAAGTGGGGGGATAGCAGTACTGTGGGGACATTATACTGTGTGTTGGGGTATGGCGGTACTGTGGGAAGATTATACTGTGTGTGGTGGGATAATGGTACTGTAGGAACATTATGCTGTGTGTGGTGGGATGATGGCACTGTGAAAAGAGTATACTGTGTGTTGGGGTATAGTGGTACTGTAGGAACATTATACTGTGTGTGGGGGGTATGGCAGTACTATGAGAAGATTATACTGTGTGTGGTGGGATGGAGGTACTGTAGGAACATTATACTGTGTGTGGGGGTATGGTGGTACTATGAGAAGATTATACTGTGCGTGGGGGTATAGCGGTACTGTGAGAACATTATGCTGTGTGTGGGGGTATGGCGGTACTATGTGAAGATTATATTGTGTGTGGTGGGATGGAGGTACTGTAGGAACATTATACTGTGTGTGGGGGTATAGCGGTACTGTAAAAACATTATACTGTGTGTGGGAGTATGGCGGTACTATGAGAAGATTATACTGTGTGTGGTGGGATGGAGGTACTGTGGGAACATTATACTGTGTGTGGGGGTATAGCGGTACTGCAAGAACATTATACTGTGTGTGGGAGTATGGTGGTACTATGAGAAGATTATACTGTGTGTGGTGGGATGGAGGTACTGTAGGATCATTATACTGTGTGTGGGGGTATGGCGGTACTATGAAAAGATTATACTGTGTTTGATGGGATTTAAGTACTGTAGGAACATTATACTGTGTGTGGGGGTATGGAGGTACTGTGGGAACATTATACTGTGTGTGGGGGTATGGCGGTACTATGAGAAGATTATACTGTGTGTGGTGGGATGGAGGTACTGTAGGAACATTATACTGTTTGTTGGGGTATGGCGGTACTATGAAAAGATTATACTGTGTTTGATGGGATGGAGGTACTGTAGGAACATTATACTGTGTGTGGGGGTATGGAGGTACTGTGGGAACATTATACTGTGTGTGTGGGTATTGCAGTACTATGAGAAGATTATACTGTGTGTGGTGGGATGGCGGTACTGTAGGAACATTATACTGTGTGTGGGGGTATGGAGGTACTGTAGGAACATTATACTGTGTGTGGGGGTATGGCGGTACTATGAGAAGATTATACTGTGTGTGGGGGTATGGAGGTACTGTAGGAACATTATACTGTGTGTGGGGGTATGGAGGTACTGTAGGAACATTATACTGTGTGTGGGGGTATGGCGGTACTGTGAAAATACCTTTTTTACAAGAGATGCCAGTACTGTGGAAACATTATACTGTGTGAGCGGCATCATATATATTGCATAAAGGGTGTAAAAAGGAGTGTCATAAAAAAGACTCCTCAGGGCTGTGCTGCATTTGTACAAAGACTGCTATCTGCCGTCCAGATGGGACCATGTGAAATCAATGGGAAGAGGGAGGTTTCAGGAAGGGTCTAGATGGTGCACCTGGTCAGGAGACCTTGATGATGCAGGTTACTGATATTATAAAGGCCAGAGCCCCAAAGGCAGAACAGATTTGGCGCCAAGGAAAGGAGTGTGTTACGAACAGGTAATTCAGAACCACAATGGACCTTGAAGTTCAGAGCACACAAAGTGACCTGACATTTACCAAAAACATAGGACGAGCTCTGAGACGTGGAAACTCTGCTGACCGCAATCCCTAATCCTATCACACCACACTAGAGGTAGCCGTGGATTGCGCCTAACGCTCCCTATGCAACTCGGCACAGCCTGAGAAACTAACTAGCCCTGAAGATAGAAAAATAAGCCTACCTTGCCTCAGAGAAATGCCCCAAAGGAAAAGGCAGCCCCCCACATATAATGACTGTGAGTAAAGATGAAATACAAACACAGAGATGAAATAGATTTAGCAAAGTGAGGCCCGACTTACTGAATAGACCGAGGATAGGAAAGATAGCTTTGCAGTCAACACAAAAACCTACAAACAACCACGCAGAGGGGCAAAAAGACCCTCCGCACCGACTAACGGTACGGAGGTGCTCCCTCTGCATCTCAGAGCTTCCAGCAAGCAAGAAAAACCAATATAGCAAGCTGGAAAGAAAATATAGCAAACAAAAATAACACAAGCAGAACTTAGCTTATGCAGGATAGACAGGCCACAGGAACGATCCAGGAGGAAGCAAGACCAATACTAGAACATTGACTGGAGGCCAGGATCAAAGCACCAGGTGGAGTTAAATAGAGCAGCACCTAACGACTTAACCTCATCACCTGAGGAAGGAAACTCAGAAGCCGCAGTACCACTCTCATCCACCAAAGGAAGCTTATAGACAGAACCAGCCGCAGTACCACTCACGACCACAGGAGGGAGCTTGGCCACAGAATTCACAACAGTACCCCCCCCTTGAGGAGGGGTCACCGAACCCTCACCAGAGCCCCCAGGCCGACCAGGATGAGCCACATGAAAGGCACGAACCAGATCGGCAGCATGGACATCAGAGGCAAAGACCCAGGAATTATCTTCCTGACCATAACCTTTCCACTTAACCAGATACTGGAGTTTCCGTCTCGAAACACGAGAATCCAAAATCTTCTCCACAATATACTCCAATTCCCTTTCAACGAAAACCGGAGCAGGAGGATCAATAGATGGAACCACAAGTGCCACGTATCTCCACAACAATGACCTATGGAACACGTTATGGATGGAAAAAGAAGCCGGAAGAGTCAAACGAAAAGACACAGGATTAAGAACCTCAGAAATCCTATATGGACCAATCAAACGAGGCTTAAATTTAGGAGAGGAAACCTTCATAGGAATATAACGAGATGACAACCAAACCAAATCGCCAACACGAAGTCGGGGACCCACACAGCGCCTGCGGTTAGCAAAACGTTGAGCCTTCTCCTGGGACAAAGTCAAATTGTCCACTACATGAGTCCAAATCTGCTGCAACCTATCCACCACAGTATCCACACCAGGACAGTCCGAAGACTCAACCTGCCCTGAAGAGAAACGAGGGTGGAACCCAGAATTGCAGAAAAACGGCAAAACCAAAGTAGCTGAGCTGGCCCGATTATTAAGGGCGAACTCAGCCAAAGGCAAAAAGGACACCCAATCATCCTGATCAGCAGAAACAAAGCATCTCAGATATGTTTCCAAGGTCTGATTGGTTCGTTCAGTCTGGCCATTTGTCTGAGGATGGAAAGCCGAGGAAAAAGACAAATCAATGCCCATTCTAGCACAAAAGGCTCGCCAAAACCTCGAAACAAACTGGGAACCTCTGTCAGAAACGATGTTCTCTGGAATGCCATGTAAACGAACCACATGCTGAAAAAACAATGGCACCAAATCAGAGGAAGAAGGCAATTTAGACAAGGGCACCAAATGGACCATCTTAGAGAAGCGATCACACACCACCCAAATGACCGACATTCTTTGAGAGACGGGGAGATCCGAAATAAAATCCATAGAGATATGTGTCCAAGGCCTCTTCGGGACCGGCAAGGGCAAAAGCAACCCACTGGCACGAGAACAGCAGGGCTTAGCCCGAGCACAAATCCCACAGGACTGCACAAAAGAACGCACATCCCGCGACAGAGACGGCCACCAAAAGGATCTAGCCACCAAATCTCTGGTACCAAAGATTCCAGGATGACCAGCCAACACCGAACAATGAACCTCAGAGATAACTTTATTCGTCCACCTATCAGGGACAAACAGTTTCTCCGCTGGGCAACGGTCAGGTCTATTAGCCTGAAATTTTTGCAGCACCCGCCGCAAATCAGGGGAGATGGCAGATAAAATTACCCCCTCTTTGAGAATACCCGCCGGCTCAGACAAACCCGGAGAATCGGGCACAAAACTCCTAGACAGGGCATCCGCCTTCACATTTTTAGAGCCCGGAAGGTACGAAACCACAAAGTCAAAACGGGAGAAAAACAGCAACCAACGAGCCTGTCTAGGATCCAACCGTTTGGCAGACTCGAGATAAGTCAAGTTTTTGTGATCAGTCAAGACCACCACGCGATGCTTAGCTCCTTCAAGCCAATGACGCCACTCCTCGAATGCCCACTTCATGGCTAGCAACTCTCGATTGCCAACATCATAATTTCGCTCAGCAGGCGAAAATTTCCTGGAAAAGAAGGCGCATGGTTTCATCGCCGAGCAATCAGAACTTCTCTGCAACAAAACAGCCCCTGCTCCAATTTCAGAAGCATCAACCTCGACCTGGAACGGAAGCAAAACATCTGGTTGGCACAACACAGGGGCAGATGAAAAATGACGCTTCAGCTCCTGAAAAGCTTCCACAGCAGCAGAAGACCAATTGACCACATCAGCACCCTTCTTGGTTAAATCAGTCAACGGTTTAGCAATACTAGAAAAATTATTGATGAAGCGACGATAAAAATTAGCAAAGCCCAGGAACTTCTGCAGACTCTTCAGAGATGTTGGCTGAGTCCAATCAAAAATGGCCTTAACTTTAACAGGGTCCATCTCGATAGTAGAAGGAGAAAAAATGAACCCCAAAAATGAAACCTTCTGAACACCAAAGAGACACTTTGACCCCTTCACAAACAAAGAATTAGCACGCAGGACCTGGAACACCATTCTGACCTGCTTCACATGAGACTCCCAATCATCCGAGAAGACCAAAATATCATCGAAGTATACAATCAGGAATTTATCCAGGTACTCTCGGAAGATGTCATGCATAAAGGACTGAAACACTGATGGAGCATTAGAAAGCCCGAATGGCATAACCAGGTACTCAAAATGGCCTTCGGGCGTATTAAATGCTGTTTTCCATTCATCGCCCCGTTTAATACGCACAAGATTATACGCACCACGAAGATCTATCTTGGTGAACCAACTAGCCCCCTTAATCCGAGCAAACAAATCAGACAGCAGCGGCAAGGGGTGCTGAAATTTGACCGTAATTTTATTTAGAAGGCGGTAATCAATACAAGGTCTCAGCGAACCATCCTTCTTGGCCACAAAAAAGAACCCCGCTCCCAATGGCGACGACGACGGGCGAATATGACCCTTCTCCAAAGACTCCTTCACGTAACTCCGCATAGCGGCGTGCTCAGGTACAGATAAATTAAACAGTCGACCCTTAGGAAACTTACTACCAGGAATCAAATCGATAGCACAATCACAATCCCTATGCGGAGGTAGGGCATTGGACTTGGGCTCATCGAATACATCCCGGTAATCAGACAAGAACTCTGGGACCTCAGAAGGGGTGGATGATGAGATAGACAGAAATGGAGCATCACCATGTACCCCCTGAAAACCCCAGCTGGACACAGACATTGATTTCCAATCTAATACTGGGTTATGGACTTGTAGCCATGGCAACCCCAACACGACCACATCATGCAGATTATGCAACACCAGAAAGCGAATATCCTCCTGGTGCGCAGGAGCCATGCACATGGTCAGCTGGGTCCAATACTGAGGCTTATTCTTGGCCAAAGGCGTAGCATCAATTCCTCTCAATGGAATAAGACACTGCAAGGGCTCCAAGACAAACCCACAGCGCCTAGCAAACTCCAAGTCCATCAAATTCAGGGCAGCGCCTGAATCCACAAATGCCATGACAGAATAGGAAGACAAAGAGCAGATCAAAGTAACGGACAAAAGAAATTTCGACTGTACCGTACTAATGGTGGCGGACCTGGCGAACCGCTTAGTGCGCTTAGGACAATCGGAGATAGCATGAGTGGAATCACCACAGTAGAAACACAGCCCATTCTGACGTCTGTGTTCTTGCCTTTCAGCTCTGGTCAACGTCCTATCGCACTGCATAGGCTCAGGTTTATGCTCAGATAATACCGCCAAATGGTGCACAGATTTACGCTCACGCAAGCGTCGACCGATCTGAATGGCCAAAGACATAGACTCATTCAGACCAGCAGGCATAGGAAATCCCACCATGACATCCTTAAGGGCTTCAGAGAGACCCTTTCTGAAAATAGCTGCCAGCGGACATTCATTCCATTGAGTGAGCACGGACCACTTTCTAAACTTCTGACAATAAATCTCTATCTCATCCTGACCCTGACACAGAGCCAGCAAATTTTTCTCTGCCTGATCCACTGAATTAGGTTCGTCGTAAAGCAATCTGAGCGCCAGAAAAAACGCATCAATATTACATAATGCAGGATCTCCTGGCGCAAGGGAAAATGCCCAGTCTTGAGGGTCGCCACGTAATAAAGAAATAATGATTTTAACTTGTTGAACTGGGTCACCAGAGGAGCGGGGTTTCAAAGCCAGAAATAGTTTACAATTATTTTTAAAATTCAAAAACTTAGCTCTATCTCCAGAAAACAACTCAGGAATAGGAATTCTAGGCTCCAACACAGGATTCCGAACCACTAAATCTTGACTGCTCTGTACTCTTATAGTGAGATTATCCATCAAAGAGGACAGACCCTGAATGTCCATGTCCACACCTGTGTTCTGAACCACCCTGATGTAAAGGGGAAAAGAAAGACAGAACACAGTGCAAAGAAAAAAAAATGGTCTCAGAACTTCTCTTTTCCCTCTATTGAGAAGCATTAGTACTTTGGGCCTCCAGTACTGTTATGAACAGGTAATTCAGAAACACAATGGACTTTGAAGTTCAGAGCACACAAAGTGACCTGACATTTACCAAAAACATAGGACGAGCTCTGAGACGTGGAAACTCTGCTGACCGCAATCCCTAATCCTATCACACCACACTAGAGGTAGCCGTGGATTGCGCCTAACGCTCCCTATGCAACTCGGCACAGCCTGAGAAACTAACTAGCCCTGAAGATAGAAAAATAAGCCTACCTTGCCTCAGAGAAATGCCCCAAAGGAAAAGGCAGCCCCCCACATATAATGACTGTGAGTAAAGATGAAATACAAACACAGAGATGAAATAGATTTAGCAAAGTGAGGCCCGACTTACTGAATAGACCGAGGATAGGAAAGATAGCTTTGCAGTCAACACAAAAACCTACAAACAACCACGCAGAGGGGCAAAAAGACCCTCCGCACCGACTAACGGTACGGAGGTGCTCCCTCTGCGTCTCAGAGCTTCCAGCAAGCAAGAAAAACCAATATAGCAAGCTGGAAAGAAAATATAGCAAACAAAAATAACACAAGCAGAACTTAGCTTATGCAGGATAGACAGGCCACAGGAACGATCCAGGAGGAAGCAAGACCAATACTAGAACATTGACTGGAGGCCAGGATCAAAGCACCAGGTGGAGTTAAATAGAGCAGCACCTAACGACTTAACCTCATCACCTGAGGAAGGAAACTCAGAAGCCGCAGTACCACTCTCATCCACCAAAGGAAGCTTATAGACAGAACCAGCCGCAGTACCACTCACGACCACAGGAGGGAGCTTGGCCACAGAATTCACAACAGGAGTGCGGGGAAGAATCTGAGGTACCAGCTCATGGTAAAGTGCCCGAGGCAGCTGGTTGTGGGGCAGAACCCTGCTTACAGGGGCATAATGGGGGCATTACACTGTGTGGGGGCCAAGAAAGGGGCCCTGTACTAGGAGAACAATCCGTTCCCTCACTTCCTGTCTTCCATAGTTGGGTCGTATGTATCTATTACAGGAAACAGAACAAAAACGTTATGATTCTTATAAAGAGGCAACAACAACCCCAAAAGAGTCACAGTGCAGAAGGAGTTAATGTCCCCCGCGCTCAGTAATGGGGAATCTCAACCTACCTCCACCTGCAGAGCCGCACTCCACATATATGGCTGCTCCGTGCGCACAGGACCTGTGATGAGGTCACAGGAGGGAGGAGTCAGGGGTCACATGATCAGGGGCCTCAGTGTATGATATCCGCAGTGTAGACCCTACATGGAATCTTCTCCTCAGTCAGTGACGTTTCCGCCATTATTTCCCCTCACTACTGGCACAATTACCCCGCGCCGCCTTTTCTACACAGTGTTATGTGTGGAATGTAACGTGTGATTTCTCTGGAGACAAATAGACCCCACACATGAGGGAATTATCGCCAGTTACCGGACGTCTACTATATGGCGGCATATGATTGTGCTATCGACTCCATACCAGTAGCTAAAATGCCGAAATCTTGTTTATTTAACCCCTCCCAGTGTCCGGCTAAGGGCTGTTTTCCACTTGCGAGATAAACATCCGTGTCTCGCATGTGGAAACGAAGCTCTGGCGCCGGCAATCCAGAGCGGAGCGTGCGGCTCAATGTGTTGCTATGCAGCCGCCCACTCTGCTCTGGATTGCCGGCGCCAGAGCTTCGTTTCCACATGCGAGACACGGATGTGTATCTCGCAAGTGGAAAGCAGCCCTAAGGGTCATATACGGCCATGCACCTCTCCAGTCGCTGAGGGGTTTTTGTTAATAGGATGGAGGGCTCCTCTCCCTTATGTACCAGTTTGTCACTGTAAACCTGTTTACTGTAAACGATATCTATAACCCAGTATGTAACCCCTTTCTCATGTACAGCACCATGGAATTAATGGTGCTATATAAATTAATAATAATAATCTTGCCACATGTATGCAATCCTTGAGCAGCCGGTCGAGGGTGAATACTGCTGTGCGAGATGTGAGCACGTTGAGCATTTGGAAGTCCAGATTCTGAATCTAAATGTGCAGCTGGCAACACTGAGATCCATTGACAATATGGAGAGGAGTCTTCTGCTCACAGAGCAGACGCTCAATGGGATAGATGAGGGGGGGATGGTAGGATGGAGCTGCAGGACAGTGGAGCAGCAAGCTGGGTGACAGAAGGCCGGGTAGAGGGAAGAGTGCCAGGGAGGCTAGTGCTGATCTGGCACACCCCAATAAGTTTGCTAAGTTGGCAGATGAGGGGGGTGCCAGTACAGGGGGAGCACTGCTACAGTCAGGCATGTCCTCTGAAAGCCGGAGGAGTGTATGATCCAGTAAGGGAGGAAATAGGAGAGCAGGGTAGGCCAGACTCAATTATTAGGGGAACAGAAAGGACAATCTGTCACAAAGACAGGGATCATCGAATGGTGTGCTGCCTACCTGGCGCTCGAGTCTGACACATCGCTGATTGGGTGGACAGATTACTGGGAGGGGCTGGTGAGGACCCAGCGGTCATGGTGCACATTGGCACAAATGACAAAGTTAGAAGTAGGTGGAAGGTCCTTAAAAACGATTTCAGGGACTTAGGCTGCCAGCTGAAAGCAAGGACCTCCAACGTGGTATTTTCCAAAATACTGTCTGTACCACGTGCCACGCCAGAGAGGCAACGGGAGATTAGGGAGGTTAATAAGTGGCTCAAGAATTGGTGTAGGAAGGAGGGGTTTGGGTTCCTGCAGAACTGGGCTGACTTCTCAGTTGGCTACAGGCTCTACGCTAGGGACGGGCTGCACCTCAATGGGGAAGGTGCAGCTGTGCTGGGGGAGAAAATGGCTAGAAGGTTGGAGGAGTGTTTAAACTAGGGATTGGGGGGGAGGGTATTCAATTTATAGGAGGGGAAGATAGTGCAGATAGAGACCTGGGCACAAATAAGGAAGATGGGGGTGGCAGTGGCATGGGGGGTGGGGTTAGAACAGTTAATAATTTAAGAAAGAATAGAGGTACAGAGAGGATCATCAAGTGCATGTATACTAATGCCAGAAGCCTCGCCAACAAAATGGACGAATTAGAACTAATGTTGTTGGAGCATAATTATGACATGGTGAGGATATCTGAGACATGGCTGGATGAGAGCCCTGACTGGGCTGTTAACTTGCAGGGCTATAGCCTGTTCAGAAATGACCGTACAGATAAGCGAGGGGGAGGGGTGTGTCTATATGTAAAATCGTCCTTAAAACCCATCCTGCGTGATATTATAGGTGAATCTAATGAAAATGTAGAGTCCTTGTGGGTGGAGATAAGGCAAGGGGGAAAAATAATAAATTACTGATAGGAGTTTGTTATAAGTCTCCAAAAATAATGGAAGCAATGGAGAATATCCTCGTAAAGCAAATAGATGAAGCTGTGACTCAAGGAGAAGTCATTATTATGGGGGACTTCAACTACCCTGAAATAGATTGGGGAACAGAAACCTGCAGTTCCAGCAAAGGTAATCAGTGTCTGACAACTATGAGAGACAATTACCTTTCACAACTGGTTCAGGACCCAACAAGGAGGGGGACACTGCTAGACCTAATATTAACCAACAGGCCAGACCGCATATCAAATATAAGGGTTGGGGGTCACATGGGTAATAGCGATCACAAAATAATAAGTTTTCATGTATCCTTTAAAAAGATGTGTAATAGAGGGGTTACAAGGACAATAAACTTCAGGAGGGCAAATTTCCAACGGATGAGAGAGGATCTTGGTGTAATTAACTGGGCCGATATCCCGAGACATAAAAATACACAAAGTAAATGGGAGACGTTTATTAGCATCCTGGATAGGACCTGTGCACAGTACATACCGTATGGGAATAAACATACTAGAAATAGGAGGAAACCAATATGGCTAAATAGAGCTGTAAGGGGCACAGTAAGTGACAAAAAGAAAGCATTTAGAGAATTAAAGGAAGTAGGTAGTGAGGAGGCATTAAATAAATACAGAAAATTAAATAAATTCTGTAAAAGCAAATCAAGGCAGCAAAGATTGAGACAGAGAGACTCATTGCCAGAGAGAGTAAAAATAATCCCAAAATATTCTTTCACTGCATAAATAGTAAGAAACTAAAATATGATAGTGTTGGCCCCCTTAAAAATAGTCTGGGTGAAATGGTGGATGAGGATGAGGAAAAAGCCAATATGCTAAATGAATTTTTTCATCAGTATTTACACAAGAAAATCCCATGGCAGACAATATGATCAGTGATAACAAAAATTCCCCATTAAGGCTATGTGCACACGTCAGGATTTCTGGCAGAAATTTTCCTGACAAAAAACGGACATTTCTGCCAGAAATACGCATGCGTTTTTTTCATGCTTTTTTCGTGGTTTTGATGCATTTTTGTGCGTTTTTTAAGCGTTTTTGATGTGTTTTTTTTTGTGTTTTTTTCCAAATGCATAGAATAGCGGGAAAAACGTGAAAAAAACGCAAAATTAATGAACATGCTGCTTTTTTTACCCCGATGCGTTTTTTTCGTGGAAAAAAAACGCATCATGTGCACAAAAATTGGAGAATGCATCCTAAATAATAGGATGCATAATGTTTTCGCTTTTAATGAGTTTTTATTGCATTTTTATCGCGAAAAAAAAAACCTGAACGTATGCACATACCCTCAGTGTCACCTGCTTAACCCAGCAGGAAGTACGGCAGCGTCTAAAAATCACTAAAATTACCAAGTCTCCGGGCCCGGATGGGATACACCCCCAAGTACTGCAGGAATTAAGTACAGTCATTGATAGACCATTATTTTTAATCTTTAAAGACTCCATAATAACAGGGTCTGTACCACAGGACTGGCGTATAGCAAATGTGGTGCCAATATTCAAAAAGGGGACAAAAACTGAACTCGGAAATTATAGGCCAGTAAGCTTAACCTCTACTGTGGGTAAAATCCTGGAGGGCATTCTAAGGGATGCTATACTGGAGTATCTGAAGAACACAAAATACAAATACATAAAATCCATATAAGTAAAAAGGAGCACATGTCCAAAATTACTGCCTGACAGCGCCAAATCCCATGCATAATTATCCAGTAGAACCTATCAACAGCCTACAATGCATGTAATGCTGGAGCCATAGAGTCTATGCAGGTAAAAAAACGATATCTGGGGAGTTCCTCTAAAATATTCATAGGTCTGGGTCAGTACATATATACAATAGTATATTGAGGGCCATCACCGCTCCAAAATGCATAGACCACAAGTCCTATATATAAATGATGTATTCCCTCACATGGGACACACAGACATATGACAACTATTGTTCTGCCCATTCTAGCGAAGGTCAGGGTTTCGTACCTAGCTTTAAAAAGGTTTAATACCATAGTTTTGGTTTTGCTGTGTTATAGCACCACTCAGTGGTGGTTAAATTTATTACCTGTGTTTTTCAGTAATTATTAGAGTGTTGCATTCTGGGATTCACCAAGGTATCATGGGAAGGGGAAACTCCATTTTCACTCTGTGTTCTTCCTGGACACACATGTTTTTCTGTTGTGTTCGAACTACCTCACTTACTTGCCATTCCGGTTAAGTTTATCCAGTAAGATCATTATCCCTGTTCTTGCTATGTAATATTCTATAGAGTGTGATTAACTGTATAGCAGCCAGTACACAGGAAATGTGATTTTGGTTACCTGCTGTATGTAGTTATTATAGAAGTTGCATCATCCTGTATGCTTTCCCTGTTAGTTGCAGTCATGTTATTATTTGCCCAATACTTACTTAAATCATTTGTATTCTTATAGTTTTACCGCGCTCATGTTTACCAATAAACAAGTTAGACTACAGAGAAGAGTCTGCTTATTTGGGAGACAGAAGTGGTTTATGCCGTATGTCGGATCACACACCGTACCAACGTGTATGAAGACAGAACAACTATAGCAACTATACAGAACAACTATAGCAAATATAAAGGTAGTAGATGGGTAAATGGTCTATGACCTTATCCAGCGCACTACAGTACTTTGCTCTGCCCTCAACAAGGAAGACAAAGTACACCTGTGCCGGAGCCGCAGCGTGAATACAAGAAGAGGATGTCATCATATGAAGATGGGAGACCCCGGAGCGGACCACGACGCCCATCGGACCCGGACCTCAGAAGGACCACCCCTGGGTGAGTAATAGCGTCTGTACTGCGGATATCACACAATGACGCCTGATCATGTGACCCCTGACTCCTCCCCTCCTATGACCTCATCACAGGTCCACTGCGCACAGAACAGCCATACATGTGGAGTGCGGCTCTGCAGGTGGAGGTCGGTGCTGGAGGCTCCATTATTCTCTATGTGGAGTGTGGCTTTGCAGGTGGAGGTCGGTGCTGTAGGCTCCATTATTCTCTATGAGGAGTGCGGCTCTGTGGGTGGAGGTCGGTGCTGGAGGCTCCATTATTCTCTATGTGGAGTGCGGCTCTGTGGGTGGAGGTCGGTGCTGGAGGCTCCATTATTCTCTATGTGGAGTGCTGCTCTGCGGGTGGAGGTCGGTGCTGGAGGCCCCATTATTCTCTATGTGGAGTGCGGCTCTGCGGGTGGAGGTCGGTGCTGGAGGCTCCATTATTCTCTATGTGGAGTGCGGCTCTGCAGGTGGAGGTCGGTGCTGGAGGCTCCATTATTCTCTATGTGGAGTGCGGCTCTGCGGGTGGAGGTCGGTGCTGGAGGCTCCATTATTCTCTATGTGGAGTGCGGCTCTGCGGGTGAAGGTCGGTGCTGGAGGCTCCATTATTCTCTATGTGGAGGTCGGTGCTGGAGGCTCCATTATTCTTTATGTGGAGTGTGGCTCTGCGGGTGGAGGTCGGTGCTGGAGGCTCCATTATTCTCTATGTGGAGTGCGGCTCTGCGGGTGAAGGTTGGTGCTGGAGGCTCCATTATTCTCTATGTGGAGTGTGGCTCTGCGGGTGGAGGTCGGTGCTGGAGGCTCCATTATTCTCTATGTGGAGTGCAGGTGGAGGTCGGTGCTGGAGGCTCCATTATTCTCTATGTGGAGTGCAGCTCTGCTGGTGGAGGTCGGTGCTGGAGGCCCCATTATTCTCTATGTGGAGTGTGGCTCTGCGGGTGGAGGTCGGTGCTGGAGGCTCCATTATTCTCTATGTGGAGTGCGGCTCTGCGGGTGGAGGTCGGTGCTGGAGGCTCCATTATTCTCTATGTGGAGTGCGGGTGGAGGTCGGTGCTGGAGGCTCCATTATTCTCTATGTGGAGTGCGGCTCTGCGGGTGGAGGTCGGTGCTGGAGGCTCCATTATTCTCTATGTGGAGTGCGGGTGGAGGTCGGTGCTGGAGGCTCCATTATTCTCTATGTGGAGTGCGGCTCTGCGGGTGAAGGTCGGTGCTGGAGGCTCCATTATTCTCTATGTGGAGTGCGGCTCTGCGGGTGGATGTCGATGCTGGAGGCTCCATTATTCTCTATCTGGAGTGCGGGTAGAGGTCGGTGCTGGAGGCTCCATTATTCTCTATGTGGAGTGCGGCTCTGCGGGTGGAGGTCGGTGCTGGAGGCTCCATTATTCTCTATGTGGAGTGCGGCTCTGCGGGTGGAGGTCGGTGCTGGAGGCCTCATTATTCTCTATGTGGAGTGCGGCTCTGCGGGTGGAGGTCGGTGCTGGAGGCTCCATTATTCTCTATGTGGAGTGCGGCTCTGCGGGTGGAGGTCGGTGCTGGAGGCTCCATTATTCTCTATGTGGAGTGCGGCTCTGCGGGTGGAGGTAGGTGCTGGAGGCCCCATTATTCTCTATGTGGAGTGCGGCTCTGCGGGTGGAGGTCGGTGCTGGAGGCTCCATTATTCTCTATGTGGAGTGCGGCTCTGCGGGTGAAGGTTGGTGCTGGAGGCTCCATTATTGTCTATGTGGAGTGTGGCTCTGTGGGTGGAGGTCGGTGCTGGAGGCTCCATTATTCTCTATGTGGAGTGCGGCTCTGCGGGTAGAGGTCGGTGCTGGAGGCTCCATTATTCTCTATGTGGAGTGCGGCTCTGCGGGTAGAGGTCGGTGCTGGAGGCTCCATTATTCTCTATGTGGAGTGCGGCTCTGCGGGTGAAGGTCGGTGCTGGAGGCTCCATTATTCTCTATGTGGAGTGCGGCTCTGCGGGTGGAGGTCGGTGCTGGAGGCTCCATTATTCTCTATGTGGAGTGCGGCTCTGCGGGTGGAGGTCGGTGCTGGAGGCCTCATTATTCTCTATGTGGAGTGCGGCTCTGCGGGTGGAGGTCGGTGCTGGAGGCTCCATTATTCTCTATGTGGAGTGCGGCTCTGCGGGTGGAGGTCGGTGCTGGAGGCTCCATTATTCTCTATGTGGAGTGCGGCTCTGCGGGTGGAGGTCGGTGCTGGAGGCTCCATTATTCTCTATGTGGAGTGCGGCTCTGCGGGTGGAGGTAGGTGCTGGAGGCCCCATTATTCTCTATGTGGAGTGCGGCTCTGCGGGTGGAGGTCGGTGCTGGAGGCTCCATTATTCTCTATGTGGAGTGCGGCTCTGCGGGTGAAGGTTGGTGCTGGAGGCTCCATTATTGTCTATGTGGAGTGTGGCTCTGTGGGTGGAGGTCGGTGCTGGAGGCTCCATTATTCTCTATGTGGAGTGCGGCTCTGCGGGTAGAGGTCGGTGCTGGAGGCTCCATTATTCTCTATGTGGAGTGCGGCTCTGCGGGTGGAGGTCGGTGCTGGAGGCTCCATTCTCTATGTGGAGTGCGGCTCTGCGGGTGGAGGTCGGTGTTGGAGGCCCCATTATTCTCTATGTGGAGTGCGGCTCTGCGGGTGGATGTCGATGCTGGAGGCTCCATTATTCTCTATCTGGAGTGCGGCTCTGCGGGTAGAGGTCGGTGCTGGAGGCTCCATTATTCTCTATGTGGAGTGCGGCTCTGCGGGTGGAGGTCGGTGCTGGAGGCCCCATTATTCTCTATGTGGAGTGCGGCTCTGCGGGTGGAGGTCGGTGCTGGAGGCTCCATTATTCTCTATGTGGAGTGCGGCTCTGCGGGTGGAGGTAGGTGCTGGAGGCCCCATTATTCTCTATGTGGAGTGCGGCTCTGCGGGTGGAGGTCGGTGCTGGAGGCTCCATTATTCTCTATGTGGAGTGCGGCTCTGCGGGTGAAGGTTGGTGCTGGAGGCTCCATTATTGTCTATGTGGAGTGTGGCTCTGTGGGTGGAGGTCGGTGCTGGAGGCTCCATTATTCTCTATGTGGAGTGCGGCTCTGCGGGTAGAGGTCGGTGCTGGAGGCTCCATTATTCTCTATGTGGAGTGCGGCTCTGCGGGTAGAGGTCGGTGCTGGAGACTCCATTATTCTCTATGTGGAGTGCGGCTCTGCGGGTGGAGGTCGGTGCTGGAGGCTCCATTATTCTCTATGTGGAGTGCCGCTCTGCGGGTGGAGGTCGGTGTTGGAGGCCCCATTATTCTCTATGTGGAGTGCGGCTCTGCGGGTGGAGGTCGGTGCTGGAGGCTCCATTATTCTCTATGTGGAGTGTGGCTCTGCGGGTGGAGGTCGGTGCTGGAGGCTCCATTATTCTCTATGTGGAGTGCGGCTCTGCGGGTAGAGGTCGGTGCTGGAGGCTCCATTATTCTCTATGTGGAGTGCGGCTCTGCGGGTGGAGGTCGGTGTTGGAGGCCCCATTATTCTCTATGTGGAGTGCGGCTCTGCGGGTGGAGGTCGGTGCTGGAGGCTCCATTATTCTCTATGTGGAGTGCGGCTCTGCGGGTGGAGGTCGGTGCTGCAGATTCCCCATTACTGAGCGTGGGGGACATTAACCCCTTCAGCACTGAGACTCTTTTGGGGTTGTTGTTGCCCCTTTATAAGAATCATAACGTTTTTGTTCTGTTTCCTGTAATGGATAAAAACGACCCAACTATGGAGGACAGGAATCGAGGTAGCGGATTGTTCTCATAGTACAGGGCCCCTTTCTTGGCCCCACACACAGTGTGATGCCCCCATTTTGCCCCTCGTGCAGCATATATGATGCCCCCCACAGTATAATGCCTCCATTATGCCCCTGTAATCAGGTGACCTGATACAACATACCGACAAACACAAGGCAGAAGTAACCGATATAATTATTTATTTCCTGATAATGGGTATTGTGATCACTATGGCAACAGGGAATAATGCAAAACAGGGTGATTACGAGGTGAAGTATCCAATATCAGATACACAATGAATTCTCTGCCTCACTCTCACTGTAATAGCAGCCTCTAACCACATGTTACTTTAGCTACTGACAAGGGTGATTTTCCTGACACATATAGTCGACAACACTCTGCGAACACCGGCCATAGCGGGATCTCCACCTCTTCCCTTGGGGTGGAGCCGCATGTTCATCACTGTAATGGGTGGCACCACGTGACTTCTCATACAGGAGAATGTTATGGACCTGGTGGTTAGGAGCACCCGGAACGACCTGATGGTTAACTCACACAGGACAAGCTCTGGGAAGTGGGAGCTCTGCTGACCGCAACCCCTAATCCTATCACACAACTAGAAATAGCCGTGGAGCGTACCTAACACTGCCTAGACGCCTCTTCACAGCCTAAGAGCTAACTAGCCCTAAAGATAGAAAATAAAGCCTACCTTGCCTCAGAGAAATTCCCCAAAGGAAAAGGCAGCCCCACACATATATTGACTGTGAGTAAGATGAAAGTCACAAACACAGAAATGAGACAGGTTTCAGCAAAGGGAGGCCAGACTTACTAAACAGACAGAGGATAGGAAAGGTATCTTGGCGGTCAGCACAAAAAACTACAAAAAGACCACGCAGAGTGTGCAAAAAGACCTCCGCACCGACTCACGGTGCGGAGGTGCCACTCTGCATCCCAGAGCTTCCAGCTAGCAAGGCAAAATCATGATAGCAAGCTGGACAAGGAAACAATGAACAAATAATAAACTAGCAGGGACTTGGCTTCTGCTGGAGTAGACAGGTCTCCAGAAAGATCCAAGAGCGAACTGAACCAGTACAAGAACATTGACAGCTGGCATGGAGTAACGATCTGATTGGAGTTAAATAGAGCAGCCAGCCAAAGAATAAACTACGACACCTGTGGAAGGAACCTCAGAAGCAGCAGCTCCACTCACAGCCACCAGAGGGAGTCCATGGACAGAACTCGCCGAAGTACCATTCATGACCACAGGAGGGAGTTCGATAACAGAATTCACAACAGGAGAAGCTGTGGTGTGGAGAGGAAGCATCGAGGGAGCCGGGTAAGTATTTTATTAACAACGGGTGAGGGGGGGGGGGATGGAGGGGGTGCGCACAGGGGGTGGGAGGGGGTTGAGGACAGGGATCATTTTTTAAACACCAAAAAAAACAAAAAAAAAAGATTTTTTTATATCTTCTCTCCAGCAAACGCTGCGGGATAGAAGAAATGAATGGCGGCTTCAGCACCAGATGCAGGGGACAGCGCTTAACTGTAGCGCTGTCTCCTGTACGGTGCGTGTGGTACCCAGTCGGCACACGGGCGGCACACGGATGCCGCACGTGTGCCACACTGATGTGCCACATGAGCACACGGACATCGATAATTCCGGTACCGATTTTTTTCCGGTACCGGAATTATCTGGACTTGTGGGGCAGGCCTTAGGCCATAAGTCCTCCTAATAAAGTCTATCAAGGCTCGCTGGGCCGCCTTCACTTCCAGCTTTCACCTTGTCTCTTGTACACCCTGGACCAACACCTGTACTGATTTCAGTGCTGGAAGCAATGGCCGGCTCACTCGCGCCTCCTGCTCTATAATGCAGGTGTATACTACTGAGCGGACTCTCCTCACAGATCATTGGCACATCCGTCTCTTGTACCAGAAGTAACAAGAGCTGGGACTCTGCTCTTGCCTGGCGTAATCTGGAAGAGCGGGGGAAGAGTGGCCGTGGGAAAGCCTGGCGTGTGATGTTTTGAAGGAGTGGCGTCCTTCTTCATCAGGGTTACTGCTATTATCCAGGGACGCCACCGGCCGGGCTCTCCCTGGCTCTACGCAGCTTCTTTGCATTCCTGCTGTGCCGTGGCTCCCACTAGTCCGCCTTCCTGCCATCTGAACACCGTGACCGCCACCACGGATCTTTTCAGGCAGCAACATATAAAGCAGCTCCACATCCACAACGCCTTTGGATCCTGGTGAGTCCCCAGCCAGCCCTACCGGTGTATGAGGTTTACATGATTTACATGTGTGCATATACAGTGGGGCAAAAAAGTATTTAGTCAGTCAGCAATAGTGCAAGTTCCACCACTTAAAAAGATGAGAGGCGTCTGTAATTTACATCATAGGTAGACCTCAACTATGTGAGACAAACTGAGAAAAAAAAATCCAGAAAATCACATTGTCTGTTTTTTTAACAATTTATTTGCATATTATGGTGGAAAATAAGTATTTGGTCAGAAACAAAATTTCATCTCAATACTTTGTAATATATCCTTTGTTGGCAATGACAGAGGTCAAACGTTTTCTGTAAGTCTTCACAAGGTTGCCACACACTGTTGTTGGTATGTTGGCCCATTCCTCCATGCAGATCTCCTCTAGAGCAGTGATGTTTTTGGCTTTTCGCTTGGCAACACGGACTTTCAACTCCCTCCAAAGGTTTTCTATAGGGTTGAGATCTGGAGACTGGCTAGGCCACTCCAGGACCTTGAAATGCTTCTTACGAAGCCACTCCTTCGTTGCCCTGGCGGTGTGCTTTGGATCATTGTCATGTTGAAAGACCCAGCCACGTTTCATCTTCAATGCCCTTGCTGATGGAAGGAGGTTTGCACTCAAAATCTCACGATACATGGCCCCATTCATTCTTTCATGTACCCGGATCAGTCGTCCTGGCCCCTTTGCAGAGAAACAGCCCCAAAGCATGATGTTTCCACCACCATGCTTTACAGTAGGTATGGTGTTTGATGGATGCAACTCAGTATTCTTTTTCCTCCAAACACGACAAGTTGTGTTTCTACCAAACAGTTCCAGTTTGGTTTCATCAGACCATAGGACATTCTCCCAAAACTCTGGATCATCCAAATGCTCTCTAGCAAACTTCAGACGGGCCCGGACATGTACTGGCTTAAGCAGTGGGACACGTCTGGCACTGCAGGATCTGAGTCCATGGTGGCGTAGTGTGTTACTTATGGTAGGCCTTGTTACATTGGTCCCAGCTCTCTGCAGTTCATTCACTAGGTCCCCCCTAGTGGTTCTGGGATTTTTGCTCACCGTTCTTGTGATCATTCTGACCCCACGGGGTGGGATTTTGCGTGGAGCCCCAGATCGAGGGAGATTATCAGTGGTCTTGTATGTCTTCCATTTTCTAATTATTGCTCCCACTGTTGATTTCTTCACTCCAAGCTGGTTGGCTATTGCAGATTCAGTCTTCCCAGCCTGGTGCAGGGCTACAATTTTGTTTCTGGTGTCCTTTGACAGCTCTTTGGTCTTCACCATAGTGGAGTTTGGAGTCAGACTGTTTGAGGGTGTGCACAGGTGTCTTTTTATACTGATAACAAGTTTAAACAGGTGCCATTACTACAGGTAATGAGTGGAGGAAAGAGGAGACTCTTAAAGAAGAAGTTACAGGTCTGTGAGAGCCAGAAATCTTGATTGTTTGTTTCTGACCAAATACTTATTTTCCACCATAATATGCAAATAAATTGTTAAAAAAACAGACAATGTGATTTTCTGGATTTTTTTTTCTCAGTTTGTCTCCCATAGTTGAGGTCTACCTATGATGTAAATTACAGACGCCTCTCATCTTTTTAAGTGGTGGAACTTGCACTATTGCTGACTGACTAAATACTTTTTTGCCCCACTGTATACACCACACACCCATACCCTGTAATGTGCAGAGTCACATTTTGGTTAATATTCTGTGGGTTGACAATACCTGCCCGAGGCACAGGATCCACTAGGCGCATTTAGTGGAAGCCTGAACGCACGACTATTTTCATACAGTCATCCACCCCTAAACTGCCAGGGTTTTTGTTGCAGCCGCACCTGTTCTGTCCTTGCGGTGTACATCTATGTTCTGGGGTGCAAAAGAGTTAATTCAAAAACAAATGTTTACCGTGTTAAAAATAATAGAATGTGTCTTCTGCTTTTTTATGTTTTTTTTTTTTTTCTTCTTCCAAGAATTGTTGGTGTCTATTTTCTCTTTTAAACATTTTAATATTTGTTTTTTTTTCTGTTGTCTTTCTTGTAATGTAGGAAAGCCTAAGGCCAGAAATAAACCCCATAAAACACTGTATATGGAGACTTTGGTGTCAAGTACCATATTTTTTGGACAATAAGACGCACTTTTTCCTCCAAAATTTTAGAGAAAACGGTGCGTCTTATAGCCCAAATGTACCTTATAGTGGCTATGGGCAGGGGGGAAGTGGCAGAGACAGAGGAGCAGGTTACAGGAGGCAGGAGCCAGCAGCTGCGGCTAACACATTTGCCCACTGTTAGGCTGCTGTCACACTAGCAGTATTTGGTCAGTATTTTACATCAGTATTTGTAAGCCAAAACCAGGAGTGGAACAATTAGAGGAAAAGTATAATGGTAACATATGCACCACTTCTGTATTTATCACCCACTCCTGGTTTTGGCTTACAAATACTGATGTAAAATACTGACCAAATACTGCTAGTGTGACGACAGCCTTAAAGAACATGAATATTCACTGCTCCCCACGCCCATAGTCCCTCTCACCCACAGTCCCTCTCACTGGGCCTGTGGAGCAGTGAATATTCATTCTCTTTAATAGCGGGCACACATGATCGCCCAACCACTATTAAAGAAAATGAATATTCACTGCTCACCACGCCCAAAAATATGGGTGTGGGGAGCAGTGAATATTCTGGAAGCTGACCTCGGCGTGTGGAGACTACTTACATGTTGTGCGCTGCTTGCACTCTGAAATCAGCTGATTGAATCAAACATGGCACTGAGCAGAGGGAAGGTGCATAAAATCGTTTATTTTTTTTTTGTGAGCAGCGTGATAGGGCCATGTTTACCAGGATTGGGTGGCATCTATACCATGATAATGATGGGAGCCATGTTTACCAAAATGGCGATAGTAGCCATGTATTGTATATGAGGTTGGGGATAGGGGCCATGTATACTATGATGGAGATGGGGGGGCTATGTATACTAGGATGGGGATGGTGGCCATGTAAACCAGGATGGGGTGCCATGTATACCAGGAAGGGGGGCCATGTATACCGGGATGGGGCCAGCCATGTATACCAGGATGGTTAACCATGTAAACCAGGATGGGGGCCATATATACCAGGATAAGGGGCTTTGTATACTCAGTGGGGGGCACGTATACCTGGATTGGTGGCCATATATAACTGAATGAGGACATACATACCATGATAGATGTTATATATACCTGAATGGAGCCACTTATATCAGGATTAGAACATATACAACTCTGGCAAAAATCAAGAGACCACTGCACAGTTTTCTAAAAATCACCATCTCTACATGTCTGACAGCCATTCCATTCCAGGGTCAGTTCAATTCCAACCAAAGTACACCTCATTCTCCTTAATGTGTTTGATTTGGTAATCACCTCAACCAAATCTTATTTAATGAGGGAAAGTATAAAAAAACACGGTTGTGGTCTTCACAATCCTCTTGCAATAGGACAAGCTGGATGACCAAACAAGTGCTAGAAATAGACCAAAAATAATTTGTAACCATGTCAAAGAAGTTGAAAAGAAAAGTCTTGAGTGAGGAAAAGATGGGCTCAATTCTGGCTTTACTATTAGATGGACTGTAGTCCATTACAACAAGGTCAAGCAGCAGACATTGGGGACAACAAAGCTACAGACCGGCAGAGGGTGAAAAGCGACTCTCCACTGACCTGGATGACTGTCCTCTTATTCGAATGTCACTCAGCAACCTCAGGATGACATCAAGTGACCTACAAAAGGAATGGCAAATAGCAGCTGTGGTGAAGTGTATGGCAAGAACAGACTCCTAAAGGCAGGCCTCAAGTCATGTAAAGCTAGAAAAAAGCCTTTCATCAATGAGAAGCAAAGGAGAGCCAGGCTGAAATTTGTCAAAGACCCTAAGGATTGGACCATAGTGGACTGGAGTAAGGTAATCTTCTCCGATGCGTCTAATTTTCAGCTTTGCCCAACACCTGGTCGTCTAATGGTTAGACAGAGACCTGGAGAGGCGTACAAGCCACAGCGTCTTGCACCCACTGTGACATTTGGTGGAGGATCGGTGATGATCTGGGGATGCTTCAGCAAGGCTGGAATTGGGCAGGTTAATCTTTGCGAAGGAAGTATGAATCAAGCCGCATACAAGGTTATCCTTGAAAACCACTTGCTTCCTTCTGCTCAGGCAATGCTCCCTTACTCTGGGGGCTGGTTTTTCCAGCAGGAGAATGCCCCATGCCATACAGCTAGGTCAATCAATGTGTGGATGAAGGAGCACCACATCAAGACCCTGTCATGGCCAGCCCAATCTCCAGACCTGAGCCCCATTGAAAACCTCTTGAATGTAATCAAGAGGAAGATGGATAGTCACAAGCCATGAATTTTTGTTCCAGGAGTGGTATAAGGTCACCCATAAGCAGTGGGAAAGACTGGTGGAAAGCATGCCAAGACGCATGAAAAATGTGATTAAAAATCATGGTTATTCCACCAAATATTCATTTCTGAACTCATCCTAAGTTAAAATATTAGTATTGTTGTTTCTTACGTGAATAAGAACTTGTTTTCTTTGCATTATTTGAGGTCTGAAAACACTGTTTATTTTTTATTATTTTGTCAATTTCTCATTTGCTGAAAATAAATACAACATTTTTAGCTTTAAATTTCGGAGACATGTTGTCAGTACTTTATAAAATTAAACAGTGTACATTTTACTCTAAAAACATACCTATAAAAAGAAAAATCAGAGAAACTGAAAATTTTTCAGTGGTCTCGTAATTTTTGCCAGAGCTGTAGATATAAAATTTAAAACCTAGGTGCGTCTTATGGTCCAGTGCGTCTTATAATCCAAAAAATACGGTAATTTCTGACCATGGTGTTTTTGAAAACAAAATTTTTTTTATTTTTATAAAAGCCTCAAACTTATGTGTGTGAATCAGACATGAGATCTGACGTGATAGAAGATTACAGTGCGGTGAAGACGGGAAACCTTCATATAGATGGCCGGTGGTGATGGAGTCAGTGACTGACTCTGGCCAAATATGTTTCTAGAGCCGTAGTAGAAGATGAAGATGTCGTCCTCATCATGAAGTAGTTATTTCTCCTGTCACGTGTAATGAATATCTCCTGCAGTATTGCTAATGCCGATTCCAGTGTCGGTAAATGAGACGAGAATTAGCGTTATGGAAGATGAGTCTATGAGGAACGTATTCAGCTGCCGACTCCGAGGAACAAACTATTTGTTGTCTGTGGCCTAAACTTTATTGGTTTTATTAGATGTCAGAGACAAAACAATGTTGTAAAATAATAAAAAATATACCATATTTTCCTGACTATAAGACGCACCCCAAATTTATAGAATTAAAATAGGGAAAAAAAATGTCAAATGGTGGTCCGTCATACAGATCGAATTCAGTAGCGCTGGTGGAGGGTGGTCACAGGGGGTGTTCGGTGGTTTGGCAGTGATATGACTCCTATCGCAGACTGATGCGGTAGGTTCTGTGATTCTTGTGGTGCGGTGGCTCCTCCAACATTTTCTGAAAGCCCGGAGCACCCGCACATCCTTTGCTGTGAAGCAGTAGCCTCTGGGAAATCCCATCCCAGGCTGACGCGGCAGGTTTGTCAGTGCTCAGGGTTGCGGGGGCTGCGCTGTCATTTTGTGAAAGCCCTCGAACCCCGCACACCCCCACTGCTGCGATGCGATGGCCTCCAGTAAAATGGCCTCTGGGAAAATGCCGCTGCAAACTGAGATCTCGGCTCCAAGATCTCATCTCCCGAGATCTCAATGTGTGCATGTGCCAACCCGGTGGCTTTTTTCCCAGAGGCCATTTTACCAGGGGCTACCGCATGGCAGCAGTGTGGATGTGCAGTGCTCTGGGCTTTCCAAAAATGTTGGCGGAGCCCCGCAGCACTGCACACCGCCGAATACTGCCGCACCAGCCTAGGAAGGGAGTGTGATCTCCCTGCAGTGTCGGACCGCCGTAGAATCACCCGACTTCTGCTGCCGTCACACTAATTGTAAGTATATTCCGACTAGAAGACGCACCCCCATTTTCCACCCAAAAGT
Source organism: Ranitomeya imitator (assembly GCF_032444005.1). Lineage (NCBI taxonomy): Eukaryota > Metazoa > Chordata > Amphibia > Anura > Dendrobatidae > Ranitomeya > Ranitomeya imitator. The sequence continues at coordinate 308,172,060 of NC_091283.1, forward strand.
TTTTTGGGAAAAAGTGCATCTTGCAGTCCGAAAAATACGGTAATTGCTGCTTGGGTTCCTGCCAGACTCTGTATTTTACCCCTCGCCACGACAGCACCCTACAGGAGAGAGGGATCCGCCCCACAGGAACAGGAAACCTACAGAAAGATAAAAGGGGGCGGTCCGCCTTTCCTCCTCAGTTTAGGTTTCCTGTTCCTGCGGGAACGACAGGACTCTAAGAAGCTACGGAAGTACCTGGGCATGCACGCCGCCTGTGCAGTCTCTTCGGAACGGCAGGGGCTGCAGCCTGGAAGCAGCATCGGGGGAGTTCCGCTAGACGGCTCCCTCCTCGTCTGGGAGGCATACAGATGGCCGGGTCCGGAGAAAGCCGCCCGGCATCTGCGTTATGCGGCGGCTTCAGCGTGGGAGTTCCTCGCCCGGCAGAAGGGGTGAGTGAGAGGAGCTTCCTGCATGGCGGTCCAGGGACTAGAGGCCGCTCCGCGCACGCTGACCGCCATTAGTAAGTTCACCCCGGAAGTACAGGTCCTTCTCAAAAAATTAGCATATAGTGTCAAATTTCATTATTTACCATAATGTAATGATTACAATTAAACTTTCATATATTATAGATTCATTATCCACCAACTGAAATTTGTCAGGTCTTTTATTGTTTTAATACTGATGATTTTGGCATACAACTCCTGATAACCCAAAAAACCTGTCTCAATAAATTAGCATATCAAGAAAAGGTTCTCTAAACGACCTATTACCCTAATCTTCTGAATCAACTAATTAACTCTAAACACATGCAAAAGATACCTGAGGCTTTTATAAACTCCCTGCCTGGTTCATTACTCAAAACCCCCATCATGGGTAAGACTAGCAACCTGACAGATGTCAAGAAGGCCATCATTGACACCCTCAAGCAAGAGGGTAAGACCCAGAAAGAAATTTCTCAACAAATAGGCTGTTCCCAGAGTGCTGTATCAAGGCACCTCAATGGTAAGTCTGTTGGAAGGAAACAATGTGGCAGAAAACGCTGTACAACGAGAAGAGGAGACCGGACCCTGAGGAAGATTGTGGAGAAGGACCGATTCCAGACCTTGGGGAACCTGAGGAAGCAGTGGACTGAGTCTGGTGTGGAAACATCCAGAGCCACCGTGCACAGGCGTGTGCAGGAAATGGGCTACAGGTGCCGCATTCCCCAGGTAAAGCCACTTTTGAACCATAAACAGCGGCAGAGGCGCCTGACCTGGGCTACAGAGAAGCAGCACTGGACTGTTGCTAAGTGGTCCCAAGTACTTTTTTCTGATGAAAGCAAATTTTGCATGTCATTCGGAAATCATGGTGCCAGAGTCTGGAGGAAGACTGGGGAGAAGGAAATGCCAAAATGCCTGAAGTCCAGTGTCAAGTACCCACAGTCAGTGATGGTGTGGGGTGCCATGTCAGCTGCTGGTGTTGGTCCACTGTGTTTCATCAAGGGCAGGGTCAATGCAGCTAGCTATCAGGAGATTTTGGAGCACTTCATGCTTCCATCGGCTGAAATGCTTTATGGAGATGAAGATTTCATTTTTCAGCACGACCTGGCACCTGCTCACAGTGCCAAAACCACTGGTAAATGGTTTACTGACCATGGTATTACTGTGCTCAATTGGCCTGCCAACTCTCCTGACCTGAACCCCATAGAGAATCTGTGGGATATTGTGAAGAGAAAGTTGAGAGACGCAAGACCCAACACTCTGGATGAGCTTAAGGCCGCTATTGAAGCATCCTGGGCCTCCATAACATCTCAGCAGTGTCACAGGCTGATTGCCTCCATGCCACGCCGCATTGAAGCAGTCATTTCTGCCAAAGGATTCCCGACCAAGTATTGAGTGCATAACTGAACATTATTATTTGATGGTTTTTTTGTTTGTTATTAAAAAACACTTTTATTTGATTGGATGGGTGAAATATGCTAATTTATTGAGACAGGTTTTTTGGGTTATCAGGAGTTGTATGCCAAAATCATCAGTATTAAAACAATAAAAGACCTGACAAATTTCAGTTGGTGGATAATGAATCTATAATATATGAAAGTTTAATTGTAATCATTACATTATGGTAAATAATGAAATTTAACACTATATGCTAATTTTTTGAGAAGGACCTGTAGATGCTAAACTTCCGGGGTAAGCAGCCCGAGATCAGCGGTGGGGGTAGCGCGAGTTCGCGCATGCGCAGTACCGCTTAAAAAAAAAAAAAAAATGGCGCTCTATTTAAACCGGCTAACCACTGTTACCTGCGATGCAAGATGTCATCTCCAGGTGCCATGGATCCTGCAGCAGGAGACTCAGTTCCCTCCAAGGACCGCTCCAGCAGAGGATCATCAGATGCCGGTCGGAAGAGCGACACAGTGGATAAATCCAAAGGATCTCGGCCGTCTGATCCGGTAATAGAAAGCTTCACTGGGTGAGTTTATAACTCTGCCTATTAAGCTGACGCCGTCTCCCCTCCTTTCTCTCTCTTTCTCCTCCTCTCGCTATGTCTTATCTGGACCAGGCCAAAAAACGACAGAAAACCAAACATAAAGAATGCGCCTTATGTAGCCAGCCCCTACCAGACTCATACCCCAAAAAACTCTGCAAGGATTGTATAGCAGAAACCACACAAGGAGCAGCGGTGTCTATTACGGACTTACGCGCTATTATAAGAGAGGAGTTAAAGGCTATGTCACAGGATAAACCACAAAAAAGTAAATCCAAAAAGCCAACACCTTTATCAGATTCTGATAGTGAGCAAGCCGTACTCTCAGATATCTCTATAGCCTCTTCATCATCATCATCATCATCATCATCATCATCTTCAGAAATTGAGGGACGTTCATGTTTCCCCTTAGATAGTGTGGATAATCTAGTGAAATCAATAAGAGACACTATGGGGTGTGAGGAAACAAAGGGCGCACAAACCACGCAAGATATAATGTTTGCGGGTTTGGCGGAGAGGAAAAGGAAATGCTTTCCAGTCATTCCAGCAGTGAAGGCATTAATAAAAAGAGAATGGGAGAGACAAGATCAGAGAAGTTTTTTGCCCTCAGCATCAAAACGAAAATACCCGTTTAGTGATGATGAGTTACTTACGTGGACCAAAATCCCTAAGGTTGACGCAGCTGTTGCCTCTACCTCTAAACCGTCCACATTGCCTGTTGAAGACGCGGGGTTACTCTCAGACCCTCTAGATCGCAAAGCCGAGTCGTCCCTTAAAAGATCCTGGGAGGCAACTACAGGCATATTTAAGCCAGCAATAGCAAGCACTTGTACCGCCAGGTCAATGCTCATCTGGATTGACCAGCTAGACCAAAGCATTGAGAATAAAATGTCACGAGAAAAATTACGAGCTGCTATTCCCTTAATACGAGGTGCAGCAGCCTTTATGGCGGACGCGTCTGCAGATTCTCTCCGCCTAGCAGCTAGATCCGCAGGTTTGGTAAACAATGCAAGACGGGCATTATGGATGAAAAGCTGGAAAGGGGACGCACAATCCAAATCTAAGATATGCGCAATCCCATGTGAGGGTGAGTTCCTCTTTGGAAAAACCTTAGATGACATACTCAAGAAGGCAAAAGACAGGAAAAAGGCTTTTCCTGATACCTCTATTCCTTTTTATAGGAGAGCCTTTAAGAGAAGGCCATTCGGCAAGAGAAGGCAGACGGACAGGTCGTCAACATGGTTCCCTAAGGAAGATAAACAAAGAGGTACCATGTTCAGAAGACCCAACCCCCCAAAAGACAGCAAATTCTGAGGATATAACCATTCCAGTAGGGGGCAGATTAAAATTTTTCACTCCCCAGTGGGAAAATATTACATCTAGTTCGTGGATTTTAAATATAATCAGAGATGGAATAAAATTACAATTCTCTCGCTTTCCCCACGAATCATACATTATAACATCTCTCAGCTCGCCTATACAACAGGAGGCCCTGGAGAGTGAAATCCAAACCCTATTATCAAAAGGGGTTTTAGTCCAAGTTCCGGAAGGACAGGAGACTAGAGGATTCTATTCTCCTCTATTCTTAATTTCCAAACCCGATGGTTCATTCAGAACAATCCTAAACCTCAAAAAGCTTAATTTATTTATTAAAAATGATACATTTAAAATGGAGTCTATAAAATCCACCATAAAGTTACTTTTTCCAAACTGTATGATGGGGGGCATTGATCTAAAAGATGCTTATTACCATCTTCCTATTCATGACAGATACCAGAAGTTCTTCAGGGTAGCGGTGGCAATCAAAGGCAAGATTTGTCATTTCCAGTATGCAGCCATGCCCTTCGGCCTTTCTACAGCGCCAAGGATTTTCACCAAAGTGATTCTAGAGGTGATGGCTTATCTTCGCCAAAAAGAGACATTAATTGTGCCCTACTTAGATGACTTTTTAGTCATCGGAAATTCAGCTTCTTAGTGTGCTGACCGTTTAGCTCATGCAGTTTCATCTCTACAGGATCTAGGTTGGATAATCAATATCGACAAATCCAGACTGACTCCACTATCACTTCAAGCATTTCTGGGGTTCCATCTAGACTCCATAACTCAAAAATGTCTGCTCCCTCAGGTAAAAATCTCACTCATCAGACATAAAGTCACAGCAGCAATAAATAATCCTCACATGACCCTAAGAAAAGCCATGTCATTACTGGGATCTCTTATTTCCTGTATACCTGCAGTCCAGTGGGCACAATACCATACCCGGACACTGCAGCACCAAATCCTCCAAGAGGAAAGACGGCTACTTAGCTTAAATGCAAAGATAACGTTGTCCCAGGAAGTTTTATGTTCCTTAACGTGGTGGCTGGATTCTAACCATTTGATGAGTGGTGTTCCATGGGTAATAACACCATCTCATATTATAACCACTGATGCCAGTCCTCATGGATGGGGCGCTCATATGGGAAATGATTTTTGCCAGGGGTTATGGGACACTGAAGAATGCCACAACTCATCTAATCTGAAAGAACTAAATGCAGTAAGATACGCTTTATGTCATTTTCTCCCACAGCTCCGGGGAAAAGACGTTCGAATCCTTTCCGACAACACCACCACAGTGGCTTATATAAACAGACAAGGAGGTACTCAATCAGAGACTCTGATGTCTTCCGCTGGGAAAATTCTGGACTTGGCAGAAAAACATCTATTATCCCTCACTGCAGTTCACATAAGGGGGAAAAACAACCAGCAGGCAGACTTCTTAAGTCGACATACCCTAAGACAGGGAGAGTGGTGCCTAAACCATCATATCTTCCAGCGGATAGTATCCCTATGGGGTTGTCCGCAAATAGACCTCTTCGCCACGAGAAAAAACAGGCAAGTCCAGAAATTTGCATCCCTATCGTTAGCAGATCATCCGGACATTCTAGACGCTTTCCAAACCCCTTGGCAATACAGTCTAGCGTACGCCTTCCCTCCGATAATATTGTTACCACAGGTTATTCGGAAGATCAGGGAGGATGGAGCGAGAGTTGTACTAGTAGCACCATTCTGGCCCAAAAGGCCATGGTTCTCATGCCTACAAGCCATGTCGGTTTCGGACCCTTGGGTCCTCCCCTCGACACCCAACCTTCTCTTCCAGGGTCCATTTCTCCACCCCCAGGTGGACAATCTCCATCTGACGGCCTGGAATTTGAGAGGCAGATGCTAAAATTAAGGGGATTTTCTGAGGGACTAATTGACACACTCCTCCAAAGTAGAAAACGCTCTACCACAAAAATTTATACAAAAATCTGGAAAAAATTCCTACAGTTCCATAAATCTCCCAACACATCAGAAATTCCGGTACAATCTATATTGGAATTCCTTCAAAAAGGGAGGGAACTTTGTTTAGCTGTAAATACGTTAAAAGTTCACGTATCAGCACTGGGAGCCCTCTATGGCCATAATATTGCAGGAAATAGATGGGTATCCCGATTTATCACGGCTTGTGAAAGGATAAATCCTGTTAATATACCTAGAATTCCACCCTGGGATCTAAATTTAGTTCTACAAGCCCTAACAGACTCTCCATTTGAACCAATAGATTCAGTATCCATTAAATATTTATCACTTAAAACTGTCCTCTTGGTAGCACTGACTTCAGCTAGGAGAATCAGTGACATCCAAGCTCTTTCGATAGATCCACCTTTCCTGCTAACTTTCCAGGATAAGTTGATTCTTAAATTAGACCCTTCCTATCTCCCCAAGGTAGCGAAGAAATTCCATAGGTCACAAGAAATAGTCCTACCCACCTTTTTCAGTAACCCTTCCACTCCTGAGGAATGTAAATATCACACTCTAGATGTTAAAAGAGTAGTTTTAAAATACATTGAAAGGACCAGTAGCTGGCGACAGTGTAGGGCTCTGTTTATATCCTTTCAGGGTCACAAGAAGGGTCATGCAGTCACAAAAAGCACCTTATCCCGGTGGATCAGGGAGTCTATCACTCTGGCTTACTCCGCGAGGAAAGAAAACCCTCCGGAAGGCATAACGGCACACTCTACCAGAGCTATGGCATCCTCCTGGGCCGAAAGAGGAGACGTCCCAATAGAAACCATATGTAAGGCGGCAACTTGGTCAGATCCTTCTACTTTCTATAACCACTATAGGCTTGACCTATCGTCAACTTCTGACCTAGACTTTGGCAGGACTGTCCTCAGCATGGTGGTCCCCCCCTAGGTGATGGTCTCTGAAAGATCTCCTGTAGGGTGCTGTCGTGGCGAGGGGTAAAAAGCCGGATTACTCACCGGTAATACTCTTTTAGTGAGTCCACGACAGCACCCTATTACATCCCTCCCTAGGTTAATATAGTACTTACTATTGAGTAAAATTCTTTTAATCATACATGAGCAAATAAGTTTGAAAATGAAATAAATTATATTTGCCTAATACTGGCGGTCCTCCGTGTACTCTGAAATCAAAACTGAGGAGGAAAGGCGGACCGCCCCCTTTTATCTTTCTGTAGGTTTCCTGTTCCTGTGGGGCGGATCCCTCTCTCCTGTAGGGTGCTGTCGTGGACTCACTAAAAGAGTATTACCGTTGAGTAATCCGGCTTTTTCTGGTCTGTCCCAACGAACTTGTGATTCCTACAGCAAATTAATTGCCAAAGCAGTGAGTAACATAGCCAGTGATTGGTTGCATGGAGGAGATGTCTTACTCAGTAATTCAGCTTATGTTCCAGTCCATACAAGACTAGAGAATACAACATCTACACGTTCTGTCTTCTGAAATGTTTCCCTTGTTATCTCCAGTAATTTTATTATTATTCATATTCCTTGTAATGATTCATCCTGTCATCGTCTTCCTATTCAGGTCCCTACAATGTCCGATCCTTTCAGTAGACATCTATATTAAGATAATTTTTCTTAACTACCCATCAAGAATGGATATGAAGAGGGACAAGATGGCAAAGAGGATATTAGACCTCACCCTAGAGATCCTCTTCTGTCTTACTGGAGAGGTGAGAGATTTTGATAGCGTCACATTACATAATTCTTATTTATGGCAATAAAACTGTTGGACAAAACTCAAGAGGTGAGGAATCTGGAAATGTCTGTAGAGAGATTTATTAATGTGTCTCTCCATAACCAGGATTACACAGTAGTGAAGAAGACCTCTAGTGAGCGCTGTCAGGACCCTGTGTCTGAGGGATGGGAAAGACCCCTGAGCCCAATCACAAAGCCTCCACCTCACCTACTGATACATGAGGACATCAATGACCAAAAGATCCTAGAACTCACCTACAAGATGATTGAGCTGCTGACTGGAGAGGTGACACTGCTGGGAATGCTGGGACTTTATACAGTAAAACTATGAAGGGATCGGGGGGATGACGGTATCATTGTATGTGTCAGGTTCCTATAAGGTGTCAGGATGTCGCTGTCTATTTCTCCATGGAGGAGTGGGAGTATTTAGAATTACACAATAATCTGTATGAGGACATCATGATTGAGGTTCCCCAGCCCCCCACATCACCAGGTAAAAGGATTAAATACACACAGCCTATAATTATCTGTATTATCTGTATGTAAGGAATGAATTCAGTCCCTGTGTGTGTTTCCTCCAGATCTATCCAGTAAGAGGACAACACCCGAGAGATGTCTCCGTCCTCTTCTTCCACAGGACTGTAAACAAGAAGATCCCAATGTTCCTCAGGATCATCAGGTAGATGGAGAGAAGGTGTCATGATATCTCCCCTATGATGTGTGGACGGCTGTGAAGGTCTTGTGTTCAGTCTTGTTTTATCCACCAGTATTACATGTTTCATACTGGTTTCATGAGAACGGTGGAGACGGCAGGATTAGAGCTGATCATAGATGTGACTTCTCCATCTGTCTGTGACTTTTATAATATTTATTTCAGGGTGAAGATCTGACCCATATTAATACTACAGAGACATATGTGAGGGGTGATGAGCGGTGTAAAGAGGAGACTCCTACATATGACTACCCAGGTGAGTAGTAACCACTAAATGCAGAGAAGTCACAGATTCTTCTCAGTCACCGGCTGTGGCTGCTTTATCAATGGTGTAGTTCGGACGTGGCATCATGTGATCCCCATTTTGCGGGTAGAGCATAACATTCTCCTCCATCCGAAAATGTTTAAATGGCTTTGTGAAAACTCTTTTGTATAGCGCTTACAACCTGCAAGTGTAAGGCGGCCAGGGTGGTAGTCGTGGCAACGAACTGTAGTGTTTCCACACCCTGGTGCCCCGCAGATGAAATACAAAGTTCTTTCTGGTGTGTGTGTGTTTGTGTGTGTGATGTCTGCAGCAGAGTACTCATTTCAGTTCCCTCGGTTTCTTTCACTCCAGCTTCAGGATTCCAGGTTCCATAAAACACTGCAGCGTCACAGTCCTTTTCAAACAGTTCAACTTTACTGATAACATGGGCACCCATCACTTTTGCAGCATATTTTACACAAAGCATAATATCTTGCACTTTCCCTGCCTTCTGGGCAGACTCCATTTCCTCTATAACCTCTCCTTTTCTCCCGGCAATCCATGCCATTTCTGTGGACAATCCGTGCCCCTTCTGTACTACCTGCATCACCAGCTCCCTGTCAGCCCCTTGTCCGATTCCATCTTGCAAAGGTGCCAGGCGTTCCATCTTACTGACTCCCGCCCCAGTCGTAGACCCCAGAACCAGCCTGAGGATGATCTTATTGAGCTGATGCCCGACTGTACTATTCTCCAGCCTGTAGCCCCTTATTGCCATCCGCAGCTTTACCCCCATGACCTGTAGCTGTCTCATACACTGCATGCATCCTGCCCTTGGCAAGGCTGCCCGGGTGATTATACTTCCCTGCTCCTTGCTGTACCTCCCCTGTAGTTAACCCCTGTGCTGCCTACCACCTGGCTCGATTCTATGATATCCTCTATCACTAGGGTTGAGCGAAACGGATCGGACAATTTCAAAAATCGCCGACTTTCGGCAAAGTCGGGTTTCATGAAGCCCGACCCGATCCCAGTGTGGGGATCCCAGTGAGGTCGGCGATCTTCGCGCCAAAGTCGCGTTTCGTATGACGCTTTCAGCGCCATTTTTCAGCCAGTGAATGAGGACGCAGAGTGTGGGCAGCGTGATGACATAGGTCTCGGTCCCCACAATCTTAGAGAAGGGCATGACAGTGATTGGCTTGCTTTCTGCGGCGTCACAGGGGCTATAAAGGGGTGTGCACACCGACCGCCATCTTACTTCTGCCGATCTCAGCATAGGGAGAGGTTGCTGCAACTTCAATTTAGTTAGGGAGGGAAGATTAACCCCCAAACTGCTTGTGCTGTAGCGATTTCCACTGTCCAACACCACCATTTTTTTGCAGGGACAGTGGAGTTTATATTTTTGTGTATCAGCTCTGTAGCTTATTAGGCTGCCTTATAAGGCTCCCTGATAGCTGCATTGCTGTTTGTACACCGCTGTGCAAACCAACTGCTTTTTTCAAAGCAAAAATCCTGTTGCTCCTTTCTGCACAGTTATCTAGTTTATTTGTCCACCCTTTTGTGTGCAGCAGTCCTTTTTATTGCTGGCTGCCATACTTGTCCTTAGATCATTGTAGGGAGATTGAACTTGTAGTACAGTCCTTGTATTTTTTGATACACCTGCCAGCCACGTTCTTACATTGTGTAGTGTAATACACTAGGCCTGAGTTTTGCTGCAGTCCCCCCCCCACAAAAAGAAAGAGATTTAAATTCTCAACAAGCTTATATACACCTTCTACCTTGTTTTACAGTAGCATATAACTGTTGTTATTTTGGTTACATTTTCACAAAAATGAGGAAGTCTGGTGGAAGAGGCCGTGGGCGGTCGTTGCCAGCTGGTAATGATGGTGGTGGTGGAGCATCTGGTGGTAGAGGGAAAAGCAAAATAGCACCAAAGGCTGGAGGTGTTGAGCCAGCGTCATCGTCTGGCTACACAAGGCCTCGAAGGCTCCCTTATGTGGGAGTAGGAAAACCGCTTTTAAAGCCGGAGCAGCAGGAAAAAGTTTTGGCTTTCCTTGCTGACTCAGCCTCTAGCTCTTTCGCCTCCTCTTCAGAAAGTTCCAAATATGAAAGCAGCGAGTCGTCAGTGGATGCTCCCGGTCAGGAACAAGTCGCTTCCTTGTGTCCTTCACCCAAAGCAAAAGTGAAGGATGCGGCAGGCGACACTACAGTTTACTCCATGGAGCTCTTTACACATACCGTGCCTTGGTTAGAAAGGGAAATTAACAGCCCATTACAAGATGAATCGGACATGGGTTGCACAGATGCACAGCCACAGCTAGATTATTATGCTGCTCCATTGACTCACATCACAACTTTGCCCTCGCAGTGTACTGAGCCAGAATCTGACCCTAATGAGACTATGCTGGCCTGTCACGAACGCTATAGCACCTTAGGCTACTTTCACACTAGCGTCGGGTCGAGGTTACCGACGCTAGCAGTGAATGCGCCGCACAACGGGGGCAGCGGATGCATTTTTTGCAGCGCATCCGCTGCCCCATTGTGAGGTGCGGGGAGGTGGGGGAGGAGTTCCGGCTGCGCATGCGCGGTCGGAAATGGCGGACCGTCAGAAGCAAAAAACGTTACATGAAACGTTTTTTGCTCCCGGCGGTCCGCCAGAACACGGCGCAACCGTCGCACAACGGTTGCAACGTGTGTGACTGCGTCGCTAATGTTAGTCTATGGGGCAAAAACGCATCCTGCAGACAACTTTGCAGGATGCGTTTTCCCCCTAAACGACGCATTGCGACGTATTGAAAAAACTCTAGTGTGAAAGTAGCCTTACACGGTGACACAGAGGAAGGTGCACATGACATTAAGGAAGAGGTGATAGATGACCCAGTTGTTGACCCAGATTGGCAGTGTCACACCGTAAACGGCGATAAAGGGGCAGGACGGCGTACTGGAACCCGCACCTGTCCCTACCACTTAAATGGGGCCCTGGCTTTCCCTTATCTCGGGGGTACCTATGATGGTTAGGAGGCCCGAGCCGTCAGTGTATCCCTATCAGGGGCTCCCTCTCTCCCAAAAGAGGTGGACTGCACCAGTGTAATAATACAACAAATAACAGGGTATACAGACAAGGTTAACTAAAAGTCTCAAACTCACAAAATGCTCACACAACCACAGAGGAAACACAGAGAAGGGAAGAGATGGAATAAACTAGGAAGGAAAACAGGTTTAACCTGCAACCAAAACGGCAGACACCAATCTATGTAAATAAACCTCCAACACCAACACTACACTCCTTCAACCTCCAAGCCAGGCAGTAGAACTGATCACTGACAATAGCTGAAGTCAGGACTGGGTCTATATAGAGGATCAGATCACAAAATCCACTTCAGCTGAGAGAGACCCAGCTCTCAGCAACTCAGCAATAAGGTTAACTCCTGCACTGCTGGCACAAAGCAGCTAAGTCAGAATACAGGTGAAGAGCTTCTGTTCACTGTGTGTGAACGAGGCCCAGAGCGCAGCAGTTCTCTGGAACCTCTATGTCGTGGTAGCCCCGTGACAGTAGCCCCCCCCTTCTACGAGGGACCTCCGGAACCTCAGGACCAGGTTTGTCAGGATGAGCTGTATGAAATGCCCGAACCAACCTAACCGCATGGACATCGGCAGCAGGCACCCACATCCTTTCCTCAGAACCGTACCCTCTCCAGTGTACCAGATATTGTAGGGATCGACAAACTAAACGAGAATCCAAAACCCTGGAAATCTGGAACTCGAGACTTCCATCAACAAGGACTGGAGATGGAGGTGAAGGGGACTGATTGGATGGCGCCACAACTTTTTTGAGTAAGGAGTGATGAAAAACATTATGGATCTTAAATGACTGAGGCAAAGCCAGCCGAAAAGCAACGGAATTCACGACGGCCACAATCCTATAAGGGCCAATGTACCTAGGGCCCAACTTCCACGAGGGAACTCTCAGCTTAATATTTTTTGAGGACAACCAAACCCAATCACCCACACACAGGTCCGGATCTTCCACTCGTCTCCGATCAGCCGCCTTCTTATACCTGGAACCCATCCTCTTTAATTTTTCAAGAACCCCTTGCCATACGGACGTGATGGATGAAGAAAACCTCTCCTCTTCAGGAACACCTGAAGAATCCCTCCTATTAAATGCACTAGATTGAGGATGAAAACCATATGCCCCGAAAAACGGGGACTTACCAGTAGACTCATGAGTATGATTGTTTATAGCAAATTCTGCTAACGGTAAGTACTTAACCTAGTCCTCTTGATTCTCTGAGATGAAACACCTGAGATAAGTCTCAAGATTTTGATTTACGCGTTCAGTCTGACCATTGGATTGAGGATGAAAAGCTGAACAAAATGACAAATGAGTCCCCAGCCGGCTGCAGAAAGCCCTCCAAAACTTAGAAATAAACTGCACCCCACGGTCTGCATGGTATTCCTTCAGATATTGTCTGTCTCACAACCTCCTTAATAAAGACCTGTGCCAGAGTCTTAGCATTTGGTAATGCGGGGAGCGCAATGAAATGAGACATCTTGCTAAATCTATCAACTACGACTAAAATACCGGTTTCGGAGGGTAATACAGTTAAGTCAGTGATGAAATCTATTGACAAATGAGTCCAAGGTCTATTGGGAATCTCCAAAGGTTGGAGAGACCCAGACGGGCGAGAACGAGAGGACTTGGAACGCGCACACACACTGCAGGCAGCGACATATTCCTGTACATCATGTCTTACCCCAGACCACCAAAAACGTCGAGTGAGTAGGTCCGCAGTAACCTTACTTCCAGGGTGTCCAGCCAAAACCGAGTCATGATGCTCATTTATGACCCTGAGACGGAGATTAGCTGAAACAAAAAGTTTACCTAACGGACAGGCTGCTGGGACATCCCCCCCTGTGCCTCTACCACCTCTTTCTCAAGATCAGAATTAATTGCGGCAACAACTACACCCTTCTGCAGTATAGGACCTGATTCGCAATTATCCCCACCCCCCGGGAAATAACGGGATAACGCATCAGCCTTGACATTCTTGTTTCCTGGCCGGTACGTAATGTAGAAATGGAACCTGGTGAAGAACAGAGACCACCTTGTCTGCCTAGGAGTAAGACGCTTTGCAGATTCTAAATATAGCAGATTTTTGTGATCTGTGGTCACCATGACAGGGTGAAGTGCTCCATCCAAAAAATGACGCCATTCCTCAAATGCCCATTTAATTGCCAACAGCTCCCTGTTACCAATGTCATAATTCTTCTCTGTAGGAGATAATTTTCTCGAGAAAAATGCACATGGACGCCACTTACTCGGAGAAACCCCCTGAGACAATACAGCACCCACCCCTACCTCAGAGGCATCCACCTCTACCACAAATGGCTGAGTGATGTCAGGCTGTATTAATATGGGTGCAGTGGAAAAACACTTTTTCAAAGTTTCAAAAGCTTTACTGGCCACACTGGACCATACGAAGAAATCTGTGCCCCTCTTTGTCATGTCTGTCAATGGTTTGGCTACCACTGAAAAGTCATTAATAAATTTGCGATAGAAATTTGCAAAACCTAAAAACCTCTGTATAGCCTTAAGGTCCTTAGGACGATCCCACTCCAAGACCGCCCTGACCTTAGCCGGATCCATACGAAAACCTGTGGAGGGTAAGAAATAACCCAGAAACGGAATCTCTTTGACCGAGAACATGCATGTCTCAAGTTTGGCAAACAGTTTACTGTCCCTGAGTACCTGAAGGACCTGCCGTACATGATCCTGATGAGACTCAAGGTCAGGGGAATAAATTAAGATGTCATCGAGATATACCACCACAAACCTACCTATTAAGTGACTAAATATATAATTGACAAAGTGTTGAAACACAACAGGAGCATTACTTAACCCTTAGAACGAGATGCACCACCCAACTGCATATGTTCTCCTAGAGACTCAGATTGTGGTGAGTCCAAATCTGAATTACCCTTGAATAGCGGCGATTCATTAAGTCTTTGGCGCAGGGTATACAGACAAGGTAACTAAAAGTCTCAGACTCACCAAATGCTCACACAACCACAGAGGAAACACAGAGAAGGGAAGAGAGGGAACAAACTTAGGAAGGAAAACAGGTTAAACATGCAACCAAAACTGCAGACACCAATCTCTGTAAATAAACCTCCAACACTACGCTCCTTCAACCTCCAAGCCAGGCAGTAGAACTGATCACTGACACTAGCTGAAGTCAGGACTGGATCTATATAGAGGATCAGATACAAAATCCACTTCAGCTGAGAGATCCAGCTCTCAGCAACTTAGCAAAATGTTAACTCCTGCACTGCTGGCACAAAGCAGCTAGGTCAGAATACAGGTGAAGAGCTTCTGTTCACTGTGTGTGAACAAGGCCCAGAGCGTTGCGGTTCTCTGGAACCTCTCTGTCGCAGTAGCCCCGTGACAGGCAGCCATTGGGGAAAGAGGGTGCCGCAGCCAGTAGCTCAGAAGCGGAGGAAGATGATCCGCAGCAGCCATCTACATCGCAACAGCTGTCATCTGGCAAGCCCGTATCAGGCCAAACACGCTTGTCAAAACCAAAAACACTTTTAGGACAGCGTGGCCATCCGATGAAAGTAGCATAGCGTGCAATGCCTGAAAAGATATTCGATACTAGGAAGAGTGCAGTGTGGGAATTTTTTAACCAAGAACCGAATGATCAGTCCAAAGTTATCTGTAAGAAATGCTCAAAGACCTTTAGCAGAGGGAAGAATGTCCAAAATTTAAATACAACAAGCATGCGTAGACATTTAACCATCAGGCACTTGCAAGCCTGGACTAACTACCAACCGTCCCGTACCGTTGGTGCACCCGCTTAGAATGAAGGTAGTCAGCAACGCTACATTGCTTCCCTCACTGTAAGCCCACCGGTTAGGACACCACCAGCAGCAAATGTGGAGGTATCGTCGCAAGGCCAAAGTAGTCAGGGAATCACAAGGTTCTTGGTAGAAAACACTGTAGGTAGGCCAACATCAAGAATACCATCACCAACCCTCTCTCAATCTGCCATGTCCACCACCCCCGTTAGTTCCAACATATGCAGCTCTCCAGTCCAGCTCACCCTACAAGAGACTCACGTTAGGAAAAGGAAGTACTCATCCTCTCATCCGCGTACTCAGAGTTTGAACGCCCACATTGCTAGACTTATCTCGTTAGAGATGATGCCCTACCGGTTGGTTGAAAGCGAAGCTTTCAAAGCCCTGATGGCCTATGCAGTACCACACTATGACCTACCCAGTCGACACTTTTTTTGCGAGAAAAGCCATCCCAGCCCTCCACCAGCATGTCAAAGACCGCATTGTCCATGCACTGAGGCAATCTGTCAGTGGAAAGGTGCACCTCACAACAGAGGCATGGACCGGTAGGCATGGCCAGGGACGTTACGTGTCCATCACAGCGCACTGGGTTAATGTGGTGGATGCAGGCTCCACAGGGGACGGCCATAGTAGGACAGTTCTGCCTAGCCCACGGTCTAGGAAACAGTTGGATGTAGGCGTTCGCCGCCTCCTCCCTCCTCCTTCCTCCTCCCTCGAAGTCGACACTTCTTTGCGAGAAAAGCCATCCCAGCACTCCACCAACATGTCAAAGAACGCATTGTCCATGCACTCAGGCAATCGGTCAGTAGAAAGGCGCACCTGACAACAGATGAATGGACCAGTAGGCATGGCCAGGGACGTTACGTGTCCATTACCGCACACTGGGTTAATGTGGTGGATGCAGGGTCCACAGGGGACAACAATACTGGCACAGTTCTGCCTAGCCCACGGTCTAGGAAACAGTTGGCTGTAGGCGTTTGCTCCTCCTCCTCCAAAAGCGAAAGCTCGTCCACAGAGCGCAGTCGCACGACCACTCCATCCACAGCTGTCAGTGTTGCACCCGTGGTGTCCCATTGTGGAACAGCTAGTTGGAAGCGTCAACAGGCTGTGTTGGAAATTAAGAGTTTGGGCGACAACAGACACACCGCGGAAGTACTGGCCGAGTACTTGCAGCGAGAAATTCAGTCATGGCTGGGCAGTGTACATCTTGAGGCAGGCAAGGTAGTCAGTGATAACGCAAGGAATTTTATGGTTGCCATAGCCCTTTCAGAACTGAAACACATACCTTGCCTTGCTCACACATTGAACCTGGCTGTGAAGTGCTTTCTCAAGAATTACCCAGATTTACCAGCCCTGTTCCTGAAAGTGCGCAGACTTTGCTCGCACATCCGCCAGTCGCCCGTACACTCCAGCCGTATGCTTAATCATCAGCGATCGCTGAATCTTCCCCAGCACAGCCTAATAATCGACGTGGCAACAAGGTGGAACTCCACACTGCACATGCTTCAGAGGCTGTGCGAACAGAGGCGTGCTGTCATATATTTGTGGGAGGATACACATACATGGGCAGGCAGTTGGATGGCTGACATGGAGTTGTCTGGTGTGCAGTGGTCGAAGCTACAAGACCTCTGTCTAGTCCTTCAGTGTTTTGAGGAATGCACATGGCTGGTCAGTGTGGGCGACGCCATCATAAGCATGAGCATCCCACTAATGCGTCTGCTGATGCAAAGTTTGATGCACATCAAGGAGCAGGCGTCTGCGGCCAAGGAGGAGGGAAGCCTTGATGACAGTCAGCCATTGTTTGCTCAGGGAACTTTCCTGGACCAAGAGGAGGAGGAGGATGGGGCTGAATATTTATGGGAGGAGGATGCTTCACAGGGGGCAATAGAAACTGGTGGCATTGCAAGGTCAGGTACAGGGTTTTTGAAGGCCACAAGTGATGTAGATTTTCAAGAAAGTGCTCCTCAACCCAGCACAAGCAGTGAATTGACACCTGGAACTTTGGCCCACATGGCAGAGTATGCCTTGCGTATCCTAAAACGGGACCCCCGCATTATCAAAATGACCGATGACGATTACTGGTTAGCATGCCTCATGGAGCCACGATACAAAGGCAAATTACAAATTATCATGCCACATGAGAACCTTGAGCAAATATTGGCTACCAAACAAGCAACTCTTGTAGACCGTTTGGTTCTGGCATTCCCAGCACACAGTGGCGCTGATGGTTCTCACACGAGCTGTAGGGGGCAACATGGCAGAGGTGTTAGAGGTGCACAAAGCCGAAGTGGCGTTGGACAGAGGGGATTTATGACCAGGTTGTGGAGTGATTTCGCAATGACCGCAGACACGACAGGTACTGCTGCATCAATTCAAAGTGACAGGAGACAGCATTTGTCCAGTATGGTTACCAACTATTTTTCCGCCATTATCGATGTTCTCCCTCACAGGTCATTCCCCTTTGATTACTGGGCATCCAAACTAGACACCTGGCCCGAATTGGCAGAATATGCATTGCAGGAGCTTGCTTGCCCAGCAGCTAGTGTGCTCTCAGAAAGAGTCTTCAGTGCTGCTGGTTCAATACTGACCGAAAAAAGGACACGTCTGGCTCCCCGAAATGTTGATGATCTAACCTTCATTAAAATGAACCAATCATGGATTTCGAATTATTTTGCTCCACCTTCATCTGCAGACACGTAGCTTTCCTGAAAAATTGCTTGTATTTGGCCTCCTCTTACTGACTGCTCCAATTCCGCCATATGCAGGTGCCGAATGTCCACCATAGGCCATTTTTATATCTCCCTAAATGGGCTGACTCCCCCCACAGGTCCGTGGTCACAACTTGGCGCAAGCACCCGTGCGAGTGCCGTTTGCCTGGACAGGTGTGTGTGCCCACTCTTGGGCGACGGCACTGGCACAGGGTCCCACATACTACAATGAAGTGTCTCTGACGGTGGTGGTGCACAACCAATGTCCGACACACCGTCGTAATATGAGGGGCCCTGTGCCAGTACCGCCACCCACGAGAGAGTGTTCCCCCTCCCCAGCTGGAACTGTGCTCTACCACTTGCAAAACTTACCTGCCCCACCACTGTGTAGTCTGTGCTGTTAAATCCTTAAATGGCACTGCCATTACAAGTTTGTTGCAATGATAGATGATAGTTAAATTATACAGGGGCCCTGCCCTCCATTTAGACCCCTTAATGCTTTGCGCCAACTACCACTGTCTGCAACTCTGCAGAGGAGCCCACCCCCGTACCTAGCTATGCCACCAGTTTATTTATGACCAATTCATTCGCTGACATTTAGCCAACTATAGTATTTTGGCCTACTAACTGTCAGCCACTTATAACAGTTGTCCTCCGCTGAACAAAACTATGCCACCTGAGTAATCCTGTTACCAATTGTGAACTGCATTTAGCCACCTTTTTTTATTTTAGGCCTCTGTCTGTCTGTCTGCGACACACATTACAACTGTCCTCCGCTTTACAAAGCTATGCCGCCTGTGTACTACACAAACTACTTTTAAACAGACATTAGCCTACTTTTTTTTATTTTAGGCCTACTCTGTGTGTCTGAGCCACTTATTACAGTTGTCCTCCTCCGCTGAACCAAGCTATGCCGCCTGTGTACTCCTCTGACCAATTTAGAACAGCCTTTAGCCTACTTACTTATTTTGTCCTAGTAACTGTGTCAGACTCTCACAACAGTTGTCCTCCACCGCTGAACGCAGCAATGCCGCCTCTGCAGTCCTCTTAGCAATTGTGAACAGAATATAGCCTTATTTTTTATTTTGGGCCTACTCTGTGTGTCAAAGCCACTAATTACACTTGTCCTCCTCCGCTTAACCACACTATGCCGCTTGTTTACTCCTCGTACCAACTCTGAAATGCATTTAGCCACCTTTTTTAATTGTTGGCCTACTCTGTCTCTCTTAGCCACTTATTACAGTTGTCCTTCGCTGAACAAAGCTATGCCGCCTGTGTACTCCACTTACCTATTTTGAACTGCATTTTGCCTACTTACTTATTAAGGCCTACTAACTGTGTCTGCCTCCCATTACTGTTGTCCTCCACTGAACAAAGCTGAGCCTCAATTTTCATCCGGTGTCAGATATTTAACTGCATTTGGCCTACTTCTTTGGTTGGGCCTACAAATGGTGTGTGCCGCAGCTTGGTGTTCTCCACAGAATGAAGGTGATCTTAAATTTACAGGCTTTCAGCCTACATCACATATTACACTGCATTTGGGCTACTGGTTTAGTTGGGCGTACTAACGGTGTCTGCCGCTGCTTGGTGTTCTCCTCCACTTTACAAAGCTGAGCTTCAGGCTTTCGGCCTACATCACATATTACACTGCATTTGGGCTACTGGTTTGGTTGGGCGTACTAACGGTGTCTGCCGCTGCTTGTTGTTCTCCTCCACTGAACAAAGCTGTGCCACCTGTTTACTCCTGTTACCAATTTTGAACTGCATTTGGTCCACTTTATTACTTGGGCCTACTAACTGTGTCTGCCACTCATTACAGTTTTTCACCACTGAACAAAGCTATGCTGCCTGTTTAGTCCTGTTACCAATTTTGAACTGCATTTAGCCTACTTTATTCTTTGGGACTATATCTGTGTTTCCTCCTCATCCTGCCCATTGGCCAGCCACTGCTACATGAGTCTGCTGGTACATTGACCCAGACAACTACATTACCCTTGCACTCTACACAGCCAGAATCTGACCCTGCTGAAAGTCAGGTTCCCCTTCCCGCATACTATACCAGCTTACACGGGGACAAAGAGGAAGGTGCAGATGAAAGTGCAGGCTCCTTCATCAGGTTGGGGGGGTCATACTTGTTGGCGACATCACTGACACAAGGCCCCTCATAGTACGCAAAAGTGTCTCTGCCGGTGGGAGGCGCCCCCGCCGTCAAACACACCGCCATACTTTGAGGGGCCCTGTGCCAGTGCCAATGCAAACAAGTGGGCCCCCCCTGCTTGCTCAGGATCACAGCACTTGCAAAGTTGAAATACCTACCTCTCCCTGCTCCACCGCCGTGACGTAGTCCGCGTTTCCTGGGCCCACTAAAATCTTGAGCCAGCCCTACCCCCCACAACTTTAGCCAAATGACCCCCTGTTTTCAATGCCTAACTATTATTATAAAGTAAATCGATCCTAAAGAAGTAAAAGTCGCTCAACTCTAGCAGCTGCCAGTGTTGCACACGAGGTGTCCCATTATGGAACAGCTAGTGGTAAGCATCAGCAGGCTGTGTTGGAAATGAAGTGTTTGGGCGACAACAGACACACCGCGGAAGTACTGGCTGAGTACTTGCAGCAACAAACTCAGTCATGGCTGGGCAGTGTACATCTTGAGGCAGGCAAGGTAGTCAGTGATAACAGAAGGAATTTTATGGCTGCCATAGCCATTTCAGAACTGAAACACATACTTTGCCTGGCTCACACCTTGAACCTGGTGGTGCAGTGCTTCTTGAAAAATTACCCGGGGTTACCAGCCCTACTCCTGAAGGTGCGAAGACTTTGCTCGCACATCCGCCGGTCGCCCGTACCCTCCAGCCGTATGCTGAACCATCAGCGATCGCTGAAGCTTCCCCAGCACCGCCTAATAATCGACGTTGCAACAAGGTGGAACTCCACACTACACATGCATCAGAGGCGTGCTGTAATGTATTTGTGGTAGGATACACATACACGGGCAGGCAGTTGGATGGCAGACACATGTTGTCTGGTGTGCAATGGTCGAAGCTACAAGACCTCTGTCAAGTCCTTCAGTGTTTTGAGGAATGCACACGGCTGGTAAGTGCAGATGACGCCATCATAAGCATGAGCATCCCACTAATGCGTCTGCTGATGCAAAGTTTGACGCACATTAAGGAGCAGGCGTCTGCAGCTGAGGAGGAGGGAAGCCTTGATGACAGTCAGCCATTGTCTGCTCAGGGAACTCTCCTGGACAAGGTGGCGGATGAAGAGGAGGAGGAGGAGGATGATGGGGATGAATATTTATGGGAGGAGGATGCTTCTCAGGGGGCAATAGAAACTGGTGGCGTTGCAAGGTCAGGTACAGGGTTTTTGTGGGGGACAAGTGATGTTGACTTGCAAGAAAGTGCTCCCCAACCCAGCACAAACAGTGAATTGACACCTGGAACATTGGCCCACATGGATGAGTATGCCTTGCGTATCCTTAAAAGGGACCCCCGCATTATAAAAATGATGACCGATTACTGGTTGGCCTGCCTCCTGGATCCATGATATAAAGGGAAATTACAAAATGTCATGCCACATGAGAACCTTGAGCAAATATTGGCTAGCAAACAAGCAACTCTTGTAGACCGTTTGGTTCAGGCATTCCCAGCACACAGCGGCGGTGATCTTACACGAGCTGTAGGGGGAAACATGGCAGAGGTGTTGGGTTCACAAATCCGAAGTGGCGTTGGACAGAGGGGTTTTATGACCAGGTTGTGGAGTGAGTTCGCAATGACCGCAGACACGACAGGTACTGCTGCATCGATGCAAACTGACAGGAGACTGCATTTGTCCAGTATGGTTACGAACTATTTTTCCTCCCTTATCGATGTTCTCCCTCACAGGTCATTCCCCTTTGATTACTGGGCATCTAAAATAGACACCTGGCCTGAATTGGCAGACTATGCATTACAGGAGCTCGCTTGCCCAGCTGCTAGTGTGCTATCAGAAAGTCTTCAGTGCTGCTGGTTCAATACTGACCGAAAAAAGGACACGTCTGGCTACCCGAAATGTTGATGATCTAACCTTCATTAAAATTAACCACTCATGGATTTCAAATTATTTTGCCACACCTTCCCCTGCTGACACGTAGCTTGACTGGAAAATGTCTTGCTTTTGGCCACCTCTTACTGACTGCTCCAATTCCTCCATTTGCAGCTGCTGAATGTCCACCATAGGCCATTTTTAAACCTCCCTAAATGGGCTGACTCCCCCCACAGGACTGTGGTCACCACTTGGCGCAAGCACCCGTGCGAGTGCCGTTTGCCTGGACAGGTGGGTGTGCCCACTCTTGGGCACTGGCACAGGGCCCCTCATATTACGACAGTGTGTCTGACCGTCAGAGACACTTCATGTCGTAATATGAGGGGCTCTGTGCCAGTACCGCCGCCCACGAGAGTGTCCCCCCCCCCCAGCATGAACAGTGCTCTGCCACTTGCAAAACTTACCTCTCACTGCTCAACCACTGTGTAGTCTGTGCTGTTAAATCCTTCAATGGCACTGCCAATACAAATTTGTTGAAATGATAGATGATAGTTAAAATATACAGGGGCACTGGCCTCCATTTAGACCAGTTAATACTTTGCGTGAACTACCACTGTCTGCTACTCAGCAGAGGAGCACACCCCTGTATCTAGCTATGCCACCTGTTTATTTATGAACATTGTTTTGGCAGACATTTAGCACACTTTACTAATTTGGCCTACTAACTGTGTCAGCCACTCCTTCCAGTTGTCCTCCACTGAACTAAGCTATGCCACCTGTGTACTCCTGTTACCAATTTTGAACTGCATTTAGCCAACTTTTTTATTTTAGGCCTACTAAGTCTGTCTGTGCCACTCAATATAGTTGTCTTCCACTGCACAAAGCAATGCCGCCTGTGTACTCCTGTTTCCACTTTGGAACTGCTTTGAGCCTACTTTTTTATTTTAGGCCTACTACCGTATTTTTCGGACTATAAGACGCACCGGACCATAAGACGCACCCCAAATTTGGGGTGAAAATTGCAGAAAAAAAGATTTTTTTATAACATGGGGGTCCGTCTTATTGTCCGAATTTACAGTATCTTATGGCGGTGGCAGAGCAGGGTCACAGGAGGCAAGGTGTCGGCAGAGGTGGGGTGATGCTGGGATGAGGAGGTGCTGGGATGAGAAGGTGCTGGGATGAGAAGGTGCTGGGATCAGGAGGTGCTGGGATCAGGAGGTGCTGGGATCAGGAGGTGCAGTGAGAGGTATGGCGTGAGAGGGGTCCCTGGCGTACCATGCAGGCTTACCTAGGTGGCAGAGGTGCGGTGGCAGAGGTCCGGTGGCAGAGGTGCGGTGGCAGGGGTGTGGCGGCAGAGGAGGCGCAGTAAGCGGGGTCCCTTTCCCCGGTATGGTGATGCAGCAGGCCCGGTATGCAGCAGAGCCGGGTGAATCCTCTTGTTATCGGTGGGCGCGGCCATCTTCCTGAGGCCGCGCGTGTGCAGATGAAGCGCTCTGCTCCCGGGGCTTCAGGAAAATGGCCGCGGGAGGCCGCGCGTGCGCAGATGGAGATC